>NC_140995.1:197148194-198348194 GCF_052327205.1 Somniosus microcephalus | reverse complement strand
TTTCTGCAGATTTCTTCAGTTTTCTGCAGAAAATTTTGATAGAGTATAATGTATTATTAAAATGTATAAATTGGTGTTAAATTAAAATGAAAAGATAAATCCTAACAGAACTGTTCTAAATAATCTATGTACACCAATTTGGCCAATTCAGTTAAATATTCAGGATGCAAAATGGTCATTTATGGCTTGTGGGAATAATGCATGAACAACTTAACCTCTTAAACTCCCAAGAAAAGTTGAGCATAGGTTCCATACATCAAGACTGGGACAGAATGGTTTTCCTGTCCCAAATGCTGTCGTTTATTCATGCTGTGAAAGTGCCAGTAAATTGCACCACCTGTGACGATTTTTATTTATTCAAAAAATCTTTGAGGATTATTTTCAATTGATATTAAAAAGTGGGGAATTACCTCTGCAGATGTATCCGTGACATGGTCAGCCACGTGCCATTCAAGTCATGACCCTAAGTTGCAACTAGTTCAATGAATACTATTTGATGTTTAGAGAGTAATTTTCATGATATAATGTGTAAAATTTCTCTGCAAATATCTATTCTGTCACAGGAGTCTTACATTTTAAATTATTGAATGGTGCTTAAATTGGATATCTCAACCTAATTGTAAACCTGAGTTTTTGGGGTTTTAAAGAGTTCAGTTTCATATTTAAGGCCATGGTAGTGTGTATCTGTAATACTCGATTCTTAAAGTATTGATGGCTATATTTTCTCTCTTTTTTAGATACTCTCCACTTCATAATATTAAGTTGCCAGAAGGTGATGGTATTCAGTATCCAGCAATGTTGTTGATGACAGCAGACCATGATGATCGTGTAGTTCCTCTCCACTCTATGAAATTCATAGCTACTCTGCAGCATGTTGTTGGCCGGAGTCCAAATCAGATTAACCCACTGTTCATCTATGTTGATACCAAGGCTGGGCATGGTGCAGGAAAACCAACAGCTAAAGTAATTCAGGAGGTCTCTGATATGTATGCCTTCATTGCCGAAACATTGCATCTTGAATGGGTCAATTGAAATAAGCATTGTTATCTGCGCATATAATTGTTATTGGGGCAGTAGTGTCAAAATATGTAAACAAATTTGGAACACTATTTACATTTAAGAATGGAATATCATAATAAAATAGTATGTTCTGTGGGACTGAATGGCATTTTGAGAGCTCAGTAGAGTAACTAGTCCTACAAAATAAGTGATATGTAAAAAATAGTAGTTAACATTTAGTAGCCATGTGCAGCATTTTGAGAAATAAATGACACTAAGATTCCAGTGGTTATTTACTCCCATAAACAATACCTCATTGTTATAGTGAGGTCCATTTTGTGTTTGTGTTTTTAATTCAATTGGAATATTGTCATAATAATTGACTGTTCCCTGAGATTCTTTTAAATTATTGGACTTTTTTACTTGCAAAGAAACATAAGCTAATAGGGCTGGATTTAAATACATAAATAGAAGATTTTCAAATGAATGGCTGCAGTGATTGTCCATTTAAACATTTATGTTTTCTGCAGTTCTGGAAGGCATGGAAACAAAATAGTGTTCTGACATTTCATATAGAGTGGAGGTTTACTTCAGATTCAGCACAATTCAGACCTTTTTTTTGCCATTCCCTTTTCCTTTCCATCACCAGTCACTCGCCTCTGCAGATACTTCAGTTAGAACTATTAACAATTATTTTCATAATTATTTAGACATACTGAATAAAATGAACAATCCTATGAGGTTGGGGTTTCTTCTACTTTCCAAAAATAAATGATAGCCTTCCGTAGCTATTGGCAGTTAATTTGTAGCTTTATAGAATTGTCCATCCTACTAGATCAAAATATAACAGTTTCCATGCGCTTGGCTGCATATGGCACTGTTGGAAGCTATTCAAAACATGAAAGTTCAGGGACACAGTAAACAATATAAATTTATATCTCTATGATCTAATTTCTGCGTTCTGTTAGTTTTTTGTGTGTTATGTTCAAGAAATTCCAGTACAGGACACCTTGGATTTTTCAGAGCTCCTGCTGTTTTTCCTGGTAATGTGCAATTTCACCATGTGGTAGGAGGGAGAGAGGTTTGAGATTTTGTCCTAGTGGTATCGGGGGGGGTATTTGGTAAATCATATGCTGTGACCCAGTAGAATTAAGTTAAACTAATACTGATTTAGCATTTTTTTTTTTTTAAAGTGTTAGTAGTGTAAAGAAATAGAGCATAGGTTTATGAATTATTTTTCTTGCCTTAGCCTCTAAAGTATGTACCGCAAAATCTGATGCCATTTAAACTACAAAATCTGATACCATTTATAGATCAGTTCAGACAGCCAGATGTTTACCATGTGATTTCAGTGTATTTCAATTGTATTTGACTGTTCAGTAATTTTTACCTCAAATATTAATTGAAGAAGGCACTAGTAACTAATAATTCAGGTTCACACCTTCTTATGCTGAATTAATGTATCACGGTTTCAGTACCTGAAAAAATAAAAAGCAATTTGCCGTACCTTTCTGCTTTTCTGAATTTATTTCCCATTCTACTAGGAATTATTTTTCTTTTTAATATTGCTATTCCTCATTCTACATCCTCTATACTCAACTAGGAGTAAACTCAGCTCAACAATGCAGAGAACTGCAAAAACAGTGCATATATTTTTATTAACGGTTGCTGGGACAGTCATTTCATCTATTTCTCACCCACACCCCCAACTCTTGTCAATGTATAGTTCCACAGGTGCTGGTAGTCTTCCAGTACATTGCCCAGGTGTTCATTTTTCATTTGTGAGCCTAGATAGTATGCGTCACCGGGTAATTAGATTATGCGGGCATCACAGTCTAGGCTGGTACGGATCTCACTTGACGTCCTCACATGCATGTTCTAGCAAGAGGCACCGAATAGCAATCAGGCGCAGGATACCTGGGTGATTTTTAACCTGTCAAGCCCAGAGTCACTGGGGCCAATGATGGCATCTCCACATGACTCTCCCATCCAACACTAAAATGCATCTCCCCAGATACCATTCACTTCTTTTTCTTAATTGCCAGTTTCAAATTAACCTTAAGATCTTAACTGCATCAATGGGGGGAATATTAACATGGGTGAGTGCGTGGGATTAGGGTGCAAGTGGGGGGTTAAATCGGGAAAAATTCCGAACACGTCGGGAAGCTGGCTCCAACCCTCTGACTTCTGGGTTTTACAGAAATGGGACAAGGGGCGGGCAGCCAACCTGCTCCCAGGAGGAGGGTTGGCATTTTAAATATGTTAATGAGGCCGACAGCCTGTAATTTATTTTGCAGTGGGCGGTCGAGTTTCCCAGACCTCAGGAAACCCGGCAGCTGAAGCAAGGCGAAGACAGCTTCAGGGAGAAGCTAAGTGCCTTTACAGCACTGCTTGTGGGCCAGGTGGAGCAGGAGTGCTTCCCCCCCCACCCCCCCCCCCCCCCCCAAACCACCCTCGGGGTCGGGGATCGGACCACCTTGCCCTGCGGCCTGCCCCGCGTGCTCCTCACCAGACTGGAGGCCAAGGTCGTCAATCAGGCTGACTTCCGGGCGGGGAACCTGTCGGCCAAAAGACGCACGCTACGGTGTTAAAACCACGGCATGCGGGGAAACCCAGACTTCAGGGTTTCCCGTCCGAAACTCCGTCCCCTGCCTACGTAACCCGCCCCAGTAATTATCCAGGCCAATGAAGAGGTAATCAATTTTATATAATTTTGTGTTGAGTCCATTGTTTAGATACCCAGCTTGTTTGCTCTGAAACACATGACCTTTTTGTTACACTTGTCTTTGAGAGTCTGGCAATTCTAAAAGACTCCCTCACCAAACATAATATGCAAGGGACCTGTGAATGAAGTTGATGGGTGTTGACCTTGGAACCAATTCTTTGGCCTGACACTATTATGTTGAGCTGTGAAAAGAGCATGCAAACTCCTGAGCAGTCCACTGCTTCTAGCTCAAAGAACATACAATATCATTATCCAGTGAGCAGATTTGTTTCATGTCTTTCAGTACCAGTCATTAGTACACTTCATACTTGACCAAATACATAGTACCTAGGGTGGGAAAGCAAGAGATGCATGCTTACACCATGCGCACCTTGTAAATCAAAAGATATTGTGGGATGAGGGGGAAGTGGGATATGAGGAGGAGGATAACTTATGAGGTTACCAGCATCTTGTATCCTTTCAGCTCCACTGCTGGCCAAGGGCTCAGCCATGCCCCCGCCAAGAATGTCCAGCACCGTCTCCTCTGAGGGGTGAGGTGAAGCTAGGAATGGGAGGTGTGCCTCATGTTTGGTACAGATTGTTGGTAGGTGAGTGATTGAGGGGGGGGCTGTAATCATGCAATGAGCATTGTGCGAGGCTAGTGATACAGTTGGTAGGAGGCGGCTTTTGAAGATGTGTTCACTGACCTTGACCACTGGTCATGAAGCTTCTTTGGGCACTGGAGCCAGGCCGTGGGGATGACACTGCTGGCAGTGACGGCCTCTGTGATCTGGTCCCACATCCTTCTTTCTGGAGTGTCTCTCTTGCAGTGTTGACCCACTGCATAAAGCTGGAGTGCTGCGTGCGAGACCCTGGGTGCCACTTCCCTGGTTTGTTGAGCCACTTGTGTTGGTGCTGAAGCACTTTTACCATTTTCTTAAGTGCGGAAAGCAATTCAGCTTTAAGAGCCGAAGACTGCCATGTGGGAATTATTCTTAATGTTTATTTTTTTTTCAGAAGGCAGTTGAGCTCTAAGTGCAAAAGACTGCCCATTTTAAAATTATTTTTATTTTTTTCATTTTAGAAGGCAGTTCCTTTTTAAGGGACTGACACTGCTTTTTAAAATGACAGCCTTGCTTTAAGACAACGCTGTTCTCGCTTCAGGGACGCTATGGCCATGCTACATTGGGCCTCCTGCTGAGAGGAGTGCCGGAAAAAGAGGGATGCACGATAAGTTTCGTGCTGCGCTACTTTAAATTAGCAGGCAGCACCAAAATACCAGTGCTGCCTGCAATATGAATTCAGGCGGCCCGTTGGGGAGCGAGCGGGGAAGTGGCTTTGAGCCCAAGGTCAGCCATGATCTTACTGAATGGCGGAGCAGGCTCGAGGGGCCAAGTGGCCTATTCCTGCTCCTATTTCTTATGTTAACTTCGGCCCGCGGTGGCACCGGCAGGTTTCCGGCATATTGGAATTTCTAAGCCTCTGTTTCTCTGACAAGATGTTCATATGGTTGGACTCATGGGGACAGAGATATTTTTTCCAGAGTGTTCTCCAGATGTGATTGGCCTGCTGCTGAGCAAATTTCTCACAGCAGATAACCCAGTTTAAAGTCTGTTGGTATTTGAAGAGTTATTTCCTCCCGTGAGTCCGAGGAATTCATTCATAACTCTTCCTGCAAGCCAAAAAGGTTATTTGCATCAACCAGGTTCCACACTTTTCATGTCTACAAAATTCTTCCTCAGGTTTTAAACATCCAAAGACAAGAAAAGGCTAATACAGTTTATGTGTTTTAAAAAAAATTGCTAGGCTGCAGCACCAGTCCTCCACCTAGCAATAATGCCTACAATCCTACTCTCATTTTAGGAAGCTAAGTGGAAAGCTGTTCATAACCATCAACAGACCAAAGGAGGAGCATCACCATTGCTAGGGAGAGTGCTGCTGGATTACTTGACTCTTGAGTCAAGAGTTCTCAAATGAAACAGTGTTATTCATTCACTAACCCTTAAAAGGTCTAGTCCAAGGAACCATTCAGTTGACTGCTCAGTGCTCTTGTGTGGGTTTATGCAGTACAGCTACTAGGGACAGAACGGACTTTATTCACAAAAGTTGTTCTCAAAGGTCAGGGAGAATCCTTTAAATCCTAAACCAAGTTCCTCAAAAAAAAAAAGTCCACAAGTCATCAGACAGTCTAGCCAGGAGGCTGGCTAGCCCCAGAATTACTATTTCTATATGGCTGTTCACGCAGTGTTGTAAATGCCTCGGGATTTGCATTCAAGGGGCAAACCACAAATACAAAGGAACAAGTCTGCCCCGGAAGGTTTCATAAAGTGCATATCTGTAGTAAGGGCCTGCCTAAAACTTCATCACCTGCATATCTATACAGATTTAGATAATTGACTTATTAGGACTACCATCCAGGATGTACCAGCTTCCTGAAGGCAGTGGGGCTTTCAAGTAAATTTAGGGAAATCCCCCAAAAAGACTATATAAAGGACCACAAAATTCACAGTATTCCATTTCAAGCTTTCCTGGCCATCGTCTCTCTCAACTTCAATATTTGCTCTTGACAATGCAAAGGGAAGCTCAAATCTTCATTTTCCATCAAAGAAGCTCAGCATTAACTGTTCAGTTGCTCTGGATTTTATGACTGGTCATTGTAGGGTTTTTTTTTAAATTAGATTCTTCTAAGACAACCTGCTGTTTCCAATGGTTCCAAGAGTTTACCGAAGTTGTACTTAGAGCAGATAGCTAAGCCTTAGCATTAGGTGCAGCCTGGTAGCACTCTTACCTCTGACTCAGAAGGTTGTGAGTTCAAGCTAGGCTCCATAACATAACCTGACACGTTAGTGCTATATTGAGGGTGTGCCAATCTGTTGGAGGTGCAGTCTTTTGGATGGGATGTTAAACACAGGCCTTTTCTCTCTCTTTAGGATGCAAAAGATCCCAAGACACACTTCAAAGAGCAGGCCAGTGTCCTGGCCAACATTTATTCTATGACCAATTCCGCCAAGAATGACTGCTCCTTTACCTCATCTGCTGCATGTGGGATCTTACTGTGCACAAATTGGCAGGCACGTTTGCTCAGGCGCCAGTTTGTTTGTTGTGTTTCGCGCGTGCTTGAACATTTTGATTTCTCGGCCAAAAGCTCCTCTCCACCCCCGCAACAAAACAAAAAATTCTGGAAGAGCGACGATTTGAAGTCGAACGGCGCGGTCCATCCCGTGTCTCACTCCTGAGCTGTGACCGCACCGGGAGTTGGGGGCCGCTGTCTGTCGCTCGGTAACCTGGTTGGATTGCATTTTCACATGTTGTCTGCAGCTGTAACACGAGATGCTTATCTGTAACTATTTTTAATACAGTAACAGGGTGGTTCATATATCTCGCTATATATATAAAGTGATTGATGACTGCTGCTAAATCTAGCTAGGATGGTTTTAACCCTAACCATTCCTTAAGCAATTTTTTTTTTCGGACACAAGCTGTTCTTATGTAAAGCTTCCAGAATACGGAGTTCAAAGTACTAAAGGTTATACAGTAAATTCTAAAACCTACCCTTTCCCCCATATGTTTTTACTTTGCTCAAATATGTATCCACTTTCTTTTATAAAGTTTTCATGGATTCTGTTTCCACTGCTGTTACTGATTGGTCATTCCATGTCGGAACAGCCTCAACTTAAAAAAAATCTCACCTCACCCTTCATTCTTATGAGGATGATGTTAAAGTTAACCTTTAGTTACCAACTAGCCGACCAGTGGAAATAAGCCTTACCTTAGCAAAACCTCTCAAAATTGTTAACAATGTTGATGTCTCCTGGGTCTGATTCACTCTTTAATCCTATTTGTCATGTCTACAGCAAGAAGTAGTACTGGACTAAAGTAGATGAGTGATCAGGGGACCCAAGTCATTGGCGGCTTTCAATATAACTGGACTGGTTCCGTGTCCCGCAATTCGATGGTCACTAGGACCCGCTATAAACCTGCTACCAGCAGTAAGTGACTGGGGCACATGTTACATCCTCAACACGCGGATGCATCTGACCGCACCCCGGGACTTGGGTTTCACTCCGTCGCTCTCAGAGCCCTTATTTTATTTGTAAAATGAAGGAAAAGAAAGGCAGAAAAGTGTGTGTCCATAACCGGGAAGTGATGGAGCTTTTTTTGTAAAAAAAAATAACAAAACCGGGGCAGCCCTTCCCCGCTCCAGCCCCCCTCCCCGGTGCTCGTCCTATTGCTATTTCTGACTCATGCTTCCAACCATCTTTCGCAGGCGGACCAGATCTGAGTGAGCGGTCGCTCCAGGATGGGAAGCGAAAACACGACTTTCTGGGAGACGCTGCTGTATGGTCACCATGCCTGCACCGGCTGGAAGCAGAGCGTGGAGGGCTCCATCTACCACTTAGGCAACATCTTCTTTATTTTGGGTTACATGGGCGGCAGCGGGCTGGTCGGGCTCCTGTACATCAACCTTTTCTTATGCTGTGGTTTCCTCTGCACTTCCATCTGGGCGTGGACCGACGTGTGCGCCGCCGATATCTTCTCCTGGAACTTCGCGCTGCTGGTCATCTCCGCCGTGCAGATCATCCACGTTGCCTACCAGCTCCGGAGTGTCTCCTTCCAGGAGGATTTCCAGAGCCTGTACGCCGCTCTCTTCCAGCCGCTGGGGATCCCGCTGCCCATCTACAAGAAGATCGTCACCTGTTGCAGCGTGGTCTCTCTGGAGAAGGACCACTGCTACGCCATGGAGGGCAAAACCCCAATCGAAAGGCTTTCTCTCCTCTTGTCCGGGAGGTTGGTGACACTGACCGACTCCCTCCGTGTGTGTGTGTGTGTAGTTAAAGTGTGCTGCTACACACGTTCGTGCCGCGAACTTTAGCTTGACACGGGTGCACGAAAGAAATCAAACCGGGTAGATCGGATGGGATGCTTCAGATTATTTGGAATTGTGATTCGATGAGGAGAAAAGTTCAGTTCCACCATAAGTGTAAATTCGTGTTTCTTTTTCGTTGAATTTCATTTTTTTTAAAGCGATTGCATTGCAAATAAATGAATTTCTGATAAACCTCAGGGTGCAGCTCCCAAAAAACCGAGCGATCTGAGGTATACTGGCTGTTAGCGGGTTGAGTATGCATTCATTCATGTTTTATTCCTGTAAGATGCTTGTAACCTACGTTGAGATCTATTATATATCTATATCGTAATCTGTGCACCGACGCCCAGAGGCTGCACTGAACTGATATCACATAAAACAGAAAATGTTGGGAATACTCAACAGGTCAGGCAGCATCTGTGGAGAGAGTGGAGTTAACGGTTCAGGTCGGTGACCCTTCGTCAGAACTGAACCGTTAACTCTGTTTCTCTCTCCACAGATGCTGCCTGACCTGCTGAGTAAGTAGTTCCAGCATTTTCTGTTTTTATTTCAGATGTCCAGTATCCGCAGTATTTTGCTTCCATACTGATGTCTGCTGGTGTCACATAATCTCCCTTATTCGTTGGCAGGATTCGGGTGACGGTGGAAGGGGAGTTTTTACATTACATTTATCCATATCAGTTTCTGGATTCTCCTGAATGGGACTCACTCAGGCCGTCAGAGGATGGGATCTTCCAGGTAAAGTGAGGAGCACACGTTTAGCGAGAGTTCAAGAGTAAATTTCTATTAGCAATCTTTTGGGGACAAGGGACAATATATAAAACAGCAAGTCCGTAAGCACAAAGCCGGCTACTTTTGATTTTTTTTAAATGCACATTATCTTCGTCTTTATACTTGAACCGTCTATCAATTCATGAACACAACTCGCCAACATGGCGAGATACTTCCCTCTCTGTCTATCCTTGTACACAGTCAGTGCAAGTTGCGAGAACACAATTCTGTTAGGAAGGAACCGTATTCCATGGTTTCTACCAAAGGGCGCTTCTGTTCCAAGCAAATCACTTTGGGATATAATTTGCACTGGCATATACTGAGATTCTATTTTAGGATTATGTTTAATTGTTAATGGCCTGAGAAATACGCATAGGATTACATAGGATATACAGCACAGAAACAGACTATTCATCCCAATTAGTCCATGCCAACTCGAGCCTCCTCCCGTCTTTCCTCATCTAAATCTATCAGCAAAACCCTCTATTTCTGTCTCCCTCATATACTTGTCTAGCCTCCCCTTAAATGCATCCATACTATTCACTTCAACCACTCCCTGTGGTAGCGAGTTCCACATTCTCACCACTCTTTGGGTAAAGAAGTTTCTTCTGAATTCCCTAGTGGATTTCTTGGTGACTATCTTAAATTGATGGCCTCTAGTTATGCTCTTCCCAACCTTTTTTTTAATGGTTAAGACCCACAAAGGGTTTCAGTAAAATGAAGTAGTCCGGTCCTTCGCACAGATCCTATAACTTGGTCCCCGTTTCATGCCTTACGAAGGACTGAGGGCTTTTGCTTTGAACCCTTGCGCTCCTCTGCTCGCTATATTTCGCGATCTAGCAAATGTATTAGTGAGGATTTTCACGTTAAATCCCGAACTCGTTATTTGAGGACCTGTTTACGATTTCATTAGAGGAAAGCTTGAACACATTTGCTATGTCCCAATGCTTAGTGGGCAGGGGAGAATTCCTCCTCCTCCACCTGTTTAGTCCCAAAGGATCAAAAAAGACCCCGAACGCAGGATCAACTTCAGCCTTCGGCGCTGCTATACACAGTTTAACATTAATATTACTGTAAAACTGTTAACCGGCTATTTAGATTGCAACCTATACCTTGTCACGAGTTACGGGTTAATATAACAGTAACAGAACCTGTTTTCTGGATTTGAAAGCATTAGTTTGCAGGATTATTTTGCTGTTCTAATGGTTATTGGATGGTTATTTAAATCTGGATTATTCGCTCTGATGAATATATTTTTATTTTAGATGACTGGAAGACGATTTTATAATGGTAACATTGGAGGACCAGTTATTGCAACCTCTCGGGATAGCAATTGATATCATTGCCTAACATGTTCCCTTTATTCCCCCCTATCGAGGTGACTCTAACAGCCGAGACGGGCTGTCGTTTTGCGGCCTGGAGGAGGAAGAAACTCTACCTGTTATTCGCCCAGCACCGCCGCATTTCCAGACTGTTTTCTGTCTTAATTGGGAAAGATATTGCCGACAAACTGCACTCGTTGAACGACAAAGCCTGCGTCAGCAACGGATTCCGTTATGATATCCGGCTGCCGAGCTTCTACCACCTGGCTGTGCCTGTTGGCGAGCTGTCAGAAAGAAACCCCAGGCAACTTCGGTTGTGAGTTGCCTTCCCCGAAACGAAGCCCAGAGACTGACTGGCGGCGCGACCTGGTGCGGGAGCACCCTCAGCGAGGGAGGGGTGAGAGTGGGAGTCGCCCCCTGCCTGGAGCCCTTCACTCCGGATAGACCTGGGGGGCGGAATAGAGCAAAAACCCCCGGGTGACTGACTGCCGCTTCAGTGCTGCTGTTGTGTAGATTTTGTATGTGGCGACGCCTCCATGTGCCCGTCCAGCCCGACCTTTTAGAATATGTAAAGGGGTAAAAACAGCCTCCTGCTTTACATTACACCTCACGGTTTGTAAGTAGGAGAATGGGGTCTGCACTTAGCCGGCAGAGAGATCCAAATGGCAAATCGTGTTTGCCAATGGCTGTAATGATTTACTAAAATTTGGGGGGAAATGCACATACCTTATAAATGTATATCGTATTTGAGCTCAATTCTCTACTGCCTTTTATTCTCTGTCGGCGAAATATGCCTCAAGAAAACATATTTCGAAAAGCGGAGTTACTGTGCTTCTGAGTTCTTTTGCACAGCTGCCCTCAGCCCAGTGAAACATGCACCGCCTGATCCCACCGTGCTCCACATAACCCGCCGTGAGATAACAGTGAGCGCCGCGCCGTGCGTTTCCAGTGCCTGCGGCGGCTGGATTCGGATTCTCACCGCACGGATGTTGCTTTTCTGCGGGGCTGCGTTTTACCTGCGTGCCTTTAACAGAATGAATTTACCCGATAGAAGACCGGGGGCGAGGCCGTAAAGAGTTACAGGACACTCCCGAAAGTAAACCCCGAAAGCTCGCCGCACTTTCCCGGACACGACCTGCATTGCGGAATGAATGCTGAACGGGCTGCCTCCGTGATCTTTGGGGGGTGAACGGCAGGATCAGAGTAGTGAAGTGCACGGCATCGTGTTTCTATGTGTTCTTCCCACATCGATAATGACAATGGATTTTTTAAAAATCTGAAAATGCGGCTCTAATTCATTTTCTAACTCCACACTGTGGTTTATTGTCCAGGGAAGCCAAATGATTAAGGGAGGATGTGTTCTGCATTTGCACTGAAGGCATGTAAACAACGGTGGAACGAGTGCAGTTTCCTTTAAAAGGAGAAATTACTTGTTTAGTTGCTATCAATAATTGCATTTACTCTGAACTACAAAGGAAAGATATCTGGTTTCCTTGTAATACAATACATTAATGATAGTTACTGACGGAAGTTCAAAGTAATCGATGTAATTGGCACTTTCCAGCTGATTTGTGTTCAATAAAGACAGCGTCAAACGTATTTGGATTAGGATGTTACATCAATCCTCGAGAATGCCAGTGTATGATTATAAATGTTTGCCGGTAGACTGGATACATTATCAAATAACAATAATTAATTTGGTCCCGAGAATTTACTGAACTATAATCATCCTCCTTTCAGCAGTATGGTTCTGCCAAAGCTGCAGCAAAGACCCAACATTCATGCACGTCATCCATCCCCGTTACCCAAAAACACACACCAATTAAATTAAATGTTCTACTTTCCCCAAGCCTTAAGGGATAGTTTCTTTGGAATCGTATCCAAAGAGCAATATAGGCTTCAAGACATAGCTCAGGTACAGCACTGATGTTTTAAAACTCTAGGGATAGATCAGGTCATCTTGCCCATGGGCTTTTTAAAAAAAAAATTGAGAATCCAAGGTTAAGAGCCAAAGTTCATTGTGGTTGGAAAGAGGAGAACATTGTAAATCAGGAAAAAGCTATTAACGTGGCAAGCTTGGGGGTTTAAAACACCTGAAAACTGTAGGTGTAAAGAAAAGACTGAGGGAAGAAAGATTTGAGGTCCTGGGGAAAATGAGCCAGAATAGTGAATAGTGAACAAACATGAATGTTTTCCGATGCTTTGGCAACATAAGATGTAACTTGTCATGCCAATAAAGCGATTTGAGTTGAAATTGAATTGAATTGAATGCGCCACAAGTCTTAGCTTCAATGCAGTGATTATGTAGGAGGCCATGTAGGATGGTATATTTCAACCTAGGAGAAACAACAGCTGAAAGTTCAGAGGATCACTGAGCATCATAGTATCAATAAAATCAAAACAAGAAAGGTTACAATGGAGAGAAGTTGAAAGCTAGAGGTGAGCGAGGACTTGCCTATCAGATGATAAACCTTTTCTTGTATCCAGGAGTATGAGAGAGATGGTAGAAGAGCTTCCCCAGATATGGGAGCGGTATTGATGCCCTGGATGGACTTGGGCCTTATAGGGAATAATCAGTTGTTGCAGAGAAAAGAGCAAAACTAGCTTTTGATTTTCAGCAGCAGAGGAGATGTGGGAATTCCATTTGAAGCCAGAGAAGAAAGGGACATCAAGAATGCTGGTGGGTGAGACGGACTAACAGCCTGGTGATCAAGGATAACATTTTGGTACTGTGATTCAAGTGACATAGTGAGAAATAACACAGGGTACATGAAATGGATCAAATGATCTCTAATGCCATCTGGATTGATTCTTGAATTCCTTGTTTAAACACACTGATCCTCGATCTGTCAGCTAGTTTTTTCAGACACATCCAATATATTCATAGGCATTTAATAGGGTAGAAATTGGACAGTGGCCAAAACTGAGCGTGATCCCAGTGACACGCAGCAATGGTGTGCTGGAACAGAGAGGTCCGAGGATTGTCCTAAATTGGTCCTCAGACCTCATCATAATAATTCTGGTGAGCTGCAGCCACCAATCAGGCAGGCCAACGTAACCCGCTGGTCAGGGCCCATCTAATTTCAGCTGGCACCAAGGCCCACAGATAAGTCTGGGATGGGGCAGGGCAGGGGGAGAGGCCATCAGGAGGAGGCAAGCATGGACCAACAGCAGCCTTGTGAAGCCTGGAGGAGCACTCCTGCTCCTTCCGACTCCACAAAAACAATGAAATTTCTCCAAGTTTTGGGGTCTTTTACTGAGCAGCAGCCAGTGCTGGTTAGGCTGCTCAAGACCCAGAAATACCAGCATCACAAGCTCTGACTAGTCTAACCAAATTTAAGAATTCAACTTGTATTTATATAGCGCCTTTAGCGTAGTACGTAAATCGTCCCAAAACGCTTCACAGGAGTATTAAATACAAAAAATTTGACACCGAACCACATAAGGAGAAATTAGGGCAGATGACCAAAAGCTTGGCCAAAGAGGTAGGTTTTAAGGAGCATATTAAAGGAGGAAAGAGAGGTAGAGAGTCAGAGAGGTTTAGGCAGGGAATTCCAGAGCTTAGGGCCTAGGCAACAGAAGGCACGGCCAGCAATGGTTTAGTGATTATAAACAGGGATCCTCAAGAGGGCAGAATTAGAGGAGCGCAGATATCTCGGGGGGGTTGTGGGGCTGGAGGGGATTACAGAGATAGGGAGGGGCGTTGCTTAACGGGGAGCCAATGCTGGTCAGCGAGCACAGGGGCGATGGCTGAACAGGATTTGGTGCGAGTTAGGACACGGGTAGCCAAGTTTTGGATGACCTCAAGTTTACATAGGGTAGAATGTGGGAGGCCAGCCAGGAGTGCATTGGATTAGTCAAGTCTAGAGGTAACAAAGGCATGGATGAGGGTTTCAGCAGCAGATGAGCTGAGGCAAGGGCGGAGACTGGCGATGTTACGGAGGTGGAAATAGGTGTTCTTAGTTATGCTGCGGATATGTGGTTGGAAACTCATTTCAATGTGACACCAAGGTTGCGAACAGTGTGGCTCAGCATCAGACAGATGTTAGGGAGAGGGATGGAGTCAGTGGCTAGGGAACGGAGTTTGTGGTGGGGACCGAAAACAATGGCTTCGGTCTTCCCAATATTTAATTGGAGAAAATTTCTGCTCATCCAGAACTGTATGTCGGACAAGCAGTCTGACAATTTAGAGACCGTGGAGGGGTCGAGAGAAGAGGTCGTGAGGTAGAGCTGGGTATCATCCACGTACATGTGGAAACTGACGCTGTGTTTTCGGATGATGTCACCAAGTGACAACATGTAGATGAGAAATAGGAGGGGGCCAAGGATAGATCTTTGGGACACCAGAGGTAACAATGTGGGAGCGGGAAGAGAAGCTGTTGCAGGTGATTCTCTGGTTACGATTAGATAGATAAGAATGGAACCAGGTGAGTGCAGTCCCACCCAGCTGGATGACGTTGGAGAGGAGTTGGAGAAGGATGGAGTGGTCAACCGTGTCAAAGGCTTTAGACAATTGAAGAAGGACGAGGAGGGTTAGTTTATCTTTGTCACAGTCACAAAGGATGTCATTTGTGACTTTGATGAGAGCCATTTCGGTACTGTGGCAAGGGCGGAAACCTGATTGGAGGGATTCAAACATGGAATTCGGGTCTGAAATAAGCTCAGAAGCCTCATTCCAATATTAAAATGTAGGCTGCGCTTATTTCAGTTGGCCATTAGAGTCACCTAAAAAAAGGCCCTGAACAATTTAGCAGTGGCTCGAACGCTTTGCAGATTGGCTGCTGCCCCCTACCCTGCTATAATTGTGGCCATTTTACGTCTGTAAATTTATGCCCAAATGTGTCTTTGATGCTCTCTGGTAAAACAGATCTTTCATAGAAGAAACATTGTGAAATGTCAGAATTATTTTGCTGACCAGAAATGGACTAATGTTCATAAAGACAGTGATGAATGCATAATGTATCTGCTCAAATGGGGGAAAAGTAGTCTTCACTGGACTTTCCTTTGGGTATTTGGCCTACACTTAATGCTAAGTAACTGTGAAGTAAAGTTTATCAATCATACTCAAATTCAACATATGTTATTGAAATGATGTAAAGGCTATGTATCAGTGGGTGAAATAAGTGTTTCTGTATCAAATTGCATGAATCTGTGGTCTGGTTGCTTTTTAAGTCAAATCAAGGTACAATAATCTTACTTGACAAGTGCTGACCTTGAAATTGAACTTTTTTTGTGGTGAGTTTTTATGCTTTTTAAGGTGAGGAATGTTTGTGCTGGGCAACTGAACCTTTTCCCATTTTAGGTACTCAGTGTCAGCATCAAGCACACAAGGGTCAGGCATAGCACAGCCAGCTGCAGAGTAAATGTCCCGCTTCTCGGCTTCTGCAAACTAGTTTTAGCCTCAACATCAAAAGACCATCTTCCACTACAGTAGCGTAACCTTTCCATTTCCTACAATAGACTGTTACCAATTAGTTCTGCGAATCCACGTCCATTGGGAACTGGGTTGAAATTTCCCAAACATATTTTACATAGGAGCCTTAAAGTCAACAGAGAGCAGACGTTCATCCCATTACAGTAGTTTGAGCTGGATTCAAACCCAACTTGCAGAGGTGAAAATGCTAACCCACGGCACTACCCAATTGCCTCCAGAACTAGGACTCTATACTGCAGTAGTGGTTATGGTATCTATATCACTGAATGGAACTGTTACAATTTGGGCTACCTCCCAACACTCTATACTTGTGCTCACTGTAAAAGGTAGCTTTCATAACAGGTTGACATTTCTTCCAAACTGAAACATTTTATAATTGTGGTGAATGGCCTCAGTGGAAACAATCTACTCTTTTACCATTGGGTTATATGGCACATGATATAGATTGCCCAATTTATACTCTTCATCAGTGGGAAATTACCACACTGACAGACCACATAATTCAGACAAAACTATGAATCATGTATTTTATGAAAAGCAAGTGAATTCAGCAGATGAAATCAGCAATATAGTATATAACTTTAAGCAATATATTCAACTGTTTTCTGAATCAGAGCCTAACAAATAACTTTGAGATTCTTACCTCATTAATTTGGTGCTCACTTGTTACAGTGGCCTGGGAATACAGTCCATCTGAGTGAACGAAAGAACAAGTCATCGTCTTCTTGTATTTCTCAAAGACTAAAGAGGTCTCCCAAGCACAGAAATGTCAATCGAGCTAGGTTCAAAGGCACAATGGAACATTTCAAGCGTGGCACTATTTAATTGATTTATGGCTCACATATCACCCAGGCCTTGTACAGTTAATTAATGCCTTGAGAAGGCATAATCAGATTAGTCTTGGAAACACCATTCTGTACCTGACTAAATCAAAGCGCCTGGTCTATGATGAACAAAGCATGAAGAAGACAATTGTGTCTTCAAGCTCATATCTTCTAACTTTTGTTTGCCTGGAATCTACAAATATTAACTAGTAATATAATAGAAAATAATCGTTGCCTTCAAAATATCCACAATTTAATTTATTTTCAAAAATCATTGGGTCAATTAGAAGAGAATTTCTGTTGCCATTAATGTGCATTTGCTCAAATCACACATACATAGAAACATAGAAGATAGGAGCAGGAGTAGGCCATTCGGCCCCTCGAGCCTGCTCCGCCATTCAATGCGATCATGGCTGATCATCCAAATTCAGTACCCTGTCCCTGCTTTCTCCCCATATCCCTTGATCCCTTTAGCCTTAAGAAATATATCCAACTCCTTCTTGAATATATTTAATGAATTGGCCTCTACTGCCTTCTGTGGTAGAGAATTCCACAGGTTCACCACTCTCTGGGTGAAGAAATTCCTCCTAATTTCTGTCCTAAATGGCTTACCCCTTATCCTTAGATACACATACAAACACCCACACAAAGGCAGAATCAATGTCTTCCAGAGAACAGTTACAAGAAACCAGCTTAAATTTACCAAATTTGGCTCAGTTAAAATTCCATTTTAAAAGTATCTGGATGTATTTTCCATTTAGCAAAGTCCAAGTATGAATGCTTAATGTGTTGATACTACATTCCTCTGTGTGCTATTTTTAGGCAGGTGGAACCATATCAAATGCCTTCTGAAAGTCCCAGTATTTTATATCCACTGGATATCTCCTATTCGCTAACTTAGTCACCTTCTCAAACAGTTCCAGTGGATTTGTGAGGCACAATCTTCTGCATCTACAAACAATTTTAATTCCAAATTGTGACATCAGTACTCTTTAGATGAACATTGATGTAATCTCGTAAAAGACCCTCCAGAATTTCTCCAACAACAGATGTCAGACTAATTGATCTGTAATTACCCAGTTCAGTAGTGGGACTAGATGAACAGCTTTCCAGTCCTCGGGTACAACTGAATTTATGGAAATAGTAACCAGAGTCTCAAATAGTTCATCATTCAATTCCTTAAGGACTCTAGCGTGTGCTATATTTGGTACTAGGTGCTCTACAGATTTTAGTGCTTTGATTTTGCTTACAATACATGCATTATTAACCTTCACATCCTTTATACATTCCAGAGGCAGTTGAAACAGGTCCAGATTTTGTCCACCATCTTTAGTTCTGAAGACTGAAGTGAAGAACTCATTTAGTTGAACTATTTCCTGATTTCCCATGTCCAAATGCACCACATTGTCCATCTGGTCCTTAACAATCTGTCGACTGTGTACATCTATAATATATAATACACGATATATAAAAAATCTTGTCAGCACACACTTCCTGTTTCCACAACTTGACTTCCTGTTGTCATATTTTAATTATACTGTTTCCCATTAAAAATTCTTATGTCCATATTTATAATGGATTTTGCCTATGTAAACTCATTACTGTGATTGTGCAATCTGGCCATCTGTTTCCCACAAATCATTCAAGTTATTTCTGATTTCTTTTGGCCATTTTTTTCTCAGTAACTGAAATTTCAAATGCCCAAAATAAGGTTTTAAACAATTTTTAAAAAAATCAATTAATTACATATTTCACAATAAAATAATTACATTTATTGTCATTTGTGTCTTTTAATACCTTCATTGACGTTTTTACTTGAAGGTCTCAATCTCTCCCAAAAGCCTGTGCTTGGATTTGATATTTTTATCCAGAACTGTGACTGTGAGCTGAATTTGGAGTGTACAGTCTGAGCATGTGCAGTCTATCCAATTTCCCATGATGTATCAGTACCATTCAGGCAGCTGTCGTGATGGAATGTTGCAGCAGGTTCTGCTCAAAAGCATTTCAAAATTACTTGAAGACAAGCTGGAGGACAAAGTTCAAAATCTTTATTCAGAAAAAAAATTACATCGAGTGTTTTTATTAAACTAAGAGGCTGTGTATGCTTTGTAAATAGGGAGACTGTGGGCAGGATTTTCATTGTGCCGTGGAGTCGCGATTGGAGGCGTGCGGCGGGGGGGGGGGTTAAAATCCCAAAATCAGGGGACCCGACCCCATCCCACACCCAAACCCGCCTCCATGCCAGTTTCAAAGGAGGCGGGTACCTGCCCCGCACTGGGATCCGCCTACCCGAGGTGGGAAGGGATTAGTGCCAATTAACTGCCTGTTAACAGGTAGTTAACGGGCAGTTTTTAGTCTAATCCCTATTTTTAAGGTTGAAGTGTGGGATTCCCGATGGCTCCAAACCACACCAGGTTAGAGGAGGCGGGCCATCGGGTTGAAGGACTTGGAGGGGTCGAGATGTCGGTGTTCAGGTGAGTGATGTGTGCATGAGTGCAAAGGTAAGTGTGTTTGGTGTGTCTAAAGTGATTATAGAAGTGTAAATTACCTTTTCTTACCTTTTCAGCCTTCCTTCCTTTAGGTCCCGGGAGTCCCTCATCTCATCGGCACAGAAAGCAGATTGGCTGCGAACTGTCAAAAATGACAGCCTGCAGCTTTCTGTGCAGGAGAGATTTCTAACTGAGTCTGTGGAGGACTCAGGTTAGAAGTAAGACTGTCAGTGTTTGACCGCTTCAAACAGCTGTGAAACGCTGATATTTCATCTGTCAAAATCTCTTGACAGATGAAATTTCAGTCTGTGACGTCACCTGTTGCCAGGTGGCCCTTAATTGGCCTGCTGAGCCCACTGGGCAGGCTCAACAAGGTCAATCAAGTTAAAATTGCGTGGGTTGGCCGCATCTCGATGGAGGCGGGACTACAACCCCGAAAGTTGTAGTCCCGACTCCTGAGTTAAATTCCTGCCCAGTGTGTGTGTTTGTATGTGCATCTGATTTAATAAAAAAGACAGATTACTAATTACATGTCTATTGTAGCTTTCTTTTGTGCTATAAGCTTCAAAAGCTGAGAGAGAGACAAAGGGCTGAATTTTGCCAGTGCTCAGGGGGCGGGTTTGGAGGCGGGATGGTTGTCAAAATAGCAAAGATCAACAGCGGGTAGGAAACCCACCTCCACGCGAGTCTCCCAGGTGTCGGGTCTGTCTGCGCAGAACTGACCCGACAGCAAGTGGCAGGGGAGACAATTTAGACCATTAAATGGCTTGTTAACAGCCAATTTAATGCTATTTTGAGCCTACCTTGTAATTTTACGTTCTCCATCACAGGTTACCCGCTGCTCAGGGAACACGCCAGCTCACCCTTGCATGAGTTGAGCCTACTTTGGTTTATCTGATAAGCTGACAGCTGCAGAAGTGGTATAATGGATACCATGTTGCAGCTGTTCAGTTTCAGAGCGCAGAAACTGTTGGTTACTGAATTTGTAAGACATATAGAGATTTCTTTAGCTTGCAAGTGTTTAGAGCCAACTCTATATCCAGTGGCACCTCATTGGAGCAACCTCTCTCACCATTGACAGATCGCTTCTGTCATCTCAACTGCAGCTGCCATCTATTCCAGCAACATCAGTGCCCTTAAAAAAATCACACCTTGGTCCTCTGAATCCTTCCATGATCAGCCCCAATACCAACATCACTAGGCACACCAACATCACCAACAACATCACCAACAACAACACCAACCTTCTCCGCCATCACCTGTCACCTGATGCTGCACAGGACACAAGGCATCAGCCCCTGACAACATTGCTGCCCGGGAGGCCAGCGATGGCATCACCATGGCCAGATTTACTTTACTTGACGCTGTACATCCTGGCTGCCACATGATGTGCCAGGTTGATACCATCCCACTCCAGCACCATAAAGTATCCCTATAATGTCCAAGCCATTCTTTTCACACTCTTCACAATAGGGGGGGCGGTTGCGGGGTGGGGGGGGGGGAATTATGTCTCAACATTCACTGGAACTCACTAAAACACTTCTCAAGGTGCGCACAGATCTGTCCAATAAGGTGAAGTGTTGAAAATATAGATTTCAATGTATGACAGCACATTAACAGAAACTTCACATGATCATTGACTAAACCTCCCAAGTGCCTACCCTTGTGTGTTGTTAGTTGGTATGCTTGCAATAGGGTGAGGGTGAGTGTGAGGGCTGGCTAATGAGATGGGGAAGTGATAATGTAGATAGAAAGGGATGGGTGGAGGGGCAAGGTAAGTTGGTGTGAGTAAGGATATGCAGGAATAGGGTATGGAAGGCAGAGTGATGGGGATGTGATGAGTGGCACAGCAGGGTGAGTTTCAGTGTGGCTTTGCAGTAACGTTTTGTGATCTACTGAGATCATTGTAAGGTTGGCGTCACTGCAGCCAGGGACCACTGACGACATCCCTGCTTGTGTCCTCCTGTGCAATTTGCAACCAGACTGAGTTGATCACCTGGGGAGGTCTCTTCCGCCCATGGGAAGGGAAGAGAATCTCCCTGCGTGCTTTGACTCCCTCCATAAGCATATGGAGGGAGTCATGCATGAGCCTGGGTGCAGACGTGCACCTCAGTGCGGTGCTTGTCAGTGTTTGCAGCACCTCAATGCTGCAGAACACTGACAGCACAACTGTCAAAAGCAATGTAGCCGTGGTCCCTTTAAGGAAACTGGCTGATGACGCGTCATCAAATGACATCATCAGACCCGCTTCCTGTTAATTGGCCAGGAACCCCCGCAGGGCGGATTTAACAAGGCCAATCTACGGAAAATCATTTTCAGAGAGTGGCTGCAAACGGGAGCGGGACCGGAACCAGCCCTCCCGCCGCCATCCCGCCTCCGCAGGGAAAATCCAGCCCACAGTGGTGGTTTTTCCTCCAATATTCCACTTGATTTCAATTGGATTATATTAAGCGGTGCCTACCACCATATTCCCACCCAACCTCAATACCCAAGACCATTCCCCAGTGCAGCAAACCCCGATTCCCCCTCCCCAGCTAAACACCAGGGCCTAGAAATTCAGTATAGCCACTTTTGGGGCGGTAAAGTCGGGCAGGCGCTAAAGTTAGCGCCCGCCGGAAAGTGGAGGTCACTTCGCCGATATTCAGTAGCTTTGGCCAAGGAGTTTGGGCGAGCGCTGAAACTGGCGTTGCACCTCTATCTTTAGGCGCTAAGCCGGCGGTGCGGACTGATAACGCCGAGGCCGGGCGCAGCGCAGGTGCGGTCATGTTTTGATTGACAGCAGACACCCTGACGCCGGCCAGCTCTTAAAGGGGGAAGGGTCGACTTGGTCTGCTGCCACGCCCTGGATAGTGGAGCCCTCCAGCTAGGCCTGAACACTGCTGCTGGACCCAAATAGCGCCTGAAGCCATGCAGAAGGCCCGTGAATGAGCGCAGCGCTTCTCAGAGCATGCTTTGAGGGTGCTGCTTAGGGGTTTGGAGAAGAAAAGAGATATCTTGTGCCCGGACAGTGGCAAGAAGGCTCCCAAGAGGCTGTACAGGAGAGCCTGGAGGGAAATCGCCCAGAGGGTCACAGCCAACAGCGATGTCCCCAGGACTGGTGACCAATGCCGCAAGAAGTTCAACGACCTCACTCGGTTGGTCAGGGTGAGTACCCTTTCCAGTGTCCTCCTCATCCTTGCATGTGCACCTCACATTATGGGCAAAGGGACCTCAAAGGCCTAATGGCCAGCCCTCCTCCAGCAGCTATGGCACTGGCATGATCATCAGTAGCACTTTCTGCACTTGACACACTGGCCAAGCTATTCGACCATGGGAGGCAGTGCACACAACAACAGGGCACCACACTGGCCAAGCTATTCGACCATGGGAGGCAGTGCACACAACAGCAGGGCACCACACTGTACTTAGAGGCCGTCCTTTCTCTTGCAGGCCAAGCTGGCGCAGAATCTGAAGAGCCGGACTGTCACCGGGGGAGGCCGTGTCCAGTTCTAGGAGCTCAGTGACCTGGAGGAGCGCGTGGCTCGACTCATGCATGCCCGGGTGATTGGCCCCGTTGCTATTGGAGATGCCGACCCTGTGCTGGGCCCCAATGGTAAGGACATGACCGTTTGGACCTCTCTCGTTCCCCTTGCGCTTCAGATCTACATCCTTTGCCACTGTCCCACCAATGCGCATAATGCCACCACTCATGCCTCCCTCGCTGACGCCCTGTCCTCACTCTAAAGCTACTCTTGCGCCTTCCTGCTTTCAGCTGGTGAGGAGGAGGTCCCTGAAGCTGCGAGTGTCAGTCCCTCGGAAGAGGAGGACGACGAGGACCAAGAGGAAGGCGGCACATCGGGGGAACCCTCATCCGCGCCAGGGGATGGCAATGGAGGGGACACGTCTTGCCTGGAGGAGAGCCAGGGGGAAGTGTTGCAGGGGGGAGTAGCTCCTGTGCCCAGTGGCGTCCAGCCACGCGGGAAGGGTCGGGCAGCATGGCTGCCTTCTCCCCAGAGGGGGGAAGTGTTGCAGGGGAGGGCAGTTGCTGGGCCCAGTGGCGTCCAGCCACGCGGGAAGGGTCGGGCAGCACGGCTGCCTTCTCCCCAGAGGGGGAAAGTGTTGCAGGGGAGGGCAGTTGCTGGGCCCAGTCGCGTCCAGCCACGCGGGAAGGGTCGGCCAGCTCGGCGGCCTTCTCCCCAGAGGGAGAGTCCGGCCTCCAGTCCGGAGACGGTCCTTGCCCAGGAGGTGCGCTTCCTTGATCAAATGTCCGCGGATTCGGAGCGACGCCACACCGAGTTCATGGGGGTTGTGGGACAGTTGCCTCAGGCCATTGAGTCCCTGGCTCATAGTGTGGCCGATTTCGGGGACTCACAGGCCAGGGGTGTCGAACAACTCGCGGCAGCACAGGACGCGAGTCGAGAGTTCATGAGTGCTGCCGTGCAGACACTGGCTGGTCTGATGCGGGCACAGACCAGGGCAGTACGGGCACTCACTTCTGCCACACTCGCTGTGTCACGGACGCATCGCCAGGGCACCCGCCGCGCTGCTGCAGCACAGCGGTCTGGCCTTCACCAGATTGCTGCGCTTACTGCAGTGCCAGCCCGGCCGAGTGCCAGTGTCTCTGGCAACCAGCGAGCGCCTGGCATCAGCCAGCTTGCCCCCATTGCTGCAGCCGCCACTGCCACTCCCCCAGCAAAGCTGCGACGAGCTGCTGGAGAGACTGATGCTGCCCAGCCACAGCTGCAGCAGTCAGCAGCCGGCCCCTCCAGGGCCGGACCTCGTCTAGGCCGACCCCCAAGGGCATCTGCCGTCACGCTTTGTGCCCCTCAGGAGCCTTCCCCCAGCCTTGCAACACCCACAGGGCCCAGGTTGAGGCGGAGCAGCAGGTCGGGCAGGGGCCGGAGAAGCCTGCACAAGGACTCGCCCTCTCGGCACACCAAGTAGAGTGTGTTGCCAAATGTTTTTTTATATGGGGGTGTTTGTGTTCTGTATGGGGGGGGGTTATTTTGGTAAGGCCAAAGATGATGGCAAATGTTTTTTTAGATGGGGGTGTTTGTGTTCTGTATGGGGGGGTTTGTCTTGGTAAGGCCGAGGATGAAGGCCAATTGGATGGACAAGTTTTGTTATTCCTCCCCAGGTTGTGGGAGTGAGATATGTTTTTGACTGTTTTTTGGGGGTCTTGTCTGTTTTTGTGTTTCATGTGGGAAGGGCCCTGAGTTTGTTAAATAAAGCTTTTTATTTATTCAGCTTGTCCATGTGTCATGTTTCAAGTGGTTGTTGCGTTAACCGGCTGAGGGCTTGCGGAGCGGCTGCATTCAGGTGCGTTCATTGCCACAAGCCATTCCCTGACAGGGGGCCTAGAAGTGTTGTTCAATAAGCCGCCGGCGGACGGCCCTTGGACCTTGTGGCTCCCTCCTGGGCTGGTACTCCTCCTCCTCCTCCTCCTCATGCTCCTCCTGCTCCTCCTCCTGAGGTGGTGGTCCAACGTGAGGTGGCAGTGCCTGAGTCCTGCGGATAGCCAGGTTGTGCAGCATGCAGCAAATGACGACGAACTGGGAGACTCTATCCGGCGAATACTGTAGAGATCCGCCGGAACGATCCAGGCAGCGGAACCGTTGCTTGAGGACGCCAATCGTTTGCTCTATGATGTTCCTTGTGGCTTGATGGCTTTCGTTGTATGCCTCCTCAGCAGGGGTCCTGGGCGCGCGGAGCGGGGTCATGAGCCATGTACACAAAGGGTAGCCCTTGTCCCCGATAAGCCATCCCCTTGGGGGAGGCTGTGCCTGGAACATGTCAGCCACAGTAGTCTGGCGCAGGATAAATGCATCGTGGCTGCTTCCTGGAAAGCGGGCATTGACAGCTAGGATGCGCTGCCTGTGGTCACACACCAGCTGTACATTGAGGGAATGGTAGCCCTTCCGGTTGCGGCAATCCTCGGCATTGTCGATAGGTGCCCGCATAGCCACATGCGTGCAGTCAATGGCGCCCTGCACCATGGGGAAGTCGGCGATCCTGGCAGATCCGACTGCACGCTGCTCCTGCCTCTCTAGGGTCATGGGGAAGGAGATGAATTGGTGTCTCCTTGCGAAAAGGGCATCGGTGACCTGCCGGATGCAGCGATGCACGGCGAACTGGGAGATGTTCGCTATGTCCCCAGTAGCGGCTTGGAAGGAGCCGCTTGCATAAAAGTTCAGAGCCACCGTGACCTTCACTTCCACCGACAGAGACGTCCTGCACATCAGCTGTGGACGCAGATCTCTGTGAAGCAGCTGGCAGATCTCTGCAACCACCTCCCTTCTGAAGCGCAGCCTCTTCACACAATGCGCGGCAGTCATGGTGAGATAGGACACCTGCTGCCGGTATTCCCTGAGTGGGTAAGGCCTACGTTGCCGACGCCTGATGGCTCCTCTGCGTCTAGGCATGGCTGCCCCTCTCACACAGCGTCTGCGAGCCCTTCACACATAATGCTGGAACTGAGGGTTGGAACCCCATGCAGCCCCCATAATATACTTGCAAACAGTCAAATCACAATGAGTCAAATTTCCAAGCTCTGGCCAGAAGCCAAAAATACCTCTCCTATGTTGTCCCAAATCAGTAAGGTCTGTTCCTTGGTCTCTGTCCAGAAATCCAAAGCACTAAAGTCATTGCAGCAAAATGGCTGGCCTTTATACCTCAATCTAAGTGCCCTTTAATTAGCGCTCCCCGAGGCCTGCAGGGCCTCTGCTGCGTTCCACTTCACAGTTCTTAACAGCGCCACGCCCACATTGGGCGGGCGCCACTGAAGTTCCGGTTTGGGGCGCACAAACGGCGTTGCACGACGAAATGACGTCATAAGGTGCGCGTGCAGCTGAGCACGCGCAAACACTTTGTGCCAGCGCTAAATGTCAACTGAAGTTGGGCGTAGGCGCAGATCGCTCTGCGCCCGGGCGCAAAGTGCCTAGCGCTCGAAATCTACTCCTCTTATGGCGCTAACGGCTGGCGAACGCAACTGAATTTCTAGGCCCAGGTATCTAACTCTAATTTGTGCATCTAGCATACCATCTTGCTGTGTATTCTCAGCTTTACAAATGGTACGAGATAAAGATAGGTATAGGAATGTACAAACTAGCCACTCATTTATAGTTTTCACGGAACAGTTGAGTTGTGAAATTGAATCTCCAAAGCACCATTAAAAATCCCAGAATCCTAATTCGAGCAAAGTGCTGAACACTCAACGAGCGGGCAGCTGGCCACAGCAGGGGAGGGTCGGGAAATCCAGTGGCTCCATGGGTGAGCAGTCAGCAGTAAAAGGGGGCGGGGAGAAGTGCTCTGGGGGGTGGGATGCAGTATTTTTGTGGCCTGCTCCACCTGGCCCCTCAAACATTACAACTAACCATGTCCAGGCCATTTCTGGAACAGCCTCCAGTAGTCCCTTTAAGGACCACTGTTTAGGCTGCTCACCGCCTGCTACAAATGGGCACAGCATCTGTAGCACAAACTTTGCCCATTTTTACCTGAAAATTGCAAATGGGGTCTTACAACCAGCGTAGAACCCCAATTTGCATATGTAAGCAGATCGCACCGGTTCCAGGTGAGCGAGTTGCCTGCCCATTTGCAGGCCAATCTGAAAATTGCATCAGGAAGACCTTGAGCATCCAAGGGTTGGCAGCTAAACATCGCCCGCATTATGTCCTCAAAATTCAAATGGAATTCCCACAATTGCTCCATTTTTAATGTTGTCTCCAAAAAGATCAGTTTCCTCTTTCATGCCAAACAACTTTTTTCCCTTCAATAACTCCTCAGTCTTTCTAAAGCCCAAGTTGATCCAAGACTAGAGTGCTACTCCTATATCTGGGGCGACTTCTCTTTTGCGCTCAGAGACGACACAATAAAAAGATAATTTTTGTGAAAGAGTTTTCTCCTTTTTGTCTTTGGGGCTTTTACTTTTTAGCTTTTTTTATCCCTCATTTAAAAAAAACAATTCTGTAACTAGTGTTGTATAAGCTGTTTTTAATATCTTTCATAAATCAGAAACCTTGAAATTGGTAAATATTGGTTTTATATTCCAATAGAGTTTTATATTCCAATGTCTCATTCATAATTGTAGTTTTTCTGGTAATACAACACATCATTCATATTTGATTTTAAAATGTAAAGTTTAAACTGCAACAGGACCAAACAATAAGAGACCATATAATGTACATTAAGAGTATGCTTGAAACCCTGTGGCTAACTGATGATTCTTGCTGCAGGATTGCACTGCATTAGTCTAATTTGGCCATATAATTGCAACTGGAAGTAGGTATAAAACATCTCTAATGGATATCATTTCTCGATACCTCTTATCAAACCATAGTGCATATCACAATTAAATTGAAAATCCGGTGTAAATTGAATGACCTCTACTTTGTCCCCATAACAATCACCATTACAATAAAAAGAAAAGAAAAATACTGCGAATGCTGAAATCTGAAATAATCTCCAACGTCTTCGACTTGAAACGTTAACTCTGCTTCTCGCTCCACAGATGCTGCCTGGCCTGCTGAGTGTTTCCAGCATTTTCTGTTTTTATTTTATAATAAAAAAATTAAATTGTGCAGGGCTAATATTTTGCTCACTTACTGAAAACACAAATTTTGATCAAGTACCAGTCATGTTCCACATAAGTGTTCACTGAATTTAAATTAACTGTTATGTTGACCTTGTTTTTGAACCGTTTAAATTAAACAGCCCTTTAACAACAGGCTTTACTGGGACTTGACCAGTGTAATTGCTAAAGACTGTGCAGTAAGAGATAATAAATACTGGAGGGTTGCGCCTATATCCAATTACAAATGTAGGTTTAAAGGGTTATCTTGTCTCTGTTTTAAGAGCAGTTTGGTGCAGGCTCGGCTCCGGCTCCAGTTAGCTGGCCCTCTTGCTGCTACCTGTTACATTGATCACTGGAGTGTGCCTCTCAGCCACTGACTGCTTCATCGACAAGCAGGTCCTGTTTATTTGAAGAGCTGGTGGTTTGAAGCAGACGGATATTTGATCAAGGCAACCCAAACCAGGTTTCAATAAATGTTACCATATGTCCCCGTGTTAATGAAATCAAAGCCGCATATGTGCAAAGTTGATGTAAGGAGATATCTAATCTAGTACAAACAAATATTTAACAAGCGCACAGTGTAGTGCTGGGATAGCCATCCCTGTTGTATACGAGTCTGGTTATAATAAAATTGATTTGCTTCATTCTTGCTCTAATACATCGTGATTTCACTATGTGTAGGAATAATGCAGACAGCAAGATTTCTGCAAAGATGTTCCATTTGGACAACTGAATCCATTACAATTCCGAGGTAACGTGAATATGTTGTAAAATAATCCCATATACTTGCCTTAGAGGCGGTGCAACGAAGGTTCACTAGATTGATTCCTGGGATGAGAGGGCTGTCCTATGAGGAGAGTTTGAGTAGATTGGGCCTATACTCTCTGGAGTTTAGAAGAATGAGAGGTGATCGCATTGAAACATATAAGGTTCTGAGGGGGATTGACAGGATAGACGCTGACAAATTGTTTCCCCTGGCTGGAGAGTCTAGAACTAGGGGGCATAGTCTCAGGACAAGGGGTCGGTCTTTTAAGACTGAGATGAGGAGGAATTTCTTCACTCAGAGGGTTGTGAATCTTTGGAATTCTCTGCCCCATAGCGTTGTAGATGCTGAGTCGTTGAGGATATTCAAGGCTGAGATAGATAGATTGTTGGACTCTAGGGGAATCAAGGGATATGGGGATCAGGCGGGAAAGTGGAGTTGAGGTCGAAGATCAGCCATGATCTTATTGAATGGCAGAGCAGTCTCGAAGGGCCGTCGGCCTATTCCTGCTCCTAATTCTTATGTTCTTATCCTGTCATTACACAAAGCTTTGATGATTCAAAACCTCGTCAGCCACAACAGTAACAGATAACCACAAATTTCCTTGAGCTTCATTTGGGACGCATTCCAGCCCAGCTGATACACTGCATGTACCATACATCCTGCTAATATTTTTTGTTTGGATAACACTAAAAAATAATAAGGACACCACGGTGACTGAAATTTGGAGCTGTCAAGCCCCATGACTGAATTTTTAATGATTTACACATAAACATGTCTAAACTCCAACATCTACCTGCTCTTCCTACAAAAAAATGTCTTCAGGTGTTGAATTAAAACGACTGGTTAAATGCTATTTGTTTTATATCTGTTGCTAAAAATGGTGAATCTTATCTTTTAAAAAACATTATGGAAAACAAATGAAGCTTAACAAAAATACATCAAATGAAACTTAACAAATTCAATTAAAATTTGGTTTCCGGGGGTGATGATGCACTCCAGTCCTCGCGGTGCCCACCGGTCGCGGAAGGCCTTGAGCGTGCTGGCGGACACCGCGTGCTCCATCTTCAGGGCTACCCGGGAGCGAACGTGGCTGCAGAAGAGAGGCAGGCAACCGGCCCGGACGACCCCCTTGACCGCCTGCTGCCTGGGCCAGTTGATGGCCACTTTGGCCAGTCCCAGGAGCACTCCTACCAGGAGGTCCCCTGACCCACCCGTTCCCCTCCGCACGCACCGGGTGACCAAAGATCAGGAGCGTGCGACTGAAGTGCAGCCAAAAATCGAGGAGCAGCCCCTTCAAATAGTGGAAGAGGAGCTGCACTGGCTCCAGTGTGAGCATGCGGCAGTGTCCCAGGAGCCGCCTGTCAATCAGCGCTGGCTCCAGTGTGCTCTTTTGATTAAAACAAATTGACTGTAACTTAATAAAACTTTAAATAAAACTTAACAAATTAAATTAAAATTTTGTTGGCCGGGGCGATGATGCACTCCAGTCCCCGCGGCGCCCACTGGTCACGGAAGGCATCAAGTGTGCCGGCGGACACCACGTGCTCCATCTCCAGGGCCACCCGGGCGCGAATATAGCCGCGGAAGAGAGGTAGGCAATTGGACCTGTAATGTATGTACCTTTAAGGGGGGAACTACTTTCTACAGCTCATGTATACTGTAGTACCGGCAGTGACCACACCTGTATATAACGCTGAGTAGTAATCTGTTGTTTCAGTTGCAGTTTGAACCACATTGAGTAAACACCTGTTGTACCGTTCTCTGCAGTCCTTTTCTTATTATTACACGGACGTAACAGTGGCGACGAGCAAGTTCGAACCTACCTGCAACTCTGCATCACCTCCCAGGGATTCGCTCCTGGAGAACAGTGGAAGAAGGTCGAGTCCAGAAGCACGGGCATCGACCACGGGCAACCGCCCAGTCATCCAGCGGAGATTTGAGCATCGCAGGGGAGGCTGTCGAGAGCCAGGATTGGCTTTCCAGTCACGGTGGTCCAGCGAAACGGGCTGGCAACAGGTACTGCGCAGACACTTCCCGGACAGCGACGGGCTAGAGCCTGACCGAGCGGCACAGAAAAAGGCCGAGCAGCGTCGACGGGGGAGAGAGAGAGGGCAGAGCGCACAGGGCGCAGCCGGTGTTCAGGACCGAGCGGCGTCAACGGGGAAGAGAGGCGAGAGAGAGCAGAGCGCAGCCGGTGGTCAAGGGCCAAGCAGCATCAACGGGGGAGAGAGGCGCGCAGGAAAACGCGAGGCGCTGCCATTGCCACGAGGACCACAGAGAGCAGCGTTGGCAGCAGCGCTGGAGACGCCATTTTAAGCCACAGCAGGGAAGAAAGGAAAGCACGGGAGACGCCATTTTAAGCCAGTCTAACCACACCCAAAAATGCCGAAGAGTGGCAGTATCACAGCGTTCGACAATGAAGTCGAAGATTGGACGACATATGTCGAACGCATAGAAGTATACTGCAAGGCGAATGAAGTGCCAGATGACAAGAAAGCGCTGGTATTGTTGAATTCAATGGGTGCAAAAACGTATGGCTTACTACGAAACCTAGTAACCCCAGAGAAGCCAGTAGAAAAGGATTTTGAAAACATAGTGTCAATCCTACAGGACTACTTAAACCCCACACCGCTGCTGAATGCAGAAAGATTTAAGTTTCACAAAAGGAACCAGCATAAAGATGAAAGTAATGCTGAGTATTTAACGGAACTGCGCAAGCTATCGAAACACTGCCAGTTTGGAACGGGACTAGCAGATACTTTAAGGGACAAGTTTGTGTGTGGGCTTCAAAGTGAAGGAACCCAGAAACAGCTTCTATCAGAAAAGGATCTTACGCTGGACAAGGCTTTCAGCATTGCAGTATCACACGAAGCAGCAGCACGGGGCGCTGCAGAGATACAACGGAGACCGCAAGAATATGGCACAAATGAAATGTCATACGGAACAGTGAAGTGCTATCGCTGCGGCAGAACAACACACGACCATAATGATTGCTGGTTCAAGGACAAAGTGTGCAGACAGTGTGGAAAAGTAGGACACATAGCAAGAGTCTGCAGGTCGGGAAAGAAAACCAGCAGCAAGAAATCTCCACAGGAGAAGTACAAGAAGGTACATAAGGTGACGGAGAGTAGTTCAGACGAACAGAAGAGTGATACAGACTCCGGAAGCAAGGAGCTGGGTTGTCTGAAACTACATAATGTGATCAAAACAGAGGATCACCAAACTATCTGGGTCACGCTCAAGATAGCAGGAGTCCAAGTGAAAATGGAATTGGACACAGGATCAGCCCTAACAGTCATAAACCGAAGGGACTACAAGCGGCTATTCTCACATATACCCTTGAGAGATACAAAGATTGTCTTGAAGACGTACACGGGGCAAAAAGTCTACCCCAAAGGAAAAATAAGGGTGAACGTTATATATAATGGCAAGGAAACACCAAAAATGGACCTATATGTATTGCCAGATGGAGGACCACCACTACTAGGACTTGAATGGATCCAGAAGATACAGCTAGATTGGCATTCCATACAAGCACTGACTGTAGATGCCAAAAAGGATGACGATGTCACACCTGGACGACTGTCAAAAATGCTAACTGACACACAAGAAGTGTTTCAGCAGGGACTCGGAACACTAAAAGGCATAACAGCGCCGATCAAAATAGAGGAAAATGCAAGCCCAAAGTTTTTTAAGGCCAGACCGGTAACTTATGCAATCCGCCCAGCCGTCGAAGCAGAGCTGGAAGGTTTGGAACATTCAGGAGTACTGTCCAAAGTGGACTGGAGTGAGTGGGCTACACCCATCGTTCCTGTAATGAAGAGGTCGTTGAGTAATACACCTGGGGAACCAAAGAAGGTTCGCATCTGTGGCGACTTTAAGGTGACAGTGAACCCAGTCCTTCACACTGTACAATATCCGCTTCCGCGGATTGAAGATATTTTCGCCTCGCTATCTGGAGGGAAATGCTTCACTAAGATTGATCTGGCCCAGGCGTACCTGCAAATGGAGGTAGAAGAAGCCTCGAAACAGTACCTCACGATCAACACTCATAAAGGTCTCTACCAATACAACCGGCTGGTGCTCGGGGTAGCATCAGCTCCGGCTATTTGGCAAAGGGCAATGGAACAAGTCCTGCAAGGGATTCTAGGGACCCAGTGTTATTTGGACGACATCCTGGTCACGGGCGAAAATGACAGTGATCACCTCGCCAACCTGGAGCAGGTGCTCACTAGATTGAAGGAATATGAGCTCCGAGCTAATCGCCACAAATGCGAGTTTTTCCAGAAGCAGATCTCATATTGTGGCCACGTTATTGATAAAGAGGGGTTACATAAGTCCCCTGAAAAGATTGAGGCAGTAGTCAAGGCTCCAGCACCGGAAAATGTGTCACAACTGAGGTCGTTCCTCGGGCTGGTGAACTACTACCATAAGTTCTTGCCGAATTTGTCTACCGTACTACACCCACTGAACACCCTACTGCAAACGGGGGTACCATGGAAGTGGAGTGACGAATGTAAACGAGCTTTCCAGAAGAGCAAAGCATTGATCACATCAAAAGAGGTGTTGGCTCATTTCAACCCAGCACTACCAATTCGGTTGGCGTGTGATGCATCACCCTATGGCATTGGAGCGGTGCTGTCGCACAAATTCCCGGACGGCTCGGAGAGGCCAGTAGCCTTTGCGTCTCGGTCACTAACCTCAGCCGAGCGTAACTACGCCCAGATTGACAGGGAGGCCCTCAGCCTAGTGTGGGGAGTGAAAAAGTTCAATCACTATCTGCACGGGCAGAAGTTCACCTTGCTGACTGACCACCAACCACTTGTCTCCATCTTTAATCCAAAGAAGGGCGTTCCGGTGATGACTGCGCAACGGCTACAAAGATGGTCCTTTTTTCTAGGGGTGCACCAATATGAAATCGAGTATAAGGGCACGAAACAGCATGGAAACGCTGATGGGCTATCACGCCTGCCACTGCCTACTGCGGAGGAAGCACCAGCAGTGGATCTTGTTGAAATATTTCATTCGACTATAATTGAATGCTTGCCAGTAACTAACGCTGGTATAGAGAAGGAGACCCGAAATGACCAGACACTGTCTCGGGTATATGATTTGACGGTGAAGGGATGGCCAGCACATAGCGACTCACTGTTGCCAGCATTCTCATCCAGAAGAGAACAGCTGTCAGTATGCCAGGGGACCTTGATGTGTGGATCCCGAGTGGTAATTCAACCCAAGTTAAGGGAGAGAGTGCTCAATGAGCTTCACGAAGGTCATCTGGGAGGGGTGAAAATGAAAAGCCTTGCTAGGGCTTATGTGTGGTGGCCGGGGATCGATCAGCAAATCGAGGACCTGACAAAGAGCTGCTCAGGATGCCAGAAGGTCCAAAATGCACCACCACATGCCCCTCTACACCCATGGGAGTGGCCCTCATCTCCATGGCAACGGGTGCATATTGATTTTGCTGGTCCATTCATGGACTCAATGTTTTTAATAGCCGTGGATGCGCACTCGAAATGGCCTCCACCACCACGGAGAAAACTATTGCAGTCCTACGGACCATTTTTGCCAGGAACGGCTTGCCAGAGCAGATTTGCTCTGATAACGGACCACAGTTTGTGTCCGAAGAGTTTCGAAGATTTATGAAAAGGAATGGGGTAAGGCATTACACATCCGCCCCGTATCATCCAGCCACAAATGGATTGGCTGAGAGGTTCGTACAAACATTTAAAAAAGCAGTAAAGGCCATGTGCGATGACGACATTCCACTGCAGCATAAGGTGGACAATTTCCTGTTAGCCTACAGAAATGCGACACATGCAGTCACCAACCAGGCCCCGGCCATGATGTTCTTTAACTGAAGGTTGAGATCTCGTCTGGATTTGCTCAGACCAAATGTACGAAGAGATGTTGAGAGTAAGCAATTCCAGCACATCAATGAGAAGCCGACAAGGAGCTTCAATGTAGGGCAACCAGTCTTGGCCCGCGATTACCGAACAGAGAAATGACAACCAGGAACGATATGCACACGGCAGGGGCCACTAATGTACACAGTGGACGTTGGGGAGAGCATCGTGAGACGCCATGCTGACCAGATCCTAGAGTCACAGGAACGAGTCAACCCCATGCCTCGCCCATACGTACCTGGTGATGAACCCGACGTACAGGTAGCATCTACCCCAGAAACAGTAGCATCGGAAGCTGATGAACCAACCGACGACAGGGGGCCAGAATCGCCTCCTCACCAAGAGCAAGACACTCGGGAAAGGCGCTATCCAGAAAGGATCAGGAAGCCTCCCCAAAGACTGAATTTATAAATAGACGACTTTCAGCTAATGTTGCATGTTAAAAGTGTTAATTGTAATTAGTTTGATATTTAATTGTTAAATGAGTGTTATGGTACTGTTAATCTAAAAGGGGAGGAATTGTAATGTATGTACCTTTAAGGGGGGAACTACTTTCTACAGTTCATGTATACTGTAGTACCGGCAGTGACCACACCTGTATATAACGCTGAGTAGTAATCTGTTGTTTCAGTTGCAGTTTGAACCACGTTGAGTAAACACCTGTTGTACCGTTCTCTGCAGTCCTTTTCTTATTATTACACGGACGTAACAGGACCGAACGACCCCCTCGACCGCCCGCTGCCTGGGCCAGTTGATGGCCACTATGGCCAGGCGCAGGAACAGTCCTACCAGGAGGTGCCCCGACCTGCCCGTTCCCCTCCGCACGCACCGGGTGACCAAAGATCAGGAGCGTGGGACTGATGTGCAGCCAAAAATCGAGGAGCAGCCCCTTCAAATAGTGGAAGAGGGGCTGTACTGGCTCCAGTGTGAGCGTGCGGCAGTGTCCTGGGAGCTGCCTGTCAATCAGTGCTGGCTCCAGTGTCCCGGGAGCCGCCTGTCAATCAGCGCTGCCTCCAGTGTCCCGGGAGCCGCCTGTCAATCAGCGCTGGCTCCAGTGTGAGCGCTGGCTCCAGTGTCCCGGGAGCCGCCTGTCAATCAGCGCTGGCTCCAGTGTGAGTGTCCCAGGATCCGCCTATCAATCAGCGCTGGCTCCAGTGTGAGCGTGCGGCAGTGTCCCGGGAGCCGCCTGTCAATCAGCGCTGGCTCTAGTGTGAGCGTGCGGCAGTGTCCCGGGAGCCGCCTGTCAATCAGCGCTGGCTCCAGTGTGAGTGTCCCAGGATCCGCCTATCAATCAGCGCTGGCTCCAGTGTGAGCGTGCGGCAGTGTCCCGGGAGCCGCCTGTCAATCAGCGCTGGCTCTAGTGTGAGCGTGCGGCCGTGTCCCGGGAGGGGAGCCGCCTGTCAATCAGCGCTGGCTCCAGTGTGAGTGTCCCAGGATCCGCCTATCAATCAGCGCTGGCTCCAGTGTGAGCGTGCGGCAGTGTCCCGGGAGCCGCCTGTCAATCAGCGCTGGCTCCAGTGTGAGCGTGCGGTAGTGTCCCGGGAGCCGCCTGTCAATCAGCGCTGCCTCCAGTGTCCCGGGAGCCGCCTGTCAATCAGCGCTGGCTCCAGTGTGCGCGGGAGCGGGAGCGGGAGCGAGCCTGTCTCCTGCAGCGGCTCATGTCCATTTTAGTCAATGCTCAGCGTCGCGCCGAGAGGCATTTCTCTAACAGTCTCTTTCTCGCTCTCCCGTGTTATTTGCTATCGAAGCTGCGGTTTGCGGACGGATTTTTTAAATTCTCCTAAAACTAACAACTTTCAAAGTGTTGCGGGGCTGCGGCAAGGTATGTGTGTGTGTGTTTATTTTTAGTAAACTTTTACAGCTCTACCAATCCCCCCCCCCCCCCCGCCGTGTATCAGTTATTCGGAGAATTCACAGCACGTAACCCGGCGAATAAATTTAGATGGAAAGTTGCGAGGACACCGCGCTCAGCCAGCGAGGAAAGGGGGGAGATCTGCATTTATTTTTTTGAGGTGATGATGGGGGGGGATTTCTAAGCCACGATACGGGTCAGGATTGTACCGATTAATATACAATCGGTATCCAATTTGTAGCGATTGGTGCTCGGGGTGGTGCCGATGTGAAAGTGAGGGAGGAAGCCGAGAGTGTGGACTGTCACCGACTGGCCTTTCCCAGGCGGGAGCGGGAGCTCTCGCCCATCACACACCATCCTACGCTCAATGTGGATCGGCAAAGCCGCCGGCCGCCTGGATTACTCAGACAGATTTCAAACCTGCGATTTAAAAGTGACCATTTGCAACAGTCGCTTATTTAAACACATTTAAGCGCGTTGCATGCATTTGCGTTGACAGAATGTTTTCCACCCCCCCCCCTTTTTAACACCTAATTCTCAGTGGTAGTTTTTAGAACCTTAAGCCCCTTTTTTGTGTGTTGAAAATGTATTCAAGGTTTGCTGCAAGAATGGGCAGCCCCCGGGCATTATCCCAGAGCTCTGGGCTGCAGTCACCAGTCCTAGCACATCATAGAATGGTTACAGCACAGAAGGAGGCCATTCGGCCTGTCGAGCCTGTGCCAGCTCTCTGCAAGAGCACTTCACCTAGTTTCACTCCCCCTGCTGTAACCCTGCAATTTTTTTTCCTTCGGGTGCTTACCAATTCCCTTTTGAAAGCCACAATTGAGTCTGCCTCCAAAGCCCTTTCAGGCAGTGCATTCCAGATCCTAACCACTGGCTGTGTAAAAAAAGTTTTTCCTCGTGTCACCTTTGGTTCTTCTGCCAATCACCTTAAATCTGTGTCCTCTGGTTCTCGACCCTTCCGCCAATGGGAACAGTTTCTCTCTATCCACTCTGTCCAGACCCCTCATGATTTTGAACACCTCCATCAAATCTCCTCTCAATCTTCTCTGCTCTAAGGGGAACAATATCAATGTTGATATATTTCTATTCAATGTCTTTTAGGCTTTGCAGAATGAACATTACACCTGATAACTCCTGGACATTCAGCTTGCTTTTGGTGAACACCTCTGGTACTGTGGACTATGGTTTCAGCGATGGGGTGGACCTGCTTTCCAATCAGACCGAAAGCTGCGACAACTGGAAGGAGATCCACCATTTGGTCTTTCACGTCGCCAACCTCTGCTTCGCCGTCGGGCTGCTTATTCCCACCACCGTTAAGATCCACATGATACTTCTCCGCGGTATGATAAGCATAGGTGAGTAGCGTGTTGTAGACAGTGCAAGAGGGGGAAAAGATCTGGGTCAACCTGCTGCGATACAACAGTTCACACAGCAGGATTTATAGGTACAGGAAACTCTCGTTTAAACGGCACCTAAATATCCAGAATTCTCTATTAACCGGCAAAATTCTCACTCCGAAAACAGCACCTCAATAACCGGCAATGTTGCCGAGTCCGAGTCTCCCGCGGTGGCTGAGTTAGTCAGTGGGGGTAGTTCTCCAAACCGCCACTACTCGGCTTCTTGGCGCTGTCGGAAGTCGGAACACCGCAATACCCCTGTAACAGGAGTCTGACTCTCCCGCGCTGCCGGTAGTCTCTTCTGATCCGCCATTTTGCAGGGGTACTGTGTGTCACCCACGCTGCTGGTAGTCATTGCATTGCATTACCCTCAACTGGCAGTACTGTACTTAATCAAGCATCTTCCACCATCCATTTAACACAACATTCTGTAGGTGAGTACCCAATTACTGTATACTGCACATTTCTTGATTTTTTTTTGGTTAAAAATAGCCTCGGTAGATAACCCTCTCCGTCATCTGCAATTTTTGATCAACCGGCAACACGCCGGTCCCGTCGGTGCCGGATACCAAAGAGTTTCCTGTAGTAACAATGTGCCCTAAATCCAAAGGGGTTGTGCTGCCCCTGTAATAATGAATAATAAAGGCGAACTGAGTGGATTCTCCTTATTTCCATCTCATCATCGACTTCCTTCTAAATTAAGGATACCAGAGAATGCACTTGGACTCTCTGGGCTGTCATCTGTTCTGAAAATCGACAGCTTTGGGTGAGGCATGCCTCAAATTTAGCTTCATCAGATTCATTTATAAGTTCTGCTGGCGATCCCGTGGCATTGCGTGCAGTGTGCCAGTGGCAAAGCTGCTATTTCAAATATTGGCATGCTTAGAATTCGAAGAGTGCGCTGGGGGGGGGGGGGGTCGGGGTATCTGAGGCAGATTAGAAGGGTATGTGAGGAATGGAGACCACAGGGGAATGAATGGAAATCAGTACCCGGGAGAATGGAAAATGTAGAAAGCCAGATGTGGGATGGGGCAAATGGCATGGGCAGACCAGACAAAGCTGGTGGCTGAAGGAAGGTGGAATAATGCTGAATTTAAAAGAAATTATATAATGTTATATAAACACAGTTCTTTCCTTCAACACTGCTGCTGCGATTTTAATACTTGTGCTTGTTGTGTGCTCGTATCAAACCTGGTTGGCCATTTTCTCAGCACAGTTACCTTGTATGGAAGTTGTCCTTTCCACGGCATAATTCAGATGGTTCACATAGTTCACTGATTAAGTGTCAGCAAGTGGAACTTAGTATCACAGGATAGCTTTCAAAGCAAGTTGAAAACCATTGAAGCTAACATTTATTTGAATTTTCACCTCCCCAGATTCAGTCATGTTCACCTCTAAATTTAGTAATGTTAAACTTCTATGAATACAGCCTATGGCTTCTATAGAAATTTATTGAGCTGTTTTAGCTGTTAAAACTGTGGGGATAGTAATTCCTGTGATTTTTAGTAGTATGAAAAGCAAGAAATCTGGGGGGGGTGGGGTGATGAAATTATGGGATGGAACCCGTTTCTGCCAGGTTTCCTCCCCTTTTTGCTCTGATTCAAAATTCCACTGTATGTGGGCAGGGTGCATATTATTCATCTCCTCTTGTGGCGTAGACAGTGGAAGAGGCGGGACTGATATTGGACATCCTAAATGCGGCTTCATGTGGCCCAGTGCACTCTGCACCTGCTTCATGCAGGTACACAATGTGTGCCCGGACTAAACTCCTGGTGGAAGCCCGCGGGGCCCGGCAATTTTTACGGTGTGTTTTTGCAGATGACTGCTTCTTGAGGTGGCAAGTTGCAAGTCTGGGGGGGTCTTTCAGCCTTTCTAATGTGAGCATCATCCGGCTGGGCCAGCCCCGTTACCATCCGACAAGTGCTGCAGTTAAATTCCTTCCACATCCACTCACCTGGAATAGGTGCCCCAATTGTGCTAAAATGGCGTGGGCAACCAACCAAAATATATAAATTTGCTGACCCTGGGACCTCGGACAGGGTGAGCCAGTTGGCGCACAGAAGTCTTTACCCGCACACTTCTGGTGACGCGTGACCTGCCAGTAATTTTGGGGCTATACCCGTCACCCAGTGTAAATGTGAGTGGATGCAAATATATACTGTAGTTTACTGCACGTGTGCACTGGCCAATATTTCTGTACTTCTATATTTCATATCACAAAATCAGTTTTTTCACTGGTATCTCAGGTTGTAGAAAAAGAATACACTAAGGCTAGTGTTGAAAGCTATCATACTGATCACATTACCTCGTGTGCCTGCCACATCATCTCTCTAAATTGCGGACATTTTGCTATATTCTGATTTCTAGAATTGGTGTAAGTGCGGCACCAGTTAATAAAGGGCTTGCTCCTTCTTTGTCATGGTCACCTTTTATTGCTCTTTCAACTGTGCCGCACCGTACCTCACGAGCTCAACCCGCCATATAACTAAAATCTAAACAGAAAATGCTGGCAACACTCAGCAGTATCTGTGGAAAATGTGGATAATTTTAACTTAACCGTACCTCCCCGTCGGGAAACTGATTGGATCGGGTGCGTCGCTGGTGTTCAACACCCCGCCCGATTTGTTTTTCTTCATTGAAGTCAATAGAGAGAAATATTGGGCGGGGTGTAAAACGAGCGTTCCACCCGATCCCGTGGGTTTCCCGTCTGGCGCGTTGGGTTAAAATTGCCCTCCAATGTTCCAGGTCAATTAACTTTTCATCAGAGCTCAACCTGCCATATAACCATTTATTTTGGTTGACTCTGTGTAGTAAGAATTGTTCAGGTTGATGTGTAATGATATCAACAAGCAGTCTCTCTGGAAAATTTCTCCTTTTTAGTATTTCTAGTGAGATTGAAAATCATACATATTAAAACAGTTACACAAATGTACAGCAGCGAGTTTAAGGTGGTAATTAAAGCTCTCGAGTTCTGATTGTAAACTAACATTCATGACTTTCTAACTTGCTGCCAGTCATCTATTATTCTGTACAGCCTGAAAATGACTGCTGGCGATCTTATCATTTATTTTAAATGGGTTACTGTCTCCGTAGAGAGAATGAGCGCATGAGTTTGTATAGCACGTCCTCTATAGTAATTTATAGCTCTGTATCTTCATATGTTTCATTCCCATTAGATTTTTTTCCTGTACTTTGCACCTCGAGAAGACTGTGTTTCTGTGACGGGGAATTTTAGGTTGACTAGATTTGTTTTTTTTTTTCCATTCACAGGTTGTGCATTCTTCATTGTGTGGGCAGTACTTTATCGATGTGCTTTAGACATAATGATCTGGAACTCTCTGTTTCTTGCTCTCAACATGATGCATTTTCTCTATCTGTTGTACAAAAGGAGGCCTGTAAGTATAGACCACTCTGGGGTTTAATTTCCTCTGACAAAGTGCCGGTTAATGCATTCACCCAGAATCCCGTCGTGTGCTATTTTAGGATATGAATAGGTTAGCAACTGCATTAAGAGTGCATAAAGGAATGTTACATGAATGCATTAACCAGTATGCGAGCAGTGAAAATTACACTCCTTGGCTGTTTACTTTTGATCTTTTACGTATAAAGTCTTTGCCCAGTACTGAACTTTTTAAATTGCATCAGAGCATTGGGTGGAACCAGCATTCAGGACAAAAAAAAACGATAAGTACCCATTGGTGGATATGACACATCCCAGCTCTCTTCCGGCTGGGAAATGTGACGTGACATGACCAGCTGCCTCCTGTGTTTGGATTGTTCCCTAATGGGTGGAAGAAATTAAACCACATTTTTAAGCTTCATTTATGGAGAGAAATTTTTCAATTAAAAAATAATCTTTTAAAGTTTTTTTTAAGGGAGGAGTATTAATGGCAAGACTCCCTCTTAGAAAACTATTCTTATTTGGAACACAAGTTACAAATATGCTAACGGGAAGATTTTTCAGCTAATAAATCGTGAATTTATGATAATCTTACTGCACCTCATTCAATACCCAGGGCTATTACTAATACAGATTCCTACTTCCTTGAAGTAGAATCAAGATATTAAGGGGAACAGATGGAGAGAAACTATTTCTGCTGGTTGGGGAGTCTAGGACTAGGGGGCATAGTCTAAAAAAATTAGAGCCAGACCTTTCAGGAGTGAAATTAGGAAACACATCTACGCATGAAAGAAAGAAAGGCTTGCATTTATATAGCACCTTTCACGACCACCGGACGTCCCAAAGCACTTTACAGCCAATTAAGTACTTTTTGGGGTGTAGTCACTGTTGTAATGTTGGAAACGCAGCAGCCAATTTGCGCACAGCAAGCTCCCACAAACAGCAGTGTGATCATGACCAGATTTTTTTGGTTTTTGTTATGTTGATTGAGGGATAAATATTGGCCAGGACACTGGGGATAACTCCCCTGCTGTTCTTCGAAATAGTGCCATGGGATCTTTTACGTCCACCTGAGAGAGCAGACGGGGCCTCGGTTTAACGTCTCATCTGAAAGACGGCACCTCCGCCAGTGCAGCATTCCCTCAGCACTATACTGGAGTGTCAGCCTAGATTTTTGTGCTTCAGTCCCTGGAGTGGGACTTGAACCCACAACCTTCTGACTCAGAGGCGAGTGTGCTACCAACTGAGCCATGGCTGACACTTAAAAGGGTGGTAGAAGTTTGGAACTCTCTTCCGCAAATGACAATTGATGCTCGATCAGTTGTTAATTTTAAATCTGAGATTGATAGATTTTTGTTAACCAAAGGTAGTAAGGGATATGGGGCAAAGGCGGGTATATGGAGTTAGGTCGCAGATCAGCCATAGCCTCATTGAATGGCGGAACAGGCTCGAGGAGCTAAATGGCCTACTCCTGTTCCTATGTTCCTAGAACCATCGAAAGAAACTGCAGCAGGGTGAAGCTCCAGTACTCCGTGATACAGAATGACAGGATACAAGCTTGCTTCTCCATGTGGTGAAATTCTGCTCTCGTGCTTGTCATCTTGATCCTGCCGAGTGGCCAGGTGCTATCTTGCAGAGGAGGGTAGTCACTTTGGGCTGGAGGGCTGGGAGGAGCTTTCTTGTTGTCATAGAAACATAGAAGATAGGAGCAGGAGTAGGCCATTCGGCCCCTCGAGCCTGCTCTGCCATTCAATGAGATCATGGCTGATCATCCAAATTCAGTACCCTGTCCCTGCCTTCTCCCCATATCCCTTGATCCCTTTAGTCTTAAGAAATATATCCAACTCCTTCTTGAATATATTTAATGAACTGGCCTCCACCGCCCTCTGTGGCAGAGAATTCCACAGGTTCACCACTCTCTGGGTGAAGAAATTCCTCCTCATTTCAGTCCTAAATGGCTTACCCCTTATCCTTAGACTATGACCCCTGGTTCTGGACTCCCCGGTCGTTGGAAACATCCTTCCTGCATCTAGTCTGTCCAGGCCTGACAGAATTTTATAGGTTTTGATGAGATCCCCTCTCAATCTTCTAAACTCCAGTGAGTATAAGCCCAATCGACACAATCTCTCCTCATACATCATTCCTGCCATCCCAGGTATCAGCCTGGTGAATCTTCGCTGCACTCCCTCCATGGCAAGAACATCCTTCCTCAGATAAGGCGACCAAAACTGCACACAATACTCAAGGTGTGGTCTCACCAAGGCCCTGTACAACTGCAGCAAGACATCCTTGTTCCTGTACTCGAACCCTCTTGCTACGAAGGCCAACATACCATTTGCCGCCTTAACCGCCTGCTGCACCTGCATGCTTACCTTCAGCGATTGGTGCACAAGAACACCCAGGTCTCTTTGCACTTCCCCTTCTCCCAATCTATTGCCATTCAAATAATAGTCTGCCTTCCTGTTTTTGCCACCAAAGTGGATAACCTCACATTTATCCACATTATAGTGCATTTGCCATGTTTCTGCCCAATCACCCAACCTGTCCAAATCGTACTGGAGTTTCACGACATCCTCCTCACAGCACACCCTCCCACCCAGCTTTGTGTCGTCTGCAAATTTGGAGATATTACATCCAATTCCCTCGTCCAGATCATTAATATATATTGTGAACAGCTGGGGTCCTAGGACCGATCCTTGCGGTACCCCACTAGTCACTGCCTTCCACTCGGAAAACGACCCGTTTATTCCAACTCTTTGCTTTCTATCCACCAACCAGTTCTCTATCCAAGTCAATACCTTGCCCCCAATCCCATGTGCCTTAATTTTGCACGCTAATCTCTTATGCGGGACCTTATCAAAAGCCTTCTGAAAGTCCAAATATACCACATCCACTGGTTCTCCCTTATCTATTTTACCAGTTACATCCTCAAAAAATTCCAGTAGATTAGTCAAGCACGATTTACCTTTTGTAAATCCATGTTGACTTTGTCCGATCCCGTCACTGCTTTCCAAGTGCTCTGCTACAGGTGCACTATCCCTTATCCGAAACCCTTGGGACCAGATGTTTTTCGGAATTCGGAATTTTTCGGATTTCAGAATGGTATTCAGAATCAGTATGTAACACCCTAGCGGGGGTCTGGGCAGCACTCCGTAAGCAAACGCATTAATATTTCTGCAGCGAACCTTATGAATATTCACACTGAGTGGGATAAATAAAGACTATAAATAGTATTACAGTTTATTTGTACAGTAATAATTTGGTAAATTAAATAGTGGGATAAATATAGACCATAAATACTCTAGTTACGCTCCACGAAAAAACTTTTGGTTTTCAGAGGTTTTCGAATTTCGGAATTACGGATAAGGGATAGTCTACCTGTATTACATCTTTTATAATGGACTCTAGCATTTTCCCCACTACCGATGTCAGGCTTACCGGTCTATAATTCCCTGCTTTTTCTCTACCACCTTTTTTGAATAGTGGGGTAACATTAGCTACCCTCCAATCCATGGGTACTGTTCCAGAGTCTATCGAGTTCTGGAAGATGACCAGCAATGCATCTACTATTTCTAGGGCCACTTCCTTAAGTACCCTAGGATGTAGATTATCAGGCCCTGGGGATTTATCGGCCTTCAGTCCCATCAATTTTCCTAACACCATTTCCCTACAAATACTGATTTCTTTCAGTTCCACCCTTTAATCAGACCCTATGTTCCCCGGCATCGCTGGGAGGTTATTTGTGTCCTCCTTTGTGAAGACAGAACCAAAATATGTATTTAGTTGGTCTGCCATTTCTTTGTTCCCCATTATAAATTCCCCTGATTCTGACTGCAGGGGACCTACGCTTGACTTCACCAATCTTTTTCTCTTCACATATCTATAAAAGCTTTTACAGTCAGTTTTTATGTTCCCTGCAAGCTTACTCTCATATTCTATTCTCCCCTTCTTAATTAATCCCTTTGTCCTCCTTTGTTGAATCTTAAACTGCTCCCAATCCTCAGGATTATTGCTTTTTCTGGCCAATTTATATGTCCTCTCCTTGGATCTTATGCTATCCCTAATTTCCCTTGTTAGCCACGGTTGAGTCACCTTTTTTGTTTTATTTTAATGCCAAACTGGGATGAACAAATTCTGTAGTTCATCTATTCGGTCTTTGAATGTTTGCCATTGCCTATCCACCGTCAACCCTTTGAGTGACATTCCCCAATCAATCCTACCCAACTCGCTCCTCAGACCATCGTAGTTTCCTTTATTTAAATTTAGGACCCTAGTCTCTGAGTCAACTACTTCATTCTCCATCTTAATGAAGAATTCGATCATATTATGATCGCTCCGACCCAAGGGGCCTCGTACAACAAGATTGCTAATTAATTCTTTCTCGTTACATAATACCCAGTCTAAGATGGCCTGATGTCTGGCTGGTTCCTCGACATATTGGTCCAGGAAACCATCCCGTAAACACTCCAGGAATTCCTCCTCCACAGTATTATTACTAATTTGGTTAGCCCAATCTATATGTAGATTAAAGTCAACCATGATGACTGCTGTGTGCTTATTGGACGCTTTTTAAATTTCCTTTTTAATGCCATCCCCAACCTCTGCCTTACTGTTTGGCGGTCTATATACCACTCCCACTAACGTTTTCTGCCCCTTAGAATTTCTCAATTCTACCCATACAGATTCCACATCATCAGAGCTAATATCCTTCCTTACAATTGTGTTAATCCCTTCTTTAACCAGTAATGCTACCCCACCTCCCTTTCCTTTTTACCTATCTTTCCTGAATATCGAATACCCCTGGATGTTGAGTTCCCAGCCTTGGCCATCCTTGAGCCACGTTTCCGTAATCCCAACCAATCATATTCGTTTACTTCTATTTGCGCAGCCAATTCATCCACCTTATTACAAATGCTCCTCGCATTAAGACACAAAGCCTTCAGGCTTGTTTTTTTAACGCTCTTGGACCTATTAGAATTATTATTTACTGTGGCCACGTTTGATTTAAACCGTTGATTTCTCTGACTGCCACTTTTGTTTTTCTCCTTCCTATCTTTTGCTTTTATCCTTGTTTCCCTTTCCTCTGTCTCCCTGCTCAGGTTCCCAACCCCCTGCCATTTTAGTTTAAACCCTCCCCCAGAGCACTAGCAAACACGCCCCCTAGGACATTGGTTCCAGCCCTGCCCTTTTTATAAAAAAAAATAAAAAAAATTGAGCTATTTACTTCTGTAATTTATAAAAGAATTTTCACCAGTTAGCGACATCTTTGGCAGTCAAGCAAATCTATTGTTTAAGTTCACCTGGCAACTTTTATTTCCTCTTCGGTCAGGTTTCTCTACATCTTGGTTCATGCCTGTTCTGTTGGCTGTGTAAAAAAAAAAAAAAAAAAAAAAAAAAATCTGCCCATTGCACCTGCCTTGGTCAGTCTGAGGCATCTCAAGCCAACATTACCTTCTGCTTGTAATTTCTGTAAATCCACTATTGGAGCTGCTAAAGGCATTTTTATTAAAAGGAAGTTCTGGTTCACTTTTGTCCAATAAAAAGGTTGCCCCACTTGCCCTTCTAGATACGGCTCTGTAGGTTTACATCAGTACTTTCTAAACTGTTGAAAGCTGCTGTTCACTGTCAAATTATCCATCACTTTGAAAGTTCTGGCATAATCATTCCACTGGCCATCATGGTGTTTATGTAACACATCTCTGTAACTCTGTTCTTGAACAGTTGAATGAAACATCTGTCATTGCCTTAGATATCACTAAAGTCTTAATTGGGGTCTGGCATCAGATACACTTTTTTTAAGCTCACCGATGTAGGGATGCTCATGCTGGGTAATGGAATGCTTTCCACTTCAGGCACTCAGTGACAGCATCAAGCACTCCCAGGTCAGGTATAGCCCAGTTACAGTGGATCAGTTGCAACATCAGGAGGGCAGTAGTGTGACATTTTACCATTTCCCTCACCAACTGTCCTTGGGTTTGTCTGGGTAACATTGTCAGTTGGTAGTGAATTAACTTTGTGCTATGAGCCCATGAGACTGCCTGAACCCATTTCACATAGATCCTTGCTAGCAGATAGAGAGAGCTAGCATCCCATTAATCTGGGCTGGTTTTGAACCCAGGTCAGATAGGTGAAAAGCAAGTATATGTACAAGCCAGTTCTGTCTGTATTAAATATACTTCTAAGTAGATTATGATGATATGGCCTCCCACCAAAGGTGAGTTGATGACTATCTAGTTTCCTCTCATTACTCTCTCTCTGCTGTAATTGAGACATCCTCTACCTCTTTTTCATTAACTCTGTGATTCCCCAGATCTCTTGTCATCTTTCCCAGTCAATTCCTTCATATCAGTGACTTCATCCACTCGTCTGAAACTCTATCCACTTGTTTGGGGTTTCTGCTGAAGTTATGGGTGGAGATTGGAGAACCCGCTGTAAATTACTGCTGCTTGTTTCTTTCAATTCACTTCACGTCCCTTGGAAGTCTGACAAATGTCCACCATCCCTGACCTTCAGTGGCTTCATTTTTAGTCTTTCTTCATTTATCACTACTCTTCATTTATTGACATGTCTGTGGAATCGCTTTTAGGACCCATCTCAAAATTCCTAAACAGGGTATACTAAAAATGTCACTTCTAGTATTCATTCACTCCCCGTCGCACCCTTTCTTGTCTCTCTCCCATTTTGTAGATACTATTATGGTCATTATTCCTTCTAGGCTCCAAGTACATCGTCCTGCAGACACTTGCTTCTCCCACGTTTCCACTGTTGAAATCAAGACTCTTTGCATAATGTGCTAATCTCAGTTTATTTTTCCCCATGATTTCTAAGCTGTGGAACCCGTAGCTTCCCTCAGTCTTCCATTCTTTCTACAATCTTCAGGGTTTTAAAGATTGGTGTCACGTAATCACTGCATCCTTATTTACCTCCCCATCTCTTTTACTGTTTCCAACCTTGGTGGCTTCCTGCACAATGAGCTTTGGCCCTTTAATATCATTCATTCAATAAAAGTAAATTCGGGGCATACTTTTCAATACTTTAAGCAGTAACAATCTAATTTGGTTATTAATTCATATCTGCTTGTCAACTCAACCATTGCACATATGGCCATTAAGATACAAGTCTGAGACCAAATTTATTCCTGCCAGTCTCCATCTTTCCTGGAAGAAGTATTCACTTCCTATTTGGACCATAAGAGTGGAGGTGGAAATCACTTCTAAAATTTTCAAAGCATTTAGAGCCCCCATTTAGGAGCCCCTTACCTTTATATCACTGTTCGTGATGTATAACAAAGAAGCCAAATCTGGTCCTCTGGGGAAAATTCAGATCAATATTATACCAGCTAGATTTGAGAAAGAGATAACAACTTCAATGCAGCCAGTAATACTTTCTGAGATCATAGGGGCTGAAGCTCCTGAGACCCCTTGGATAGCAAGGTTTAAAAAGTTTATCACCGGTCCTCCCATTTATTTAAAAAAAAAAGTACTTTTTTTTTGCTGTTACAGCGAGTGCTTCTTCCTGACTTTAGTTGTAAAGAAGGAAAACATTTATATTGCCCAATATCATCATCCATCACTTTGAGCACAAATATACCAAAACAGTGACTGTTAAATAGAAAAGTTTGAATTTTTTAGTTGTGTACATGTATCTAAACTTGCCCATGTGGTGTACGGAAATGAGTAAATTGCATTGCACCTAACCATATTATTGCATTACAGATTAAGCTTGATAAGGAGCTCAAGGTGCTTTACAGGAGATTGTTTGCGCCACTTCACGTCCCTCCAGATTTGTTCCAAAGACTGACTGGACAGTTCTGCAGTATTATGACTCTTAAAAAGGATCAGACTTATGCTGCAGAAGATAAAACATCTGTTGACGATCGACTTAGTGTCCTGCTAAAGGGAAAGTAAGTCAATAACAAACTCTTGTTTCTGTATTTAAAAAAAACCAACTTGAATTCATATAGTGCATTATGTTATCCTCAGGACATCTCAATGCACTTTACATTCAATGAATTATTTTTTGAATTACAGTCACCTTTGTAGGCAAAAGCAGCAGCCAATTTGCACGCAGCAAGATCCTGCAAAAGCATAGGGGATGAATGACCAGCTAATCTGTTTGGTGGTGATGAACTGCCTGCTATTCATCAATGAGTGAGATCTTTTACATCCACCTGAACAGGGAGACAGTTGAACATCTCATCCAGAAGACAGCACCTTCAACAGTGCAGCAGTCCCTCAGTACTGCACTAAAGTGTCGGCCTAGATTATGCCCTCAAATCGTTGGAGTGGGGCTTGAACCTTCTGACTGATGGGCAAGAGTGCTATCAACTGAACCAAACTGACATTTTACTCTGTGTCTAGAAAAAACATATAAAAAGAAACAGAAAAATAGGAGCAGGAGTAGGCCATTCGGCACTTCGAGCCTGCTCTGCCATTCAGTATGATCATGGCTGATCCTCTATCTCAATACCATATTGCCGCTCTCTCCACTTACCCCTTGATGCCTTTTGTGGCTAGAAATCTATCTCCTTCTTAAATATATTCAGTGACTTGGTCTCCACAGCTCTCTGGGGTAGAGAATTCCACAGGTTCACCACCCTCTGAGTGAAGAAATTTCTCCTCATCTCAGTCCTAAATGTTCTACCCAGTATCCTGAGACTGTGACCCCCACGTTCTAGACCCCCCCAGCCAGGGGAAACATCCTCCCTGCATCCAGACTGTTTAGCCCTGCAGACCCACTAATTGGTTTTCATCCAGTGCAGATTTTGTACAATTCTAATTTATTCAGGCCAAGCTGTAAATTAAAGCCAAAAAAAATTATAAATAATAGCTACTCCTCCGCAAGGATCAGATTGGGACCTTTAAGCAGTTGGTTGATAAATTCTGCACTGCACCATGTGAAATATTCTACTTCCATTTCTGACGCCATCTCCAGCACTCAGAGGCAATAATGTCCTATGTGGTGAATACCCCTCACCTGCATCTCCACTTAATGCACCATGCTCATCTCCGAGGTAGCAGTAATATGGAAAGTCTGAAAACTAGATCACAGCCACTGTCCAACTAAGGAGGAATGGGATGAAATGTGAAGTTTGAAGCTGGTGAAATATTCACCGCCTGCCAGTGGGCTAACTTATAATTGTAAATCTTAAATACTACACCCCATAAGTTCTGCCCCTCCCTGTCAGATCATGCTAGAGGGTCCTTCAGCTATAAGGGCACACAAAAGAGCTAAGTGAATGGACAAAACTATGGCAGATTACGTTCAATGTGGGGATGTGTGAGGTCATCCGCTTTGTATACGAGAAAGAAAAATCGGAATATTTTCTAAATGATGAGAGACGAGGAGCAAAGGAGTTTGGGTGTTCATCTGCACCAATTATTAAAAGCTAGTGCACATGTACAAAAAGTAATCAAAAAGGCTAATTGAATGTTGGCCTTTATCTCAAGGGTGTTGGAATACAAAAGTGAAGAACTGATGCTTCAGTTACATAATACAGAGAACTATATTTTTGAAAGAACAACCAGTTCATTGGCTGCTTCTGAATGCTGGTTGTACAGAGACTTGTTCAGACCCCATCTGGAGTACAGTGTTCAGTTTTGGGTATCTAACCTCCGGAAAGAGATATTGGCCTTGGAGGGGTTACAGTGCAGATTCATCAGAATGATGCCAGGGCTGAAAAGTTTAAATTATGAGGACAGGTTGCATAAATCTGGTTTGTATTCCCTTGCGTTCCGAAGGTTGGGGGATGATCTAATTGAGATATTTAAAATGATAAAGGGATTTGATGGGGTACATGCAGAGAATCTATTTCTTCTGACGGGGGATTCCAGAACAAGAGGCCTAATCTTGAAATTAGAGCTAGGCCATTACGCAGTGAAATCAGAAAGAACTTTTCCACAGGTTAGTGGAAAACTGGAAATCTCTTTCACCCAAAAGGCTGGGGCCGTTGAAATTTTCCAGACTGAGATCAACAGATTTTTGTTAGGGAAGGGTATCAAGAGTTCTTCCCACTAAATTGCTGACCACCCAGCTTCCTTTTCTGGCTCCCATGTTAGCTGACATTGTTAATGGTTCACTCTCCTCAGGTACTGTCCCCCTTTCCTTCAAATCTGCCATCATTACCCCTCTCAAAAAAACAATCCTTGAACCCTCCGTCCTTGCAAATTACCACCCCATCTCCAACCTCCCTATCCTCTCCAGTCCTTGAACGTGTTGTCGCCTCCCGAATCCGTGCCCATCTTTCCCGCAACTCCATGTTTGAATCCTACCAATCCAGTTTCTACTCCTGCCACAATACCGATACGGCTCTCATCAAAGTCACAAATGACATCCTTTGTGACAGTGACAAAGGTAAACTATCCCTCCTCATCCTTCTTGACTTGTCTGCAGCCTTTGACACGGTTGACTACTCCACCCTTCTCCAACGCCTCTCCACTGTTGTCTAGCTGGGTGAGACTGCACTCGCCTGGTTCCATTCTTATCTAATCATATCCAGAAAATCACCTGCAATGGCTTCACTTCCCACTCCCGCATCGTTACCTCTGGTGTCCCCCAAGGATTGATCCTTGGTTTCCCCCCCCCCCCTCCTATTTCTCATCTACATGTTGCCCCTTGGCGACATCATCCGAAAACACAGCGTCAGTTTCCACATGTATGCTGACAACACCCAGCTCTACCTCACCACCACTTCTCTCGACCCCTCCACTGTCTCTAAATTGACACACTGCTTGTCCGACATCAGCAGAAATTTTCTCCAATTAAATATTGGGAAGACCGAAGCCATTGTCTTTGGGCCCTACCACAAACTCTGTTCCCTAGCCACCTACTCCATCCCTCTCCCTAGCATCTGTCTGAGGCTGAACCAGACTGTTCGCAACCTTGATGTCATATTTGACCCTGAAATGAGCTTCCGACCACACACCTGTGGCATAATTAAGACCGCCTATTTCCACCTCTGTAATATTACCCATCTTCGCCCCTGCCTCAGCTCATCTGCTGCTGAAACCCTCATCCATGCCTTTGTTACCTCTAGACTTCACTATTCCAACGCACTCCTGGCTGGCCTCCCACATTCTACCCTACGTAAACTTGAGGTCATCCAAAACTCGGCTGCCCATATCCTAAGTCCCCGTTCATCATCACCCTTGTGCTCGCTGACCTACATTGGCTCCCGGTTAAGCAATGCCTTGATTTCAAAATTCTCACCCTTGTTTTCAAATCCCTCCATGGCCTCGCCCCTCCCTATCTCTATAATCTCCTTCAGACCCACAACCCCCCGAGATATCTGCGCTCCTCCAATTCTGCCCTCTTGAGCATCCCTGATTATAATCGCTCAGCCATCTGGGTCCATGCCTTCTGTTGCCTAGGCCCTAAGCTCTGGAACTCCCTCCCTAAACCTCTCCGCCTCGCTACCTCGCTTTCCTCCTTTAAGACGCTCCTTAAAACCTACCTCTTTGACCAAGCTTTTGGTCATCTGCCCTAATTTCTTATGTGGCTCGGTGTCAATTTTTCGTCTTCTTACACTCCTGTGAAGCGCCTTGGGATGTTTTACTACATTAAAGGTGCTATATAAATACAAGTTGTTGTTGTTAATGGAGTTGAGGTACAGATCAGCCATGATCTAATTGAATGGCGGAACAGGCTCAAGGTGCTGAATGGCCAACTCCTGTTCTTACGTCTTTGATCACTAATGCATGGCCTCAGTGAATATTGGCATATAGGTTCACACCTGTGATTCCCCACTACAATGAGTCCCTGATCTCAGCCAAGTCACTGTGGGGCTCTCCATAGGGGAGGGGAATCCAGGATAAGTGTCAGCACCAGGTTGTACTCATCTTCTAATGGCCAGTTCGGAATGGCGTGGCAGAGCCCTGGGATTTTTTTCTAACAGTTTGTGCAGTCCAACGAATAGGTCCGAGGGCCATTTGGACAAAAATAATTCTCCCGATACGTTATAAATAAGAGCTTCCTCAGAGTTACTGACAGACAGAAATCTCATTTCAGGACTGAGATGATTTTGTCTGAAATATGATGTGATTACACGCCCCGGTATCGATTGCTCTTGTGTAATGTACCTACAGTAACTTTTTGACTCGACAGGATGAAAGTCTCTTACCGTGGGCACTTCCTGCACAACATTTACCCCACTGCTTTCATCGACTCTCCTGAATTCCGATCAACTCAGATAAACAAAGGAGAAAAATTTCAGGTAGAGCTATGAGTTTTACCAGTTTGGGAGTGTACATAGACAGTGCATGTGAAACTATCGTGTGTAAAAACATGAGTGTAAATGAGGGTGAGGCAGTGCTGAGGAGTGGAGAACTGGAGCTTGACAGTAAAGTGGCTAAAGACCTCTAAAGCACAGTGCCAGCATGCTTTGGTTATGTGCGTACTATACTAGGGAGTTATGCATGCTTTTTAACCACTTATTTTCTTTTTCCTCTCTTCCCTTTAGTCTTTGTTTTCTAGAATAAAGCTATCCATTACAAGAAAAAAACATGTTAATACTAATACTAGCTGTCACCTACATCTGTGATTTCCCTAATAAATGTTATTTTAAAAATTTATATTTTAAAATATCTCTTCTCTCTCCCCCCCCCCCCCCCCACCCCCCTCAACTCTTTTCTCTCTTTTGCTCCTACACCCAACCCTTACTCAAAAGAGCAGACATACGATCCCAGCCCTCTGTCGGTCTAACTCCGCTGCTGACCAGTGGCTGTCCAGAAGCAGCCTTTTCTCCCTTCCCTGTGTGGAGCCACATGGCTCCCACCCAGTCCTGAAATCCCAGGTGAGATGGATCATGCTTCCACTGGCCCACCCAGAATGAATGGATCATCAAACCAGCATGTCTGTTGAGTTATAAATTGATTATTTTCTACCTCTCTGGGGACCAGTGAAGCTGTAATGCAGTCCGTGTCTGACTCATTTTATAATTTGTAGTATATTTAGAGGACACTGGAAATAAAAGAGATGTGTCCTAGTTCTATTTGTGCATGTTCAGTATCATTTTACTGGATTAAAAATGTTGAATGTTAGGGACTCCCAGGATTAACAACTTTGTTTTCAAACTTAAAATGTGTGCAGTTTTATATGATCCTGCTTTGTTCTTGACTAAACTGTGCTTTCATTTCATGTGGTGAAATATGCATCCATTTTGGAAGGTCACTTTTGCGGTTTTCCCCATCCCTTTTTAAGTAATATAATCATATGAACAAGCTTAATCCAGTTCTTTTGTGGTTACAAAATAGATTTTTTTCTGTTATGTAACTTGAATCTATATAGTTTAGTCTCGATATTTTGAAGTTAAATTACATCAATTCCTAATTTTTAAGTGTTAAGGCAGAAATATTGCTCTCATCCTTAAAGAATAGCTTTCAGACATCTGTCAGATTGTCTTCAACAGATATTTCTTTGTATGTTGCATGCTGTTCTTGCCGAAGAGGGGACCAAACAAACTGATCCCAGGGCTCCACTGCTATGAAATCGGATGCTAGTTGGAGAGGGAGAGTAGCCTGCGGTGATATACGGTTTAGTTTTTGCCCTTGTTCCTAGGGGGGTGAATTTGGCCTCCACCTGACGCCTCCCACAGCAGAATAGGCGAGGTTAATAACAGTGTGTGGAGGAAAACGAGTTGAAAACCATGCTCGGCCACTCCACGGTAGAGTAAAATGTAGAATTTGCGAGATGCTGGTCAGGTCACACGGTATCCTCATAGTTTTAAAAGAACAGAAATCTGATCACCTCATGTGCCCCCTGGGATTTCCTCTCCGACCCCCCCCCCCCCCCCCCCAGTCGAAGACCTATGCTTTGAACGATCATTAGTGGAGGAGTGACCCACAGTACCTCATGGTTGGTAGATTCAATTATTGCCATCCACTGGGACTGAACCCATGTGTCCTTATTATGCCATTAGCATTTTCATTTGAGATCCAGGTAGTTATTACTCCTTGCAGTGCCATGGACAGTTATGATTCCTTACACTGATGCCCTTTCTCTTCAGGTAACTATTGTGGCTGACGATAACTGCAAGCTTTTGTGCTGGTCTAGAGAGAGGCTGACCTTCTTCCTGGAGACTGAATCATTTCTTCATGAAGTGTTTAAGTATCTAATAGGCAAAGATATCACAAACAAGCTGTATTCTTTGAATGACCCAACACTAACTGACAAAGTAGGTATTAGACTTGTATGCTTGAAGGTTAATATATACATTTCCTAAGAGAGGCTGAAATTTGATGAGGCATTAAAGTTGCCCAGTTCTAAAATATTTTGCATGTAAAATATACCTTGAGAATAAAAAGTTCCTTTTTTAAGAACTGTCATTTAAAAATATCTTCTGATACAATTGCACTTATTAATTGATCTCCCATAGTGTTGCACATAATGAGTCATTATTAAATTGAAGTACATAAAATAAACTATGTATATAATATATAGAACATATAATGAACAGGCTGTGATGTGATAAAAAGAAAAATGTGGTGGGCTTTACTGTGTGATGATATTTTACCTTTTCACTAAGCCAGGTTTCTATGCTTTTGGTTTCCAACTTTCTTTTACCTCTATCTCTTTTGAAGTAGCAAATCTTGCTTGCGGATGGACCTATGGGTGCCAGATCCTGTCTGGTATCTCAGCTATTCTTCATGTGTGAGCCAAAATATTAAGTGGTAGCAGCCTATCCTACCACACTAGAGCGAGCTGTTCTCACCCAATGTCCACACATTCCAGCATGGGTCAATAGACAGCAGTTGGGAATAGGAATCCTGGCTAATTTATCTTTTTTCCCCCCTCCCTGACTCAAGTTCTTGTAACACTCCAACTGCTTCCCTGGCTGAGAACTCTGCATAAGCCAGGGACCAAATGTTTTGGGACCCTATGGACTGTATGGGTTGGTGCTACACTAGAGCGAGCTGTTCATTAACCAATTGAGGAGCTCTATTAACCTAACCCAAGCTTATTAACAGCCCTCTTGTTGAAGTGTACATGCAGTATGTTTTCACTTGTTATCTTCCAGCAACAAATTTCACGTGCATGCACATGAAATGCATTAGAAAGATAATTCACAAAATGGATGCTTTCAAACTCAGCAACATTAAATGCAAACAAGACTTCACGACTCAGAATTCAGCGCGGGTGATTGAGTTTCTGTGCAGATGTGCTTGGTCAGGAAAGTATTTGTATTTAAAGCTTCAGTGTTTGTTTAACCCATGTATACATTGCAACCTGAGAGGACAGACTTAAAAAAATCACAACAGTCTGAGTGCAATTCTGAGGGACAGTAAACTGAGAGAACACATCTTTCAAAGGTCATTCATTAGTGAGACCGACTGAACATTTTAGTAGGCAATTACTCCTTCAAAGAAAATGATTGAAATTGAAATGTTTCTGATTAATTTGTTTTGCACAAGTATTATTATGTTTAATTAGCTGCTGTGCACAGTTGCTGTTGAGTCGTCCTATTTGTAGTTGCTTATCCTGGTCTTCAGTTGCTTTGCACATGCAAACTTGACGCACAGTGTTGGGTATTTGGTGACATAATGTCACCCGTGCATTTCACTTGTGCAGAACGTTTAGGCAAACTATTTCCAGTGACCACTATGAATTTTGGAGAGCGGGTAATGAGGCTGTAATTTATTTGAAGGATTCAGGTAACTCATAAGCCTTAACAAGAAAAAGGTTTAAGGATGTTAGGTGAACATCAAGAGGAAATTTTTAGCCTTGTATACATCTGTGCTATTTCAGTTACAAGTAGTGCGTAATTGACACGCAAGATATTGTGACATAATTACAGAATCCTGTCACGATTGAGGGGGAGGATGTAGTTGAATTATTTTACAGTGCTCATGCAGAGATACGATTTGTAAAGGAAGGAAGACGCCGCTATATGTTTTGATGGTCGTGTCTGTATCTCAGTCATGAATGGAGATTAAGTTATACTGACGAGGCTTTGTTTTTGTTGACATGGAATTAGCCGAATGTAATGGGAAATATCAGAGCATTGCAGGCAGAACTTCATTATCCACTGCTGCCCAGATGATTTATCATTTATCGTTTGTGTCATCTCCTGCAATCTTAACAAGCAAGTCTTCAATGATCAAATTAATTTCCTTGCTGCATCCTTCAATTCTGCAACTAGTTGGTAAGACCCAGCAAGGACACCGTGTCTGGATTCAGTTAAATTACTGTCAGCTCTGCAGCTCCTTGTGGTGGAATAGCCTGCTGATGGTCACTATCCAGGCTCGCACATGGAGAATGGCCACTGGAGAGCTGATGACATAGGTGGAACTGTAACCCACTGGTGGAGGGGAGGCAGAGAGCCAGCGGGCACTAGGTCCCAGCCGGTAGATTACTGAATGAAGCGAGTGTTTAAAGACCATGAAAATGTAGAGGATGAGAATAACAAATTCTGTTGCATATTCTAATACTGCGACATGATTTTTTTTAAAAACTGGCCGGCATTTTATTTTTGTGTATCCTGTTATGTATCAATGGTGAGTTTATTTCAGAAATTGTGGCCTGGAATTTCCTCAGACCACGTAACTGCTGGAAGTGCAGCGGAAACCCTGTTTGTGTTACAGCCGCACTTTGGGCGAAGTTAGGGCGAGGGAGTGGGAGCAACTCCGAGGAAATTCTGGGTGGATATTTCAGATAAATCGTGCACCTTCTGCACTGTTGTTGTTTAACACACAGTTACTGGTTTAACATGTTTTATTCATTGGATATTATGTGTTTTGGACCCCTCATCTTCCCCCCCACCCTCTTCTCCCCACATGTTATTTTAAAGGAATGCTTCAATCCACACTTTGAGATTTAAATTGGACTTTCTAGTAACAGACGAGTCTACCGAGCCCCCTGGAAGGTTAGTTCCCTTATTGTAAAGCACACCATATGTAGATCACAGTACATGTTGCTACTGCTATTAATATGCCTCACTTGAATTTTGTATCCCTGAGAATAGCTGTCCGATATTCCAGCACCTTGTGATTGTTTCCCTATTATGTTATCCAATAATAATTTAGAGGGAGGTGGATCCAAGTGAGGCAGACTTGGTGCCAGTATCCAGTGCAGACTTGATGTATGCTACAAGTAATTTTTTCCCAACAAAACAGAGAGCTAAACATAGGGAGGACTTTGTAGACAATCTATCTATTACCAGTAAGTCCCAATCAAACATTAAGAGAAACTAACAGGCCTACACGCATAACATAAAAAACTTGTATACAGTGTTCAACAATGGAAAAAGTAAATCATGCTCTTAAATAGTGTGGGAAGCACACCACTTAAGGGTGGAATCTAACATCTTCATTTGAACTGGAATCGATAATTGGGGCTTTTTGTATTTTGAATTTTTTGAAAAGGAGGAGTACTGAGTCAGCAGGGACCCAACTATTACAGGTCTGCGACATGGGGAGGATCTGAGCAGCCCAAACAGTCTCCGTTGAAGAGGAGTCTTTTGGTGAACTGTTGCCTTGTAGCCCAGAACCTTTAGTAGGGAGTTATCTCAGATATTTATCCTTGACTGAAAGGCCACCTGAGTCGCCCTCCTGTACCATACATCTGCAGTTGGACCTGTGTGCGACTTCTAGTTTCCAAGAATGGTTCTGGCAATTATGAGAACATAAAGGAACAACCTAATCTTGCCCCAGGGACCTAGTATTGAGCTTGAATTTCCCAATATTGCCGGGGGGGGGGGGGGGGGGGGTCTAAAAATATATAGAGCAGGGTGCCTAACCCTTCCAGTTCAAAGTTGAAAATATTGTCTTGAGTGGTCCTTATGTGGCAGCTGGAAATGTACCTCTCTTCTATTTTGGAGGCGTAAGCCAATTTCTATAATAACAAGACTGTCCCAGAAAAAGTGAGTGGTGAGTAAGGTGCCATAAATAAATTACGGTCCAGGCATTCAATAGCAAGTAAATCGTAGTGAGAAATAATGGTGTTCTGTTTATCTTTTATCTGAAAATCCAGTATCCTTTCCATTACAGACCGCCAAAAAGTTTGCGCGACAGCCAAGTCTATGTTCCCAGCTTTCAATGATGAAAGTGAGAAACAGTATGGCCAGTACAAGCGATGCAGAAGATGGACTATCTCATTTTCTACATGGAGGTTCTACTGCTTCGTCAATCCGTGAGCACCAAATAAATGGCACTTTCCTTCACCTTTCTTGCACGTAATAAGAAATTGTGATGATTTTCAGGATACGATCACACACAGTCAAACTAACTGTTGCCCAAAGTATGAATCATGCTTAACCAGGAGGTTTGCTTCATTCGGACCAAACCAACTCATAATCATCAAACAGGGCTTTCAGAACCCTTCCTCCACCACCTCTGCTGCTAACATGTCCTAAAATCCTTAAAGTGATACCTTAACATGATCTATAAAAGGAACCTAACGTACGCTACCGTCCTTGAAGCTGACACCTAATATGAGCCACTAATGACACATGTTCCACACAGTCCGGCTCATACTCTATTCTTCCTCTGACACCAGTCATCAACCTGAAACTCTGTGCTTCCCAAATAATTATATCCTATATCCAGTTATGATTTATTGCAAGCTATAGCCACATGCATTTCAAACTGACCATGATGCCTAACCAACAAACATTTTGGCCACTTGCATTTTTAAGAATATAAGAAAGCATAGAGTGTGAAAATGCTTTTCAGTCCATCAAACCCATTCCTTCCACAGATCATATAGAATAATCTGTATCACAGACTCTAAACCACCCATGAAATCTTCTGAGGAAAGGTTCTGTAAAGTTTCTCCCTGTCACTTAAGGTAAATCGAGCAAAGCTAAAGAATATTTTTCTATATTTCCTGCCTGATGTAGTCATACAACTCCAAATAAACTTTCACTGTTTTTGACCCAAAAAAGTGAAATCTGATTTTAAAACTTTCAAAGCAGATTCATCCTTTTTGACATGGCCCAACAGACTAACCCTCAGTTGGTTCTGCCTTCTGACCTAATTCCGTGCCCATCTGTACGAATTCAAGGTTGTTATGGTAGCCGTGTACTCCCTTGTGTGTTGTCTGTGGATTTTTTGTGCCTGAAGTTAACACTTTATGTTGTTCTCATTTTGTAAAAAGGAACTAACCTGCAAGACTGCTCTAATTTGTCTGAGTGGAGTCAACTGCTGCACTTTGGTCATGCTCGGTCCAATTGCGACTAACTACATAGTCCCAGGTACTGGAGGAAAAAAAAGTTACTGCGTTATTATAAACCCACAATTTAAATTGTGCTAATTACAGAGAAACCGTGATTAAATCACTAGGTCTTAGAGGGAAACTTCATTTATCAAAGATGTTGTGATGACTCATGTTAACTAGAATGCCCTTGGAAGACATTGTACCAAAAGGTTGTGGGTTGAAGCACTGCTCCAGGACTTGGGCACATAATCTAGACTGGTATTTTAGTGCAGTACTGATGGGAGCACTGCATTGTCAGAAGTGGTGTCTTTTGAGGTGGACATAAAAGATCCCATGGCACTACTTGAAGAAGAACAGGATAATATTGTTATGTATGCACTGGATAATATAACTTACAGTCTCATTACTGGAGACCACAATTTTGAGCCTTTAATAACATTGGAAGGACATAAGAACATAAGAAATAGGAGCAGGAGTAGGCCAATCGGCCCCTCGAGCCTGCTCCGCCATTCAATAAGATCATGGCTGATCTGATCCTAACCACCAATCCACTATCATAGAACCATCTCCTGAATCTAACAGAATTAGACACATGAAATAGGAGCAGGATCAGGCTACACGGCCCCTGGGCCCGCTCCGCTACCCACAGGGCCATGACCGATCCGAACCTAGACTCATGTCCAAATTCCTGCCCGCTCCCCGTAACCCTTAATTCCCTTTACTTCTAGGAAACTGTCTATTTCTGTTTTAAATTTATGTAATGATGTAGCTTCTACAGCTTTTTGGGGCAGCATATTCCATGGACCTACCACCCTCTGAGTGAAGTAGTTCCTCCTCATCTCAGTTTTGAAAGAGCAGCCCCTTATTCTAAGACTATGCCCCCTAGTTCTAGTTTCACCCATCATCGGGAACATCCTCCCCGCATCCACCCGATCCAACCCCTTCACAATCTTATATGTTTCAATAAGATCGCCTCTCATTCTTCTGAACTCCAATGAGTAGAGTCCCAATCTACTCAACCTCTCCTCATATGTCCATCCCCTCATCCCCGGGATTAACCGAGTGAACCTTCTTTGTACTGACTCGAGAGCAAGTATGTCCTTTCTTAAGTATGGACACCAAAACTGTATGCAGTATTCCAGGTGCGGTCTCACCAATACCTTGTACAACTGAAGCAATACCTCCCTATTTTTATATTCTATCCCCCTAGCAATGAAAGCCAACATTCCATTGGCCTTCTTAATCACTTGCTGCACCTGCATACTAACCTTTTGAGTTTCGTGCACCAGGACCCCCAGATCCCTTTGTACTTCAGTACTTTCCAGTTTCTTGCCATTAAGATAATAACTTGCTCTACGATTTTTCCTGCCAAAGTGCATAACCTCACACTTTCCAGTATTGTATTCCATCTGCCAAATCTCTGCCCACTTACTTAGCCTGTCGATGTCCCCTTGCAGGTTTTTTATGTCCTATGAGCATGAGTTAAAATTTTAACAAATCTGATCTTAAAGATAATGGTGAGAGGTTTAAAGTTTTCTGCCTAATTCGTAACTCACAATGAATTGTAAACTTATTTGAGTCATTGGTTGCTTTTCTGTATTTTCCCCCTCAACAGAGGACAATGCCTAATAATAATCTGTCTCAAGTGTTAAGGCAGTCTACTGTTTCAACAATGGAGTTCTAGCCAGATTTCAGTGGTTGCTTGTCACTCAAATCTGCCTACGCTGTGATCAGTTTCTTTTTTCTTTCCATTCTTGACTAGACTGTGCTGTACTTTTACCTTTTGAATAAGTGGGAGAATTTGGCATTATTTATATCTGTGTGTTGGGAGAATGTGTAACTAGTCCTCTTGTTGCTATTCTCTGAAATAATGTTTTTGCACTAGTGTCTAAATTACAAAATTCTGTACTGCAGCAAAATCGACAGAATAGCCACCCCTGTAACTCTAATGGCACAGTGGATAAATGTTCCGCACCATGTGGCACTGAGCCATACAGGTCAGGCGAGATGGGGTAAAGGTAGAAAATCCCACACTGCTATGGTAACAGTGACAAATATATGTAGATTAACAAAAACGCTTTTTAGCATGAGCTTGGAAAAACCTTGTGTGACCTTTAAGAGTTGCCAGCCTGTTGTAATTATTGGTCAGAGATGTTTGTTGTGTGATTAGCGATGAGCATCCGAATTGTTTTGAAAATTTGCATTTGATATTTGAAATTGGGATGATCTGAAACGGTGTTTATTTTTTAAGCACTAAAAAGACACATGCATCCTTCTGTTCCTTCCAACAACAAACACAGGAAGCCCCCAATAAGGCGTAAACACTGTCTGACTGTTTAGTGCGTGCATGTATACAACTGCCATGGTAGTATTGCTTATGGCAGAATGGGAAACAGCTGGCAAAATGGAACCTTCTGTGTACAATGAGATATGTTTCTTAAGGTGGTAATGACTCACATTGAATTTGGGATCACCAAATCTTCTTTGCTAGTTGCCCTTTCAACTTAACTAAGATTGATTTAAAAATGTAGATTTTGTTCCCATGTTATCTCTTCAGTTTGGATCATTTTCAAAAAAAAAGTTTGCTCATCTCTAGCAGTTGAGGGTTGTGCATGTAACTACAGTTAGTGTATCCCCTTCAATCTGCACAAATGCTGTTGCACCAGTGTTAAAACTTAATGTAATACTTTAATATTGGCTGGTATTAACCACGTATATTTGAATAAAACAAGGCGTACTAATGCAAGACTTTTTCTTTGTTCCCCAAGATTTCAGGTAGACTGTGCATGATATCTAGTAACTTTGAGCAGTAATTTTACTCTTGAGTTCTCAATCAGATAAGTCCAGCTTCATTTATGCAACTGATCATAAGTAGATTTTCAATGATTGACATCGATGGATGGATGAATAGAAAATCTTTATCTACAAAGATGTCTTAAGCTTTCAAGTAGGCCTATGGAGCTGGGCAAGTAGTGGTTTCTAAGGAGGGAATAGATAAAATTTATCATCACTTTTCACAATTACATTTGTAATACGATTTAGTTCTGTTATGTTCCATTTTAATTTGCAGAAAATTCTTTTTTTAATACAACATTTTGTCAGATTTAATTGCCTAAAGGAGTTTTAATATTGAGAATGATTTCTCGGGATTTGCTCAATAAATTAACTCTTACGCTGTTTGATGTAATGATTGTCATCAAGTATTATGCTGAAAGCAGAGTAATTGAGTGGCTTTTCTTTTCCCAAAACAACGAAAATATGCAATTGAGAATCTAAATAGCAAGTAAGCCCTTTCTCAGAATGAATGCAGATCGAAACAACCGTGTAAATTAACGTTTTCTCATTATTGGTCAACTTTTGAAATATTAATAGGGATGAATTCAAGTAGGAATACATTGGGCCATAATTTGCTATGACAGGGTATCTAATGGCGTCTGCCATTAGTCAGACTTGCCCTTGCACATTAAAGTTTTTAAATTTTTGCATGGCAAGTTGCTGAAAGTGCGAGCTGATAATATCACAGTGAGGGAAACAGGGCATCTGGGACCTGAGTGAACAGAGCAAGCAACAGGGTATCTCCTTAACCAATCCAATTGAAGGATTGTGAAATAAACAGCGTAAAGTCTGAACCAAGGAAGGGTAAGTTAGAGTGGGTGAATTCAATGTCAAATCAGGTACAGAAAGAAAGATAAAGAGAGGGGAAGAAAGGTTGGATTAAGAGAGGAAGAAAAAAACAGACCGAAAGGAAAAGTTTTTTTTTAATTTTGAATTAGACATTTTTTTAAATCTCCAAGAACACTCAAAACCTGAATTTCAGTCCCAAGTACCCTTTTAACTACACTTGTAATAGTTAATTTTCAGTGCCAGAGAGGTTGTTTGGCAGTAATTAACACTTATCATGTGGTTAAAAGGGTACTTGGACTGAAATGGACAAGATTTCACTTTCTGTGGCGAGTTTAGTTTGTATCTACCATGCAAATACAGCAACTTCACACCGTTCAGTGCATTTCAATGGTGAGCCAGACAGCCAGAAGCCATTTCTGCGAAGCTAATGGCGAAGCAGCACATGTTGTAGAATCTTACAACACAGAAGGAGGCCATTTGGCCCGCCGTGCCCGTGCCAGCTCTTTGAAAGAGCTATCTAATTTAGTACAGACAGCAACTTTTGATTTCTGCATTTAACTGCGCATCTGCCCTCGCCTGAAGTTGCTGTAGCATTTGCACATAAATAACGGTGAGCGTCATTAGCCTCGCCGTTATTTTGACACCAAATTATGAGCCATTCGTTTCCATTTTGTTAGAGCCTCCAGCCCAAGAGGAAGCTAATCAAGTTTGTAAAAAAAAAAATCTGTATGCATTATTGCCAATTAACTTGGATGAGAACATTTGATTGCAGAGATTTTTTACTTTTGTTTCTGTTTTCTTTTAAATACAACAGAGAGGTCCCCATACACTAAGACTTCAGGAAAAATGAGGCCCATTGAGGAGACTATTGAGGATGATGTCTTTGAGCCGCCTTCACCAGTTGCCCATATGGCTCCCAGCTGGTCCTGAGCAAAACAAAATGGAATGTTCCTAGCAGAGAAGAGCTCTTGTCTGCTGGTAGAGTACAAACATCTTACAAATGAGTCCTGTTGCGTTTAACCACTGAACCACCAATACACCGCCAGCTGTGACAACTGTAAAATATACAAAGGTCCAGGATTTGGCGTGTGTTCATTTACTTTATCACCCCGTCACTTTTCTGTTCCTTTCCTAACTTTCTTATTGACAATGAATTGTGAAACAATGCACTCAAACATAATACAGCTTGAGCCTTTATGGGCAACTACAGGAAACTTTCTGGTATCCGGCACGGACGGGACCGACATGTTGCCGGTTCATCAACAATTCCGGATAACCGAACGCTACAGTTAAAACATACGGAGCTTCTGAGCTCCGTATCTAGCAACAAACCCTGTTGCTTAGCAACAGCTTCAAAACAATCAGCACAGCTTGCAGGCGTCTCTGTAGCTTAGCAACAGCTTCAGTTAGACGCTTGCACAGCCAGAATGAGTAAAAAAAAAGTAACTGAAAGTAGAAAAAGTTACCTGAACCGACTCCTGAATTTTGCCGGTTAACCGACATTTCCGGTTATTTAGTGGCCGGTTAATCAAAAGTTTCCTGTAGATGCACATTAACACATCAACTATTTAATTGAAGCACCATCTGAGATTTTTTTTTCCACCATTCACACTTTTGTTCAAATATGTAATCTTATTAAAGGTAAGAGCAGATTAGTTCAGTCCCACTTATGTTGCATTAGTGTTAATGATTGGAATTGATGGATGAGGGTCAGTGGGAGAGCTGCTGGTTCTCTGTTAAAATATCTCCCTGGGTTCTTTAACTAAGATTTGGTTACTTGCCCGTGCTCTTACCCAAGTCAAGTTGAAAGTTATTTGTTAGAATTCAGCTACTTATGCTTTTTGAATAGTGTGGGTCACTAAAGACAACCTGGTCTAGAAAAGAGCAGTCTATCATTGGCTCCTTGATGCACTGTATCAGGAAGCAGTCATGACGAGCTCATCATGATGATGGCAAGCTAGTGTCCCATCAGCACTATCTTCCTTTTCTCACTCATCCTTCTAGTCATAAAGTGATGAGTTCTCCTTATTTTTGCTGGTGGTCTGTTTATAATTAAAAAAATTTAAAAAAACCAGATACATTATTTTGGATGGGGTGGGGCATGGGGGTATCCTGGTTCTTCAGGAGTATGAGGGCCAAGCATAGTAACAAATTGGGGGCACTACTCCCGAATGAATCTGTTAATGATGAATTGACATCCTTCAAAAACACAGTGTACACAATGCAAGTATATACCCAAGAGTGTCAAAACCACAAATTAAAAAATGGAACAACAGGGAAATTAAAAATAATAGATGTGCAAAATGATTTACAGAGCTTGAAAGAGAGATGGTAAGGGTGAGCATTGGGCTGAATACAATATTATACAAGAGCAGTTCAGAAAAGAGACAGGATGCCACAAGAAAACTGGGAAGGGATATAGCTGCAGATGTAAAATGATTTAAGAAAATTCTTTCACTACTATAACAAGAAGGGGGTAGTCAGGGAGGGAGTTTGAACCCTGAAGGACCGATTATGGAATCAAGTATGAAAACCAACAGGAGATAGTTGACTATTTTGATGTGTCCTCCAATTCTGGCCTCTTGAGCATCCCCGATTTCCTTCGCTCTACTATTGGCGGCTGTGTCTTCAGCTGCCTCAGACCTAAGCTCTGAAATTCACTCCCTAAATCTCTCTGCTTCGCTACTTATCTCCAAATGCTATTCCCCAGGATTCTTGGATGAAAAGACAGGGGAGAAAATTTGTGAAGCGCGGATAGTCATTTTAAAGGAATCATTGAACACTGGGAAGGTTTCAATAGATTGGAAATGGGCAAATCTAGCTTGCATGTTCAAGAAGGGTAACAAAGTCTTACCTGGCAACTACAGATCCATTAACCTGATCTCAGTAATCCTAAAACTAATGGAATAAATAATTAGAAACCAAGAAATCAAATGGGGAATTCAGAAGAAACTTCTTTACCCAGAAAGTGGTGAGAATGTGGAACTCGCTACCGCAAGGAGTGGTTGAAGCGAATAGTATAGACGCATTTAAGGGGAGGCTAGATAGGTATATGAGGGAGAAAGAAATAGAGGGTTATGCTGATAGTTAGATGAGGAAAGACAGGAGGAGGCTCGAGTGGCGCATAAATGTCAGCATAGACTGGTTGGGCTGAATGGCCTGTTTCTGTGCTGCATATCCTATGTAAAATGGAAGAGTACCTATATGAAAATAACCTAATAAAAACAGGCAACATGGCTTTAGAAGAGGTAAATCTTGCCTAACCAACCTCTTGACCTTTTTGAGGAGGGTCCATTCAAAGTTAACAGGCAAAAGCCATACCGTATTTTCCTTTCCAAAAAGTTTTCAATAAAGTACCACGTCGAAGACCCGATGGATATCGAGGCTGAGTCATGGATGTGGTTCGGTAACTGACTAATGGGGGGGATGCAGAGCATAGATGTAAAGGGAGCTACAACACAATGGGATAAGTATTTTGTGGAGTATTGCAGGGATATTTGCTGGGACCACTCTTATTTTTCGTACGCATTACAGTCTCAATATAAGGTAGTTAAATTTGCAGATGACACCAAACTAGTGTAGAGTTAGAGAGGGCAGCTAAGATCTTACAAACAGCTTGACAGGATTTGCACCAGGGCTGATGAGTGACGCATGAAATTCAATGTGGACAAATACAAGATATTGCATATATTGGAAAATATAAATAGCAGGTATGTGTAGTCGATTGGTGGGATAGAATTTGCCAAAGGGGAAGATGAAAGAGACGTTGGGTAGTTGATTTGTCACCGTGTCAAAGCTGTGAGATGAAAATAAACAAAGCAAATAGGATGCTAGTTACATTTAAATTCCCAGAGGTCAGGCTGAAGCTCCTCTACAGTGCACTGGTCAGACTTGGAGCACTGTGCACAAGCCACTGCAACATAAGGGGGGCATCCAGGCCCGAGAGTAAGTGCCTTCGACTTGCACCACCCACGATCTATTTTAGTCTATAACTAATCCTCTGTCTTTCTCACTTCCTCGCTGAATTTTACTTTCTAGATCTTTAACTCTGCCCCATCTCAACTTTATACTTTCTAATGCACCCAGACTTGTAAGTACGATATAACGGTCTGGTAGCTCATCATGTTGTCAGGCGCACCTTGTTACACTTAAGTTCTCTACCAGTGATGCGAAGGATATCTGCCACGCTCTCCCCATATATGTTGCATATATGCACCCAGTGTTCTGGATACTCGCATCCAGCGGCTCAACTGCTGATCTGACTTTGACTCTCTTCTCAACCTGTGACAATCCCACTTCACAGTTTAGTGACCGCAACAATGGAGCAAAACTGGTAGCACCACACTTGGTAATTTTGTAGTAAGCCTCTCTTGTCTATGCACCTCAAATCATCTCCCCCATTGTGCTTTCAACTGCTTTCTTTTATCTTTGTCACTCGTATTTCATACTTTCTTCCCAGACCTTTCACAGGCTCTAGATACTGTAGGGATGCATTCCCTCCCACCATGAACTGGGCATGCTTCATGACCCCTTTCGTCAATAACGAATATCTGCTTTTCCTCAGCTTGAACGCCATCATTGTCCACTTCATGAACTCTTCAACCTTTCTAACATTTTCTTCGATAACTCTCTATGAATATTCTCAACATTGTCAGTTCCATTGGTTCTGTCGCAACACCTGCATCTATCTGTGTTCACCATCTCATCACTCTTTGCTGCTACAAATAACAACGGTGAGACAGTACCTCTACCTGACAACCTTACTTTAAGCTTTTATCATTCTGCCATGTGCTTTGTTTTTTCCAGAGACAGGCTCATCTCAGATTACCTGCTCAACGTGTTCTAGTACTCTGAAGCGCCTCACTGCAATCTCAGTCACATTGTGTAGGATTGAGCTGTAAACATCAGCTACATCCAACCACACAGCTATATCCTTCCTTTCTTTACTCGGCAGTGGTCTCTCGGATTACTTGATTATGTTCCAGCCACCCTGCTTTCTGCACAAGAGTATTGATGTGGCCAATATTCAATGGTAACTTTTATCAGCGCTCCCCAAAAAAATAAGTTTTCCCATCCATGTTCAGCACCAATAGTGGTCTAAAACCAGTTAACAGGAATAAAAAGGAAAAGGTACAAATTCTGGAAAAAGCTAGGACTTTCTAGCAGATCGGTTAGTATCTATACAGGTTATGATGTTTCAGGTGTAGATCTTTCATAATATGTGATGAAGGGTACACACCTGAAATGACATAACCTCTTACTACAGATATGGCCTGTATTTCTACCAATTTCTCAAAAATCCTTCTCTTTCGTGATGTCAAACAACTCTTCACCACCTCTTTCTTCACTAGCAATTTCTGAATCTGCCACAAAACCTTCAGAGCTTTTGGATACCTTCAAGTTATTTTTTATTTTATTTTATTGAATTTACAAGAATTTAGACAGGCAATAAAAGAACTCCACTTGTTGGGGAATCCATTTTGTCCAGGAAAGCTTTCTGCTCTAACTTGATTCCACCATCTCTCACCTCTTAGTTCACCCAAAAACAAGTGAAGTCAGAGGTTCTGTATCTTATAAAATTCAGTAGAGGTTTGCTGTCTTTTGACATTTTGTCTTTAGTTGACTGTGTATTGATAGGACAAAATAACTGACAACAGGAACAGGAGGTGACAATTTGGGACCATAGTTAAACACAAATTCAATTCAATTTACAGGAAAATATTCCGTCCTCCGACCCCGCTGTCATTTTGTGAACTCCACCTTTTCTGCTGATGATGCCATTAAAGAACTGAGGAGAAAATCCAGTATGAGACTTATGTGGAGTGCGGATAATGAAATCAGTTGTAAAGGCACAGTATCCTGTAATTATCCCTTTTTCCCCTCCCTGGACTATGATCTTTTCATAACATCATAGAACTTTCAGCACAGAAGGCGGGCCAATCAACCCACTGTCTGGGCCAATGATGGATCCACGGCAGAGCAATTACTCTATTCCCATTTCTGTATTTTTACCTATTTAATATTTTTATTCTTTGTGTTCATTTAATTCTCTCTCAAATGATGTTTTCAATTAGGCACTTAGGGTAATATATTCCATAATAAGCCTTTGGGTGACACATTCTTCTAACCTCCATTATGCCTGGGTATATAAGTAGAGGCATAGAGTACAAAAGCAAGGAAGTTATGATGAACCTGTATAAAACACTAGTTCGGCCTCAACTGGAGTATTGTGTCCAATTCTGGGCACTGCACTTTAGGAAGGATGTGAAGGCCTTCGAGAGTGTGAAGAAAAGATTTACAAGAATGGTTCCAGGGATGAGGGACTTCAGTTAGGTGGATAGACAGGAGAAGCTGGGGTTCTCCTTGGAGTAGCGAAGGTTGAGGAGATTTGATAGAGGTGTTCAAAATCCTGAGGGGCCAAGACAGAGTAGATAGAGCGAAACTGTTCCCATTGGCAGAAGGGTCGAGAAGCAGCGGACACAGATTTAAGGTGATTGGCAAAACCAGCGAGCAGTTAGGATCTGGAATGCACTGCCTGAAAGGGTGGTGGGGCAGACTCAATCACGGCTTTCAAAAGAGAACTGGATAAGTACCTGAAGGAAAAAAATTTGCAGGGCTACAGGGAAAGGGTGGGGGAGTGGGACTAACTGAAGTGCTCTTGCAGAGCGCCGACACGGGCTCGATGGGCTGAATGGCCTCCTGTGCTGTAACCATTCTATGCTTCCAGTACTAAATGTAAATATATAACTTCCGGTTAACGACTTTTAGAAATAATCTTCCAGTGGTCACTGTTTAACCCTCTCAAACCATTTCAAAAGTCAGTACACATCTAGTCACTCCCTCCTTAACCTTCTCTGCTGAAGTGAATACAATCCTACTTTTCAAGTCTCATAACTCTATATCTCCTTGTACCAGGCATCATCTTATATCTCTTGGACCTTCTTCCTCTTGGTTTCAACATCTTCTTTTCTATAATAGGGTACCAGAAACTGCACTGTGTACTCTCAACTGTGGCCTAACCAATGTTTTGTACCAATTCAGCGTCACCACCTTGTATTTGGTGCCCTTACCCAGAATTCTGTTTGGCGCCTTTTTTTGGCTTTTTACACCTTGAATCACTTTTTTAAAAACTGTGTGCGCAGCCCCAGATCATTCCCTGTTCTTTTCCTCAAAATCTACAACTTCATAACTTTAACAAGGGTATGGCAATGTAATGGTTCTATTAGTGGACTCATAATCCAGAGAGGGCAGCACGGTGGCATAGTGGTTAGCACTGTTGCCTCACAGCACCAGGGACCCGGGTTCGAATCCGGCCTCGGGCGACTGTCTGTGTGGAGTTTGCACATTCTCCCCGTGTTTGCGTGGGTTTACTCCGGGTGCTCCGGTTTCCTCCCACAGTCCAAAGATGTGCGGGTTAGGTTGATTGGCTATGATAAATTGACCCTTAGTGTTAGGGGGATTAAATACGTGGGGTTACGGGGATAGGGTGGGATATGTGTTGGTGTAGGGGTTACGGGGATCGCGTGGGACATGTGTCAGTGCAGGCTCGATGGGCCGAAATGGCCTCTATCTGCACTGTGGGGTTTCTGTGATTTCTGTGATCTGTGAATACAAGCTGAAATGCCGCCATGGCAGTTTGAGAATTTGAATTCAGTTTTAAAAAATCTGGAAATAAAAGATGACCATGAATCTCTGATTGCTGTAAAAATCCAAATGGTTCACTAATATCCTTTTAGGGAAGGAAACCTGTCTTCATTACATGGTTTGGCCTATTTGTGACTCCAGACCCACACCAATGTGGTTGACTCTTAACTGCCCTCTAAAGTGGTCTAACAAGCCACTCGTGAGAAACAAACCGCTACATGACGCAAGCTGTAGCAGTGAAGAAGAAGGCCTACTACCATCACCACCTCAAGGTAACTAGGAATGGGCAATAAATGCGGCCTTGCCAGAGACACATCACGAGAATGAATAAGAAAAAAATATTTAGCATCATTCAGCTGCATTTCTTCCATACGCTCCCCTCCTCTAAGCTGCCTATATCCTGCAGTATCCAGTGTTCACGCACCCTAATTTGACGTCTTCAAATTCTGTATAACCATGTTCAAATTGTATATATATGGAGAGTAACGAGAGGTTCCAATGCCAACCCCTGGGCTCACCGTTAGCTACACCTTGCTCATTTGAGAAACATCCACTTACTACTACTCACTGATATGTCTCCTTCAGTTGTCTCGCTTTGACTATCTCTAAAATCGAGGTCCTTAAACTTTGCGGCCCTTATGTGATACTTTATCGTAGGTTTTTTGAATGTTTTCGTTTGTAATTGGAGGGCGACTGTATTGATGTAGATATTGACATATTGATGTTTCCTCAACTTTGGATGTAATTCAAATTGGTGTACAAGTAATTTAGGCAAAGATCACTTAAAGGGGCATAGTGTTCAGATAGATTGCAACATAATCCTGAAGGTTATGAAGGGGGATGCCTGTACTCTTACTACTAGCTTTGTCTTACTTTGTTCCCATATTTCATAGTAAAAGTTAAAATACTGTTCAGACAAAGCCTAAGAACAGATATTACCCACATCTCGGTGCCTTGTGAGTGACAGATTCCACTGTCCTCACTCGTATTGTGTCTTGAGGAGGAAATAAAACACAATATTTATTGGAAGTGTTAACAATACGTGGATTTGTTGGTCCTCTAACTGGATTGACAAACCTATAGGGTTTAATAAGTGCAGGGGGGGAAATCACTTTCATATGTGTGGAAAATATAACAGAATTCTTTACTTTTTCTTTTAAAAAAGCGTCCATGTACCTACAACAAATGTAAATGAATTTGAAGTGGGCATTCAGGATGACATGGTAGGACAGAGTGCTGTGTACCGTGCTTTAAGAGGGTAAATTTCCCAACCTAATTTTCCCTTGGAGGGGATTCACAATCTCAATAGCACTTGGGAGAGGGGTGTCGGAAGGGAAGAGCTGCTGAGTGAATCCAGACATTTTCTACAATGAGAGACAGTTGCCCTAGATTGGTTGGTCTTGTGTGTCTCTCAGTAGCCAGCTGAAGAGTGGCCTGGACTGGGGAATAGTCTGGGCAGAAACCTGAGAAAGAGGTGGAAAAGCTAACCAGGGAACAAAAAATGCTAGATCAACTGAGTAGATGAATGTATCCTACAAAAACATATTTGTATCCTAGAAGAAACATATTTGTGTGTGAATTCAGATTAACATAGTCCATCTTTAATAAAGCTGTAAGTTACAGATTTATGTTTTATTAACTGAATTTAATGTGAGGAGTCCACTGGGGTTGCACTTGCATCACATTGGTAGTTCAGCGACGCCTTTAATGCCACCTTGTAGCGGTGCCATTAGCCCTGTAGTTAAGCTGTGTGACTATTAGCGTGCGGATACGCACAAAGATACACAATTCCTTTGACTGCCATTTTAACTTGAGTTATTAACCTGTTTATTTTAATACATTAAATGTCTGTTGGTTAATGTTTGCATATGTTTTTTTTCTCTTATGTATAAAATCAGGAGGAAAAGAACTGATGAATTAATTGATTTGGAATTTTACAACTTTGTACTGTTCACTTTTTTTCACAATAAACACACTGTATTACATCGTTTCTCTTTCAAATCTTAAGATTTTTTTTACAATATAATCCAAAAGGTGGAGTTTACATCTGAGGTAACTAGTTGTGCCTTTTGAAAATAAAGCACCGAGAAGTGCCAGTGTCTGCCATTCGCCAATCCTGTTTTAACCACAGTTGTATTTATCAAAATAAATGATGGCTTAACCTTAACTCTTCACTTGGCTTTTACGTGATACCATTTCAATATAAGAAAGAAAGAATATGGCATAAAATGATTCAACCATGAACGGTACAATTTGAAAAGCATTTTTGGGGGAAAGAGAGAACTGCCTTCTCTAACGTCTCTTATTCCTCCTGTTCAATTGGGACTTTGCATAATTTACTATTTTTCTTTTCTTTTACGTGCCACAGCAGGTGAGGATCTGTTCTTCGGCCTCCAATAATATCATTGTGTAACTAGCTTCTCGGTGCGAGCGTTTTTCTTCTTTCCTCATTGCCAAAATGGTACAGTTAAGATCGTCGTTCTTTGGAGAATCGCAGCGTAAACCCACATCTGAACACATTCACTGCACAGGATACCCTATTAAAACTCTTAAGAGGGTTAAATTGGGCTGTGTATGCGACCACCTAAGGTTTCAGAATGGCCTCCAAGATGCGCATGCGCACATTTCCGATGGGAAGTGTGCTGGGTGCCATCTTGGTAAAGGGGCTTGCGCGATGGCCAAGCAGAGCAGGCAGATCATGATGTGAATCAGTGTGCAATGCTGATTTGAAGCTACCACTGCTGGTTTGGAACTCCACAATCCAGCCAATGCCTTTTCTTAACCTCACATAGCTGAACACAACATTAAACAGCATGAAGGACCCCACCCCACCAGGGCTAGTTAAAGGGATCATGAAGCATTTACAGGTTAGCTGCTGGATTATTTCTTCTGGTTGCTGGTGCAATTGAACGTGATTTTTATAGGTTTCCTATACTTGGCTAAAGTTTCAGTACTCTACAGGGGAGTGGTTTGACTGGTTTTGCACTTTTTTTGTGTCATTTAAAATCTTGTACTGAAAAGTTGCTTCCAGACATGGGTGATCTGGTAGGGCTTCCTCTGGGAATTGAACATGACTGGGAGAATGAAGATCGAATGATGGTGTCTTTTCATTATCACTGTCTTCTTCCTCCTCTGACTGGGAAGGTTCCAGTTCTTGGGCATCTGAAATGAAAAAAAGGACAAAGTTTGGGTTGTGATGAGTGGCGAGGAGAAACTAAGAAATGCCTGCTTACACCATCTGCAGTGAGTCAGAAGAGATTGTGGGATGAGGGAGAAGTGGGAGGAGCGAAGGAGGATTAGGATTGTAGAGACCCTCATCTTTGGTCCCTCCAGTGGCCACGAGCAGAGCGATGCCCCTTCCCACGATAGCCAGAACTGTCTCCTTCATGGGGGTTAAAACGTGCTGGTGCACTTGTCCTTCAGTTTTTTGCTGCTGTCTCCTGTTATGCGTCGCCTTCTCTTGCAAAAAAGAGGGAAGTATGTCAGTGATTGTCCTTCAATATATTGGGTGATGTGGCTGTCATGGTTGAATAGCTGCCAGTGTGTGTGAGAGTTGTGGATACGAGGCTTGCAACAGTACTAAGTGTGAGGTAAACCACATCAGAAGGGTTGAGTACTGATTGATAGAAATTGTTGGTAGGTGGATCATGGGGGTGTAGTGAATTGAGCAGTTAATGAGACTACTGGTGCAGTTGGTAGGGCATGCCATTTGAAGATTGAACTCACTCACCTTGACAACTCGAGTCAGATCATTAAACTTCTTCCTGCACAGTATCAATGTTTTTGGAGTTATACTCTTGGCATTGACCTCTGCTGCTATTTCCTCCCACTGCCTCCTGAGCATATGCCTGGAGGTCCTCCTGCCCCCTGTTGGATACAGGATGTCTCTCCTTCTCTCCACATCTTGCACCAAGACCTGCAGTGCATTGTCAGAAACCCCTGGTGCACGTTCTCTCGCATGTTCAGCCATTCCGCAAAGTATCATTCAATTTTAATATGACTCCCACCACTTCTCATAGCCACAATGCACCTCCCCTTTAATTAGTGCTAGCCACTCCAGGTTGGAGCATTGGAGCTATCCTGCCAGTGGAAACGGTTTCCACTGGCATGGATGAGACGTTAACTCGAGGCCCAATCTGCCTTGTCAATTGGATGGAAAAGATGCTATGGTATTGTTCTTAACAGCAGGGTAGTTGTCTGTTTACCCTCAAACAACATCACTAAAAAAAAATCAGATTATATGGTAATTTCTCTCTGCTGTCTGTGGGACCTTGCTGTGCACAAATTGACTGCCGTGTTTCCCTACATTACAACAGTGACTACACTTCGAAAGTACGTCACTGGCTGTGAAGTGCTTTGGAACAGGGTGAGGTATGAAAGGCGCTATATAAATGCAAGTTCATTCCTTCTTTGTGTATGATGCTCGAATGCATTGGGGCCCCAAGGACACCTTGTTGCATGTCCGAACTTGCTCTACCACCTTATCTAGTGCCTCTGCATGCTGCTCCAGTGCTGGAGCATGGGAAGTGGCTGGCTGCCGAGTGTCTGTCCAAGGCTGTTGAGATGATCCTCTGTGTGCAGGAGCCTAAGATGGCCCCATTTCGGCAGCTGTGGGGACAGTTTGGGTCTGTATGCTTTTTGGCAAACGTGTTGTCATCTAGAGAGGCAGCAATATCATCCATACTCAGTCCACGTCTGCCTTTGCGAGTGGACGTTGTTTCAATACACCTACTGATCTGCATGAGAGCATAGCCAATGAACGTCCCTATCGATGACTCTTTCAATGTGATTGCTAATCCTGTCCAAGGAGAATTAGACAGTGGATACCGAAACCTGTATGGCAGCAACCAGGGTGTCCTGAGAGATACCAACACTTGGCATTAGAGGTTCTATCATGTGGAGGACTCCACTGTATATGGCCCTGGAGTTACGATGTATACCAGATGGGGCTACAGTTTCTATCCCGTGCATTAGAACCGCACACAGCCGGGTTGTGGAATCCTCCACACGAGCTGTTGTGTGCTCTAAGCTCCTCGGCACACGGCCAATGACGGCAGCAATCGTTCATGCTCAGAAAGCCCCCTTCTTTTAAGGGCAGAGCCACTAGCTCCACATCGATGTCGTCTTCAGCTGAGAGTGGATGTGAGCTCGCCCTCCAGTCGGCTGACCCCCCCTCCTACGCGACTTCCACCTGCTCCTGCTAACTCGTGCTCTGTGTACTCCTCCGTGCCAAACTCCAGCGGGTGGATATTCCCGAGGTCGTGTTTTATAGGATTAGTGAGTGACAGCGCCGTTTCCTCGCCCCCCCCTCCCCAAACTCCGCATCATTTGCCATACCTAAAGAAAAAGAGAAACCGGTTTCCGCATGTTGCCGTGATGATACCCAGGTCACATGTCGCTTTCTGTAGAATGAGTGACCAGGAACTGTTCCCCCCTGTCTGCTCCAGTGAGTGAGGCTATGAATGAGCAGAATAAGCTGGGCACAAACCTTGAGTTGGAACCGGACCTCCTGCTTCCCCTACTATGGACCGCCACCTCCTGCCAGGTATCCTAAGCCACTTGGCATAACATGTATTGGTTTGTATGTGGGTTCAATGACGACACATTCATGAAAGAGAATGTCTTTTAATCTAAAGTATGTTCAACTCTGTTAACAGCATTACAGGAGACACCATCTTAGAGATCCTTCTAAAACGAAACTAAAACTAAACTCCCTCTCTCACATGCCCTCTGCTGGTAAGGCATAAATAATCAAACAGGCAAATATGCTGGTAAGGCATCATAATCAAACAGGCAAATACCATCACTATTTGCTGATATCATTACATCTCCCTTTCTTAAAACAGAAGTATTTTACTTTTATCTAACAACATGTTTTCTTTGTATTACTCTGCATTTTAACTGTAACACTTAATGAACTTACATTATCATTATCAAGGTTTTTTAACCTTGTTTTGTGTGTTCACATGAAATATGTAAATACACTAGAACTTGAAGAAAGAATAAGATAACATTACTTCCTTCTATAACAAGAGTCCTTAAATTTGCTCAATGAGTCTCTCAGGAGGCTTCACGCGTCTTGAGGATTTTCTGATTGATTGTCCTTGAATCTGAGTTGTTGCCTCAGATGATGATTTCTCAGCTGTGTGATCAGGTTGTTCAACAGTATCAATCTTTTGACCTGCTGTGTGATCAGGTTGTTCAACAGTATCAGTCTTTTGACCTGCTGTGGCTGGTCCCATGAGAAGATCCCGATGATTTCTTCTCAGAACAGCACCCTCATCTGTCTGAATGGTGTATGATCTTAGTTGAACTTCACTCAGGACAGTTCCCTTCTGAGTCCATATGTTTGTTTTGTCTTTGAACCTTACTTGGTCACCAGTGTGGAGTTCAGGTAGGTTTTGTGTTCCTCTGTCATAGTAGTACTTTTGCTTTTCTTTCTGTTGTTCTTTGAACTTCCTCACTTTCTCCCCCTCTTTTGTTTTCAGGAGGTTCTCCGGGATGGGTAGGTTTGACCTTAGCAGACGTCCCATCAGGAGTTGGGCTGGTGACATACCACACTCGAGCGGCATTGTGCGGTATACAAGCATGCTCTGGTAGAAGTCAGTTCCACTGTCCTTTGCCTTGTACATCAGTCTTTTCACTGTCTGGACCGATTTTTCCACTAGTCCATTGGACTGTGGAAAGTGAGGACTTGACGTTGTGTGGACAAAGTCCCACTCTTTGGCAAAGTGTCGGAAACTTGCATTGTAAAACTGGGGTCCGTTGTCTGTGAAGACCTCGCTTGCCACGCCATGTCTGGAGAATATGGCTTTCATACATGTTATCACAGCATCTGCAGTGGTGGTGTACAGTCTACAAACCTCTGGATACAGGGAGTAATAGTCTGTGACTACAAGATAGTCCTTCCCTTGACATACGAATAGGTCAGCGCCTACCTTCTGGTAAGGTCTGTCTGGCGCTGGGTGTAGCTTTAGTGGTTCTACCGGATTGCTTGCTCGATATTTCAGGCATATTGTGCAGTTTGACACCTCATTTGTCACATCTTGGTTGATTCGTGGCCAGTACATCACCTCTCGTGCTCTTTTCTTACACTTTTCGATTCCCAGATGTCCTCCATGGATCCTTTTTAGCATCTCTTTTCTCAGACTCTTTGGGATAACTATTTTACTTCCTTTGTAGATGATGTCTTCGACCACTGATAGTTCCGCCCTGCAGTTCCAGTACTCTGCCATGTCAGATGAGCAGTCTTGCTTCATGTTGGGCCATCCATCCAAGATGCTTTTCCTCAGTCGTCTCATTGTTTCATCTTTGTTTGTCTCAGTCTTTATGAGCTCCATTTTTGCATCTGCTATGGGCAGTGCACTTGTGATCATGTCCACGTAGGCGTTCACTTTTTCATCCATTTTGGTGTTTGCGGGCTCACTTGGGTCAACAGCTCTGGACAACGTGTCTGCTGTATACATCAGCTTACCCGGTGTGTACGCAACATTCAGTGTATAGCGTTGCAGCCTGATCATCATTCTTTGTATTCTAAGCGGACAGCTATTTAGTGGCATTTGGAACAATGCAATCAAGGGCTTATGGTCAGTCTCTACACTGATTGCTTGTCCTGACACAAACTGGTGAAATCTTTCACAGGCGTATGTGATGCTGAGCAGCTCCTTTTCTATTTGAGCATATCGCATCTCCGCGTCTGTCATTGAGCGCGATGCATATGCAATAGGTTGCCAGTAGTCATATTTTTGCAGAAGAACGGCACCGAGCCCACTCTGTGATGCATCTGATGATATCTTGATGGGTCTCGCTGGGTCATAAAACCTCAGAACTGGTTCCTCTGTGAGCAGTTTCTTTAGATCGCTCCATGACTTCTCATGATTCCATTCCCATTCTATGTTCTTTGCAGTTAGTCGTCTCAGTGACGCCATCTTTTCTGAGAGGTTGGATATGAATTTACCCATGTAGTTGATCATTCCATTAAACCTCTGCATGTCCTTTTTGCATTGTGGCTTTGGCATATTCTCAATGGCGGACACCTTTCTGGGATCTGGTCTGATGCCCTCACCGCTAAGGATATCTCCCACGAATGTCAGTTCTGTCACCCCGAGCTGGCATTTCTCTCTATTCAGCTTCGTTTGTTTTCCTTGTTGCTTCCAGCACTTTTTTCAGTCTCTCGTCATGCTCAGTTCTCGTGGTTCCCCATACTATGATGTCATCCATCGATGTATCAACTCCCTCCAGGTGCTCATAGATCATGTGGATAGTTTTGTGATACACTTCAGGAGCTGCGGCAATGCCAAATGGTAACCTTAGGAATCTGTATCTGCCAAATGGACTGTTGAACGTGCACAGTCTTGAACTTGCCTCGTCCAGTTTCATCTGCCAAAATCCTGATGATGCATCTAACTTGCTGAAATACTTTGCATTTGCAAACTGTGACATGATTTCCTCACGTGTAGGAAGCTTGAAGTGCTGTCTCTTTATTGCTCTGTTTAGATCTCTTGGATCCAGGCAAATTCTGAGCTTTCCATTCTTTTTGTCCACAACTACGAGGGAACTCACCCACTCAGTTGGCTCATCTATCTTCTGAATCACGTTCAGGCTTTCCATCCTGTCCAACTCTGCCTTCAGTTGCTTTTGAAGAGCAAACGGAACTTTTCTGCATGGATGTATGACCGTTGGCATACTTTTATCTACTCTGATCGTGTGTTCTCCTGGAAGGCAGCCTAGACCCTTAAATAGGTCGTTGTACTCTTTCATGAGTTCATCATAGACTGTCTCTCCTTCGCTTTCCACAACGAGGACTGTCTTTACCAGGTTCAGTCTCTCACAGGCTTTTAAACCTAGTATGGCTTGCACATCCTTTGGCACCACGATTAATGCTAGCGTGTGCTCTCTGTCCTTGTGTGTCACTTTGACAATGCATCTTCCTTTCACTGGTATATCAGTACCTGAGTATCCTGTCACTTTCACTTTTATTCCATGTATCTTTGGTCTGGGTCTAATTTTCTTAAAATCAGTCTCTGATATCGCATTAACTTGTGCTCCAGTATCCAATTTAAATGGAATGTGTATGTCATTCACTTTTAGTGTCAACATCCAGTCTCTTTTTTCTTTTTTGTTTTCAGACACAACATCCACATAGAACTCCTCTATCTCGCTTTCATCTACTGCATGGACCTTGCTTTGTTGCGCTTGGTTCTTACAGCAACGGGCATAATGGTTGTTTTTGTTGCAACTATTGCATGTTTTACCATATGCTGGACACTTTTTTGGTGGATGCTGTGTACCGCATCGACTACATGACTTTCGATTGCCCCTTTCATTTTTGTTCGCTGGCCACGCCTCTTTTTTCACATTGGCGCTCTTTTTGTTAAACGGTTTGTGTCCGTTCTTACTCACTGCATCCACGTTGCAGCTACTGTCACTGAACAGCTCCTTTGCCTGCGACTTCACAGTCTCTGTAGCCCTACACAGTGCTATGGCTTTTCCCAGGTCTAGATCTTGCTCTCTTAGCAGTCTTTCCCTTAGACCATTATCTGGAATACCACACACCAGTCTGTCTTTTATCAGCGAGTCTGTCAGTCCCCCAAATTCACATGTTTTGCTTCTGTTTCTCAGTTCAGTCACATACTGATCAATAGTCTCTCCCGTTTTCTGTACACATGTGAAAAATCTGTGCCTCTCAAACGTCACATTACGTTTAGGTATGCAGTAGGCCTCAAACTGTTCCATTATTTTATCCAGCTTCATTTTGTCTCCATCAGCAGCGAATGTGAAGTTATTATACACCTCCAGCGCTTCATCACCCACGACATGTAAGAACACTGATGCTTTCATTTTATCACTTTTCTCGTCAGCTCCGATTGCCGCTAAATACAACTCCAAACGTTGTTTGAACCTCTTCCAATTTTCAGCCACATTACCTGTCAACTGAAGCTTCGCCGGTGGGAGTAAACCTTCCATTTTTTCACTTCGTTAGCTATTCTTCAAAGGTAAGTAACGATGTTCTCTTTTGGCTTGCTAATATGTGGAGAGCTGATTTAACTTCAGATTTTTCCTCTTCATCTCTTTCAATCACTTCTGACACCATGTATTGGTTTGTATGTGGGTTCAATGACGACACATTCATGAAAGAGAATGTCTTTTAATCTAAAGTATGTTCAACTCTGTTAACAGCATTACAGGAGGCACCATCTTAGAGATCCTTCTAAAACGAAACTAAAACTAAACTCCCTCTCTCACATGCCCTCTGCTGGTAAGGCATAAATAATCAAACAGGCAAATATGCTGGTAAGGCATCATAATCAAACAGGCAAATACCATCACTATTTGCTGATATCATTACATAACATACAGCGACCATCCTAGCAAGAGGGCCTCCCTCTCCTGCTGCACTTGAGCTAATAACATTTCCACAGCCCCACCTGAAACCAGGGCTGCTTTGCTGCTCCCACAAGTGCTGGGTGACGGTGGCTCCTTCCTTACCTTTCTGCACTCCTGCGGCAACACCCCTTTGAGAATGACAGCAGTCCACGATGTCCTGCCCACTAATAGGCGAGCTGTTGATCAGAGATGGGATTTCTGCCCGCACCCCACCTACAATATGTTGACCTGGAAACTCGGGCAGGTTCAGCCTCTGCCAGTGCCAGTGCCGCTGTGTCTGCCTCCCACTCGCTGAGAGTAAAATTGGCCCCATTATCCTCTGTAAGCCGTGGCAGTGAATATCATCTGATTATCCGTCTGTGCCAGAGTCTGGAGTTATGATGGTGGTGCCAGCGTCAGTGAGGAGTGGCCTGTCGGAAATGTCAAAGTCACCCTCTCCTGTGAATAGGTTTTGGGTCTCTGGAAAATGGACTCTGGGAGCCAAGCCCAGCAATTAACAATAATGTAGCTGGGCCCACTTTTGATTTAGATTTTATTTAAAACATTTCGAAAGCTCCAGTTTTGTTCTGGGTAAAGGAAAGACTCCACTCCCAGATGTCTCTTTGATGGTGGCAGAAATAATTGATGTGATTTGACCTCGATTTGTGTTAGCAACAGACCGAAATTAGTAGGATTGGGTTGGTAGGACTCCGGGTTACTTTTTGCTCTTAGGCTTGGTTGAATCCCCTTGTTTATCGATAGGGAAAGGCAGTGGAAAGAGATGAGAAAGCTTCAGGAAGCCCAATCCTAGTGCTCCTGCCAGGTATATCATAAAATATTTCCCCACATTACAACAGTGATTCCACTTCAAAAAGTACTTCATTGGCCGTAAAGCGCTTTGAGACGTCCGGTGGTTGTGAAAGGCGCTATAGAAATGCAAGCCTTTCTTTTATTGTTGGTGGAATTCCTCCTGACTAACAACTGTGAATTGAAAAGAATGTAGCCCTTACATTTATGAATTTTCAAATAATGTATAAAAGGGTTCTGAATTGAGGGACAAATTCATGAATGGGAGATTAATACAGGCAATTATGAATTGAATTTTCAGATGCTGTGTAGAGGCATCGGGTAAGATGGTTAAATTAACTTCCAGAACCTGTACATACTACTGGCACCCTCTGCTGGTTTGATGTTGTAAATGCCAGTCTAAGTTCCTGGGAAACTCTCTGCAGTGTCATTGGTTTGATGCACAGTCAGATTTCTTTCTCCACCTAAATTTTATTTCAATTCTCCTGACGACTCAATTGGTAATTGCACTGCCCAGTAGGAAACTGAGCTATGTAGGAACAGCAGTAGGCTGTTTAGCCCCTTGAACCTGTTCCGCCATTCAATAAGATCATGGCTGATCTGTGACCTAATTCCATATACCCGCCTTTGCCCCATATCCCTCGCTTAATATGGTTAACAGAAATCTGTCAACCTCAGATTTTAAAATGAACAATTGACCTAGCATCAACTGCCGTTCGCGAAAGAGCGTTCCAAACTTCTACCACCTTTTGTGTTTAGAAGTGTTTCATAAGAATCGTACAATGATTACAGCACAGAAGGAGGTCATTCAGCCAATCGAGCCCTCTGCAAGAGCACTTCAGCTAGTCCCATTCCCCCGCCCTTTCCCGTAGCCCTGCAATTTATTTCTTCAGGTACTTAGCCAATTCCCTTTTGAAAGCCATGATTGAATCTGCCTCCACCACCCTCTCGGGCGGTGCATTCCAGATCCTAACCACTCGCTGTGTAAAAAAGTTTTTCCTCATGCCACCTTTGGTTCTTTTGCCAATCACCGTAAATCTGTGTCCTCTGGTTCATGACCCTTGTGCCAATGGGAAGAGTTTCTCTCTAGCTAATCTGTCTCGACCCCTCATGATTTTGAACACCTCTATCAAATCTCCTCTCAACCTTCTCTGCTCTAAGGAGAACAACCCCAGCTTCTCCAGTCTATCCACGTAACTGAAGTCCCTCATCCCTGGAACCATTCTCGTAAATCTTTTCTGCACCCTCTCTAAGGCCTTCACATCCTTCCTAAAGTGCGGCGCCCAGAATTGGACACAATACTTTAGTTGAGGCTGAACCAGTCACCGAACTGCTGAATAACTTCGCTCCTGAAAAGGCCTGGCTCTAATTTTTAGATTATGCCCTTAGTCCTAGATTTCCCAACCAGCAGAAATAGTTTCTCTCTATCTACCCTATCTGTTCCCCTTAATATCTTGAAAACTTCGATCAGATCACCCCTTAACCTTCTAAATTCTAGGGAATACAACCCTAGTTTGTGTAATCTCGCCTTGTAATTTAACCCTTGGAATCCAGGCATCATTCAGGTAAACCTATGCTGCACTCCCTCTAAGGCCAATATATCATTCCTAAGGTGTGCTGCCCAGAACTGCTCCCAGTGCTCCAGGTGTGGTCTAACCAGGGCTTTGTATAGCTGCAGCATAACTTCTACCCCTTGTATTCTAGTCCTCTAGATATAAAGGACAGCATTCCATTAACCTTTGTGATTATTTTCTGTACCGGTTCATGACATTTTAATGATCTATATACCTGGACCCCCCAAGTCTCTTTGGACCTCCACTGTTTTTAGCTTTGCACCATTTAGAAAGTACCCTGTTCTATCCTTTTTAGGTCCAAAGTGGGTGACCTCACGCTTGCCTATATTGAAATCCATTTGCCACAGTTTTGACCATTCACTTAATCTATTAATATCTCTTTGCAATCGTATGCTTCCATCTGCACTGCCTACAATGCTGCCTATCTTTATGTCTTCGACAAACTTGGATGTGTGGCTCTCTATCCCATCATCTAAGTCGTTAATAAATACGGTGAATAGTTGAGGCCCCAACACAGATCCCTGTGGGACACCACTAGTCACATCCTGCCAATTAGAGGACCTGCCAATTATCCCTACTTTAGATCAGGGCAGTCCCAAATTTGACTCCCTATCTGTCCGGCGTTATCCGTTCTTCCGTATATTATAATTAACCTCGACACCCTTGGACTTAGAGGAGGAAAAATAAGCCAGGTTTCCTGCTCTTGACTGACATCTGGTGACTGATGCTGAAAAAAGCACATATTGGACGTAAATAAGGACAGATCAGGCTTGGTTTTCGCGCCAACATGATCACATAGTCTGCCAATGCGCATTAGTCAACCTTGTGCAAAAAGTGGTCACTTAGACTAGTTACCAGAGAGTGGCTGGAACCTGTGGAATGGTACCCCAGCATTAGTCAATGCCTTCAGGGGGGAGGGGGGAGGAAAGTTGCAAATAAAAGACTATTTGATACTTGTGTGTGAATATGTGTACAGAAAAATTGCATGTATAAAATAATACTGATTTTGATTATAATCCATTCAAGTACAAAAACTGTGAAAAGTTACTTGTCCCACATTTAAGCTGAATAACGTTTGCAACACAGATATTCAAATCTGATTCTTTTTAATCCCCTTTGTTGTTTGCGTTGATCGAAAAGCTCTTCCTACAACACCAGCTGTTGGGTACTTATGTTTGAAGCCCATTTTTGTTTTGCTAAATTACATTTAATTTTTTTTTAAAGCCCAATATTCCATCAAATCTTTTGACTAAACTGCACTGGTTTCCTATGTTCTTCATTCCTACATACATGCAAAAAAAAACCCCCAAAGTTCTGTGATCTAGGAGACATCGTCTATAACCCTTAATGAGTTGTGGTGTGACTTCTCCTCAATAGGGAGGGATGGTTGTTGTCGCAAGTTCCTGAGCCCTGTGTTGTCAACAAAGGGAATACACTGCCTCGGTTTCCTTGGTTGCATGTTGTGTTGCTCAGCAACCACCAGTCTGACTTCAAAATGATTATCTCGATTTACTTACCCGGGCTGGTGGAGGCAAGAAGACGATTAGGTCTGTGCTCAATGCTGATACTTGGTGGAGAAAAGGGTTCTGTTCCTTCGTCTGCTTATTACTTCTCACCCCGAACAAGCCAAAAATTTACCCCCCCAAAAAATGATCTAAATTGCAATGAAATATAAGCCGTGAGATGGATATTTTGGACATTTTATTGTCTTCGACCACTGATATTTTGACAAAAGTTGTTACTGTTCTCCGTTTCATTGATGCGATGCATAGAGTTTCACCGGCAATTATATTAGCCAAACAAAAATGTAAATCAACAATGCATTAGGAAACTCAGGTAAAACGCCATCTATATTGGAGAAGTTTTAATAAACACATGTGAATAAGAGAGAGAGATGGGAGTAATCCTGAACTATTGAAGCTTCTTCTCTATGTAGATATAGACATTTAATGATAGCATGCAACTACTCTGACAGTCAGCAAATCTGAAGAAAGGAAGATGTGTTTAAGTGATCTCTGATTGATGTTAAGTTGCCTGGGCAGAATAGCAGGGGCACAATGTTTTATTTCATTATGACAGAGCGTGTGGTTATGGGTGTTACACTGGCTGCCACCCTTTTGAACAAGAACAAAGAGACACACATTAGCTTTTAGAATTTGACATTGGAATCTTTTCACAGCTACCAAAAGCCAGATTTGCAGAAAGCTCCTTTTAATTAGCTGTTTCCTGAAAATTTTACTTTTAAAAGTAAAAGATTCCTTCTCCTCTGCCGCTGCTGGGGATAGTGGAATGAGGTCAGTATGAAGTATTGCTGCAGTATATTCATCACATATTTTAAAGCTTTTAAGAGGAACTGAAGAGTTTTTGGTGAAAGTTTTTCCCTCTGTACTTTTATGCTGAGGGTACTGATAGGGGACACAGTCCCAAGGGTGTTAGCTGACCTGCAGGGAGAGGGGATTCCTTACAAAGCTCGATCCTATCCTCATCCATTGTCCACACAAACACTTTCCAGCAGGGGTCACTGGGTGTTCTTTACAAAGGCATTACGGGTGCTATCTCTTTGCATATGTAAACAACAACAAATAAAACCTGCCCCGTGGGTGCTTTACAAATGGAAATAGGGGAAACAAAACAAAGCTTTGCACAAATAAATGCAGGAGCCACCAGCACGGGATTGCGATTCAAGTGGAGTTGTGGCAAGGGGGAAGTTGGAATTTGGGGCCGAACCAAATCACATAGAAACATAGAAGATAGGAGCAGGAGTAGGCCATTCGGCCCCTCGAGCCTGCTCCGCCATTCAATGCGATCATGGCTGATCATCCAAATTCAGTACCCGGTCCCTGCTTTCTCCCCATACCCCTTGATCCCTTTAGCCTTAAGAAATATATCCAACTCCTTCTTGAATATATTTAATGAATTGGCCTCTACTGCCTTCTGTGGTAGAGAATTCCACAGGTTCACCACTCTCTGGGTGAAGAAATTCCTCCTCATTTCTGTCCTAAATGGCCTACCCCTTATCCTTAGACTGTGACCCCTGGTTCTGGACTCCCCGACCATCGGGAACATCCTTCCTGCATCTAGTCTGTCCAGTCCTGTCAGAATTTTATAAGTTTCAATGAGACCCCCTCTCATTCTTCTAAACACCAGCGAGTACAAGCCCAATCGATCCAATCTCTCCTCATACGTCATTCCTGCCATCCCAGGTATCAGCCTGGTGAATCTTCACTGCACTCCCTCCATGGCAAGAACATCCTTCCTCAGATAAGGCGACCAAAACTGCACACAATACTCAAGATGTGGTCTCACCAAGGCCCTGTACAACTGCAGCAAGACATCCTTGTTCCTGTACTCAAACCCTCTCGCTACGAAGGCCAACATACCATTTGCCTTCTTAACTGCCTGCTGCACCTGCATGCTTACCTTCAGCGACTGGTGCACAAGGACACCCAGGTCTCGTTGCACTTCCCCTTCTCCCAATCTATTGCCATTCAGATAATAATCTGCCTTCCTGTTTTTGCCACCAAAGTGGATAACCTCACATTTATCCACATTATAGTGCATCTGCCATGCTTCTGCCCAATCACCCAACCTATCCAAATCGTACTGGAGTTTCTCGGCATCCTCCTCACAGCACACACGCCCACCCAGCTTTGTGTCATCTGCAAATTTGGAGATATTACATCTAGTTCCCTTGTCTAGATCATTAATATATATTGTGAATAGCTGGGGTCCAAGGACCGATCCCTGCGGTACCCCACTAGTCACTGCTTGCCACTCGGAAAAAGACCCGTTTATTCCAACTCTTTGCTTTCTGTCTGCCAACCAGTTCTCTATCCAAGTCAATACCTTGCCCCCAATCCCATGTGCCTTAACTTTACACGCTAATCTCTTATGCGGGACCTTATCGAAAGCCTTCTGAAAGTCCAAATACACCACATCCACTGATTCTCCCTTATCTATTTTACCAGTTACATCCTCAAAAAATTCCAGTAGATTAGTCAAGCATGATTTACCTTTTGTAAATCCATGTTGACTTTGTCTGATCCTGTCACTGTTTTCCAAGTGCTCTGCTATTACATCTTTTACAATGGACTCTAGCATTTTCCCCACTACTGATGTCAGGCTTACTGGTCTGTAATTCCCCATTTTCTCTCTACCACCTTTTTTGAATACTGGGGTAACATTAGTTACCCTCCAATCCATGGGTACTGTTCCAGATTCCATCGAATGTTGGAAGATGATCAGCAATGCATCTACTATTTCTCGGGCCACTTCCTTAAGTACCCTAGGATGTAGATTATCAGGCCCTGGGGATTTATCGGCCTTCAATCTCATCAATTTCCCTAACACCATTTCCCTACAAATACTGATTTCTTTCAGTTCCACCCTTTCATCAGACCCTATGTTCCCTGGCATCTCTGGGAGGTTATTTGTGTCCTCCTTTGTGAAGACAGAACCAAAATATGTATTTAGTTGGTCTGCCATTTCTTTGTTCCCCATTATAAATTCCCCTGATTCTGACTGCAAGGGACCTACGCTTGACTTCACCAATCTTTTTCTCTTCACGTATCTATAAAAGCTTTTACAGTCAGTTTTTATGTTCCCTGCAAGCTTACTCTCATATTCTATTTTCCCCTTCTTAATTAATCCCTTTGTCCTCCTTTGTTGAATCCTAAACTGCTCCCAATCCTCAGGTTTACTGCTTTTTCTGGCCAATTTATATGTCCTCTCCTTGGATCTTATGCTATCCCTAATTTCCCTTGTTAGCCACAGTTGAGTCACCTTTTTTGTTTTATTTTTATGCCAAACTAGGATGAACAAATTCTGTAGTTCATCCATGCGGTCTTTGAATGTTTGCCATTGCCTATCCACCGTCAACCCTTTGAGTGCCATTCCCCAATCAATCCTACCCTACCTCTTAAAGTCTCTTCTCTTTTGTTCTCTCCCAGCCTGGCTTCTTAATCCATTTCATTTCCTGTGCTTCTTTAGTCTTGACAAAGGGGTTTTCACCCGAAACATTGACTCTATTTTCTCTCCACGGATGTTGCCTGGCCTGCTGCGTTTTTCCAGCATTTTCTGTTGTTATTTCGGATTTCCAGCATCTGCAGTATTTTGCTATCGTAATAGAGTTCAACAATTTCAGATCATAACCTCGGCCCCTATCACATATATATTTTTTATCCACACCTTTTGTTTGTCTTTTTTTCTTCTCTCCCACATGGCAGCTGTCTTTCATTCTGCCAGCGCAATTCACACTTCATCTAGAGCCATCCTTTGTTTCTTAACCTGTCCCATTACCACCTCCTCTTGCCTTGAATATCTCAATGCCTCTTAACCTCTCCTGTCTTCCATCCTATCACTGACCTTCCCTTTTGTTCTTTAATCCCCTCCCCCCTTTCCCAGCCCCTGCACTTGCTTAAAAATCTGTTCCATTTCCTGCTTGTGTCCAGTTCTGACGAAAAGTCATCGACCTGAACATTAACTCTGTTTCTCTCTTCACAGATGCTGCCTAACCTGCTGAGTATCTCCAGCATTTTCTGTTTTTGTTTCAGATTTCCAGCATCTGCAGTATTTTCTGTTTTTGTTTCAGATTTCCAGCATCTGCAGTATTTTCTTTTTGTACCAAATAGGAAAGCAGAGTGTTTTTTAAACAGTGAGAGATTGGGAAATGTTGGTGTTCGGCGGGACCTGGGTGTCCTTGTACATGAATTGGTGAACGTTACCACGCAGGTACAGCAAGCAATTAGGAAAGCAAATGGTATGTTGGCCTTTATTACAAGAGGATTTGACTAAAAGAGTAAAGACGTCTTACTGCATTATATAGGGCCCTGGTGAGACCACACCTGGAGTATTGGGTACAGTTTTGGTCTCCTTACCTAAGGAAGGACAGGAGCAGTATGTTTCTGTGTGTGTGTGCTAGGCTGATGTAGCTTGATGTTGTCTTGGATCCCCTTGCCATTGGACCAAGACCTTGCTCTGTCAAGCCCGTGTGGTAGCTGGTGTGCAACGGCCACCCCACGGTAAAATAATTCACGCACAGGCATCTTCCACCCTTTAAAATGAAGTTTGGGACCTGGGACATCAGGACCCTCATGGACAACCCCAACAGCGACAGACCGGAACGCCGTACTGCTGCCCTTCAACCACCGTCTGCCCCACCTGTGACAGAGACTGTAGGTCCTGCATTGGACTCATCAGGCACCTGAGAACTCATTTTTAGTGTGGAAGCGAGTCATCCTCGGTTCCGAGGGACTGCCTAAGAAGAAGAAGAGACCCAGGCTGCACCGGGAATTCTGGCCCATCCGTTGCCCTTACCTGCAGCAGTTCTGTTCCGGGTTTTCGTTGGTGCCTACATTACAGAAGGCAAATGGCGGTTGATCCCAGCTGGATCGATTGCTGTTGAAAGAGTGCTCCGGTAGAAATAAAATTATTTTACTTTGGCCCGAGAAGCTCTGCCCATCGAAACGGTTGGGTGGCGATGCACGCTTCCAGCAGCACAGTAGGACCGACGCCTCTACTGCACCTTGCCTACCTCCATTATTCAAATGACCTCTATCCCTGTAATTTAGGGCACAGTTATGGCGTGGCCAAAACGGCAGGCAGAGGCACTGCCCTGTTGCACTTCAACTCACTCTAAAGAGTCCGGGGAATTTCTGGGCTCGGGTGTTTTGTTAGCCCAGTGGTGAGCAAAGGGATCAGGTTCGGTACCAGCACAAATTCTGGTACAATGGTGTCAATCCTGAGTGCAATGCCATTGACTGCAGCGTAGATAGTGACAGTCCCCCTGAACCACTGCTGGCCATGAATGACAGGGTCTGACTAGACTGGCACTGAACGAGGATCAGACAGAGTTGAGAAAGACATTGGCCTAGAAATGAGTCTCGGGCGGTGGGACAAAAGGGGGCAGTACTGGATCGGCCGCCTGTTATATGCAGCGCCTGGTATTCAGTTCCATTGACTGTAATCCAATCCGATACTGCCTGCTTTGCACCACCACCAGAGATGAATTTCTAGGCCAGAGTATGCTGAGAATAATGGAGGGCCGGCACAGATGCGATGTTGAGAGGACCACTCAAACGCATAAGGGAAAATATGGAGAGACTTTATTGTGTTTTTTTTTTTACTTGAAGTTAAAAGAATATCTCAAAAACCAATGCACTGTTATGGAAGAGGTGTTCTAGGAACCTTTTAAGAAAGCATTTTTAATTCCAGCTCTACCATAGGGCTCATTATATTCCTTAAGGTACATTTTCATTAGCTTTCATCCTATGAAAAGCTGCAGCACTAAGCCAGTAGGGATGTACACAGTGGTGTAATAGTCTGTGGTGTCAGCCAGTGGCTCAGTGGGTAGCACTCTCACCTCTGAGTCAGAAGGTTGTGGGTTCAAGTCCCACTCCAGAGGCTTGAGCACAAAATCTAGACTGAGGCTGGAGTGTTGCATTGTCGGAGATGCCATCCTTTGAAGAGCAGAGGAGTGAGACTAATTGGGTAGCTCTTTCAAAGAGCCGGGACAGGCACGATGGGCTGAATGGCCTCCTTCAGTGCTCTCAGATGCTATGATTCAGGCTGGTTTTCCTGGCCTGTTCTATCCTGGTGCCGGACAGGTGCAGCGTATCTGAAGTGCTCTATGCCAGTCCAAGCCAAACCACAGCCCATTTTGGTGTCCCGGATCATTAATGTGGCCCGGTCGCATCATGGGCACAGGTCTCCCCCAGGCAGGAATTTATGCTGACGGGGCAGGTGGATGTGAAAGATCCCTTGACACTGTTTCAAAGAAGAGCTGGGGAGTTCTCGCCAGTGTCCTGGCTCATATTGATCCCCCAACCAAGATGTAAAACAGGTTATCTGGTCATTATCACATTGCTGTCTGTGGGAGCTTGTTGTGCGCATATTGGCTGCCGCGTTTCCTACATTACAACAGTGACTACACTTCAATGGTACTTCATTGGCTGGAATGCATTCTGGGACATCCTGAGGTCACGAAAGGCGCTATATAAATGCAAGTCTTCCTTTCATGCTCATCCAGCTGTGATGTGACAATTCTAACAATGAAGCAGCTTTCGGTTTGCTCACATGACCTTTCTATTTTTGGACATCTTTGGATGTTGTATTATTCTTGGTGATTGCTTGGTGACAAGTGCACCTTTATGAAGGGCTAATAGAAATGACCTCAGGTTTGAGTGTTTTTTTTTTTGTTGCTGTTATTTCAATCGTGAAGCAATTGTAATCAGTCCCTGTGCTTCATTTAATAGCTGGAAATCCCACTGTTCCCTGTGTTCACACTTTAGCCTTCGGTCCAAGCAATGACTGTTTGTGATGAACTGTAACTTAACCCCCAAATTGCTGGCAATTGTCTCACTGGGTTGACTGGTTTTAGTTCATACAATGTGATGCTGAAATAAACGCTAATATTACAGTATAAAGCTACTCAAACACTAGGCATAACCTTACTAGTGTAATAACTCTAAATTACAAAATTAAACATTTAAAATACAATGTTATGAAATATATGGTTTGTGCCCACCGAGTCATCCTTTTTTCTTCCTATCCCCCTCTTCTTCCCTTTTCAATTCCTGTCCTACTTTTAATTTTAACTTCAACTTGACTTTTTTTTATTTTGTAATGAAATATTCCCACCTTATACTGAGCCCTTTTTATGCTGCTTTTTAAAAAAAGTTTCATTTGTTCAACTCACCTTTTCTTCTTTTGTCTCCCTGCTTGTTCCATCCATTTTAGAGTTGGAAACGACTTTTTGAAGTCTATATTGCTGTGAGTTTAAGTTGCAGTGTTTATGCTTTACTAGGTTTCTAGACTGGATTTGGTAGCCAATTAATAGGCTAGATTTGGAAGGTGGAGATAATTACAGCAACATTTGATTCAGAAATTGTCTGCGAACACAGAAATGTTCATTGCCACCTGTAGGATGACAGCAACCAAAGAAGTGGACTTGTCTTCAGCTCATGGAGGATTAATACATAGCAGGACTGGATATTTACTGCAGGTCTGGCCGCCTTATTAACTCTAGCAGGGGAGTGATTGATTCCTGACCCCAATCCAAACTCGGCTTCAGTTAAAGCTCACCTGAACTTGTTGGGCAAATGTCACTGATTTTTAACGTCATTTTGAAAATCAAATTCTTCTTTCTGTGCATTCTCCTTTGCGGAGTACGCCCTGTGTAATGTGCCCTCCTTGGCCATGGGGACAGACCAGCGACCTCCTCCCAGTTCTCTGTCAATGCTGCCTTAGATTCCAAGTCACTAGAAGTTGGGCAACAGTGACCCATGGTGATCAGCCCTCCAGTGTTCTCTCCAGCTCTGTGGGGAGAGGGTTGGACCGGACGGGATGCATCCTAGGATGTTGAGGGAGGTTAAGGAGGAAATCGCAGAGGTACTGGCCATAATCTTCCAATCCTCCTTAGAGGCAGCGGTGGTGCCCAAATACTGGAGAATTGCAAATGTTGCACCCTTGTACAAAAAAAGGTGCAAGGATAAACCCAGCAACTACAGGCCAGTCAGTTTAACCTCAGTAATGGGGAAGCTTTTGAAAACGATAATCGAAGATAAAGTTAACAGTCACTTGGACAAGTGTGGATTAATTAAGGAAAGCCAGCACGGATTTGTTCAAGGCAAATCGTGTTTAACTAACTTGATCGAGTTTTTTGATGAGGTAACAGAGAGGGTTGATGAGGGCAATGCGGTTATCGTGATGTATATGGACTTCCAAAAGGCATTTGATAAAGTGACACATAATAGGCTTGCCAGCAAAGTTGAAGCCCATGGAATAAAAGGGACAGTGGCACCATGGAAATGAAATTGGCTAAGCGACAGGTAACAGAGAGTAGTGGTGAACGGTTGTTTTTCGGACTGGAGGAAGGTATACAGTGGTGTTCCCCAGGGGTCGGTTAGTCATAGAGTCATAGAGTTTTACAGCACAGAAAGAGGCCCTTCGGCCCATCGTGTCTGCGCCGCCCATCCATCCCTGTCCAGTCTAATCCCATTTTCCAGCATTTGGTCCATAGCCCTGTATGCAATGGCATTTCAAGTGCTCATCCAAATGCTTCTTGAATGTTGTGAGGGTTCCTGCCTCTACCACCCTTTTAGGCATTGAGTTCCACATTCCAACCACCCTCTGGGTGAAAAAGTTCCTCCTCAAATCCCCTCTAAATCTCCTGCCCCTTACCCTGAATCTATGCCCCCTTGTTATTGACCCCCCTACTAAGGGGAAAAGTTCCTCTTTGTCTACCCTATCTATGCCCCTCATCATTTTGTACACCTCAATCAGGTCCCCCCCTCAGCCTTCTTTGCTCCAAGGAAAACAACCCCAGCCTGTTTAGTCTTTCTTCATAGCTGAGGCGCTCCATCCCAGGTAACATCCTGGTGAATCTTCTCTGCACCCTCTCCAAAGCAATCACGTCCTTCCTATAGTGAGGCGACCAGAACTGCACACAGTACTCCAGCTGTGGCCTCACCAGCGTTTTGTACAGCTCCATCATAACCTCCCTGCTCTTATATTCTATGCCTCGGCTAATGAAGGCAAGTATCCCATATGCCTTTTTAACCACCTTATCTACCTGTTCCGCTGCCTTCAGAGATCTATGTACATGTACACCAAGGTCCCTCTGACCCTCTGTACTTCCTAGGGTCCTACCACTCATTGTGTATTCCCTTGCCTTATTTGTCCGTCCAAAATGCATCACCTCGCACTTTTCAGGGTTAAATTCCATTTGCCACTTTTGCGCCCAACTGACCAACCCGTCTATATTGTCCTGTAGCCTGAGGCTTTCCTCCTTGCAATTTACCACCCCACCAATTTTCGTGTCATCTGCAAACTTACTGATCATCCCTTTTACATTCTCATCCAAATCATTTATGTAGATCACAAACAACAAGGGACCGATCCCTGAGGTACCCCACTGGACACAGGCTTCCAGTCACAAAAGCAACCTTCGACCATCACCCTCTGCCTCCTGCCACTCAGCCAGTTTAGGATCCAACGCGCCAAGGCACCCTGGATCCCATGGGCTCTTACCTTCTTGACCAGTCTCCTATGCGGGACTTTGTCAAAAGCTTTACTGAAGTCCATGTAAACCACATCCACAGCATTTCCCTCATCCACCTCCCTAGTCACCCCCTCGAAAAATTCAATCAGATTTGTCAGACATGATTTACCCTTGACAAAGCCATGCTGACTATCCCCGATTAATCCTTGCCTCTCCAAGTGGAGACTAATTTTGTCCCTCAGAATTTTTTCCAATAATTTCCCTACCACAGATGTTAGGCTCACTGGCCTGTAATTCCCTGGTTTATCCCTGCTACCCTTCTTGTATAATGGTACTACATTAGCTGTTCTCCAGTCCTCTGGTACATCCCCTGTGGCCAGAGAGGTTCTGAAAATTTGTGTCAGAGCCCCTGCAATCTCCTCCTTTGCCTCCCACAGCAGCCTGGGATACATCTCATCCGGGCCTGGGGATTTATCCACTTTTTGGCCTGCTAAAACCGCTAGCACCTCCTCCCTCTCGATGCTAATATGTTCAAGTATGTCACAGTCCCCTTGCCCGATTTCTATGTCTGCATCGTCTTTCTCCATAGTGAACACAGATGCAAAAAATTCATTTAAAACCCCGCCTACATCATCTGGCTCTACACACAGATTGCCACTTTGGTCCCTAATGGGCCCTACCCTTTCCCTGGTTATCCTCTTGCCCTTAATATACTTATAAAACATCTTAGGATTTTCCTTTATTTTGCTCGCCAGTGTTATTTCATGGCCCCTCCTCGCCCTCCTAATTTCTTTTTTAAGTATGCCCCTGCACTTTTTATACTCCTCTAGGGCTTCTCCCGTCTTTAGTCTTTTGTAACTGCCAAAAGCCCCCCTTTTATTTCTAATGCATTTTTGTATCTCCCTTGTCATCCAAGGTTCCCTTTGCTTGTTGGTCCCACCCTTGACCTTTACAGGAACATGTTGGCGCTGTACTCTCTCTATTTCCCTTCTGAAAGTCTCCCACTGTTTTGATGTGGATTTTCCTATAAGTAGCTGCTCCCAGTCCACTTTGGCCAGATCCTGCCTTATCATATTAAAATCGGCCTTCCCCCAATTTAGAACCCTTATTTCCGGGCCGTCTTTGTCTTTTTCCATGACCACCTTAAATTTCACCGAATTATGGTCACTGTCGCCAAAATGCTCTCCTACTGATACTTCCACCACTTGCCCGGCTACATTCCCCAGAATTAGGTCCAGTACCGCCCCCTCTCTTGTAGGACTTTCTACATGTTGGAGAAAATGAGTAGTCCTACATGTCTAGGACTACTCATTTTCTTGATATATATTAATGACTTGGACTTGGTAGTACAGGGCACAATTTCAAAATTTGCAGATGACACAAAACTTGGAAGTATCATGAACAGTGAGAAAGATAGTGATAGACTTCAAGAAGAAATAGACAGGCTGATGAAATGGGTGGACACATGGCAGATGAAATTTAACACAGAAAAGTGCGAAGTGATACATTTTGGTAGGAAGAATGAGGAGAGGCAATAAAACTAAAGGGTACAATTCTAAAGGGGTGCATGAACAGAGAGACCAGGGCAGGTTGAGAAAGTGGTTAAAAAAGCATACGGGATACTGGGCTTCATAAAGAGAGGCATAGAGTACAAAAGCAAGGAATTTATGATGAACCTTTATAAAACACTGGTTCGGCCTCAACTCGAGTATTGTGCCCAATTCTGGGCACCGCACTTTAGGAAGGATGTGAAGGCCTTAGAGAGGGTGCAGAAAAGATTTATGAGAATGATTCCAGGGATGAGGGATTTCAGTTACGTGGATAGACTAGAGAGGCTAGGGTTGTTCTCCTTAGAGCAAAGAAGGTTGAGAGGAGATTTGATAGAGGTATTCAAAATCATGAGTGGTCTGGACAGAGTAGATAGAGAGAATCTGTTCCCATTGGCGGAAGGGTCGAGAACCAGAGGACACAGATTTAAGGTGATTGGCAAAAGAACCAAAGGCAACATGAGGAAAAAATGTTTACGCAGCGAGTTGTTATGATCTGGAATGCACTGCCTGAGAGGGTGGTGGAGGCAGATTCAATTGTGGCTTTCAAAAGGGAATTGGATTAGTATCTAAAGGAAAGAAATTTGCATGGCTACGGAGAAAGAGCAGGGGAGTGGGACTAGCTGAAGTGCTCTTGCAGAGAGCCGGCACGGGCTCAAAAGGCTGAATGGCCTCCTTCTGTACTGTAACCATTCTATGATTCTCTGTTCAGTAACCCCCCTGCCCCCCACCCCGGATTAAAAGAGTGCACCCTTCTTTGTTTCAAAAACTCATAGGGCATGGGTGAACTGAATCATACAGCTGAGAATATGAAGTCTTCTCCATGCATGGCATGGATGATTACTCAATATGGTTTCCATTTTCTGCAATATTGCAACTGAAGGACAATGGTTCTGAATGTTTACACTTGAGGGATTTGTGCCAGAGATACAGAGAAAATAGGAACATAAGATCGTGCTAAAGGGCTACGAGACTAGGAAAAGCCAGAGGAGTTGACCGAATACTAAAAACCTGCTCTGCATCAAGTATAACTTGAACTCGGGAAAGTTCCTTCAACAGGAAAACCTCATTAAGTTGACCACCTAAAGGACTGGACAAAGGTGGTTGATTTGGGAGGGTGTGTGTCAGGTTAGGAAGACATAAAGCTTGATGGTCAGTACTTACTATAGCTGTAACATACAGCTCTGACCCTGCCAGCGTGTAACAGCTGCTACTACAGCTGGTTTGCTTTGTAAGTGGATTTTAAGTTGTCCTGTTAGAATCTGCTTCTGTTCCTGTTAGAATAAAAATGATAGTTCAAATGTAACTTACCTGCTCACTTCTAAGTTGCGGCAAGCAGTTATTAACGGATTAAAAACTCCTTAGTTGGTTTGGGACTAATGGGGTAGTTGAGTTAGTGAGACATAAATTGATGTTAACATAATGGATTTCAGAACAAGACTTAGCAGAGTAGACAACGAGAGGTTCAACAGCACTCTGCTCCAACGATGTGTCTCAGGCCCAAACGTAGAAAAGCAGCCCGTGCTACAACAGTTTGACATTTTGATTTCCCACTCCAGCCATCTTTGCAGCCTCTCTGAAGATGTGCTCAACTATGGGCGGTTTGATACTGTGGTCTCATACCCATCATCAACCTATCAGACAAAAGCAAAATACTGCCGATGGTGGAAATCTGAAATAAAAACGGAAAATGGTGGAAATACTCAGCTGGTCAGGCAGCATCTGTGGAGAGAGAAACAGAGTTAACGTCTCAGGTCGATGATAAAATGCCATCAACCTATCAGGAGTCAGCACTTACAGCTAGCCGAGATGTTTTTCAGCACATTTATGACATTGAAATTGAAGAATTTAGTTCTATACCTATAATATATTAAATGTCCTGCGTATTATCACACACTTCCTGTGTCACATTTCCTTCCTGTCACATTTCCCCATGTCTTAACTCGCACCAATTCCCGTTCACCCATCACCCCTGTGCTCGTTGACCTACATTGGCTCCCGGTTAAGCAACGCCTTGAATTCAAAATTCTCATCCTTGTTTTCAAATCCCTCCATGGCCTCGCCCCTCCCTGTCTCTGTAATCTCCTTCAGCCCCACAACCCCCCGAGATATCTGTGCTCCTCTAATTCTGCCCTCTTGAGCATCCCTGATTATAATCGCTCAGCCTTTGGTGGCCGTGCCTTCTGTTGCCTAGGCCCTAAGCTCTGGAATTCCCTCCCTAAACCTCTCCACCTCTCCACCTCTCTTTCCTCCTTTAAGATGCTCCTTAAAACCTACCTCTTTGACCAAGCTTTTGGTTATCTGCCCTAATTTCTCCTTATGTGGCTCGGTGTCAAATGTATTGTCTTATAACACTCCTGTGAAGCGCCTTGGGACGTTTTACTACGTTAAAGGTGCTATATAAATACAAGTTGTTGTTGTTATACTTTGTTGATAAAGCTCATATTTTTCTAAAACTGTTTATCCTGTGATTTGCCACGACTGACACCATGGGGGCTACATATTTGTTATATGTATAAAATATATTATGCATATAAAAAACAAAGTATATATTACATAATATATCAATAAAATCAAACAAAAGTTTCTAGCTGAAACCCTTTCACAAGATGCAAAAAGTTAAAGAGATGTGATAGATAAAAATATATATGAATGGTGTATCTTTTTCAGATGTGATCTGGATTGGAAATAACGATAGATTTATTAACACATTGAAACTGAATTAATAGACAACTAAAATGGCAGCTAGTGTCTGCCTTCCCCACCCATCAATGCCGTGAGATTGTATTGATTAGTTGGGTAACACTTTAATAAATTACAAGTTTTTAACGCTTTTTACGTTTACAAAATGATTACAAACAAATAAGTAATTGAAAGGTGGAGGTGAAAGGGACCGTGAGATGCAGTACCGCCGACACCCTGCTGATGGCACTGATGAGCTACGCGACTCCTTGTCATTGATCAGCACCAGTAACAGGAGCTCGCTCCATGGTACTGAATGGATGAAAAGAAAAAAAATAAACTGCAAATGTTGAAAAGTTGGCATGAAAACAGATAATGCTGGAAATACACAGCAGGTCTGTCAGCATCTAAAAAGAGATAGATTAACATTTCAGGGAGTTCTGACAAAGGATCTCCACCCAATACATTGAACTATCCTTTCTCTATTCAGATGTTGACAGGCGTGCTGTGCACTTCCAACTGTTTCTGTGTTTATTCCATGGTACTGCAGCAAGTTGCAGGATGCGCCTCTATTTAACTATGTAGCATTTGATGCTCACAAATGTGATTTAATTCACAAGATATGAAAAGTAACATAAAAATCAAGATGTACTGTATTTTCTCTCACAGCAAAATTGAGAATACCTTTTCAATCAATTGGCTTTCAGCTATTCATTAATACATTACTGACTTTACCAATAATGGACACCTTCTAACTGAGTTTGGGGCAGACACCCAATAGCAGATTCTTATTTAGGGAAAAGGACAATTATATATGTGGATTGTAATTCAAACTGATCGCAGCCTTTAGATGTAGCAATCCTTTTCTGCCAATATCGGTATATTTCACTCAGAACATCCATCTAACTCATCCAAAGATGCTTGTCTTTTTAAGATAGGAACCATGAAACCTCCCTTCACTATAAAGGGCACTGGTTTCCCCACCATCTGGTAATGGTGATTACGAAGAACATGGCTTAGCATAAACTAAAACAATGGCTGGAATTTTCTGGCATCCGTGCGGGCTGGATTTGAGGCGGGTCGGGAGTGAAAGTCCACCCGCCTTTCACTCGGGCATGTTTGCCAGCGCGGCCGCGACCCGAACGGCAGAGGCGGCCGAGCTAATTTAACTCATCAACAGGTAGTTGTCAGACACTTAAGCGTCTTTTTAATCCTACCTTTCCAATTTCATTGGATGACCACGGGAATCATGCAGCTTGGGAACCACATCTGTGAACCTGAGGCGGAAGTTCAGTGGCCATTGATGGAACTCATTAGTGCACAGCATGGAAAGCGCAATAAATACCCCCATCTGACACCTGGTTACTTTCCTAAGTCAGATGCTGTTGCTGAGTGCATTGCCAGCACAGATTTAGCTTTCTAGAGGTTGCAAGTGTTTTCAACAAAGTCAGGATCCACTGTCACCTCATTGACACACCATTGACAGATCGCTTCCTTCATCTCTACTTGACCTGCCATCTATTCCATCAGCATGGGTGCTGTTTATATTGTCTCACCTTGGTCCTCAGAATCGGACCAGGATGAGCCCCAACACCAGCAGCACCAAGCACACCAGCAGCACCAATAACACCACCAATCTTCTCCTCAACCACTTGCTGCACAGGACAGAGAGCATCAGGGCAGGGCTGCACCGCGCTGGAGGCGATACCCCCAACACAGGGTGTACAGGCAGAGGATGAGCTTCTTCAACATGACTGAGCAGCAGTGCCAAAGGAGGCTCTGGCTATCGCATTAGGTAGTCGCAGACATTTGCAGATTGCTGGAGCAAGACCTGCAGCCCAGAGGAGCGGGTGGACATGCCTTACCAGCAGCTGTCAAAGTCAGCACTGCCCTCAACTTCTTCACATCAGGCTCTTTCCAGAGATCTGCAGCAGACATTTGCGGCATCGCGCAGTTGGCCGCCCACAGATACATTGCACAGGTCACCGATGCCCTCTTTGACAAGTCAGCCAATTATATCAACTTTGCCACTGATGAAGCCAGTGTTACTGAGCGGGCGTTCGGCTTTGCCACTCTGGCTGGCTTACCACGGGTGCAGGGCATCATCGACTGCACACATGTGGCCATCCGGGCACCCCATCATCACCCAGGAGTCTTTGTCAACTGCAAGGGCTTCCGCTCCCTCAATGTGCAGCTGGTCTGCAACCATAGGAAGATCATCATGCATGTGTGTGCCAAATTCCCTGGCAGCTGCCATGACTCATTTGTCCTGCGCCAGTCCACCCTCCCTCAGCTCTTCGCACCTCCAAATAGACTTTCCGGCTGGCTGCTTGGAGACAAGGGCTATCCACTGAAGATGTGGCTCATGACACCCTTGAGGAGGCCAAGGACTGAGGCCGAGGAGAGATATAATGAAAGCCATATTTCCACTAGATGTGTCATAGAGCAGACAATAGGCATGCTGAAGATGTGCTTCAGATGCCTTGACAGATCTGGAGGAGCCCTTCAGTACGCACCAGCCAGGGTCTCCAGAATCGTCGTGGTCTGCTGCGCCCTGCACAACATAGCGTAGCAACGAGGATTAGTGCTGCATGAGGAGCAAGGCACTGAGCGCACAGCCTCTTCAGAGAGGAGGAGGAGGAGGAGGAGCATCAGCTGGGAGATGAGGAGGAGCAGGAGGAACCTGCGGTCCAGATCCCACCAGCACCCGAGCATATTGCTGCCCAGGAGGCCAGGGATGGCCTCATCGTGGCCAGATTTACTTAACTTCAGGCATTACACCACATGCTGCACCAGATTCCCACCACCCCACACCAACACCATAAAGGATCCTAACAATGACCAAGCCATTCCTTTCACACTGACCACCATTGCTGGAGGTAACGTTATGTCTCACTATTCACTCCAACTCACTAAGCCACTTCCAAAGTTGCACACAAAATTAGCCATAACTGGAAAGTGGTGAAAATAAGTATTTTTACCTCTGACATCACAGTAACGGAAATTTTACACAAACAGTTATTAAAACACCCAAGTGCTTACCCTTGTGCATCTACTTGTGTTTCATCTTTCTCTTACGCGTGCCTCTACAAGGTATAACCCCTGTGGTTTCAGCAGGGGTAGAGGCAGCCTGCACACTTCCCTGCTGCGACTGCATAGACACTTTTGGTGGACGTCCTCTGGGACTTGGACCTTGTGTTGACCCCCCCAAAATCTGCTCCTCCTGCGACTATGCAGGGGTAGAATCAGCAATCGCGACCCCAGGAGGCATCTGGGGCTCTGACTGAGGGGGAGGCAACGGGGGAGAAGTGGGAGCATTTTGAGAGGAGCCACCACTTCCATGTCCCCTCTCACCATCATCCCTCTCATGGGCCACCCGCACTTCCCTGCTAGCAAGAAGCTGGAGAGCACATGCCTGCACAGCAGTGGGACCATGAGGACCCAAGTCTATGTTGACATCCCTCGTAGAGAGGAGGTCTATGAGCCTCCGCCATCTGTTCTCCATAGATAGCATGTGCTCCTGCGGCTGGCGCATTAGCTGCTCCATGTAGGTGGCCAGCCTACAGTCGCCATCACCTGTGACACGGTGGTGCTCATGTTGGAGATGGACTCCTCCATTCTCTGTCCCCCTCTCCCCGTCTTCCCACCGCCAGCTGCTCTGCAACTGCTGATGCTTCCAGGGTGACCTTCTCTGCTGGAGTTAAGGTGGCCAATGATGGAGTGCTACCTCCAGTTCTCTCCCTCTCCCTCTTATCGTTGGCTTTCTTCTCCTGCAAGGAGGAAAGACGATGGGGGAAAAATTCGGTATCGCCCCATTTGGGGCGCCGTTATCGGCCGTGCGCAAAGTTCAGCGCCTGCCGCTAATTATCGCCTCCGACAGCAAACTTGGCTTTTATCACCCCTGGAGGTGATTGGAGCGCTAAATCAGGCGCTTCACGCCTGTCTTAAGGCGCAAACGCCGAGGAGTGAGGCGCTACCTCAGAGTGCTGGCGAAGCAAGGAAGGGCAAATCAAAATAAACCTGCAAAGTGCTGCTCAGTACTCAAAACTCCTTCACACAGCATTGAATCTCTCCAGAAGTCTCTCTCTCTCTCTCTCAGAATGCGTGGTGCAAAAATGTCACCAACAAAAAAAGGCAGGAAGTGGTCGCCTTTAAATAGCGCTCCCTCAGTCCCTTTCTGACAGCATAACGCTCCCCTCAACCTGTCGTTGGTAGCGGCAGGCGGTAAGGCAGGGGGCGCCACTCAATATCCGGTCCGGGGCGCTAACGGGGCGTTGCGCACTCGAATGATGTCACAATCTGCCAGCGCAGAAGATCGTGGCGGAAGTGTTTAGCGCCGCCGCAAAATGTCTAGTTAATTTCACGAGCGGCACAAACATTGCCGCGCCTGGGCGCTAGTTGCTTTGCGCCCCAATTGGCGCCCTCTTAAGGCGCTAACGGGAGGCGCAAACAACTGAATTTTTCCCCCGAGAAGTTTGAGTGAGACTGATGGAATGTGTGTAACAAATGGATGGGTTAGATCTTTAGAGGGAGACTATGATGGAGTGGGGTGCCAAAGCCAAGTGGCCTCCTTGTGTGTTGTCAGTTGGTATGATTGCATTAGGATGAGGGTGAGTGTGAGGGGTGGCTAGTAAGATAGGGATGTAATAATGTAGATAGAGAGAGAGGGATGGGTGAACGTGCAAGGTATGTTGGTGTGAGTAAGGATGTGCAGGAGCAGGATTGGGAAGGCAGAGTGATGGGGATATGTTGAGAGGCACAGCAGGATGAAGTTGAGTGTGGCTTTGTACTCACCTTTCCTGATCTAATGAGATCATTGAAGCATTTCTGGCACTGCACCCAGGTCCTCCTCACGACACCCCTGCTGTTGACCTCCTTTGCTATCTCGAGCCAGGTCTGCTGGGGAGGTCTCTTCCGCCCATCCGAAGGGAAGAGGACCTCCCTGCGTGCCCTCACTCCCTCCACAAGCATATGGAGGGAGTCATCTGAGACCCTGGGTGTGGCCCTCTGCCTCTGTGCAGTTACCACTGGTACTGTTTGGAATACTCCAGTGGTGCAGTTTAGTGCTTGCACTATCCTAGATGAACCTTCAAATGCAATGTGGCCATGGCTGCTTTAAATATCCTGGCTGAAAACGCGTCATTGATGATGTCTTCAGACCCGCACCATTTAATAGGGCCAGGTAACTTGCAGGGCAGCCTTAGTAAGCCCCATTAAGGGAAAGTCGATCTCAGGAGCGGAACGAAATGAGGAACGGGGTCGTGACCCGCCATGCCGACCGCCCGCATCTGACCTGCCCAGGTACAGAAAATTCCGGCCAATTAGATTGATTTCTCTTGAAAGCACAAATCATACTATTCACCTCACCTGCTAGATGGGCCTGATTTCAGCAGGTACTATCAGAAAGTGGGGTAGATTTTCAATTAAAAAAAAAAAATATTCACAGGAATGTGGGCGTTGCTGGCAAGGCCGGCATTTATTGCCCATCTCTAGTTACCCTGAGAAGATGGCGGTGGGCAACGTTCCCGTTAAGCTGCATGGCCGCGCAGCGGTCTGGAGGTCCCGTGCAGGGTGCTTACCGGCTTTACAATGGAAAAACCGCACATGCGCAAATATTTCAATGGGCTGCCTCATTTTGGGAATAACACTTTGAGATGGTCTGCTTCAGAGTGTGGGGATTCTGGCAAGAAATGGAAGGTTGGGGTGAAAGGGCCCAAAATAGTTCCTCTCTTCTCTTAGGCAGTCCCTTGGAACCGAGGATGACTTGCTTTCACATTAAAAATGAGTTCTCAGGTGACTGATGAGTCCAATGCGGGACCTACAGTCTCTGTCACAGGTGGGGCAGACGGTGGTTGAAGGGGCTGGTGGGTGGGGTGCTTGGGTTGACGTGCACTCCTTGCGCTGCCTGCGCTTGGCTTCCGCTTGCTCCCGGCGAAGAGACTCGAGGTGTTCGGCGCCTTCCCGGATGCTTCTCCTCCACTTTGTGCGGTCTTGGGCCAGGGATTCCCAGGTGTCGGTGGGGATGTTACACTTTTTCAAGGAGACTTTGAGGGTGTCCTTGAAGCATTTCCTCTGCCCACCTGGGGCCCTCTTGCCATGCCGGAGCTCCGAGTAGAGCGCTTGTTTTGGGTGTCTCGTATCAGGCCTGCGGACGATGTGGCCTGTCCATCGGAGCTGATCGAGCGTGGTCAAAGCTTCGATGCTGGGGATGTTGGCCTGAGCAAGAACACTGATGTTGGTGCGCCTATCCTGCCAATGGAATTGCAGGATCTTGCGGAGGCAGCGTTGGTGGTACCTCTCCAGTGCTTTGAGGTGCCTGCTGCACATGGTCCATGTCTCTGAGGCATACAGCAGGGCGGGTATCACTGCTGCTCTGTAGACCATGAGCTTAGTGCCGGGTTTGAGGTCCTGGTCTTCAAACACTCTCTTCCTCAGGCAACCGAAGGCTGCACTGGCACACTGAACGCGGTGTTGGACTTCGTCGTCGACGTCTGCCCTTGTTGACAGTAGGCTCCCGAGGTATGGAAAGTGGTCCACGTTGTCCAAGGCCTTGTCATGGATTTTGATAATTGGGGGGCAGTACTGTGTGGCTGGGGCAGGTTGGTAGAGGACCTTTGCCTTACGGATGTTTAGTGTAAAGCCCATGCTCTCGTACGCTTCGGTGAAGGTGTTGACAATGGTTTGGAGTTCGACCTCTGAGTGAGCGCAGATGCAAGCGTCGTCTGCATACTGTAATTCAACGACAGAGGATGGGATGACCTTGGATCTAGACTGGAGGCGACGGAGGTTGAACAGTTTCCCGTTTGTTCTGTAAATTAGCTCCACTCCAGTGGGGAGCTTACTGACAGTAAGATGGAGCATTGCAGCAAGGAAGATTGAGAAGAGCGTTGGTGCGATGACACAGCCTTGCTTGACCCCGGTTCGTACGGGAATTGGGACTGTGGTGGAACCGTTGGTCAGGATCATGGCTTGCATGTCGTCGTGAAGCAATGGTCTGACCAAAATAGTTATGATGCTGGAGGCTACACAAGACATGTAATGGTGGTAAAGGAGATGAGCCTAATTGCATACGTTCAGTTGGGATCTCCGACAACCAGACTTTAACCAGATTGCCCCTTATAGGGGGTCAACTTCCGCAGAGCTTCCCCAGCTTGTCCACTGTAACTTCAGCTGAAGAGCTGCGGATACCCCGGAAAAAATAAATTACGGGGGACGAACAGGAGAACCGCTATGGAAAATCACCCCCTACGCTTCTTTGCAAAGAAACAATAATGAGGGATTGGAGGCTCTTATGTAGGTTATAGATAAGGCCACCAGTTTTCAGTTTTCACAGAAAAGTGGAATCATCGGCCAGGGTTTCTGCCGCACACGTGTGCAATTACCCAGCCAAAGAATGGGACCTCCAACACTCTGGTAAATGTCCTCAAATGCCACATAATAAAACAAAATCGGTCAGCATGAACCAGCGGTCCTGATTGTAGCAGGAACCAGTATTGTGCTGGAAGAACACCATGTCATGGGGGGAAACCTTGCCACCCAGTAATACACACAGTGAAGACTTTATAAAACCTTCCTTGATAAGTTCACATCCCTCTTACATTTTCTTGGTGTGGCAAAGTAATTCACTGCAACTCTCCGTGTATAATGTCCTCCAGATGTTAACATGCTTAGCTTTTTCAACGATCAAATAAGACCCTGTGAACTGCCCCGCTCTCATTGGTTTTGTCCCCTCCTATTCAGATTGTGTCACATGACAGCCAACAGTGAGAAAACGGGCAGGCAACCTGCACCTTCGCTTTTAGAACCACTGCGTTTCAGCCAGGCGACCAGGAGGTATTAGGTACTAGAGCCAGGCTTAGATGATTTGCCTTCTGTATTTTTTTCTCCTCTAGAACTGAAGCAAAACCTCTGCTCAATGCTTTCCTTGTTTAGATGGCCACGGTTTGGAATTCATGGTGTAGAAAACTGTCGGTGTAAACACACAACCCAATTGTTCACAGCCTAATTCGTTGGAAAAACAATTTTCTGAACTAACTGATTTCTAAGTACTGTAACATTCCAGGCAGTGAGCTTGACCTCAAGGAATTCAGTTCAAATTCAACCCATGGAAATCTCTTCGGCCCACTAGCTGTAAGAAGAGAGCCAAGGATAGATCCTTGGGGTCTCCAAGGTAACGGTATTCGGGAGGGGAGGGGGCAGGGAGAGGAGCCAATGCTGGAGCTGCTTTGGCTACAATTTGATAGGTGAGATTGGAACCAGGTGAGGGCAGTCCCACCCAGCTGGACAACTGAGTAGAGCTTTTGGAGGAGGATGGTGTGATCGACCGTGCCGAAAGCTGCAGACAGGTCGAGAAGGATGAGGAGGGATAGTGCACCATGGTCATAGTCACAGATGATGTCATTCGTGATGAATAGGGCCTTTTCGGTGCTGTGGCAGGGACGGAAATCTGATTGGAGAGATTCAGACATTGAGTTGCAGGAAAGATTTATGAGGTGACAACACGTTCAAGCACTTTGGAGAGGAAAGATGGGGTGTTAATTTGCAAGAACAGAGGGGCCGAGGGTGGGTTTATCCAAGAGAAAGGAGATGGTGGCATTTCTGAAAGAGACGGGGCCAGTACCTAAGGAGAGGGTAACATCTATAATGTCATTACTTAGAAGTTACAAAAGGCCACTTGGCCTCTATCAAAACGCCTTGCAATCTCCTCTGTTCTAATGAAAATAGTCCCCATTTCTCCAAGCCTTTCTTCATATTTATTTTTCCTCATATCAGGCAGTATCCCAGTGAATCTCTGCTGCACACTCTTGACATCCCTCCTAAAGTGTGGTGCCAGAATTGGCCACAGTACTCCAGCTAGGGTCCAGTGTTTTATAAAGGTTTGGCATAACTCCCTTGCTTTTGTACTCTGTTCCTCTGTTCCACTATTAATAAAGCCAAGGATCTCATATGCTTTTTTAACAGCCTTCTCAACTTGTCCTGCCACCTTCAAAGACTTGTGTATATACACCCCAGGCCTCTCTGTTCCTGCACCTCCCTTAAAATTATACTATTTAGTTTTGAATGCCTCTCCTCATTCTTCCAACCAAAATGAATTACTTCACACGTCTTTACATTAAATTTCATTTGCCATGTGTCTGCCCATTTCCCTAGTCTATGTCCTCCTGAAGTCTGTTACCATCCTCCTCACTGTTTACTACATTTCTGAGTTGCATTTTATCTGCAAATTTTGAAATTATGCCCTGTATACTCGAGTCCAGGTCATTAGTATATATCAAAAAGAGCAGTGGTCCCAACACCGACCCCTGGGGGACACCACTGTATACTTTTCTCCAGTCTGAAAAACAACTGTTCACCGCTACTCTATGCTTAGCCAATTTTGTAGCCACGCAGCCACTGCCCCTGTAATCCCACGGGCTTCAATTTTGCGAACAAGTATGTGGTACTTTATCAAATGCCTTTTGAAGGTCCACATACACAACATCAACCTTTGTAATGTATGTACCTTTAAGGGGGGGAACTACTTTGTACAGCTCATGTATACTGTAGTACCAGCAGTGACCACACCTGTATATAACACTGAGTAGTAATCTGTACAGTTCAGTTGCAGTCTGAGCCACGTTGAGTAAACACCGTTGTACCGTTCTCCGCAGTCTGTGTCTGATTATTACACGGACGTAACATTGGCGACGAGGCAGGTTCGAACCTACCTGCAACTCTGCATCTCCTCCCGGGGATTCGTTCCTGGAGATCAGTGGATTGGAGGCCAAGGCCAGAGACTTGAGAATTGCGGGGGAGGCTGTCGAGAGGCAGGCTTGGCTTTCCAGTCGAGGTGGTCCAGCGAAACGGGCTGGCAACAGATAGTGCGCAGACCCTTCCCGGACAGCGGCAGGCTAGAGCCCGACCGAGCGGCACAGCAAAGGGCCGAGCAGCGTCGACGGGGGAGAGAGAGAGAGGGCAGAGCGCACAGGGCGCAGCGGGTGTTCAGGGGCCGAGCAGCATCGGAGAGAGGGAGAGAGAGAAGCGCGCGAAACCTACAGGGCGCCGCCATTGCCACGAGAACCGCCGGGAGCGGTGTCGGCAGCAGCGGGGGAGGAAGGAAAGCGCGGGAGATGCCATTTTAAGCCATTGGGAGACGCCATTTTAAACCACACCCAAAATGCCGAAGAGTGGCAGTATCACCGCATTTGACAATGAAGTCAAAGATTGGACTACATATGTCGAACGAATAGAGGTGTACTGCAAGGCAAATGGGGTGTCAGATGACAAGAAAGCGTCGGTATTGTTAAATTTAATGGGTGCAAAGACGCATGGTTTATTACGAAATCTAGTAACCCCAACGAAGCCAATGGAAAAGAGTTTTGAAGACATAGTAACGATACTAAAGGAACATTTAAACCCCACACTGCTGCTGATAGCAGAAAGATTCAAGTTTCACAAATGGAACCAGCATAAGGATGAAAGCAATGCTGATTATTTAACAGAACTGCGCAAACTATCGAAACACTGCCAGTTTGGAGCGGGACTGACAGATACCTTAAGGGACAAGTTTGTGTGTGGGCTTCAAACTGAAGGAACCCAGAAACGGCTTTTATCTGAAAAGGACCTCACGCTGGAAAAGGCTTTCAGCATTGTGGTATCATATGAAGCAGCAGCACGGGGCGCTGCAGAGATACAATAGAGACCGCAAGAATATGGCACAAACGAAATGTCATATGGAACAGAGAAGTGCTATCGCTGCGGCAGAACAACACACGACCAGAATGATTGCTGGTTCAAAGACAAAGTGTGCAGACAGTGTGGAAAAGTAGGACACATAGCACGAGTCTGCAGGTCGGGAAAGAAAACCAGCAATAAGAAACCTACCAAAGGAAAGTACCAGAAGGTACATAAGATGACGGGGAATAGTTCAGATGAACAAAAGAGTGATAATGACTCCGAAAGCAGGGAACTGAGTTGTCTGAAACTACATAATGTGATCACAACGGAGGATCACCGAACCATTTGGGTCACTCTCAAGATAGCAGGAGTCCAGGTAAAGATGGAATTGGACACAGGATCAGCCCTAACAGTCATAAACCGACGGGACTACGAGCGGCTATTCTCACACATACCTTTGAGAGACACAAAAATTATTTTGAAGACGTACATAGGGCAAAAAGTCTACCACAAAGGAAAAATAAGGGTGAACGTTATATGTAACGGTAAGGAAACACCAAAACTAGACCTGTATGTATTGCAAGATGGAGGACCACCATTACTGGGACGTGAATGGATCCGGAAAATACAACTGGATTGGCATTCCATACAGGCACTGGCTGTGGCTGACAAAAAGGATGATGACGTCACACCTGGGCGACTGTCAAAGATCCTAACTGACGTGAAAGAAGTGTTCCAGCAAGGACTCAGAACACTAAAAGGCATGACAGCGACGATTAAAATTGAAGAAAACGTAAGCCCCAAATTTTTTAAGGCCAGACTGGTATCTTATGCGATCCGCCCAGCCGTCGAAGCAGAGCTGGAGAGTCTGGAATGTTCAGGTGTACTGTCCAAGATAGACTGGAGCGAGTGGGCTACACCCATCGTCCCTGTGATGAAAAAGTCGTTGAGCAGCATGCCTGGGGAACCAAAGAAGGTTCGCATCTGTGGGGACTTTAAGGTAACAGCGAACCCGGTCCTTCACACCATACAATATCCACTTCCGCGGATTGAAGATATTTTCGCCTCGCTATCTGGAGGGAAACGCTTCACTAAGATTGATCTGGCCCAGGCGTATCTGCAAATGGAGGTAGAAGAAGCTTCAAAAAAATACCTCACAATCAACACCCATAAAGGTCTCTACCAACACAATCAGCTGGTATTCGGGGTAGCATCAGCTCCGGCTATTTGGCAGAGGGCAATGGAACAAGTCCTGCAAGGGATCCCAGGGACCCAGTGTTATTTGGACGACATCCTGGTCACGGGCGAAAATGACAGTGATCACCTTGCCAACCTGGAGCAGGTGCTCACTAGATTGCAGGAATATGGGCTCCGAGCTAACCGCCCCAAATGTGAGTTTTTTAGAAAACAAATCTCGTATTGTGGCCACGTTATCGATAAAGAGGGGTTACATAAGTCCCCAGAGAAGATTGAGGCGGTAGTCAAGGCTCCAGCACCGGAAAATGTGTCACAACTGAGGGCGTTCCTCGGGCTGGTAAACTACTACCATAAGTTCTTGCCAAATTTGTCTACAATACTACACCCACTGAACACCCTACTGCAAACTGGGGTGCCATGGAAGTGGAGTGATGAATGTAGACGAGCTTTCCAGAAGAGCAAAACACTAATCACATTGAACGAGGTATTGGCCCATTACAACCCAACATTACCAATTCGGTTGGCATGTGATGCGTCACCCTACGGCATTGGAGCGGTGCTGTCGCACAAATTCTCGGACGGCTCAGAGAGGCCAATAGCCTTTGCGTCACGATCACTAACCTCAGCCGAGCGTAACTACGCCCAGATTAACAGGGAGGCCCTCAGCCTAGTGTGGGGAGTGAAAAAGTTCAATCACTATCACGGGCAGAAATTCACCTTGCTGACTGATCACCAGCCTCTTGTCTCCATTTTCAATCCGAAGAAGGGCGTTCCGGTGATGACTGCGCAACGACTACAAAGATGGCCACTTTTTCTAGGGACGCACCACTATGAGATTGAATATAAGGGCACGAAACAGCATGGAAATGCTGATGGGCTATCACGCCTGCCACTGCCTACTGTGGACGAAGCACCAGCAGTGGATCCTGTCGAAATATTCCATTCGACTATAGTTGAATACCTACCGGTAACTAACGCTTGTATCGAACAGGAAACCCGAAATGACCCGACACTGTCTCGGGTATATGATTTGACGGTGAAGGGATGGCCAGCACATGGCGACTCACTGTTGCCAGCATTCTCGACAAGGAGAGAACAGCTGTCAGTGTGCCGGGGGACCTTGATGTGTGGATCCCGAGTGGTAATTCCACCCAAGTTAAGGGATAGAGTGCTCAATGAGCTTCATGAGAGTCATCTGGGAGGAGTAAAAATTAAAAGCCTAGCCGGGGCTTATGTCTGGTGGCCGGGAATCGATAAACAAATCGAGGACCTGACCAAGAGCTGCTCAGGATGCCAGAGAGTCCAAAATGCACCACCACAGGCCCCTCTACACCCATGGGAGTGGTCCTCATCTCCATGGCAACGGGTGCATATTGATTTTGCTGGTCCATTCATGGACTCAATGTTTTTAATAACCGTGGATGCGCACTCGAAATGGCCTGAGGTCATCAAAATGTCCTCCACCACCACGGAGAAAACTATTGCAGTCCTACGGACAATTTTTGCCAGGAATGGCTTGCCAGAACAGATTTGCTCCGACAACGGACCACAGTTTTTGTCTGAAGAGTTCCGGAGGTTCTTGAAAAAGAATGGGGTAAGGCATTACACATCCGCCCCGTATCATCCAGCCACAAATGGATTGGCTGAGAGGTTCGTACAAACCTTTAAGAAGGCAATAAAGGCTATGTACAATGACAACATTCCGCTGCAGCACAAGGTGGACAATTTCCTGTTCGCCTACCGGAATGCAACACATGCAGTCACCAACCAGGCCCCAGCCATGATGTTCTTTAACCGAAGGTTAAGATCTCGCCTGGATTTGCTCAGACCAAACGTACGAAGAGATGTTGAGAGTAAGCAATTCCAGCACATCCATGAGAAGCCAACAAGGAGCTTCAGAAATGTAGGGCAACCAGTCTTGGCCCGCGACTACCGAACAGAAAAATGGCAGCCAGGAACGATATGCACACGGCAGGGCCCACTAATGTACACAGTGGACGTTGGGGAGAGCATCATGAGATGCCATGCTGACCAGATCCTAGAGTCACAGGAACAAGTCAACCCCATGCCTCGCCCATACGTACCTGGTGATGACCCCGACGTACAGGTCGCATCTACCCCAGAAACAGTAGCATCGGAAGCTGATGAACCAACTGACGACAGGGTCCAGAATCGCCTCTGCACCAAGAGCAAGACACTCGGGAAAGGCGCTGTCCAGAAAGGATCAGGAAGCCTCCCCAAAGACTGACTTTATAAATAGACTATTTTCAGCTAATGTTGCATGTTAAAAGTGTTAATTGTTAAATGAGTGTTATGGTACTGTTAATCTAAAAGGGGAGGAATTGTAATGTATGTACCTTTAAGGGGGGGAACTACTTTGTACAGCTCATGTATACTGTAGTACCGGCAGTGACCACACCTGTATATAATGCTGAGTAGTAATCTGTACAGCTCAGTTGCAGTCTGAGCCACGTTGAGTAAACACCGTTGTACCGTTCTCCGCAGTCTGTTTCTGATTATTACACGGATGTAACAACCTTCAGCAACCCTCGCCGTTACTTCATCAAAGAACAAGGTAGTCAAACAAATCTGTGCTGGCTTTCATCTATTAACCCATATTTTTCCAAGTGCCAATTAATTTTGTCCCTGATTATTGTCTCTAAAAGTTTCCCCACCACCGGCGTTAGGCTGACTGGCCTGTAGTTGCCGGGTTTATCCCTCTCCCCTTTGTTGAACAAGGGTGTAACATTTGCAATCCTCCAGTCCTCTAGCACCACTCCCAAATCTAAGGAGGATTGGAAGATTGTGGCCAGAGCCTCTGCAATTTCCACCCTTACTTCCCTCAGCAACCGAGGATGCATCTCATCCGGACCAGGTGAGTTTTCTACTTTGAGCGCTGCCAACCTTTTAAGAACCTCCTCTTTATCTATTTTTATCCTATTCAATTTTTCTACTACCTCCACCTTTACTGTGACATTGGCAGCATCCTCTTCTCTATTGAAGACAGATGCAAAGTACTCATTCAGTACCTCAGCCAGGCCCTCTGCCTCAACAAGAAGATCTCCTTTTGGGTCCCTAATCAACCTCACTCTTGCTTTGACTACCTTGTTACTATTTATATATTTATAACAGACTTTGGGGTTCCCATTTATGTTAGTCACTAATCTATTCTCGTACATTCTCTTGTCCCCTCTTAGTTCCTTTTTCAGTTCTCGGTTGTACTTTTTGCATTCAGCTTGATTCTCTACTGAATTATGAACCTGACATTTATCATAAGCTTCCTTTTTCTGTTTCATTTTAAGCTCCATGGGCTAGAAATTCATTATAGCCCAGGAATGGGCGGTATCTTTAGAAAAGTTTGAGAATTAGTGCCAGGCACTAATGCTTTAGACTGCACGTAAAATTAAGTTTCACTGCACAAAGAAATGGTTGGGGCACTAATTCAAGCCTTAAAGCCCAAGCTCATTGGTGTTACACTCAAAGGGTGGACCAATATCAGGTGTAGTCTAATCACAAGTCATCATTGCCACAGGCTTTTTCCAGTTCTTAAAGGGGAGGTTCTTTGATGCTACAGAACCTCATTCTCAGCTTTGCTGGCTGTGCAGCTGCCTCAGCAAGCAACAGCAGGTCAAGGAGAAGGAGCTGGAGGACTGAAGCAGCTGTACTGCTGGCAGATCCACGCCCCAGGGAGAGAGCCCGCAGATTCTGCGATCAAGCATTGGAGGCGTTGGTGTTTGCTGTGGAGAGACGGAGGGCGGTGTTCTACCCAACAAGTGGCAGGAGGCCCTCGCCGCAAATCTTTCACACCATGTGGAGGGAGGTAGCCCAGCACGTCTCAGGCAGCACTGTGGTCCCCAGGACCCACACACAGTGCAGGAAGAAATTTAACGACCTCACTCGGGCGGTCAGGGCGAGTCAGTGCTTCAACAAATGCTACATACCACCATCTGAACCACAACCTTCACACACTGCCCAAAGCACCACACCCATGGCACTCAGCCACCAACAATCTCTACCTACCAAAACTCACACCCACATCTCACACCTTGCACACAATGACAGCTATTCAACTATGGCAGGCACATCTCCCAAACACATTGCTCCACACTCTCTCACACGCTTTCCTTTCTCTTGCAGGCCAAGGTTGCTCACAACAGGAGGGAGCAGGAGCACACAGGCAGGGGACAAACCGACACACAACCACTGTCTGCACTGGAGGAAAGAGTGCTGCAGATCATTGGGCGCCAGGTGGTGGGCACCATGGCCACGGGCGACGTTGACCCCCTTGGGTACAACAACGGTATGTTCATCCCTACTCCTTCTTCTCACATCCCACTTCCCCCTTAGTCCACAAGCGTTTCACACTTTCCAGCTAATCATGCTGTCTGCATGCATTTATCCCTTCCTGCCCCCCTCTCCTCACCTTAACCTGACTCTTGTGCCTTTATGCTTTCAGATAATGAGCAAGCAGCTGAGCATAGAAACATAGAAACATAGAAGATAGGAGCAGGAGTAGGCCATTCGGCCCCTCGAGCCTGCTCCGCCATTCAATAAGATCATGGCTGATCATCCAAATTTAGTACCCTGTCCCTGCCTTCTCCCCATATCCCTTGATCCCTTTAGCCTCAAGAAATATATCCAACTCCTTCTTGAATATATTTAATGAACTGGCCTCCACCGTCCTCTGTGGCAGAGAATTCCACAGGTTCACCACTCTCTGGGTGAAGAAATTCCTCCTCATTTCAGTCCTAAATGGCTTACCCCTTATCCTTAGACTATGACCCCTGGTTCTGGACTCCCCGGCCATCGGAAACATCCTTCCTGCATCTAGTCTGTCCAGGCCTGACAGAATTTTATAGGTTTCGATGAGATCCCCTCTCAATCTTCTAAACTCCAGTGAGTATAAGCCCAATCGACACAATCTCTCCTCATACGCCATTCCTGCTGTTAGATCCGTGATTCTGAGAGTATGATGTTTTTCAATAACTACACGGATGCTGTAACTTAATAATCAACAGGTGTTTACTAGAGTAGGGTAGTCTCAAGACTGGGGGTACAGAGGCATGCTCAAGGCTTATATACAGGTGTGGTCACTGCCGGTACTACAGTATACAGGAGCTGTAAAAGTAGTTCTCTCTTAAAGGTGCATACACTACAATTCCTCCCCTTTTAGATTAGCAGTGCCCATAATATTCAAATAACAATTAACACTTTAACATGCACATTAAACAAAAATAGTCCATTTATACATTCAGACTTTGGAGCGGCTTCCTGATCCTTTCTGGATAGTGCCTTTCCTGAGGTTCTTGTTCTTGGTGCGGAGGCAATTCTGGCCCCTTTTCGTCGGTTAGTTCATCAGTTTCCACTGCTACTGGTTCTGAGGTAGATGCTACTGGTATGTCGGGTTCATCCCCAGGTACTCAAGACATGGGGTTGACTCGTTCCTGTGACGCTAAGATCTGATTGACGTGGCGTCTCACAATGTTCTCCCCGACATCCACTGTGTACATTAATGGCCCCTGCCTTGTGCATATCGTTCCGGGTTGCCATTTCTCTGTTCGGTAGTCACGGGCCAAGACTGGTTGTCCTACATTGAAGCTCCTTGTCGGCTTCTCATTGATATGCTGGAATTGTTTATCCTCAACATTTCTTCGCACATTTGGTCTGAGCAAATCCAGACGAGATCTCAACCTTCGGTTAAAGAACATCATGGCCAGGGTCTGGTTGGTGACTGCATGTGTCGCATTTCTGTAGGCTAATAGGAAATTGTCCACCTTATGCTGTAGTGGAATTTCATCATCGCACATAGCCTTTATTGCCTTTTTAAAGGTTTGTACGAACCTCTCAGCCAATCCATTTGTGGCTGGATGATATGGGGTGGATGTGTAATGCCTTACCCCATTCCTTCTCATAAATTTCCGAAACTCTTCGGACACAAACTGTGGTCCATTATCAGAGCAAATCTGCTCTGGCAAGCCGTTCCTGGCAAATATGGTCCGTAGGACTGCAATCGTTTTCTCTGTAGTGGTTGAGGACATTTTTATCACCTCAGGCCATTTCGAGTGAACATCCACTGCTATTAAGAACATTGAGTCCATGAATAGACCAGCAAAATCAATATGCACCCGTTGCCATGGAGAGGAGGGCCACTCCCATGGGTGTAGAGGGGCATGTGGTGGTGCATTTTGGACCTTCTGGCATCCTGAGCAGCTCTTGGTTAGGTCCTCGATTTGTTGATCAATCCCCGGCCACCACACATAAGCCCTAGCAAGGCTTTTCATTTTCACCCCTCCCAGATGACCTTCGTGAAGCTCATTTAGCACTCTCTCCCTTAACTTGGGTGGAATTACCACTCGGGATCCACACATCAAGGTCCCCTGGCATACTGACAGCTGTTCTCTTCTGGATGAGAATGCTGGCAACAGTGAGTCGCCATGTGTTGGCCATCCCCTCACCGTCAAATCATATACCTGAGACAGTGTCGGATCATTGTGGGTCTCCTTCTCTATATCCGCGTTAGTTACTGGCAATCGTTCAATTATTGACGAATAAAATATCTCGATAGGGTCCACTGCTGGTGCTTCCTCCACAGTAGGCAGTGGCAGGCGTGATAGCCCATCAGCATTTCCATGCTGTTTCGTGCCTTTATATTCTATTTCATATTGGTTCGCCCCTAGAAATAGGGACCATCTTTGTAACCGTTGTGCAGTCATCACCGGAACGCCCTTCTTTGGATTAAAGATGGAGACAAGTGGTTGGTGGTTAGTCAGCAAGGTGAACTACTGCCCATGCAGATAGTGGTTGAATTTTTTTACTCCCCATATTAGGCTGAGGGCCTCCCTGTCGATCTGGGCGTAGTTGCGCTCGGCTGAGGTTAGTGACCGAGACGCAAAGGCTACTGGCCTCTACAACCCGTCTGGGAATTTGTGCGACAGCACCGCTCCAATACCATAGGGTGATGCATCACATGCCAAACGAATTGGTAGTGCTGGGTTGAAATGGGCCAACACCTCTTTTGATGTGATCAATTCTTTGCACTTCTGGAAAGCTCGTTTACGTTCGTCATTCCACTTCCATGGTACCCCCGTTTGCAGTAGGGTGTTCAGTGGGTGTAGTACTGTAGACAAATTCGGCAAGAACTTATGGTAGTAGTTCACCAGCCCGAGGAACGACCTCATTGTGACACATTTTACGGTGCTGGAGCCTTGACTACTGCCTCAATCTTTTCAGGGGACTTATGTAACCCCTCTTCATCAATAACGTGGCCACAATACGAGATGTGCTTCTGGAAAAACTCGCACTTGTGGCGATTAGCTCGTAGCCCATATTCCTTTAATCTAGTGAGCACCTTCTCCAGGTTGGTGAGGTGATCACTGTCATTTCCGCCCGTGAACAGGATGTCGTCCAAATAACACTGGGTCCCTGGAATCCCTTGCAGGACTTGATCCATCGCCCTTTGCCAAATAGCCGGAGCCGATGCTACCCCGAACACCAGTCGGTTGTATTGGTAGAGACCTTTATGAGTGTTGATCGTGAGGTATTGTTTCGAGGCTTCTTCTACCTCCATTTGCAAGTACGCCTGGGCTAAATCAATTTTGGTGAAGCATTTACCTCCAGATAGCGAGGCGAAAATATCCTCAATCCGTGGAAGCGGATATTGTACCGTGTGAAGGACTGGGTTCACTGTCACCTTAAAATCCCCACAGATGCGGACCTTCTTTGGTTCCCCAGGCGTATTACTCAACGACCTCTTCATTACAGGAACGATGGGTGTAGCCCACTCGCTCCACTCTACTTTGGACAGTACTCCGGAACGTTCCAGCCCTTCCAGCTCTGCTTCGACGGCTGGTCGGATCGCATAAGGCACTGGTCTGGCCTTAAGAAACTTTGGGCTTGCATTTTCCTCTATTTTTAATCATTGCTGTTATGCCTTTTAGTGTTCCGAGTCCCTCCTGGAACACTTCTTTTGCGTCAGTTAGCATTTTTGACAGTCGTCCAGGTGTGGCGTCGTCATCCTTTTTGGCCTCAACCTTCAGTGCCTGTATGGAATGCCAATCTAATTGTATCTTCCGGATCCATTCACATCCTAGTAGTGGTGGTCCTCCATCTGGCAATGCATATAGGTCCATTTTAGGTATTTCCTGGCCTTTGTATATCACTTTCACCCTTATTTTTCCTTTGGGGTAGACTTTTTGCCCCGTGTACGTCTTCAAGACAATCTCTGTAGCTTTCTAGGGTATATGTGAAAATAGCCGCTTGTAGTCCCTTTGGTTTATTACTGTTAGGGCTGATCCTGTGTCCAATTCCATTTTCACTTGGACTCCGTCTATCTTGAGTGTGACGCAGATAGTCTGGTGATCCTCCATTTTGGTTACCTTATGTTGTTTCAGACAACCCATCTCCTTGCTTCCGGAGTCTGTATCACTTTTCTGTTCGTCTGAACTACTGTCCATCACCTTATGTACCTTTTTGTACTTCTCCTGTGGAGATTTCTTGCTGTTGGTTTTCTTCCCTGACCTGCAGACTCTTGCTATGTGTCCTGCTTTCCCACACTGTCTGCACACTTGGCCCTTGAACCAACAATCCTTCTGGTCGTGTGTTGTTCTGCCGCAGCGATAACACTTCTCTGCTCCATATGACATTTCATTGGTGCCATATTCTTGCGGTCTCCGTTGTATCTCTGCAGCACCCCTTGCGGCTGCTTCGTGTGGTACTGCCATGCTGAAAGCCTTGTCCAGCATAACATCCTTTTCTGATAGAAGCCGTTTCTGGGTTCCTTCACTTTGAAGCCCACACACAAATTTGTCCCTTAACGTATCTGCTAGTCCCACTCCAAACTGGCAGTGTTTCGATAGCTTGCGCAGTTCCATTAAGTACTCAGCATTGCTTTCGTCTTTGTGCTGGTTCCTTTTATGGAACTTAAATCGTTCTGCTATCAGCAGCGGTGTGGGGTTTAAGTGGTCCTGTAGGATTTCTACTATGCTTTCGAAATTCTTATTCATGGGCTTCTCTGGGGTTATTAGGTTTCGCAGTAACCCATAAGTTTTTGCACCCATGGAATTTAACAAAACCAGTGCTTTCCTAGCATCTGGCACTTCATTCGCCCTGCAGTACACCTCAATACGTTCCACATATGTCGCCCAATCTTCAACTTCATTGTCGAACGTAGAGATACTGCCACTCTTCGGCATCCCTGGGTGTGATTGAACTGTCAAAATGGCGTCTCCCACGCTCTCCCTTCTTCTCCGCTGGCACAAAATGGCGTCTCCCGCGCTTTCCTTTCTTCCCGCGCTCGCCCTTCTTCTCCGCTGCGGCTTCTAAAAATGGCGTCTCCCGCGCTCTTCCTTCTTCTCTGCGGCTCAATGGCGTCTCCCATGCTCTCCCTTCTTCTCCCCACGGACACTGTTCAGCCCTTGAGCCCTGACTGTGCTCTGCGCGTTTGTTTTTTTTGTGCCCCTTTCCCGTTTCCGCCGCTCTGCCCTGAACCTGGCTGCTGCTTTACCCTCTCTCTGTCCGTTTTGTTTTTCCTCGACGCCGCTCGGTTTTCAACCCCCGGCTGCGCCCTGTGCGCTTCACCCTCTCTCTTACCCCGTCGACGCTGCTCGGCTTTTTCTCTGCCATCGGTCGGCTCCAGCCGCCGCTGTCCGGGAAGGGTCTGCGCTGTACCTGTCGTCAGTCTGTTGCTGATCGTCGTGGCTGGGGAACTAAGCCCGGCTCTCCACAGCCTCCCCTGCGATGTTAACTCTCTGCCGGATGACTGGGCGGTTGCACGTGGTCGATGCCCGTGCTTCTGGCCTCGACTTTCTTCCACCGCCCTCCCGGAGCGAATCCTCGAAGGGAAATGCAGAGTTGCAGGTAGATTTGAATCGAGACTCATCGCCACTGTTAGATCTGTGATTCTGAGAGTATGATGTTTTTCAATAACTACACGGATGCTGTAACTTAACAATCAACAGGTGTTTACTGGAGTAGGGTAGTCTCAAGACTGGGGATACAGAGGCATGCTCAAGGCTTATATACAGGTGTGGTCACTGCTGGTACTACAGTATACAGGAGCTGTAAAAGTAGTTCTCTCTTAAAGGTGCATACACTACACCTGCCATCCCAGGTATCAGCCTGGTGAATCTTCGCTGCACTCCCTCCATGGCAGGAACGTCCTTCCTCAGATAAGGCGACCAAAACTGCATACAATACTCAAGGTGCGGTCTCACCAAGGCCCTGTACAACTGCAGCAAGACATCCTTGTTCCTGTACTCGAACCCTCTTGCTACGAAGACCAACATACCATTTGCCTTCTTAACCGCCTGCTGCACCTGCATGCCTACCTTCAGCGACTGGTGCACAAGAACACCCAGGTCTCTTTGCACTTCCCCTTCTCCCAATCTATTCCCATCCTGTTTTTGCCACCAAAGTGGATAACCTCACATTTATCCACATTATAGTGCATTTGCCATGTTTCTGCCCAATCACCCAACCTGTCCAAATCGTACTGGAGTTTCATGACATCCTCCTCACAGCATACCCTCCCACCCAGCTTTGTGTCATCTGCAAATTTGGAGATATTACATCCAATTCCCTCGTCCAGATCATTAATATATATTGTGAACAGCTGGGGTCCTCGGACCGATCCTTGCGGTACCCCACTAGTCACTGCCTGCCACTCGGAAAACGACCCGTTTATTCCAACTCTTTGCTTTCTATCCGCCAACGAGTTCTCTATCCAAGTCAATACCCTGCCCCCAATCCCATGTGCCTTAATTTTGCATGCTAATTTCTTATGCGGGACCTTATCGAAAGCCTTCTGAAAGTCCAAATATACCACATCCACTGGTTCTCCCTTATCTATTTTACCAGTTACATTCTCAAAAAATTCCAGTATGTTAGTCAAGCAAGATTTACCTTTTGTAAATCTATGTTGACTTTGTCCGATCCCGTCACTGCTTTCCAAGTGCTCTGCTATTACATCTTTTATAATGGACTCTAGCATTTTCCCCACTACCGATGTCAGGCTTACCGGTCTATAATTCCCCGCTTTTTCTCTACCACCTTTTTTGAATAGTGGGGTAACATTAGCTACCCTCCAATCCATGGGTACTGTTCCAGAGTCTATCAAGTTCTCGAAGATGACCAGCAATGCATCTACTATTTCTAGGGCCACTTCCTTAAGTACCCTAGGATGTAGATTATCAGGCCCTGGGGATTTATCGGCCTTCAGTCCCATCAATTTTCCTAACACCATTTCCCTGCAAATACTGATTTCTTTCAGTTCCACCCTTTCATCAGACCCTATGTTCCCCGGCATCTCTGGGAGGTTATTTGTGTCCTCCTTTGTGAAGACAGAACCAAAATATGTATTTAGTTGGTCTGCTATTTCTTTGTTCCGCATTATAAATTCCCCTGATTCTGACTGCAAGGGACCTACGCTTGACTTCACCAATCTTTTTCTCTTCACATATCTATAAAAGCTTTTACAGTCAGTCTTTATGTTCCCTGCAAGCTTACTCTCATATTCTATTTTCCCCTTCTTAATTAATCCCTTTGTCCTCCTTTGTTGAATCCTAAACTGCTCCCAATCCTCAGGATTATTGCTTTTTCTGGCCAATTTATATGTCCTCTCCTTGGATCTTATGCTATCCCTAATTTCCCTTGTTAGCCACGGTTGAGTCACCTTCTTTGTTTTATTTTTATGCCAAACTGGGATGAACAAATTCTGTAGTTCATCCATTCGGTCTTTGAATGTTTGCCATTGCCTATCCACCGTCAACCCTTTGAGTGACATTCCCCAATCAATCCTACCCAACTCGCTCCTCAGACCATCGTAGTTTCCTTTATTTAAATTTAGGACCCTAGTCTCTGAGTCAACTACTTCATTCTCCATCTTAATGAAAAATTCGATCATATTATGATCGCTCCGACCCAAGGGGCCTCGTACAACAAGATTGCTTATTAATCCTTTCTCGTTACATAATACCCAATCTAAGATGGCCTGATCTCTGGTTGGTTCCTCGACATATTGGTCCAGGAAACCATCCCAAAAACACTCCAGGAATTCCTCCTCCACAGTATTGTTACTAATTTGGTTAGCCCAATCTATATGCAGATTAAAGTCACCCATGATGACTGCTGTGCCCTTACTGCACGCTTCTTTAATTTCCCTTTTAATGCCATCCCCAACCTCCGCCTTACTGTTTGGAAGTCTATATACCACTCCCACTAACGTTTTCTGCCCCTTAGAATTTCTCAATTCTACCCATACAGATTCCACATCATCAGAGCTAATATCCTTCCTTACAATTGTGTTAATCCCTCCTTTAACCGGTAATGCTACCCCACCTCCCTTTCCTGTTTGCCTATCTTTCCTGAATATCAAATACCCCTGGATGTTGAGTTCCCAGCCTTGGCCATCCTTGAGCCACGTTTCTGTAATCCCAACCAAATCATATTCGTTTACCTCTATTTGCGCAGCCAATTCATCCACCTTATTATGAATGCTCCTCGCATTTAGACACAAAGCCTTCAGGCTTGTTTTTTTAACGCTCTTAGACCTATTAGAATTATTATTTACTGTGGCCACGTTTGATTTAAACCGTTGATTTCTCTGACTGCCACTTTTGTTTTTCTCCTTCCTATGTTTTGCTTTTATCCTTGTTTCCCTTTCCTCTGTCTCCCTGCTCAGGTTCCCAACCCCCTGCCATTTTAGTTTAAACCCTCCCCCAGAGCACTAGCAAACACTCCCCCTAGGACATTGGTTCCAGCCCTGCCCAGGTGCAAACCGTCCGGTTTGAACTGGTCCCACCTCCCCCAGAACCAGTTCCAATGTCCCAGGAACTTGAATCCCTCCCCGTTGCACCATTCCTCTAGCCACGTATTCATCTGAAATATCCTTCTATTTCTACTCTGAGCAGCCTGCCCCTGAGGGCACCATAGAGAGCGAGGTGGGAGAAGGGGAAGAGGAAGAACACACCGCGTCACTGCATGTCTCACCAGCAGGCACCAGCTCAGATACTGGCACTATGCGTTCTTTAGAAGCTAGTATAGCAGCGGGATCTGCACAGGGTGATGTACCTGAGATGAGCGGGCTGCAGCAAGGCCAGGGAGAAAGGGTAGTTTGGGGACCAGCTTCCTGGAGTGCGAGTTCACGCGCGAGTTCTGCTGCACTGGACTCAGATGAGGACCTCAATGGAGAGGTGTTTAGAAGAAGGGTGATGTGCATGCACACCGAGATGATAGGTGCAATGGCAAGGGTGCCCGAGAGCCTCATGGCAATGATAAGGAGCATGGAGGAGTCCACCTCCAACATTGCACAAGGCTCTGCGCATACCATGGAGCCCATCAATTCCAGTCTGCAAAGGATGGTAGACTCCCAGAGAGACCGTGGCAACCCAGACCTGATGCCGCATGTGATGGCCACCAAACTCCACACTCTTGGCCTGAACACTTCCCTCTGCAACTGGACACTGGACTTCCTAACAAACAGACCCCAGTCTGTCAAATTAGGTAACCACACCTCCCCCCCCCTTGACCCTGAACACGGGGGCCCCCTCCTCTACTCCCTCTTCACCCACGACTGTGTGGCTGTTCATGGTTCCAACACCATCATCAAGTTTGCGGATGATACCACGGTGGTAGGCCAGATCACCAACAACGATGAGTCAGCCTACAGGGAGGAGGTCCAGCATCTCGTGAAGTGGTGCGCATAACAACCTGGCCCTCAACATCAAGAAAACCAAAGAAATCATTGTGGACTTCAGGAAGTCTAAAGGCGGAAGTCACACCCCCATCCACATCCATGGGGCTGTGGTGGAAAGGGTGGACAGCTTTAAGTTCCTCGGAGTCCACATCACGGAAGACCTCTCCTGGTCCCTCAATACCTCCTCTCTGGCGAAGAAGGCCCAGCAGCGCCTATATTTCCTAAGGAGGCTGAAGGGATGTAACCTGTCACCCCTGATCCTCTCTAACTTTTACCGCTGCACAATAGAGAGCATCCTGACGAACTGTATCACAGTATGGTATGGCAGCTGCAGCTACTATGACCGGAAAGCCCTGCAGCGGGTAGTCAAAACTGCCCAACGCATTACCGGCACCCGGCTACCGACCATAGAGCACATATACCAGAAATGCTGTTTACGGAGTTCACGGACCATCATCAAAGACCCTACCCACCCCAGCCACAGTCTGTTTGCCCTCCTGCCATCTGGGAGACGCTACAGATGCATTTGCACCCGAACAACCAGATTTAGGAACAGCTTCTTTCCCAGGGCTTTCATCCTACTGAACTCCACAAATAAACTCTAAAGCCTGCACATCTGCCAATGCACTTTATTATGTTTATGTTAATGTATTACAAGCCAAATGAATGTTGAATGTTTAAATGTCTTAATCTAAATGTACACTCTCGGGAGCCGCAAGCCTACATTTCGTTGTACTGCACTTGTGCACTAACAATGACAATAAAGTTGATTATTATTATTAATATGAGCGATCTGGCAGCTTCTATTGCAGCACACGTGGAAGCCACACAACATCTTAGTGCTGTAATGCAGTCTATGGTTGGTGCCATTCAATATCAGGCTGCTCTCATGCAGTCTCAGCTTGATGCCACGCAAGCTCTGACTGCTGCCATTATGGCTGGGTCTACCACCGTCGACCGGGGCTTTCACGATGTGGCAGCAGGTCAGTAATCTTTGCTCCAACAGATTGCTAGGGATGCTGAGGTGCTGCCCCGGGGGAGTGGCAGTGGGTCAGTGGAGCAGTAACTGCTGTCCTCTCTCAGGATGACATCATTTCTGCTCCCGCCACTGCCACTCCGCCATTGCCCTTGTCGCTGCCTGTCATCCTGTCTGTCTGCCCAGTCTGCTGCCACCCATGCTGAGGTGGTGCAGTCTATAGCTAGGCCTTTCAGGCCCAGAGCTGGTCGAGGGTGTCCTGCAAGGCCATCTGAAATCTCCCGCACGGACACTCAGCAGCCTTCCGCCAGCCCTGCTGCAGCCACTGGACCAACACTTCGTAGGAGCACTAGAGTAGGCAAAGGCACAGTAACGAGAGGCACTAAGGGATTGCACAAGAGTGAATAGTTAATATTGTTGTTGTAAATATATGTTCAATGATTATTGATAAATTTATTAATTCAGCTTAGTTTCTTTTGTGTTGTCTCTCATTTCAGCTTTGTGCTGTGATATGGCCTGCAACAGGGATGGAATGATAGGGATGTGGTGAGCAATGGAGATCTGAGGTTTAATTTATTGGAACCGCAGTCTGATGAGGCGATCACCGACTGCCCTTGCGGAAGGTCGATTGAGTGGCTACCTCCTTCCTCGCCCTTGTTGCTCCTCTTCCCCATTGTCCTCCTCTTCCTCCTCATCCTCTTCCTCCTCTCCCTCTTCCTCCTCCTGAGGTGGTCCCAAAATCCTTGGTGGCAAGGGCTGGGCCCTTATGATAGCTAAGTTGTGGAGCATGCAGCAGACCACCACGAAATGGGACACCCCCAGCCGAGTACTGAGTGGTCAGGGCAGTGGAACCGTTGCTTGAGCACCCTGATGGTCTGCTTGATGATGTTTCTGGTAGCAGCATAGCTGTCATTATATGAGTGCTGAGCAGGATTGTTGGGGTTGCGGAGGGGAGTCATGAGCCAGGTGGAGAGCGGATAGCCTTTGTCTCCGACCAGCCAGCCACGAGCTTGACATGGGACTGGAAGAGTGCTGGCACACTGGCCTGGAGCAGGATGAAGGCATCGTGGCTGCTACCAGGATAGCGGGCATTCACATTGAGGATTCGCTGTGTGTGGTCGCACACCAACTGGACATTAAGTGAGTGGTAGCCTTTGCGGTTACGGAAGATGTCAGGATTGTTATGTGGTGCCCGCAAAGCCATGTGGGTGCAGTCAAAGGCGCCCTGCACCATGGAGAAGAACACTATCCTGGCAAAGCCACATGCACGCTCATCCTGCCTCTCTGGTGATGGGAAGGAAATGTAGTCCCTTGTACTACTGTAGAGAGCCTCTGTGGCCTCCCGGATGCAGTGATGGATGACGAACATAGAAACATAGAAGATAGGAGCAGGAGTAGGCCATTCGGCTCCTCGAGTCTGCTCCGCCATTCAATGAGATCATGGCTGATCATCCAAACTCAGTACCTTGTCCCTGCCTTCTCCCCATATCCCTTGATCCCTTTAGCCTTAACAAATATATCTAACTCCTTCTTGAATATATTTAATGAATTGGCCTCAACTGCCTTCTGTGGTAGAGAATTCCACAGGTTCACCACTCTCTGGTTCTCCCTTATCTACTCTACCAGGTACATCCTCAAAAAATTCCAGTAGATTACTCAAGCACGATTTACCTTTTGTAAATCCATGTTGACTTTGTCCGATCCTGTCACTGTTTTCCAAGTGCTCTGCTATTACATCTTTTATAATGGACTCTAGCATTTTCCCCACTACCGATGTCAGGCTTACCGATCTATAATTCCCCGTTTTCTCTCTACCACCTTTTTTGAATAGTGGGGTAACATTAGCTACCCTCCAATCCATGGGAACTGTTCCAGAATCTATAGAATTTTGGAAGATGACCAGCAATGCATCTACTATATCTAGGGCCACTTCCTTAAGTACCCTAGGATGTAGATTATCAGGCCCTGGGGATTTATCGGCCTTCAATCCCATCAATTTCCTTAACACCATTTCCCTACAAATACTGATTTCATTCAGTTCAGAATCACAGAAGAATCACAGAGGGAGTTCCTCCCTCTCATTGGACCCTATGTTCCCGACATCTCTGGGAGGTTATTTGTGTCCTCATTTGTGAAGACAGAACCAAAGTATGTATTTAATTGGTCTGCCATTTCTTTGTTCCCCATTATAAATTCCCCTGATTCTGACTGCAAGGGACCTACACTTGACTTCACCAATCTTTTTCTCTTCACATATCTAACTGTGAGATGTTAGCTATGTCTCCTGTTGCAGACTGAAAAGATCCGCTGGCGAAGAAATTGAGGGTGATGGTGACCTTGACTGCCACTGGGAGAGCCGTGGTCACCCTGATCTGAGGCTTGAGGTCTGGTTGCAGGAGGTGGCAGAGTTCTGTGACCACCTCCTTGGTGAAGCAGAGCCTTCTAATACACTGCTCCTCACTTAATTGGAGGTAGGAGAAGTGGTCTCGGAAAATCCTCGGAGGGTCAGGCCTCCTGTTGAGAGCCCTGATGGTCCTCCTCCTACCTCTGGGCACATGTTCCAGTCTTTGTTGCTGCCTACACTTCCTCCACCTTATTTCCTGGAGGGCGAGGTTGACTGCCAGTACAGCCCCCATTAATGTTACTAAGTGTAGCACTTCAATATTTTTAAAGTATAAATGTAACTACTTTTTAGTTACCACAACACTCCTGATACAGAAGAACCTTTAAATTACTGAATTAAACTGTTGCTCAATGTCAAAGTGACAAGAAAGCACTGAAAGTCCACTAACCTGACAGCTGGGACTCATTACTCATAATCCCTTTAAATAATGTCCCTGAAGCCAGCTTCCATCTGCTGGATGCCTTCTCTCCCTGTCGCTGTCTGGTTGAGGCGCTAAGCCAGGTGGCGAAAACCAATTTCACCGATCAGGCGGCCAGTGAGCATTGCATGCTCACTGACGTCATAATCTGCCTGGTGTTGAAGTCCCCGGCGGTACCTCATACTGGCGGCGCAACGGGGGGACTGGATTTGTCGTGCGGCACTGGGTTCGCCTCACCCCGGTGCTACTGCATCAGCGCCCTGATACTTCCAGCTAATGGGATGCGCTAACCAACTGAATTTTTCTCCCCATATCTTTAGTCATCCATAGAGCTCTAGCTTTGTATGCCCTTCCTTTCCCCCTTGTGGTAATGTGTCTAGTCAGTACCTGAACTATCTCCTCTTTAAAGGCCTCCCATTGCTCATTTACTTTTTTTTTAAGAGATGTGACAGACGCTCTTTATGTCAGCAGAGGGTACTTCATGGTCTTCTCTCTGACCAGAGAGAAGCAGGCAGAGCACGCACGTGGCTTTGCCAGGATAGCAGGCTTCCCCATGGTGCAGGGCACCATCGACTGCACGCACGTGGCTTTGCGGGCGCCACATCTAAATGCTGAGATGTACCGCAACCACAAAGGTTACCACTCGCTGAATGTGCAGTTGGTGTGCGACGAAGCTCAGCACATCGTGATGGTAAATGCCCAGTATCCTGGCAGCAGTCATGATACTTTTATTTTGCGCCAGTCCACTGTTCCCTCAGTCTTTGAGCCACCATGACAAACCAGACGGTAGCTACTGGGCAACAAGGACTACCTGCTGACCACCTGGCTCATGACTCTGCTCCGCAACCCAACCACACGTGGGCAACATGTGTACAATGAGAACCATGCTGCCATGTGGAGTCTGATAGAGTAGACCATAGGTGTCTTTAAAAAATGCTTCTGCTGCCTGGGCTGCTCTGGAGGAGCCCTGCAGCACTCACCAGAGCCCATCTCAAGAATTGTCATGGTCTGCTGCATGCTCCACATCCTCGCCATCATGAGGACACAGCCCTTGCCACCAGGCATATAATGACAGGTTGAGGAGGAGGAGGAGGAGGAGGAAGAGGAGGAGGAGGAAGAGAAGGAGGAGGATGAGGATGAAGTGGAAGGAAGGAGGCAAACCAGACAGCCCCTTGCTGCCCGGGCTGTCCATGATCGACTCATCTGTCTACAGTACCAGTGAATGCTACCCGAATTTCCCATTCAACATTAGTCCCACACCTTACCTTCCCTCTGTTACTGACCATCACAGCGTCCTCTTGGCCACTATGCTGAAATAAAAGCCACCACAAAAGAAGCATTCCAATTCAACTTTATCCATCTATCCATCCAATATAACCTAACAAAGTCAACTTATCACCCTTGTGCATTCCTTAGTGCCTGTTTTCAGTGTGCCTTTGCCTGTCCTAGTGCTCCTATGAAGTGCTATCCCAATGGCTGCAGTATGGCTGGTGGAAGGCTGCTGACTTTCAGTGAGGGACACTGCAGATGGCCTTGCAGGACAACCTTGAGCAGCTCTGGGCCCAGAAAGCCCAGCTACGGACTGCAGCACCTCGGCATGGGGGCAGCAGTCTGGGCTGGTTGACTACCCTTTCCCCCTGCCCTGGCTGCAGCCCACTTGTGCCTGGTGACTCACCACATGCAGATCCTGCCTCTAAGCTACCCTCTAAACTCCGCGCAGTACCAATATCTGAGCTGGTGGCTGCGAGTGTCAGATCAAGTGTCAGATCGAGTGACAGTGTTTCTTCTTGATCATCACTCTCCTCTCCCTCTTCTACTTGCACCACTGGCTGGGAAGGTTGGATTTCTTGGGTCTCTGAAATGAGAAAGGCACAAGGGTAGGGTTGTGATGAGGGGAGGGGGGTAAAGCAAGAGGTGCATGTTTACACCATGATTGTAAATCAGAAGAGGTTGTGGGACGAGGGCAAAGTGGGATGTGAGAAGGAGGATTACGTATGAGGATACCGGCATCTTGTACACTTTCAGTCCCGCCGCTGGCCATGAGCTCAACCATGCACCTCCCACAAATGGCAAGCACTGTCTCCTCCATGGGGGTCAGGTTATGCAGGCGCACCTGTCCCCTGCTGGTTAGGTTGTGCTGGTGCTGGTTGTAAGCCATCTTTTCCTGCAAGAGAAAGGGAAGTGTGTCAGTGAGTGTGGTGTAATGTGTTTGGGTGATATGCTTGTCATAGTTGAATAGCTGACAGTGTGTGCAAGCTGTGAGATGTGTGTGTGTGAGGCTTGTAGCAGTGGTAAGTGTGTGAGGGTGAGGTGAAGCTATGAATGTGAGGTATGAATCATGTTTGGTAGAGATGGTTGGCAGGTGAGTGATGGGGGTGTGGTGCATTGAGCAGTGTGTGAGGCTAGTGGTGCAGATGGTGGGATATGGCAGTTGAAGATGAATTCACTGATCTTGACCACTTGTGTGAGGTCATTAAACTTCTTCCTGCACTGCGTCCAGGTCCTCGGGACTAAACTGCTGGCATTCACCACAGCGACTATCTGCTCCCATTGGATCTTACACTGTTGCCTGGAGGGCCTCCTGGCCCCCTGTGGAAACAGCACCTCTCTCCTAGTTGACCTCCTGCACCAAGGCCTCCAGTGCTGCATCGGAGAACATAGGCCCACACTCTCTCTCATGTTGTGCCATAATTTTTCTTTTCTCCTCCTCTCACTGTTAGCCAGTCAGTTCAATGAGCTGCTGCAGGCAGAATGCACCTCCCCTTTAAGAGGTGCAGACTGCCTTTAAGTAGTGCAGGCTAGCCTCGCGTGACCTTGGGCCCCCTGCTGAGCATTCAGCCACTCAGCAGCGCATTTAGTGCTGGGTTGAACACCACAATCATGGAAATGAGCGTTCAGCCACTCAGCAGCGCGTTTAGCGCTGGGTTGAACACCACAAGCATGGAAATGAGTGGGCAGCACGAAGCTCGCGTGCTGCCTGCATTCCTCTGAACGGGTGCAGGTTGATCACGCATCGCGATCCCGGTCGCCCATTTTCGGGGGCTAACGAAATTCTAGGCCAGCATTTGTAAAAATGTGGCATTCATTCAGTCGTCCAGTGAAGTGTCAGCCTAAATTATGTGGCCAAGTCAGAAACAGAGGGGAGAATTATTTTTACACAGGGAGTTGTTATGATTTGGAATGTGCTGCCTAAAAGGGTGGTAGCAGATTCAATAGTAACCTTCAAAAGGGAATTGGATAACACTTGAAGGGAAAAAATTGCAGTGCTATGGGGAAAGAGCAGAGCAGCACGGTGGCATAGTGGTTAGCACTGTTGCCTCACAGCGCCAGAGACCCGGGTTCGAATCCGGCCTCGGGCGACTGTCTGTGTGGAGTTTGCACATTCTCCCCGTGTTTGCGTGGGTTTTCTCCGGGTGCTCCGGTTTCCTCCCACAGTCCAAAGATGTGCGGGTTAGGTTGATTGGCTATGATAAATTGACCCTTAGTGTTAGGGGGATTAAATACGTGGGGGTACAGGGATAGGGTGGGATATGTGTTGGTGTAGGGGATCGGGTGGGACATGTGTCGGTGCAGGCTCGATGGGCCGAAATGGCCTCTATCTGCACTGTGGGGTTTCTGTGTGATTCTGTGTGTGTGAGTGGGACTAATTGGATAGCTCTTTCAAAGAGCCAGCACGATGGGCCGAATGGCCTCCTTCTATTGTCCTCAAGTGCAACTTGAACATACACCCGCCTGAGTCTGAGGCTAGAGTACTGAGCCAAGCTGATGGGTTTCTTTGATAATTGAAAAAAAATACACATACAAATGAGTCAAAAATGTCAACACCATATGCATGGGCTAAAAATTCAGTTTGGGGCGCCAAGCTCGCCTGGGCGCCGGAATTACCGCTGCTCGCGGAGCCACTTGCGCCATCGGGATATTCAGTTTCTGCGCCCCAAATGGAAGCCGGCCGCTAAACGAGGCTTCCCGCGCCCCGCTTGGGGCGCTGAAACTGAATATCGGCGCGCAAAGTGCCGCAGTGCCACCCGCTGCGGCACGGCATGCAGCGGTACTGCAGGCCTTCCTCCCACTGTTAAGGGGGAGGTGGCTGCAACAGCGCGATCCCCGCTTGCGAGTGCCGGCAAATGAGCCCGGCACCAAGGAGAAGTGTCGGGCTCTCGGGAAACAGCCGGCAATGCCGCGGGGGGGGGTGGGTGTAGGAGGCCGGGGACGGAGGTGCGGGCAGGCGGCCGCCGAAAAAGCGGCCGGCCGCACCTCCACCTTAACTCGCTCCACTACCGCCACAGGTTGGCCCCTGTGTACCGGTCGCTATTTGCGGCCGGCGCGGAAGAGGCGGGCGCGACCTAATATGGCGTTCGGGGCGGTAGCGGGGCGCTGCGCACACCGATGACGTCATCGGTGGCGGCGCAGCGCTACAGGCTAACGCCGCCATTAGCGCCCCGCTAAATATCGCGGTGGTTGTGGCCAGTGGCGCTGAAGCCTCTGAGTGGCCTCTTTGGGCGCAAACTGGTGGCGCAAGCAACTGAATTTCTAGGCCATAGAATGTACATCACAGAAGCATGCCTTTCAGCCCAACTGGTCCATGCCAGTGTTTATGCTGCAAACGAGCCTCATCCCACCCTACTTCATCTAACCCTATCAACATAACCTTCTATTGCTTTCTCTCTCATGTGTTTATCTAGTTTCCCTCGCCTCAACTACTCCCTGTGGTAGCAAGTCCCACATTCTCAGCACGCTCTGGGTAAAGAAGTTTCTCCTGAACTTCCTATTGAAGGGACCGCTCCCCCCGAGACACCCTGGTCCACTCCTCTATCACCCCCAACACCCCTACCCCTTCACCTGGCACCTTCCCGTGCAAGCACAGGAGATGCAACACATGCCCTTTTACCTCCTCCCTTCCCAATGTCCAGAGCTGCAAACACTCCTTCCAAGTGAAACAGCGATTTACTTGTACTTAGAGCATAAGAACATAAGAAATAGGAGCAGGAGTAGGCCACTTGGCCCTTTGAGCTTGCTCCGCCATTCAATGAGATAATGGCTGATCTTCTGCCTCAACTCCATTCACCGGCCCTATCGCCATATCCCTTACTAATCAGAAATCTATCGACTTCTGTTTTGAATATACCCAATGACTGAGCCTCCACAGCCCTCTGGGGTAGAGAATTCCAAAGATTCACCATCCTCTGTGAGAAGAAATTTCTTCTCATCTCAGTCCTGAATGGCTTACCCTTTATCTTGAGGCTGTGGCTCTAGACTCCCCAACTAAGGAAAACATTCTCCCTACATCCATCCTATCAAGCCCTGTAATAATTTTGTATGCTTCAATGAGATCCCCTCTCATTCTTCTGAATTCAAGAGAATACAGGCCTAGTTTACTCAATCTCTTCTCATACGACAGTCTTGCCATCCCAGGAATCAATCTCGTGAACCTTCGTTGTACTCCCTCTATGGCAAGTATATCCGTCCTTAGGTAAGGAGATCAAAATTGTACACAGTACTCCAGGTGTGGTCTCACCAAGGCCCTATATAACTGGAGTAAGATTTCTTTACTCCTGTACTCAAATCCTCTTGTAATGAAGGCCAACATACCATTTGCCTTCCTACACATTCACTTTCAGTGACTCATGTACAAGGACATCCTGGTCCCTTTGAGCATCTGCATTCCCCAATCTTTCACCATTTAGGAAATATACTGCCTTTCTGTTTTTTCCACCAAAGTGGATAACTTCAGATTTATCCACATTATATTCCATGGGGGAAAAATTCGGTATCGCCCCATTTGGGGTGCCGTTATCGGCCGTGCGCAAAGTTCAGCGCCTGGTGCTAATTATCGCCTCCGACAGCAAACTTGGCTTTTATCACCCCTGGAGGTGATTGGAGCGCTAAATCAGGCGCTTCACACCTGTCTTAAGGTGCAAACGCTGAGGAGTGAGGCATTACCTCAGAGCGCTGGCGAAGCAAGGAAGGGCAAATTAAAATAAACCTGCAAAGTGCTGCTCAGTAATCAAAACTCCTTCACACAGCATTGAATCTCTCCAGAAGCCTCTCTCTCTCTCTCAGACTGCGTGGTGCAAAAATGTCACCAACAAAAAAAGGCAGAAAGTGGTCGCCTTTAAATAGCGTCCCCCCAGTCCCTTTCTGACAGCATAACGCTCCCCTCAACCTGTCGTTGCTAGCGGCAGGCGGTAAGGCAGGGGGCGCCACTCAATATCCGGTCCGGGGCGCTAATGGGCATTGCGCACTCGAATGACGTCACAATCTGCCGGCGCAGGAGATCGTGGCGGAAGTGTTTAGCGCCGCCACAAAATGTCTAGTTAATTTCGCGAGCGGCACAAACATCGCCACGCCCGGGCGCTAGTTGCTTTACGCCCCAATTGGTGCCCTCTTAAGGTGCTAACGGGAGGCGCAAACAACTGAATTTTTCCCCCCATCTGCCATGTTCTCACCCACTCGCTGAGCCTGTCGAGATCCCCTTGAAGCCTCTTCACATCCTTTTCGCAACTGACACTGCCACCTAGCTTTGTATCATCAGCAAATTTGGAAATGTTACATTTAGTCCCCTCATCCAAATCATTGATATAGATTGTGAATAGCTGGGGCCCAAGCACTGATCCTTGTGGTACTTCACTAGTCAGAGCCTGCCATACTGAAAAAGACCCGTTTATCCCTACTCTTTGTTTTCTGCCTGTTAACCAATTCTCAATCCACGCTAGTATATTACCCCCAATTCCATGTGCCTTAATTTTGTTCACCAACCTCTTGTGTAGGACCTTATCGAGGGCCTTCTGAAAATCCAGATACACCACATCTACCGGTTCCCCTTTGTCTACTCCACTAGTTACATCCTCAAAGAACTCCAATAGGTTTGTCAAACAGGATTTCCCTTTCATAAATCCATGTTGACTCTGCCCAATCTCACTATTAGTTTCTAAGTGCCCAGTTATTGCATCCTTTATAATAGATTCCAGCATTTTCCCAACTACTGATGTGAGGCTAACAGGTCTGTAGTTCCCTGTTTTCTCTCTCCCTCCTTTCTTAAATAGCGCAGTTACATTTGCTATCCTCCAATCTGCAGGAACCATTCCAGAATCTATAGAATTTTGGAAGATGACAACCAATGCGTCCACTATTCCAAAGGCCAGCTCTTTCAAAACCCTAGGATGTAGGTCATCCGGTCCTTGGGATTTATCGACTTTTAGTCCCATTAATTTTGCTAGTACTATTTTTTTACGAATAATAATTTCTTTAAGTTCCTCATTCTCGTCACACCCTTGGTTTTCTCGTATTTCTGGGAGGTTTTTTGTGTCTTCCTCTGTGAAGACAGAAACAAAGTATTTATTTAATTTCGCTGCCATTTCCTCATTCCCCATTATAAATTCTCCCATCTCTGACTGTAAAGGACCTACCTTTACCTTTGCCAGTCTTTTCCTTTTCACATACCTATAGAAGCTTTTACAATCCGTTTTTATATTTTTCGCTGGTTTGTGCTCATATTCCATTTTCCCTTTCTTTATCAATTTCTTGGTCCCCCTTTGCTGATTTCTAAAAAGATCCCAATACTCAGGCTGACTGCTTTTTCTGGCAACTTTATAAGCTTCATCCTTTTACTTAATACTAGCTTTAATTTCTTTTAGCCATGGTTGGATCACTTTTCCTCTTGGGTTTTTGTGCCCTAGAGGAATATATGTTTGTTGCAAATTATGCATTATTTCCTTGAATGTTAGCCATTGTATGTCCACCTTCATACCTTTTAGTGTAGTCTCCCAATCTACCATGGCCAACTTGTTCCTCATACTATACACAACTATGCCCTATACACAACTCCCATCAATGTTTTCCGCCCCTTGCTGTTTCTTAGCTCCACCCAAACTGATTCCAGTTCTACATCACGATCTGCCAAGCCAAGATCTTCTATCTCTACCGTACCGATCTCATCCATTATTAACAGCACTACGCCACCTCCTTTTCCTTTTTGTCTGTCCTGCCTAAATGTTGAATACCTTGGAACATTCAGTTCCCAGCTTTGGTTACCCTGCAACCATGGGCTAGATTTTCCTGGAGCCGTCAGGTGGGGTTTCAGGCGTGTGGGGGGGGGGGGGAAAATCCCGAATTCGAGGGTCCCGACACCATCCCGCCCAAAACCCCGCCCACGCAAGTTTCAGGGGTGGTGGGTACCTGCCCCGCACTGTGATCTGCCGAAACCAGGCGGGAAGGGATTAGTGCCAATTAACTGCCTGTTAACAGGTAGTTAACAGGCAGTTTTTAGCCTAATCCCTATTTTGAGGGGTGTCGTGTGGGATTCCCGACGGCTCCAAACCATGCCAGGTTAGAGCAGGCGGGCCGTCGGGTTGAAGGAGTTGGAGGGGTCGCGATGTCAGTGCTCAGGTGAGTGATGGGTGCATGAGTGCAAAGGTAAGTGTGTTTGGTGTGTCTAAAGTGTGTAAAGAACTTTTACTTACCTGTACTTACCTTAACAGCCTTTCTTCCTGTAGGCGTCGGGAGCCCATCACTCAGCCGGCACTTAAAGCTGAATGGCTGCGATCTGTGAAAAGTGACAGCCTTCAGCTTTGAGTGCTGCTGAGATTTCTAACTGAGTCTGTGCAGAAGGACTCAGCTTAGAACTCAGACTGTCAGTGTTTCCCAGCTTCAAACTCTTGACAGATGAAATTGCAGTCTGTGACATCACCTGTTGCCGGGTGGCCCTTAATTGGCCTGCTGAGCCCGCTGGGCGGGCTCAACAAGATCAATCAAGGGAAAATCACGCGGATTGGCTGGACGTCGAAGTAGGCGGGTCAAAAACCTGAAAGTTGTAGTCCCGCCTCCTTCCCGACAGCTTTGGGAAAATCTAACCCCATGTCTCTGTAATGGCAATTACATCATGCCCATTTACTTCTATTAGTGCCATTAATTCATCCACCTTGTTGCGAATGCTGTGAAGGAATAAGAAATATAACCTATTCAGAAAAATGCACCTTTCTATAAAAGAATTCTGGCCTTATTAAAACATGACAAACTGGGTCTGGAAATCTAGAAACCCAACGATGAAAAAGCTGTGAAAGTATTCTGGCTATTGAGATAAGATAAGTTGTTGACACTGAATCAATAACCTTATCGAAACAGAAGGTTAAAGGCTTCTGAAGTCTGAACATTTCGGAACAAGACAAGGTGTTCTAATTTACACCTCGTAAAGGAGCACATAAAAGTAATAAACAACTCACCCGCTGTTACGCCGTTTTTAATGATAAATTTAGAACACCTAGAGAAGAGACATAATTCTGTAGTGCTACCAGCTGAGGTGACTGTAAGAACTGCAGGGGTCAGCAGAAAAATGACTAGAGCTAATTAGCGTACATCAGCAGAAAACCTTAAAGGAAACACCACTGGGAAAGGGTATAAATATTGAACTCTCAAATGGGATAATAGACTCACTTAAAGGGGCAAAGCGATTCTCAGATTCAGAGCTAGCTCTGTAAGTCTACAATTCTTTGTACCTCAGCGAACAACGGTACTGTATTTGATTTTGGTGGATATCCTGAATAAACTTTAAGAACTGTAAAACTGTAGCGAAGTTAAGATTTGAGAGTAAGGATCTCTGATAAGATTGTAAAGCTTTCTCTTTTTGGAACTGTTAATGTTGCGATTGACTCACCAACTGTAAATTATGTGTCGGTTCTTTAATAAATCTATATATTTTTAGAATTGTCTCACATAATACTTCTGTTTCAAACTTGCAAACTCAATCTCTGTGCATTCTTTGGTGAGGAGTTGCAAAATTCTGGGGGAGTTTTCCGGACCCTCATAATATCCGGAATGTTACAGTCTAGCTAAACTTATTAAAAGTGCTATCTGGAGGACGATAACATTTTCAGGTTGTTCCTTTCCATTAGGGAGAGATAGTCCAGACCTTTAGGCCCAATTAAGTGTCTTTAGGATTCGGCTATCTCAAACTTTAGTTGAAAGTGAACGTCTGAGGAATACGCTTGATCCGGGCTAGCCCTAAAGGGGCTAGGACTAGTAATAATCCTTTCAGTTGGCGCCCAATGCGTGTGTTAACGAGTTGATACGGAACCCTATGCTTATATTTATATCTATATCCATCTTGTAGATTGTTAAGTATAGGAGTGTTTTACTGACAGTGGTACTAAGACTCAGATTTAAGTCTCTAGAGATGACAAGTCCCTGATCAGGCCTTGTAGAACTTAAATCAGAACTCCCTCAATATACCATTGAGGTCTAGAAATTTCTTATAAATTCATTTTAAACCCTAACTGAGGTTTGGTCCTGATGAAATGGCAAACCCTGTCGGAATTGGCCAAGTCTTTTTATTAGGAAATTCAAACGATTGCTTTATTAGGGGAAATAATCCTACCCCTGTACCTCCACAAGACCAAGTGATAATTTTTGAAATAGAAGGCTTTGATGCCGACGGAACCGTTAGAACTCATGGCACGATTGATGTTGATCCCCAGAACCAGGGGATACAGAATATCTAGTGGGATAATCAAACAAATACTCTAAACCCACTAAATTCCTTAATGATAAGGTGCACACCTGCACAATTGGGAGGCCTAATGAACGGTGTCCAACAAGGTGGTGGCAACCATGGCCGAATAGTAGGACCTGGAGCAGCCTATGCTCCTGGGGGCCATAGATTCCGGTTAAGGTGGCAAGCTCATGATGAAATAAATGACCAGAATCTTCGAGAAAATTATAGACAGCTTAGAATTCATTATAATCAATGCCGACAGGCACTAGCATATTATCTAAATGCTGGAGGTGCAAGGATTGCTGGTCCAGTAAGCCAACCCCAGTAACCACAAATTGTGTCCCTAGGTCAAGTAAACCTGAGCTCTATCTACACAATGTGTGGTAGACTGGGAAACACCAGCCAGGGAAAAACCTGCTGGATTCTAACTAACCTTGATAAATTGGAAACCTGTTGCCAAGATTGGAATGCCCAACACCTGAGGCAACTACTACAAATTATGCTAAGTTCAGACTTAATTCCAGTGTAACAACTGGGTTCAAATATACGCCTATGTTCTCACGGCAATTCAGGGAGGGCATGTAATGGGTTCCATCAAGGAAATACTCACTAATACAGCCACAACTAAATGGCTGGTAGCTGCATACAGAATAGGTAAAGTACTCACACAAGATAACTGGGACATCGTCCACGGTTGCCTGGCCAATCAATATCAAAATACAGCCCTCAAACTTGCCTGTGAGGGTGCTCTAAATGATTATCGAGATAACCAACAAAGATGGGATAATGTCAATCGCATTTTCCAATGAAATCATGACCTCTTAGGTCTACCCCAAACTAAACCTATAATGAGACCAGAAACTAGGGATAAAAAAACCGGAGAAGGTACCTTTGGTACTCAGAAACAAGGACTGCATAGACCCAAGTCTCAAGTCCACCCTGCCCAGACACAAACTCGTGACTCGGGACCCCCAAGAAGGTATTCCAGATGGTTTACACCCCCAACTCGCCCACAACACGAGAAAGATTTCTCCCCGGAAAGATGGGATAGGCGAGGGGCTAGAACTCGAAAGGAAAGTGAAGGACAGTGGACTCCCTATGGAGACAGCTTTTACACTGGCCAAAACTATCAGAGAGCCATGGGAGGGTACCGGGAAAACCAAAATGGTGATCAAAAAGATTCCTGACAGAACCAACGTCCACCCCAACAGGAGGATCGTCGAGATAATAAATGGTCTGACAAACATAGAAACATAGAAGATAGGAGCAGGAGTAGGCCATTTGGCCCCTCGAGCCTGTTTGGCCATTTAACGAGATCATGGCTGATCATCCAAATTCAGTACCCTGTCCCTGCTTTCTCCCTATATCCCTTGATTCCTTTAGCCTTAAGAAATATATCTAACTCCTTCTTGAATATATTTAATAAGTTGGCCTCAACTGCCTTCTGTGGTAACGAATTTCACAGGTTCACCACTCTCTGGGTGAAGAAATTCCTCCTCATCTCAGTCCGAAATGGCTTACCCCTTATCCTTAGACTGTGACCCTTGGTTCTGGAATCCCCCGCCATCGGGAACATCCTTCCTGCACCTAGTCTGTCTAGTCCTGTTAGAATTTTATAAGTTTCAATGAGATCCCCTCTCATTCTTCTAAACTCTAGCGAATATAAGCCTAATCGACCCAATCTCTCTTCATACGTCATTCCTGCCATCCCAGGTATCAGTCTGGTGAATCTTCGCTGCACTCCCTCCATGGCAAGAACATCCTTCCTCAGATAAGGTGACCAAAACTGCACACAATAGTCAAGGTGTGGTCTCACCAAGGCCCTGTACAACTGCAGCAAGACATCCTTGCTCCTATACTCGAAACCTCTCGCTATGAAGGCCAACATACCATTTGCCTTCTTAACCGCCTGCTGCACCTGCATGCTTACCTTCAGCGACTGGTGCACAAGGACACCCAGGTCTCGTTGCACTTCCCCTTTTCCCAATCTATTGCCATTCAGATAATAATCTGTCTTCTGATTTTTGCCACCAAAGTAGATAACCTTGCATTTATTCACATTATACTGCATCTGCCATGCATCTGCCCAATCACCCAACCTGTCCAAATCATATTGGAGTTTCTCTGTATCCTCCTCACAGCACACACGCCCACCCAGTTCTGTGTCATCTGCAAACATGGAGATATTACATCTAGTTCCCTCGTCTAGATCATTAATATATATTGTGAATAGCTGGGGTCCTAGCACCGATCCCTGCGGTACCCCACTAGTCACTGCCTGCCACTCGGAAAAAGAGCCGTTTATTCCAACTCTTTGCTTCCTGTCTGCCAACCAGTTCTCTAGCCAAGTCAGTACCTTACCCCCAATCCCATGTGCTTTAACTTTGCACGCTAATCTCTTATGCGGGACCTTATCGAAAGCCTTCTGAAAGTCCAAATACACCACATCCACTGGTTCTCCCTTATCTATTCTACCAGTTACATCCTCAAAAAATTCCAGTAGATTAGTCAAGCATGATTTACCTTTTGTAAATCCATGTTGACTTTGTCCGATCCTGTCACTGTTTTCCAAGTGCTCTGCTATTACATCTTTTATAATGGACTCTAGCATTTTCCCCACTACCGATGTCAGGCTTACCGGTCTATAATTCCCCGTTTTCTCTCTACCACCTTTTTTAAATAGTGGGGTTACATTAGCTACCCTTCAATCCATGGGAACTGTTTCAGAGTCTGTAGAATGTTGGAAGATGCCCAGCAATGCATCTGCTATTTCTAGGGCCACTTCCTTACTACCCTAGGATGTAGATTATCAGGCCCTGGGGATTTATCGGTCTTCAATGCCGTCAATTTCCCTAATACCATTTCCCTACAAATACTGATTTCATTCAATTCCCCCCTCTCATTGTTCCCCGACATCTCTGGAAGGTTATTTGTGTCCTTCTTTGTGAAGACAGAGCCAAAGTATGTATTTATTTGGTCTGCCATTTCTTTGTTCCCCTTTATAAATTCCCCTGAATCTGACTGCAAGGGACCTACGCTTGACTTCACCAATCTTTTTCTCTTCACATATCTATAGAAGCTTTTACAGTCAGTTTTTATGTTTCCTGAAAGCTTACTCTCATATTCTATTTCCCCCCTCTTAGTTAATCCCTTTTTCCTCCTTTGCTGAATCCTAAACTGCTCCCAATCCTCAGGTTTGCTGCTTTTTCTGGCCAACTTATATGTCCTCTCCTTGGATCTTATGCTATCCCTAATTTCCCTTGTTAGCCACGGTTGAGTCACCTTTTTTGTTTTATTTCTATGCCAAACAGGGATGAACAAATTCTGTAGTTCATCCATGTGATCTTTAAATGTTTGCCATTGCCTATCCACCGTCAACCCTTTAAGTAATGTTCCCCAATCCATCCTAGCCAACTCGTTCCTCATACCATCGTAGTTTCTTTTATTTAAATTCAGGAGCCTGAGTCAACTACTTCACTCTCCATCTTAATGAAGAATTCTATCATATTATGGTCGCTCCTCCCCAAGGAGCCTCACACAACAACATTGCTAATTAATCCTTTCTCATTACATAATACCCAGTCTAAGATGGCCTGATCTCTAGTTGGTTCCTTGACATATTGGTCCAGGGAACCATCCCGTATAGACTCTAGGAATTCCTCCTCCACAGTATTGTTACTAATTTGGTTAGCCCAATCTATATGTAGATTAAAGTCACCTATGATAACTGCTGTGCCCTTATTGCACGCATCTCTAATTTCCCGTTTAATGCCATCCCCAACCTCAGCATTACTGTTTGGGGGTCTGTATACAACTCCCACTAACGTTTTCTGCCCCTTGGTATTTCTCAGCTCTACCCATACAGATTCCAGATCATCAGAGCTAATATCCTTCCTTACTATTGTGTAATCTCCTTTTTAATCAGCAATGCTACCCACCTCCTTTTCCTTTTTGCCTGTCCTTCCTGAATATTGAATACCCCTGGATGTTGAATTCCCAGCCTTGGTCACCCTGGAGCCATGTCTCTGTAATTCCAATTACATCATGAGGGATCTGGAAAGCATGATACCCCAAGTGGGAGGAACAATAAATGGTTAAAATGATTAAAGACAAAGCAGCAAATGAAATGTAGGATCCTGAGGATGAACAATCCCAGGATTGAAGGCCTGGCACCCAGCCAGGGCCCCTTGAATTCCCCTATGCCCTGGCAACCTTGCCCACAAACACACAAGTGAAGGCCCTGCTTGATACGGGAGCTGATTACATTGTAATAGATCCTGCAATTATAAAAACTAAGTGGACAGATTTGGGGAGCCTAATTGTAAAAGACCATTAGTGGGATTCACACAAGATAAAACCCAAATAATTAATTTTTACAAAATACCTATTACTATATATGGAATCACGGTGATCCTAGATGTAGGACTGGTACCACAATTGGCCTGTTCCCTCATTATAGGACAACCAGACCTGAAACATTAGCTTAAAATCTCAACCATACCTGTAGAAGCAGCCACAGACCAGGATGACAGGGAAAAACATGTTCGGACATGTAGTGTATGTGCTTTAAGTCAGAACTACTTTTTACAGCTCCTGTATACTGTAGTACCGGCAGTGACCACACCGGTATATAAGCTGTGTGCATGCCTCTGTAGCCCAGTCTAGAGATTACCCTCCTCCAGTAAAGACCTGTTATTTGTTTATGTACAGCATCCGTGTAATTATTTATCCACTGAACCACGGATCTAACAGTGGCGACGAGTGTTGATGCGAATCTACCTGCAACATAAAAAATAAAAAAAATAGTCGAGTCCAGGAACACGGGCGTCGACCGCGAGCAACCACCCAGCAGTCAGGCAGAGATCCAACTTCGCTGGGGAGGCTGTGGAGAGCCGGGCTTGGTTCCCCAGCCACAATGAGCAGTAAGAGACCGACGACAGGTCCAGAGCAGACCCTTCCCGAGCAGCGGCGGCTGGAGCCGACCGACTGCAGAGAGAGAGAGCCGGGCAGCGTCGACAGGGTAAGAAAGAGGGTGAAGAGAGCAGGGCGCAGCCGGGGGTTGATCACCGAGCGGCATCGAGGAAAAATACTGCAAACCGGAGAGAGAGAGGGTAAGAAACAGCCGGGTTCTAGACTGAGCAGCGTCGACAAATATCAAGAGAAGAACGCGCAGAGCACAGCCAGGGATCACGGGCTGATCAGGGTCCGCGGGGCGAAGCAAGGGGAGATGCCATTGAGCCGCGGAGAAGCAGGGAGAGCGCGGGAGACGCCATTGAGCCGCGGAGAAGCAGGGAGAGCGCGGGAGGCACCATTGAGCTGCAGAGAAGAAGGAAGAGCGCGGGAGACACCATTTTGCGAAGCCGCAGCGGAGAAGACGGGCGAGCGTGGGAAGGAAGGAAAGCGCGGGAGACGCCATTTTGTGCCAGCGGAGAAGAAGGGGACGCGCGGGAGGCGCCATTGGTGATAGTTAACGCACAACCAAGGATGCCGAAGAGTGGCAGTATCTCTACGTTCGACAATGAAGTCGAAGATTGGGCGACATATGTGGAACGTATTGAGGTGTACTGCAGGGCGAATGAAGTGCCAGATGCTAATAAAGCACTGGTTCTGTTAAATTCCATGGGTGCAAAAACTTATGGGTTACTGTGAAATCTAATAACCCCAGAGAAGCCGGTAAACAAGAATTTTGAAAGCATAGTAGAAATCCTACAGGACCACTTAAACCCCACACCGCTGCTGATAGCAGAACGATTTAAGTTCCATAAAAGGAACCAACACAAAGACGAAAGCAATGCTGAGTACTTAACGGAACTGCGCAAGCTATCGAAATACTGCCAGTTTGGAGTGGGACTAGCAGACACGTTAAGGGACAAGTTTGTGTGTGGGCTACAAAGTGAAGGAACCCAGAAACGGCTTCTATCAGAAAAGGACCTTACGCTGGACAAAGCTTTCAGTATCACATGAAGCAGCCGCAAGGGGCGCTGCAGAGATACAACGGAGACCGCAAGAATATGGCACCAACGAAATGACCTATGGAACAGGGAAGTGCTATCGCTGCGGCAGAACAACACATGACCAGAAAGATTGTTGGTTCAAGGACCAAGTGTGCAGACAGTGTGGGAAAGCAGGACACATAGCAAGAGTCTGCAGGTCTGGGAAGAAAACCAACAGTAAGAAATCTCCACAGGAGAAGTACAAAAAGGTACACCAGGTGATGGACAGTGGTTCAGACGAACAGAAAAGTGACACAGACTCCGGAAGCAAGGAGCTGTGTTGTCTGAAACTACATAATGTAACCGAAATGGAGGATCACCAGACTATCTGGGTTACACTCAAGATAGACGGAGTCCAAGTGGAAATGGAATTGGACACAGGGTCAGCTCTAACAGTCATAAATCAAAGAGACTACAAGCGGCTATTTTCACACATACCCTTGAAAGCTACAGAGATTGTCTTGAAGACATATACGGGGCAAAAAGTCTACCCCAAAGGAAAAATAAGGGTGAAAGTGACATATAAAGGTCAGGAAATACCTAAAATGGATATATATGTATTGCCAAATGGAGGACCACCACTGCTAGGACGTGAATGGATCCGGAAGATACACTTAGATTGGCATTCCATACAGGCACTGAAGGTGGAGGCCAAAAAGGATGATGACGTCACACCTGGACGACTGTCAAAAATGCTAACTGATGCAAAAGAAGTGTTCCAGGAGGGACTAGGAACACTAAAAGGAATAACAGCAACAATTAAAATAGAGGATAATGCAAGCCCAAAGTTTCTCAAGGCCAGACCAGTGCCTTATGCGATCAGACCAGTGATCTACCTATCAATTCATCCAATGAAAAGCGACGAGTTAAGAAAGTAACTATAGGTTTTTATTGGCTAAATAACAGAGCCCACCCTCGTGGGTGATCGGATCCAACAAGGAGGAATACCAGCCAGTCGACCACCTTTATACCTGGGCAGGTAGGTGGAGCCATGGGCGGAGTCAGCAGTGTTCAGCCCAGGTATAACAGCGTGACAAGAGGCGACCTCGTATAGTGATACAACAGTGTGAACAGTGATAACGATATAACAGTGATAACTATAGTGTAACGATAGTGAACGACAAAAGTGGTTTACCACATTCACCCCTTGTTTAGATTTGAGTCCGGTGGGGTGAAGTGTACTACCAGTTCTGGTAAGTCAGTCTGTCCGGAGGCCTCGTAAGCCTTTCTGATCGTCGCAGCGGCGGTGCTGCATTCTCCGGTGTTGATGCTGGTGTCTGCGTGGTCGGTGAAGGCTCGTGGGGTTCCGGCGTGCCGTCTACCTGAGCTGGAATTGGGGGGGGGGTGGGGGGAGGTAAAGGTGGTGTCTCCGGAATGCCCGAGGGTGCGAGGTCCCGTAAGGAGACTGTGTCCTCCCGCCCGTCTGGGTAAGCCACATAGGCGTACTGGGGGTTGGCGTGCAGGAGGTTCACCTTCTCGACCAGGGGGTCCGTTTTATGGGCCCTCACGTGCTTTCGCAGCAGGACGGGCCCCGGGGAGGTCAGCCAGGTTGGTAGTGTGGTTTCCGTAGTCGACTTCCTGGGGAAAACAAACATTCGTTCATGGGGGGTGGCGTTAATGGCAGTGCAGAGTAGTGACCGGATGGAATGCAGCGCTGCCGGGAGGACTTCCTGCCAGCGGGAGGTTGGGAGGCCCTTAGACTTTAAGGCTAAGAGGACGGCCTTCCATACCATCGTGTTCTCTCTTTCCACCTGGCCGTTCCCTCGGGGGTTGTAGCTGGTTGTCTTGCTTGCAGCAATACCTCTCGCTAGTAGGAACTGACGGAGTTCCTCGCTCATGAAGGAGGAGCCCCGGTCACTATGTATATAGTTTGGGAACCCGAACAAGGCGAAGAGGTCGTTCAGGCATTTAATGACCGTGGTACTGGTCATGTCTGGGCAGGGGAAGGCAAAGGGGAAACGGGAGTACTCATCAACGATGTTGAGGAAGTACACATTACGGTCAGAGGACGGGAGGGGCCCCTTAAAGTCGATGCTCAGGCGCTCGAAGGGGCGGGTGGCCTTGATCAGGCTTGCTCTGTCCGGCCTAAAGAAGTGCGGTTTGCACTCGGCACAGGTCTGGCAGTTCCTGGTCATGGTCCTGACCTCCTCGATGGAGTATGGCAGGTTGTGGGCCTTAATGAAGTGGTAAAGTCTGGTGACCCCGGGGTGGCAGAGGTCGTTGTGGAGGGTCTGAAGTCTATCACTTTGCGCGCTGGCGCATGTAATTCGTGACAGAGCATCAGGGGAATCGTTCAGCTTACCTGGCCGGTACAAGATATCATAATCATAGGTGGATAGTTCGATTCTCCACCTCAATATCTTGTCATTCTTGATTTTGCCCCTCAGCTTGTTATTAAACATAAAAGCGACCGAACGCTGGTCGGTGAGGAGGGTAAATCGTTTGCCTGCCAGGTAATGCCTCCAGCGTCGTACCGCCTCCACAATCGCTTGGGCCTCCTTCTCGACCGACGAGTGTCGGATCTCAGGGCCCTGTAGGGTCCTTGAGAAGAAGGCCATTGGCCTCCCCTCCTGGTTAAGGGTAGCGGCTAGGGCGAAGTTGGATGCATCGCTCTCCACTTGGAAGGGGATGGACTCGTCCACTGCGTGCATTGTGGCCTTGGCGATGTCTCCCTTAATGAGGGAGAAGGCTGCGCACGCTTCCTCCGTAAGGGGGAAGGATGTGGACTTCATGAGGGGTCTGGCTTTGTCTGCATAATTGGGCACCCATTGGGCATAGTAGGCGAAGAGCCCCAGGGTTCTCTTCAGAGCCTTTGGACAGTGGGGGAGGGGTAGCTCCATGAGGGGACGCATTCTTTCGGGGTCGGGGCCGATGACTCCGTTCTCTACTACACAGCCGAGGGTGGCAAGGCGCGAGGTGTTAAACACGCATTTCTCCTTATTGTAGGTGAGGTTCAGCCATTGGGCCGTACGGAGGAATCTCTCCAGATTAACGTCATGGTCCTGCCGGTCGCGGCCGCAGATGGTGACGTTATCTAGGTAGGGGAACGTGGCGTGCAGCCCGTTCTGGTCAACCATCCGGTCCATCTCCCTTTGGAAGACCGAAACCCCGTTGGTGACGCCGAAGGGAACCCTAAGGAAGTGGTAGAGGCGGCCATTCGCCTCGAAGGCGGTATACTGGCGGTCCTCAGGGCGGATAGGGAGTTGGTGGTAGGCCGACTTAAGGTCGATGGTAGAGAATACTCGGTATTGTGCGATCTGATTGACCATATCAGATATGCGGGGAAGGGGGTATGCGTCCAGCTGGGTGTACCTGTTTATGGTCTGGCTGTAGTCGATGACCAGGCGGTTCTTATTGCCCGTCTTAACTACCACGACCTGGGCACGCCAGGGGCTGGTGCTCCCTTCGATGATGCCCTCCTTCAGGAGACGCTGCACCTCAGAGCTAATGAAAGCTCTGTCCCCGGCGCTGTACCGCCTGCTCTTGGTCGCGACGGGTTTGCAGTCGGGGGTGAGGTTAGCGAACAGGGAAGGTGGCGGGACCTTGAGGGTGGATAGGCCGCAGGTGTTACGCGGTGGGCGGTTTAAAATCTGTTGGTTGTCGACTGTGAGTGGGGGGAGGGGTCCGCCGTATGCTAGCGTGACGCTTTGGAGGTGGGATTGGAAGTCTAGCCCTAGTAGGACGGCGGCGCATAGCTGGGGGAGGACGAGGAGTTTAAAATTTTTATACTCCGTACCCTTAACCGATAGGGTCACAACACAGTAGCCGCTGATGTCTGTGGCGTGGGATCGCGATGCCATCGAGATCCGGTTGCGCGTTGGCAGGACAGGGAGGGAGTAGTGGCTCACCGTGTCTGGGTGGATGAAACTCTCCGTGCTTCCGCTGTCGAACAGGCAGGTCGTGGCGTGGCCGTTTACTCTGATGTCCATCATTGACTTGGACAGGTGATGCGGGCGGGTTTGGTCCAGTGAGACGGAGGCTAGTGTATAGCTGAGCGAGTTGCTGTAGTCTGCGGGTGAGGCGGTAGTCGGGTCTAGAGGCATGGTGGCGGTCGAGCGTGGTGGGTAAAATGGCGTCTCCCACGAGGTTGGACAAAATGGCGGAGAAGATGGCTGCCCCCATAACTCACATGAGGCACTGCTGGTGTCGGTTGCCTGTATCAAAGATGGCCGCCCCATGACTCACATGTGGGGATGCTGGCCTCTGTTGCCTTGAAGGAAGATGGCCGCCCCCACAGCTCGCATGAGGCACTGCTGGCCTCTGATGATCCACCTCTGCAGGCCTTAGCGAAGTGGCCTTTCTTCATGCAGTTTGAGCAGGTAGAGTTCCTGGCTGGGCAGCGCGACCTCGGGTGTTTCGCCTGGCCGCAGAAGAAGCAGCCGGCGGCCCGATCGCGGGGGTCCGATGTCGGAGCCGGTACCGGGGGTGGCGGTCTCGATCGGGTCCGGGACGCCGACGCTGAGGTAGGTCCCAGGGGGGTTGCTGCGGGGGGTATCGCGGTCGGGGTCGGTCCCAAGTCCCAGGGTCGCGAGTTACAGTACCTTGAGTATGCCTCGAGGTCCCGATGGGCCACCTCTAGAGAGAGAGCGAGGGCTGCAGCTTTGTCCAGGTCGAGGTCCCTTGCTTCCAGTAGTCTTTGCCGTGAGTAGTCGGACTGCAGGCCTTTCACGAAGGCATCGCGGACATTGTCTTCAGTATTTTCTGCCGCCGTTACCGCTTTAAAGTTACAGTCTCTGTCGAGTGCTTGTAGCACCCGTAAAAATTCCTCCACGGGCTCTCCTGGCTGTTGCGGGCGGGATCTTAGGAGGCGTCTGGCATACATGGAATTTACCGGGGTTTGGTACTGTCTTTTCAGCCGGTTGATGACGTCCTCGTATGTTTTAAGGTCCCGGATGAGTGCGAATACTTTAGGGCTCACTTGGGCGTTCAGAACTCTTAGCATGGATTTCTGAGGCACGCCGGATTCTCCCAGGTAGGCTTCGAAGCAGCTCAGCCAGTGTTCGAAGTCGAGGGCTGAGTTTGCTGCCTGTGGGTTTAGGTCCAGGTACGGTGGTCTGAGGGCTCGCAGCCAGGCCGGCTGCTGTGGCTGTTGTAGCTGGGCGTCTGGCTGGTCGCTTGGCTGGTCATTTGACTGCTCAAGTGTCGACATTTTAAAATTTAGCCAATAAAATTGATATACCTATCAATTCATCCAATGAAAAGCGACGAGTTAAGAAAGTAACTATAGGTTTTTATTGGCTAAATAACAGAGCCCACCCTCGTGGGTGATCGGATCCAACAAGGAGGAATACCAGCCAGTCGACCACCTTTATACCTGGACAGGTAGGTGGAGCCATGGGCGGAGTCAGCAGTGTTCAGCCCAGGTATAACAGCGTGACAAGAGGCGACCTCATATAGTGATACAACAGTGTGAACAGTGATAACGATATAACAGTGATAACTATAGTGTAACGATAGTGAACGACAAAAGTGGTTTACCACAACCAGCGGTTGAAGCAGAGCTGGAAGGGTTGGAACATTCAGGAGTACTGTCCAAAGTGGACTGGAGCGAGTGGGCTACACCCATCGTTCCTGTAATGAAGAGGTCGTTGAGTAATACGCCTGGGGAACCAAAGAAGGTCCGCATCTGTGGGGATTTTAAGGTGACAGTGAACCCAGTCCTTCACACGGTGCAATATCCGCTTCCACGAATTGAGGATATTTTCGCCTCGCTATCTGGTGGTAAATGCTTCACCAAAATTGATCTAGCCCAGGCGTACTTGCAAATGGAGGTAGAAGAAGCTTCAAAACATTATCTTACAATCAACACCCATAAAGGTCTCTATCAATACAACCGGCTGGTGTTTGGAGTAGCCTCGGCTCCGGCTATCTGGCAAAGGGCGATGGATCAGGTCCTGCAAGGGATTCCAGGGACCCAGTGTTATTTGGACGACATCTTGGTCATGGGCGAAAATGACGGTGATCACCTCGCTAACTTGGAGAAGGTGCTTGCCAGATTAAAGGAATATGGGCTACGAGCTAATCACCACAAGTGCGAGTTTTTCCAGAAACAGATCTCGTATTGCGGCCACGTCATCGATGAAGAGGGGTTACATAAGTCCCCTGACAAGATAGAGGCAGTAGTCAAGGCTCCAGCACCGGAAAATGTGTCACAACTGAGGTCGTTCCTCGGGCTGGTAAACTATTACCACAAGTTCTTACCAAATTTGTCTACGGTATTACACCCGCTGAACACCCTACTGCAAACAGGGGTACCATGGAAGTGGGATGACGAACGTAGACGAGCTTTCCAGAAGTGTAAAGAATTGATCACATCAAAAGAGGTGTTGGCCCATTTCAACCCAGCACTGCCAATTCGTTTGGCATGTGATGCATCACCCTACGGCATTGGAGCGGTGCTGTTGCACAAATTCCCAGACGGGTTGGAGAGGCCAGTAGCCTTTGCGTCTCGGTCATTAACCTCAGCCGAGCGCAACTACGCCTAGATTGACAGGGAGGCCCTCAGCCAATATAGGGAGTAAAAAAATTCAACCACTATCTGCATGGACAGAAGTTCACCTTGCTGACTGACCACCAACCACTTGTCTCCATCTTTAATCCTAAGAAGGGCGTGCCAGTAATGACTGCACAGCGGTTACAAAGATGGTCCCTGTTTCTAGGGGCGAATCAATATGAAATAGAATATAAAGGCACGAGACAACATGAGAACGCTGATGGGCTATCGCGCCTGCCACTGCCTACTGTGGAGGAAGCACCAGCAGTGGACCCTATCGAGATATTTTATTCGTCGATAATTGAACGATTGCCAGTAACAAATGCGGATATAGAGAAGGAGACCCACAATGATCCGATGCTGTCACGGGTATATGAATTGACGGTGAGGGGATGGCCAACACATGGCGACTCACTGTTGCCAGCATTCTCATCCAGAAGAGAACAGCTGTCAGTATGCCAGGGGACAGTGATGTGTGGATCCAGAGTGGTGATTCCACCCAAGTTAAGGGAGAGAGTGCTAAATGAGCTACATGAAGGTCATCTGGGGGGAGTGAAAATGAAAAGCCTAGCTAGGGCTTATGTGTGGTGGCCGGGAATCGATCAACAAATTGAAGACCTAACTAAGAGCTGCTTAGGATGCCAGAAGGTCCAAAATGCACCACCACATGCCCCTCTACACCCATGGGAGTGGCCCTCCTCTCCATGGCAATGGGTGCACATTGATTTCGCTGGTCCATTCATGGACTCAATGTTCTTAATAGCAGTGGATGCTCATTCAAAGTGGCCTGAGGTGATAAAGATGTCTTCAACCACTACAGAGAAAACGATTGCAGTCCTACGGACCATATTTGCCAGAAACGGGTTGCCAGAGCAGATCTGCTCTGATAATGGACAACAGTTTGTGTCCGATGAGTTCCAAAAATTCATGAAAAGGTTTGGGGTAAGGCATTACACATCCGCCCCGTATCATCCAGCCACTAATGGATTGGCTGAGAGGTTCGTACAAACCTTTAAGAAGGCGATAAAGGCCATGTGCGATGAGGAAATTCCACTACAGCATAAGATGGACAATTTCTTATTAGCCTACCGAAACGCGACACATGCAGTTACCAACCAGACCCCGGCCATGATGTTCTTTAACCGAAGGTTGAGATCTCGTCTGGACTTGCTCAGACCAAATGTGCGAAGAAATGTTGAGGACAAACAATTCCAGCACATCAACGAGAAGCCGACAAGGAGCTTCAATGTAGGGCAACCAGTCTTGGCCCGGGACTATCGAACAGAGAAGTGGCAACCCGGAACGATATGTACAAGGCAGGGGCCATTAATGTACACAGTGGATGTCGGGGAGAACATTGTGAGACGCCACGTCGATCAGATCTTAGCATCACAGGAATGCGTCAGCCCCATGTCTCAAGTACCTGGGGATGAATCCGACATACAGGTAGTATCTACTTCAGACCCAGTAGCAGTGGAACCCGATGAACTACCCGATGAAAGGGGGTCAGAATTGCCTCTGCACCAAGAACAAGAACCTCCAGAAAGGCGCTATCCCGAAAGGGTCAGGAAGCCGCCCCAAAGACTGAATCTATAAATGGACTTTTGTTATTGAATGTACATGTAAAAATGTAATTGTTATTTGAATATTAAGGGGGTATTATTAATCTAAAAAGGGAGGAATTGTAGTGTATGTGCTTTAAGTCAGAACTACTTTTTACAGCTCCTGTATACTGTAGTACCGGCAGTGACCACACCGGTATATAAGCTGTGCGCATGCCTCTGTACCCCAGTCTAGAGATTACCCTCGTCCAGTAAATGTATTGATTTGTATGTGGGTTCAATGATGACACATTCATGAAAGAGCTTGTCTTTTTATCTAAAGTATGTTGAACTCAGTTAACAGCATTACAGGAGACACCATGTTAGAGATCCATCTAAAACGAAAACCAAAACTAAACTGCTTGTCCCTCACATGTCCTCTGCTGTTCAGGCATAAATAATCAATCAGGCAAATATGCTGGTAAGGCATAAGTAATCAAACAGGCAAATACCATCACTATTTGCTGATATCATTACATCTCCCTTTCTTAAAACAAAAGTATTTTACTTTTATCTAACAACATGTTTTCTTTGTATTACTCTGCATTTTAACTGTAACACTTAATGAACTTACATTATCATTATCATTATCAAGGTTTTTTAACCTTGTTTTGTGTGTTCACATGAAATATGTAAATACACTAAAACTTGAAGAGAGAATAAGATAACATTACTTCCTTCTATAACAAGAGTCCTTAAACTTGCTCAATGAGTCTCTCAGGAGGCTTCACGCGTCTTGAGGATTTTCTGATTGATTGTCCTTGAATCTGAGTTGTTGCCTCAGATGATGATTTCTCAGCTGTGTGATCAGGTTGTTCAACAGTATCAGTCTTTTGACCTGCTGTGTGATCAAGTTGTTCAACAGTATCAGTCTTTTGACCTGCTGTGGCTGGTGCCATGAGAAGATCCCGACGATTTCTTCGCAGAACAGCACCCTCATCTGTCTGAATGGTGTATGATCTTGGTTGAACTTCACTCAGGACCGTTCCCTTCTGAGTCCATATGTTTGTTTTGTCTTTGAACCTTACTTGGTCACCAGTGTGGAGTTCAGGTAGGTTTTGTGTTCCTCTGTCATAGTAGTACTTTTGCTTTTCTTTCTGTTGTTCTTTGAACTTCCTCACTTTCTCCCCCTCTTTTGTTTTCAGGAGGTTCTCCGGGATGGGTAGGTTTGACCTTAGCAGATGTCCCATAAGGAGTTGGGCTGGTGACATACCACACTCGAGCGGCGTTGTGCGGTATTCAAGCATGCTCTGGTAGAAGTCAGTTCCTCTGTCTTTTGCCTTGTACATCAGTCTTTTCACTGTCTGGACCGATTTTTCCACTAGTCCATTGGACTGTGGAAAGTGAGGACTTGACGTTGTGTGGACAAAGTCCCACTCTTTGGCAAAGTGTCGGAAACTTGCATTGTAAAACTGGGGTCCGTTGTCTGTGAAGACCTCGCTTGCCACGCCATGTCTGGAGAATATGGCTTTCATACATGTTATCACAGCATCTGCAGTGGTGGTGTACAGTCTACAAACCTCTGGATACATGGAGTAATAGTCTGTGACTACAAGATAGTCCTTCCCTTGACATACGAATAGGTCAGCACCTACCTTCTGGTAAGGTCTGTCTGGCGCTGGGTGTGGCTTTAGTGGTTCTACCGGATTGCTTGCTCGATATTTCAGGCATATTGTGCAGTTTGACACCTCATTTGTCACATCTTGGTTGATTCGTGGCCAGTACATCACCTCTCATGCTCTTTTCTTACACTTTTCGATTCCCAGATGTCCTCCATGGATCCTTTTTAGCATCTCTTTTCTCAGACTCTTTGGGATAACTATTTTACTTCCTTTGTAGATGATGTCTTCGACCACTGATAGTTCCGCCCTGCAGTTCCAGTACTCTGCCATGTCAGGTGAGCAGTCTTGCTTCATGTTGGGCCATCCATCCAAGATGCTTTTCCTCAGTCATCTCATTGTTTCATCGTTGTTTGTCTCAGTCTTTATGAGCTCCATTTTTGCATCTGCTATGGGCAGTGCACTTGTGATCATGTCCACGTAGGCGTTCACTTTTTCATCCATTTTGGTGTTTGCGGGCTCTCTTGGGTCAACAGCTCTGGACAATGTGTCTGCTGTATACATCAGCTTACCCGGTGTGTACGCAACATTCAGTGTATAGCGTTGCAGCCTGATCATCATTCTTTGTATTCTAAGTGGACAGCTATTTAGTGGCTTTTGGAACAATGCAATCAAGGGCTTATGGTCAGTCTCTATACTGATTGCTTGTCCTGACACAAACTGGTGAAATCTTTCACAGGCGTATGTGATGCTGAGCAGCTCCTTTTCTATTTGAGCATATCACGACTCCGCGTCTGTCATTGAACGCGATGCATATGCAATAGGTTGTCAGTAGTCATATTTTTGCAGAAGAACGGCACCGAGCCCACTCTGTGATGCATCTGATGATATCTTGATGGGTCTCGCTGGGTCATAAAACCTCAGAACTGTTTCCTCTGTGAGCAGTTTCTTTAGATCGCTCCATGACTTCTCATGCTCATGATTCCATTCCCATTCTATGTTCTTTGCAGTTAGTCTTCTCAGTGGCGCCATCTTTTCTGAGAGGTTGGATATGAATTTACCCATGTAGTTGATCATTCCATTAAACCTCTGTGCGTCCTTTTTGCATTGTGGCTTTGGCATATTCTCAATGGCGGACACCTTTCTGGGATCTGATCTGATGCCCTCACTGCTAAGGATATCTCCCACGAATGTCAGTGCTGTCACCCCGAGCTGGCATTTCTCTCTATTCAGCTTCAGGTTTGTTTTCCTTGTTGCTTCCAGCACTTTTTTCAGTCTCTCGTCATGCTCAGTTCTCATGGTTCCCCATACTATGATGTCATCCATTGATGTATCAACTCCCTCCAGGTGCTCATAGATCATATGGATAGTTTTGTGATACACTTCAGGAGCTGAGGCAATGCCAAATGGTAACCTTAGGAATCTGTGTCTGCCAAATGGACTGTTGAACGTGCACAGTCTTGAACTTGCCTCATCCAGTTTCATCTGCCAAAATCCTGATGATGCATCTAACTTGCTGAAATACTTTGCATTTGCAAACTGTGACATGATTTCCTCACGTGTAGGAAGCTTGAAGTGCTCTCTCTTTATTGCTCTGTTTAGATCTCTTGGATCCAGGCAAATTCTGAGCTTTCCATTCTTTTTGTCCCCAATGACGAGGGAACTCACCCACTCAGTTGGCTCATCTATCTTCTGAATCACGTTCAGGCTTTCCATCCTGTCCAACTCTGCCTTCAGTTGCTTTTGAAGAGCAAACGGAACTTTTCTGCATGTATGTATGTCCGTTGGCATACTTTTATCTACTCTGATCGTGTGTTCTCCTGGAAGGCAGCCTAGACCCTGAAATAGGTCGTTGTACTCTTTCATGAGTTCATCATAGACTGTCTCTCCTTCGCTTTCCACAACGAGGACTCTCTTTACCAGGTTCAGTCTCTGACAGGCTATTAAGCCTAGTATGGCTTGCACATCCTTTGGCACCACGATTAATGCTAACGTGTGCTCTCTGTCCTTGTGTGTCACTTTGACAATGCATTTTCCTTTCACTGGTATATCAGTACCTGAGTATCCTGTCACTTTCACTTTTATTCCATGTATCTTTGGTCTGGGTCTAATTTTCTTAAAATCAGTCTCTGATATCACATTAACTTGTGCTCCAGTATCCAATTTAAATGGAATGTGTATGTCATTCACTTTTAGTGTCAACATCCAGTCTCTTTTTTCTTTTTTGTTTTCAGACACAACATCCACATAGAACTCCTCTATCTCGCTTTCATCTACTGCATGGATCTTGCTTTGTTGCACTTGGTTCTTGCAGCAACGGGCATAATGGTTGTTTTTGTTGCAACTATTGCATGTTTTACCATATGCTGGACACTTTTTTGGTGGATGCTGTGTACCGCATCGACTACATGACTTTCGATTGTCCCTTTCATTTTTGTTCGCTGGTCACGTCTCTTTTTTCACATTGGCGCTCTTTTTGTTAAACGGTTTGTGTCCGTTCTTTCTCACTGCATCCACGTTGCAGCTACTGTCACTGAACAGCTCCTTTGCCTGCGACTTCACAGTCTCTGTAGCCCTACACAATGCTATGGCTTTTCCCAGGTCTAGATTTTGCTCTCTTAGCAGTCTTTCTCTTAGACCATTATCTGGAATACCACACACCAGTCTGTCTTTTATCAGCGAGTCTGTCAGTCCCCCAAATTCGCACGTTTTGCTTCTGTTTCTCAGTTCAGTCACATACTGATCAATAGTCTCTCCCATTTTCTGTACACATGTGAAAAATCTATGCCTCTCAAACGTCATGTTACGTTTAGGTATGCAGTAGGCCTCAAACTGTTCCATTATTTTATCCAACTTCATTTTGTCTCCATCAGCAGCGAATGTGAAGTTATTATACACCTCCAGCGCTTCATCACCCATGACATGTAAGAACACTGACGCTTTCATTTTATCACTTTTCTCGTCAGCTCTGATTGCCGCTAAATACAACTCCAAACTTTGTTTGAACCTCCTCCAATTTTCAGCCACATTACCTGTCAACTGAAGCTTCGCCGGTGGGTGTAATCCTACCATTTTTCACTTCGTTAGCTATTCTCCAAAGGTAAGTAACGATGTTCTCTTTTGGCTTGCTAATATGTGGAGAGCTGATTTAACTTCAGATTTTTCCACTTCATCTCTTTCAATCACTTCTGACACCACGTATCGCTTTCTATGTGGGTTCAATGATGACACATTCATGAAAGACCTTGTCTTTTTATCTAAAGTATGTTCAACTCAGTTAACAGCATTACAGGAGACACCATGTTAGAGATCCATCTAAAACGAAAACCAAAACTAAACTGCTTGTGTCTCACATGCCCTCTGCTGGTCAGGCATAAATAATCAATCAGGCAAATATGCTGGTAAGGCATAAATAATCAAACAGGCAAATACCATCACTATTTGCTGATATCATTACAGTAAAGACCTGTTATTTGTTTATGTACAGCATCCGTGTAATTATTTATCCACTGAACCACGGATTTAACAGGACACAGCTTGATTGAACTTGCCTAGAGGGGGAGGCAAAGACCTCCTCAAGCAACTCATTAATAGATACTACCCTTATCTACAACGCCATCCAAATCAATGTGGAAAGATAGACATCAAACCCCAGCAATTGATGCTGGCTGGCACAAACCTAAAAAACAATCGCCTATTCAAGACCACAAGGGAAAAACAGATCTCCTATCAATGCTCAAAGAACTAACAGAACAAGGTGTCTTAATCAAAATGGCATCTAGAACAAATTTACCATTGTTTGGTGTTGCTAAACCAGATGGGAAGTGGAAATTAGTGGTTGATTATACAGCCTTAAATAGGGTAACGGCCCCACATACTGCACAACGGCAAAATTCCACAGCCCTTCTCTCTGGAATTATGAGGGAAAAATATTAATTTTGTATTGATCTAGCACACGGCTTCTGGTCCCATCCAATCGAAAAAGCTGATTGGCCAAAAACAGCGATGACTGGACCCGATGGTTATCAGTACTGATGGACCAGATTGCCCCAGGGATTTCAAAACAGTCCCGTTCTCTTTTCAGCCCACATCATTGATCTTTTAAAAGACCTACGTAACGTCAATTCTTATGTGGACGATATATATCTGTCACATGACAATCTCCACGAGCACTTGAAAGCCATTGATAGTGTTTTATCCAGACTTACAACTGCTGGGTACTTAATTAACATAAAAAAGAGTCAACTAGTTAGGGAAGAGTTAGATTTTCTGGGCATGCGAATAACTGGAAACGGTAGAGGATTAACTCAATCCTATATAGAAAAATTAGCCACCATTCAATATCCTAAAACTCTGAAAAATCTGCAAGCAAGTTTAGGACTCCTGAATTTTGCTCGATCCTTTACGCCAACCTTTGCTGAGCTCTCGGCACCCCTGTATGCTAGAGTGGGCAAAGCAGCAAAAGGACCATTCATATTTTCACCAGACGATTACTCAAAATTGCAACAATTATGCCGAGAGGTACAAAAAGTCATAGACCTGGAACAGAAGAACTTACTAGTTCCCCTCAATATTCATCTCAGGTCATCACCTAAAGTGGCAGTTGCAGTTTTTTATAATGAAAAGAGCATAGTGCCCATTCAGTTCCATTCTTATAACTTTTCCAATGTCGAAAGGAGGTACATTAAAAAAGAAAGGGTCATGACTATGGTAGTCCAATGCCTCATCAAGGCACGAACCCTTCAAGGGAAATCCCCCATTACCATCTATACTGAGATTCCCGATATAAGATCAGTATTAAGGATGGCCTCTGATGAAAAATGAGCCACCCAGATCCAATATGATAAATGGGCATCGTTCTTAAATGATCCTACACTCATTTTTAAATTCCTCTCCCCGGAAATGGACTTCGAGCATCTCCCCATCATGGAGGATGATGATACAGAAGAGGGAATCAGACAAATACCTATGAGACCGCTCACAGAATACCATCAAATTATTTACTGTGATGCATCTTCAATGACGATTAAAAAAGGGACATCTCAACAATCCTCAGCTGGGATGGGGATAGTAGTAGGGACTTTTCGAGATTCCTATTCTTTTTATCCAGAAGAATTACTGTCTATACCCCTTGGCCATAAGACAGCGCAATATGCTGAAACCGCAGCATTACGGTATGCTTTAGAAAAGGCAAACCCTATTAAACCCACATTAATCTGTATGGATAGTGACTATTGTAAAAGAGGATATAACCAAGATCTAGTTTTCTGGGAACAAACAAACTTTACCAATCATAAGGGTAAACCCATAAAACATAAGTAATTGTGGGAAGACATTCTCCGTTCGAGAATGAAGAAACAGAATTGTCAGGTGATTCATGTAAACAGACATACCACTGGGACAGTACACTCAAAAGAAAACAGTCTTGCAGACGAACAATTGAAACGTTCGGTCTGCATGACACCCCCTCGAGAGGGGCCTGCCAATATTAGTGTAATCACTAGGGCAGAACGGGCAGCTAATCAGGATGAGGAACCGATTCAGCTATTAGACCCAACAAAAGAGAATCCACCAGGATATCCACCAAAGTACTTTTACTCGGAAACCCCTACGGGTATTGTGCTAGTTAAATTGCCCAAGGGAAACTGAGAAGTGCCCCCGAGACACAAACGAGAACAGCTAGTAAAAGAAGCTCATGAGGGCATAGGTCATGCACATTGTGGTGCCAGAACAACATTCTGCAAATTGACTCCCTTATATTGGTGGCCAGGCTTGCTTAAGGCCTGTAAAACATACATGGCAAATTGTGAACCATGCTATTTAACCAATAAGTCATCACTAATTAAGACACCACCATTGGCTCCTGTGAAAGCTGATGAGCCAATGGGAAAACTCTTTATTGACTTTATTGGACCACTTCCCCCATCTTTGGGATACAGACATGTTCTCGTTTGTGTAGATGGATGCACTTCCTTCTGCTGGCTGGTCCCCACAAAAACTGTTTCAGAAAACGCACTCGCCAATGCTATTACTGACATAATTACTGTAGCTGGTGCACCCAAAATCTTACACTCCGATTAGTTTAGCGTCTTTAGGATTCGGCTACCTCAAACTTTAGTTGAAAGTGAACGTCTGAGGAATACGCCTGATCCGGGGTAGCCCTAAAGGGGTTAGGACTAGTAATTATCCTTTCAATGCTACGTGCATTTAGATAAAGTGCCTTCAACTTTGACGGTTTAATATTTTCCTGCACTTTGACCCTCTTTACTGTTGGCCTTTGTTTCTGCTCCCTACTAGTTTTGCTGACTACTTTTCTAACTTGCACTTCCAGCTTTGTTTCTCTCCATTCTGGGCCCACACTTAGGTTCCCAGCCCCCTGACAAACTAGTTTAAATCCTTCCCAACAGCACTAGCAAACCCCCCTGCGAGGATTTTGGTCCTGTTTCTGTCGAGGTGTAAACCGTCCAGCTTGTACAGATCCCACCTTCCCCAGAATCGGTCCCACTGCCTCAGGAATTTAAATCCCTGCCTCCTACACCATCTCTCCAGCCACGCATTCATCTGGTCTATTCTCCTATTTCTGCTCTCGCTAGCACGTGGCACTGGGAGTAATCCTGAGATTACTACCTTTGAGGTACTACCTTTGAGGTCCTGCTTTTTAATTTATGTCCTAGCTCCCTATATTCTGCTTGCAGGACCTCATCCCTCTTTCTACCTATGTCGTTGGTACCGATATGGACCACGACCTCTGGCTGCTCCCCCTCCCCCTTCAGAATGTCCTGCAGCCGCTCAGTGACATCCTTGACCCTGGCACCAGGGAGGCAACATACCATCCTGGAGTCACGTCTGCGGCCACAGAAACATCTATCAGTTCCCCTTATGATAGAATCCCCTATGACTATTGCTTTCCTACACTTTTTCCTTCCCTCCTGTGCAGCTGAGCCACTCATAGTGCCACGGACTTGGCTCTTGCTGCATTCCTCTGATAAACCATCTCCCCCAGCAGTATCCAAAATGGAAAATCTGTTGGAGAGGGAGATGGACCCAGTGGACTCCTGCACTACCTTTTAAGCTGTCTGGCGGTCACCCATTCCCTGTCTGCCTGTGCACTCTTTACCTGCAGTGTGACCATCTCGTTAAATGTGCTATCCACGAAGATCTGAGCTTCGCGGATGCTCCGGTGACTCCAGCCGCAGCTCCAGCCCCGAAAAGCGGATTTTGAGTAGCTGCAGCTGGAGACACTTCCTGCACACATGTTCACCCTGGACACCGAAAGTGTCCCTGACCTCCCACATAGCACAGGAGGAACACTCCACGCAGCCGAGCTGTCCTGCCATGTCCTACCATTAATTTACTCCCCTTACTTCCTTTAAATTAAATAATATTAAATACACTAGGGACCTTACTTCCCTTTAAACACTACTTACTCTAAACTAGAGACTTTACTTTTACTTTAACGACTGGACTGTAGAAATACTCACCAGGTCCTACTTACCATTCAGCTCCTTCCCTTGTGCCGACGTCACTTTTAATCTCTGACGTCTCTTTCGAATGTTGCCTGTTTTGGTCTTCTTGCAATTTAGTACAGGAAACTCTTTTTTATCCGGCACCGACGGGAGTGGCGTGGTGCCGGTTGATCAAAAAGTCCGGATTACAGAGAGGTATACTCACTAAGGTACGAGAGCCCCTTACATGGCCACAGATCCAGGCGTCCCTGTTGCATGGCAACAGGTGCAGGAACCCTGGTTACACGGCCACAGATCCAGGTATCCCTGTTGCATGGCAACAGGTGCAGGAACCCCGGTTACACGGCCACTACAGGAAACTTTAGTTTATCCGGAGGTTAACTGTCCGGAATGCTCGATCCACCGGCAAAATTCAGGAGTCGGTTCAGTAAGTTTTTTTTCTTTTCGTTGCTTTTTTTTCACCAGTCAGGCTCTGCAAGGTCTAGCTAAAGCTGTTGCTTAGCTACAGAGACGCTTGCAAGCTACGGCCGACTGTTTAGAAGCTGTTGCTAAGCAACAGGGTTTGTTGCTAGATACGGAGCTCAAAAGCTCTGTATGTGTTTTAACATTAGCGCTGGTTTGTCCGGCAGTTTTGATGGGACGGCAACAGCTCGGTCCCGTCGGTGCCGGATATCACAAAGTTTCCTGTAATATGAAGTAAAACTTGCCTGAACCTACTCCTGAAGTTTGCCAGTTAAGAGAGATTTCCGGTTATTTAGGTGCCGGTAAAAAGAGAGTTTCCTGTTTACTGTATTCGCTGCTCACGATGCAGTCTCCTCTACATTGGGGAGACCAAATGCAGATTGGGTGACCGCTTTGCGGAACACCTCCGTTCAGTCCGTAAGGGTGACCCCAAGCTTCCGGTCGCCTGTCACTTTAATTCTCCGCTCCATTCCCACTCTGATCTCTCCGTCCTTGGCCTCTTACATTGTTCCAATGAAGCTCAACGTAAGCTCGAGGAACAGCACCTCATCTTTCGATTAGGCACTTTACAGCCTTCTGGACTCAACATCGCGTTCAACAATTTCAAACCATAACCTCTGCCCCTATCTTTTTTTTTCTCTTTCACATGGCAGCTGTCTTTAATTCTGCCAGTGCCATTTACACGTCATCTAGAGCCATCTTTTGTTTCTTAACTTGTCCCATTACCATCTCCTTTTGCCTTGCACCATTATCCCTTTTGTCCCTTAATCTCTCCTGCCTTCCACCCTATCACAGACCTTCCCTTTTGTTCTTTCCTCCCCTCCCCGCTTTCCCTGCCCCTGCACTTGCTTAAAAACCTGCTCCATCTCCAGCTTTTTCCAGTTCTGACAAAGGGTCATCAACCTGAAACGTTGACTCTGTTTCTCGCTCCACAGATGCTGCCTGACCTGCTGACTGTTTCCAGCATTTTCTGTTTTTATCACAGACTTTCTATGGGCTTTTGCATTGGATGATGCTGTGATTAGAAAGCCATTTCAGCGCATCACCCTCTACAGGGGATCTGGGACCTGTGTGAACAGGGGAAGAAACTGTATAGCTTCTTAACCAAACAGATTGAAGAATCCTTACTGAATATTTAGAATTTTTAATTCAATGTCAAATCATGTACGGTAAGTAAAATGAAGAGAGGGAAAGGGATTAAAAGAGAGATAAAAGAGATAAGTTTAAAAAAAACTTTTATTTAATTTTTTAAATTATTTTTAAATCTCCTACAACAATTAAAATCTGAAGGAATGAGACTTCACGCTTGTAAATGTTAATTTTCAGTGCCAGAAAGGTTGTTTGACAGTAATTAAGACTTATCACGCCATTAAAAATTCACTTACCCGGGAATGGACAAGCCGTAACTTTTTCTGGCGAGTTTAGTGGGTAACGAGTGGGTAAGTGCAGCAACTTCATGCCCTTCCATGTGTTTCAATGCCGAGCCTCTTGGCGAGATACCGGTATAGCGAAGCTTCTGAAAGAGCAGGGCAACTCGGACAGCATCTTCCCGATTTCTGCGTTTAACTGCGCACGTGCGGTCGTCGGCAGTTGCCGTCCGATTTATGCTTTAATAATGGCGAGCGCTGTTAGCCTCACTGTTACTTTTACTGTAAAATCCAGACCAATAAAGCAAAGCCTAAAGAAGGCTGTTAAGTCATTTGTCCCTGTGGAAACAAACTCTTTTCTGTAAGAGTTGCTACAATCTCAATCATTTTGCCATTTTCACTATATCAGTTAAGACAAGCATAGAGTCATAGAGGGAAAAGTTTGGTTGCTTTGCGCCTCCCGTTAGGGCGCTAAACACAGCGCCCGCAGATCATGGCGTCAGTCGAGTGTGCAATGCCCCGGTCCGGATATTGAGTGGCGCCCCCTGCCTTACCGCCTGTCGCTAGCAACAACAGGTTGAGGGGAGCGTTTTGCAGTCAGGAAGGGACTGGGGGAGCGCTATTTAAAGGCAACTGCTTCCTGCCATTTTTTGTCGGCGACATTTTTGCACCACACATTCTGAGAGAGACTGACTTCTGGAGAGATTCAACGCTGTGTGAAGGAGTTTTGGGTACTGAGCAGCACTTTGCAGGTTCATTTTGATTTTACCTTCCTTGCATCGATTTAGAAGAGACTATGGGGGCTGCACTCTGAGCTCTTTCCCTGGGCCTCTCCATTGTCCTTTCCAGCAGATTTGATGTACAGGTCTCTCCAGGCCAAGATTTAAGGCTGCAATGAGCAGGGTGTGGATGGAGAGCAAGAGCGACCCTCCCCTTTAAGAACTGGCTGGCGCCAGTGTGTTTGTGTTCCATTGCTGACTGACATCACATGAGCTTCGCCAGCGCTCTGAAGTGTGATGAAATATTCCATTCATCACTGCCTGTGACTGTGGTTGGTTTCAGGTTTCCCCTCACCATTGTATTGCCTGTGACTGTGGTTGGTTTCAGGTTTCTCCTCACCATTGTATTGTATATTGGAATGTATGGAATGTGTTGTGTGTAGGGCTCCGCCCATACCTGGCCTCTATGTAAGCCAGCTCAGTCTGGCCTCATATCCAGTACTGCAGAGCTCCAGATGGAAGGTACCTCTCTCCACTGCGTGTTATCTTCTAAGTTAATAAAAGCCTTGTTTTGTTCCGCTAACATCGAGTCTCGGGACTATTGAGGCACATCAATTTTATTAACTTATTTTTCAACACAATGGATCAACTCCTGAAACCCGAACGTTTGGATTTGGATCAGCATGCTCCGGACGCATCAGCACACTTCGGACACTGGGTTATGTGTATGGAATTCTTCCTGGACAATTCCGCAGCCGTCAAAGACGCTACGGACGCTGCGAGTATGAAACTCGGAATTCTGCGGAATTGGGTAAGCCACCGGGTTTACCCCCTCATCCAAGACGCCGACACGTACCTGGCCGCCTGCGACATCTTAAAGGCGCATTACCAGCAGCCTACGAATGAGGTGTATGCTAGGCATCTGCTCGCCACTCGCGCACAGCGACCTGGGGAATCGGTGGAGGAGTTCCTAGGCACCCTGAAAATGCTTGGCAAAGACTGCAAGTGCCGAGCTGTAAAAGCCACAGTGTACACCGACGAGCTTGTTCGCGATGCCTTTATCACAGGCCTCAGCTCCACTTACATCCGGCAAAGACTGCTGGAAAAAACGGGATTGGACCTGAAACAGGCTGCGGACACCGCGCGATCCCTGGATGTGGCCCAGAGAAACTCGGACGCCTACTCTTCAGCCCGCGCCGTCCACGCCGCCACGTGTGCACCAAGGGCACCGCCATCTTGGAAGGCATCTTCCCCGCCCGGCAGCCCGACACCGTCGGGGCCCCGCTCTCCCCCCAGAAGCCCTACGACAGCCGCGACGCGTCGGGGACCCAACTGCTACTTCTGCGGGCAGCCAAAGCACACCAGAAACCTGTGCCCGGTGAAAGGCACCACCTGCTTTAAGTGCGGTAAGAAGGGGCACTTCGGGAAGGTGTGCAGAGGGAACCCCGCCGGAAAACCAAAACCCGCCACCGCCGCGTGTGCGCCGTGGGAGCGGCCATCTTGGACGCCATCTTGCCCGACCTCGTGGGGTCCGCCATCTTGTGAGCAGACAGCGTGGACGCCATCTTGTCTCGATCAGGGCCCTACAGTGGCATCGGTCACAGTGGACCAGACCAGGCCCCACCCGCTATCCAAATCAATGGTGGACATCGAGGTAAACGGGTGCCGGGTTAAATGTTTAATTGACAGCGGAAGCACGGAGAGTTTTATCCACCCTGAACTGGCACAACAACTCTCCCTAAAGGTGGTCCCTACTCGGGGTACCATCTCTATGGCTGATAAAACCCAGACATCGACCATTCTGGGTTACTGCACGGTACAATTGTCCGTTAACGGGACTATACGATAATTTTAAAGTATTAATCATGAAGAATCTATGCGCGAGCGTGATCTTGGGCCTGGATTTCCAGTGCAACCACCAAAGCATCACGCTCAAGTACGGTAGGTCCCAGCCGCCCCTCACAGTGTGCGGCCTGGCTACCCTGAAGGTAAAGCCGCCTTCGCTATTCGCGAACCTTACCCCTAACTGCCGGCCAATAGCGACCAAAAGCAGGAGATACAGCTGGGAGGACAGGCGGTTTATCGCGACCGAGGTAGACAGGCTCCTGAAAGAGTGCATTATTGAATGCAGCAATAGCCCGTGGCGCGCCCAAGTGGTGGTGGTAAGGGGTAGCGAGAAGAAACGGATGGTGATCGACTATAGCCAAACGATCAACAGGTACACCCAACTAGACGCCTACCCGCTACCCCGCATATCAGAAATGGTGAACCAAATCGCCCAATACCGGGTGTTCTCCACCATCGACCTCAAGTCAGCGTACCACCAGCTCCCTATCAGACCAGAGGACCGCCCGTACACCGCCTTCGAGGCGAACGGACGCCTCTACCAATTCCTCAGAGTCCCCTTTGGGGTGACGAATGGGGTCTCGGTCTTCCAGAGGGAGATGGACCGCATGGTCGATGACCACCACTTGCAGGCAACCTTCCCCTACCTCGACAACGTCACCATCTGCGGTCACAACCAGCAGGATCACGACTCGAACCTCGAGAGGTTCCTGAAAACCGCACAAAAACTCAACCTCACCTACAACGAGGACAAGTGCGTTTTCAACACCACGCGCCTTTGCATACTAGGCAGCATGGTGGAGAATGGGGAAATCGGACCAGACCCCGACCGATTGCGCCCCCTACGGGAGCTGCCCCTGCCCAACACCCCCAAAGCCCTGAAAAGGTGCCTGGGGTTATTTTCTTATTATTCCCAATGGGTCCCCAACTACTCCGACAAAGCCCGCCCCCTCTTGAAAGCATCCTCTTTTCCGCTCTCTGCTGAGGCCCACGCCGCCTTCAAAAGCATTAAGCAGGATATTGAGCGGGCCACGCTACAGGCAGTGGACGAGAACACTCCATTTCAAGTGGAAAGTGATGCGTCTGACTTTGCCTTGGTGGCCACCCTCAACCAGGCGGGGCGGCCCGTAGCTTTCTTCTCGAGGACCCTCCAAGGGCCCGAGATCAGACACTCCTCCGTGGAAAAGGAGGCCCAAGCCATCGTGGAGGCAGTGCGCCACTGGCGCCACTACCTAGCCGGCAAACGTTTCACCCTACTTACCGACCAGCGGTCGGTAGCGTTTATGTTCAATAATAAACAGAGGGGGAAGATCAAAAATGATAAGATTCTTAGGTGGCGGATCGAGCTCTGCACCTTCGAGTATGACATCATTTACCGGCCAGGGGCCCTTAACGAATCCCCAGATGCCCTCTCACGAGGGATGTGTGCCAGCGCCACCGGGGATCGGCTACAGACCCTCCACAACGACCTCTGCCACCCAGGGGTCACGCGGCTGTTCCACTTCATAAAGTCCCGCAACTTACCCTACTCGATTGAGGAAGTTCGGTCTCTGACCAGGAACTGCCGCACTTGCGCTGAGTGCAAGCCTCGGTTCTACCACCCTGATAGAGCCCACTTAATCAAAGCTACACGGCCCTTTGAGCGGCTCAGCTTAGATTTCAAGGGCCCCCTCCCGTCCGTCGACCGCAATGTTTACTTCCTGAACATTGTGGACGAATACTCCCGGTTCCCATTCGCCTTCCCCTGCCCAGACATGACCAGCGCCACGGTCATTAAATGCCTCAACAGCCTGTTCTGCCTGTTCGGTATGCCGAGCTACATCCACACGGATAGGGGGGCGTCCTTCATGAATGAAGAGCTACGCCAGTACATGCTGTCCAGGGGTAGCGCCACGAGCCGTACCACCAGCTACAACCCCCGGGGTAACGGTCAAGTGGAGCGAGAGAACGGGACAGTATGGAAAGCAGTCACTCTAGCTCTAAGGACCAAGGGCCTCCCTATCTCCCGCTGGCAGGAAGTCCTCTCAGATGTGCTCCATTCGATACGGTCGCTATTGTGTACTGCCACTAATGCCACGCCTCATGAACGAATGTTTAGCTTTCCCCGGAAATCCACCTCAGGCGTATCCATGCCGTCATGGCTCTCCACCCCAGGTTCGGTATTCGTGCGAAGGCATGTGAGGGGCCATAAGACGGACCCTCTCGTGGAGCCAGTGCACCTACTCCACGCCAACCCCCAATACGCGTATGTCCGGCACGCCGACGGAAGGGAGGACACCGTGTCAATAAAAGACGTCGCCCCAGCCGGTAACGACAACAACCACGGCAATAGCAGCAACAACGACCACAGCAACTCTTACCCACCCACTACTCTTTCATCACCCCCGGAAGAACATCGACCAACGGCACCCCCACCAACTACCCCTTCAAGAACCCTGGCGGCACCCCCGGCAGAGACCCAGGAGGCCACCGGGGACACCCAGCCGACACCCGCGACACCACAACAGCCACGTCGGTCGCAGAGGACTACCAAACCCCTGAACAGACTAAATCTATAGAAGGGGTGAATGTGATGAAATATTCCATTCATCACTGCCTGTGACTGTGGTTGGTTTCAGGTTTCCCCTCACCATTGTATTGCCTGTGACTGTGGTTGGTTTCAGGTTTCTCCTCACCATTGTATTGTATATTGGAATGTATGGAATGTGTTGTGTGTAGGGCTCCACCCATACCTGGCCTCTATGTAAGCCAGCTCAGTCTGGCCTCATATCCAGTACTGCAGAGCTCCAGATGGAAGATACCTCTCTCCACTGCGTGTTATCTTCTAAGTTAATAAAAGCCTTGTTTTGTTCCGCTAACATCGAATCTCGGGACTATTGAGGCACATCATGAAGTAGCGCCTTGATTCTCAGCGTTAGTGCCTTAATAGAGGTGTGTAGCGCCTGATTTAGCACTCCAATCACCTGCAGGGACAATAGAAGCCAAGTTTGCAGTCAGAGGCGATAATTAGTGCCAGGCGCTAAACTTTGCGCCCAGCTGATAATTGCGCCCCAAATGGGGCGGTACTGAATAAAGTCATAACGGCACAGAAGGAGGCCATTCAGCCCATCAAATCCATGCCAGCTCTCTGCAGAGCAGTCGAGTCAATCCCATTCCCCCGCTCTATCCCCATAGCCCTGCAAGTTTATTTCCCTCAAGTACCTATCCAGTCTCCCCTTGAAAATGTTGAGTGTCTCCACTTCCACCACTTCTGTCGGCAGCGAGTTCCAGGTCCTCACCACTCTGCGTAAAAAAGATTTTCCTCAGATCCCCCCTGTATCTCTTGCCCGAAACCTTAAATCTGTGCCTGTAGGGGGTGGCGTGTGGTGGTGTTTGGCGCGTACGCCCAGTCAGTTATGCCTCTGACTGTTTTGTGAGTGGTTTGAATCGCTCCCACGCCCCTGGGTTCTAGACACCGAAGTAAGGTACAAGGCGGCGGTACAGAGAAGACTCAAGTAGACAGGTGGTTGGATGTAAACAAAAACCAAGATTTTATTGAAGAGAAAAAAACTGATACAATCTTATGGAAAATTACTAGTGTACACTTCTACAGGCAAAAATACAAAAGAATAACTATACTTATACAGGGAATGGGGAACACATGGCACATCGAGGGAAAACAACTATCTTAACAATCCCCTTATCCTTATACCTAACTAGATTAAGCTATGAGGGGCCAGAACTTCATGATCACCAATCAAAAGGTTTGTTGGACTCAAAACAGCGGTGGGGTTCGGGGTTTGCTCTTGGTGCTCTCTGGAGCCTGCTGTCATCACGTGGTCTCTGGACGCTACAAGGGCGTTGTCCAGGTTCGAGTACCCCAAAGTTAAAGTCTCTGTTTGGGTACTTTACCTTGCAGGGACGATTCTTCATCGCAAGCCGCCAGTTTGAGTTGGTGTGCAGATATTCGAAGGTCGGCTGAGGCTGAAGGCCCGATAATTCAAAACCTCCCCTCAGTTCATCTCCTCAGTTCGTCTTCTTCAGCCGATCTTCCTCAGGTGGCCTTCCCTCCGGTGGTCTTCCCTCCTCCCCTCGTCGCGTCCCGCCTCACCTGGCCTGAATTGTCCGTGTCCGCCTGACCCGGTGCTGGGGCGATTCCAAATGGAGTGGGGAAAAGGCACGGGCAAAGGCCAGGGGGTAAGCGCGGGACGGGGAAAGAGCGGCAGCCATGAGGGCAAGGGGCCGAAGAGCAGAGAGAGCAGCAGCACCAGCACACCACAGCACACCGATTGCTACCCGGGGGCCTTCAATTATACCTTTTTCGAAAACCCTTATCTGTGTGCCAAATCAGGTCAGTTCTTTGTCTTAATCTTGGCGGGCTATTTTAAATAAAATGGTAGCAATCCATACTAACTGTTTTTAGATGGCCGGTAATCGTGTCTACCGGCCCGATAATTGACTTGTATTGTCATGAAAGTTCCTTGATGGGCCTGTCCAGCCTCGATGGCTCCGCTAATCTGTTTCCGATTATATATGTAGACTGCTTGATGACCTTAACTATAGGCCTAAACTATCTCCAACGCATAATTCAGAGTCCTGCTTGGTTTCAAAATACAAAGTCTCTCTTCACAGAAACCTGCAGCTTGGGTTTCGATCCACAAGCTGTCTGCATTGCAGAGTCCATTTTAAAATCTCACAGGCTTTCTGCCACGAGGCACGGACGCCATCCTGGGTACCCTTTTTGATTTAAAATGTCCACGCAGGGTCCCGTTTATTAATAACAGCCTTTGGGGAAATGCAGAAATTTTGCAAATCTTACATTCCACCCTGTGATACTAAAACTTGCTTGAAGTATCATACTTTTAAGGTGAGCAAAATTTTTCTGATCCTTCATAGTCAACCTTCCCCTGTAATTATCTATCTAATATACCCACGACACATGCACTTCCCATTCCACGAAAATGTAGTGTACATCATCATACAGAGAGTAAAATTACAGACTTTACACACACATCCAAGCATGGAGGGGTCCAACACCCCTGCACCACTTGGTAGACGTATCTTTATTAAACCACGTCGCAAAAAAAAACAACAAAAGAAAAACCTTTATTAAAAATAACAAACACAAAGAAACGACAATCCTTTACTTATAATACAGGGAAAAGACTTAAACCGGCGTATCTCCCTCCGCCTTTACATAATGTTCTTTCCAAATCCTCTGGTTTCGGAATTCTGACCACCGACCTTTTCCCTTACACTGGATACAAACTAAATACAACGCTATCCCTAACTGGCAAACCACGAGAATGTGGGAAGCCAGTCTGATCCACGAAGGGACCTCTATATTACTGAAAATGTTCCACCAGGGTGGAGTCACAATATCCAATATCTTAGTCCCTATCTCTACTGTTTTCTGTTCGAGAGTGTAAAAATGTTTCTGCGAAACTATAACGGCTTTGAGTATTTTGGTCAGATGTTCAGGGAGAGGGGGAATTTCATAGCCAAAGTGCGCTATGTACTTTTGCAAATTCGTAAAATTCTCCTTCACAGTGAGGTGAACAGTGGAGGGTTCAGGAATGGGGACAATTTGCTCCTGGGCCACTTGAACTTCTGCCTCGGGTTTAAAACAGAAACTGCTGTCACTAACCCTATCCATGTTGGTAGTGGGATGTGCCGGTGGTGACACAAAATGTCCCACCCCCTATATATGCGACCTGCGGGGGAACATGGCCTTATGCCATTGCCTCCATGGTACAATTTATAGACTTCGCGTCAGCAGCTCTGAACCCACACTGCGGTTTTGAATAGGCATTCAAGTGCTGGGGACACAGGATTATATGTGCTCCCCAGCTCCGGCACCCTGAGAGGTCAGTACCTGTCATAGCGTGCTCCCACTTTATGACGCAAGGTGGGACCGCTGTGAAACGAATGTGTGCACCCCCTTGAATGACTCCAATGTTCTCAACCCTGTATACCAGTGCGGGTCGGGCTGTCCTACCCATGACCGGCATCCTAACTACTACTCCCATGATTGTGTGGTTGGACCGCCCACAATCCATGGGGACTGGATAGGCTTCGGATGCTAGCCGGAGTTGGCACGGGCTCAATGCATTCTCAAAAGGGTGGAGGGCTGCGAGGTGCTTGTTGCTAATCCAGGAGGGGACCAAACCCTGTTTTAAATCCTCCAGATTACTGCGGCCCTCGCCCAGTAACCACGCCCCGTATAGCATGCACACCTCATTCTGCGCAGCCTGGTCAGAAGCATTTCTGTCCTCCCTTATGAGAGCATTCACCGTCTTTGCGTGCTTTTCCAACTCGGCTATGATCTCCTTTAAATGGACCGTCATGGCCTGGTCCTCATGCAACTCCGAGCCCACTACTTTGTTCTCATCCAGTAATAGTCTCTTTAACTGTGTTTTTAAACCGTCTGCAACTCTATGTCATCTAAACTGTTGATGACAGAGGACCCAGTATTAAACGCAGTAAAAACATAATTCCATACTCCCCTTCTTTGTCTCCCTGCATTACCCAAAAATTCTCGGTGTGTGGTGTAGAGTTCGGTCTTGTCCACGTGGGCAAAATTGAACTCGTAAAATTTCTTGACCATGTCCTTTAATAGGGCCTGGTATAACTGCTCTGTTTTTTTGGGGCACCACTCCAGTAAATGTACCTCCGTGAGATTTAAAATCACGGAGGCTACCGCGTAGTGTATCCCCTGGTACAGCATCTGATCGGTGTGGACTAGTACCAACCCATTCCCTGGCCCCTTGGTGGTGGTGGGGCAACCTTCCCTGGATAACCTCGCCGCCTGTGCTGTGGGCAGGGGCTTACGGGGGTGGGTTACCAGCTCAGTGGCATTGACCGGGATCGGGGAGAATGGGACCGTGCACGCCTTCAGGCTGGCATCCCACCTTATCCCCTTCCCGGTGGAACATGATGGATATGCCTGCGGGGCAGACCTTCTCTGACCCCCCCACATACAGATGTAAATCCCTTGATCCAGTTCCCACCACTAGTCCCAACACACGCTTAGTCCTTCATGAGTCCCTGTGATCGTCCAATGGGTGTTGTTTCCCAACCGTTCCCGCTCGACTTCGGGGTTCCTCATGTCCTTGCTCAACTTCCTGAGCCACCACTATCCAGTGGAATGTGTCCTTTACACGTCAAACATATTCGCTTTCCAACGGTGACGCTGACCCTCGTGGTAACGACCCGTACCCTGGGGCACAGGAGGGAGGCCTCCCCATACGTGAATCCGGTCTGGCTGGAGTACTGAGACGAATTGGACCCCAGCCATCCTGGCCACCTTCCCTCGTGGAAGTAGACGGCGGTTTCCTCTGCATCCCGTTCACCGCTCCCATCGATCGTTGTGGGCGCCTTGTCTCCCGAGCACCCATAGATGTGGGAGTCCTGGATGTCACCCCTCCTCTCTACACTCATCCTGATCAGGGCGAATAGGATCACGATCCATTCCATCCCGAAAATCTTTCTGCAAAAGATACAAAACATGCAGCCAGGTCCCCAAGAGATTCTCTGGCTTGGTGAAGCATGGTCGGGTCCCGCGACCGCGACCCCAAATATACACTCTCTTAGCAGATTACTTACTTAAAACTGCCCATCACCTTAGTTAACTTAAATTATAAACACCCAAACTTAAGCTAAATAATTACACTTTACTTAAACTAAAATTATATACATCCGCCGCCCGTCTCCGGGCGGCCAGGCTAATCCCTGGTTGGACTGTGGCTTGCCGCTGTAGGATTCGCAAAATTGGATTTCATATTATTAAGGATCAATGGGCAGAAGAGGCCATGATTTTAAAGACTGCTTTAAAAGAAGCCCAGAAAAAGGGGCATACAAAATGGCCGTTGTATCATGTGACCAACTTATTGGGACACTTTAAAATGGTTCCTGCACAACCTCAGACAACTATGTGGATTGAACCCATAGCAAGTTCTGGAAACTGTTTTCTGAGAGAAAAAAAAAGCCAGACCCACAGGCATGCATGCATATGGATTAGATGCAGATCCACTCAAGATCTGGCTGGAGACAGAGGCCATCTAAATGTTGACCCAGATGAAAGAGACAATAACTTATTTATGAGGACAACACCAAGGGCTCGGTAACAGGATTAGCACAAAATTAAAAAACAATGAAAGCCATTTCAAACCAGAGATGGGCCTGTTACCAGCCGCTAAAAATGATTTAAAATATAATAACTGCCCCGCTGTGCTCAAAGCCACCAAAAGTTAAAACAAAGACTCACCTGATTTTTGGCGGGAAGTGAAGCCTCAGGAAGAAAGGTATAACTGAAGAGACTTTTCAGCAGTTGAGACAAGCAGAAGCACCGGGTTGGAAGCGACACTCGAGGCAAGCTGAACAAGCAGCTTGGATGACACGGCAGTGGGACACAACGCGACAGGGGCAACGACCCCAGGGACAGCTTGGACGAGTTGAGACACAGGACCAGGACGCAGCACCCCGGAACGCAGCTTGAGGAGAAAGACACAGCTTGGGAGAAGACTTTGGAGGAAGCTTGAATCAACAAGCTCGGACAGTCACAAAGCAAGCGGAGAAAAAGGACAGTTTAAAATCGGACAGTCGTTGCAGCCCCAGGAGCCTCGTTTTCAAAACCTTGCACTTCCTAGTGGGATTGGTGAGCATGTTTCTGGCCCTTCACAATCAGATCTAGTTAGGTTTAATAAGGGGGTGGATTTAAGGGTACAATTAACATGAGTTGTTGTCCCTCGATGTTCCATGTGTTTCTTTATTTCATGATGATCTTTGTAGAGTATAAGATGCCTATATTTGCCTTAGTTAGTATAATGTCGTTATGATTTGTTTGTATTTGTTTTTCCCTCCCATGTACCGTACTCTTGTCTTTGTTGCATTTGATTTGATATTTTTTCCATTTGCAATAAAATTTCATTTTTATTCATCAAACTTGGTCTACAAGAGTCTTCTCTGCATTGCAGTTCCTGCACCTAAGTCCAGATTATAGAATCTAAGGGGTGAGTGGGTCGAACCACTCAAAGTTTTACTGTGCAAGAGAGAGAGGCCTCTAGAGAAAGAAACCTCAGGGAAACCTCTCGAGGAAAACCCCTTACAGAAAATGGCGAGTCAGGCAGGAGTCTGGCAGCAGGATTGCAATGTAGTAGATCCAAGTTTGAATGGTCGAAATGCAATGGATGAGAGGATAGCGGATTATGTTTTTGGGAAGGTAAACCTTACAAAACAGTGGATATCCGACCTATTAAGAGATAGGCGCCCGCTAGACGCAGCCATCAAGTGGACAGAAAGCAAAGAGCACAAAAGATCTGTAGAAAAGGCGGTCTGGCTGATGTGCTACAAGAAGCAAGTCCAGCTTTTGGACCAAGTCGTTGTAGCACAGACGGCCCAGATCAAAGGGTTATTAGCAGAAGTAGAGGAAAAGGTTGCGGGAGGAAAGAAACTGATTGAATCGCTTAACGCGCTGAATCAGGAACGCCAATCCGTAACTCACCGCCATGAGACCAGGATAGATTACTTGGGAGTGTCAGGTCGTTGAGGCCAAGGCCAGTGAAGGTAGAATGAGAGACAGGTGTTTCCGCCTAGCTAAGCAGGTAGAGACACAGGAGGAAAGTATTCTGGGAGCTAGGGCAGCATACAAGATGGCCATGGAGGATAGGTCTGAGAACACCGACCATAGCGCTTGCCACAGGGAGCTAGAGGACCTGAGAACGGCCCTAGCGAAGGCAAACGGCTTGGTGTGCCTCATAAACCCACCAGCGAGCCAGCTACTGTTAGCCAAGGAATCCAAAAGACCGATTCCACAAGAGGCAGTTAGGGTACCAACCCCCGAGCCCTCAGCACCTCCCGCCTATACTGAGTCTTGGACTGCGGGGAAGGAAACGGTGGAGTTAGACGAAGAGATTCCTGAGGTAGAGCAGCCCCAGGTAGTCGAGTCGAAGCCGGCACCGATGTGTCCCGCTCGACACCGAAGGCTCGGTCCGGACCAAGCGAATGGCGAGGACGGACCCCTCGTGAATCAGATCATAATGCCCCATAGCGCACGACAGCTAAGGGAAATGATCAGTAACATCCCAAAACTCTCCGAGTCAGGAGATCCCTCCGTGCATTTTAGGGACGCGGAGCAGACCGCAGCAGTTAATGACTGCGACGGGGTTGAACAGTCCAAAATGCTGCTGTTCTCCCTGGACAGCTCGCTCCTCCAGTGTCTCCCTGACGAGAGCAAGAGAGGGCACAAGGCGTATGAGGAGTTACGGGATGAGATCCTGGAGATTATAGGGGAGGGTGACGGAACTCCGTTCCTCCGACTGGAAAGGACGGTACAGCTCGAGGGAAAACCCCCACGGGTTTTCGCCGGAAGGTTGTGGCCAGTGTACCGGCGCAGCTATCCGGGCAGGCCGGACCGGAACGGGCTGAATGATAACCAAAGGGCTCATTGGCTCCGGTGTCTGGTCGCCAATTGCTTGCCACAGGTGAGGGAGCAGGCCAAAGCATGGTTTGACCTCACTGACCCCCGCGCCACGGAGGAAGTAGTACTTGATCAGCTCACGATAGGTTACAGGAACAGCAGAAGTCAGGAAACACCTCCCCAGAAAGGAAAGGTGCATGAGGCAAAACCCGCAGCTCCAAGCAAGAAGGAGTGGAGGCAGGAAGGGAATCACCCTGTCCAAGCCAAGCTCAATTGCTACGGGTGCGGGAAGGATGGATATTGGCGCAAGGACTGTAGAAATCCGTGGAAGGATAATAGAGGGAAATTTCCCGCAGTCCAAGCCCAAGCCCAGACCGCCGCCTCAGCACCAGCCCAAAACCAAACCGTAGCTCCTGCCCCAGCACCAGGAGCTGGTGCAGTTGTGGATCCCGCTGCGATTGAATCGATTTTAGAGACAATGCGGTCTCTGATGATTTCGCAGGGGAAAATAGCTGTCACCACCGGCCTTGTCGTTCCCGTAACCCCGACAGTTGTGCCCAATTGACTAGAGCCAGCGCAGCCTGTCGACCTGTGTCCTCTAGAAAGACATGCACAGGAAGAGACCTCCTGTAAAATGGAGGAATACCTGCGGTGCCAGGTTGCGGAGGCTAAGTTAGTTGAGCAGGTTTTAAGGGAGGAGAACGCCAGGTTAACAGCGAGGGCTGGCAGTTTAGAGGGTCAGCTAAGGGTTTTTAAAATGGTTCATGACCGGTGTAAACTGTTTAAGCCAGGTGCAAAAGAACCAGCAGGGAAAGCCAGGTCTGAGAGTAAAAGCAATAAGCCTGAGGCAAGTAAAGAGTCACAGACCACACAAGCTGGCGTTGCAGCCTGCTTGAGGGGAGGAGCCATCCCGCCCACCTGGGAGGCTTCCCCGATGGCCTGGGACTCGGACGAGGAGGGACCCGAACAGCAAGGTCCCGCCCTCGACACGATTCTGCAGGAGGAGGAGTCGGAGGACGGAGGTTCCGCCCTCGACTCGAGCGTGGGGGAGGTAGAAATTGGGGGCAGAGATTCTCCACCTGTAGGGACAGGTGGGGAGGAGCCGTCTGCCACAGACCCAATTCCCGAAGGGGCGGAGCCTGAGGGGAGGGAGCCGAAGCCCACAGTCGTGGAAGAGCCACGGGCTGTGAGAGCCAAAGTCCCACCCAAAGGTCCACTCGCCAAGGGAGCCTGCCCAAATCCCAAAGGGGCGGAGCCTGAGGGAAGGGAGCCGAAGCCTACTGTCGTGGAAGAGCCACGGGCTGCGAGAGCTGAGGGCCCACCCGAAGGCCCACTCGCTAAGGGAGCCACGCCCAAAGTACCTTCTCACAGGTCGGCCCGAACGCCTCAGCCTGTAAAGTCTTGGCCCGAGTCACCCACTCTCAGTAGACACCGACTTCAGAAATCATTAAGAAAGCACAGTCCCCGTTTAACAGCAAAAGGCTGCGGGGAACCAGAGATACAGGTCACTGCAGCCCCGGCACAGGGAGCGGTGAGCTGCAGTCCAGAGCCACAGGTCACTGCAGCCCCGCCACAGGGAGCGGTGAGCTGCAGTCCGATCAGGGATTAGGCAAGCCGCCCGGGGACGGGCGGCGCTGTACATAAGTTTAGTTTAAGTTTTAAGGTGATTCGTTGTTTGTACACTGTAAAAAGGTCACACATTCGCAAAAGTATGAGAATAGAGGGGAATGGAGGGAGCATTATGTGCGGGTAGAAGAAGAGACACCCGTTTAGATTTTGCTGCTCTGTATAAAGTTAAAGTTTCCCTCCCTCCTCTGTATTATTTTTTTTTTTTTTGATGTGTATTCATGTGTTTTTGGATTTTCGTATGTATTTCATTTTATTATTGAAGTTTATTAGACGTGATTATTATTATTTGATAATGTGTATCTACTAGGTGATGTAGGGGTATAAGGCCCCCCTCCATGCCTGGAAGTAAGTTGTAAGATTTTTTAACTCCAAGGTATTGCCATCTATAGATGCTTAATGTACACTAGATTTTTCTGAAATGGGAAATGCATGTGTCGTGGGGTCATGGATAGGTAAACACTGGGGATGGTTAGATTGTGGAAGGACAGAAAATTTTGCTCACCCGGAATTATGATACTCCAAGCAAGTTACAGTATCATCAGGGGGGAGTGTAGGATTCGCAAAATTGGATTTCATATTAATAAGGATCAATGGGCAGAAGAGGCCATGATTTTAAAGACTGTTTTAAGAGAAGCCCAGAAAAAGCGGCATACAAAATGGCCGCTGTATCATGTGACCAACTTATTGGGACACTTTAAAATGGTTCCTGCACAACCTCAGACAACTATGTGGATTGAACCCATAGCAAGTTCTGGAAGCTGTTTTCTAAGAGAAAAAAAAAGCCAGACCCACAGGCATGCATGCATATGGATTAGATGCAGATCCACTCAAGATCTGGCTGGAGACAGAGGCCATCTAAATGTTGACCCAGATGAAAGAGACAATAACTTATTCATGAGGACAACACCAAGGGCTCGGTAACAGGATTAGCACAAAATTAAAAAACAATGAAAGCCATTTCAAACCAGAGATGGGCCTGTTACCAGCCGCTTAAAATGATTTAAAATATAATAACTGCCCCGCTGTGCTCAAAGCCACCAAAAGTTAAAACAAAGACTCACCTGATTTTTGGCGGGAAGTGAAGCCTCAGGAAGAAAGGTATAACTGAAGAGACTTTTCAGCAGTTGAGACAAGCAGAAGCACCGGGTTGGAAGCGATACTCGAGGCAAGCTGAACAAGCAGCTTGAAGGACACGGCAGTGGGACACGACGCGACAGGGGCAACGACCCCAGGGACAGCTTGGACGAGTTGAGACACAGGACCAGGACGCAGCACCCCGGAACGCAGCTTGAGGAGAAAGACACAGCTTGGGAGAAGACTTTGGAGGAAGCTTGAATCAACAAGCTCGGACAGTCACAAAGAGAGCGGAGAAAAAGGACAGTTTAAAATTGGACAGTCGTTGCAGCCCCAGGAGCCTCGTTTTCAAAACCTTGCACTTCCTAGTGGGATTGGTGAGCATGTTTCTGGCCCTTCACAATCAGATCTAGTTAGGTTTAATAAGGGGGTGGATTTAAGGGTACAATTAACATGAGTTGTTGTCCCTCGATGTTCCATGTGTTTCTTTATTTCATGATGATCTTTGTAGAGTATAAGATGCCTATATTTGCCTTAGTTAGTATAATGTCGTTATGATTTGTTTGTATTTGTTTTTCCCTCCCATGTACCGTACTCTTGTCTTTGTTGCATTTGATTTGATATTTTTTCCATTTGCAATAAAATTTCATTTTTATTCATCAAACTTGGTCTACAAGAGTCTTCTCTGCATTGCAGTTCCTGCACCTAAGTCCAGATTATAGAATCTAAGGGGTGAGTGGGTCGAACCACTCAAAGTTTTACTGTGCAAGAGAGAGAGGCCTCTAGAGAGAGAAACCTCAGGGAAACCTCTCGAGGAAAACCCCTTACAGAAAATGGCGAGTCAGGCAGGAGTCTGGCAGCAGGATTGCAATGTAGTAGATCCAAGTTTGAATGGTCGAAATGCAATGGATGAGAGGATAGCGGATTATGTTTTTGGGAAGGTAAACCTTACAAAACAGTGGATATCCGACCTATTAAGAGATAGGCGCCCGCTAGACGCAGCCATCAAGTGGACAGAAAGCAAAGAGCACAAAAGATCTGTAGAAAAGGCGGTCTGGCTGATGTGCTACAAGAAGCAAGTCCAGCTTTTGGACCAAGTCGTTGTAGCACAGACGGCCCAGATCAAAGGGTTATTAGCAGAAGTAGAGGAAAAGGTTGCGGGAGGAAAGAAACTGATTGAATCGCTTAACGCGCTGAATCAGGAACGCCAATCCGTAACTCACCGCCATGAGACCAGGATAGATTACTTGGGAGTGTCAGGTCGTTGAGGCCAAGGCCAGTGAAGGTAGAATGAGAGACAGGTGTTTCCGCCTAGCTAAGCAGGTAGAGACACAGGAGGAAAGTATTCTGGGAGCTAGGGCAGCATACAAGATGGCCATGGAGGATAGGTCTGAGAACACCGACCATAGCGCTTGCCACAGGGAGCTAGAGGACCTGAGAACGGCCCTAGCGAAGGCAAACGGCTTGGTGTGCCTCATAAACCCACCAGCGAGCCAGCTACTGTTAGCCAAGGAATCCAAAAGACCGATTCCACAAGAGGCAGTTAGGGTACCAACCCCCGAGCCCTCAGCACCTCCCGCCTATACTGAGTCTTGGACTGCGGGGAAGGAAACGGTGGAGTTAGACGAAGAGATTCCTGAGGTAGAGCAGCCCCAGGTAGTCGAGTCGAAGCCAGCACCGATGTGTCCTGCTCGACACCGAAGGCTCGGTCCGGACCAAGCGAATGGCGAGGACGGACCCCTCGTGAATCAGATCATAATGCCCCATAGCGCACGACAGCTAAGGGAAATGATCAGTAACATCCCAAAACTCTCCGAGTCAGGAGATCCCTCCGTGCATTATAGGGACGTGGAGCAGACTGCAGCAGTTAATGACTGCGACGGGGTTGAACAGTCCAAAATGCTGCTGTTCTCCCTGGACAGCTCGCTCTTCCAGTGTCTCCCTGACGAGAGCAAGAGAGGGCACAAGGCGTATGAGGAGTTACGGGATGAGATCCTGGAGATTATAGGGGAGGGTGACGGAACTCCGTTCCTCCGACTGGAAAGGACGGTACAGCTCGAGGGAGAACCCCCACGGGTTTTCGCCGGAAGGTTGTGGCCAGTGTACCGGCGCAGCTATCCGGGCAGGCCGGACCGGAACGGGCTGAATGATAACCAAAGGGCTCATTGGCTCCGGTGTCTGGTCGCCAATTGCTTGCCACAGGTGAGGGAGCAGGCCAAAGCATGGTTTGACCTCACTGACCCCCGCGCCACGGAGGAAGTAGTACTTGATCAGCTCACGATAGGTTACAGGAACAGCAGAAGTCAGGAAACACCTCCCCAGAAAGGAAAGGTGCATGAGGCAAAACCCGCAGCTCCAAGCAAGAAGGAGTGGAGGCAGGAAGGGAATCACCCTGTCCAAGCCAAGCTCAATTGCTACGGGTGCGGGAAGGATGGATATTGGCGCAAGGACTGTAGAAATCCGTGGAAGGATAATAGAGGGAAATTTCCCGCAGTCCAAGCCCAAGCCCAGACCGCCGCCTCAGCACCAGCCCAAAACCAAACCGTAGCTCCTGCCCCAGCACCAGGAGCTGGTGCAGTTGTGGATCCCGCTGCGATTGAATCGATTTTAGAGACAATGCGGTCTCTGATGATTTCGCAGGGGAAAATAGCTGTCACCACCGGCCTTGTCGTTCCCGTAACCCCGACAGTTGTGCCCAATTGACTAGAGCCAGCGCAGCCTGTCGACCTGTGTCCTCTAGAAAGACATGCACAGGAAGAGACCTCCTGTAAAATGGAGGAATACCTGCGGTGCCAGGTTGCGGAGGCTAAGTTAGTTGAGCAGGTTTTAAGGGAGGAGAACGCCAGGTTAACAGCGAGGGCTGGCAGTTTAGAGGGTCAGCTAAGGGTTTTTAAAATGGTTCATGACCGGTGTAAACTGTTTAAGCCAGGTGCAAAAGAACCAGCAGGGAAAGCCAGGTCTGAGAGTAAAAGCAATAAGCCTGAGGCAAGTAAAGAGTCACAGACCACACAAGCTGGCGTTGCAGCCTGCTTGAGGGGAGGAGCCATCCCGCCCACCTGGGAGGCTTCCCCGATGGCCTGGGACTCGGACGAGGAGGGACCCGAACAGCAAGGTCCCGCCCTCGACACGATTCTGCAGGAGGAGGAGTCGGAGGACGGAGGTTCCGCCCTCGACTCGAGCGTGGGGGAGGTAGAAATTGGGGGCAGAGATTCTCCACCTGTAGGGACAGGTGGGGAGGAGCCGTCTGCCACAGACCCAATTCCCGAAGGGGCGGAGCCTGAGGGGAGGGAGCCGAAGCCCACAGTCGTGGAAGAGCCACGGGCTGTGAGAGCCAAAGTCCCACCCAAAGGTCCACTCGCCAAGGGAGCCTGCCCAAATCCCAAAGGGGCGGAGCCTGAGGGAAGGGAGCCGAAGCCTACTGTCGTGGAAGAGCCACGGGCTGCGAGAGCTGAGGGCCCACCCGAAGGCCCACTCGCTAAGGGAGCCACGCCCAAAGTACCTTCTCACAGGTCGGCCCGAACGCCTCAGCCTGTAAAGTCTTGGCCCGAGTCACCCACTCCCAGTAGACACCGACTTCAGAAATCATTAAGAAAGCACAGTCCCCGTTTAACAGCAAAAGGCTGCGGGGAACCAGAGATACAGGTCACTGCAGCCCCGGCACAGGGAGCGGTGAGCTGCAGTCCAGAGCCACAGGTCACTGCAGCCCCGCCACAGGGAGCGGTGAGCTGCAGTCCGATCAGGGATTAGGCAAGCCGCCCGGGGACGGGCGGCGCTGTACATAAGTTTAGTTTAAGTTTTAAGGTGATTCGTTGTTTGTACACTGTAAAAAGGTCACACATTCGCAAAAGTATGAGAATAGAGGGGAATGGAGGGAGCATTATGTGCGGGTAGAAGAAGAGACACCCGTTTAGATTTTGCTGCTCTGTATAAAGTTAAAGTTTCCCTCCCTCCTCTGTATTATTTTTTTTTTTTTTGATGTGTATTCATGTGTTTTTGGATTTTCGTATGTATTTCATTTTATTATTGAAGTTTATTAGACGTGATTATTATTATTTGATAATGTGTATCTACTAGGTGATGTAGGGGTATAAGGCCCCCCTCCATGCCTGGAAGTAAGTTGTAAGATTTTTTAACTCCAAGGTATTGCCATCTATAGATGCTTAATGTACACTAGATTTTTCTGAAATGGGAAATGCATGTGTCGTGGGGTCATGGATAGGTAAACACTGGGGATGGTTAGATTGTGGAAGGACAGAAAATTTTGCTCACCCGGAATTATGATACTCCAAGCAAGTTACAGTATCATCAGGGGGAGTGTAGGATTCGCAAAATTGGATTTCATATTAATAAGGATCAATGGGCAGAAGAGGCCATGATTTTAAAGACTGTTTTAAGAGAAGCCCAGAAAAAGCGGCATACAAAATGGCCGCTGTATCATGTGACCAACTTATTGGGACACTTTAAAATGGTTCCTGCACAACCTCAGACAACTATGTGGATTGAACCCATAGCAAGTTCTGGAAGCTGTTTTCTGAGAGAAAAAAAAAGCCAGACCCACAGGCATGCATGCATATGGATTAGATGCAGATCCACTCAAGATCTGGCTGGAGACAGAGGCCATCTAAATGTTGACCCAGATGAAAGAGACAATAACTTATTCATGAGGACAACACCAAGGGCTCGGTAACAGGATTAGCACAAAATTAAAAAACAATGAAAGCCATTTCAAACCAGAGATGGGCCTGTTACCAGCCGCTTAAAATGATTTAAAATATAATAACTGCCCCGCTGTGCTCAAAGCCACCAAAAGTTAAAACAAAGACTCACCTGATTTTTGGCGGGAAGTGAAGCCTCAGGAAGAAAGGTATAACTGAAGAGACTTTTCAGCAGTTGAGACAAGCAGAAGCACCGGGTTGGAAGCGATACTCGAGGCAAGCTGAACAAGCAGCTTGAAGGACACGGCAGTGGGACACGACGCGACAGGGGCAACGACCCCAGGGACAGCTTGGACGAGTTGAGACACAGGACCAGGACGCAGCATATAGATGCCTATATTTGCCTTAGTTAGTATAATGTCGTTATGATTTGTTTGTATTTGTTTTTCCCTCCCATGTACCGTACTCTTGTCTTTGTTGCATTTGATTTGATATTTTTTCCATTTGCAATAAAATTTCATTTTTATTCATCAAACTTGGTCTACAAGAGTCTTCTCTGCATTGCAGTTCCTGCACCTAAGTCCAGATTATAGAATCTAAGGGGTGAGTGGGTCGAACCACTCAAAGTTTTACTGTGCAAGAGAGAGAGGCCTCTAGACAGAGAAACCTCAGGGAAACCTCTCGAGGAAAACCCCTTACACCGCCACCCCCGGCGTGACCGCACCGTCCTGCACTGTTGGTCCCTCGCAGCCCATGGCTGCTGGCTGAGGACCTGTGTCCTTGGACCTCTCCCTGGCTCGAGGGGCGGCCCTTGGTAACTGGAGGGCTGGTGACCATGGCTTTCTCGGCTGGGGCGTCCGTGGGGACCTTCTAGGGGCTTTGACGGGTGGGGCTTTCTTGGCCGCTGGGCTTTTACCCGAACCACTGCTCCCCCAGGCTTGACCCCTCCTGAACCTGGGCTGGCGGCAGGTAACTTTTCACAGCCTGCTGCTGCGAACTGAGAGTCTCCACCCCCAGGTCCCATGGCTGGGTCCGGGGCGGGATTTTCGACCTCAGGTCCCTCCCTCTCTACACCTGGGTTAGGGGCGGGGTTTTCGCCCTCAGGTCCCTCCCCCTCGTCTGGATCCCAGAAGAGTGGGGGAGTGTCCCAATCGATGGGCGGAATGGTCCCTCCCTTCAAGCAAGCCACAGCGCCTGCCTGTGCAGTCTGTGAACTCGCTCCTGCTGCAAGCTGAGGATCTTTATCCTCAGACCTTTCCCTAACTGGCTGCTTTCCCCTTTCAGGTGTAAACAGCTTACATTGGTTGATGTAACCAGCGGCCTGTTTTAAAACCTGTGCTGAAGGCTCGCCTGCTGCCCCGAACGGACCTGCTAGGGGCTCCCCTTTCTCTTTCCTCACAGGGATGGTCTTACAGACGGGATCTTGGGCCCGGACCTGCTTTGTGTCCGGGGCCAAAACTACCCCCCGTGTGCCTCCCTTGTCCTGGACTGCGGCTTCCGGACCTGCCCGATAGGGGTCCCGGGACTCTCCTTCCCCAGCCTTATCTATGGCCCTTTCTCCAGCGCGCACGGTCAGACCGAGGAATTTCACCTCCTGTTGGCTGATCTGCGCCTTCTTGGGATTTACCTTGAAACCCTTCTGCCCTAACAGCTCCAGCAGTTCGGCCAATAGCGGGCCATGCTCCTCTTTCGAATCAGTGAACAGGAGCAGGGCATCCACATATTGAACCAACTGTCTGGGCTGGCTAAAATCCTTCAAACTGTCGGCCATGCACTGATGGAAAATGCTGGGGCTGTTGTGGAAGCCCTGTGGCAAACAGTGCCACGTGTACTGTTGCCCTTTAAACATAAAGGCAAACTTGTACTAATCCTCCCTCCTTACAGGGATGGACCAAAACCCATTTGAAATATCCAGCACCGTGAAAGTGGTCGCGGATGCTGGAATACTCCCGATGAGGTCAGCAACTGCTACTACTGTGGGTGCGCAGGCTGGGATGTTGCTATTGAGCACCCGATAGTCCACCGTGGCCCTCCAGGAATTGTCCGGCTTTCTGACCGGCCATAACGGAGAATTCACGTGGGTAGCTATCGGTCTCAGAACTCCCTGCTGTACTAATGAGGACATGGCTGCTTCCATGTCCGGCTCTGCTTCCCTGGGGAAGTTATATTGTTTCTGTGGTCGGGCCATGGGGTCCCTGTCTACGCTGACCTCAAACCCTGTGACCCTCCCGCAGTCGTGTTTGTGAGTGGCAAATGTGGCCAGGTGGGCCTGCACAAATGCCTGGAATTCTGGTGGGGTGTTGCTGACCATGAGCCCCAGGTTATAATCCTCTTTGGGCTTCATGGTGCAGAGGGTCCCCTTCCCTTCCTTTCCCGGGATTACTACGATCTCTCCGTTCTTTACTTTTCCTGCCCCCCAAAGGCAGTGATTCCTCAAATCCACTAGGATCCCGTGGCCTACAATAAAGTCAGCTCCCAGGACCCCTCTTCCAACCTCCACATCCCATTTCATCAGGACACACGTCCACTTGGAGCAGAGTGGTCCTATCCAAATGGTGAGCGGGATGGAAACCGAGCCAGCCTGTTCCCTACCCGTGAACCCCAATAGACTGTATGGGACCCTGCTGGAGAGAGGTGAGGTGGCGGGGTTAGCGGAGTAGATCGCGGTGCGTGATGTCCCCGTGTCTCTGTCACCTTTTCCACCTCCATCTCCAAAAGGGGTCTCCTCCACTCATCATATCGGAGCGAACAGAGATAAACAGGCTGTGCCGGCTCTAGTCATGGCTGTGGGTTGGATGGGGCTGACGGGGTGAGAGCACTGGTGGCGGCTGCTACTTTCCCCTGGCCAGTCAGTAAGGACCTCATAGCGTCCAAAAGTGACTCGACCTCTGCGGAAGGGGTCCCTACCCCCGCCTTTTGGGCTGGGGCTGTGGGATGCTTTCCCTTGTTATCCTTCCAAGGTGTGGAGATGCCGGTGTTGGACTGGGGTGGACAAATGTAAGAAATCACACAACACCAGGTTATAGTCCCAACAGCTTTATTTGAAATCACAAGCTTTCGGAGCGCTGCTCCTTCATCAGGTAAAGTGGAGAGATGCATAAAAACACAGCTTATATAGTCAGAGAATAATGTCAGATGTTTATAGGTAATCTTTCTAACTGCCATTTATCACACCTCGGCAGGGAGATGATCACAGCAATCAAAGGTGTAAGTGGTGTCCAAACAGGTCAGTCAGGAAAACATTACATCAAAGAACAATGAGGTGGGGTCACAAGGGGTCAAATGTTGCAGATGCTGGGGTCTGTATGAAAAACAAAAAAAGACAAAAAACATTTTTTTGCTGGAAATCACAGCATGAGTATGTACCATGTACCTGGTGGGTGGTTTCCTCACGTGTGATGATGGTATCTGTGTTGATGATCTGGCATGTCTTGCAGAGGTTGCTGTGGCACCATCAAACTCACCATGGACTACTCCTCAGAATCGGTTTCATTCTTGGACACACGAATCTCCATCAAAGACGGACACCTCAGCACTTCACTCTACCGCAAGCCCACGGACAACCTCAGGATGCTTCACTTCCAAGGGTTTTTGCACTCCTTCCGCCAGTGACCATCCTTCCCAGACCCGTAACAATTGGTCTTTGTGTTGGGGGGGTTACCCCCTTCCTGGTGCTACTCTTTCCCACTCTGCACTCCTGGTTTTATCTCATGCACCTTTCCCTTAGGTGGGTGTGCATCGGCTCCCCTACCGTTTTTGTAGCCAGCGTGAGCTGCCTAATTACCGTGAGCTCTGTGGCCTGGGGATCTTTGGGGTTGAACCAGGCTTCTGCTTTGGCCCAGACCTGTGGCAAGCTGTTCGCCACCAGGCAGTGGAGCCAATGCGTCAGGGAATCCCTGTTCAGGAACGTCCAGCCTGGCGTCCCTGGGCAAGCTTTCCGGTACACCAGCCACAGCCGGTCTGCAAAAGCCTGCAGGGTTTCCCCAGAAAGCTGGATCGTCTTCTCCACGCAGGAGAAGGGACTTCCCTCATCCATCCCCATGGCCTCCAGAACCACATCTCTAAGCTCCTCGTACCCGCTCTGCCCCCTTTTACACTCGTCAGAGAGGGATTGGAGGAGATTACTCTCCAGGGAGAATAGCAGCATCTTGGCCTTCTCAGCGTCATCGCAGTCGTTGACGCTGGCGGTCTGCTCTATTTCCCTGAAGTGGATCGAGGGGTCTCCTTTTGCGGAAAGCTTCGGGATATGGTTGACCATAACCCTGAGCTGTTGGGTGTTAAAGGGTAATATGAACTGGTTTTGGAGGGGTCCCTCATTGTCGCCATTGGCGGGTGGGCCAAACCTCCGATGCCGCGCTGGGCACATCTGTCCCGGCTCCGGCCTCTCGGGCGGGGGTTGCTCCACCTCCGCCTCCACCTCTGGCTCCGCTTCGGGTTCCACCCCCGGTTCCACCCCCCCTTGCTGCCAAACCTCACGGAAACTTGGCGCTTATGGGTGGTGGCCGTGAGGTCTCCTCTCTCTCAACCGGGTCATCCCTAGGCACCACCGGTGACGTTGGAACTGTCCTCCCCTCGTTCCCCATAAAATCTGCCTGGCCTGCCTTTGGGCTTATGAGACATATCATGCCTTTTGCCTTCCGGAGGGCCCGGCTCAGATTTTCTATCCTCTCTCTACAGGGGCCGTGGTCTGCTTCCTCAAAGCCCTGTTCACTTGCTAGCTTGTAAGCGGCTTTTACCTCCTGTACTTTCTCTTCCTGTTCCCTGATCTGCCTTGCCAAGCAGGCGTTTTTCTCCCGCAACCTGAACTCATTTCCCTTGGCCTCGGTGACTTGGCACCATAGGTATTCCAACTGGGCCTTGTGTTCTCCTACTAAATGTACTCTCTCTTGGTTCAAAGCCTGCAAAGCTACTAATAACTTCTCCCCTGCGAGAGCCTTATCCCGGATCTCCAGGGCTGACTCCTTTATCTCGAATGCCTGTGCTGCAACGAGCCCATCCAAAAGCTGGACCTGGTTTTTAAAGCACATCAGCCAAACTGCCTTCTCTAAGGACTTCTTGTGTTCCTTTCCCTCAGTCCACTTAGCTGCTGCATCTATCAGACGCCCAGCCCTTAACAGAGTGGTGATCCACTTCTTAGTGATATTCACCTTACTAAACACATAATCAGAAATCCTTTCCTCCATCACGGTTCGCTCATCCGAACCACTGTCCACTGCATCGCAACCTTGTTGCCGGTGTCCTGCCGCGGTCACCATTTCTGTAGGGGGTGGCGTGTGGTGGTGTTTGGTGCGTACGCCCAGTCAGTTATGCCTCTGACTGTTTTGTGAGCGGTTCGAATTGCTCCCACGCCCCTGGGTTCTAGACACCGGACTTAGGTACAAGGCGGCGGTACAGAGAAGACTCGAGTAGACAGGTGGTTGGATGTAAACAAAAACCAAGATTTTATTGAAGAGAAAAAAACTGATACAATCTTATGGAAAATTACTAGTGCATACTTCTACAGGCAAAAATACAAAAGAAGAATAACTATACTTATACAGGGAATGGGGAACACACGGCACATCGAGGGAAAACAACTATCTTAACAATCCCCTTATCCTTATCCCACCCCCTATACCTAACTAGATTAAACTATGAGGGGCCAGAACTTCATGCTCACCAATCAAAACAACGGTGGGGTTCGGGGTTCGCTCTTGGTGCTCTCTGGAGCCTGCCGTTGTCACGTGGTCTCCGGGCGCTGCAAGGCCATTGTCCAGGTTCGAGTACCCCAAAGTTAAAGTCTCTGTTTGGGTACTTTACCTTGCAGGGATGATTCTTCGTCGCCAGCCACCAGTTTGAGTTGGTGTGCAGATATTCGAAGGTCGGCTGAGGCTGAAGGCCCGATAATTTGAAGCCTCCCCTCAGTTCGTCTCCTCAGTTGGTCTTCTTCAGCCGGTCTTCCTCAGGTGGCCTTCCCTCCTCTCCTCGTCGCGTCCCGCCTCGCCTGGCCTGAATTGTCCGTCCGATCCGGTGCCGGGACGATTCCAGATGGAGTGGGGAAAAGGCACAGGCAAAGGCCAGGGGGTAAGCGTGGGACGGGGAAAGAGCAGCAGCCACGAGGGCGAGGAACCGAAGAGCAGAGAGAGCAGCAGCACCAGCACACCGTTTGCTACCCGGGGGCCTTCAATTATACCTTTTTCGAAAACCCTTATCTGCGCGCCAAATCAGGTCAGTTCTTTGCCTTAATCTTGGAGGGCTATTTTAAATAATGGTAGCAATCCATACTAACTGTTTATGGATGGCTGGTAATCGCGTCTACCGGCCCGATAATTGACTTGTATTGTCATGAAAGTTCCTTGATGGGCCTGTCCAGCCTCGATGGCTCCGCTAATCTGTTTCCGATTATATATGTAGACTGCTTGATGGCCTTAACTATAGGCCTAAACTGAATTTAGATTTGTCTCCAATTCGGTCTAACGCATAATTCAGAGTCCTGTCTGGTTTCAAAATACAAAGTCTCTCTTCACAGAAACCTGCAGCTTGGGTTTCGATCCACAAGCTGTCTGCGTTGCAGAGTCCATTTTAAAATCTCACAGGCTTTCTGCCACGAGGCACGGATGCCATCTTGGGTACCCTTTTTGATTTAAAATGTCCACGCATGGTCCCGTTTATTAATAACAGCCTTTGGGGAAATGCAGAAATTTTGCAAATTTTCCCATCAACATGTGGGAACAGCCTTTCCCTGTCTAGCCTATCCAAACCGGTCATAATCTTGTACACCTCTATCAAATCACCCCTCAACCTCCTTTGCTCTAATGAAAACAAATCCAGATTCTCCAACCTGTCCTTGTAGCTAAGATTCCCCATCCCCGGAACCATTCTGGTAAATCTCCTCTGCACCCTCTCAAGGGCCTTCACATCCTTCCTAAAGTGTGCTGACCAGAACTGGATGCAATACTCCAGTTGTGGCCTAACCAGCGCTTTATAAAGATTCAGCATAACTTCTCTACTTTTGTACTCAATACCTCTATTTATGAAACCCAAGATCCCATATGCTTTGCTAACCACTCTCTCAGTTTGTCCTACCACCATCAGGGACCTATGCACATTAACTCCCAGGTCCCTCTGTCCCTGTACACTCTTTAAAACTGTCCCATTAAGTGTATATTGCCTCTCCCTGTTCCTTCTGCCAAAATGCATCACCTCACACTTCTCTGTATTAAATTCTATCTGCCACTTGTCTGCCCATTCTGCTAGCCTTTCTATGTCCTGTTGCAGTCGATTGGTATCATCCTCACTGTTCGCCACCCCCCCAAGTTTGGTGTCATCAGCAAATTTAGAAATTCTACATTGTATTCCAATATCCAGGTCATTTATATATATCAAAAAAAGCAGTGGCCCCAGCACTGATCCTTGGGGAACACCACTGTCTACCATCCTCTAGTCTGAAAAACAGCCATTTACCACAACTCGCTGTTTTCTGTCCTTAAGCCAATTCCTTATCCAAGCTGCCACTGACCCACCTATTCCATGAGCCTCAATTTTGTTAACCAGCCTTCTATGTGGTACTTTGTCAAACGCCTTCCTAAAATCCATGTATACAACATCCATTGCATTCCCTTCATCGATCCTCCCGGTTACTTCTTCAAAAAATTCAATTAGTCAAACATGATCTGCCTTTTACAAATCCGTGTTGGCTCTCCTTAATTAACTTAAACCTCTCCAAGTGCTTGCTAATTTTTTCCTTGATTAGTTTCTAAAACTTTACCCACTACTGATGTTAAACTGACCAGCCTGTAATTATTGGATTGTCCTTGCACGCGTTCTTGAACAATGGTGTCACATTTGCCATTTTCCAATCCTCAGGCACCTCCCCCGCATCTAGGGAAGATTGGAAAATTATGGCAAGCCCTTCCGCTATCTCCTCCCCCAATTCCCTTAACAATCTGGGATGCAAGCCATCTGGACCAGGCCATTTATCCACTCTAAGCATACCCAGCCTTTTTAGTACATCCTGTCTATCAATTTTCCACCCCTTCCATTAGTCGACCTGGCCCACCTCATTCCCCAGCACCAGATCCAGCAATGCCGCCTTCCTAGTTGGGCCAAGAACATACTGGTCAAGGAAATGCTCCTGAACACATTTCAGAAATTCCTCCCCCTCCTTTCCCTTTACCCTAGCATGATCCCAATCAATATTTGGGTAATTAAAGTCCCCCAATATCACCACTCTATAGCTCTTGCATATCTACAATTTCCCTGCAAATTTGCTCCTCTACCTCCCTCTCACTATTTGGAGGCCTATAGAATACCCCCAAAAGCGTGATCATACCCTTTTTGCTCCTCAACTCTAACCAAATGGATTCTGTCCTTGTCCCCTCAAGACATCCTCCCTTTCCGACACTACAATGTCTTCCTTAATCAGCAATGCCATCCCACCTCCCTTTTTTCCTTCCCTATCTTTTCTGAACACCTTGTACCCTTGAATATTAAGTGCCCAGCCCTCACTGTTTTTAAGCCACATTTCTGTTATTGCCACATCATATTGCCACACGGCTAATTGTGCTCGTAGCTCACCAACCTTATTCACCACACTGTGTGTTTATGTACGTGCATTCTAAACCCATTTTTGAATTTTTCGTAGTCTTTCTTAGTCTGCTCCTATCTAATATGGTACTACTTCCGTCTCTAGTACTACTTTCTTCTCTAGTACTATCCAACACACTCACTCTCTCATGCACTTTATTCCTCTTTTCTACTCCTATATGTTGGTGCCCATCCCCCTGCCAAGCTAGTGCAAACCCTCCCCAACAGCACTAGCAAACTTCTCCGTGAGAATATTGGTCCTGGCTCTGTTGAGGTGTAACCTGTCTAGCTTGTACAGGTCCCACCTTCCCCAGAAATGGTCCCAATGCCTCAGGAATCTAAAGCCCTCCCTCCTGTTGCACCATCTCTCCAGCCACGCATTCATCTGTTCTATCCTCATAATCCTGTACTCACTAGCACGTGGCACCGGGAGTAATCCGGAGATTGCTACCTTTGAGGTCCTGCTTTTTAATCGCTCTCCTAGCTCCCTAAACTCAGCCTGCAGGACCTCATCCCTCTTTCTGCCTGTCGTTGGTACCGATATGGACAACGACCTCTGGCTTTTCACCCTCCCCCCTCAAGAGTGTCCTGCAGCCGCTCAGTGACATCCTTGACCCTGGCACCAGGGAGGCAACATACCATCCTGGAGTCACATCTGCGGCTGCAGAAATGCCTATTTGCTCTCCTAACTATCGAATCTCCTACCACTATTGCTCTTCCACTTTTTCCTCCCCACCTGTGCAGCTGAGCCACCAGTGGTGCCTTGGATATGTCTCTGGCTGCACTCCCCAGCAGAACCATCGCCCCCACCAGTATTCAGAACAGAATACTGGTTGGAGAGTGAGATGCACTCCGGGGACTCCTGCACTACCTGCCTGGTCCTCCTCTTCTGTCTGGCGGTCACCCATTCCCTCTGCAGTCGGTCAAAATGAGTGCATCATCCAATATTTTGGGGAAAAAACTAAAATCTATAATCAAAGCATTACAAAAGGTTGCAGTCTATGTGATTTTATTTGGCTCTCTACATAATAGTAGAGTTCTCAAAACCTTGACTGCAAGAGAAATAATTAGCTTTGTTATATGGGATTAATTTGCTTGAAAGAAAATCATTCCAGGAAAGCTAGAGTCAAGAATAGAGCACTGACTCATCCATATTTTAACAAGCCTATCTCCTACAGGAAGGACCTGTCACCAACATAATCTTTCAGCCGTTTGGGGGCCTGAAGTCTAGATAAGCCGACAGTGTTTTACTGCAAATCTTTATATAATTGTTGCACCTTTATTCATTAACTTTGGCATTTCACTCAGTCTCCCTGAGCACATTTTTCAAAGTGAGCGATTCCGAGGAGGCTTGAACCCAGTTGACTTTTCAAGGAATTAAAATGCGAGTGTGTTGTAATTGATTATGTGAAATGTTAAGGTGGACAAGATACATACAAGCATTGGACAGTTTTGAAGTTAAACCTGACTTCTTAACTATGAAATCCCAGAACTTTTCAAAGGACGTTGGGACTTCCTGCACTGACAACTTCCTGATTTATTTAGCACAAGTAAATTGATCTCACTGTACCCTTTAGATCCAATTACAAAATAAGTAGCAATCTAATTTTAAATATTAAAAAAAGTGATGCTCACTTGCTAGCCTGAGACTCCATTCAACATGACGGTAATAGGAATTGCTCAGGTTCCCAAGGCTGTAAAAATTGTCAACGTGAAATAACAGTATTTGACAGTCATATTCCAATTCCAGTAGATTGGTTGACATAGGAATCTGGAGAATGGAAAACATCAAGCAAATAGGAGTGGGGGGAAGGGCAGCTAGCTGCTGGTTGCTCAAGGTGATCGCGATGGTGTTGTCAGGGATATGACCCAGCATGTCACTGAACATTTTTCCCTTCACACCTCATCCCAATAAACATTCTTCCATTGATGTTAAAGTTATAATTGTCAACAGGGTTGTTACATACTTATATTCCCTGGAAGACTGAGGGCAGCCATGGTAAATGACTATAAAATAATGAAAGGTATGGATAAGGTTGAAGTAAACAAGCAATTAATTGAACTTAGACAATGAACATAAGACGACAAGACATAAGAAGAAAATTCAAGCAAGATTAAAAGATTAGGAGGAAAAAACTCATCTACTTTCTCCGACCAAGATTGTAGATACGTGGAACAGACTCCAAAGGTGGTAGCTGATTTAGTATCGAATGATACCTTAAAAAAAAGGGTGGGATCAATATCTTTTGAGAAAGGAGATTGAGGGTTACGGAGACATTAATAGCAAGGGGAATTCTATTTTTGAGGAATGTATGGGAAAGAAATGGAACAGTGGTAGTCGAGGAGTGGGTTGGGGTGGGGTGGGATGGGGTGGGAGGAGTGGGAAAGACTGTGAAGTGAAGCGTTAACCTGTCTTTTCTCTTTACAGATGCTGACTAACCTGTTGCGAATTTTCAGCATTTTTTTCTTTAAGTTTCAGATTTCCAGCATTTGCATTTGACTGCAATAGTTTTTCTTTGAGTGTGGGAGTCCATTGGCACAAACCCATACCCTTATACTGTACATGCATCAGCGTCTCAACACGTTCCGTCACTTGTAGGGAAATATTTGTTCGTGGATTATTAAACTAGAATAGAAATTAGGAGTTTCTCTCAGTACTATAACTTAAGCATTGATAATCAACGTTGAGACTGATCTGCAGTGAGAAAATAATTCAAAAGCTAAAAATATCAAAACAATGTAAGACTTTGTGGCCTAGAAATTCGGTGGGGTTAGCGCCCAATTAGAGGCGTTAGAGGGTCTTGCGCCGGAATTATAGCTGGTAACGAAATTGCGTTGGGCCCTACCATCGGCGTTAGCTGGTAGCGCTGCGCCAGCACCGATGACGTCATCGGTGTGCGCAGCGTCCCGGTTGCCGTGGTAACCCGGCCCCAAGCCCAAATTCAGTTGCGGCCGCCTCGCCCGTGGCAGCCGCAACCAACGATTGTTGAAAGGGATGTTACACTCCTTTGCGCCGGCGCATAAAGGTGGAGTGGCGGCCGGCCGCTTTCCCGGCGGCCGCCTGCCCGCACCTCCCTCCCCGGACTCCTCCACCACCCCCCCGCGGCACTGATGTGTGTGGCCCGCGAGCCCGGCTCTTCCCCGAGGTGCCGGGCTCATTTGTCGGGCGAATCGACCGGCCAGCGGTCGGCTGCAGGCAGCTCCTCCTTAACAGAAGGAGGAGGCCTGCAGTACCCCAGCCTGCCGCACCGCCTCGGGTGCCGCAGCGGGGGATTAGCGCCTCAAAACTGCACTGAACGCCCATAGTGAGGCGCAAAAACCCTCCATTAGCGCCCGCCGCCGTCTGGGCCCGGGGCAACCGAATTTTCGTCGGGCGCAGCGGCATTAACGCCGGCGCAAAATTTCGGGCGCTAAAGCCCTGGCGGACCCACAACCGAATTTCTAGGCCGGTAACTTTGAATGAAAAAGGACACTTGACACTTTAGAAGTAAAGGAATGCAATCATTTATTAAATGTCACTTATACACTTTATTTTTTTTTTAAGTCAAGTAAAATAATTTTCAGGCTGCATGACCTGTGTTTCACAGAACTAAAAAAAGACTTCAGAGATATGAATTAAGTATTGAAATAGAACTAGGTTATGCAAAACAAGGCAATCAGTGCTACAATCCAATATTTAGACAGCAACAGTTGACCTCAAAAAGGTATGAACCACACAAGTAGTGGTATAAATACCCAATGTTCTTAAATACCAACAATCAAATAACACATTAGAATACTGTAAACAATGCATAATGTGAATCAAAAATGGCAGCCAAGTTATGTTATAAGTATGAAAAGATAATTTAAAGATATATAAAGACAAGATTTAAAAATACAAAAAAATGTAACAGTGTTTACTTTGGTCTTCAGTACACAGTAAAAAAAAGTTTTAATACATTAACAGCCATAATTAGAAATACGGACTAGTTTAGCAGCTGTGCAGTTCACCATAATGTTGGCAAATTAACACTGCTAGATGAAAAAAAAATGTGTTAAGAGGTAGACCTAGTTTATTACACAACTGGTAGCTTCAAATTCTCGACTGCCCTCAGAGGCAACATACATTTTAAAGAATCACAGGTTGTCATAACTCAAGGAACATGAGGAGGAATCAGTAGTTGGTTTTTTTTGCTTTCTGGACTAGCAAAGAGACACGTGTATACATTCAATTCACATTCTATATTCAAGGACAGGTTTACTTGAGTGCCCTAGACACATTTTTACAACAGACAGTACAGGGTGTGCAGTCCCCATGAAGAGTAGTTTGGCAGTGTCGTTAAGTCAGAAGAAACCCAATCTGCGAGCCACAAAAACTGAGATTCAAGGAGCACAGGATGAAATGTCCTTCATACGAGAACTTCTGACAGATCTTGGGTGATAAGCGTCACCTATGACCTGTTTGGGTAAAAACTCACTGCATTTTCTTTTGGTTAGTTTGTACTGAAATAAAAACCAAAAATTGAGCTTCTGAGCCGGGTCAGATCTTTCCACAGCAGCACGCTTGAATCACCCCATTTTTAATACAGATTACTGCACACCCTTACAGCCATACTACCGACCAATACCAAAGCACATGACATATGCGAGTACAAAGAAAGCTCCGCTTTCAAGAAAGCACATCCGTGATATTCGCGGTTAACTACTCATAAATAAATATTACTGTGGATGATGAAGCCAATCTTGTTGCAGTCTTAAAAGGGCTGTCAAATTAATGCGTATGCAAAAGTGTCGATCTTTTGTAAATACAGATAATAAATGAAAATATTTGTAGGCCCACATCAGTCATAAATTCTTCAAGAGAGTGGATCACAAATTGCATACATTTCTAAGTTATACACCGGGATCGATACTGGCCACTCAACCTTCTGAATGAATGCACCATCAGACAGAAGTGAATAAAGTTAAAATCTCTCTCAGTCATGGCATTTCCTTTCACTCAAAAAAAAAATGCTTGGGCTCTTGCAAATATTAGTGGAGAAATCATCTTGGCCCTTAAAAGACACTCTACTTTAAAAAAAAGTAAATCAATAGCCCCATAAATTAATATATGCCTGCAACTGGAATCAGATAGTACCTTCGTGCTTGCTACCCAGCCACAAGAAAATTATTCTATTTTATAAATTGGAACGTGTGATTGACAGCTGATTTCAAGACTAAAGCAACAAAAAGGTAGAACTGTACAGAAAAGGGATGAGGTAGCCTTTTGCTGTAAACAGGAAAATAAAAACTGCTCTGTTTTACCATATTAAACATACCGTACAACATTGCATGTGCCAACTTCACGACAACAAAACAAAATGGATTATGATGGGTACATAAGCAGTCGGTACAATAAAACAACTCTACCATTATTAGTTTTATACAAAAATAACAAATACAAAAAAGATGTCATAAATCTGATAATCAGAAATGTAGGACTATGTAAAGCTCAGAGGTAGTTACTAATAACAGTATGTAAATATAGATATAGATACCAAGCTCTAAAACTATTTGGTTTGTTCAGAGTACTTTTGAATATGTCTTCAGTACTTAATCTGCAAATAAAAATAAACCTACTTGGTATATTCCCTGAGTAAAGTTCTTTGTCCTGAGATACACTTTGGAGTAATAATGATCATAACATTACAATATACAAAAATACAAAAACCAATCTTTTGTCTCTCAGATATGTTTGGTATGTGCTCTTAGGAGTTCAGTGTGGTGCACTAACAGAATCCTGCACTGAGAAGCTTCACACGCTTGCCAATGTTCTTTAAAATGCACCCGCAAAGCTTTTGGGTGTCAGGGTTGGGTTACTGAAAATCTGATCTCAGCTCTGAACTTTTCCATTGTAAACAGGGAATGTCCAACTAAGGAAATATTCATGCTTTCTTCATTCAATGAGGTCAAGAAACTTTGGTTTAGCCCGTCAAAGTGACTTGCAGCTTGCATTTTCTTCGTTGTTTCTCGCCTAATCTCTCTCTTTTTTAATTAAAAAGACCTATATATGGAGATTAAGCAATGCCACTCTGATTTGTCTATACACTTTTTTTTTTAAATAAAGAAACAATCCTTACATTACGTAAGCACACATTTCTCGATAGGTACAACACATTCAATATCGTCACGTTTCAGATTAGGGGAAGGTTCGCTGTGTACGACATCAAGACAGCATCGGTACAGCCTGCAACGCCCCAGTTACAAACACTTTTTCTTTGTGGGATTCAAGTGTTCCAAACAGGCTATCTCGTCACATTCAGGCAGTTTATGCTTGTCTGTAATACACACACTGAGCAGCAGTGTCGTTCCCGGCACTCGGGACATGGGAACCAACAAGCCCTTCACCATGATGAAGAACAAAAATGTTAGCCACACCTAATTTATCATACTTGTATTGTCCAGTTAATGCCTACCAGATTCCAGCCTGACCAATACACATACACTTTGAAGTTTCCTGCAGTATCAGCTTTCACATGAACTGATGCCTCCGGGGGTATTTTTTTGAAGGGTTCAGCTGAATGGCCTCTCTTCCCCCCAGAATTTGTACAAAAAGTCTGCCTGATGGGAAATATATAATCACATAAGCGTACACGACTTGATCGCTGGGCAGCTGCCAGTCAAAACTCCCTTTTGTTTTAAAAAGCCTAGTTATGGGCTCTCCCTCTCTCTGACCTAATGCAAATTGCCAGTTCAGTGATGTAATGTTATCCTCCCTGCCCAGTTTAATGTTTAGAACGGAGATAGTAATTCAAGCCTTGTTTTACACCGCTGCATTCAGTCATATTTATCGCCACGCAATTTGCACAGGCATTTGAGTGTTCTCAGTCGCATTACTTGGGATACATGGAAATGCCATCCAAACAGCAGTTCAAAGGAGCAACAACCATCCCATTCCCATTAACTATAACGAGATGCCAAGGTCATATTAGTTTTTGACCTCAGGTTGTTGCACATTCTTGCCCTTTTCCCAAAGAAGTTCATCTAATGAAATTAGTAGCATGATTAATAGTGGGAAGTAAAACATGACTTTTTTTAAACTAAGCCCTCAGTACATTCAGTGTCAATAGGCAAGGGCTGTTAAGGACCATGCACACTCACTTGCCTTCAACTAAAAAGATTGAATCTGCCCAGAAATTGAGATCAATGCATCGGCCAATGTATTAGCCTCTGAATTTCTAACCTCTTCAGCTACTGTGAATCAGGAACATTGATTCAGAATGAGCATTTATTTTTTGATTTATGCAATTAGCGATGTCATTTTTGTGCTTGTGGATAATGTTGATATGTAAAAAGCCAAGACGTGTCCAGTCTGTCCTACGTTCAACTTGAATGGTCATTCCTTTCGCTGAGAAACCCTGGACCAGCAGATGCCCGTTGGAAGACATAGCTCCAGGGAGTCGACAAAGTGCAATTCATACAACTTTGTAAAGCAGAGTGGCAGGAGAAACCAAGCCATACATTAAATCCTCTGTCGGTTGGTAGTGGCAGGCACAGAAAGAAAAAATGTTACTGGATCAAATGAACAGGGGACCCTGTATTACATAGAAACAAGAGTTGGGGAGGGGGAAATACACACTGCAATAGGTTATCAATCAAGCTCATTGTTCCTGCCACTGAGAACTTAAATACCAGGGATGAAATCCTTAGTGGGATAAGACCCCATCGGTGATCAGAAAACGTAACAGTTCTTCCCTTTTCTGTTTGTTGGCATTATAGTAATGGCCGCAACCAATACTCTCTGCAACTTCTTCCCTAAATGTCTTTGCTTTGATGAGTCTTTCACTGCCTTGAAAAGCCTCCTCAAAACCCATCCTTTTGAAGGTGCTTTTGCTTAACATTTCTAGCTATGCTACTACCATTTGGTTATCCGCTATCTTCAATATGAAGCCCTTTGGAATGTTTTATTTCATTAGAGGTGCTATAAAAATACAAACTGCTCATCTTTGGGAAGGCTGAACAGTCCATTTTCAGGGCTATGGGGAAAGAGCAGGGGAGTGGGACTAATTGTACAGCTCTTTCAAAGAGCCGGTACAGGCACGATGGGCCGAATGGCCTCCTTCTGTGCTGTAAGATTCTATGATTTAGAGAATGTTCGTTGTTGCTGGTTTGATCAATCCATAAACAACACTTAATGAAACAGCACTAATTCACATTTTATCGGACACCTCGCTTCTTCAAACCAAGTCAAACAACTTTATGTACAAAAACATCTTTCAGTTTAAATGTGGTTAGAAAAGAAAGCATGCAAACCAATTAAGATAAAGGAACTCTTTGACCAAGCTTTTGGTCACCTGCCCTAATTTCTCCTTATGTGGCTCGGTGTCAAATTTTGTGTCTTAAAATACTCCTCTGAAGCGATTGGGACGTTTTACTACGTTCAAGGCGCTATATAAATACAAGTTGTTGTTGTTGAACTTACTATAAGGACAATATGCTCATTTTGAATCAATGTTGTGACTCTGCAAGATCATCTGTGGCAAGCAATTTAATCACAGCATACCAGCTTTGCAGCGTGCCTACAGGAAACACATTTTTAAACAGAAACCAGTTTTCAGGTTGTGGGCTGCACGTCCTAGAATATTTCAGAAGGATGTAAAAAAGTACTCCCCAAAACTCCTCATGGCCCATGGGTTAGAGTTTCTGCCCATTTTACAGTCAATGGGCAGAAAACCTAGCTCATGTCTTGTGAAATTTCCCATACAAAAACCTCTAGGTTGTAAGCAGCAAAGGCATTTCTGTGTTTCTTTTCTTGCAAAGTTAAACGTGTAAACTGATCGATTTGCCCCCTTGATAATCTACCCGCAGGTCACCATGTTCACTCATTTAAAAAAATGTAAATGATTTTCACATCAGCAAAGTCTTTTCCAGTCTCTTTTAACTTCTTCCCTTTCAATGAATGCTTTGGTAAAAATGCATATGCCGCACTATTACGCATTTATACCATTTCTTTTAAATTCTCAAGGGGTGTGCCAATTCCAAAATCAGCACTAAAAGGATTTAAATTACTGAACTGTCAGAAGAAGGTGCAAATTCTCTGCACTGCAGAGAGAGGGTACGCTATGTTACGTCTAAACCTCACCCCAAAGTCCTCAATATGAACCTCAGTACCTGGGTACATGGTATTATGAAATGAAATAGTATAATACACTCAGATTATTTCCCCCCCCACCCCCCAAATCTTAGCCGAAATGTACACCTTTTCTTCAGTGGTCGAACTCCCAATTAAGAGTCAACTTTGTGGAGGCTGGTATCCAACAGACACATCAAATGATTGAATTAACTGCAGAATAGTCAACTTACCGATACTGGAATCATCCGGCATTAGGTGAACTTTTTTTTATATACAGAAATTAATACTGCAACTATTGTACCTGGGCGTGGAAACAATGCCAACTGCTGCTTAGGTGTTTACTGCAGAACATTAGCAGAAATGGCATGACATTCAAATCTTCTGCACTCGATTTTACATTTTTTATATGTATATCTATATATATCTGTACACAGATATATAGATATATACGAAAGAATACTACAGTGTTCACAGATTTGATTTTAAGACACAATTAACAAAAACAACCAAAAAGCACTTGCAACACAAACACACAAACACATTCACATTATCTGTAGCTTCGACTCCCCTAACGTTAAGATTCATGGCAGCGGCGAGTATCTCAACGATGAATATTGCCTACAGAAGTAAGACACTGCCATGTATTATTAATTATATATATCAGCAGATATCTCTCGATTTCCTTGGTACCTCAGCTCTGGCAGCTTCCACATCTTGATTTCCTTTGGTTTTCAACTTGTATTAACGGCGTTGCTTCAGCTACCCACTGAATGGAACGGAGCCGCTGAAGGAAGCTCCAGGGTTGATCGTAGTGTTGTGTATTGCTTTGCAGTTCCAGGAGGACACCAAAGGGACTGTGAACAGTACTCGTTATAAAAGATTAGAAAAGTCAAGGGAATTAAACATGGCAAATTGACACTGAAACACATATGCCATGTTTTGCTGGGTGCTTTATAGAAGTTTCTGCATATAAAGGAGCACAGTGGACGCGCATGAACTTAATCCAATAGTAACTCTTTGCATGGAGTGAATTGACCAGTTCAAAGTTTCAGTTGATTCACTAGGTCTTTTTTTTCCCCAAAACAGGAGCTGCAGTATGTGAATTTACTTCCCCTGTACTTTTGCAAGTATGAGGTAGTTTGGGATCCTATTTTTTTTCTTCAAAAAACCCTCAAAAGCGGTCGTGTAGCTTGTTTTATGTTTTTTTCCGTTTCTGAATGGAAGGCCCCTTTCTGCTCAGCTCTTCAGGGGATGCAGACAACTTGCTTGAAGAAGCTTCATGGGCTGACTTGCCAGAGTGTTCAGTCTCTGGTTTTCCCTCCTGAAGATGAGACAGAGCTGGGTAGCCTTGGGCCCCTCCCATTTCCCTAGGGAAAGCAGCATACGCAGAGGTGGAAGGTTGAGGATCTGCTTCATATCTTCCCTGAGGAATAAGGGACTGTGGGGGAACAGTTTTGAGGGGGCAGTTGGCTACCATGTGCATGATGCTCTGGCAGTAATGGCACTTCTTTGGCTGAGGAGGTAGATTACATTCCTTAGCGTGATGATCAAGGCCGCCACAGTTGTAACATCTGTATTAAAGCACAAAGGAGAGATATGATGATGGTTTGCAACCAAATTTATAGGTAGATGTACCCATAGTGGGGACATCGCTCTACGTTTATGTACTACAAAATGTAAAATGGGTGTTTTGCCTGCCCGGTTGCAAAACGCAATATCCATGATAAATCCACAAGAGGCACATTTTACATGGTTAAGATAAAACTAAAAAAGAAATCAGCATATAATGATGTTTATAAACTCTAATAATATAGTTATTGTAATTTATATCATGATAAAACTCACATTGTCACAAACTATATCAGTTAATTCAACTAACATTTTAGAAGTGAATATTTCATTCTACAATGGTATGATATAAAGTAGTCTGTGGAGACAATTTAAAAATCCTTGATGTAACAATTTTTGTCTAGGGTAATGATTCAGTGGGCATGTTAAATGCAGTATTTTGCTATATTTAAGACACAAGATTCAACTCTCAAAGCCTTGCCTAATGTCCTTAAAAAGACAAAAGGTCTGAAACAATAACTCTGTTTCTCTCTCCACAGATGCTGCCTGACCTGCTGAATATTTCCAGCATTTTCTGTTTTTAGTTCTGACCTTAAAAGAGTACTCATGTGAAATTGTCTTAAGCTCTGTACTTCATAAATTTCCTTAGAGTTACTCCGCTCATATAAGCAGGGGGGGGGATGCGGGGGGTGTCATTACACTTCCAGCGACGTTATGGTGGTAAAGCAGAAACAGCTCCCAGGAAATTCCTGGTGACCTGTCACTTTCAGAGCTTCCTACACATTCAACTTTAAAGTCAAACCTGGGATATAAGCCAACACTCCATGCCAGGGTGATAAGTACAGAAAAACCCTCATTCTCTTCCACTGTATTGCTGTCCTCTCCTGTTGCTGCTGTCATGGTCCACAGGTTTGTCTCCGATAGTATCTCAATTCAATGATACCAGAGTGACTTGTTGTCAGTGGGGCTCATGAGCTTGAAATTTCTACGCTTAATCAATCACAACGTCTTCAGAAGACAACTGTGAAAGAGGTGGAAATTACCGTACTTCGCAGTCGAAAGATTTCTATTCTTAAATAGCTCTTTCTTTGCTAAATGCGTTTTAAGTCTAAGAGACTAGTTCTGGTGGGCTGTAGATACAAACACAGTTCTGTTAAAGATGCCCAACTTAGTAAAATAACTACAAGCGTTTATTTGTAAATAAACTATAAAGTGAGTCGATTAACATTTTTCTGAGGTTAATGTAATGTGAGCTTAAGTATGGATAGGCTGACACAACAGCTTACATTTATATTATGCTTTTCACATCATGAAGTGTCCTAAACTACATCGTAAGGGTTGCGGTAAACACTGAGTGAGACCTAAGAGCGGTGTCCGAGATCTTAATCAGAGAGGTTAAGTTTTGAAGAAGATTTTGAGGTGGGTGAGAGATAGCAAGTTAAGAGAGGTTTAGGTAAAGACTCCGGAGTAGAGGGATGGTGTCTCTAAGATTTGCATAGGCGGTGGGGGGGGGGGGCGGCATGAGTGGAGGAAGGGATGTACAACAGACCAGAGGGTGGGTGCTGGATCATAGGACTGCCACAGATTGCAGTGTTGATGTTCTAGGAAAAGAAGAAAGAAAGATTTGCATTTATATAGCGCCTTTCACGACCACTGGACGTCTCAAAGCGCTTTACAGCCAATGAAGTACTTTTGGAGTGTAGCCACTGTTGTAAACAGATAATCTGTTTTTGTTTTGTTGATTGAGGGATAAACACCGGGGGTAACTCCCCTGCTTTTCTTCAAAATACTGCCCTGGGATCTTTTACGTCCACCTGAGAGAGCAGACGGGTCCTCGGTTTAACGTCTCATCCAAAAGATGGCACCTCCAACAGTGCAGCACTCCCTCAGCACTGCACTGGAGTGTCAGTGTTAATTTTATGTGTTCAAGTTCCTGGAGTGGGACCATGAACCCACGACCTTCTGACTCAGAGGCGAGTGTGTTACCCACTGAGCCACAGGCCGATACTGAAAGAAGAGAAGCAAGCAGCGAAGGTGAGCAAGGCTGTGCAGAATGTTATGTCTGCACACTGGGTTACAGTGCTGCATTAGAGTTACTCTAGCACATGAAGTTTGATAGTGCTGTTATCGTTATATTATGTCTGACATTGCTAGCACATGAAGTTTGATAGTGCTGTTATCGATATATTATGTCTGACATTGGTGATAGGTACTCGATTGCCTTGGCCTGTAAGAGCAGTTGGATCGGCCATTAAAATGACACGAGTTGATTTCTACATGCTGTCATTGAGTCATCCTTGCAAACGCAACATTTGGCAACGCGGATGGCTGAAATCTCTCTTCCACCACCTCCTCCCTTGCACTACCCGGTGAGCCCCCGATCCCATGGGTTCGCTGGTTACAGTCCTTTGAAACCTACCTCATCGCTCTCGGACTAGAAAATGTGAGTGCAGCACGGAAAAAGGCACTGTTATCCCATTGCTTGGGAGCGGAGGGCCAGCATGTTCTTGGGACATTATGGACAGCAGACTCAATACAAACATATGATGTGGCTGTGGCTCTGTTAAGCACACACTTCTCTGCCCCACAAAGCGCCCTCCTCCGGCGATTCATTTTTAGACAGCGTCACCAACTTCCCGGCGAGTCTGTGCATCATTACGTGGCTAATTTGAGGGGGTTAGCTAGCTCGTGCAAGTTTGGTGCACTACAAGACGAGATGGCGTGTGATCAACTAATAGAGCACACCAACAACGTGAGTGTGTGTGAAAGACTGTTACTCGAGTCCGACGATCTGTTGTTGTCACAGGCAGTTAACATTGCCTTTCAAGCGGAGTCTGCAGCCGAATGTGCAGTGAAACTAGCAAGACATCCAGTGAGTGGCTTCTCCAGCGCACCCTTCCACTCTGAACCCTCACACACGGCTCAGCCACACACACCCAGTGACAGCGCCCTCGGCCCGACACTGTAATGCTCGCGCGACTGCAGCAACGCGCGCTACCGCGGCAACAGTGTGGAAACTGTGGATCTCGTTCACATGCTACCAGAGCGCAGAATTGCCCCGTGCGCGGCCAAGCCTATCGCAATTGTGGAAAACAAAATCACTTTGCAAATGTCTGCCGCTCTGCTCCTGTTGCTACAAATGAACACTCTCAGTCCTCAAGCACTATAATTCACAACGTGAGCTCTGGGCCAGTAGTGGCTTTCAAGTCATGCACAATTAACCTGAATGATGTGTGCATTCCTCTGTTGTTGGATACCGATGCCAGTGTCTCACTGCTGAATGTGGACACATTCAAACATTTTTTCAGCTCCCTGCCACTCTCTACGCCCTCCACTGCCCTCTGCGGGTATGATAGTTCGAAAATTGAACTAGTGGGCTCAGTCAACCTTACTGTACGCTATGGAACAAAAGTTTTGCCAGATTTTTGTTTTCATGTGGCATGCCAAGGAGCTAACCTGATGGGACTGGATCTTTTCACTGACCTGTGTTTTTCTCTCTTGGACACCGGCGGGTCTGCGATTCTGCACGTCGCCTCACTGTGGCGCCAAACATGGCCAGCACTCTTCGAGGGCTGACTGCCTGACTGCCTTCACCCACCAGCCCATGGTTGACTCCACCGTTACCCCTATCATTCAGCCACTGCGCCGCATCCCGCTTGCTCTCCGTGACGGGGTCACAGCTGAACTAAAGCAGCTACTGGAAGCTGGCATCAACGAACCAGTTGATGCCTCCCCATGGGTCTCCAACCTGGTGGTCGCAAAGAAAAAGTCAGGTGGTCTACGCGTCTGTGTCGATCTTCGAGCAGTGAATAAGGCCGTAATCCCTGACAAATATCCACTGCACACGTCAGAGGAACTCAGCGCAGTTCTATGGCTCCATCCTGTTCTCGAAACTGGACCTTCGACAGGGCTCTCTACAGGTTCCCCTCCACCCCAGTAGCAGGGACCTCACTGCTTTTGTGACACATGCTGGCGTCTTTCAGTATACCAGGATGCCATTTGGACTTAGCTCGGCACCCAGCTGCTTCCAAAAGGTGATGTCCTCTGTGCTCGCGGGCATTCCTGGGGTGGCCATCTACCTGGATGACATCGTCGTGCATGGGCCCTCGACCTCCACTCACGACAAACGCCTTCACAGAGTTTTCACGGCTCTAGCAAAACACAAGCTCACACTAAATAGTGAAAACTGTGTCTTTGCGGTTTCAGAGATCGAGTTTGTGGGGTTTCGGTTGTCGGCTGACGGTATATCCCCACTCCAGTCAAACGTGGATGCCATTCACAGCATCCCAGAACCCAGCTCTGCAGCACAGGTTGCCTCCTTCCATGGCATGACTGGGTACTACCTGAAGTTTTTGCCCCAGTACTCAGCCAGCACAGCCCCACTGCGCCAGCTCCTGCGAAAGGATGAGCCCTGGGTGTGGTCACAAGCCTGTACGGAAGCTGTACGTCTCCTCAAATCGCGGCTCACGTCGCCTCCAGTGTTGGCTCACTTTGACGTCGCCAGCCCCACCCTCGTCACCTGCGACGCGTCCGCTGCAGCTGTGGGGGCAGTGTTATCGCAGATACAGAAGGGAGTGGAGAAACCAATCGTCTTTGCCTCCTGAGCCCTTAGCCCCACTGAACAGAAGTACTCAGTAGGCGAGCGTGAGGCGCTGGCGTGCGTATGGGCATGTGAGTGGTGGCACCTGTACACGTATGGCCGTGCCTTCACCCTGCGAACCGATCATCAGGCTCTCACTGCCCTGCTGTCGACAACTGGCACGGGCCACAGACCACTGCGTCTACACCGCTGGTCTGACCGCCTCCGCCAATACAATTTCAGTCTCCAGTTCACGCCAGGACATGATAATGTCGTTGCAGATCTGCTCTCCCGCACTGTCTCTGCCCCAGTCCCACTCGTCGGTTTTGAATATGTGGAACAGGATATCATACAGGTGCTGCACATGCCTCTCCAAACCACAGTCTCTCTCCAGGAGCTCAAAGAGGCCTCTGAACAGGATCCGGCCCTCTCCCAGCTGTGCACCTTCATCAGAGATGGCTGGCCTCGCAAGGTGCCTGAGGAACTGTCTGCCTACTCCAGAGTTAAAGAGGAGCTCTCCTGCTGGAATGACTCCTGTGTTGCACGTGGGCTCTGCACTGTGGTCCCAAGTGCCCTTCGTGCACGTGTTTTATCCATGGCGCACGAGGGCCACTTGGGCATAGTGAAGCTCAAACAACAATGCCGAGACCTAGTGTGGTGGCCGGGTATCGACAGGGAAAACGAGGCCCTGGTCAAGGACTGTGCAGCCTGCCTTGTATGTGGCAAGACTGGCCACCAAGCTCCTCCATCCCTGCAACCCCTTGCCTGGCCCTCTCAGCCCTGGGAGCACCTGCAGCTGGACGTCTGCGGGGAGATCCATGGTGTCCCCCACCATCAACGGTTCCTAGTGGTGACCTATGACCTGCACTCAAAATGGCCAGAGGTCACTGCCGTGGGCTCCGTTACCTCTCGGGTCATCATCGATATCCTTGAGTCCCTCTTCTCCCGCTGGGGGCATCCAAAGGCCATCACCACAGACAATGGCCCCCAAGTGGTCTCTTTGGAACTCTCCTCCTACCTTGAGAGCAAGGGCATCCGTCACATACGCACAGCGTACTACCACCCCGAGTCAAATGGGGGGGTGGAGCGTTTTAACCAGACACTGAAAAATGGCCTCAGAGCACACCTATCCCAGGGGTGTGCGTTTGACAAGGCCCTCCTCCACACACTGCTGCACTACAGAGCCTCCCAGCATTCCACTACAGGGGTCTCACCCGCATCCCTCATGCTAGGCCGTGAGCTCATGCTGCCCCTTGGCAGGCTCCGCCCCTCGCTAGCTCAGAGCCCTGCTCCACGGGCTCAAGCCACAGTCGCCAGACAGCAGGAGAAGATGAAACTCCGCTTCGACCAGTCGAAGAGGGCCAAGGCGCCCAACATCTCAGACTCCGATTGGGTCAGAGTCCGCAGGCCTCACCGCAACAATAAGATGGCCTCATTCTGGTCCTCCCCTCTCCAAATCAGCCGCCAACTTGGACCAGCCACTTTCTGCCTCACTGATGGCTCTCGGAGGCATGCCAGCTGCCTTCGGAAGGTGCCAGCACCCCCTGATGCAGGATTACACAGATCTAACCCCCAAGTCTTACCCCCAGAGTGGCGGGATGCACATGTGGCTCAGCCAGCCAACCCTCAAACAGATATTGTGCCTCAGCCACAACCTCACCAGTCCCCACCTCGGCCTGCTCCTCACCAGTCCCCACCTCGGCCTGCTCTTCACCAGTCCCCACCTCAGCCTGTTCGTACACGTTCTCGCCCTGGCCACCTACAGGACTTTGTCACTACATTTCATGTTTGAAATTCTGTGAGGTGGGAGGAAATGTTATGTCTGCACACTGGGTTACAGTGCTGCATTAGAGTTACTCTAGCACATGAAGTTTGATAGTGCTGTTATCGATATATTATGTCTGACATTGATGATAGGTACTCGATTGCCTTGGCCTGTAAGAGCAGTTGGATCGGCCATTAAAACGACACGAGTTGATTTCTACATGCTGTCATTGAGTCACCCTTGCAAACGCAACACAGGACTTTGCAAGGGATAAAATACACGCTGAAGACTTGGGAGCACGGACTTGATCAGGAATTTGGTCTGTTTCTGTGCTGTAGCATTGCATGAATCTACCTCCACCCAGAGCCATCCAAGTATTGTGCAGATTCTTTAACAGTCGAGTAATACTGTGACTCCAATGGGTGCCATGAGATGACATGACAATCTTTGAAACTGTAGTCAAAAGTATACAGCTCCAACTAAATGCTGCAAAAGTCCTCTAATTATTTGTTACATGTAAATAGACTACGGGTGTGTGGGGGAAGAGAAAAGAGAGAGCACGCGAGGGAGAAAACAAGAGGGAAAAAAGAGTGAGAGGAAAAAAGAGAGAAAGTGAGAGCGAGCGAGCTAGCTTCAAATCCCCCGCCCCTAACAGATAAATAATACTGCTGAGGGCAGTAAAATTCTGAAAAAAATGCCAGAAAATGAAATATAAAAGCAAAATACTGCGGTTGCTGGAAATCTGAAATAACAACAGCAAATGCTGGAAATACTCAGCAGGCCAGGCAGCATCCATGGAGAGAGAAACAGAGTTAACGTCTCAGGTCTGGGACCCTTCATCAGAACCGGAAAAAGCTGGAGATGTAGCAGATATTAAGCAGGTGCAGAGACTGGGGGGGGGGGGCGGGGGGGAAGGAATTGAAAGAACACCCTGTACTTTTGTAAGAGGCAGGAAAGATAAAATGTTGCAAATGGGAATAGCAAAAATCATACAGCATGAAAAATGGGGGCAGAGATTATTATCTGAAACTGTTGAACTCGATGTTGAGTCCAAATGGCTGTAAAGTGCCCAATCGAAAGACGAGGTGCTGTTCCTCGAGCTCACGCCGAGCCCCATTGGAACAATGCAATAGGCCGAGGACAGAGATCAGAGCGGGAGCGAAGCGGAGAATCAAAGTGACAGGCGACCTGAAGCTCAGGGTCACCCTATTGTAGGGACTACACTTCCTCCCACCCCGCTTCCTGTAAAGACTCTATTCCATTCTCCCAGTTTCTGTCTCCACTGCATCTGCTCTGACGATGCCAACTTCCATACCAGTGCTTCCGACATGTCTTCCTTTTTCCTCAACCGAGGATTCCCCTCTACTGTGGTTGACACGACCCTTGACCGTGTCCATTCCATTTCCCACACTTCTGCTCTCACCCCTTCCCCTCCCTCCCAGAACGACGATAGGGTTCCCCTTGTCCTCACCTTTCACCCCACCAGCCTCCACATTCAACGGATCATCCTCCGCCATCTCCAACGTGATCCCACCACCAAACGCATTTTCCCCTCACCTCCCTTTTCAGCATTCCAAAGGGACCGCTCCCTCCGCAACACCTTGGTCCACTCCTCTATCACCCCCAATACCCCTTCCCCTTCGTCCGACACCTTCCCGTGCAAGCATAAAGAGATGCGGCACATGCCCTTATACCTCCTCCCTTCCCACTGTCCAGGGCCCCAAACACCCCTTCCAGGTGAAACAGCGATTTACTTGTACTTATTGCAATTTAATACACTGTATTCGCTGCTCACGATGCGGTCTCCTCTACATTGGGGAGACCAAACGCAGATTGGGAGACCGCTTTGCGGAACACCTCTGTTCAGTCCGTAAGGGTGACCCTGAGCTTCCGATCACCTGTCACTTTAATTCTCCGCTTCACTCCCACTCTGATCTCTCTGTCCTCGGCCTCTTGCATTGTTCCAGTGGGGCTCGGCGTGGGCTCGAGGAACAGCACCTCATCTTTCGATTGGGCACTTTACAGCCTTCCGGGCTCAACATCGAGTTCAACAGTTTCAGATAATAATCCCTGCCCCCATTTTTCATGCTGTATTATTTTGCCATTCCCATTTGCAACATTTTATCTTTCCTGCCTCTTACAAAAGTACAGTATGCTCTTTCAATTCCTTCCTCCCCTCCTAAACCTCCCCCCCACACCCCCCCCCCCCCGTCTCTGCGCCTGCTTAATATCTGTTACATCTCCGGCTTTTTCCGGTTCTGATGAAGGGTCCCAGACCTGAAACATTAACTCTGTTTCTCTCTCCACGGATGCTGCCTGGCCTGCTGAGTATTTCCAGCATTTTCTGTTGTTATGCCAGAATATGAAACATAGTTTTCAAATGCAATCAGAAAATAGAAGAAAGACAATACATCATTGGATGAAATTCTATGCCATTGGCCCAGTAATTCGTGTCTCCACGAGTGAGTGCACACGGGGTACTCACCCGTAAGCCCAATGGAAGTGCCGGTTTCCTGCATGCACTGCGCATAGATACATAGATACATAGAAGATAGGAGCAGGAGTAGGCCATTCGGCCCTTCGTGCCTGCTCCGCCATTTAATGAGATCATGGCTGATCCTTTAATTCAGTATCCCGTCCCCGCCTTCTCTCCGTAACCCTTAACCCCTTTTGCCCGTAGAAATATATCTAATTCCCTCTTAAATATATTTAATGAGCTGGCGTACACTGCCCTCTGTGGCAATGAGTTCCACAGGTTCACCACTCTCTGAGTGAAGAAATTCTCCCTCATCTCTGTCCTAAATGGTTTAGCCCTTATCCTTAAATTATGTCCTCTAGTTCTGTTTTCACCCGCCAAGGGAAACATTCCTTCTGCATCCAGTCTGTCTAGACCTGTCAGAATTTTATACACTTCTATGAGGTCCCCTCTCAATCTTCTAAACTCCAGTGTGTACATCCCTAAACTACATAGTCTCTCCTCATAGGTCATTCCCGCCATTCCTGGTATCAGCCTGGTGAATCGCCGCTGCACCCCCTCCATGGCAAGAACATCCTTCCTCAGATGAGGCGACCAAAACTGTACACAGTACTCGAGGTGTGGTCTCACCAGTGCCCTGTACAGCTGCAGCAAGGTATCCCTGTTCCTGTATTCTAACCCTTTTGCTATGAAGGCCAGCATACCGTTTGCCTTCTTGACCGCCTGTTGCACCTGCATGCTCGCCTTCAGTGACTGGTGTACAAGAACACCCAGGTCTCTCTGTACTTCCCCCTCTCCCAATCTATTGCCATTTAAATAATAATTTGCCCTCCCGTTCCTGCACCCAAGGTGGATAACTTCGCACTTGTCCACATTATAGTGCATCTGCCATTTATCCGCCCAATCGCCCAGTCTGTCCAAATCGCTCTGGAGCTTCCTGGTCTCTTCCTCTGAGCCCACCCCACCTCCTAGTTTAGTGTCGTCTGCAAATTTGGAAATGCTGCATCCGACTCCCTGATCCAGGTCATTAATGTAAATTGTGAACAGCTGGGGGCCCAGGACAGATCCCTGTGGTACCCCACTTGTTACTGCCTGCCATTCAGAAAATGAGCCGTTTATTCCAACTCTCTGTTTTCTATCTGACAGCCAGTTCCCTATCCACGCCAAAACTTTCCCCTTTATCCCATGAGCCTCAATTTTCCATGCTAATCTTTTATGTGGGACCTTATCGAAGGCCTTTTGGAAGTCCAGGTACACCACATCTACTGGCTCTCCCCCATCTATTCTACCAGTTACTCCCTCAAAAAATTCCAATAGATTAGTCAAGCACGATTTACCCTTTGTAAATCCATGTTGACTCTGTCCTATCCTGTCCCCATTTGCTAAGTGCTCCGCTATTTCATCCTTAATGATGGACTCCAGCATTTTGCCCACAACTGATGTAAGGCTTACAGGTCTGTAATTACCTGCTTTTTCCCTACCCCCCTTTTTGAATAGTGGGGTAACGTTAGCTACCCTCCAATCCATCGGCACTGTTCCCGAGTCTAATGAATTCTGAAAAATCATCCTTAGTGCATCCGCTATCTCTAGGGCCACCTCCTTCAGTACCCTAGGATGCATGTTATCAGGCCCTGGGGATTTGTCCACCTTCAATCCCTTTAGCTTCCTTAACACCATATCCTTAGAGATATTGATTTGCGTCAGTTCCTCCTTTGCCAATGTCCCTATTTTTCCCGATATCCCAGGGAGGTTTTTTGTGTCTTCCTTCGTAAAGACTGACCCAAAGTATGCATTTAGTTGATCTGCCATTTCCTTATTTCCCCTGAACGAAGGGGTTCAGAGTTTGAAAGCGTGCGCGGGAGAGGCTGCGCGTGCGCATCGAACTTCGGGTTGTATTTGCAGGTTTTCCTGGGAGGGTAAGTCTCCAGGAGTTACACATTTAAAAAGCAGTCGTAAGGCCTGCTTTTTACAAGGTAAGTGGTGAATTAATTAAAATTAAAACATTTTTTCCACCGGTTTATTATTTTTAAATACTTTAAAGCAAGGTAAGTTTATTTTTAGCCCCGTTAGAAAATAAAATTATTTTTTCCAAAAAATTTAAAATTGTTTAAAAAGTTATTTCATGTGATTTATATTTATTTAAAAAATGTGATTAAGATTTAGTGCTGTTTTGGGGCCGTAGTATTTATATGTTTCAACAGCTCTTCCTGTCAATCTTATGAATGGAGCATTCCCTGCTCCGATTGGCTCCCCATGGCCCACGTGATCCCAGGGGACGCATCGAACTAACTGCGCCCCTGGGATCTGCAAGCACTGCGCGCCGGCAGTTGGAGCAGGCCCAGGATCGGAATTCCACGGGGGCCCACAGCTCAACGGCCGGCGCGCAAGGTAAGTGCAGGTTGGGGGCTTGCACCCGTGGGAAGCCCCCGACCCCAATTTCTGGGCCATTATCACTTATTTCAAATGCATGTAGCAAAAATATTAAAGTTACCACTAGAGGGCAATAAAGCCTGTGTGGAATATTACCACAGGCCCTTTCACTGACATTATCAGGGTAATAAGTGTCTATATTAAACACAAGATTCAATCTGGATTGCAGCAAAATCTAAGCATTCAATGTTATAGATTAAGCACAGTTTGGCCCATATTATTTAAAGGCCTTCAACCAAGATTATTGGAACGTTAAAGGATCAAAACCCACAAATCCGGATGCTTATCTACGCCTCTCCCAATTTTACCAGCATAGCTCACAACATACTTACATAAAGTGCTTGGCGTGCCAACATCCTGGAATTGCCTATCTAATGCCACCGTGGAAGCAACATCACCAACATCGTGAAGCCATGAAAGGATTTAAACACGAGGATGCGACTTATAAATTTGATAGTTTGCAAAGGCAGAGGGGTTGATTGGTGTTTTTTTTTTTAAGGAGAGGGGTGAAGGTGGTAGTTTTGAAAAGGAAGGGGATAGTACCTGAGGAAAGTGAATCATTTATAATGTCAGGAAGTTAGGTGGTCAGCAGTTTAGGGGGAATGGGGTCAAAGGAGCAGCAGATGAGCTGCAAGGGGCCTTGTGGAGAGACGGGAGGGGAGCGAGAGAGCCAGGAGTTCACGGTTAGGTAAGGGGGTGGGGGAAGTTTTGGCTTGATAGAATCATAGAAAGTTGCAGCACGGAAGGAGGCCATTTTGGCCCATCGTGTCCGTGCCGGCCAACAAAGAGTTATCCAGCCTAATCCCACTTCCCAGCTCTTGGGCCGTAGCCCTGCAGGTTACAGCATCCCAAGTGCACATCCAAGTACTTTTTCAATGTGGTTAGGGTTCCTGCCTCTACCACCCATTCAGGCAGTGAGTTCCAGACCCCCACAACCCTCTGGGTGAAGAAATTTCCCCTCAAATCCCCTCTAAACCTTCCACCAACTACTTTAAATCTGTGTCCCTTGGTCTTTGACCCCTCTGCTAAGGGAAATATGTCCTTTCTATCCACTTTATCTAGGCCCCTCATAATTTTATACACCTCAATAAGGTCTCCCCTCAGCCTCCTCTGTTCCAAGGGAAAACCCCAATGGGGAAGGGAGGAAGCAACTGAAGGGATAGTCTCCGTCTTGGTGGCAAATCCATGAGCTCCTCACACTCGTTACTGTAGGTGAGAGGGATAGGAGAGAGGTTTGCGGAGATGGTGGACAGTGGATAAAAGATATCAGAGACTGATCCATCGCTCCAGGTGATCCTGGAGGAGTGGGGTAGGAGTGCTTAGTCGACGTGAACACTTAAAATGGTCAACTGACTGACAGATTCACAGGTATAGGTTTTACCACAGAACTGACGAATGAAACCGTTCACAGAAATAGATAGAAGTTGCAACATGGAAACAAGCCGCTCGACCAAACCAGTCCGTGCCGGCATTTGCCCTCCATGTGAGCAAAGGGTTGTAATCACTTTTACCCACGCTGCTCCCATGTTCCTGCAACAACTCCTTTTCCTTCATCCACCCATCCAATCGAATCTTGAATGTTGACATCGTTTCTGCCTCAAACATTAATCCTGGAAGTGAATTCCACATCCTCACAACTCTCTTGGGCAAGGAGTTTCTCCTGACTCCGCAGTTTCGACGCGTGTTGTTGAGGTTGTGAACTGCGTATGCGGCCCAGACTTGGCATCTTGTTGGATGTGACATAAAGACGACACACGTAAAAAAAGAGCTAATTGCCTTTGCATGTGGGTAATTGGGGATGTTCCTAATCCCTTCTTAATTTTACATTAAGCGGTTTGCTCAATCTGCAGTAGCTGTATTGCCTCCAGACAGTAAGTACCCTCCAAACGATCCTTTCTAAAGGCACTTTTATATTGCCTATTTTTGCTGTTCCTGCTCAACTCTCCTGCTTTTACTGTTACAGTGGTGTGGGGCTCTGCTGCGGAATGCCAATTAATGGAAACGTGAAGGAACAACTGCCCCCTCATTCATTTTTGTGAAACCAGTTCCCAATAGCACATTTACACTATGGTTACGGGTCTGTGATGCTGCTGCTTCCCTAAGTGCAGGTGGGGGGGTGGGGGGAAGGGGCGGGGGCATTTATATAATGGAGTGCAGATGAAAAGTGAGAGGGGTGAATCGTCTCTCTACCAGTAGGCCACAATATAACACCACAAAGCAATACTGTGCATGTAACACTATAATTCTAACCAAAATTACTTGTGATCCCTGAGGATTGAAAGTGTCCAAACTATATGGGGAGGAATCTGAACTGTTTATACTCTCCTTCAGAAACTGAATTATACTAGAAATGGAAAGCATTCTACACAACAGTAGAGATGGAGATTGAGGTATTGTATGTCAAGCGAACTAAAACAGAAAAAAAAGACTAAATTTTTGTAACATTTCCCCTCCCCTATAGATTCACACCCGGAAAAACGTAATACTTATATCTAGATTTTATTTCTGTAAATTAAAGCTGAAAGAAATGTCTCACGATCAGTACCTTTGGGTAGGGAGGAAGAAAATCAGAAATTGCAGTGCTTTTGAGGGAGAGTATTTTCACCCACACACCCCCGCCTCCTTATTTTATCTGTTACAGCCTGGCACATTGTACGATGTACCAGACTGAACTTCAACATTTACTGCACGACTGAAGTGGACATAACTCACAAGTGAACTTATGTATATCATCTTTACGAGTGCAATAAAAATCGCTCAGTTAGACATGCAGTGTTCTATTAACACAATAACTAAAAGTGCACTGATATTGCTACATTTCTACTTTTCAAAAGAGGCCTTTGATAAGAGTACCCCCCCCTCCCCACATACACACCTCCTGTCTTATTTACAGTGTGGCATGTTAAGTTAACATGCCAATAAAACATGCTAATAAAGGAGATAGTTTGTAATGGTTTTGACCCTAATAGTCTTTGAGCTGTAAAAATGACACCTCATTTTAATGGGGCTCAAGGAGGGGACAGTGGGAATCTACTGATGGTTGTCAAATGCCATTATTTATTTTTGCAGTCCCTAAACCGGATCAACATTATTAATAGATTATACCATGAGGACGTGAAAGGCATTATATAAATGCAATTCTTTTCTTTATTTACGAATGAATCACAAGTGTATTGCCGCACAGAGGTGAGGAGGAAGGAGAGAGTTGTCGCTGGGCTGCTTTTGTGCGTCTACTAGAGGCAGGTTCACAACAGTAGCGACACAGACCTGGAAGATGTTTGCCTGCCTACAACAGTGTCGCAGTCAGCCGAGAGCAATGGAGCACTGGAGAGAAGAGAAATGTTGTACTCTTGTACCTGAATTCATATTGTCTAAGAACATAAGAAATAAGAGCAGGAATTGGCCACTTGGCCCCTCGAGCCTGCTCCGCCATTCAATAAGATCGTGGCTGATCTTGGGCTCAAAGCCACTTCCCCGCCCGCTCCCCATAACCCTTCACTCCCTTATCTTGTAAAAATCTGTCTATCTCCACCTTAAATGTATTTAATGATCCAGCCTCCAGGGCTCTCTGGGGCAGAGAATTCCACAGATTTACGACCCTCCTGAGAGAAGAAATTCCTCCTCATCTCAGTTCTAAAAGGGCGACCCTTTATTCTGAAACTATGCCCTCGAGTTCTAGATTTCCCCACGAGGGGAAGCATCCTTTCTGCATCTACCCTGTCGAGCCCCCTCAGTATCTTATATGTTTCAATAAGATCACCTCTCATTCTTCTAAATTCCAATGAGTATAGGCCCAGCCTGCTCAACCTTTCTTCATAAGTCAAACCCCTCAGCTCTGGAATTAACCGTGTGAATCGTCTCTGAACTGCTTCCAATGCATAGCTTCTCGAGACAAACTGCAGCCAGTGGCTATCGGAACTGGCTACTATTAGCGGTCTTTATCACAGGGTCACTACTGGCAGGAAAGCATCATTCCAGTGTGGCAAGTTTACACAAGCAGTTTCCATTACAAGTGTGTGCATAAAGATTTGTAATGAAAATATTAAAATAAGGTCAGAGTGCATGACTAAAATGGGGACTGAATTATGTTTTGTGGGCTCTGGTGCAATTATCCTCTGCCGCCTGACCCGACTTCACCTGAAGACTACATTTACATAGTTACAGAGAATTTGCAGCGCAGAAACAGGCCGTTCGGTACAACAGGTCCCTGCCGGTGTTTATGCAGCACATGCGCCTCCTCCCACCCTTCTTCATCTAAAGCCTTCAACATACCCTTCTATTCCCCTCTCCCTCATGTGTGTATCCAGCTTCCCCTTAAATGCATCTATGCTATTCACCTTAACTATTCCTCGTGGTAGAGAGTTCCACATTCTAACCACTCTCTGGGTAAAGATGTTTCTCCTGAATTCCCTACTGGATTCATTAGTGACTATCTTATATTTATGGCCCCGAGTTCTGGTCTCCCCTGCAAGTCGAAACATCTTCTCTCCGTCTACCCGATCAAACCCTTTCATAATCTTGACTCCCTGTGTGCAACGCCACAGAAGAGCAACTAGTTTATTGTTAGAAGTCTTGTGCATGCATGCACTTCCTGTCCAACTTCTTGTAGTCACGATTTTTGCTCACGCTTTTATGTCAACATTTAACATTGAAAGGGTCCATGCAAATATTTGTTGCTGCAGCGATGTAGTGCAGGCTCTGGCCAGTAGCCGGTGCTGTGGAGTGAGTTTCTGACGTTTCTCTCCACAACATTGCAATAGCATTGCCCAGCATTAAACTGTCACGTTATGTCTTTAATTTCAGAAATAAAGAGTGGTTGACCCGACTTATTCTAGATTGTAATATTTGTCTCCCGACAATTGGTCGCTCTGATACAGTAGTACCTTCTAATGGACGCTCCCATTATTGCTCTGCTGTTCTGTTCATTACTGGACGGTTCATGTCACTGGTACACGAGGAACTATCGTAATCGGTAATCCTTCCGTGTGAATCTATCAGGCAATAGTGCCATGGAGCACACAAACTTCCCCAATACCAAAAAGTAAATCACACACGAGTGAATAAAGCAAGTCTTAAGTTATCATAACACACACGCTGGAGTGATTGCCAACAGTATTTTAAGCTCAGGGTTCAAGTGACGTCGTAAGCAGAACAAGTGAATTGGCACAGTGCAGCTCATGGCATGTGGTGCAATTTGCTGCCCAGTGTCACAATTTTTGCACAAAAAAAATATCCCAGACACGATGAAATTGCCAGTTTCTGAGCGGATCTGAGCAACAGACAAAGTCATTATCTCTGGTCATAGCCAAGGCAAAAGTATATATAAATCACACACAGACTGTATTATGTGTAAGCTGGAAAGATTACACTTCAGAGGGTAATAGTAATGGAAAAGTCAGTGAAAAGATTACTCAGCATCAATAATGGCCCGACGACCCATGTAACTTAGCATTAGAAAGAAAACAAATGTATGAAAACAGGAGAAAAATACTAAAGGCTGGATCAATTAGGGTCAGTCAATCATCCTTGGCTATTTATTTTAGTAACTGGCCAATAGGGGTGGAAAACCAATAAGGCATCATAACAACATACAATAGACCTTCAAACTGCATTCTGCCCCACAATATAATTCAGACTTATTTTGGTCTTTTGCTTTCTGTCATTGGGAGGAATTTCCTTTGAGCACCGATTTGCTTTCTTTCCAACCTACCACAGGCAGAAGGCAGATGGAAAAGGGACGACTGTCACAATAATGGAAAAAATGTGATGTTTTGATAGTCTTCAGTATTAAACAAATAAAAATAAGAGACTAATAGGCAATGTTCCCCCCCCTTTTTTGGGTGCATGGTCCCTTTAACGGGCTGCGCGGCCCATTCAAATTTTCGTGCACGCGCAAAATTTCACGTTTGAAAAGCTAGTCCCGGGCTGCATGGGACCGGCAGATAGCTGTGCGGCCACATGGACATGCTGCTTAGTGGGAACGTTGCTAACAGGTATCCAATAACATTGTTCACAGTGAGGCGGATGATACCTGATAGAAATTGATGAAGGACAGTGAACAGCGTTTTTGAGCCAATCAGAAAAGAACGACAGATTTTTGCGCTGCTGATGCATTTGAAGAGTTATGCTCGCGATACATTGTGTTTTAATGTATTAAAATAGATTGGGTTGTTACGCTGAATGGCCTTTCCCCGTTACTAATATTTCTCAGGCTCGCCATGATTACAGTGGAGGACTACTGTTGTAAAATATTGACACAAAGTTTGCTGATATGATTAAGCGTGTGTTAAAATGTTTGAAACCGAATGCTGAGATCATTCTTGCAAACTACAAAGCCACTTTTGTAATCCAAGAAATGTCAATCTACTACTTATAACATCAAGGCTAATTATCATAGAATCATAGAAAATTACAGCACGGAAGGAGGCCATTTCGGCCCATCGTGTCCGCGCAGGCCAACAAAGAGCTATCCAGCCTAATCCCACTTCCCAGCTCTTGGTCCGTAGCATTTGACTATCATCCTTGGACTTAAATATATACCCAATTTTATACGTACTCTATATAAAAATGTCGGAATTACTTTTCAGCAGCACTTATTAACCTCAGAATTATTACTGATGCAAAATGCCTTATATTAGAAATGCTTATTTAATTAAACATGTAAACGAATCAACCCTCCAGGTTTGTGGATGACATGAAAACATATTTACCAAGTTATATCGCTCCATAATGAGTACTTTGTTACCAATTCGTCAGCAACTATCTTGAGGCTCAGGGGTCAGAAATAAAAGGATGACTTTTTATCCAGACAGTTTCTATATATTTTATCAGGCCTACACCCTGATATGTGCCCCGCCCTCCCCAAGGGTATAAATTGCTTTAATTTTTCCTCAGTTCCTTTGGCCTCTTTGAGCAACATGTCTCCTACAGCTAGAAGGATAGACAACCCGTGCCATTGTCAACCAGTGCTGCTGAAGTTGACCAACAGGAGGCAGCTGACAGTAGCCTGAGAGTGCAATCCTTCTGATTTTCTACAAACTCATTGGTGCCAGAGAGCTCCTCATCAGGGCTACAACAATAGCTTGTAACCAGCTGTCACTAATTATAATTTATGTATATCCATAATAAAGTAGTATCAGGGGGAAATAACAGATCTTTATCAATAACATCAACAGTTGTTCAACTAGGCTGTCACTAGTATAATGCATCTGTGTAAAGTGCACCCAGGGAGAGTGAAGTGAGATACCCGGAGCAGACCGAGATGCCGATAAGACGGGGCTCAGTTTCCATGGGGTTTTTAACCATTCGTTTAGCATAACTTTGGTGGAAGAGCCCAGAAAATCGGCCATTATTCCGGGGTTTGTGTAGCTCTTCCCTCACCGAAGTCCTGGCTGACGACCAGGAGATTCCCTGGTGGAAATTCACCCCAAACTGTTAAAAATGAAGTACTATGGAGTAAAATGCACATTTGTCTGGTGTTTTTGTTGCTTTTCTACTGAAGTTAAAGCAGACGAGTGGGAGAACCCCTGCGGAAATTCACTCACATACATTTATACAGTGCTTGATTACCGCTAAGAAATGTCTCAAAGCGCTTCACACACAATGGCTATTTCTAAAGTACAGTGACAGCTATGTAGGCAAAAGTATATTTCAAAGGGAGCAGCAAAATGTGCAGTTCCAACTTTTCAAGGCTTCCAGCTGCTACTTGCAAATTCAAAATCTGTGCTTATCTGCTAATAACATTTGTAACAGTACAGCACATCAAAACACCAGTGGGCCATCTGGTAGAGCAATGCATCAAAGCACCAATGGGCTGTCTGATACAGGAGTGTATCAAGGCACCAATGGGTTTTCTGGTAAAGGAGAAGATATCGTGAGATGCCAGCGAGTTAGTGTGAGACCAAGGATAACAATCTTCAGCAAAATCTGGGTTTTGTCTTTAGTTCAAGGAGGGTTGTTCCCTGCCCTTTGCCTGAAGGCACCGACTCAAGCAGGGGAACGGTTTCATGGACGCGGACCACCCTCGATCCAGTACATTGTCCAAGTAGCCATTCTTCATCTGTGTGCCTAGACAATAAATGTAAGAAGTCACACAACACCAGGTTATAGTCCAACAGCTTTATTTGAAGAAGGAGCAGCGCTCCGAAAGCTTGTGATTTCAAATAAAACTGTTGGACTATAACCTGGTGTTGTGTGACTTCTTACATTTGTCCACCCCAGTCCAACACCGGCATCTCCACACCATAGACAATAAATGTCAGCAGGATATTCAAGCCTGATCTAGTACTCATCCAGTTGAGATTTCTGGGATGTAGGCGACACCAGTATTTATTCCCCATCCCTAGTTACCCTGAGGATATTAAGAGTCACAAGTAGACTAGACTGGGTAGTGGTGGCAGGTTCCCTTCCCTGAAGGACATTAGTGAACCAGTTGGGTTTTTACAATCTGGCAGCTCTCATGGTCATTGTTCTGGTGCTTGCCTACAAATTGGCATGGAGGATTTGAACTCATAACCTTTGGGGGACAAGTCTAGTACCATACCCATTGGGCTACTGTACCCGTAGAGCTAATTCACCACATAACCGTGATCGAACCCAGGATCTTCCTGGTCTGTACAGTTCAGTGCCACACGACACCAAACATTTACCACTGAACCACCCCGACAGGAATTAAGTTTATTTTTCTAAAGCATACGGCAAAGAACTTTAAACATTTATTCTAGAAGCACAAATTAGTTTTTTTTTTGGTAGCACAGAGTTTGATAAGAAAGAGTTTACTCGCTGAACAGTCGCTCATAATTTTCCCACTATGCTCCTTGTACTGGTATTGCTGCAGTCAGAGAAACAACCCATCTCTTGGATTAACTATATCACTGGGAACAATGGTCAAGAAATTTGACTTGCGCCAAAGCTGGTGGAGCGATGGCTTCGCATGCCTATGATGCTGGCCTGAGGCCTGAGCCAAGTTTGGCTTTGGGCCTCATTTAAATGCCACCGGCAAGCTGAGCTGTCCAGCAGGTCGGGTCTGTGAGGTGGTGCGGGGATGGGGGACATCTTAAATATGCCGACAGAGGCCAGGTTTTTTTTGCGGGTTCAGGAGGAGCACTTCTGCTTTCTCTTGGGCCCACAAAAACAAAAACTGAAAATTTCCTGGGCCTATTTTTGAGCTGCTTACGGGTTACATAGAAACATAGAAGATAGGAGCAGGAGTAGGCCATTCGGCCCTTCGAGCCTGCTCCGCCATTCAACGAGATCATGGCTGATCATCCAAACCCTAGCACCCGGTCCCTACACCGACAGCCATCCCACCCAAGCCCTATCCCCGTAACCCCACGTATTTAATCCCCCCTAACACTAAGGGCCAATTTTTATCATGGCCAATCAACCTAACCCGCACATCTTTGGACTGTGGGAGGAAACCGGAGCACCCGGAGGAAACCCACGCAAACACGGGGAGAATGTGCAAACTCCACATTTGAACCCGGGTCCCTGGCGCTGTGAGGCAACAGTGCTAACCACTATGCCACGGGTTGGGGGGGGAGGGGGGGACTGTAAGGATCGCTGGTTAGACCAGCCAATGCTTGGTACAGCTAGGCGGAGGCATACGCGGCATCAGCTCCACCCATTTGTACCTGAATTTTACATTCTGGGTCCGACAACCAGCTTAGGGCCTTGATTTGCATATTTAAGGAGCCTAACATTGGTTTCAGGCAAGCGCCGTGGACGTCTAAAATTCGCCTGAGCCAATATGGTGCACTTCTGGCGCAAACTTTGGAGCGCTAACGTAGATTTCACCGTGGAATAATGGCCGTCCTATTATAATATCACCAATGAGAGCACTCCCAAAAATATGAATGGTTAAGTTCAAAATCCTGTACTTTGAATTTTTTGTCTCCCTCATACTACTAGATATCAGGCTAAACCTCGTGGAAAAGCTTTGCAGGACTGTGGTGTGTGGAGCCCAGTGTTGCTCTGCAACAGCAGGTAACATTTGAACCCTAGGATTTCATTTATTGGGGGAAAATTAAAATAGTTTTACCTCAAGTCACTTTTCCTATCTGACTCCCGATTCTCCCATTGCACCTGCCTTTAATCTTTATCCCTCTCCCCCCCTTGCACCTGCCTCTGCTTACCATACTGCCACACATCTCTTTTTTTTCGCCTCTATTGCCCGACACATTGCATTCCTTTAATTTACTCCACCGCCTATCTCACCCAGCCTGCTCAATGTATCTATCGGTCTTTGTTTGCTTGCCCTCCGGCTGCTTGTCAGATTCAGCCCCGCTGCTTCTCTTTCTTCCAGCAGGAGAAAGCAAGGTCACTATTAGGAGGTAGGTTATCCCAGCCTCCACTGCACGGATAAAAGGGCTCTGTTATACATCACGCTACTTTGGACAGCTGGGTGGGCCACTGAACAGAGGCAAACAGATGCGTGAAGTGGTCAGGACAGGAAGAAGATGACTACCTGTCCCGTCAGGCAAGTGCTCCAAGCAATTCATGTGGTGACAAAGACTAACTGAGCGGCTGGGTCGTGCAGGCATAATGTCGATTTAAGTGGAAGGACAATAAAGCCAAAAGTGACGTAGGAGATAAAGTTAAATGGTCTCAAGTAACTATAGTAACCGTAAGATTTGCTCCCCTAGCTGATTACAGGACTGTATCCTCATGCACTCTGTCTAGTTCACACATACAATTTCCCCCATACACCGACTACCTAAATCCCGGGGAGAAGCCTCGGAGAGGAACTGAGTGGAGGCAAGTTACTTCCACATTAGACAAGGAAAATACAAGCATGTGCCACCAATGTTAGCGTTATCACCTCCCAGAAGCGGTGGAAAGTGGCACGAGGTAAAGGCTAAGCAGCAGGAGAACCGAAAAGCGAGAAAAATGTAAATATACATTTTTACAAAATCTTTTATTTGTTGCTTTCTTTTTTCAAATTTCCTCTCTGCAGGCAATGTTTCTTTATTGCATGACAAAATCCTGAAACTCAGACATTGCCAGAAGGTAACATTTTAGCACTCTGCCAAAAATAAAGGTGCAGTATCTTTTCTCCTGGGTCTTTTTAGAGGTACAAATCTACTGCACTCACTTGACTTTCTGCAATGCACTATTTTAGTTCACTGGATGGATCAATTTTAACTCCTTTTTTGCTAACTTAATCCGTGCTTACCAAAAAATATTTACTGGTGCCAATTCTGAATGTAAGAATAAGGCCCAGAATTAATGTGCATTCGTGCTGAGCTTCAAATCAAACTTTAAATTCAAGTTACTCTATTATAAAGAATATCCTACTGGTACACGCAGTGGGACGTTTACTCCTACATAAAATTTAGTCTGCATACATGAAATCATAGTGCCCTTCACATAGCAGAACATTTTAGAACGTGAGCAGCAGGTATGATTTGTTTACAACAACAACAACTTGTTTAACGTAGTAAAACGTCCCACGGCGCTTCACAGGAGTATCACTGGGACACATAAGGAGAAATTAGGGCAGATGTCCAAAAGCTTGGTCAAAGAAGTAGGTTTTAAGGAGCGTCTTAAAGGAGGAAAGAGAGGTAATGAGGCGGAGAGGTTTAGGGAGGGAATTCCAGAGTTTAGGGCCTAGGCAACAGAAGGCACGGCCACCAATGGTTGAACGATTATAATCAGGGATGCTCAAGAGGGCAGAATTAGAGGGGTGCAGATATCTCAGGGGGTTGGGGCTTGTGGGGCTGGAGGAGATTACAGAGATAGGGAGGGGGCGAGGCCCTGGAGGGATTTGAAAACAAGGATGAGAATTTTGAAATCGAGGCGTTGCCTATAATTGTGAGTTTGTGTGTAGCCAACATGTTGGGGCGTTGGTTTGCTGAGTGGACACATTTATGACATTTATGTCATTTTGGGGAGAAGGGAAGGGAGGCGGGGGGGGGGGGGGGATTACTTGCACGTAACAAGCTCAAAGCCCATTTCACCTCACAGAGAATCACAGAAGAATCACAGAAACCTCACAGTGCAGATAGAGGCCATTTCGGCCCATCGAGCCTGCACCGACACATATCCCACCCAATCCCCATAACCCCTACACCAACACATATCCCACCCTATCCCCGTAACCCCACATATTTAATCCCCCTAACACTAAGGGTCAATTTTTATCATAGCCAATCAACCTAACCCGCACATCTTTGGACTGTGGGAGGAAACCGGAGCACCCGGAGAAAACCCACGCAAACACGGGGAGAATGTGCAAACTCCACACAGACAGTCACCCGAGGCCGGATTCGAACCCGGGTCCCTGGCGCTGTGAGGCAACAGTGCTAACCACTATGCCACCGTGCTGCCAGAGTGGAGCTTCTGATCAGCAAAATTCATGTAGAAACAGCTAATCACCGGGCACCACATTCTTGGGCACTCTAGTTTTATGTAGGCATTACTAAGTTATTTTAAATGGGCTGACACCTGTGTAACATCAGCACATGCAGGGAGGCAGTACAAGTGTGCTGTGCTCATAAGCGGACTTTGACAATTGGAAGTTCTTCCCTCACCCATCCACGTTTTAGTTTCAGATTTTGATTTGGATCATTTGAGGAGCAAAAGCATCACTTAAAAACAACATGGCTTTGAGTAAACAACTTGGACAAGCTGCCGCTCAATTAGCCGACGTTGACTCACTAAAGTTTAAGCAGCTGGACACAAAATGAAACTGGCAACAAGGTTGCTGGGTCCTCTTGAGAATCAAACGCATATACAAAGATCTACAAAATGTAAAAATGGATGTTCTACTAATTGCTGAAGAAGACTGTTGCAAAGAGAATCAGAGAAACTGAAAACACAGATGTTTCTTAACAGTTTTAGGATCAGTAAAATTAAAAAAAAATAGCAATGGCATATTTTTGATTTTGGTTCATAAAATAATTGCTCTTGTATATAATTAGGTTTTACACTCATTAGAATATATACCTATTACAAAAATAAAACGGCATAAAACCCCAATTAGGTTCTTGCTGGTCCCTACACGGAAGACTCCTAATTTTCAATTTTGACGAAAACTGTTCAGTCTCATATCACTAACACCGAGGAGAATCTTTTAATAGTGAGGTAAAAATAGTAGAATTTAGCCGTTTAAATTTAGAGTACAGCATCATATAAGCAACATTTCTGTGCTACCATTCAAAATGGGGGATCTCTCTTTTTTTAATACATTTGTGTGTACCTTTTAAGATACAACAAAATGGCAAAAGAAACCTCATTGGAATGCACATTGACCTTTCACCCGCCATCCATCTGCTGCTGAATTCACTTGGGCTGACAAGGCCTGATGAAGTGTCGTACGAGCAACAACAAAATCGTGGCAGGCTGAGTATAATTGGACCATCAGCAACACTTCAATCCAAAGAACTACGCCTCATATATATCATGAACTTTAGATCATCTCTTGACTGAATTTCCAAAAAAGACAAATTCAAAAAATCCAACTGTAATCATTTCCAATATTTTTCCTCTCAAATGAGATAATGTAAATCTCGTTAAAAAAACAAAACTTTTAAAACAACTAATATTTGAAAGGGCAGCTTATGTTTCACCTACTCAGTGAACCAACAGATCTGACCGTAGAGAGGAATGACGTTCTCCGCATGGTAAAATCCTGATCTCAGCCTGCCTGTCCGATGGGAGGTGGAGACAAACCACTTCCCCACAGGAAGGAGGAAAAGATAGGGGCTGAGTTAACCAAAAAAACACAGTGACTGGGGCTGAACTGGCCACCCTGTTGGATGGAGAACAGTTTGAAACGTATAGGAGGAGGAAAAAAAAACTAGAGGAAATTAATGACATTTTTAAAAAGTAGAAAATTATTTTTCTGTGATGTGGTAAATGGGTACCCTGTATTAGGCTATGGGAAAAGATTCAACATTTCTCGTCAAATCACACAACTTAAATTGTAACAAAAAAGTTGCCAGGCTAGTGTTTTGGACCCAGGACCAACTTAATTTCGGATTTCAGTGCGCATAAGCAAACTGCCTTAGCATTGTTAAATAGCAAGCGCGTCCTAAATATTTCTTTAGTGTTTTACCACATTATTATGAAATTAAACAAGAGTAGACTGAAGTTATATGATTTACAGGAAAAGAACATCAACCCTGCTCCCTGCAGAGCTAGTTACCTATATTGCTAATGCAGCTCCATCAAAAGTTTGGGTCACCTCTTTCCACTTGGTCCTAAATTCCCCCATAAAAGCTAGTTTGTAGAGTTCAGAAGCAGGTTAAAGGGCCTCAATACCAGAGTAGGCAATGGCCACGGACAAATCAATTTAATCAGTCACTATGGTATGCACTGTGTTATTCGATTCACTGAACCATTTCACCTCATCAATTGACCATCAACCGGTTGTCAGGGCCCCCACTTCCACTCAGGGTCTTGGCACCATGAACATACCATTGTATACCATTTGGTCGAAAGGTTTGTGTTTTAAAATTAGCATCCCTTCCATCCTTCGTTTTGTTGACCGGTAATGTTAAACCAATATATCTCCAACAAGGTGAAGAAAATCTTACTTCTCAAGGAAAGTCACTCTGATCCCTCCGCAGTTTTCGCTTGCCAATGTGCATTGCTCAGATGCTTGCAGCCCACCAAGTCTGAAGGGGGAGAAGGGAGTATCTTTTTGTTCTACTTACTATTTTACTCATTCTGTGTCAATCACTCATGTCAGATGTCCAGACCACACCCGTTTTCTAAAGCTTTCATTTCTCCAGGGAGGAGGGGGGGGGGGGGGGGTATGTCAAAATGTAAGTAATTGAATAATTCTGTACAATTGAGTAATTTGCATTAGTGTGTATGTGCCCATATATTTAGGGTAAATCCTGAATCCAAAATAATCAAAAAGCTTGCCAATAAAATTTCAGGAAAGGAATATCACCTTATTCTGCTCCATGTTAACGTTTATTCATAAATGATAATTTTTGATAGAAAACGCCAATGCGTCTGCCTTAGCAGGAGCTTTCCTTTTAATTTTGGGGCAATTATCCGTTAAATGTGAGCATGAGTCGCTGATCGGACTATAACGCTATAGCTCAAATGTTCCGACCTGTGCTCGCCACTAAGAATTAATGATGATGCAACCGCTACATGCGTTATATAATTTGATTGAAGTACAGAAACAGGTCATTCGGCCCAACAGGTCTATGCCAGTGTTTATGCTCCACACGAGCCTCCTCCCACCCTACTTTGTCATCATCAACAATAACTTGCATTTATACAGCGCCTTTAACGCAGTAAAACTCACTTCACCGGAGCGTAATCAAACACACTTTGATACTGAGCCACATAAGGAGATATTAGGACAGGCGACACAAGCTTGGTCAAAGAGGTAGGTTTAAGGGCGCGTCTTAAAGGAGGAGAGAGAGGTAGGCAGAGAGGTTTTAGGGAGGGAATTCCAGAGCTTAGGGCCTAGGTGGCTGAAGGCACAGCGACTCATGGTGGAGTGATGAAAATCGGGGATGCACAAGAGGCCAGAATTGGAGGAGTGCAGAGATCTGGAAGGGTTGTAGTGCTTGAGGAGGTTACAGAGATAGGGAGGAGTGGGGCCATGGAAGGATTTGAAAACAAGAAGAATTTTAAGTGATATAAGTTTAATAATACAATCAAACATTTCTAGCACACGTGGCAACCAAGACATCTAGCTCCTTTATACTAATAGGACCAAAGATTTGCTTCTAATAATACATGAATTTATGTAGTACCTTATGTCAAAACATGGTTTTTGGAGCACAGTGACAATTACATAGGCAGAGTAGTACATATTTGTGCCTTGAAATCATACTATTAATGGCGATCCTTTCCTTTTTACGTAACATTCTTTCAAACTTTGAGCTATTCTCAGCTTTTCTTTTTCAAAATCAAATTGTACGGTCTTGTTTGGGCTAAGAGTTTTAAGCCTCAATAGCAACAATTTTGCAACAATCAAACTTAAAATTGTCAGAAAACCATCCCTAATAGAAAAAAAAGCTTTAAATAAATGTTACAACTTATATATGCTATGACAATTTAGACAATCTTTCTTTGCATCACAACTTACTGTGCTGCATAAGCCTGGTTTCTTTTTTAAAATTAAAATGGTAATTATAATAATCAGCATTTAATGTGCATCCAGGGACTGAATGTCTCTGCCCAGTAGCAATCTTTCATTATTTTTTGACTCTTTTTCAAATCAGCGGCTGTTCATTCTATCGAAGCAAAGAGATTTTTTTTTTTAAAAAGAACGAGAAAGTTGGGAAAAACAAATCTTGGAAGTATGTTACACCTAAATGCCTTGTGATTACAGCTTCCAATTGTATTTGGTGTGCATGCTCTGGATTCCATTCATTAGGTGACCTGAGAAGAATTCCAAAAATGTTGTGTGTACCCATCTGGGTTAACTTTTACATCAGAGCATCAGTGAAAAATTAGGTTCTCTTCATTTTTAATGGAGATCTGTCGACAAGAGTTTTAACTTCAGTCAGGAATGTCAAATTTCAAACTCCTCGACAGCGTTGTGTGGTTGAAGTCAAAATTTTGCATATCAAGAATTGTAAAGCGGGGCTCATGCTGAATAAAGTGGTGGATAACAGGTCATATGCTTTATTTAAAACTGCTCTTCTGAAATCAGGGTGGCTCCATTTTTCAAACTGGAAAGCCAATTACTCAAGTCACAGTGATGAGTGCAAATCCCGGCTCCTCAAAACCTGGGTGGTTTGGTGCCACTGAGACGTAATTGTCCTTTGGTGAAGCTTGGGCCGAGATTCTGTTTGGCACAGAGTTTAAAGAGGAAACAGCAAATTTATCTGCTCAGATTTGATGTTAATTTTCTCATCTCTTTCTGCACAACCCCAGTAAATAACAACAAACTGAATGCCTTATGTCCTATATTGGAACATATTTCCAAATCCATTTCACCAGTACTATCTCCTCCTTCCCACCCCCTCGCCAATATAGACACATGCATGCTTTTCATGTCTCATAACATAAAAGTGAGTAACAAAAAATACATCATTCTGAAGCTAAAGATTTGAAGTCAAGTAAATTTGTCATATCACCAAAGTCTCGCCAAAGCCCAGCACATAAAAATACGTACTCACCAATTACATACTGAAATCTCCAAATGTGGCGAGCTAAGACTGGAATAATAAATTGATTCTTCACTGTACGTTATTCTACCGGGCTTTGCAAGTTATTTCATTGCCCGACATGATCACTCACTGCAGTGAAACTAATGGCTGCAAATTCCTATGAAGAGGTTGCCATTGCCATTAGGGTCCGCAATGCGGTTTAAAGCCTCAACAACATATTAAATACATTAACAAAGATCAGTGCAAAGCAGAATTTTGCCTAAGGCTGTTAATGAGGAACCTGTGCAGCGTTCCCCAGCTGCACAGTTAAACCTTAAAGTGAATAGTTTACTGCAGGTTTAGACCCAGAGTTAGTGAGTTTAATGAAGATGGCTTTGCAGTACCACCACAGAAATAAATAATTTTGTCAAATAGGATAGATGGAGTGACCACTGTGTATTGCAGTGGACCAAGAAGGGGAAGGCAGTGCAGGAGTACAGCATTGCTGGAGGTGCTGTCTTTTAGATGAGATTGTAAACTCAGGCTCCAATTGCCTGCTCAGTGGATGTAAAAGATCTCGTGGCACTATTCAAAGCAGAGTCTTTTGATGTCCTGGCCAACATTCTTCCCTCAACCAACACCACTAAAAAAAACTTGTCATCCACCTCATTTACTGTTTGTGAGATTTTGCTGTGTGCTGTCACATTGCCCTATGACTATGAAAAGTAATTTATTGGATGCGAAGTTCTGTAGGATGTCCTGGGCATGTGATAAGATGCTATATAATGTAAGCTCTTTCTTGCAGTTGTGTGGAAGACAACAGCACGTATCTAGGTTTTGAATTCTTCTCCCTATTGTTACTCCTAACATCAATCAAATGCAGTGTGCAGAGGCAATTGATTCCTCAATACCTGTCTTCATTTGAAAGCAGGCCTGGCAAAGTCTGTAGCCCCATAAAATAAGAAGGGGCCTCCAGCACATTGAGCTTCTGCTCTGTACATGCTAGACGCTCAACTACAGTACTACAAGTGCTATCCCATATCTCATAAGGGTATTGGTGGCCCTCTCCATCACGTTTGGCTACTTCTACTGTACTGTTCATATCGATTCAAGTGGGCACGGCGGTGACTACTGTGTGGGTGAGAGATGCTGTTCAGGTTCGGCATGAGGGCAATTATGATTGCCTTACTCTATGAAGGGAACAGATGGTGCATTATGAATAAGTCGCACATCTATCCATTTGGATTCTGCATTGCATGCACTTCATTGATTGTGCACAATAAACAAATGTGTATGATCATGTTTAAATTATAGAACATCATAAATATATAGTACGTATAGTGAGTTCCGTGCTCTCTTCCAATCTCTGCAGGTATCATGCCCTTTTGAACTCTGCCTCCTGAGCAGATCTACAATAGCTTGAACAAACCATTTCATATCCGAGGGTCCACTATCTGTTCCACATTGTGTTCTTCTATTATGTGTGAGTTTAACTTTAAACATAAGAACAGTGGGATTGAAATGAAGTGATTTGACCCATGGAAATTCCTTTCTTTCGGTACATTCTCTTCCTATGGTGTGAGCGATTCAATATGGTATGTATGATGTAGTGAGAATCCTGCCATTTTCACTTGATCTACCTTATTCCTACATCCTCGCTAACATCTCCACACAGTGATTTTGTATATATCTTTCACTACTTTCTATATGTGCCCTGCATTGTTACTTGATAATAATATTCAGGCCAAACTTTTGCACTCTCTTTTAAGTCAGGCAACTGCTTTCACAAACTAATAATTCAACCTTAATTAGGCTTGACTGATACAGCATGTAATTAAATAGTATTTGTATTTTTTTTCCACTCGTTGTTTGTGTTGTAGGCTTACCACACATATAAACCTTGTGTCTATCTCTGCACGCTGGTGTATAATCCTATTTCTAGCCCATCAGGTCCTTCTTGAGTTAGTAACACCTCTCTGAATCACACTGCGTGCATTCCTTCCATGGCAAACTTTTTGCCTCCTTTGCATAGTTCAAAGTTATCCTCTCCCACAAAAAAATGGACTTTTGTTTTCTCCTTTACAATGCTTACCAGTGTCTAGGGCCCGTTGGCAAAACAAGAGCCAATTTCCATTACCATAAATACTGTGCATTCCACAGCTGCTTTAACAATCATTTCAACATTCGTACCTGGTAAGTGGCATGAGGAATATTAAAAGGCCATTATGGGCTGCTTTTTCTGTCCTTGCTAATAGAATTGCATTCTCCGTAATCATACGTTTGCAAAAATGTGTCCCCACAGTTTTATTAGCAAAAAATCATAAATATGGACAACAGAGGAATTTTCTTTTGGATCTGCTGATAGCTGACACTGTACTGAAGACTCTTCAAACTGAACTATTGGGAAATCCACACAGATAGTGTCGGTTTTCCCCATATGGAGTGCATCCTTTCTCCTTGTAGGGATACACCTCACTTCTGAATAGAGAGAGCTTAAGCACAAGTTGGCATCTGCCAAGGTTTATGGACTTCCCAATTGTACGTGGGGGTACTGCTGGAATTTAACCATCTAAAACTGTATACATGACCAGCACAAAGCACTGACAAGCGTCTCGCTGCTTGTTCAGCCAGAATCATAATGAACTAGACAGTGCACTGGGTTTAACGTCCACGAACATGACTGCACATTATATACAAACTAATAATTCAACCTTAATTAGGCTTGACTGATACAGCATGTAATTAAATAGTATTTGTATTTTTTTCCCCCACTTGTTGTTTGTGTTGTAGGCTTACCACGCATATAAACCTTATGTCTATCTCTGCACGCTGGTGTATAATCCTATTTCTAGCCCATAATCCATTATAATGGACAAGAAGACAGATGCACATGTAGATAAGCCAGTGTTATTCGCAGACGCAACTTGTGTGGATGGAGAATTCACACTGGCTCACCTAAAAACTGCATAGTGAATACTGAAGAAAATTCTTCAGCCAGTCTGACGGAAACACGACTACAAGCGTATTAGGACATAATGCCAACATTACCGGGTGTGTACAATACCTGTCAGCACTTTGATCAATAATGAACTGTGGATTGCCTTGTCCTGCGTTATTTATTCTGATATATGTAACAATTAGCTGGGTGCCAGTAAGTTTGTGTGATCTAAACACTTAAAAGCTGCACACAGAATCAGTTATTGTTTACAGGGCTAATTCTTCTGTGGGAATTAGTAATATTACAATTCCTTAACTTTCACAATGGAACTGGCCAATAAATATGACAGTAAAAAGGGGGAGCAAAGAGAGAATAAAACAGATGTGCTCTGGCTATGGTTCATAACAAATATCTTTTGAATTTGAGAGAGAAAGAAACTCTGCACATGGTTTACTGTGTACATCACATCTGCAGCATATATTCTGGGAACCTCCCACTCACCACAGCATGGCATTAGAAATCTCATTCAACCAGGGTTCTGACACTTAGGGCGCGATCTTGCCAGCCCTGGGGAGGCGGGTTTGGAGGCGGGACTGCCGAGAAAATGGCAGAATCTGGGGGCGGGTGCCCTTCCCACCCCCAACGCGCCTCCGTGCTATCTTCCTGGGAGGTGGGTAGCTGACCCGCGACGAGTCCCGTCTCCTTGGAGGCGGGAAGGGGATTACAGCCACTTAACTGCCTATTAACAGGCAGATAAGCAGATTATCCCCATTTTACCCACACAAGTGTGGACTTCCCGAAGGCTGTGAACCCCGCCAGGGTCAGCGAGGTGAGCTGTGGGTCTGAGGGGGTCTGCGGGGTGCAAAAGTGTGCTTTGAAGGTAAGTGATGGGTGCAAGTGTGGAGAGGTGAGTATGTGAGGTGAGTGGAAAGTGATAGAAAATGTTTACTTACCTTTGTTTCTTCCTGCAGGCTTCAACAGTTGGGGATGCGGAGAGTCTCGCATCTCACCGGCAGAGATGACAGATGGCTGCTGCATTCTCCGATGCAACAACCATCTAATTTCTGCTCACAAAAGAGGTTTGATGAGTCTTGAATACAAGGACTCATCAAACAACAGAGAATGTCAGTGTTTGACAGCTTCACAGAACTGTCAAATGATGACAATTCAGCTATCAAAAATTTTTGACAGATGAAACGTCAAATGCTGATGTTCTCTGTAACCGGCTTCCCCTTAATTGGCCTGCTAAGCCCACTGGGTGGGCTTAACAAGGTCAATCAAGGGAAAATAGCGTGGGTTGGCCAGAAGTCGATGGAGGCGGGACTAAAACCTGACAAGTGGAAGTCCCGCCTCCAAAAGCTCCCCATTGGCAAAATCCAGCCCTTAATACCAACTTGCCTTGTAACTCAGCTTTCTAACCCTGTAATAGTAATTTTTTCACAAATAGATAAAAAAGGGGAAACAAGCCCTTTCAGAACTATACAGTTTAAAACCGAGTGCAGTTTATATGCATAAACACAATAAATATACATATATTATGTGAATATATCAGTGTCAGTCATGACTCAGTGGTAGCACTCTCGCCTCTGAATCAGAACATTGTATGTTAAGTCCCACTCCAGAAATTTGACAACGTAATCTAGGCTAACACTCCAGTGCAATACTGAGGGAGTGCTGCACTGTCGGAGGTGCCGTCTTTCAGATCAGACGTTAAACCAAGGCCCTGTCTGCCCTCTCAGGTGGGCGTAAAAGATCCTTCAGTGTTATTCAAAGAAGAACAGGGGAGTTCTCCCTGGTGTCCTGGCCAATATTTATGTCTCAACCAACATCACTAAAACAGATTATCTGATCATTTACCTCGTTGCTGTTTGTGGGACCTTGCTGTGCACAAATTGGCTGCCACATTTCCCTACATTACAACAGTGACTACACTTCAGAAATACCTCATTGGCTGTAAAGCACTTTGGGACGCCCCGAGGTTGTGAAAGGCGCCATATAAATACAATTCTTCTTCTTTCTTTCTATATATAATATATATACAAATTCAACTGCCTTTTTATTTAGATAATTTATAAGTTAATCCTGAATTTAACTCGGGGCTTACTTATCGTAAGTAAGTAATCGGGAGTGGGGGGGCCAGGGGGAATGTCATGCGGGCAGCAATCCCCCAGTGAAGTCTTCAGTGAGAGGCCTGGGTGATTTTAATATGATTGACGGGCTGCCTTCCCGATCGCAGAGCAAATCGGGCAGCCTGCCTACATTACACGCGCGGTTTCTGGCGAGACTCCCGAGGCGTACTTAAAGCAAGGCTGCAGCCCTGGATTCTTTTATTGTTAAACTCTGGAAGACCTTTTGCCAAAAGACGTGATTGGAAAGGCTGCCTCCTGCTTTTCTGATGCCTCCCTGGAGGTCCTAGTGGAGGAAGCGAGGCAAGGAAGGAGCAGCTGTTCCCCATGTGTCACAAGAGGGTCTCGAAGGTCACAATGAAACAAACCTGTGAAACACAGAGGTGGCTAACTGGATCAGTGCCACCAGCATCACCTCCAGGGCCTGGGTGCAATGTAGAAAGAGGTTCCATTACTTCAGAAGAGCAGCAAGGGTGAGTACAGCTCTTCACCGCTCCACCTCTCTCAACAACACCTCGCAACATGCCTTGCGCCCCCTCTTCACCTCTCTCAGGAATTGTCTCCCCTCCATCACATCCTTTAACATACAACCACAAGGGCACATTGCCACACGTCTTTCTCACTCCAACCACTCGTCTCTTCCTTTCCTCTTTTCACGCCAGATACTAACAACATTCTCTTCTCACAACCTATCACTTGCACAACCATCTACTCCTTCCAGCACAACTTCCTCACCTCACATTGCAGACACTTGGCTTCACATTCATCATCTCCACATCCCATCTTGTTTCTTCGTCACCTCCCAATATGCGCACGCTGCACACATCTCCACTTACCTTTTCAACAGCCACTCACAAACTCTCCCTCCCCCTCGCCCTCTCTACCTGGCGGACAAAACCAAAACATAATCTGAAAGAGAGGAAGAAGACAGGGGAGGAGTCGCTAACATCATCGCCATCACTGAAGCAGAGCAGGACACCCAGGACATCAGTGGACCAGGCAGAGCCATGAGCATCGGGGAAGGCAAGGCTGGCATCTTACCTCAGCAGGATGTCTGCATATTGCTTGTAATCCTTCAATAAGCTCAGCAAATATGCAGCACGCTTCACAGCTTCAAGTTGTATTCTCAAGGCTATCACCTGCAAATGTCAAGCTTCTCATCAGCCATCCTAACTCTTGTCCCCTTTCTCTTTCTGCTAGGACCTTGTTAGCAGCAAGAGGTTCCTGCACAGCAATACACCTCGGAGACGAGCAATCCTCCCATGGATGCGCCGTAAGGTTGGAAACCCTAGTTGCAGGTAATCCTGGAGATTTCATCACATGACATACAAGCCCGTTGAGATCTGATCACGTGGCGCATTCAAATGTTACTGCATTTGCCGTATGAAGGTTGGGGCCCTGTCGTTGAGTATTTTGGCTTGTGGTTTTATGCCGGCATCTGTTGTGTGAGATGTTTGAAGAACCAGGGGGGTCACTCGCCAGCAGGCGAAGAAAGTGCGCAGGCGCAAATCCCAGGTGCGGACTGCCGATGCAAAGTGCAAACTCGACTTTCTTCCTGGATTGCTGGCAGCAGTGCCTGGGAAATTCATGCTCCATTCCAGGAGACCACTGGACAATCTGTGAGGGTTGGCTACCCTGGCTGAAGATTACATCGGGGGAATCCTGCACAAAAACAGCAGGCGCCCTGGCTTGATCCGCCGAGTAGTTTTGAAGCATTAGAGTGACTGAGGCACCAGTGATGTACATGGGCACCCCACCCCATGTTGCTGTAATAGCTGCCCGGACTTGAGCTTTATTTGTAGGGGAGCAGCTTACTAGGTGACATCGCCACAGTGGTGTAAATCACGTTCACCTCCTCTACCTCTTACCACATATTTCTCATGTTTACAGCCCACTTACATTCTCCGCCAATGCCACTCTTGTGCCCGAGTGCTCTGGTAGTCAATCAGGTAAAGTATGGGCGTGGAGCAAGCCAAATCTGCCTTGGGGTGGCCGCTACATTAGCGGGGGTTGACACCGGAGCTAGGTTACCTGGGACAGACAGGTGAGCAGCCCCAGCCAGAGGCCGCCAGTGCCTGGTGTTGTCGAGGTGTGGGAACGCCACCGAACTCCAGCCGGGGTTGGGGGGGGGGGGGGGGGAAAGAGAGCGGCTCCTGCACTGACCAGCACCGCCCGGCAGACCTCAGCCCCCACCCACCGCAGAGCAGAGGGCGTGGCAGCGGGTCTCAACCCGGCAGCGGGTTCAGCTCCCCTGGTGCCGCAGAGATAGAGTGCAGTGACCACCCCCCCCCCGAATATCAGCGGTTGCAGAATTTAATATAAATAGAACAGTTTAAACAAGATCTGCTGTGGCTGTAGGAAATTTAATGAGCGAAGATCTACTTGCCGCCTGGGTTGCAAGCAGCATTGCCCGGAATATTCATATGCCATTCCTGGAGACTCCCAGATGATCCAGGAGAGTTAGCAACACTCGTACTGTTCTACAGCAAGGGCATGAAAAAAAAGCCTCTTAATCTTCCATCAATATAATTTCAGCACTATTTTCCACTATACTTAGTGTAGTTTTTATTTTATCGAGCCCATTACACAAAGTGAAAGGACCGTTAGAATTTAAGCTCTCAGTTCGGCTGACATCCGTAAACCATGCATGATTTCAGCTACCTTAACACTTCCTTTCAATAAAAGCATTTCATAGAAGCAAAGAATGAATCATAGGTGCAACAGCACGGAAATGGATTATTTGACTCATCGCATCTGTGCCAATGTTTTTCTCCATGTGAGCAACTAGTCTATTCTCATAATATTCCTCTTTTTTCAGGCAACTATCCAGTTCAATTTGAAAAGACTTCGTGAGCTCTGCTTCAACAGTAGCTTGTGGCAAAGGATGCCACATTCTAAAAAAGAAAACGAAATATACTGCAACTTTTAACTCTCAACTTTGCGTTTTGACAGGGCTGGATTCAGCTACCCTGCAAGCCGGCTCCATAATCCAGATCCAGTAGATGTAAATGTGACGTGTGAATGCCTGAAGTGATCCCAATTACACTGGCCTGACTAATAGCTGGATTGAGAGCATCTCGCGATGTATCTGCGGACGGTAATGCTGATTTGGCAGCTGGAATCTGTGGGGAGGTGTTGCACTCCACAGGTCAGATTGTGGTCAATTTTAAACGTGATCTGACCTCTGACCAGCAGTACAATCAGGGTAAAAGCTGCTTACAGAGCAGCTTCTACTCTCCCCATTGACATTTTAATTAATGCATACAGAATTAATCATGAAACAAATAGCACTATTATTTATCAATCGCAAATAAACTGCTCCCTCGAAACAAAAAAATTCCTTTGTGTTCTATCCTCATACCAGCAAGTTGAACAGATCTATAACTTATGTATAACTTATGTGCGGGTTGGGAACCCTCAGCTGAACTGGACACATATTCCCACGTCTTAGCAAATATATTTTGTAACCAAATAGTCTGAAACGGCAACTTCAATAAAATCCAAAATACTGACCTGTAAACCTCACAGATCGATAAATTACTAAGTGATATAGTACATCAGTTAGAGCAGTAAAGCTAAAGTAAGTCACAAAGGAAGCTCTGCTTCCTCTTCCTAGTTTTACAATTAGAAAGTGTAACTTTTTTTGGCAGGGATGTATACATTTTCTAAAATGGTTCTGTGCTATTATGAACTTTTGCACTTAATCCCTTCCCATTCCCAGAAATGACAACATACCTTGAATAATGGTTAACCATGAGTGAGTCAGTTAAGATTTTTGCCCAAAGAAACATTTTACATACTCAATGCATTTTCATTAATATCTTATCAATAATACCATATCAACACAGTTAGTGACAAGTATGTCAAGCCTTCCTACTTGGCTAGTACTGGTATTACAGACCTGTGTGAGAAGTCACACACCAGGTTATAGTCCAACAGCTTTATTTGAGATCACAAGCTTTCGGAGTGCTGCTCCTTCGTCAGGTGAAGTGAAGAGATGCATATAAGCACAGCATATATAGTCAGAGAACACTGCCAGATGATTACAGGTAATCTTTCTAACTGCCCTTTATCACACCTCGGCAGAGAGATAATCACAGCAATCAAAGGTATGAAAGGTGTCCAAACAGGTCAGTCAGGAAAACATTACATCAAAGAACAATGAGGTGGGGTCACAAGGGGTCAAATGTTGCAGATGCTGGGGTCTGTATGAAAAACAAAAAACAAATTTAAAAAAAAAAAAGTTTTTTGCTGGAAATCACAGCAGGTCCGGCCATACAGACCTGGTATGGTCGAGAAGAAAGGAAAGGTACCAGGGCTAACCATGTCTACGGGCTACTCTTCAGTCTAGAATAGGCAAACTGATGGTAAACAACATGGCAGAAGGTTGTCCTTATTAATAATTTACTTGCAACTGAACATACTATACCGGCAGCCTGTGACCTACTAAAGGAAGTGGGAACTAAGATTCTGGAGCATTTGGTAGTGATCGGGTTGAAGTGCAGTGCATTTGAATTTTGCACCTCATTACTCATTGGTACACCACGAAGCAACTATGTCTCTCTGATCCAGGATAGTCTTACAGTATTTACTGAGGTCAATGTTGAAGTCCGACTGTAGTGCTAGAGAGGTTGCATCACATTGAGCTTGTAAGGGCAGCCCACGTAAAACAAAGTTAATATACTTGCTGTGCACATTGGTCTAGGCACACGAAGTACGATCAATGCATGGATGGGATATCCAGGCTGTGAATCTGTAGCACTTTGCCAGGAAATAGGTAAACAGCAAGAGTTACATCCTGATTACTTGACTGATACGCGAGACAAAACAAGGTTGCAACAGCTGGATCTATCTATAATGTAACCATTTCTATAGATTCCAATATCATTCCATTAGGCCAACCATTTAATTTGTTTACCAGATGGGATCACTTTCTACTACTGTGGTTGCCTTACCTTGCGTTGGTCACTCTTCTAATTTTATTTTCTTGCACACTTGTGTGTTTCAACATTTTGCAAACATGGTTTTAAAATTTGAAAAAATCAGAATGAAAATGCTCCTGCAAATTCCAAGGCAGATGTTAGTAAAATAATGGCTGTGCTGAAATTATTTAAGACATTCATCGCATCTTGCCATTCAGATGATGGTTAGAAAATGTTCAAGTTTCATAGTTGTGGTTTATGATGTCACCTGAGCTCCTCAATGAGATCACTGTTTTCCTAATCATTCCCAGATTTCCATTAATCTTTTGTGGTACTTACTAGACACAAAATTCCATGATACTCAACTGCCAATTATTTCTCAATAAACATCAGCAATGCTTTCCCAATGGTTAATCCTTTGAGGCAGAATGTAGCACACACCATATTGTTGACACGAGATCGTAGCTGCCATCTGCAGGGGGAGCTGCTGCTAACTGATTGAATTACTAATAAACAGGCAGTAAACAAAACTTAAGGGTTCAGGGAACAGTTGCAAACCACATGGACATCATACGAACTCTTCAATAAGACAACTGCATTTTTATCATAGCACCGGAGGAGGCCATTTGGCCCACCGTGCCTGTGCCGGCTCTTTGAAGGAGCTATCCAATTAGTCCCGCTCCCCTGCTCTTTGCCCCATGCCCTGCAAATAGTTCCCCTTCAAGTATTTATCCAAATCCCTTTTGAAAGTTATTAGTGAATCTGCTTCCACCGCCCTTTCAGGCAGTGCTTTCCAGATCATAACAATTTGCTGAGTAAAATAAAAATATCCTCATCTCCCCTTTGGTTCTTTTGCCAAGTACCTTTTGTTTGCTGTGAAATTTGCAGACAAAAAAAACGAGTTTATTTTCCAGGTTAGTAATGGTGCCTGGGAACGAGCAAAACATTTAATAGCTGCAGTCACTTAAGTGTAGGTGGTCATTTAAACCTGTTGGCAGCCTATACCAAGGCTGCAGAGGAAAGATGTGATTGGCAAAAGTGATATGAAAGGCAACCCACTGTGGAGGCATGAAATGGAGCTTGCAGGCAAGTGCTGAACCAACCCTGGGCACTGTTCTCTTAGGTCAGTATTAAAGCGTCCCTAGGAAGAGGTAGAGTTGAGGCCATGGCTGACCATTATCATCACTGGCTGTGCAGCACCATGCAACTTAGCTGCATGAGTCCTTGTAGCCGATGTCACAGCTCTGTATCTAGTTCTCTGCTAACCCTGAGACTATGATGCGAGCTATCCATGGATGCTGCCAGGTGGGTGCATCAGGACCTGCTGATATGCTTGTTGCCATCTTGGCAGGGGTGGTCATTCAGGCTCTGCTGGCTGTCGATTACAGCGGAGGGGAGTACCATGCCGAGGATGTTTCAGCGACGTCAAGTTTAAAAAAAAAAAAAAACATTCCTTCGGATCCAGGCAGAGCAGGAGTGCTTGCCCGACTCCGCGGTATCCCGACCCTTCCCTCCTCCCCTCTTAGAACTTACCTTCGGGCCACTGCCGGTGATGCAAGCAGCCCTAAATATATCTCTATTTATTAAGATGGGCGTGCTCCCCGTGAAGGCACCGGCAGCTCACTCGGGTAATATTAATGAAGTCCGAGGCCCAACTTCGGGCCGGCCTCGGGCCTCCCAGTTGGGGAGCGTACTCTGTGTGTGGCTCCCATTTTAGATCTGAAAATAGGCCAAAGCAGTTTTCACCCACTATCTTTCCATTTTGCCTTCCCCTCCCTCTTCACAAATGAAAGTGCTAAATGACGGAAAATTAAGATATTAAGGACAGATTGATATCACACATTGGCTTTTACATTTCCTTTGATGCCCGAGTTCCACACATGTTAAAAATGTAGTTGTGCAATTATCTTGTTTTGAATCTGGAAGTGAATATATGAAGGATGTTGACAATTGTCAACATGGGAGATTAAATCTTTCAACCCAGGCATTTGAAACCTCAATGTGTCACTAGTGATTTCCTGTCGTCAACAGAAGTCTTTTGATTTTTTTCCCCTTATCTTCTGAGCCCTGACATATAACAAAAGCATTTTTCATGCCAAATGTAACATGTATAACTACAATCATCATCCTGATGACACTAACCTCGTCATTAAGGATGCAATTCTTAAATGGTCTATTGATTTTTTCTAACATTTGTGCTCTTCACTCTGACATGTTGCTGCGAGTATTTTATGAGAAAATCCAAAGGAATTAACTATCTGCAGCAGAGGCACACGTCGCACCCCCACCCTCGAACTACAAAGTGCTAAACTAAACATGAAATCCAAACTTTTTTTTAAAAAACCCATAAAAACAGCAACAACAAAAGAATGAGGGAAGGATGCTGCTTTAAAATGTTTGTCAGGAGCAAAGGAAACAAAATAGAAACAAGTTCTACTTGAATAATCAAGAAGTCTGCATGGGGTCATGCATGGTGGCATCTTAAATTAGCGCAAGGAAAGGGGGAAGGGCAGAAGGAATTTGGGTTAGATCTCCGGTCTGTGGAGCCAGCAGCATAATCTCTCCAACCCCCCACTCTCTCTCTCTCTCTCTCTCTCTCTCTCAACATTCCTCATCAAGTTTCTTTTGTCTGATATGAAACCACAGCAAATGTTAAAACTTTACTCTCTGGCCTAGTTAACCTCCACAAACTGCACTGTACGAAAGAAAGGTACAACACCCTCAGCTTTCTCCTGCACATCCGCTGACTAAATTCACTGCGGTTTTCAGAAGAAATTTACAGTACGCACTTCATTAAAAGAACATTTTTGGATAAGGAAAGATTCATTAATAATGTAGTCTGCACAAAATTCATTGGAACCACAAAGAATGCCTCATGAAGCCAGAGGTATGCCAACCTTTCAAGCGTACGGCAGTAGTTTCACACAATGTCGTTAATATAAAATATGGTGCTGGTTATCTTTACTGTGTGGCCAGAAAATGCAAATAGTATTAAGTTCTCCCATGATCTTAAATGGATACCATGTAGTCTTGTAACATTTTCCAAAGATAAACAAAGCAGCAATCTATTGGAACTCGCTGAAAACATGGAATCTTAAAGGAAGCCCGTCTTAATGAACTTTCCCTCCTTTTATTTACAAACAAATATGAAGATATCATTCGATTGCAATGCATTACTGTGGCACTCGTACATTATAGCATTGCCATAAATATGAAACATTGCTCTTTAGGCTTTCCTCCTTCCCAAACAAAAAATGTTTGCAAAATATATTTGCACGAACACTATTCAAAGACAGCGTAAGTTATTGCTGGGATTCAGTGATGGTTGTGTTGTCAAGTCACACACAGAAACAGTACTAGAAGTTTAAACCATGCACAATATTTGAGATTCTATGCATATAATTGTCTAAAATCTTTACTCTCAAAGGAATGAGAAATACATTGACCGCAGTAAACTGAGCTGAACCGCTAATGGGTAAACCTACAGGCAAACAGTAGGAAGTATTGAAATAAGTATTTGGAACAATACAAAACCAGTATGTACCCCATAAAGGCAAAAGCTCCATTTGTGTAGTTAAGCAGCCACGGTCAACGCATGAGATGAGAGACAGTATCAGTTAAGAGTAAAGGCTTACACAAATGCAAGGAAAAGTGCAAATCCAGACTGGGAGATCTACAAAAAGCAACAAAGGGACAACAACAACATTTCATTTATATAGCACCTTTAACGTAGTAAAGCATTCCAAGACGCTTCACAGGAGCGTTATCAAACAAAATTTGACATCGAGCCACATATTAGGGCAGATGATCAAAAGCTTGGTCAAAGAGATTCTTCGGAACTGAGGATGACTTGCTTCCACATTAAAAATGAGCTCGCAGGTGGCTGATGAGTCCAATGCGGGACCTACAGTCTCTGTCACAGGTGGGGCAGACGGTGGTAAAAGGGGCGGGTGGGTGGGGTGCTTGGGTTGATGAGCGCTCCTTGCGCTTGGCTTCCGGCGAAAAGACTTGGTGTTCGGCGCCTTCCCGGATGCTTCTCCTCCACTTTGTGCGGTCTTGGGCCAGGGATTCCCAGGTGTCGGTGGGGATGTTGCACTTTTTCAAGGAGGCTTTGAGGGTGTCCTTGAAGTGTTTCCTTGATAGGTTTTAAGGAGTGTCTTAAAGGAGGAGAGAGGTAGCGAGATGGAGAGGTTTAGGGAGGGAATTTCAGAGCTTATAGCCGAGGCAGCTGAAGGCACGGCCGCCAATGCTGGAGTGAGTAAAATCGGGGATGCGCAAAAGGCCAGAATTGGAGGAGCACAGAGATCTTGGAGGGTTGTAGGGCTGGAGGAGGTTAGAGATGGGGGCAGACACAAAGAAAGAGATGAGGTGCAAAAAAGAGTATGAAAAAAAGTCAGGGATATTAAAGCTAACAGTAAAAGTTTTTATCAATATATTAAGAAAAAGAGAGTGGTAAGAGGGAATGTGAGCTGTCTTCATAGTAGAAGAAGAGGACAAAATATCTGTGGGACAAGGGGACCTAAAAATAGTCAAAGGGAGGAACTTATTAGATTTAATACAAGTTAAGAAATGGTAATGGAGAAAACAATGGGACTTGAGATAGACAAATCTCCAGAAAGAGGGCTCGACAGGGTAGATGCTGAGACGTTGTTTCCCCTGGCTGGAGAGTCTAGAACTAGAAGTCATAGTCTCAGGATAAGGGGTTGGCCATTTAGGACTGAGATGACGAGAAATTTCTTCACTCAGAGGGTTGTGAATCTTTGAAATTCTCTACCCCGAGGGCTGTGGATGCTCAGTCAATGAGGATATTCAAGATTGAAATCAACAGATTTTTGGGCACTAAGGGAATCAAGGGATATTGGGATAGGGCGGGAAAGTGGAGTTGATGTAGAAGTTCAGCCATGATCTTATTGAATGGCGGCGCAGGCTCGATGGGCCGTAAGGCCTAATCCTGCTCCTATTTCTTATGTTCGTAGATCTTAGGAACTGATGGTTTCCACCCCAGGGGATGGATAGGACAATACCACAGGCAGTGATAGAGAGATGGCAGAAATATTAAATAATTACTTTGCTTTGGTATTTACCAGGGAGATAGAACAGGGGAACATGACATTGGATGATAAGATTAGTAATGAGTTCACTGCATTTAAAATAAGAGTAATGTTAAATAAACTAATCAAACTCAAAGAGGATAAAATCCCTGGTCCGGACGGATTACATACATGTATTTTAAAAGAATCTAGGGAAGAGATAGCAGAGGCACTACTACACATATTTAATAATTCGTTAGAACAAGGTGTAGTGCCAGAGGCCTGGTGGATAGCTAATATAATACCTATATTTAAGAAGGGAGATAGAACATGTCCAGGGAACTATACACCAATCAGCTTAACATCGGTGGTAGGAAAAATAATAGAATCCATATTAAAGGAGGAAATAGAAGAACATCTAGAAACCAAAAATATAATGGAGAGTCAGCATGCATTTGAAAAGGGAAAGTTTTGCTTCACCAACCTCAATGAATTTTTTGAAGAGGTAACAGAGAGAGTAGACAAGGATAATGTAGTAGATATAATTTATCTAGATTTTCAAAAGGTCTTCGATAAGGCACCCCATAATAGACTAATGAATAAGGTCAGAGAATGCAGAGTCAGGGGACAAGTAGCAGACTGGATAGCTATCTGGCTTCAAAACAGAAAGCAGAGAGTGGGGGTAATGGGTAGCTATTCAGAGTGGCAGAAGGTGGGTAGTAGTGTTCCACAAGGATCAGTGCTGGAATCACAGTTGTTCACAATTTTTATTAACAATTTAGACTTTGGAGTCAAAACACAATTTTTAAATTTGTGGATGACACCAAATTGGGGGGATAATCAATACTGAGGAGGATTGCAACAAATTACAAAAAGACATTAATAAACTTGCAGAATGGGCATATAATTGGCAAATGAATTTCAACACAGATAAATGTGATGTACTACGTTTTGGTAGGAAGAATAGGGAGGTCACTTATTACTTGGAGGGTGCGAGTCTGGGTGGGGTAGAGGATCTAATGGTGCACTGGTGAGTTTCAGAGATACGAAAATGTTGGGAAAATCATTTTTAATATATTTAGACTTTTCTGTAGGTGACAAGTTTGGAATTGTTTGTGTAGTCCCACCTCATTGGGAGAACCTCTCTCACCAGTGACAGATCGCTTCTGTAACCTCACCTGCAGCTGCCATCTGTTCTAGCCTAAGGAGGGAGTCACTGGAGAGTCTGGATGCAAGGGCTCACCTTTGTACAGTGATTGTCATTGTTTGCAGCACCTCAATGCTGTCAAACACTGAAAAATCAGCTGTCAAAAAAATTGTGCGTGGCCCCTTTAAGAAAACCGGCAGATGACACATCATCAACTGACATCATCTGACACCGGCTTTCTCTTAATTGGCTGGCAAGCCCGCAGGGTGGGCTTAACAAGGCCAATTAACGCAAAATCAAGTCTGTGCATTGTTGGGGGTGGGACTGGAATCCGGAAGGCAGCTGTCCCGCCCCCAAGCCGCATCGAGACAAAGAAAATCGCAGCCAGAGTGTTTCCACTTATGGGGAAGAGCATAACTAGAGGCCAGCAATATAAGATAGTCACCAAGAAATCAAATAGGGAATTCAGAAGAAACTTCTTTACTCAGAGAGTGGTGAGAATGTGGAACTCGCTACCACAGGGAGTGATTGAAGCGAATAGTATAGATGCATTTAAGGGGCGGTTAGATAAGCATATGAGGGAGAAGGGAATAGAGAGTTATGCTGATAGAGTTAAATGAGGAAAGACAGGAGGAGGCTCGAGTGGAGCATAAACGCCGGCATGGACTGGTTGGGCCGAATGGCCTGTTTCTGTGCTGTATATCCGATGAGGAAGGTTTGTCAGGTTAAAACACACGGGGGTAGAAATTTGTTTCGGGTGGTGGCGCAAAACAGACAAAACATTCATCCTAAGCTCTGGAACTTCCTCCCTAAGCCTCTCTACCTCTCTTTCCTCCTTTAAGACGCTCCTTAAAACCTACCTCTTTGACCAAGCTTTTGGTCACCTGCCCTAATTTCTCCTTATGTGGCACGGTGTCAAATTTTGTGTGTTTTAACCTGACAAAGCTTTAAGATGAATGTTTTGAAACAATTTAAATGAAGTTAATTGCCAGACATATTACTGTCTCTAGCTTTTTGACTCTGTTATTAAAAAGGATAAGGAAGGAATTATCCAACACACCACACCTCACGGAGGATATATTGGCCTTGTATGGGATAAAGCGCAGAGCCACCGGAATGATACCAGGGCTTAGAGGGGTAAATTATGAGGACAGGTTGCATAAACTCGGTTGGTATTCCCTTGAGTTTAGAGAGTTGAGGAGTGATGTAAACGAGATGTTCAAAATGATAAAGGGATTTGATGGGGTAGATTCCTGTGTTCCTCTCTCTTTTGTGATGGACACATTTATTGGCAGCTGTGCGTGATTTGATAAAATAAATCCTGTTTATCTTGGTTTCAGTAAAAACTGATGTGGCCATTGTTTTAATTACGTGACAAAATCATAAGTCTTCAACAAATAACATTCGGAGTTTGTTCTTGGAAAAAGATCACCCTGTAAGAGTTTGTCTGATAAAGTACACTGCGCGCCATATTTTATTCTTTTACTCTGCTACACATATAAAAAAATAAAAGAGGATACAAACATTAATGTCCAGTGTAACATCCATCTAAACATAAATCTTTTTTTTTTGCTATAAGACCAGGAGTACTTTATCTTACCCATTTGTACAAACCATTATCTAATTAAGACTTCAAACAAAGCCGAATTGGCTCGGAATTTGCGTTCAGCAGCGAAGCGAAGGTGTTTGCTCCTGGCCCCGAAGTACGCGTCGCACAAGGATCTCGCGGTCCCTGCGTCGAGAGCTTCGGGTTTTCCGACCTTCAGTTCAAATCAACGGAGTACGGTGGGGATTCCCCTTGTGCGGACTGCTGTGACATCAACAATCTGACTAAGCAGCCAATCAAAACGCGGAATTCTCACAGACAGCGAACAAGGACGTGAGTAAGTTCTTAAAATTCTAACTTTTAAAAAATTGCCAGAGCGAGCAAAACAAAGATTGGGGCTCTCACATGGGGAATAGACAAACCTCAAATAAAGATGGACAAACTTGTAAAACAAAATTAAAAAAATTTTTTTTGTTGAAAAGTTTCTTAAAAATTGGACAAAGTTCACACTGCACAAAATTAAAATTAGTTTTCCAGGCCCTTAGCATTTGTTGAGCAGTAATAATGCTGTCACAACCCCAGTTACACCTAATCCCTTTGGATCTGACGTTTAGTGGGGAATTTAACAGTGTACTTACTGCAGAAGAGCCAAAGTTTTTGTCAGTTTCCCTGATTTGGTTGATTACACAGATTGCCGGCTCTGTCGGGGGGGGGGGAGGGGGGGAGGCGACGACACAGCGCAACCTGTTTCGGAGCCGTCAATGACTGATGGCAACTTTGGGATTTCCGCATGTGCCTGCACCCCCATTGGCAAAACCCTCCCCCCCCCACTGTTGTTTGTGTAAACTTGCTGCGCTTAAAATGGCTACATCGCCAGTATGACAAGTCACTGTGCTTTCAAATAATTCACTGAATGTGAAGCATTTTTGAGATGTTACTCAGACATGTAGTAAGAAATACCTTTTATCTATTCATTTTGCTGCATGCAGTGAGTGTACTTTTTTTCTACAAATAGTATTTAGAAAAGCGCAGTGCACAAGAAACCGTAATACAATAGCTCTCCTACTGGTTTGTGACATACTTTGTTCCCTCACGCTCAAAGATTTCATTGTGGTCCTCACACTTCATTCTGGAGTTGAAGATGACCAGTTGAAATCTTTGCTCTAGCATGAACAGGGAAGCTCATTTCAGACATTTATCTCAGAGGGCTGTCTCCCTTCACCAGCCACCATCGCTTTTCATATTGGAGTTTTTGCTGCAAAGTTTATTGCAATGTTCATAACAGCCTCCTGCCAGGCTTTAGAGGATATCCTGTTTGCTCTTGCTGTGTTGTGATGAGACCTAGAGAGTATTTTGTGTGTTCAACTCACAAACCCAAAACCTGTATGCAGTCTTATTAAGTCCACTGCCCTTTTCCCTTCTTTTTTAAGAAGGAACACAGTTAATTTTATATAACAAGTATTTCCTTTGATGAAAGAAACCACCCATCCAAAACCAGCGTTTAAAACTGCTCAAGAATTCCTTTTTTAACTATCATTTTATACAAATGAGCAGAGGGATAACCTACTTATTTTACTGGTGCATTATCAAATATTGTATCTTGGTGTTTGAGTGAATGAAAGAAAAGCGGGTGTAGATATTGTGATGGGTCATGTACAAAAGGTTGCTTTAGGTATTAAAACTCCAGCTATGTGAGAGAGGCACACATACCTGATACAGTCATTAGAGGGGGACATGCTGAAATAAGTTGTCTTTGGCGTCCAATCATTTTTTAATAGCTACTCCCTTTTGTTACCGTGGGACATTTCACCTGATCTTGCAACAAATATTATTCAATGGGTGGTACAATGAAGCATCTAAATAGTTTTATTGATCAAAAGTTACAATAGGGCTTCATGCCACCTATGGAAAATGCTTACAATAAAGGAACGTTCTATCCTTAGTCAGATCATTGCTTTTCAACAGTGAATCTGGGCTGCAAGCAGAGCCAGTACCATAACTTTGCTGGACAGTATCGAACCACTATAATAAGTGACCTTGCAGCCCACAGACTGTTCTAAATTTAACTTTACTTGTCCTTTAATACGCCACAGAGTCATTAGAGGCCATGCAAGAGTTTCAATCATTTCATAACAGAATATTCCTGCTCACCTTCTCTCCCTCCCGCTCAGATATTTAAAAAAATTCTTCATTGTTTAAATTACCTCACGCAACTAATCATTTTTATCTGATATTGCTCCCTGCTGGAGAAAAAATGCTTGTCCTCTATTTTGAGCTCCATTATGAGCAGGTGACCCACTTCCTGATCTTCTTCACCACTTACACTCGCCTCTGAGTCAGAAAGTTGTGTGTTCAAGTTCCACTCCAGGGACTTGCGCACATAAAGCTAGGCTGACACTCCAGTGCAGTGCTGAGGGAATGCTGCACTGTCGGAGGTGTCGTCTTTCAGATGAGACGTTAAACCGAGGCCCCATCTGCTCTCTCAGGTGGATGTAAAAGATCCCATGGCACTATTTCGAAAAAGATCAGTGGAGTTATTCCTGGTGTCCTGGCCAATATTTATCCCTCAACCAACATAACGAAAACAGATTATCTGGTCATTATCACATTGTTGTTTGTGGGGGTTTGCTGTGCGCAAATTGGCTGCCGCGCTGCCCACATTACAACAGTGACTACACTCCAAAAGTACTTCATTGGCTGTAAAGTGCTTTGAGATGTCCGGTGGCTGTGAAAGGCACTATAGAAATGCAAGTCTTTCTTTCTTCTTTCTCATGTATGGGAGAGCAACTTGTCACAAGTCACCCATTGGTTTTCCCTAATATCCTTGAGGAAGTTCCTCACTTCTACTCAGTGCCTCTTTTTAAAGGTCCTAGCTGAGATCGGAAATTCACCATGTCGGAAACAGATCATGCCTCTTTCTATTCTGACATTACACATCATGGCACCAACACAGTGTTCTGACCGACAATACACACTTCCTCAACGACATTATGTACCTGGAGGGAGCTCATATCTGATTCATTTCCTTGCTGAATGATGTGTTGGACTACTTCTTCTCCACTTCGTGCCTGCCCAAGTATGGGGCGGAGATTGGAAACTGGGAAACCTTAGTGCCGACTTGGTGTTCTACCAGTCTGTGGTGTAGCACTGCAGCAACTACGATAACTGGGCTTCAGTTCTCTTATGGGCTTTTTTGTTGTTGTTGTCAAGTTAAGACAATGGGACAAAAAAAGTCATTTGAAAACACAAATGGGATCTGACGTGCAACAATCTTTTTGACACCGAAATCAGCTCAACGAAGGCATTACCATCCAATAGTTTATTGTACGAAGCACTACAAGCTGAATAAACTAGAGGCACAGTAACTGGCGCGCTAGTGGAAACTGTTCTTTTCTCTTCAAAACAGTCACGTTTCCATTCAGCTTTTGGGTTTGAACTGCCGCCATACTTTGCAATCTATGTAATATATTTTGAGAAACTTCTTGATAAAATTGAAACAACTGCTAACCAGCTTTAATTTGGTATAGCAGCTGCTGATCAAGTCACTGCAAAAATACGAAGCTCTCAACCTATTGTGGCAAATTTATAGTTCAAAATAACCTGTAAATGGCTACGTTTCAATACATGACTGGCACCACTCCCCTCCCCCAGCCCGAGGACAAACAATTTTCCCCACCTCTAACCTGGGACAAATGTACATGCATTATAGACACTACAAAGTGCAACTATTGCCGCCAGTGATGACTCCGCTTATAACGTCTGTGTACTTTGCATTATGTAAGTTGCAGTTCAGGACATGTGGACGTTACGTGGGAATTGTGACTCAGTTCCTTCTCTCTCCTGCCTTCTGTGGTTTTAAAAAGAACTTTCAAGCTCCTCAAGGAGTGCACCACTGATTAAAAGTAAATATCTCACCGAAGATACGTCAATTTGCTCGCGTTCTCCATGTGAATCAATTTATAGCAAAAGCACTTGCAAAGCAATATACCTCTGAAAACCTCGACAAAGATTTAAGTTAAAGATACTTGCAAAAATCGCACACACCATTTTTTCAGGGCCACAAACAAGTTGAAAACAATTTGCTTCAAAGGAAGAAAATATGCTTTTAGCATAGTGAATCTCGTCGGTAATTAATGAGGCATGAGTCGGCTCGAACTTCAATCCCCATTCCAGGGAAACCCAAAGTTACTTGGCACCTGTAACCCGACTCTGGAAGAGCGCTTCAACAAAATGGGGGTGGAAACAAAAAGGAAGGGAAGCATTTCAACAAAGAGTCTCAGCAACACAATGCGTGTGTGTGTATTGTATTATATTATATATATATATGGCCCGATTTCAACTCCCGGCGGGAGTCATGCGAGTGAGGGACGAGGCAATGACATCAGAACTCGAGCTGCACATTTAAAGAAGGACCCCGCTGCCTTCTGTCAGCTGCCCTTGCTCGACTGCACAAAGGTGCAGGTTAAAATTGCAACCGGTGGGGTGGCAGCAGGTTCGGAGGGGGGTAAGTCGCTGCGGCCATTTAAACTCCTTGCCTGCCCGACCCGAGTTAAAATCGGCCCTATAGCGTGTGTGTATTTCCCGATACAAGTTTCTTTTTTTTAAATCAATCTTTGGTTGTTTAGAACTCAGTGGAGACAGCTCACTCAAACTATACCTGTGTAAAACATTCTTTCTGTCATGTTCAATCACTCAATACCTTCATTCTAAACAGATTAAAACCACTAAAAATGAGGGTTTATTTCCATGGAAAGGACTACGGGATCAGCTGCTTCACTATTTTATGTCATAGATTCTGAAACTGCCAAGATATATAAAATAACGAGCGTCTGACCAGTGCTTCCACTAAAACTGCTAAATGATTAGTAATGGCTGGTACATTAATAGGACCTTATTATAGCTCTCGGAAACCTCTGAAAATGTTGAAGTGCAATGTTGTTGTTTGGGCTAATTAATGCCCAATAGTAACAAAACCGTGGACAGGAAGGCTTGAATGAAAAAATTACAAGAGGAAATAAGCCATGGCAGCTTAGAGGGGAGCAAAAGGAATAGTGAGGGGATTGAATGGAACAGAGAGGGGGTTGAATGGAACAGAGAGGGGGTTGAATGGAACAGAGAGGGGGTTGAATGGAACAGAGAGGGGGTTGAATGGAACAGAGAGGGGGTTGAATGGAACAGAGAGGGGATTGAATGGAACAGAGAGGGGGTTGAATGGAACAGAGAGGGGGTTGAATGGAACAGAGAGGGGATTGAATGGAACAGAGAGGGGGTTGAATGGAACAGAGAGGGGATTGAATGGAACAGAGAGGGGATTGAATGGAACAGAGAGGGGATTGAATGGAACAGAGAGGGGATTGAATGGAACAGAGAGGGGGTTGAATGGAACAGAGAGGGGGTTGAATGGAACAGAGAGGGGGTTGAATGGAACAGAGAGGGGGTTGAATGGAACAGAGAGGGGATTGAATGGAACAGAGAGGGGGTTGAATGGAACAGAGAGGGGATTGAATGGAACAGAGAGGGGATTGAATGGAACAGAGAGGGGATTGAATGGAACAGAGAGGGGATTGAATGGAACAGAGAGGGGGTTGAATGGAACAGAGAGGGGGTTGAATGGAACAGAGAGGGGGTTGAATGGAACAGAGAGGGGGTTGAATGGAACAGAGAGGGGGTTGAATGGAACAGAGAGGGGGTTGAATGGAACAGAGAGGGGGTTGAATGGAACAGAGAGGGGATTGAATGGAACAGAGAGGGGGTTGAATGGAACAGAGAGGGGATTGAATGGAACAGAGAGGGGATTGAATGGAACAGAGAGGGGATTGAATGGAACAGAGAGGGGATTGAATGGAACAGAGAGGGGATTGAATGGAACAGAGAGGGGGTTGAATGGAACAGAGAGGGGGTTGAATGGAACAGAGAGGGGATTGAATGGAACAGAGAGGGGATTGAATGGAACAGAGAGGGGGTTGAATGGAACAGAGAGGGGATTGAATGGAACAGAGAGGGGGTTGAATGGAACAGAGAGGGGGTTGAATGGAACAGAGAGGGGGTTGAATGGAACAGAGAGGGGGTTGAATGGAACAGAGAGGGGATTGAATGGAACAGAGAGGGGGTTGAATGGAACAGAGAGGGGATTGAATGGAACAGAGAGGGGGTTGAATGGAACAGAGAGGGAATTGAATGGAAAAGAGAGGGGATTGAATGGAATAGAGAGGGGGTTGAATGGAACAGAGAGGGGGATTGAATGGAACAGAGAGGGGATTGAATGGAACAGAGAGGGGATTGAATGGAACAGAGAGGGGATTGAATGGAACAGAGAGGGGGTTGAATGGAACAGAGAGGGGGTTGAATGGAACAGAGAGGGGGTTGAATGGAACAGAGAGGGGGTTGAATGGAACAGAGAGGGCGTTGAATGGAATAGAGAGGGGATTGAATGGAACAGGGAGGGGATTGAATGGAACAGAGAGGGGGTTGAATGGAACAGAGAGGGGGTTGAATGGAATAGAGAGGGGATTGAATGGAACAGGGAGAGGATTGAATGGAACAGAGAGGGGGTTGAATGGAACAGAGAGGATTGAATGGAACAGAGAGGGGATTGAATGGAACAGAGAGGGGGTTGAATGGAATAGAGAGGGGGTTGAATGGAACAGGGAGGGGATTGAATGGAACAGAGAGGGGGTTGAATGGAATAGAGAGGGGATTGAATGGAACAGAGAGGGGGTTGAATGGAACAGGGAGGGGATTGAATGGAACAGGGAGGGGATTGAATGGAACAGGGAGGGGATTGAATGGAACAGAGAGGGGGTTGAATGGAATAGAGAGGGGGTTGAATGGAATAGAGAGGGGATTGAATGGAACAGGGAGAGGATTGAATGGAACAGAGAGGGGGTTGAATGGAACAGAGAGGATTGAATGGAACAGAGAGGGGATTGAATGGAACAGAGAGGGGGTTGAATGGAATAGAGAGGGGGTTGAATGGAACAGGGAGGGGATTGAATGGAACAGAGAGGGGGTTGAATGGAATAGAGAGGGGATTGAATGGAACAGAGAGGGGGTTGAATGGAACAGGGAGGGGATTGAATGGAACAGGGAGGGGATTGAATGGAACAGGGAGGGGATTGAATGGAACAGGGAGGGGGTTGAATGGAATAGAGAGGGGATTGAATGGAACAGAGAGGGGATTGAATGGAATAGAGAGGGAATTGAATGGAACAGAGAGGGGGTTGAATAGAACAGAGAGGGGATTGAATGGAATAGAGAGGGAATTGAATGGAACAGAGAAGGGATTGAATGGAACAGAGAGGGGATTGAATGGAACAGAGAGGGGGTTGAATGGAACAGGGAGGGGATTGAATGGAACAGAGAAGGGATTGAATGGAACAGAGAGGGGATTGAATGGAACAGAGAGGGGATTGAATGGAACAGAGAGGGGGTTGAATGGAACAGAGAGGGGGTTGAATGGAACAGGGAGGGGATTGAATGGAATAGAGAGGGAATTGAATGGAATAGAGAGGGGATTGAATGGAACAGAGAGGGGATTGAATGGAACAGGGAGGGGATTGAATGGAACAGAGAGGGGATTGAATGGAACAGGGAGGGGATTGAATGGAACAGAGAGGGGGTTGAATGGAACAGAGAGGGGGTTGAATGGAACAGAGAGGGGGTTGAATGGAACAGAGAGGGGATTGAATGGAACAGAGAGGGGGTTGAATGGAACAGAGAGGGGGTTGAATGGAACAGAGAGGGGGTTGAATGGAACAGAGAGGGGGTTGAATGGAACAGAGAGGGGGTTGAATGGAACAGAGAGGGGGTTGAATGGAACAGAGAGGGGGTTGAATGGAACAGAGAGGGGATTGAATGGAACAGAGAGGGGGTTGAATGGAACAGAGAGGGGGTTGAATGGAACAGAGAGGGGGTTGAATGGAACAAAGAGGGGATTGAATGGAACAGAGAGGGGGTTGAATGGAACAGAGAGGGGGTTGAATGGAACAGAGAGGGGGTTGAATGGAACAGAGAGGGGGTTGAATGGAACAGAGAGGGGGTTGAATGGAACAGAGAGGGGGTTGAATGGAACAGAGAGGGGGTTGAATGGAACAGAGAGGGGGTTGAATGGAACAGAGAGGGGGTTGAATGGAACAGAGAGGGGATTGAATGGAACAGAGAGGGGATTGAATGGAACAGAGAGGGGGTTGAATGGAACAGAGAGGGGGTTGAATGGAACAGAGAGGGGGTTGAATGGAACAGAGAGGGGGTTGAATGGAACAGAGAGGGGGTTGAATGGAACAGAGAGGGGATTGAATGGAACAGAGAGGGGGTTGAATGGAACAGAGAGGGGATTGAATGGAACAGAGAGGGGATTGAATGGAACAGAGAGGGGATTGAATGGAACAGAGAGGGGATTGAATGGAACAGAGAGGGGGTTGAATGGAACAGAGAGGGGGTTGAATGGAACAGAGAGGGGGTTGAATGGAACAGAGAGGGGGTTGAATGGAACAGAGAGGGGGTTGAATGGAACAGAGAGGGGATTGAATGGAACAGAGAGGGGATTGAATGGAACAGAGAGGGGATTGAATGGAACAGAGAGGGGATTGAATGGAACAGAGAGGGGATTGAATGGAACAGAGAGGGGGTTGAATGGAACAGAGAGGGGGTTGAATGGAACAGAGAGGGGGTTGAATGGAACAGAGAGGGGATTGAATGGAGCAGAGAGGGGATTGAATGGAACAGAGAGGGGGTTGAATGGAACAGAGAGGGGGTTGAATGGAACAGAGAGGGAATTGAATGGAAAAGAGAGGGGATTGAATGGAATAGAGAGGGGGTTGAATGGAACAGAGAGGGGGATTGAATGGAACAGAGAGGGGATTGAATGGAACAGAGAGGGGATTGAATGGAACAGAGAGGGGATTGAATGGAACAGAGAGGGGATTGAATGGAACAGAGAGGGGGTTGAATGGAACAGAGAGGGGGTTGAATGGAACAGAGAGGGGGTTGAATGGAACAGAGAGGGCGTTGAATGGAATAGAGAGGGGATTGAATGGAACAGGGAGGGGATTGAATGGAACAGAGAGGGGGTTGAATGGAACAGAGAGGGGGTTGAATGGAACAGAGAGGGGGTTGAATGGAATAGAGAGGGGGTTGAATGGAACGGAGAGGGGATTGAATGGAATAGAGAGGGGGTTGAATGGAATAGAGAGGGGATTGAATGGAACAGGGAGGGGATTGAATGGAACAGAGAGGGGGTTGAATGGAATAGAGAGGGGGTTGAATGGAATAGAGAGGGGATTGAATGGAACAGGGAGAGGATTGAATGGAACAGAGAGGGGGTTGAATGGAACAGAGAGGATTGAATGGAACAGAGAGGGGATTGAATGGAACAGAGAGGGGGTTGAATGGAATAGAGAGGGGGTTGAATGGAACAGGGAGGGGATTGAATGGAACAGAGAGGGGGTTGAATGGAATAGAGAGGGGATTGAATGGAACAGAGAGGGGGTTGAATGGAACAGGGAGGGGATTGAATGGAACAGGGAGGGGATTGAATGGAACAGGGAGGGGATTGAATGGAACAGGGAGGGGGTTGAATGGAATAGAGAGGGGATTGAATGGAACAGAGAGGGGATTGAATGGAATAGAGAGGGAATTGAATGGAACAGAGAGGGGGTTGAATAGAACAGAGAGGGGATTGAATGGAATAGAGAGGGAATTGAATGGAACAGAGAAGGGATTGAATGGAACAGAGAGGGGATTGAATGGAACAGAGAGGGGGTTGAATGGAACAGGGAGGGGATTGAATGGAACAGAGAAGGGATTGAATGGAACAGAGAGGGGATTGAATGGAACAGAGAGGGGATTGAATGGAACAGAGAGGGGGTTGAATGGAACAGAGAGGGGGTTGAATGGAACAGGGAGGGGATTGAATGGAATAGAGAGGGAATTGAATGGAATAGAGAGGGGATTGAATGGAACAGAGAGGGGATTGAATGGAACAGGGAGGGGATTGAATGGAACAGAGAGGGGATTGAATGGAACAGGGAGGGGATTGAATGGAACAGAGAGGGGGTTGAATGGAACAGAGAGGGGATTGAATGGAACAGAGAGGGGGTTGAATGGAACAGGGAGGGGGTTGAATGGAACAGAGAGGGGATTGAATGGAACAGAGAGGGGGTTGAATGGAACAGGGAGGGGATTGAATGGAACAGGGAGGGGATTGAATGGAACAGGGAGGGGATTGAATGGAATAGAGAGGGGATTGAATGGAACAGGGAGGGGGTTGAATCGAACAGAGAGGTGAGCGAATGGAATAGTGAGGGGGTTGAATGGAATAGAGAGGTGAGCGAATGGAATTGTGAGGTATTGTAGCATTTATGGCCTTACTGGCTTCCTGAAATACTGGGCTGGATTTTCTCAGCTGAGGAGGCGGGACTGCTGGTAAAGTAGCAGAAAGTGGGGGCAGATGGCAAACCCGTCCTTATCCCGCCTCTGTGCCCATTAGCCAGGAGGGGGAAAGATATGTTGCTTTGGGTCCCGTCTCCTGGAGGCGGGAAAGGGATTAAATCCTTTTAACTGCCTGTTAACAGGTAGGGAAAAGGATTAGTGCCATTTTGCCTTCTCAGATGAAGGCTTCCCGACCTTGGAGAACCCCGTAGGGTTGGAGGAGACGTGGAGGAGGTCTGCGGTGGTTGGAGGCACCTGGAAGTAAGATGCAGAGGTGAGTGATGGGTGCAAGTGTGGAGTGGTAATTATGTAAGGTGAGTGATAAGTGTTTAAAAATGTTTACTTACCTTGTTTTCTTCCTATAGCCTTCATCCATCCTGGATCGGTAGACCCGACATCTTCCTTGTCGATTTCACAGACTGGCTGTTGAATTCTCCGAACCAACAGCCATCTGAAATTGACAAAGTTGAAAGGTTTGATGAGTCCTGAACACAAGGGCTCATCAAACTACTGAGAATGTCAGTGTTTGACAGCTTTACAGAGCTGTCAAACGCTGACATTTCTTCTTTCAAGAAGTCTTGAATAGATAGCACGTCAGACGGTGCTCTGTCAGTGACTTCCTCCCTAACTGGCCTGCTGAGCCCGCAGGGTGGGCTTAACAAGGTCAATCAGGAGAAAATCCCTCTGGTTGGTCAGATGATGATGGAGGCAGAACACTGACATGACAAGCAGCAGTTCCGCCTCCAACTCCTCTCCATTGAGAAAATCCTGCCCACTATATAACCTGATAGTCAAAATAGGGTTTTGGGAACCACGATCGTTCAGTCAATATATACTAACTTCCGTACAACTATATTTGCTATGTTTGTTCTCATTTTCTTTTTTGAGCTACCATTCGATTGGGCACTGCCTACCCTAGCACGGTAATCAATCCTTGTGCAATGATGATGTGTTGTGTCAGACACAAGTGTAACAGCAGCAGGATTGACTCTGCATCGCTTCTTAGGCCCACCCTGAATTATACCCACTCTGATGCTGCAAAGATGACCTAGCCTGGGCTCTATGTCAGGCCCACTTAACATGCATTATGATTCCCAGACCCGCCCTGAACTTTCCCAAATGATTCTTGAATAGGTCAATAAGAGAATGCAACAGCATGTGCCGTGACTGTGGATTCATTGCAAGCATTCATAAGGGAGCTGCACAAGTCCCAGAGGGTGGCAAACATCTTTGCATATTACATAGAAATTACAGCACGGAAACAAGCCATTGGGCCCAACCATTCTGTGTTGGTGTTTATCCTCCACATGAGGAGTGCTCCTAATCCCATGTGCCCGCTACGTTTCCATATCCGTCTATTCCTCATTCCTTCAATCACCTATCTAGCCTATTCTTAAATGTTGACATGGTCTCTGCTTCTACATTTAAAGAGCTGGCACAGGCACGATGGGCTGAATGGCCTCCTTCAGTGCTGTATCATTCTATGATTCCACAGCCTCTCAACCAATGTTCCCTTTAAGATGCGCGATTGCACAGTGCTCCAGGGCAGCCGGCATTTAAATTGAAAAAAACGCGCGTGCTACGCAACCCCCACTCCCCCAAAAAAATTACAGAGAACATTGCTCACAATCCTCTGTGTGAAAAAAGGTTTCACCTGCTCTCTGTCTTAACTCTTGCATTTAATCTTCTATAACCCTCCATCACAACTTTCTGTTTCTATTTACTCTGTCCCATCCCTTCATACTTTTAAACATCTCTGTCTAATCACCCTGTAATCCCCTGTGTTCTAACAAAAACAGCCCCAACTTTTCATGTCTTTCTTTCTATTTGCATTTCTGCATACCAGGCAGGAGTAAATAATCCAAAATCCTCCCTACCACAGATGTTAAAATAACCGACATATAATTACCCCTGGTTAGCTCTGTCTCTCGTTTTGAAAATGGATATTGCATTGGCCACTCTCCAGTCCGCTGGCACACATCCACTCGGAGTAGAATCCTGAATTATAATTTCTAGGGACTATTTCCCTCAGGATACTTGGATGTATTCCATCAATTCCCAGCACTTCGTCCTGCTTCAGCTTAACTACCTTCTCTAATACTTTCCTTTTATTTGTTACAATATCTCTCAGGATTTACTTCCTTTCCTATATCTTCTGTTTTGTAACCAGAGATGAAGTATCCACACCAATTTCCACTGATCCTCTGCTAACTCACTATCCTCTCATGGGTAGTACCTCACATTTAACAATTCTCTTTTTATTGATGTATTTGTAGAATACTTTACTATTCTTTTTAATATTTTTCGAGATTTGCCTCTCATACTCCCTCCTAACTTTTCCTATCCCTTTCTTAAACGTATTCTTTCCTTTCTCATACTCTTCAAATTTTTATCATTTTAATTATATCTATAGATTTCATATACTCTTCTTAGATTTTAGTTTGTTTCTAATCATGCTTTATCCACAACATTCTAAAGTAGTCTCTTTTTTAAAAAAATGCATATATTTATTCTGCAACTTTGCAATCTCCTTTTTTTTTAGTATATCCCATTGTTGCTCTATAGTCCTGTGGGTCTATATGTATTTCCGCCTCACCACAGCTAGCTCACTCCTCAACTTTCTGCCCTATACCTATCTGATGTCCTTATTTTTGTACTACCTTTTTGCACCATATTTGGACCTTAAGCTTTTTCATATTATAGTCACTACTCCTAAGCTGCTCACCCACACTTAAATCATCTATCTGATGGATTTTGTTACTCATAACAATGCCTCTCCCCTTGTTGACGTACAAACCTACTGCTTGAGGAAGGAATCCTGCACACGTTTTAGGAATTCCATTCCTTTTTCTCCATTTATTCTATCAATGTCCCAAGCAATGAGCGGGCAATTAAAATCTCCTAGAACAATAATTTTGTTATTCCCACTCATCTCTCGGATCTGCCTACAGATTTCCTCTCTTCCATTTCCTTCTCATAATGAGAGTGTCTATAGTACATAGAAACATAGAAGATAGGAGCAGGAGTAGGCCATTCGGCCCTTCGAGCCTGCTCCGCCATTCAACGAGATCATGGCTGATCATCCAAACCCTAGCACCCGGTCCCTACACCGACAGCCATCCCACCCAAACCCTATCCCCGTAACCCCGCGTATTTAATCCCCCCTAACACTAAGGGCCAATTTTTATCATGGCCAATCAACCTAACCCGCACATCTTTGGACTGTGGGAGGAAACCGGAGCACCCGGAGGAAACCCACGTAAACACGGGGAGAATGTGCAAACTCCACACAGACAGTCACCCGAGGCCGGATTCAAACCCGGGTCCCTGGCACTGTGAGGCAACAGTGCTAACCACTATGCCACCGTGCTGCCCCGTACAATCCCACTAAGAAACGATCCCTGTTTATCTTTGATCTCTAACCATATTGGCTCTGTCCGAATCTCTTTTTTGTGTACGTCAATCCTCTCTGCAGCATACATTCCCTGCCTTCACCAATTCTGCCATTCCTCTTCCTCCCTTACAGTTATTGTGTTCCTCCTAAAAAATTATACCCCAATGTTTATTTTCCACTACTGTCCACTTTGCAGCCAAACTTGTTAGTGCTAATAAATTTATATCTTACCATGATATAACTGGTTCTAATTCGCCCAGTTTATTTCTCATACACTTGAGCATTGCAATATATGCGCTATATCTTATTTTTGTTCCTATTTAATGCTAATTCTATGCCTTTGTTTTTTTCTCCGAGATCACCTTGTTCATTTAGTTGAGTCTTTTCTCTGCTTCTAAATGGTCAATTTGATTTTCTTCCTTTACTTTTTTTTATTGCTTTTACATGCTATTATTTTTCTTTATTTATTGACCTCATCAATATCTATCTTCTCTCTTTGCTCTTCCTGGTTTGCTTTAATTTTCCTTGACTCTTCCTTCCGAGTTTAAATGTCTCTTAACTTCCCTATTTATCTGTTTTGTAGGCTCATTAGCTCCCTTCCTGTTCAGTTGTGGTTCATCCTTGTGCTCTCAGCTTCCCCAGAACTGGTGTCAATGCTGGATAAAATAGAAACCCTCTTCCCGACACCACTCCTTTAGCTCCCTATGCTTCCCTATTCTAGCATGTGGCTGGGGAAGTAATCAGGAGATAACCACCCTTGAAGACCTGCTCCTAAACCTGCTTCCTAAACTGCTTTTGCAGGACTTGCAACCTTTCCTTTCCTATAGCGTTGGCTCCCAAGTGGACCACGATGACTGGCTGCTCTCCCTCTCCTTTTCATAGCGTCATAGAATCGTGGAAATTTACAGCACAGAAGGAGGCTATTCGGCCCACTGTGTTTGTGCCGGCCGAAAAAGATCTATCCAGCCTAATCCCACTTTCCAGCTCTTGGTTCATAGCCTTGTAGGCAACGGCACTTCAAGTGCCTATCCAAGTACTTTTTAAATGCAACGAGGGTTTCTGCCTCTACCACCCCTTCAGGCAGTGAGTTCCAGACCCCCAGCACCCTCTGGGTGAAAAAAGTTCTCAACTCCCCTCTAATCCTTCTACCAATTACTTTAAATCTAAGCCCCCTGGTTATTAACCTCTCTGCTAGGGGAAATAGGTTCTTCCTATCCACTCTATCTAGGCCCCTCATAATTTTATACACCTCAATAAGGTCTCCCCTCAACCTCATCTGTTCCAAAGAAAACAATTCCAGCCTATCCAATCTTTCCTCATAGCTAAAATTCTCCAGTCCTGGTAACATCCTCGTAAATCTCCTCTGCACCCTCTCGAGTGCAATCGCATCTTTCCTGTAATGTGGTGACCAGAACTGCACACAGTATTCTAGCTGTGGCCTAACTAGTGTTTTATACAGTTCAAGCATAACCTCCCTGCTCTTATATTCTATGCCTTGGCTAATAAAGGAAAGTATCCCGTATGCCTTCTTAACCACCTTATCTACCTGTCCTGCTACCTTCAGGGATCTGTGGACATGCACTCCAAGGTCTCCCTGTTCCTCTACACTTCTCAGTATCCTACCATTTATTGTGTATTCCCTTTCCTTGTTAGCCCTCCCCAAATGCATTACCTCACACTTCTCCAGATTGAATTCCATATGCCACTTTTCTGCCCACCTGACCAGTCCATTGCTATCCTCCTGCAGTCTACAGCTTTCTTCCTCACTATCAACCACACGGCCAATTTTTGTATCATCTGCAAACCTCTTAATCATGCCCCCTACATTGAAGTCTAAATCGTTGGTATATACCACAAAAAGCAAGGGACCCAGTACTGAGCCCTGCGGAACCCCACTGGAAACAGCTTTCCAGTCACAAAAACATCCGTCGACCATTATCCTTTGTTTCCTGCCAGAGTCAATTTTGGATCCGACTTGCCACTTCCTCTTGGATTCCATGGGCTTTTACTTTTCTGACCAGTCTCCCATGTGGACTTTTCAATCTTTATGAAACGTCCCTTACTCTGGCACCTGGGAGACAACAAAGCATTCGGGACTGCAGAGGATAGTGTCCAGCTCTCTCACTACCGAGTCTCCTATTGCTACGGCATTGCTAACTGAGTTGCTTATCTTCCCCCCCATACCTCCCACCATGGTCCAGACCATCTCACTTTTTTTGGAGCCAGTGTAATCCATTTGATAGCCCTGACCAGAGTTCTCACCCTCACCACAGGAAGCCAGTGCTTCAAACGGTAATTTGCTCTGTGCATTCCTGCTCTAGCCAGTCCCTTTACGCTTTCCCCTGACCTGTGGCTAGTCACCCCTCCTTCCCCTACCACTGCCAGTTCTCTATCTCTCAGTGGGGTGATTACACTCTGAAATTCTTGCTCCAGAAACCTCTCACCCCTCCCCGATGTGCCAGATTGTCTCCAACCCCGCCTCAAGTAAACTCAGTTGAAGTCACTTCCTGCACGTGTTTGTCTCAATTACATCTGCTGCTTGAAACCCCCACATCCTGTAGGAACTTCACATCACCGTTCCTTCCTGTCCTGCCATTCTTACTATAAATGCTAGTTAAGTTTATATTCTTATCTATCTAAATGTCAATCAAACTATGTTCTTCCTTCCCCCACTGCCCTGCATGCCCAATCCTGTTACAGAAGTGCTGTTTTTCATATGGCTCTCACCTCACTCTCTTACCCACTCACTCTGTGGTGTGCTCTCAGCTCTAATGTAGAGAAGGTAGGTGGGTGGGTTATTGTGTTACCCAGCCACTATAATCTCCTGGGGCTTGGTTTGCTTGATTGTTTTTGGAGGCCAGAGAGGAATTTCCCAGAGTTTTTCCCTAAATTGGTCTACGGCTTTTTTCCCCCTCTCCCGGAGATTGCATGACTGAGTGGGGGGGTGAAAGATGGGGGTGATGTTTAGCAGAAGTTACACCATGCTGGGACAGGACAGGCCTGATGGACCACCTGGTCTTTTTCTGTGTCAGCCAGTGGCTCAGTTAGTAGCCTTGCTTCTCAGTCAGAAGGTTGTGGGTTCAAGTCCCACTCCAGAGACTTGAGCACAAAAATCTAGGCTGACACTCCTATGCAGCACTGAGGGAGTGCTGCACGGTCAGAGGTGTGGTCTTTGGGATAAGACGTTAAACCCAGGCCCTGTCTGCTCTCTCAGATGGACGTAAATGATCCCATGGCACTATTTTGAAGAAGAGCAGGGGAGTTATCCCTGGTGTCCTGGCCAATATTTATCCCTCAATCAACAGAACAAAAACAGATTATCTGGTCATCATCACATTGCTGTTTGTGGGAGCTTGCTATGCAAACTGGCTGCCACGTTTCCTACATTACAACAGTGACAACACTTGAAAAAGTACTTCATTGGCTGTAAAGCGATTTGGGATGTCTGGTGATCGTGAAAGGCGCGGTATAAATGCAAGTCTTTCTTTTACTGTTTTTTATGTTCGTATGAATCGTGGAGAGCAGTTCATGGAGGTTGTGGATGTCTGTTTGAGCACTGATCTTCCAGAATGCAATCAGCAAGGTAAAGTTGCTTATGATGATCTTCAGTGATACTAGCACAAGATTTCCTCTTTCATAAATTGTAAAATGACTGCAAAGTTGGTTTCACTACAAACTGTTGGCCACAAGTGTGACAAACAAATATAAAAGGACGAGATAGCAGACTCCTAAGGCAGAAGGGCCTAGAAATTGGGTATAGCCCCGCTTGGGGCGTTAGAATTGGCGGAGCACAAATTTTATAGCCAGACGCAACTTATCGACACCTCGTGCGATATTGGGTTGCAGCGCCCCAAAGGTGATTGAGGCGCGAGTTCAGGCGTTACACGGGGCACCTAAGGTGCTAACATGCCGGCGCAACCACACCATCGGGTAGTCCAGCCGCAGCGCAGGTGCTCTCAATTACCCATCACCACGAGACTTCCAGGCGCCGGCCAGCTCTTAAAGGGGTGGGTCAGGCAGCTCCAGCATCCACAGTCTGCGCCTTGTAGGCCTGCAAATCGGCGCAGGCCCTTCTCTGGTGCAAAAAACTTGGAGCATATGGAGAGGGTGAGGCAGAGAGCAGAGGGCTTCACCAGTGAGTCTCTGGAGGAATTGGTGTCCACAGTGGAGCGTCGGCGAGATGTCCTCTACCCCGACAATGGCAGGAGGCCTAATCATAAGGACCACCGACGAGCTTGGAGGGATGTTTCTCAGAGGGTCAACTCCAGCAGCATGGCGACCAGGAGCCCTGTGCAGTGCAGGAAGAAATTCAACGACCTCACTCGGGTCGTGAGGGTGAGTGGAGTTAATGTAAACTTATGCATCCCTCCATTAGCACCTGACTTTATGGCTACAGGGTGCGCTATGCCCCACTGGCCATCTGTCAGCAAGCACCCATGGCCCTTTCTGGTCACACACATGCACATTTGACTCAGGGCATCATGTAAGGGCTGTTCCACAATGGGTGGCATGAGATGATAACCCAGGGCATCATGTAAGGGCTGTTCCACCATGGGGGGCATGAGATGATAACCCAGGGCATCATGTAAGGGCTGTTCCACCATGGGGGGCATGAGATCATAACTCAGGGCATCATGTAACATCACTTCCCATCCTGTGCCCTGCAGGCCAAGCTGGCGAGAAACCGCAAGGAACAGCTTCGCACCGGAGGAAACCGTCCTCAACTGGAGCCTCTGACGGATCTCGAGGAGAGAGTCCACCAGACTGTGGGAGGACATCTGAGTGGTCCTGTCACCACTGCAGCTGCCGACCTCATTGTCCACAGCAATGGTAAGGTTCTCAACTATTACAGCTGTCACCTTCCAGTTGGTTCCCCCGCCAGCATGCTTTCTCAATGTGGACCCATGTCATAGCATTGCCGCACTGTTGCATCCCTTGCTGCCAAACTGTCCTTTTGCTAAAGCCACTCTTCAACCTCCCTGCTTTCAGATGCTGCATCACCAGCTCGGGAGCCGGCCCCTCAAGCTGCCAGTGCCAGTGCCTCCGGAGGCGATGACCAGGAGGAAGCCGGACCATCCGTGCCAGCCTCAGGGGAGCCACTGCATGTGGAGACTGGGGATAGTAGTTCCCTTGAAGGGGGGGGGGGGGGGGTGCTCTGATGAGCCAGTTGCAGGAACCAGCGGCCTGCAGCAACGCGCGGGGGCTAGGGACGCTCGGGGGCCGTCTCCCCGGAGGGCGAGGCAGGCCACCATGACTGCTGCACAGAGTGCAGAGGAGGTGTGTAGCCTTGCCGAAATGAGCGCCCAGGCCCGGCTCAGGCTCACTGAGCTTATGGCTGCAGTGGGGAGGATGCCTGAGTCGATCGACACACTGGCAAAGAGTGTGCTGGACTTTGGGGCAGCAATGGAAAGGACTATCCAGGGCTTCGGGGCAGCAATGGAAAGGTCTGTCCAGGGCTTCGGCCCAGCAATGGAAAGGTCTGTCCAGGGCTTGTCCGAGGCAGTGGAAAGGTCTGTCCAGGGCTTGTCCGAAGCAGTGGAAAGGACTGTTCCGGCCTTGTCCGAAGCAGTGGAAAGGACTGTCCATGGCTTTTCCGAAGCACTGGCACCTGCCATGCAGGTCCTTACTGCTGCCACGCAGTCACTTGCTGGCCTCGTCCACATGCAAATTGAGGCCACGCGAACACTCTCTGCTGCCACCCTAGCTGCATCAGGCAGGATCACCCCAAGCCCTTGCAGCACCACAGCAGGCCATGAATCTGTGGAGCAGTCGATTGTGGCAGATGATCCGGTGCGGCCCCGTCTGAGTGCTAGTGTGTTGGCCGACCACGGTGCAGGTGTCCTCCCACTGCATGTGAGCAGTCCTGATGCCACCGCTGGCACATCAGCAGTGCAGCTGCCACCACCTGCGTGGCAGACTGCTAGCAGACATGCCCAGTTGGAGCAGCCTGCTTGCGGGCCCTCCAAGCCCAGAGGTCGTCCAGGCCGTCCCTCAGGGGCTTCAGCGCTTTCAGACACTCAGCAGGCGTCCCCCAGCCTTGATGCAGCCACTGGGGTCCAATTACGGAGGAGCTGCAGGGAGGGAAGGGGCCGACCTCGTAAGAGGAGTCGGTCTCCATCAAGGGGTCACCAGTAGAGGAAGGTGCTAAGATGTCTCTTTTTCCGGATTTAAGGCCGTCCACACCTGCTGTGTTTGTTTGTTATGTTTTGGTTAGTCTCGCCGGGTTGCCAGACAGTTATCTGTTAGTTTGTTAGTTATGATTTCTGTTACCATTACGTTGTCATGCTGGAAGGAAGCACTTGTTTGAAAATAAAGAAAACTTTTTATTTACAATCGAGCTGTACACTATTTACAATCATCGAGGCCTTCATAGGCTTACTGCGAACCGGAGGGCGCTATTCGAATCACAGCCACCATTCCGTCCGAGGGGCCTAGAACCGAGTCCCTATGAGCCTCTGACGAACGGCCCTTCCAGTTTCTGGAGCCCTCCCATCTTCCTCCTCCTCCTCCTCCTCCTGGCCCGCATGCTCCTCCTCTTCCTCCTCCTCCTCGTCCGCCTGCTCTGCTGGACCTTGAGGGTCGGCTGGCATTGGCTGGGTGCGTTGAATGGCCAGGTTGTGGAGCATGCAGCAGACAACAACGATGCGCGCCATATGCTCTGGCGAGTACTGTAGGGCGCCCCCCGAATGGTCTAGACAACGGAAACGCTGCTTCAGCACACCAATTGTGTGCTCCACAATGTTCCTGGTGGCCTGATGGCTGCTGTTGTAATGCTCTTCTGCCGGGGTGCTGGGCAAACGGAGCGGGGTCATGAGCCATGGGCAGAGAGGATAGCCCTTGTCGCCCAGAAGCCAGCCTCGTGGGTGAGCCGGGGCCTCAAAAAGGTCAGCCACTGAGGTCTGCCGCAGGATGACCGCGTCATGGCTGCTGCCAGGGAATTGTGCGTTCACCGCCATGATCATCTGCCGGTGATCACAGACCAGCTGCACATTAAGGGAGTGGAATCCCTTGCGGTTACGGAACTCCTCCGGATTCTGTAATGGCGCCCGCAAAGCCACGTGTGTGCAATCAATGGCCCCCTGCACCATGGGGAAGTCCGCAATAGCCGCGAAGCCCTGCACGCGCTCCCCCTGCTTCTCCAAGGTCACAGGGAAGATGATTAATTCGCGCCTCCTTCTGTAGAGGGCAGCTGTCACTTGCCGGATGCAGCAATGCACCGCAAATTGAGAGATATTTGATATGTCCCCAGTTGCTGCCTGAAACGAGCCGCTGGCGTAAAAGTTGAGCGCAACAGTGACTTTCACGGCCACCGACAGAGAGGTCCTGCACCGTATCCGCGGCTGCAGATCCCCAGCAAGCAGGTGGCACAGCTCAGTCACAACATCCTTGCCAAATCTGAGCCTTCGCAGACACTGCTCCTCCGACATGGTAAGGTACGAGACCTGCTGCCTGAAAACCCTGGCAGCGTATGGTCGGATTTGGCGATGTCCATTGGCCCTCCTCCTTCTGGCCAATCCCGGCCCTCTCTCCCTCCGTCTCTGTGCCCTTGCCAGTTGTTCAGCCAGGATGACGTTCCCCTCCAAAGCAGCTCCCATTATTCTTGCCGACGAGTAAGACGCAGTCAGCTTTCTGGATCCAACTGTTCTGGACAGGGCTGAAGGTCCCAAAGCTCCTGTGGCTCAATAAGAACAACTCTCTGTAACTGAAGGTCTGCAACTCTCTCCAGCAGCGAGCAGGTTGGCCAGGCCAAATGGCTGCCACTTTTATACTAGTGCTGTCCCCTTTAAAGAGCGCCCCCCGAGTCCGAGAAGGACCTGGTAACGTTCCATCCAACTGTCACTAATAGCGCCAGGCGAAACGGAGGGGGGCGCCACTGAATTTCCGGTACGGGGCGCCAAAAAGGCGTTGCACAATGAAATGACGTCATGATCTGGCTGCGCCTGCGAGCGGGCGCAAAGACTTAGCGCCGGCGCTAACAGGCTACTCAATATGGCAGGATGCGCTGGGATCACTGCGCACGTCCGAAAATTGGGTAACGCCCCAAATATCGGGCTCTTTAGGCGCTAATCGCTGGCGCAACCAACCGAATTTCTAGGCCAAGGTATTTTATGTTGAAAGTACTTCTCCCTGCAAAGAAGTACCCATTAAATTATAAGTGTAAAACAAGAAACACAGCTCTTTATATAATTTTTAACCTGCATCACATACATGTTGTTTGCACAGCTCTCATACAGGTATTTAAAAGAGCTTCACCGAATAAGGCCTGCGCATCCCAAACATGATTCAACAGTGAGTGAAAGTGAAAGTGGAATGAGGCAGAATATTCCCAAGGGGACTCCAATATAAAGAGCATAGGTGAAAGCTAGGGAAATCTTGTTAAATCTCTACTTTATTTACACCTGGGGAAATAAGAACATTTTACCTACAAGCTCACAGAACGAGTTCTGGTCTCCATATTATAAAAAGGATAAAGTCACCGGAGAGGGTGCAAAAAAAGATTTACCAGAAAGATATTAGAATTGAGAGGTTATATCAATCAGGAAAGACTGAACAGACTGGGGCTCTTTTCTCTAAAAAAAAGACTGGGATGGAGGTCTTTAAGATTCTGAAAGGGTTTGATAATTCTGCGAGACCAGAACTAGGGGCCATAAATATAAGATAGTCACTAATGAATCCAATAGGGAATTCAGGAGAAACTTCTTTATCCAGAGAGTGGTTAGAATGTGGAACTGGCTACCACAAGGTGTAGTTGAGGTGAATAGCATAGGAGCATTTAAGGGGACACTAGATAAAAGAATAGAAGGATATGTTGATGGGGTTAGAGGAAGAAGGGTGGGAGGAGGCTCGAGTGGAGCATTAACACCAGCAAGGATCAGTTGGGCCAAATGGCCTGTTTCTGTGCTCTAAATACTTTGTACAGAAACCTTTTCGCCCATGACAGTCTGCATTTATTCCACTTGCTGCTTGATCACTCTCACTCTTTTCTGGTATTTAGTATGTTTTTTCATCTTTCACATTCATTGTGTGCCCATGAGACCGTTATATTTTAATAAAATGTATATTGTTTCATTGTTTGTAAGTGAGCGTTCTCTGGTGTGCGCTTTCCTCCCTGTTCTCCCCTTAATTTGTTCTCAATAAAATTTGTGTAGTAATAATACACAATAATTCTCCTGAAAGACCCATTCAGAAATGTAACTGGATCAGCCACATAAATGCCGTGGCTACTGGAGTAGGACAGAGGCTGGGTATTCTGTGGCGAGTGGCTCACCTCCTGTCTTCCCAAAGCCTCTCCACGCATTCGGAGTGTGATGGAATACTCTCCACTTGCCTGGATGAGTGCAGCTCCAACAACACTAGAAGCTGGACACCATCCAAGACAAAGTGGTCCACTTGATCGGCAGCCCATCCACCACCTTAAAAACATTCACTCCCTCCACCACCGACGCACCATGGCTGCAGTGTGTACCATCTACAAGATGCACTGCAGCAACTCGCCAAGGCTTCTTCGACAAAACCTCCCAAAGTGTCAGCTGTGGCTCAGTGGGTAGCACACGTGCCTCTGAGTCAGAAGGTTGTGGGTTCAAGTCCTACTCCAGGGTCTTGAGCACATAAAGCTAGGTGCAGTGCTAAGGGAGTGCTGCACTGTTGGAGGTGCCGTCTTTCGGATGAGATGTTAAACCTGCTCTCTCAGGTGGACGTAAATTATCCCATGGCACTATTTCGAAGGCAAGAGCAGGGGAGTTATCCCCAGTGTCCTGGTCAATATTTATCCCTCAACCAACATAACAAAAACAGATTATCTGGTCATTATCACATTGCTGTTTGTGAAAGCTTGCTGTGCACAAATTGGCTGCCGCGTTTCCCACATTACAACAGTGACTCCACTTCAAAAGTGCTTCATTGGCTGTAAAGCGCTTTGAGATGTCCGGTGGTCGTGAAAGGCGCTATATAAATGCAAGTCTTACTTTAAACCTGCGACCTCTATTGCCTAGAAGGACAAGGGCAGCAGGTACATGGGGACACGTCCAAGTTTCCCTCCAAGTCACACACCATCCTGACTTGGACATATATCGCCGTTCCTGCATTGTCACTGGGTCAAAATCCTGGAACTCCCTCCCTAATAGCATTGTGGGAGTATCTTCGCCACAAGGACTGCAGCGGTTCAAGAAGGAGGTTCACTACCACCTTCTCAAGGGCAATTAGGGATGGGCAATAAATGTCGGTCTTGCCAGTGACATCCATAACCCCAAGAATGAATTTTTAAAAATATTTTTTCAATTGGAAAGAATTAATAAAAATATTAAGACGGTCAATTAATCGCAGTTAACTTGTCATTAATGCGCTGATTTTTTTGATGGTTAATTTTTTAACGTATGTTCATCACGGCAGCTTCATGAATGACCTCGGCACCACCTGCAGCCTTCAGCACACATCGCAGCTCCTCAACACAAGTTCTGCGCATGCGCAAAACTTAACATTTTTCGCATACACAGCCATTATGTCCAGCAGATATGCGAACAATATCCTGTCTCTGCACGTGCAGACGTCATGTTCTCGGCATGTGTGGCCATTATATCCTTCTGTGCATCTGTGGCTATTATGCCCTTCTGTGCATGTGTGGCCATTATGTCCTTCTGTGCATGTTCATCGTTGCCAGGGTGACAGTAGAGTGTGAATGCAGCATTATCTGTCAGCGGTGTTCATTATGGAGCCTGAGGGACAGCTGCAGGCTGCCCCTCCATCAGCTGTGGGTCCCAGCAGACCTGCTACACCATGGATGCCCATTCATGGCCTGCAGGCTAGAACGTTGCCACAACTAAAACCAAGATTAACCGGATTAAAAATTTTAACCGCGAGATTAATCGCAATTAATTTTCTTAATCTCTTGGCAGCCCTCAGAAACATATGAATTAATTCTGCATGGCGAAATTAATTATATTTGTGTTTTGCTATGTGAAACAAATTCACATTTAGGATAACAAATTGAGCAGCATTCCAATAATTAATATTTTTATATACATCTTTATAAAATAAATATAGTAGCTGAGATTTTTTTTAAATTAATAAACCACACAAAAGCTCAAGAATGAGATAGTAATCCCATCTCCAGTTTTATATTATTAATTTATTTATCTAATACTGCTATTTTAATAAGGTTATAAGGTGTAATTGCTCTGTATTCTTAACAAGGGGAGATTACGGATGAGGAACCTTGCTTTGTTTGATTAACATTCAATTAAGTTGTAGACATTGTGGAACCAATACATCCTTAGATGGAGGAAGCTGAAACACACAGCATTTTAAGGTTTCTTTTCAGCTGTAAGAAAGAACTGAATGAGAGGGAAAGAAAACTGTAAATTATTCTAAAATTGCAAGATTCATTATTTAAAATGTTTTCCAATCTTCCAGAAAATTTCCACCTTAGCTTGGAGCTGTTCAATTGCTTTAGCTTGTTTTTATTTGCTTGTATAGGGCCGCTTTTGAGAAAATGGATGTGAAGGCTGGGAGGACCAGGACTGAGAATCAGTTATGTGGGGAAAATTCACCCAATAATTTGTTCAATAAGTTTGCATAAGTTAGAATAAATTTGCCGATGATTGGAGTAACAGAGAATCTTTACAAGAAGTGTTCCACCGACAATGTATAGGAAGTGTGTGCTATATGCAAGACCGTTAATATATTAAATAGATCTTGTTTAAAAAAAACTACACTGAGCAGTTACATAGTTTGGTTTGAATTTTAGCTCATTTGTAATCTAGTAAAATGTAGATGACTAGTTAAGTTGAGTACTTAACAAACGAACAAAACAAGCTTTTGTAAAATTATATGATTTGACAATACATAAGTATTGCTTTGAGTTTTTAAGATACATTCGGTATTGCTAATCATTCTCTTATTATTAGAGCTATCTGTAACCAGCATTACAATACTGTACAGCTTAAACTCCATTATTTCCAGTCATCAATTGCACTCGTTGACGGTGCCTTGGTTCAATATAAAGCCTCATCAATACTGTTCTATAATTACCAGGAGAGATGGCTTGGTATTGAGTGGGAAGGCAGGCAGGAAAAATCACTAGTCCTGCCTACTCTAAAGATAATTATGGATGATCTTAATTCACCCATCTAGAGAGATCCTAACATCATCCCATTGTAGCATCCAACTGTTTCTTTATGTGTTTCCAATATTTTTCCCTCCTCTACTCTATCTAGAAGTTTATTCCATTAACTGATAACTAATTCTGTGAAGAAAGATGTCCTGATATCTGTTCCAAAAGTACCTTTCTCTAGTTTGAACCTGTGTCCTCTAATTCTACTCCCACAGTTTAAATTTGGGTTAACTTTTTATATAACTGTAACAATCTCCATAAGATCACCTTTCAGGCAGCTCCTTTCAAGGCTGAAAAGCCCAAATTTCTCCAGTGCTTATTTATAACTCAGACCTCTGATACTGGGGATCATCCTGGTGGTTCTATTTGGCACTGCATCCAGTGCTTCAATGTTTCTTGGTGACCAGAACTGGACGTAATATTCAAGGTGCAGTCTGACCAGTGCAATTTACTGTTTTGACTAAGTAGTTCAACATCCTATTGGCTGTATTGATTGCCAGTCTGCTTTGGTTGGGCATTTTTAGCATCTCGTCTACTAAGACTCCGAAAGTCTCTTTCAGTTTCATGCTTGGCTATTTCAACATGAATCATGGGGTACGCTCATCAACTATTTTACCTTCCTATGTATAGCACTTTACAATTGTCTGCATTAAATTTCATCTGCTATTGTTCTGTCCACTTATATATCTTGTCCAACTCATTCATTCTGTAATTTCTGAGCTGTGTCTTCTGATTCCACAGTATCTGCTAGTTGGTATCATTCTGTGGTGCTATGACTTCTGTTTAATGTACATTTTCTGTGGGGTTTTTTCATTTACCACATCAAGATGAGTATTACCTCCTGTGGCGCCCTTGATGCCCTGGATCAAGGAACTGTCCTGAATTACATTTACCAACTCTGACTCTAAACCACCTGGGGTTTCCCACTATATTAGTTTGACTGAGGTCTCTCATTAAAATAACTTGCCTGTTCAGCTATCCTTTCTAACTCTTTGGCTGTTCATCTACTGACCTGATGGTCTATAGTATACCACTAGTGTTAGCTAGGATGTTTTTTTGTATTAAGCGATATGTAGCCAGAGTACCGCCAATTACCGCCCCATCAGTCAACTCTCAATCATCAGCAAAGTGATGGAAGGTGTCGTCGACAGTGCTATCAAGCGGCACTTAACCACCAATAACCTGCTCACTGATGTTCAGTTTGGGTTCCGCCAGGACCACTCGGCTCCCGACCGCTTTACAGCCTTGGTCCAAACATGGACAAAAGAGCTGAATTCCAGAGGTGAGGCGAGAGTGACTGCCCTCGACACCAAGGCAGCATTTGACCGAGTGTGGCATGAAGGAGCCCTAGTAAAGCTGAAGTCAATGGGAATTGGGGAGAAAACTCTCCACTGGCTGGAGTCATACCTAGCACAAAGGAAGATGGTTGTGGTGTTTGAAGGTCAATCATCACAGCCCCAGGGCATCGCTGCAGGAGTTCCTCAGGGCAGTGTCCTAGGCCCAACCATCTTCAGCTCCTTCATCAATGACCTTCCCTCCATCATAAGGTCAGAAGTAGGGATGTTCGCTGATGACTGAACAGTGTTCAGTGCCATTCGCAACTCCTCAGATAATAAAGCAGTCCGTGCCCGCATGCAGCAAGGCCTGGACGACATTCAGGCTTGGGCTGATAAGTGGCAGGTAACATTTGTGCCACACAAGTGCCAGGCAATGACTATCTCCAACAAGCGAGAGTCTAACCACTGCCCCTTGACATTCAACGGCATTACCATCACCGAGTCCCCCATCATCAACATCCTGGGGGTCACCATTGACCAGAAACTTAACTGGACCAACCACATAAATACTGTGGCAACAAGAGCAGGTCAGAGGCTGGGTATTCTGTGGTGAATGTCTCACCTCCTGACTCCCCAAAGCCTTTCCACCATTTACAAGGCACAAGTCAGGAGTGTGATGAAATACTCTCCACTTGCCTGGATGAGTGCAGCTCCAACAACACTCAAGAAGCTCGACACTATCCAAGACAAAGCAGCCCGCTTGATTGGCACCCCATCCACCACCTTAAACATTCACTCCCTTCACCACCGGCGCACTGTGACTGCAGTGTTTACCATCTACAAGATGCACTGCAGCAACTCGCCAAGGCTTCTTCGGCAGCACCTCCAAAACCCTCTACCACCCATAAGGACAAGGGCAGCAGGCGCATGGGAACACCACCACCTCCAAGTCACACACCATCCTGACTTGGAAGTATATCGCTGTTCCTTCATCGTCGCAGGGTCAAAATCCTGGAACTCCCTCCCTAACAGCACTGTGGGAGTACCTTCACCACACGGACTGCAGCGGTTCAAGAAGGCAGCTCACCACCACCTTCTCAAGGGCAACTAGGGATGGGCAATAAATGCTGGCCTTGCCAGCGACGCCCACATCCCATGAACGAATAAAAAAAAGTTCATTTTGTAGCTTTCTACTTCCTGCAGGATGAAATTATTTTACCTTCCAGGTGTCCCTGACAAATAGGACCACATGACCTACTTTTGTGTCCACTCTGTCTACTTTAAACGTTCTATACTCCTGAATATTATATTCATTGTCATCTGTTAAATTTAGCCATGTTTGTGATATTCCCATTACATTGCCACAGCAACCTCCAGTTCCGGCATCTTATTTCAATGCTTCTAGCATTCTTGTGTATATATAAATATCATGTTATAGATTTGTTCCCTCATGTTCCCCAGCGTCTGTCTATTTCTGATCTCTCATTCTTTTGCATCTCTTTGAGTATCTGTGCCGATACCTACCCCATGATTTGTCTCATCCGGGATCCTGTTTCCTCCATATCTAATTTAAGTGCACTCCAAGACCTTCCATTGATTTAAGATTAGTGCAAATCTAAAACTCCCAGCCTCTCAAGTGTATTTGAAAAGAGACATTGCTAAAAGTTTCAATTGTGCTCTTCCTTTTTTTTTTAAATGCAATTTTCTTTTTGCAAAGCTATTCACTGATTCTGGCTCAACATATATCCGTGAATCGTTGGCCTACTAATACACAATGGAAGTGACTCCTCTCTTCTGAATGGTCACCCACAAAATGAAAAACTGCAAAATGTTTGTTAAAAAACATTTTCTCCATTTCCTATTCTTTACATACTGCATGATTCAGAGTCAAAAACCTAGAGTCATACTATTTTGAGCTACATTAAGGGTTCTCTTCTATTTTTCACTAAACTAGTTGCCTTTGTTAGAGAGGCTACAAAAAATGACCGCTGTGAATTGCAAGAATCGACAATGTTGCGGTAGGGAATGCTCTTCTAAGCTTGGGATTAAAGTGTATTGTTGGAAAATAGCAAAAAGGGCTTTGCTCCACATCTGGCTCTTGTCGTACCTGACTTGGGAGCCCTCGATAGCGACCCTGGGATGCCATAAGTAGGAAAATGTTGCTACATTCCTCAACACTGACATCTCTCACTTTGGTGGGCACAAGTAAATAAATGAAATTTCACTCGGGGCGCTTGAAGAGTCTTTTTAATGATGTATTTAAATACAATTAATCTTCTTCAAGAGAAAAAAGAAATCTTCAGGAAAGATCATAATCAGTGTGTTGTAGGTCTGGAATTCCATTCTGTTGATGGAGGTGACGACATAAATTTTTTACTTTATCACAGCATTGAGATCATCCTTCATGGTACGTGATCGTACAAACCAAGCCTTGCTGAAACTAATCACCATGGCAATCTATGCGGCTGAATTCCATAAACTAGTATATATGTGGGATGCCAGGAGCAGTGGTGTGTTTGTAAATACACCAACATTCTCATTATCAATGGCTTCAATAACTTTTCTGGTTGTGATGGTTGTTGCAAAGTACAGTTTAAAAGCCAAAACAAATTACCAGATCAATAGGTTGCAACACTAAATTTCTAATATCTTCAGCTTTTCCTCTGGTGTTTGCCAGAGGAAGACCAGATAATAAAATCAGACATTGGAAATCAGCTGTCTGGAAGGAGGGCAATTTTTCTTTTTTGCTCTATTGGTCAACCCTGCAACACTAGGTACGCTTAGCTGAGCTTTCAAATTGCTCTTTTAACACTGCTCCCTTACTCCACCAAATCTACCACGGTATTTTACGGTTAGTTGCCTTCAGAGGTATTACTTTCTCTGGGCTTGGCTGTGATCCCTCTTGCAGTCAAATAGCTTGCTGACAATCACTCTCAAGAAGCACTAATAGGTAGTTGGAGGCAAGTTATCAGATGGCGTCCCGCTGTACCTCTTCAGGAGAGGGGTGTGGAGAAAATTGGTGAGCGAAAACAACTACGAGTGGGTGAGGGGGAGGTATAGAAACAGATATAGAGAGTAATTGAGGGAATTCCAAACACTGTCTGGATGTTGAGTGCTGTTTCAAATCGGCTTTTATCATTTTCACCTTCTGTCATTTGCTGAGACTGACAAACCTCTTTCATCCTTTCTATTTTAGTGCAAATATCCTGTCACATCAGCTTCCTGACAAGTGGAAGAAATGTGAGATGGGAGATAAAACCTTGGCACTGTTTTTTCCTGCGATAAGGGTGACTCAAGATACAATCTTAGGCAAAAAGGAAGGATGTTCTATCTGTGCACCAGACAATGGTGAGGTAGATTTAACCTGTGTGCCAAGATCAAGGTTAATAAAACAACTGTTTTGACTGAAAGAAATCTAAACTCTTGAAAATCTATAGGTTAAAATAAAACTTGCAGAAAGCCAGATTCAAGTCCCACATAGTTTTGAAGGCATCTTTCTGGGGTGTTCCTTCACTACTATCCAAGCCGGAGGAGGCAAAAATAGCAAGACTCTTAGCAACCATAAAACGTGCCGATGATCTGACAACAGGTGGCATAGTGGTTAGCACTGTTGCCTCACAGCGCCAGGGACCCGGGTTCAAATCTGGCCTCGGGCGACTGTCTGTGTGGAGTTTGCACATTCTCCCTGTGTCTGCGTGGGTTTCCTCCGGGTGCTCCGGTTTCCTCCCACAGTCCAAAGATATGCAGGTTAGGTTGATTTGGCTATGATAAATTGACCCTTAGTGTTAGGGGATTAAATACGTGGGGATAGGGTGGGATATGTGTCGGTGCAGGCTCGATGGGCCAAAATGGCCTCTATCTGCACTGTAGATTCTGTGATTCTGTGATTGTACAGAATTACTTGCACATCACTCCTAGTGGGATGAAGTGGTGACAGTTGGCATTCACAATGACCAGTGTTTTTCCACTGTGCTAGGCTGTTGCCGGTAAAACGTGCTGCTCTTTTACTGCTGCCCCATAACAAAAAACACTTTGTCTTCATCGGGGGAAATGAAAATCAAAAAGTCCTCCTCTCGTCAATGGCAAACCCCCTGCAACCACACCAGGAAATTGAGGGGAAATTGTCCTTCACTGGTACAAGATCATGCTTCAGTAACAGATAATAAGGGCTGAAGTTTTGCCGGCGCTCAGAGGGTGGCTTCGGAGGCGGATCCGCTGTCAAAGTCCAAAAGATTGACAGCGGGGCGGTATCCCGCTTAAACCCGCCTCCTTGGGAGTTTCCCTAGTGTCGGTTCTGCCTGCACTTTGCAGACATGGCACTAAGAGGCGGGTCATTCGATTGTGCTTGTTAGGAGGGTATTTAAAGTGATTAAATCACCATTTTACCAGTTACAAAGCATTTTGCCAAGTTTTCCACGAGGTTCCTGCCGCTCGGGGATCACGCCAGGTAAGTATGTCGGGTTCTGAACAACTCCCCATTTCTTTCATTAGGTCACAGCTGCAAAGGTCTAAAAGCTACCATTTCAAAGCTGGTCACTTTCCAATCTCAGAAGCTTCAGCCTTCAGTATCTGGAACCCACTTTTGAGCTTTATGCACTTTTGAAGTGTTTGGAGTAATCTCTCTATCCAGCGTCACCTTCTTGGAACAACCTACTGTATCTCAACATTGACAGATTACTTCTGTCATCTCAACCTCACCTGCCATCTATTCCATCAGCATTGGTGCCCTTGAAAATCTCACCTTGGTCCTCAGAATCCCAACACGATCAGCCCCAACACCAGCAGCACTGGGCAGACCAGCACCAACATCCACACCAACCTTCTCCGCAATCAACTGATGCTGCACTGGACACAGGGCATCATCACCCGTGCACATTGCTGTCTGGGATGCCAGCGATGGGCTACCATGTCCAGATTTGCTTCATTTAAAACTGTACACCCTGGCTGCCACATGATGCACCAGTTTGGCACCACCCCACACCAGCACCATAAAGCATCCCTACAATGTCCAAGCCATTCGTTTCACACTCATCACCGTTGGGGGGGGGGGGTGGGGAAGGACGCCATGTCTCCCTATTCACTGGAACTCAAAAAGATACTTTCAAAGGTGCACACAAATCTGTCCAAGAAGGCAAAGTGTTGAAAATAAAGATTTCAATGTTTGACAGCACATTAGCAGAAACTTCACATGAACATTGGCTAAACCACCCTAGTGCCTACCCTGTGTGTTGTTAGTTGGTATGATAGGACAAGGATGAGGGTGAGTGTGAGGGTTGGCTAGTGAGATGGGGACGTGATAATGTAGATAGAGAGGGATGAGTGGAGGTGCAAGGTAAGTTGGTGTGAGTAAAGATGTGCAGGAGTAGGATAGGGAAGGCAGAGTGAAGGGGATGTGATGAGTGGCACAGCAGGACGAGGTTGAGCGTGGCTTTGCAGTAACGTTTCGTGACCTACTGAGATCATTGAAAGGTTTACGTCACTGCAGCCTGGTCCTCCTGACCACATCCCTGCTTGTGCCCTCCTGTGCAATGTGCAACCAGGCTATGCTGGTATCCTGGGGAGGTGTCTTCCGCCCATGGGAAGCGAAGAGAACCTCCCTGCATGCTGTGACTCCCTCCGTAAATATATGGAGGGATTCATGGGAGAGCCTGGGTGCAGCCGTTTACCTTTGTGCAGTGCACGTCAGTGTTTGCAGCACCTCAATGCTGCAGAACACTGACAGCACAACTGTCAAAATCAATTTGGACACGGCCCTTTTAAGGAAACCGGCTGATGATGCATAATCAAATGACGTCATCAGACCCGCTTCCTATTAATGCAGATCTGATCTGTTGATTGTGGGATCACTTAGTTCGGTCTATTGCATGCTGCTTCTGCTGTTTAGCATGCATGTAGTCCTGTGTTGCAGCTTCCCCAGGTTGGCAGCTCACTTACAGGTATGCCTGGTGCTGCTCCTGGCATGCTCTTCTACACTCCTCATTGAACCAGGGTTGGTCGCCTGGCTTGATGGTAATGGTAGAGTGAGGGATATGCCGGGCCATGAGGTTACAGATTGTGGTGGAATACAATTCTGCTGCTGCTGATGGCCCACAGCGCCTCATGGATGGCCAGTTTTGAGCTTCTAGTTCTGTTCTAATCTATCCCATTTAGCACAGTGGAGTGTGTCCTCAGTGTGAAGACAGGACTTCGTCTCCACAATGACTGTGCGGTGGTCACTGTTACCAATGCTGTCATGGACAGATGCATCATCGACAGGTAGATTGGTGAGGACGAGGTCAAGTAGGTTTTTCCCTTGTGTTGGTTCTCTCACCACCTGTCACAGTCCCAGTCTGGCAGCTGTGTCCTTCAGGACAATGCCAGATCGGTCAGTAGTGGTGCTACTGAGCCACTCTTGGTGATGGACATTGAAGTCCCCCATCCAGAGTACATTCTGTGCCCTTGCTACTCTCAGTGCTTCTTCCAAGTGGTGTTCAACATGGAGGCGTACTGATTCATCAGCTGAGGGAGGGCGGTAGTTGGTAATCAGCAGGAGATTTCCTTGCCCATGCTTGACCTGAAGCCATGAGACTTCATGGGGTCCGGAGTCAATGTTGAGGACTCCCAGGGCCACTCACTTCCTCCTGACTGTATACCACTGTGCCACCACCTCTGGTGGGTCTGTCCTACCAGTGGCACAGGACCTACCCAGGGATGGTGATGGAGGAGCCCGGGACATTGCCTGAAAGGTATGATTCTGTGAGTATGACCATGTCGGACTGTTGCTTGACAGCTATGGGACAGCTCTCCCAATTTAACTGGGAGCCAATGTAGGTCAGCGAGCACAGGGGTGATGGGCGAACGGGACTGGGTGTGAGTTAGGACACGGGCAGCTGAGTTTGGATGACCTCTATCAATTTATAGAACATGAACTCTGCATCACCTTATACCCACACCAACCAATAGCATTACTGTCGAATACTATAAAAGAGGAAGATTAAGGGAATATATAAATTATTTTTGCCCTGAATGAGTGCAAAATCTGAACTTCGTCCCAGTATATTAACAGGAAAGCATAATACAGATACACTGCCATACTCTCAGGATTAGTGGGAGTTCTTATGCTTTAATTAATGTGTTTTGTGGATAACAAATGATAGCAAGGCAATTGGTCATTTCTAGAAGTTTACACTAAGTATTAATGTATTTCCAGTTGTTGTTACTAATGGATCCTTTTCTTCTATGTTTAGAGAAGCTGCTGTAAATTTCAATAAAATTTCGTAAATCCAAAATGAAACGAAGACCTTTCCTAGCCTGAAAGTAGCGGTAACCTAGCCTGTTGCAGAACCCGACACCAGACCAATCCCCAATGGCCTAACTCGGACACCAGACCGATCCCCAATGGCGGAACTCGGACACCAGACCGATCCCCAATGGCCGAACTCGGACACCAGACTGATCCCCATTTGGCCGAGCTCGGACACCAGACCAATCCCAAATGGCCAAACTCGGACACCAGACTGATCCCCATTGGCCGAACTCGGACACCAGGCCGATCCCCCAATGGCCGAACTCGGAACAGACCGATCCCCCAATGGCCAAACTCGGACACCAGACCGATCCCTAAATGGCCGAACTCCGATACCAGACTGATCCCCCAATGGCCGAACTCGGACACCAGACCGATCCCCAAATGGCCGAACTCGGACACCAGACCGATCCCCAAATGGCCGAACTCGGACACCAGACCGATCCCAAATGGCCAAACTCGGACACCAGACCGATCCTCAATGGCCGAACTCGGACTCCAGACAGATCCCCCAATGGCCGAACTCGGACATCAGACCGATCCCCCAATGGCCAAACTCGGACACCAGACCGATCCTCAATAGTCGAACTCGGACACCAGACCGATCCCCCAATGGCCAAACTCGGACACCAGACCAAACCCCATTGGTCGAACTCGGACACCAGACCGATCCTCAATGGCCGAACTCGGACACCAGACCGATCCCCAATGGCCGAACTCGGACACCAGACCGATCCCCCAATGGCCGAACTCGGACACCAGACCGATCCCCCAATGGGCAAACTCGGACACCAGACCGATCCCCCAATGGCCAAACTCGGACACCAGACCGATCCCTAAATGGCCGAACTCCGATACCAGACCCATCCCCCAATGGCCGAACTCGGACACCAGACCAATCCCCAAATGGCCGAACTCGGACACCAGACCGATCCCAAATGGCCAAACTCGGACACCAGACCGATCCCAAATGGCCAAACTCGGACACCAGACCAAACCCCATTGGCCGAACTCGGACACCAGACCGATCCCCCAATGGCCAAATTCGGACACCAGACCGATCCCCCAATGGCCAAACTCGGACACCAGACCGATCCCCAATGGTTGAACTTGGACACCAGACCGATCCCCCAATGGCCGAACTCGGACACCAGACCGTTACCCAATGGGCAAACTCGGACACCAGACCGATCCCCCAATGGCCGAACTCGGACACCAGACCGATCCCCCAATGGCCAAACTCGGGACACCAGACCGATCCCCAATGGCCGAACTCGGACACCAGACTGATCCCCCAATGGCCGAACTCGGACACCAGACTGATCCCCCAATGGCCAAACTTGGACACCAGACCGATCCCCCAATGGGCAAACTCGGACACCAGACCGATCCCCCAATGGCCAAACTCAGACACCAGACCGATACCCCATGGTCAAACTCGCACACCAGACCGATCCCCAATGGGCAAACTCGGACACCAGACCGATCCCCCAATGGCCGAACTCGGACACCAGACCGATACCCCAATGGTCAAACTCGGACACCAGACCGATCCCCAATGGGCAAACTCGGACACCAGACCGATCCCCCAATGGCCGAACTCGGACACCAGACCGATTCCCCAATGGCCGAACTCGGACACCAGGCCGATCCCTCAATGGTCGAACTCGGACACCAGACCGATCCCCAATGGCCGAACTCGGACACCAGACCGAGGCTGCGAGAAAATCCAGCACTCTTGCTTGCAGAAAAATACAGGGATAATTTATTACAGAGGGACCCAGCCATCATTTGAAACAAATAATCACATTTTGCCTACATAACAAGTCGCTGCACTCAAACTTAAGCTATTTCAACGACTTGATGTATCACTACATAAATATATTATAAATTAATTGATGCTCATGCAGTGTTGAAGTTGGATTGGCCAGAATGAATAGGTTAAACATTAAACTTTGCAGCATTGCTCTGTAGTAAAACAAGATCCAATTATTTCAGCGGAAATATATCACTGTCTTTTAAGAAATAATTCATTGTTCTTGTAAAACAGCCAGAGAACAAAACCTGTTTTGCAGTGAAAAGTGCAAGGAATTTTTGCCTGAACAGTTCTTTTTACTGTTACTTGCCACAGACAACTGGCTATAAAGAACTTGAAATTATATATTGATGTTCCAAAGCACTTCAAATACAATTAGCTGCTTTTGAAATGCAGTCACCATTATGTAGGCAAACCCAGCAGCCAAGTTGCATGTAGCAAGATCCAACAAACAGCAACTGAATGACTAGCTAATGTTTTTGCTGTTGTTGGTTGCGGGGTACATGTTGGTCAGGACACCGGGAGAACACTCAGCTGTTGTTTAAATAATGTCATGGGATTCTTTACATCCACTGAACAGGCAGACTGGGCCTCGGTTTAAAACCCAATTAAAAAACCAGTACAGCCAATAATACAGAACTCCCTCAGTACGGCACTAAACTATCAACCTAGATTATGTGCTTAAATCTGTCATAGCACTTGAACCTTACGACTTACAGGCAAGAGTCCCAACTAACTGAGCCAAGCTAACATTCAACTACAAGAGTAATACAAATACAACTACAAAACTGTACTTTTTGTTATGTAAGCTTTGGCAATATGGTTCCCTGTAAACTTTCATGCCAATAAAGCATTTGAATTGAATTGAATTGAATTGAGTTGAGACACTTGTGAATTGACTCATATGCCACGCTTACATTTGCACTGATTTGGTTTGGATTCCGTAGACCTGAATCCATAAGCTTGCTCCCGATGTTTACAGCATTAAATCAGGCAACATAATCTTAGAACTAACTATTGATGATCTCCTGGAATCTGAACGATGTGAGTGCCAGTGTAAAAGTCCCTCTAATGAAGGAACTAGCAAGTGAGGTACTTGCACCTATTGTTCTGTGAAAATGAGTTTGTTCTGATGGATTGTCACAGATTTTCATCAGTGGCTTTCAACACAGTGGCTATTACATCAAATTGTAGCGACAGAGTCAGGATTGTTTAGGTACATTTAAAAGAGACAGGAGTTAGGTAAAATCAACCATGTGGTGTGATACTAAGCTAAACAGATCAGGATTCTGTTGGTACAGTCAATCGGATAACTCGTGGGTATTATTCGTGGACACATCATACGAGTAAGCTGTGAGAAAAGGTGGGCGTAAAAAGCATAAAAACATATTATTTTTGCTTCAGGATCTTGGGCGTCTCCATCTATCCCATTCTGGAATAATCATTAAACGATGTATTCTCATTTAAATACCACAGCTCCGTTTATTTGCCTTTCGGAATAACATTCATTGCAGTTAATTTCATGCGTATTATTTCTATCCCCCCTCAACACTGCAACATCCATATTGCTCCTCCTTCACCCTCCACAGGCAATCCCCACAATACAAACAGAATCCTGAAGTTACTTTTGTAACACAAATATTGATACTTCCAACTCTCACAGAAACCCAATGGGACAACACACTCAAATTCTCACCACTCACACATTCTGGTGGGTGTGTTCATTAGGTAAGTATGGCATTCACTGGCACCCAAAAAAAATATTTATCTCCTCCCAATAAGCTTCCTTCACATTGGGTAGCCATGTAAACATGTAGCCACAGAAAATAAAATGGTGAGCAGTAGTCACCAGTAATTATTTACAAACCAGTATTAATCAACAATGATTACCAGACCTTTCATTTTGCTTTAAAGAACGGTCAAAAGTCCTTAGACCAGATGGCTTGCTTTTGTCATGGTTTCTAGTCAGAATGCATTATCTTCTGTGCTCCAGTGCCTAAAGGTCATTTGACAAGGTTAATTTTTGCATATTTATGAGTTACATTTATTCTGTTCAAATCACTAGTAATTGCATTAACTATTCTTCTAGAAGGCCCCCCTGCTGAAATGTTAGTGACCACCAGAGTTACCAACACACCACACCACCTTCACAGTCGCCAATCTATCTTGAATATAAAAAAAAATCAGACTAATTGTGATTTCTAAACTAAGATCATTAAAGGCGACCCCCAAGCTGTCTAATTTTAAGGGGCACCAATATATTTATATACTGGCTGGAAACAATAAAAAAGTAAATTTAGAAACTAATAGCGTGATCAACAACAACTTGGTGCTGCTGATATAGCGGTCAGTGCTTCTCACTCGCTTTTCTACCTGCTGGTAAGTTTAACTTATGCGCTCAGACCACATAAACAGAATGTGAGTTGTAACGAGATTAGGTAAAGAACAGGAGATGGTTAAATGACAGAAGTGATAATAGCGTAAGACAAAGGGAGGCACGATGAGAGAAGTAAGATTATCAGATGATTGTATTTTTCTACATTTGTTGATCACTGGCACATTATTTCTGTTACTGCATGCTAATAAAAATGCTTTCTCCAAATGATAACGTTCTTTTCCTTTGAATAGCTGACATTGTCTTTTGATAGTTGGGGGTGGGCGAGTGGGCTTCTTTTTTTTTTTAAATGTGCATATCCTCTACCTAGTAAGAGATGACTTTTATTTAAGTGGCTCATTTTCCCTCCCACAATGGTGCACCCTTTCAGGTCTCAGCCTGTACCTAGCACCATTCCTATAATGCACTGTGCAACGGCAGCCTGTGTGTTCCCCTAAGTAACTTCATTCAGTTATGAGGAATGCATCAAAGGCATCCAGAAGACCGCTGTAGTACACAATAGGAGAGAGAGAGATTTGGGGTGGGGGTGGGGGGGCAGGTCACACTATAGTCTGGGCGGTTTAGGTCAATTGTTCTTTTCCAGTTCTCTGGATACAAAACTTATCCATCCCAATTTCCTCCTCTCCTAAAGACAGTGGAGTTAGGGTTGTCTCAACCCTCCAGGATTGTCCTGGTGTCTCCAGGAATTAAAGATTAATCTCCAGGATAATGCTATGAGCAACCCAGGAGAAAAAGTCATACGGACAATATGTGTGATTTTTTTTTGTTGCACATTTATTTGTTATATAAGGAGATGGGATAAAAAGGCTGTTTGACTGATAGTCAAGCGTCATCCAATCGGGTAATTAAGAGCCTGTTTGCGCTGTGAGGTTGTCTATGTCGGGCGACCAATGGCGGGAGCGTGGGGGGGGGGGCTGGGGCATTTGGGGTTGGGAGGTCATGTGATGAAACCTCCAGGAATATGTCCAGAGTTGGCGACCCTAAGTGGTGTCTATTTTAACTTCTGTGCACTGGTTGGCTGCCCATTCCGGCGGCGAAGGGGCCTGGCCTGATTTGAATTTGGCAGGCAAGCTGCAGGGCGCCAAACAGAGACCTTTCGGGTCTGTATGGCCCAGTTCCACATCTGTGATGAAATATATGCCTTCATCAGCCTATGTGTTTTACCTGTGTGTTTCACCTGCTTGTATTGTGTGAACCGCCCCCTTTTGTTCCTATTGTGTGTATTGGCTACGCCCCTGTCTTTTGCCATATAAAGGTCTCAGGAGCTGTATGAGTCATTCCTACCAGACGCCCGATGTGGGAAGACCTGCAATGCTGCAATGTTCTTAGTGATTAAAAGCCTTAGTTGAATCCTTTAAATTCAGTGGCCTAGAAATTCAGTTGGCTGCGCCAGCCGTTAGCGCCTTAGGAGGAGTAGATCTCGAGCGCTAGGCGCTTAGCGCCCGGGCGCAGCGCGATCTGCGCCTCGCCCCAACTTCAGTAGACATTTAGCGCCGGCGCAAAGTCATTGCGCGCGCTCATCTGCGCGCGCAGATCATGACGTCATTTCGTCGTGCAACGCCCTTTGTGCGCCCGGAACCGGAACTTCACTCGCGCCGCCCCATTGTGCGCCTGGCGGCCCGAACGACTGTGAAGTGGAACGGTACACAGCCGAGGCGGGCCGCGGGGAGCGCAAATTAAAGGGCACTCCTGCAGTAGAAAAGGCAGCCGTTTTGCAACACTCCTTCTTTGGGAGGAGGAGGAGAACCACAAATACACTAGTCTCGGCCTGTCAAAAAAACAAATCCACCCTCCCCCTTTAAGAGCTCACCGGAGCCAGAGTGTCTGCCGGCAATCAGCAGCTCGCCGCACCTGCGCTGCGCCCAACTTCCGGTGTTAGCGCCCCGGGCTGCCGGCTTAGCGCCTAATGATAGTCGTGCATCGCCTGTTTTAGCGCAGCAGCAACCTCTTAGGGCGATGCAACTGAATATCGGCGAAGTGGCCTCGACTTTGTGCTGGGCGCAAACTTTAGCGGCCACCCGACTTTACAGCCCCAAAAGTGGCTATAATTAATTTCTAGGCCCTTGTCTTTGAGTTATTGAAGGCACATCAATTTTAATCACAAAAACACCAGGATGGATCGACTCCTGAAACCAGAGCGCTTGGATCTGGACCCCCATGCCTCAGACGCAGCCACACAGTTCGGACACTGGTTCCAATGCTTCGAATTTTTCATTGCAAACTCATCCACTGCCATAGCCACAGCCGAAACCGCTACCGGAGACATGAAACTGGGAATCCTGCGAAACTGGGTGAGCCATCGGGTCTCCCCCGTCATCCAAGATGCCACCAGCTACGAGGAGGCCTGCACCATCCTGAAGGCCCACTACGCGCGGCCAATAAACGTGGTGTACGCCAGGCATCTTCTGACTACTCGCATGCAGCGGCATGGTGAGTCACTAGAGGACTTTATACTAAACCTAAAAGTACTGGGCAGAGACTGTAACTGTAAGGCCGTGACTGCCATCGTGTACACGGAGGAGCTGATTCGAGACTCCCTTATTGCGGGCCTCAGTTCAAATTATATTCGGCAGAAACTGTTTGAAAAGGAGGGACTGGACTTAAAACAGGCTATAGATATAGCGCGATCGCTGGATATGGCCCAGAGGAACTCTGAATCTTGTTCCCCAGGCCACGCGGCCCACTCCGCCTCGTGCGCGCCGTGGGGGCCGCCATCTTGGAAGCCATCTTCACCTCCCAGTTCTCAGGCCAGCCCAGCACCATCGGAGCCCCAGCCTCCACCCAGGAGCCCCACTACTGCCGCAATGCATCGGGGCCCGAAATGCTACTTCTGCGGCCAGGACAAACACTCCAGGCATCTGTGCCCAGCGAAGGGCACCACCTGTTTTAAATGCGGGAAGAAAGGACATTTCAGCAAAGTCTGCAGAGGGAACCCTGCCTCAAACTCCACCACCGCCGCGTGCGTGCCGTGGGAGCGGCCATCTTGGAAGCCATCTTGTCCACGCTCATGGAGTCCACCATCTTGCCCCGACTACACGGACCTCCAGGACCCACTGGTGGCCTCGATCACAGTGGATCAGTCCAGGCCGCATCCGTTGTCTAAATCGATGATGGACATAGAGGTAAACGGGAACATGGTTAAATGCTTGATTGACTGCGGGAGCACCGAAAGCTTTATTCATCCTAGCCTGGTAAAACGACTTTCACTAACGATAGTCCCCACACAGGGCAAAATCGCCATGGCCGGTAAGACTCATACCTCAAAAATTACAGGTTTCTGCGCGGTTATGTTGTCGGTAAAAGGCAATGATTACAGAGATTTTAAACTATTGATAATGCCAGATCTCTGTGTGAGCGTGATCTTGGGTCTGGACTTCCAGTGCCACCACCAAAGTATCACGCTTACCTACGGTGGGTCCCAGCCGCCCCTCACAGTGTGCGGTCTGGCTACCCTGAAGGTCAAGCCGCCCTCTCTGTTCGCCAACCTCGCACCCAACTGTCGACCCATAGCGACCAAGAGTAGGCGGTACAGCTGGGAGGACAGACGGTTCATTGCGTCGGAAGTAGAAAGACTCAAGCGGGAAGGTATCATCGAATGCAGTACCAGCCCGTGGCGCGCCCAGGTAGTAGTAGTTAAGGGTAGCGAAAAGAAGCGGATGGTGATAGATTATAGCCAGGCGGTTAATCTATACACCCAGCTAGACGCCTACCCTCTGCCCCGCATAGCGGATATGGTTAACCAAATCACGCAATACCGGGTGTTTTCCACCATCGACCTAAAATCGGCATACCACCAGCTCCCCATTAGGCCGGAGGACCGTCCATACACCGCCTTCGAGGCGAACGGACATCTCTACCACTTCCTCAGAGTCCCCTTTGGGGTAACGAACGGGGTCTCGGTCTTCCAGTGGGAGATGGACCGCATGGTCGATGAGAACCAGTTAACAGCCACCTACCCATACCTAGACAACGTCACCATCTGCGGCCACGACCAGCAAGACCACGACTCGAAGCTCGCGAGATTTCTGAAAACCGCCCTCAGACTCAATCTCACCTACAACGAGGATAAGTGTGTCTTTAGCACCACGCGCCTCTGTATCCTGGGCTGCGTGGTGGAAAACGGGGAAATCGGTCCGGACCCCGACCGATTGCGCCCCCTACGGGAGCTACCCCTACCAAACACCCCCAAGGCCCTGAAAAGGTGCCTGGGGTTCTTCTCCTATTACGCCCAATGGGTCCCCAATTATTCCGACAAGGCCCGTCCCCTCCTGAAATCAACGCCTTCCCGCTCACGGCCGAGGCCCACGCCGCCTTCAACAGCATTAAACACGACATTGAGAAGGCCGCGCTGCGGGCAGTGGACGAAAACATCCCTTTCCAGGTCGAAAGCGATGCGTCCGACTTCGCTTTAGCAGCCACCCTCAACCAGGATGGGCGGCCCGTAGCCTTTTTCTCAAGAACCCTCCAAGGGCCCGAGATCAGGCACTCCTCGGTAGAGAAGGAGGCCCAGGCCATAGTGGAGGCAGTGCGGCACTGGAGGCACTACCTAGCCGGCAAACGCTTCACCCTGCTTACCGACCAGCGGTCGGTAGCCTTCATGTTTAACAACAAACAGAGGGGGAAGATCAAGAACGACAAAATTCTCAGGTGGCAGATCGAACTCTCCACGTTTTGAGTACGACATAATATATAGGCCGGGGGCCCTCAACGAATCCCCCGACGCCCTATCACGAGGGATGTGTGCCAGCATCCAGGGGGGCAGGCTACAGGGCCTCCACAATGGCCTCTGCCACCCGGGGGTCACCCGGCTATTCCACTTTATAAAATCCCGTAACCTGCCCTATTCCATCGAGGAGGTCCGGTCTATGACCAGGGACTGCCGCACTTGTGCGGAATGCAAGCCCCGTTTTTTCAGGCCCGACCGAGCCCACCTGATCAAAGCTACACGGCCATTCGAGCGCCTGAGCTTAGATTTCAAGGGACCACTCCCCTCCACCGACCGCAATGTGTACTTCCTCAACATTGTGGACGAGTACTCCCACTTCCCATTCGCCTACCCCTGCCCAGATATGACCAGTGCCACGGTCATCAAGTGTCTTGGCAACCTGTTTTGCACGTTCGGCATGCCCAACTACATCCACACTGACAGGGGGCGTCGTTCATGAGCGATGAACTGCGCCAATACCTGCTGTCAAAGGGGATAGCCACGAGTCGGACCACTAGTTATAACCCCCGGGGTAATGGGCAAGTGGAGAGGGAGAACGCGACAGTGTGGAAGGCAGTCACCTTAGCACTAAGGTCTAAAGGCCTCCCCACCTCCCGCTGGCAGGAGGTCCTCCCAGACGTACTCCACTCGATAAGGTCGCTACTGTGTACTGCTACTAACGCCACTCCTCACGAGAAGATGTTTGTTTTTCCCCGCAAATCAACCTCAGGAGTATCCCTACCCTCGTGGCTCTCCGCCCCAGGGACAGTCCTGTTACGGAAACATGTGAGGGGCCACAAAACGGATCCCCTCGTGGAGGCAGTACACCTACTCCACGCAAACCCACAGTACGCGTACGTCAAGCACGCCGACGGGCGTGAAGACACCGTGTCCATAAAGGGCCTCACCTCAGCAGGAAGCGACGACGACGACCCATCACCACCACCCCCAGAAGAACCTCCACCATCCCCAGAGGTATCCTCACCACCCCCAGCAGTACCTGCAACAACCCCAGCACATGGGTATGCCCAGGAGGGCACCACGGACTCCCGGTCGGAACCCGAGGTACTGTTGCGACGTTCAGGAAGGACTATCACACCCCCGGACAGACTAAATCTGTAGAAGGGGTGAATGTGATGAAATATATGCCTTCATCAGCCTATGTGTTTTACCTGTGTGTTTCACCTGCTTGTATTGTGTGAACCGCCCCCTTTTGTTCCTATTGTGTGTATTGGCTACGCCCCTGTCTTTTGCCATATAAAGGTCTCAGGAGCTGTATGAGTCATTCCTACCAGACGCCCGATGTGGGAAGACCTGTAATGCTGCTATGTTCTTAGTGATTAAAAGCCTTAGTTGAATCCTTTAAATTCCTTGTCTTTGAGTTATTGAAGGCACATCAACATCTTCATCATAAATCATAAGTAGAGCTTTTATCCCAGAGCGCAGATTCCCCCATCAATTTCTCTGCTCGTTGACACTTTTAAATTTGATCAGCAGAGTCTTTTAAAATATCTGCGTCTTGTCCACCTGAGAGAGGAAGAAGTTTGCACCGTGTTACGGCGACAGCTACTCATAAAAGTCAGCACATACTCTGCTTACCGACAATTCAATTCAAACTCTGCAATGCTGTTGAGCTGTAGTATGCTTGCTCACACCGGCATTTCAAAACATGCCGACTGAAATTAACAGGCAGTGACGGGTAAGGACTGACTGGGTGGGACTGCAGGAATAACTCGTGCAGCAGCACAACATTTTAGCCATTTCCTCTGTAACTGTCCCACAAATTTTGCCATGCCAAATCAGTTGCCCTAAAGAATTCACTGAGCCATCAGTGTATAATTCATCTTTTAATGTTTCTTAAGAAACAATTGACACTCTTGTTCAGCATCACAATAACCTTCCAGTTGGCTTTAAACTCAGCTATTTCCTATTTACAAGTACATTCTTATTAAATGTCAACATTATTAATGATCTACTTGGCAAAGCAGGCTTTTTATATCTATATGGACTGTTTTTCTTCAGGGTGAGCAAAACCCGGTGCACAAAACTACATGATGGAAACTGCTTTAAAAAGGGCTTGAAATTACATTGTGAACCTCAGCGTACAAATGCATTGTATGAAATTATTTTGTCTGCTATTTAAATGGAGTATTAACACCGTTTATTTTAATAGTTTAATTTTAACATTCAGTGAACATGTTCAGTTTAATGGTTAAAACAACCATTAAAATAGCAGTCCAAAGAATTGTGAACATTGAATATTTATATTCAAATTCAAATATTCACACTGCATAATTTCAAAGCCAGCATTTCTTTCTTCAATGGTTTTGTTGTTTGATCACACCTCATACAATACAGTGCAAAGACGAGGTATCAGAAACAGCTCTTCACATAGTTCAAGCAGAGAAAACTAATGCACACATAAAATACTGTATACATGCATTGTTCTAACATTAGAGCAGAGGAAAGGTTTAAAAAAAAGTACATGTACATTGAAGAGTGACAAATAGTTTCCCCTCTTGGAAAGAAAGACTTGCATTTATACAGCACCTTTCACAACCTTAGGACATCCCAAAGCCCTTTACAGACAATGCAGTACTTCTGAAGTGTAGTCACTGTTGTAATGTAGGAAACCCGGCAGCCTATTTGCACACAACAAGCTCCCATAAACAGTAATGTGATAATGACCACATAATCTGATTTTTTTTTGTAATGTTGCTCGAGTGATAAATATTGGTCAAGACACCAGGGAGAACTTCCCTGCTCTTCTTCGAATAGTGCCATAGGATGTTTTACTTCCACCTGAGATGTTTAACGTCTCATCCAAAAGACAGCACCTCCGACAGTGCAGCACTCCCCCAGTACTGTACTGAAGTGCAGTTCTGATGAAAGGCCATTGATCTGAAATGTTAACTCTGTTTCTCTCCACAGATAGTTCCTGACCGGCTGAGTATTTCCAGCATTTTCTATTTTTATTTCAGGTTTCCAAAAGTTTGCTTTTTTTTTTAATTTAGGGCTAGTTGCAAAATTGAATTCAATTAACCTGCTAATTTGTAGATTGACACCAGAAAGGTGACCATGAAAACTATTGGATTATTGTAAAAGCCCAGCTGGGTCAAGAATCTCCCATGGGGAAAAGAACCTGCCACCCTTACCTAGTTGATGCTAAATGCTCTCTGAAGTGACCTGACCAAACCACTCCGTTATACAAACAAAATGCAATCAATGCAACCAGGATGGTCAGAAAAAATCATCCTCGCCAGTGTCGCCCTCACCCCAAGAATACATTTTCTAAATAACCAAAGCAGTGGTCACTGGACTGTGATTAAGAGTAAGCACCCTGGCCAATATTTCTCCTTCCTAGCTCGACGTGTTGGAAGCCAATTGCAACTTTGGCTAAAGTTGGCTAACACAATTCAAACAAGAAATTCTAACTATAATCCGCCATTGTATTCCAATAATAAAATCAATAGTGCAGCTCAGTGTAAATTTACTGACTGAACCAAAAAAAAAAAAAATAATAGGGGGAAAAAAAGAGGCAATTGAACCACCCTCCATGCTGAACTGGAGGAATAGAGGGGTGGAATGCAGTTAGGAGTTGGCATCGCTCCAGATCAGAGACCATATTTTGATTGAATTGGGTGAAGCCCATGCACAACTTTGTCAACAAATACTATCTCCCAGAAGCTTTTTAAACTGCGCTCACCATCTAAAGTCTTGGGCCATCTATCCATCCCACTGCTCTCAACTAGGGTGAGAATTCATTGCATAAAGGGACACATCATCAAGAGATGTAGATGTTTACAGGCAGATCTATTTTTGGCTGATTTAAAAGGGAGAATGCCAGCTAAGTTTTGTTTGAAGAATCGAATTACATTTTTGAGGTGTAAAATAGTGTTTCAAGAGTCTGGTGGTGCAGTAATGTGATCCTCCATTACCAGTGGTACTGAAGGCAGAGAATAAATATAGATATAATGTACAAGCAAAAAAACTGATAGCTGTAAAGCAACGCTGCCAAATGGTGTATAAAGTGGCATAAACATACACTGCATTTTTGGCAATCGCTTGGCCTAAATTCTAACACTTTTGAAGCCTTGAATCACTTCACCTCAATGTCAAAACAATTATAAATCATTATTATTGAAACCAACTGGTGTCAACATTTAGATTTTCTGCAGCATTTCGATTCATTCTATCAAGACTCGGAACACACTTACCAGGAGTATACACTCAAGGGTAAATCTCAAGTATGCTGTAATACAAAGTGAAACATAGAATGAAAGGACAAGTACTGATTATTGATGTACACTGTTTAATAACATTTACAGTGTACATTTTATGAAAAGAAACACAATGAGCAGGAGACCATTAAAAACTCCTGATTTTGGGTGTTATGCTTCTGAACAGGTACAAGCAGAAACATTTTGCTTCCACCATCTCTTGTTGGTCATAGAAATCCATTTACAAAGTTATTTTTAAACATACTTTTCAGCTGATAAGACTGCATTACGGTAGCAGTATATCATTAGCGTTTTTTTATTATTTGCCAGCATGACTTCTAAAACTTTCAGGATTTGTTTTCACATCAAGATCACAGGACAGCCAATGTTGGAATTATGAAATTGATCTTGAAAGATTGTATCACTGGGGGGAAAAAGCAATGTGTAAACTTTAAAAGAACTCGGATTCCATTTCAGCCTTTAGGTTAACATCAAGCAGAGGGGCTAGAGGGCTAAGTTGATGGAGAGGGTGGCTAATCTCTGATCTCGCTCTTCCAGGGATCATTAAACCTGACATTCCTGTGACTAGTTTTTTTTTGTTGAAACTACCATTTAAAAATAACTTTTGAAATTGTGTGTTAAGGGTTTCTTTTGTAGGAAAAGATCGTTGCTTTGTAAACAATATCAATCATAAGGTGTCAGTCTTGACTCAGTCGTAGCATTCTCTCCTTGCCTCTGAGTCAGATATCTGTGGACTCAAGTACCCATAGAGCACATCATCTAGGCTGACTCTCCAGTGCAGTACTGCGGGTGTGCTGCGCTGTTGGAGGCGAGATGAGACGCTAAAGTGGGGCACTATCTGCCCCGCTCCAGTACACGTAAAAGATCCCATGGCACTATGTGAAGAAGAGCAGGGGAGTTCTCCCTGGTGTCCGGGCCAATATTTATCCCTCAACCAACATCACTAAAACAGATTATTTGGTCATTATCTCATTGCTCTTTGTGCAACCTTGCAGTGTGCAAATTGGCTGCTGTGTTTTCCTACATTACAACAGTGACTACACTTTTAAACTACTTCATTGGCTGTAAACTCTTTGAGGCATCCTGAGGTTGTGAAAGGCGCTATATAAATGCAAGTTCTTTCTTTAATGAAAATACAAATGGGTAAACTGCTTAATGGTTAGTCGTCTTCTGTGCAATCTTTTAAAATGGTTATCTGGAAAATTCCGTTCTGTGCTGGAACATAGATGTAGCCATGAGATCCAGGTAGGTGGTGGAGAAAAAAGGAGGAACTTAGTCTGTGTAAATGTTCATAACAATTTCTTTACTGTCTTTTTTACTTTCTCACTGTGGACTGTCATTGACCATCATGAAACCAGATTCTAAATTTGGCTATCATCGTGTACAGGTCAGGTCACTTACCAAGAAGAGGAATAAAGTTATGTAACTATCAAACAAATCAGACATTTCTAACCATTATTTGAAATCCTGAAGGTGAATTTGCATCTGCACAACTTCCTAATGGCTCAAAATAGAACTGAATTTATTATTAATAATGTAGTGGTACACCATTATTCTCTGTTCCCTCACTTGAGGAGAATGCCCATCCCTGGGTCAAACTGAGGAGCTTGTCAATGTGAAACTTCAAAACCTGTAAGTAAACATCCTACTTTGGTCTTTCTTTGGGCTAAACAGCGGTTATTCTTCTTTCAGTTAGATTGATGGTTCAGATCAGGTTTCATGCTTCATCGGGTTTAGGGGCATTTCTCACCAAACATTAAGCCCTTAATAGTTTTTACTGAAACCCAAAACTGGAACAGTGCTTTTGGCAATTTACTTGTACTTCTTTCAATTTAGTATACTGTATACAGAGGGAATGGTAGCATAGTGGTTATGTTACTGGACCAGTAATCCAGAGGCCTTGACTAATGATCCAGAGACGCGAGTTCAAATCCCACCACTGGCAGCTGGGGAATTTAAATTCAGTTAATTAAATAAATCTGGAATAAAAAGCTACCAACAGTAATGGTTACTGGATTGTCGTAAAAACCCATCTGGTTCTTTAGGGAAGGAATTCAGCCGTCCTTACCTGGCCTGGCTTATATGTGACTCCAGATCCAACCAGCAATGTGGTTGACTCTTAACTGTCCTCTGAAATGGCCTAGCAAGCCACTCAGTTGTAAAAAACTGCTACGAAAAACAACAATAAGAATAAAACCGGACGCCATGGACCTAGGCAGCGGCTTCGGACACGACAAAGGCACACCCCCAGCCCAGTCGACCCTGCAAAGTCCGCCTCACTAAATTGTGCCAAATTTGGGATAGCTGTCCACAGACTAGTCAAGCAACAGCCATACTCACAGAATCATACCTTTCAGCCAACGTCCCAGACTCCTCCATCACAGAGTTCTCAACATTGACTCCGGACCCCATGAAGTCTTCAGGTTAAGCATGAGCAAAGAAACCTCCTGCTGATTACTACCTACCGTCCTCCCTCAGCTGATGAATCAGTACTCATCCATGTTGAATACCACTTGGAAGAAGCACTGAGGCACAGAATGTACTCTGGGTGGGGGATTTCAATATCCATCAGTGGCTCAGTAGCACCACTACTTACTGAGTAGTCTGGGTCTGCAGCAGGTGGTGAGAGAACCAGCACGAGGGAAAACCTACTACTCACCAATTTACCAGTCGCGGATACATCTGTTCACAACAGTATTGGTAGCAGTAACCACCGCACAGTCCTTGTGGTGACATACTGAGGACACACTCCATTGCGTTGTGTGGCACTACCACCATGCTAAATGGGATAGATTCAGGACAGATCTAGCAGCTCAAAACTGGGCATCCATGAGGCGCTGTGGGCCATCATCAGCAGCAGAGTTGTATTCCACCACAATCTGTAACCCTCTGGCCCAGCGTATCCCTCACTCTTACCATCAAGCCAGCGGACCAACCCTGGTTCAATGAGGAGCGTAGAAGAGCATGTCAGGAGCAGCACCAGGAGTACCTAAAAAAAGAGGTGCCAACCTGGGGAGGCTGAAACACAGGACTACATGCATGCTAAACAGCGGAAGCAGCATGCTATAGATAGAGCTAAGCGATCCCACAACCAACGGATGAGATCAAAGCTCTGTTGTCACATCCAGTCGTGAATGGTGGTGGACAATTAAACAACTAACGGGAGGAGGAGGCTCCATGAACTTCCCCATCCTCACTAAAAGCAGAGCCCAGCACGCGAATGCAAAAAGCAAGGCTGAAGTGTTTGCAACCATCTTCAGCCAGAAGTGCCAAGTAGATGGTCCATCTTGGCCTCCTCCTGAGATCCCAAACATCACAGAAGCCAGTCTTCAAACAACTCAATTCACTTCAGGTGATATCAAGAAACAGCTTAGCGCACTGGATACAGCAAAGGCTATGGGCTCCAACAACATCCCGGCTGTTGTGCTGAAGACGTGTGCTCCAGAACTAGCCACACCTGCAGCCAAGCTGTTTCAGTACAGCTACAACACTGGCATCTATCCGACAATGTGGAAAACTGCCCAGGTATGTTCTATCCACAAAAAGCAGGACAAATCCAATCCGGCCAATTACCGCCCCATCAGTCTACTCACAATCATCAGCAAAGTGACGGAAGGTGCCGTCAATATTACTATCAAGCGGCACTTACTCACCAATAACCTGCTCACCGATGCTCAGTTTGGGATCCGCCAGGCCACTTGGCTCCAGATCTCTTTACAGTCTTGGTCCAAACATTGACAAAAGAGCTGAATTCCAGAAGTGAAGTGAGAGTGACTGCCCTTGACATCAAGGCAGCATTGACCGAGTGTGGCATCAAGGAGCCCTAGTAAAACTGAAGTCAATGGGAATCAAGGGGAAAACTCTCCACTGGCTAGAGTCATACCTAGCACAAAGGAAGATGGTTGTGGTTGTTGGAGGCCAATCATCTCAGCCCAAGGATATCGCTGCAGGAGTTCCTCAGGGCAGTGTCCTAGGCCCAACCATCTTCAGCTGCTTCATCAATGACCTTCCCTCCAACATAAGGTCAGAAGTGGGGATGTTCGCACAGTGTTCTGTTCCATTCACAACTCCTCAGATAATGAAGCAGTCCATGCCTACATACAACAAGACCTGGACAACGTTCAGGCTTGGGTTGCTCAGTGACAAGTAACATTCGTGCCACACAAGTGCCAGGCAAAGACTATCTCCAACAAGAGAGAGTCTTAACTACCACCTCTCGACATTCAACAGCATTACCATCGCCAAATCCCCCATCATCAACATCCTGGGGGTTCACCATTGACCAGAAACTTAACTGGACCAGCCACATAAATACTGTGGCAACAAGAGGCTGGGTATTCTGCGACGAGTGTCTCACCATCTGACTCCCCAAAGCGTTTCCACCATCTACAAAGGCACAAGTCAGGAATGTGATGGAATACCCTTCATATGCCTGGATGAGTGCAGCTCCAACAACACTCAAGAAGCTCGACATCATCCATGACAAAGCAGTCCGCTTGATTGGCACCGCATTGACTACCTTAAACATTCTCTCCCTCCACCACCGGCGCACCGTGGCTACAGTATGTACCATCTACAAGATGCACTGCAGCAACACGCCACGGCTTCTTCAAAAGCACCTCCCAAACCTGCGAACTCTACCACCTAACCTGCAACCTCTATGACCTAGAAGGACAAGGGCAACAGACCTATGGGAACACCACCACCTCCAGGTTCCCCTCCAATTCACACACCATCCCAACTTGGAAATATATCATCGTTCCTTCATCGTTGCTGTGTCAAATCCCTGGAACTTCCTCCCTAACAGCACTGTGGGAGTACCTTCACCACACGGACTGCAGCGGTTCAAGGAGGTGGGTCACCACCACCTTCTCAAGGGCAATTAGGGATGGGCAATAAATGCTGGCCTTGCCAGTGATGCCCACATCCCATGAACAAATAATAAAAAATTTACTGCTCACGATGTGCTCTCCTTTACATTGGGGAGACCAAAAGCAATTGGGTGACCGTTTTGCAGAACACCTCCATTCAATCCGCAAGTGTGACGCTGAGCTTTCGGTCACCTGTCATTTTAATTCTCCATCCCACTCCCACTCTGACCTCTCTGCCCTCGGCCTCCTACACTGTTCCAATGAAGCTCAACGTAAGCTCGAGGAACAGCACCTCATCTTTCCATTAGGCACTTTATAGCCTTCCAGACTCAACATTGAGCTTAACAATTTCAGATCATAACCACTGCCCCCATTTTTTCCAGACAGCAGCTGTTGCTGATGATTTTGCTATTCCCACTTATAGCTCCTCTAGACCCATCTTTTGTTTCTTTATTGGCCCATTACTGTATTGATTTCTTTGTGGGTTCAATGACGACACATTCATGAAAGAGAATGGGCTAGATTTTCAGTTGCTTGCGCCAGCAGTTAGCGCCTTAAGAGAAGTGATTTTCGGGCGCTATGCGTGTAGCGCCTGGGCGCAGCACAGTTTGCGCCCCGCCCCAAATTAAGTTGCCCATTAGCGCCGGCGCAAAGTTTAGCGGCCGCCCGGATGCGCGCGCAGAAAATGACGTCACATCCTCGTGCAACGCCCTTTGGCCGCCCCGAATCCAAACTTCAGTCGGACCGCCCCATTGTGCGCCTGGCGTCCAGAGCGTTTGTAAAATGGAACGCAACACACCCTGGGGAGCGCAAATTAAAGGGCACTCGTGCAAAAGGCACTCTGCATGTGTTGTGTGGAAGTAAGCTGTGTGCTCTCCTCCTCCTCCTCCTCCTCCTCCTCCTCCCGTTTCTCCCCAGATTGCACCCTTCCCCTTTAAGAGCTCACTGGCACCAGAGTGTCTGCCGTGCGCTGCGCCCGAGCTCGGGTGTTGCGCTCTCCACCGCCGGCTTAGCGCCTAAAGATACTAGTGGAACGCCTCTTTTAGCGCTCCACCAACCTCTTAGGGCGAAGCCACTGAATTTCCGGCAACGGGGCGCTACTTTGGGGCGGGCGATAACTTCGGGCGGGCGCTAAGCTTAGCGCCCCAAAACTGTCTATACTGAAAATCTAGCCCAATGAGTTTTAATCTAAAGTCTGTTCAACTCTTTATACAGCTTTATTACAGGAGACACGATGCTAGTGATGCATCTAGAACGAAACTGAAACTAAACTAAGCTGCTCGTCTCTCACATGACCTCTGCTGGTCAGACATAAGTAATCAATACATGCAAACATGCTGTTAAGGCATCATAATCGAACAGGCAAATACCATCTCTATTTGCTGATATCATTACATCTCCTTTTCTTAAAACAAAAGTATTTTACTTTTAACTAACAACATGTTTTCTTTGTATTAATCTGCATTTTAACTGTAACACTTAATGAACTTACATTATCATTATCATGATCAAGGTTTTTTAACCTTGCTTTGTGTGTTCGCATGAAATATGTCAATACACTAGAACTTGAAGAAAGAATAAGATAACATTACTTCCTTCTATAACAATAGTCCTTAAATTTGCTCAATGAGTCTCTCAGGAGGCTTCACGTGTCTTGAGGATTTTCTGATTGATTGTCCTTGAATCTGAGTTGTTGCCTCAGATGATTGGTTCTCAGCTGTGTGATCAGGTTGTTCAACAGTATCAGTCTCTTGACCTGCTGTGGCTGGTCCCATGAGAAGATCTCGACGATTTCTTCTCAGAACAGTACCCTCATCTGTCTGAATGGTGTATGATCTTGGTTGAACTTCACTCAGGACAGTTCCCTTCTGAGTCCATGTGTTTGTTTTGTCTTTGAACCTTACTTGGTCACCAGTGTGGAGTTCAGGTAGGTTTTGTGTTCCTCTGTCATAGTAGTACTTTTGCTTTTCTTTCTGTTGTTCTTTGAACTTCCTCACTTTCTCCCCCTCTTTTGTTTTCAGGAGGTTCTCTGGGATGGGTAGGTTTGACCTTAGCCGACGTCCCATAAGGAGTTGGGCTGGTGACATACCACACTCGAGCAGCGTTGTGCGGTATACAAGCATGCTCTGGTAGAAGTCAGTTCCACTGTCTTTTGCCTTGTACATCAGTCTTTTCACTGTGTTTGCGGGCTCTCCTGGGTCAACAGCTCTGGACAACGTGTCTGCTGTATACATCAGCTTACCCGGTGTGTACGCAACATTCAGTGCATCATAGACTGTCTCTCCTTCGCTTTCCACAACGAGGACTCTCTTTACCAGGTTCAGTCTCTCACAGGCTTTTAAACCTAGTATGGCTTGCACATCCTTTGGCACCACGATTAATGCTAGCGTGTGCTCTCTGTCCTTGTGTGTTACTTTGACAATGCATCTTCCTTTCACTGGTATATCAGTACCTGAGTATCCTCTCACTTTCACTTTTATTCCATGTATCTTTGGTCTGGGTCTAATTTTCTTAAAATCAGTCTCTGATATCACATTAACTTGTGCTCCAGTATCCAATTTAAATGGAATATGTATGTCATTCACTTTTAGTGTCAACATCCAGTCTCTTTCTTCTTTTTTGTTTTCAGACACAACATCCACATTGAACTCCTCTATCTCGCTTTCATTCACTGCATGGACCTTGCTTTGTTGCGCTTGGTTCTTATAGCAACGGGCATAATGGTTGTTTTTGTTGCAACTATTGCATGTTTTACCATATGCTGGACACTTTTTTGGTGTATGCTGTGTACCGCATCGACTACATGTCTTTCGATTGTCCCTTTCATTTTTGTTCGCTGGCCACGCCTCTTTTTTCACATTGGCGCTCTTTTTGTTAAACGGTTTATGTCCGTTCATTCTCACTGCATCCACGTTGCAGCTATTGTCACTGAACAGCTCCTTTGCCTGCAACTTCACAGTCTCTGTAGCCCTACACAGTGCTATGGCTTTTCCCAGGTCTAGATCTTGCTCTCTTAGCAGTCTTTCTCTTAGACCATTATCTGGAATACCACACACCAGTCTGTCTTTTATCAGCGAGTCTGTCAGTCCCCCAAATTCACATGTTTTGCTTTGGTTTCTCAGTTCAGTCACATACTGATCAATAGTCTCTCCCGTTTTCTGTACACATGTGAAAAATCTGTGCCTCTCAAATGTCACGTTACGTTTAGGTATGCAGTAGGCCTCAAACTGTTCCATTATTTTATCTAGCTTCATTTTGTCTCCATCAGCAGCGAATGTGAAGTTATTATACACCTCCAGCGCTTCATCACCCACGACATGAAAGAACATTGACGATTTCATTTTATCACCTTTCTCGTCAGCTCCGATTGCTGATAAATACAACCCCAAATGTTGTTTGAACCTCCTCCAATTTTCAGCCACATTACCTGTCAACTGAAGCGTCGCCGGTGGGTGTAAACCTTCCATTTTTTCACTTCGTTAGCTATTCTCTGTGCGGATATTTTGATTGGTCATGATGTGCTTCAGTTACACGAGTCTCTTAGTCTTTCATTTGGAGGGACTAAGCCACCTTTATCTATTTGTGGATTAACCTCTTTATCCATTTCTCCATTATCACTTTTTTCCAATTTGATGCCGGACTGTAAGCCAATTGCTACCAAGTCAAGAAGGTATAGCAGTCAGGATAGAGAATTTATTAATTCTGAAGTTCAACGTCTCTTATTGGAAGGAATCATTGAACCTAGTTGTTCGCCTTGGCGGGCACAGGTAGTTGTCACGACTAACGAGAGACATAAGAAACGAATGGTGATAGACTATTCCCAAACTATTAATAGGTATACTCAATTAGATGCATACCCTTTGCCTAAGATTGATGAGCTTATCAATAAAGTATCTCAGTATAAGGTTTTTAGCACTATTGACCTAAAGAGTGCTTATCATCAGATTCCTATTGTTAAGAAGGATCAACCATATACGGCCTTTGAGGCTGGTGGAAAGCTGTATCAGTTTTGCCGAATACCATTTGGTGTTACTAATGGTGTTGCTTGTTTTCAACGGGCAATGGATGCTTTTATAAGTGATAACTCTCTCTCTGACACCTTTTCATATTTAGATGACATCACAGTGTGTGGCAAATCAAGGGTGGAGCATGATTCTAATTTAGAAAGATTCCTTCAAGCTGCGGAAAAAGTTGGTTTAACTTTCAATAAAGAGAAGTGTACCTTTTCGACCACTGAGGTAAATCTACTGGGGTACATTATCTCGGGAAACAAGATTAAACCAGACCCAGAACGTCTGCGACCATTGATTGATTTACCTTGTCCTACTAATTCTAAGGCTTTGCAACGAGTTGTTGGACTGTTTTCTTACTATTCTAATTGGATTGCAAATTTTTCACAGAAGATCCGGCCTCTTATTCGGGTTACGACATATCCTCTATCATGGGAGGCCAGGACGTGTTTTGATAATTTTAAAAAGGATATCCTTGGAGCAGTTGTGCATTCTATTGATGAGCAGGTTCCTTTTGTGATTGAGATGGACGCTTCTGATTTTGCAATTGGGGCTACTCTGAACCAAAATGGAAGACCTGTGGCCTTTTTCTCACGTACTTTGAACAATAGTGAAAAAAGGCATTCTTCAATAGAGAAAGAGGCGTATGCAATAGTAGAAGCACTGCGTAAATGGAGACATTATTTATCGGGGCGACATTTTACGTTGGTAACTGATCAAAAGTCTGTGTCCTTTATGTTTGATGTCAAACATTTTGGAAAGATTAAGAATGATAAAATAATGAGGTGGAGGATTGAGTTGGCATGTTACCATTTTGATATAGTTTATCATCCGGGGAAGGATAACGTTGCTGCTGATGCGCTGTCGAGGGCTTATTGTTCTGTGATTCACGGAGATATGCTTATTAAGCTTCACAATGCCTTATGCCATCCTGGGGTTACGAGGATGATACACTTCGTACGCAGTAAGAATTTGCCCTTTTCAGTTGAAGACGTCAAGCGGATGACTTCATCATGTTCTATCTGTGCTCGGTGTAAACCGAATTTCTTTAAGCCTCAACGAGCTCATCTTATAAAGGCTACTTCTCCTTTTGAACGTTTGAGCGTCGATTTCAAGGGGCCTCTTCCTTCAACTACTCAAAACCGATATATATTTACTGTTGTGGATGAGTTTTCAAGGTTCCCTTTTGCTTTTCCTTGCACAGATGTATCAGCTGCTACAGTTATCAAATGTCTGACTCAACTTTTTGTCATCTTTGGGATGCCTGCATATATCCATTCGGATCAGGGAAGTTCTTTTATGTCTTCCCAGTTGAAGGAATACCTTCAGAGTCGGGGAATTTCTACTAGCAGAACTACCCCGTATAATCCCCAGGGTAATGGACAGTGCGAACGATACAATGGGGTGATCTGGAAGGCAGTTATGTTGGCTTTGACATCCCGGAACCTTAAGAATACACAGTGGGAAATGGTACTGCCTGATGCCCTGCATTCCATTAGATAATTGCTTTCAACGGCTACTAATGTGACCCCCCATGAAAGGCTCTTTAACTATCCGCGGAGATCTACTACGGGATATTCGGTACCTTCATGGCTTACTATGCAGGGACCTGTGCTGCTTCGACGCCATGTTAGATTGTCAAAATATGATCCTTTAGTGGAGGAGGTGGAGCTGTTGGAGGCAAATTCCCAATATGCTCATATTCGATTCCAAGATGGGAAAGAAAGTACCGTTTCAATTAAAGACTTGGCTCCTTGTGGTGGCCAGCCCTCTTCTGAGGATATTAACAATAGTCATGATTCAGATAATGTGGATGCTGTTACAGATACTACGAATATTTCCAATCCAACTGCAGATAATTATACTTCTATTAGTCAGCCCTCGATGGATGTTCATGACCGTCCCAGTTTACCTCCTGATGGGATTTCTAATCCGGAAACCGTTGAAAATCGGGATATGGATAGCCTTCCTGCAGAAGATACTTCTGTGTCTCCTGGTGTGGGAGGGCAAGGAATTTCACCAAGGTTAAGAAGGTCGACACGAACAAGATGTCCGGTCGACCGATTGAAAATGGACTTTTAAATTGATAGTAATGTTTTAAAATTGTTGAAATATTATATTATATTGTTTTAGTTGAGAGATACTTAATACTTATGTGCAATGTTACTATTTGTTGTTGCTCACTTAGTATTGTGTCATGTTGAATAGTTTTATTTTGTCTGTGCATAGTTTTAGTTGTAAATAATTAATTATAAATTGTAAAGGTTATTTAGGTTGGAGTATATTTTAAAAGGAGGGGTGAATGTGGTGATTATTCTCTATGTTTAGTAAGAAGTATTGTGATTGGTTGTTTGTTTCCTGCCTTGGGATATATGCTGTAATCTCATTGGTAGTTGATGTCATGTGATTTGTGGTGGCCATCTTAAATTCAGTTCTTTCCAGCCTTTAGTTGGGACTGGGTGTTGAAGATGTGCTACAGGATTTTTAAGTTAATAAAGCCTAGATTAGAAAGGCAAATCTATTCTTTATTTCAAATGGTAAGTAACGATGTTTGCTTTTGGCTTGCTAATCTGTGGAGAGCTGATTTAACTTCAGATTTTTTCTCTTCATCTCTTTCAGCCACTTCTGACACCATGTATTGATTTCTTTGTGTGTTCAATGACGAGACATTTATGAAAGAGAATGACTTTTAATCTAAAGTCTGTTCAACTCTTTATACAGCTTTACAGGAGACACGATGCTAGTGATGCATCTAGAACGAAACTGAAACTAAACTAAACTGCTTGTCTCTCACATGACCTCTGCTGGTCAGGCATAAGTAATCAATACATGCAAACATGCTGTTAAGGCATCATAATCGAACAGGCAAATACCATCTCTATTTGCTGATATCATTACAATTACCATCTCCTTTTGCCTTGCACCATCATCCCTTTTGTCATTTAATCTCTCCTGCCTTCCACCCTATCACAGACCTTCCCTTTTGTTCTTTCCTCCCCGCCCCGCTTTCCCTGCCTCTGTACTTGCTTAAAACCTATTACAACTAACTTTTTCCAGTTCTGATGAAAGGTCATCGACCTGAACCATTAACTTTATTTCTCTCTCCACAGATGCTGCCTGGCCTGCTGAGTATTTCCAGCATTTGTTGTTTTTATTGCATTCTTCACTTCTCTCATTCCAGTTCTTAGAGTAGACATTGTTCTAAGGGTTCATTTATACAGCAACTTTAGCTTCACTGCAAAGCCATGTTCTCTTTAAGCTGTGCTCCAGGGAACCCGTGCAGCTGGCTTGCTGGCTTTTCAATGCAAAAATTGCACATGCGCGATGTCATAAATCGTGCCATTCATTTAGAAATGACTTATGAAATATACTGGCCAGCCTGCTGGTGGCGCTGTCCAGGGAGAGTATAAATACTCGGGCACAGGCCCAGCTTGCTCAGGGACATTTTGTAAACAGGAACTAGTGATGGATAACTAGACTTCCATGTTGTGAAACAGTCGATTAAAGCCTTGTTTAATACTCTGACCAAGTGCCTAGTAGTTTTCTTACATCACGCGATATATTGAATTAGAGGGAATATTGCCGCAAAGTAGTTTCCACTTTTAAAATTACAGCTTAAATGCAGAGTAGGGGCCAGACCTGACTCTGGAGAGAAGCTGTGCAAGACTCACTGAAGGAGGCACATTTTTTTGCTGAGTTTGTTATCACATATAATGTAGCAGCTGTATAGTGTGAACCCAGGCTTCAAAAGTTCTGGGAGGTCACTTGAATCTCCTGGACACTTTTTAAACTATCTTGAGTTGATTTTAAATGCTCATATAATGCAGATGATACTATCCACACAACCTAAACATTTTGGGGCAGAATTTCAATGGTTGGTTTCCCAATCTCCTGCTGTAACATTGGCAGAAACAGTGGAGAAACAGCATAAATGGCCACGGCTGCCGATTTTCTCGGGGCAACTCCTGCGGAAATTCCAGCCTTTAAAGTTTAGTTGTTGCGAGAAGAAGCTCTGTGCAGGCATGTAATCACACATGGGCAAAATCATAGAATCATAGAAAGTTGCAGCACGGAAGGAGGCCATTTCAGCCCATCGTGTCCGTGCCGGCCAACAAAGAGCTATCCAGCCTAATCCCACTTCCCAGCTCTTGGTCCATAGCCCTGCAGGTTAGAGCATCCCAAGTGCACATCCAAGTACTTTTTAAATGTGGTTAGGGTTCCTGCCTCTACCACCCTTTCAGGCAATGAGTTCCAGACCCCCACAACCCTCTGGGTAAAGAAATTTCCCCTCAAATCCCCTCTAAACCTTCCACCAATTACTTTAAATCTGTGCCCCCTTGGTTTTTGACCCCTCTGCTAAGGGAAATAGGTCCTTTCTATCCACTTTATCTAGGCCCATCATAATTTTATACACCTCAATAAGGTCTCCCCTCAGCCTCCTCTGTTCCAAGGAAAACCCCAAAGCGAGAATCATACCCCTAGACCAACGAACCAACTTTCTCCTGGGCAGGTGAATTCAGTTGCAACAAAGCAAAGCAGTGCAAACAAGGTACTGCCGGAAGCCCAGTCTGGGATTTAAAAATATTCCATCATAAAATCCATAAATTGTGCCAGCTCTCAATCTACGTACCCCGATGTGTACACTTACATCTCGCTTCTAAAATTCCTAACAAATAGATGGTCTCTAGACAGCTACTAAATGAGCCTTGACCACAGTGTTCCGTACAATTAAGAATTCATCTGACCTCTATCTGATCCCCTATTCTGTCCCCCGGCAGTCCCTCTCCTTTTCCACCAAATTTCATTGGCTAATTCTGTTGCTTATGCAGAGACTTGCTTGACAAACTGCCTTCTCTGTTACCTTCACCATTCCGTTTCCAAGGTTTCGTACCTTATCTTCTAATGATAATTCATTTTATCCCTTCGTTCTGGGAACTCTCTTAACTGGAAAGTCAACAAGAGATTTCTTATCTCTGTTTGAGGGGATAACTTGCAGAATATTAGCTTGGTGTCAGTTTTGGTTTGTCCAAGGAGATGACAATATAAACTTTGTTTGTCCTGCATGCCCTATGTTACCTGCCAAACTCAACTATTAAGAGTCTTAGATTAAGTCTATGTTTACAAATTCAGCGCAAAGTCCATTATCACTGTTTTTACAACAAGTTATTTCTAATCGACAGAGAAGGTCACTAAGCTGGATCTCTAAGCTAGGGAATTATAAAAGCTTCAGAAGCACTGAAAGAGCATGAGGCCCCAAGACATGGTGATCTGCTCGGCACACAAAGGTACAAGGACATGGCTGATGGAACTGGTCATGCTTTGGCAGGGATATTTAAAGAACCATTAGAATCAGGAGTTATATCAAAATATTGGATTTGAGGGAACTTAACAACTATCTTTAATTTTTAGTACTGGAAACTACAGACCAGTTGGCCAGACACCATATGAGGACAATGTTAGAGCATATCCAGAAGAAAGATATTGGCCCGGAATTTCCTCTCAGCGGCAAAGGAACGGCTTTTGCCATTCACCTCATGTACAGTTGCCCAGAGATTTTTTGTGGGCTTGTCAGCGGCGATTTCTACTAATCCCATGTCTGGTCCAAAGTGGCATCCTCTACAGGGGATCAGTGGCCTCTGTGAGCAGTCCAAGCAGCACGGAGGATCTTCAACCAATCAGATTGAAGAATCCTCACTGTGGCATGTAGACAGCAAACCAAGAAATAAAAAAACCCCACGAAATATGAATTACATTTCAATCATTGTACAAGGAGCGAAATAAAGATTGGGACATACAGATGGGAGTAAGAGAGAGAGATAAAAGAGAAAAACAAAAAAACTAAATTAAAAAAAATTAAAATCTGCAACATTAATTTTCTAAGGTAATGAGACACCACACTTGTAAAATTAATTTTTATGGACCAGAGAGGTTGTTCAGCTGTAATTATCACTTATTGCACAGCTAAAAACAAATTTACTCCTGAATGCACTAGCCGTAACATTTCCACCTCTTTTTAGTGCAAGACTAGTGGGTAATTGCCCTAAGTTCACACCATTACAGTGATTTCAGTGCTGAGTCTATCGGCGAGGACTGCAACAGCGCACCCTGTGGAGGAGCAGGGTATCTCTGACAGCAACGTCTGGATTTCCACGTTTAACTGCGTTTGTGCGGACGCCAGAAGTTGCTGTCAGTTTTACGCTGTAATGACAGCAAGCACCGATAGCCTTGCTGTTATTAATACAGCAAAATATGGGCCAACGTGAAACATCTAGGAGTATAAAGTCATCAAAGCAAGTCAGCATGGCTTTATGCAGGAAGATTATGCTTGACAAACCTGTTGGAATTCTTTGAAGAGGTATTAAAATGTGTGGACAAAGGGAACTGGAGTTATTCTTTAATCCAGATTTCAGCAAGGCTTTTGATACATAGGATCACATAGAATATACAGCACAGAAACAGGCCATTCGACCCAACCAGTCCATGCTGGCAATTATGCTCCACTCGAGCCTCCTCCCTTCCTTCCTTATGCAACTCTATCAGCATAACCCTCTACTCCCTTCTCCCTCATATGCTAATCTAGCCTCCTCTTAAATGCATCTATACGATTCGCCTCAACCACTCACTGAAGTAACGAGTTCCACATTCTTACCACTCTCTGGGTAAAGAAGTTTCTTCTGAATTCCCTATTTGGTTTCTTGGTGACTACCTTCTATTGATGGCCCCTAGTTTTGCTCTTCCTCACAAGTGAAAACATTCTCTCTGTATCCACTCTATCAAAACCTTTCATAATTTTAAAGACCTCTATCAGCCTTCTCTTTTCAAGAGAAAAGAGACCCAGGTTGTTCATTTTTTCCTGATAGGTATAACCTCACATTTCTGGTGTTACCCTTGTAAATCTTTGTTGCACCCTCTCCAGTACCTCTATATCCTTTTTATAATATGGCGACCAGAACTGTAGGCAATACTCCAAGTGTGGTCTAACCAAGGCCCAATACAAGATTAGCATAACTTCTCTACTTTTCAATTCTATCCCTCTAGAAATAAACCTTAGTGCTTGGTTTGTTTTTTTGTGGCCTTATTGACCTGCGTTGTAAGATTATCTGTATTCCCAGATCACTTCTCTCCAAGTAATATGTGACCTCATTGTTCTTACCAAAATGTAATACCTCACACTTATCTGTGTTGAAATTAATTTGCCAATTATATGCCCATTCTGCAAGTTTATTAATGTCTTGTAATTTGTTGCAATCCTCCTCAGTGTTCACTATGCCTCCCAATTTGGTGTCATCTGCAAATTTGGACATTGTGTTTTGATTCCAAAGTCTAAATCGTTAATATAAATTGTGAACAACAGTGGTCCCAGCGCTGATCCTTGCGGAACCCCACTTCCCACCTTCTGCTACACTGAATAGCTACCTTTTATTCCTACTCTCCGCTTTCTGTCTTGAAGCCAGCTAGCTACCCATTCTGCTACTTGCCCACTGACTCCGCATGTTCTAACCTTATTCAGTAGTTTCTATGTGGCACCTTATCAAAGACCTTTTGGAAATCTAGATGAATTACATCTACTCCATTACCCTTGTCTACTCTCTCTGTTACCTCTATGAAGAATTCAATGAGGTTGGTCAAGCAAGACATTCCCTTTTGAAATCCATGTTGACACAGTGGCATAGTGGTTAGCACTGTTGCCTCACAGCGCCAGGGACCCGGGTTCAAATCTGGCCTCGGGCGACTGTCTGTGTGGAGTTTGCACATTCTCCCTGTGTCTGCGTGGGTTTCCTCCGGGTGCTCCGGTTTCCTCCCACAGTCCAAAGATGTGCAGGTTAGGTTGATTTGGCTATGATAAATTGACCCTTAGTGTTAGGGGATTAAATACGTGGGGTTACGGGGATAGGGTGGGATATGTGTCGGTGCAGGCTCGATGGGCCGAAATGGCCTCTATCTGCACTGTAGATTCGGTGATTCTGTGACTATTCATTATTACATTTTTTCTTTCGAGATGCAGTGTTGTATAGAGTACTGGTCCATAAAGTAGAATATGATGGGCAGTTATTGAAGTAAATTGGCAACTAAATGCAAGTCAATGCGAATTGATGCTGGGCCAGTGTATGTATTTGGTAATGCCCCCTGCTTATACTCAATTCCCTGTTGAGCGGGAGGTGTGCTTAGCAGAACTGGAACCATCGGGTATCTCTGTATCTGAAATTGAACGTAGACACCCTTCTATCTAGGGCAACTCTGCAGCAAATGCAACAGGCATGCTGAGCCCTTTCCCTAATTCTTGAGCAGTATTCAGACTTCTGAAAGTCATGCCACATTGGAACCAAGTATGAGCAACTCACTAAGCTGGGTTTTCCATGCAAATTTTAACACCAGTAATTGACATTGACTGGAATGGAACAGACCGACCTCACTCAGTGGGGCAAGGAAACGCAGCAACCATCAGCTGAATAAAAATAGTATTAATGACTGTGCAGAATTAACCAAGGATTACATGACCGTAATAGCAGGATTATGGTATGAATTTCTTGGAATCTCAAGAGAATTTGTTTTCCCCTTGAGGGAGCTTGGCAATATCCTATTTGTAAGTAGAGTGTGGACAAAATGAGGATTGCTGAAATGAGCACTTCGGCCGCAATTTCACCGACCGAGGCGGCGGGGGTCGGTGTCGCGGTCCCAGCCCGCTGCCTACTGCAGCCCGCGCTCTTCAAGTGATTTTACGTTGATAGGGCGGGTGTAACAAGCCCAGCGAGGTTCCTGGCCAATTAACAGGAAGCGAGACTGATGACGTTATTTGATGACGCGTCATCAGCCCGTTTCCTTAAAGGGGCAGTGTCCAAATTGATTTTGACAGTTGTGTGTCAGTGTTCTACAGCATTGAGGTGTTGCAAACACTGGCAAGCACTGAACAAAGGTGCACGGCTGCACCCAGGCTCTCCCATGACTCCCTCCATATGTTTATGGAGGGAGTCACAGCACACAGGGAGGTTCTCTTCCCTTCCAATGGGCAGAAGACATCTCCCCAGGAGACCAATGCAGCCTGGTTGCACATTGCACAGGAGGACACAAGCAGGGATGGCATCAGGAGGACCAGGCTCCAGTGGCGCTAACCTTTCAATGATCCCAGTAGATCACGAAACATTACTGCAAAGCCACACTAAAACTCATCCTGCTGTGCCATTCATCACATCCCCATCACTCTGCCTTCCCTACCCTACTCCTGCACATCCTTACTCACACCAACTTACCTTGCACCTCCACCCATCCCTCTCTATCTACATTATCACTTCCCCATTTCAGTAGCCACCCCTCACACTCATCCTAGTCCAATCATACCAACTAACAACACACAAGGGTAGGCACTTGGGTGGTTTAGCCAATGTTCATGGGAAGTTTCTGGTAATGTGCTGTCAAACATTGAAACCTTTATTTTCAGCACTTGGGACAGATTTGTGTGCACCTTTGGAAGTGGCTTAATGAGTTGTGGTGAATGGTGAGACATCGGGTAACCCCCACCCCACCACCTGCAATAGTGACGAATGTGAAAGGAATGGCTTGGTCATTGTAGGGATGCTTTATGGTGTTGGTGTGGGGTGGTGCCAACCTGGTGCATCATTTGGCATACAGGGTGTACAGTGCCAAATAAGTAAGTCTGACCATGGTGAGGCCATCCCTGGCAGCAATGTGGTCAGGCCCTGATGCCCTGTGTTCTGTGCAGCATCAGGTGATTGCGGAGAAGGCTGGTGTTGTTGTTGTTGCTGCTGGTGTTGGGGCTGATCGTGGTGGGATTCTGAGAACCACGGTAAGATAGTTTCAAGGGCACCGATGCTGATGGAATAGATGGCAGCTGAGGTTGGGATGACAGAAGTGATGTGTCAATGGTGAGAGAGGTTGTTCCAATGAGGTGGCACTGGATAGAGAGTCGGCTCCAAACACTTGCAAGCTGCAGCAAGCTCAATATGTCTTCCAAATGCAATAACCAACATTTTCTGAGCTTTGAAAGAGAATAGCTGTAACATAGGATCTTTTATACAACTTTGGCAGCTGTCAGGTCATGTGATAATTCAATGCTGAATCCACTCACAACATGCTGAGCTGACATGTTCTCCGAGCAGTGGGTAACCCATGGGGGAGCACGTAAAATTGAAATGTAGGCTTAAAATAACAATTAATTGGATGTTAATAATCCGTTTAATGATGTGAATTGCCTCCCCCGCCGCTTGGTGTCAGGTCTGTTCAACGCTGACAGACCCGACACCTGGGAGACTAGCGTGGAGGCGGGTTGACAGTGAGTTCCCTACCCGCTGTCAATCTTTGCTATTTTGACAGCGGACCCGCCTCCGAACCTGCTCTCTGAGCGCCAGCAAAATTCAGCCCTTCTAATTTAATCAAAGAACAGTTTAGAAAACACACCACGTGCAATCTGCAAATGAACTCAAATAGTAATTTTACCGGTCTCCCTTTGGCTTCCGTTTTTGTACTGTCTTCCCTTTTGGCCGCCTCTCACTGCCCGAACAAGGGGTACCTCCTGGGCCTGTTACCCGTATTGACTCCAGGCCTTTGGAAGATTTTTTGAAGGTGAATTCCACAGGTTCTCCTTCTTTTAAACTCCTGAACCCATCCATGTAAAGTTTGCTCTGGAGATTCAAACACAAAAATGAGATAAATTACAATATTTATCAAAACTGATTCTAAGAAATATATGCGGTAGGATGCACAGCGAGGCTTCTGGTAATAAGATTAATGAAGCAATGCATGAACTTATTTTTATAATTTTAATTTGGACTTTATAACACAAATTAAATATTACCCCAGCAAAATCCCACGATAATATAAACAAAATAATATTACAACAGTGACGACGCTGCTAAAGTGCTTGACTGGCTGTAAAGTGCTTTAGGACATCCTGAGGTTGTGACAGGCGCTATAGAAATGATGGTCCATTGAGTCATACAGACCAGACAGTTCCCAGGTTTGATCCTCAGTTGTGCTGAAGTATCTGATTTCTGCGAAGGCCACAATAGGGGCCTTGGCTGGGTAATGGGGAAGATCAGCCAGGAAGATGTTCCAATGCTGGAAAGCCCAGGATTGCTCTCTACTGTGATACCCATCACAGCTGAATAGTTTGCTGAGACTTGGGCAGTTGGAGGAGGTTCTGAGGGCAGTTGGAGGAGGTTCTGAAGGACAGTTGCCATCTTTGAAACCAGAATGGTGCAGCACTTTCAGGAGAAGTGGCAGTGGAAAGATAGAAGTGAAAAGTAAATACTGCTTCATAAAAATCAAGGTTACTGTATGTACTTTGTATGAAGCAGCCCCACGTTCTCCCACTTAACAACTTTCTAATTCTAAGCAACAACTGTACATCTGGCTGTGGGAGATATATTAAAGATTTAGAAGCATTAAATAAGGCAGTGAAGATGCTGCATATAGTTTTATCTTTACTATTAGAGAGTGCAGTCTGTCTTCTATCATGAAATACAAATAAAATAAACATTTGCAGGCTGTGCAATGATACAATGTCTCATCCATTCCCATTAGTCAGGAAAGTGGGTTATTGGAATGTGGGTTATTTTCTCATCTTCTCTCCTGTAAGCGCTGACTCCTGTTGGGGTGCAATTACATGGGTGCCGACAGCCTTCACGAACTCTTGGCTGAATGGCTGAACAGCGAGGCCTAGAAATTCAGTAAGGCGCTGCAAGCTTTGCGCCCAGTTACCGCCTAAAGAGGGCTTCTGCGCCAGTATAGGAGGTTGCGCTGACATTGAGATCGGCGGTAATGGCGGCGGTAGCCGGTAGCGCTACGCCGGCACCGATGACGTCATCGGTGTGCGCAGTGCCCCGTTTCCGCCCCGACGCCCATATTCAGTTGCCGCCGCCTCCTCCGTGGCGGCCGCTACTAACATCCGGACACTAGTGCCTTACTGCAGCCTTAGTGGGGCGCATAAAGGTGGAGGTGCGGCCGGCCGCTTTTTCGGCGGCCGCCTGCCCGCACCTCCTTCCCCGGCCTCCTCCACCCCCCCACCCCCCCCCGCGGCATTGCCGGCTGCTTTCCGCGAGCCCGGCACTTCTCCGTGGTGCCGGGCTCATTTGCCGGCACAATCCAGCGGCGATCTCCCCGTTGCAGGCACCTCCACCTTAAGAGAAGGAGGAGGCCTGCAGTACCGCAGCCTGCCGCACCGCATCGGGTGGCGCAGCGGCACTTAGAGCACTGAAATTCAGTTTCAGCGCCCCAAGCGGGGGCGGGCACACCCTGGAATAGCGCCCGGTTCCGACTTGGGGCGCAAAAAGTGAATATTTGACGGTCGCACATGGCTCCGCGCCCAGCGCTAACTTTTGGCCGTTAGCCAGCTGGCGGGGCCATAGTGACTTTCTAGGCCTGAGTGTCCAAAAGCTATTCAATGTGGAGGGCTTCACAGGTGAGACCCATCTTATCCTTATCAATACCCACATACATGGATTGGGAGCAGGAATTGGGTCATTTTTCTTTCCCCCAATCGCCCTCCCCCCAACACCACACCGCTCCCTGAGCCCAGATGCGCTAAGACTGATATAGAGCAATCATGTTTTCATTGAGTTCTTTATTATTTCAGAAAGAAACTTCTGAATTCCAGAGTTAGCAAGGCTCTGAGGTGCAGAAGAAGTGGGGTATATAGTCAGATATGTCAGGGACACCTGCGAGTTGAAGTTAAATGAAGTTGTTCCTGTGGGAGGTAGAAAGCTGCACAACAAGCTACATCTCGAACATAAAATGTTGAAGTTAACCCTGGGTTTTTGCTATAGACTCGAGCAGAAAGATGCACAGCTTGAGAGTCAACTGGATACACACCACAACATTTGGGAGATGAAAGGTTTTCTGCAGCAGGCTTTTCAGAGGATGGTCACCTCACATGTTACTAGAGAAGATGGTAAAGGAGATGGGGTGACCTCTGGCACACACGGCAAGAGGAGACAAGCGATACAAAGAAAGGAGTAAGAAGTGCAAAAAGGGAAAATGAAAAGAACTTGGAAGCTAACAACAAAACTTTTTAGAAAAATATTAAAAGAAAGAGAATAGTAAAGGGGAATGTGAGTCCATTAGAGACCGATGTAGGCAAGACTATAATGACTAATAAGGAAATGGCAGACTTGTTAAATGAGTACTTTGTATCTGTTTTCACAGTGGAGCAAAAGGACAAAGTACCAGCAGTTCAAGGGAACCTAAAAATAAGTCAAGGGGAGGAACTTAGTGGAATTCTTACAAGTTAAAAAAAATGGTAATGGAGAGAATAATGGGACTTAACATGGAAACATGAGTAGGTTATTCAGCCCCTCTAACCTATTGCGCCATTCAATTAAATCACGGCTGATCTGTATCTTAACTCCATCTACCTGCCTTGGTTCTGTAACCCTTAATAAAAATCAATCAACATCAGTTTTGAAATTTCAAATTGACCCCCAGCCTCACAGGTTCTTGGGAGAGAGTGTTCTGGATTTTGATTACCTTTTGTGTGAACAAGTGCTTTCTGACATCACCTCTGAATAGCCTAGCTGAAATTTTAAGGTTATGCCCCCTTGTTACGGACTTCCCCAACAGAGGAAATTGTTTCTCTCTATTTACCCAATCAAATCCTTTAATCATCTTAAACACTCTTTAATCATCTTAAACACTTAAAACAAATCTCCAAGACATGATGGTTTCCACTCCAGGGTATTAAAAGAAATAGGTGAGGAAATTACAGATGCAATAGCCATAATTTTCCAAAGCTCTGTAGATTCAGTAGTTGTGTCCTTGGATTAGAAAATTGCAAATATCACTCCATTATTTAAAAAGGGAGGGAGAAACCAGGAAACTACAGAGCTGTCAGTTTAGCATTAATTGTGGGGAAGTTACTGGAATCTATCATCAGGGAGAGAGTGACTGAGCACTTGGAAAAGTATCAGGCAATCAGAGAATCAGCATACAATAGCAAAATACTGCGGATGCTGGAAATCTGAAATAACAAAAGAAAATGCTGGAAAAACTCAGCAGGCCAGGCAGCATCGGTGGAGACAGAAACAGAGTTAACGTTTCAGGTCGAAGACCTTTTGTCAGAACTGGAAAAAAAGCAGGAAAAGGAACAGATTTTAAAGCAAGTTTAGGGGCTGGGAAATGGGGGAGGGGATGAAAGAACAAAAGGGAAGGTCAGTGATAGGATGGAAGGCAGGAGAAGTAAAGAGGCATTAAGAGATATTCAAGGCAAGAGGAGATGGTAATGGGACAGGTTAAGAAACAAAGGATGGCTCTAGATGGAATGAAAGACAGCTGCCATGTGGGAGGGAAGGAAAAAAAATCACTATCAAAAAGTGTGGATAAAAAATGTGCGAAAGGGGCCGAGGTTATATTCTGAAATTGTGAAGAAAATCAGCATAGATCTGTGAAGGGAAGTTATGTCTAACTAATCTAGTTACATTTTTGAGGAGGTCACTAGCATGGTGGATAGGGATGTGTCTATGGATCTTGTCAATGTGGACTTCCAGAAGGCATTTGATAAGGTTCTGCACAACTGGAAATAACCTCGTTATGGTTGGGAGATGAGATAGAGAGTAGGGATAAAGGGGGAAAAATGTGGTTGCTTTGCGCCTCCCGTTAGCTCCCTCCGTTAGCAAAGCAACTAGCGCCTGGGCACGGCGCTGCCAATGACTCCCGCGAAATTCAGCGGGAGGTTAGCGGCGGCGGTAACCAGTAGCGCCCCAAGGCGCTGTGCCACCGGCAATGATGTCATCATCGTGCGCAGCATCCCGGCCGCGATCTTCGGTAGCGCCCCGACTTACCGCTATTTAAAGGCGAGGTGCCCGGTGGCCATTTTTGTTGCTGGCTGCCTGCCAGCACCTGCCTCCGCTGCCATCCCCGGCCTCCTTACCCGCCCCCCACCCCACGGAGTGCCGGCCGCGCTCCAAGAGCCCGGCACTTCTCGAGTGCTGGGCTCTTTTGCCGGCACTCCTGATCCCCAGGGGCCCAGCTGGGTCAGGGTTAGGGTTAGGGTCATGCTGTGGAAGACCACTCCCCTTTAAGAAGGGGAGGAAGGCCTGCAAAACTGCAGCGCAACGTGCCGCTGCGACACGTAGCACCGCGATATTCCCTCGCAGCGCCCCAAGAGGGAGGCGGGGTGCTTCCAGTAGTGCCCCACTTCCCTCTTTGGGCGCTACCAATCAATTTCCATCTCGGGGTGCTAATTTTTCCGAAGTAGCGCCCCGACGAAGTTAGCGTCCCAAAGGAGGCACAACTCAATTTTTCGCCCAAAGGGTTTGTTCTCTGATTCGTGGGATGTGACAAGTGGTGTTACCTAGGGTTCTGTACTGGGGCCTCAGCTTTTCACCATATATATTGGTGACTTGGATGAAGGAATGGAGAGTTGTATATCCAAGTTTGCAGATGATACCGTTAGGAGGCACAGGATGGGGATAGGAAGTTACAAAGGGACACAGACTAAGTGAGTAGATAAAACTATGGCAGATGGAATTCAATGTAGGGACGTGTCAGACCATCTACTTTGGGTCTTAGAAACCAAATCAGAGTATTTTCTTAATGGCGAATGACTAAGAACTGTGGAGGAGCAATGGGATTTGGGTCTTCATGTATACAAATCACTAAAAGCTAGTGCACAGATATAAAAATAAGCAAAAAAGCTAATGGAAAGTTGGCCTTTAGCTCAATGGGGGATTGGAATTTGAAAATGAGGAAATGATGTTCAGTTGTATAGAGCCTTAGTCAGACCCCATCTGGAGTAGCGCACCAAACCTCAGTAAAGATATATTGGCCCTGGAGTGGGTACAGCACAGATGCACCAGAGTGATAACAAGTCTTAAATGGTTAAATAACAAGGACAGGTTTCATTAACTTGGCTTGTATGCCCTTGAGTTTTGAACATTGAGTGAGTGGGGAGCTAATCGAGGTGTTTAAAATGTTAAAGGGATTTGATAGGGTAGATACAGAGAAGCTATTTCCTCTAGTGGTTGAATCCAGAATAAGAGGGCACAATTTTAAACTTAGAGCTGGGCCTTTTAGGAGTGAAATCAGAAAACACCTTTTCACACAAAGGGCAGTGGAAATCTGGAACTCGCTCAACAACAACAACTTGTATTTATATAGCGCCTTTAACGTAGTAAAAAATGTGACACGGAGTCACATAAGGAGAGATTAGGGCAGATGACCAAAAGCTTGGTCAAAGAGGTAGATTTTAAGGAGCGTCTTAAAGGAGGAAAGAGAGGTAGAGAGGTTTAGGGAGGGAATTCCAGAACTTAGGGCCTAGGCTCCCCCAAAAGGCTGTGGATGTTGGGTCAATTGAAGCTTTCAAGACTGAAATCGATAGAATTTTGTTGGGCGACTGTATCAAGGGATATGTAACAATGGTGGGTAAGTGGAGTTGAGGTACAGATCAGCCATGATCTAACTGAGTGGTGGAATAGGCGCGAGGGGATGAATGGCCTACTCCTGTTCTTCTGTCCCTATTGCTATGCAGTCAGCACAAGGAGAATGACAGTTCACCATATGAAGGGACTGGAAGAATATGTGAGAATAGAAGATAAAAATTAATGGGTGACTTCAGACTAATATGAATTGGAAAAGCCTCAAGTGGTCTAGAGTCAGAGCAGGTAAATGTAGTGCATGACAGCTTCATGGCCTGGTGCATCAGAAAAACCATGAGAGGCAGTGCTCAACTCGAGCTGGCATTTGTAAATGATCCGGACAACGTACAAAAATGGGGGAGTTGTAGTACCCCTGGGGAACAGCAACTATAGAATGATAAAGTTCAACTAAATCACCTGGGTCCAGGTATAACTTTTAAAGGGTTAATTTCAAGAAAAAAAGGGAACAGCCTAAGCAATCTGATTGGGGGAGGCTATTCAACAACACTTCAGTAGAGAACAGGTAGAGCTCTTTTAAAGGCGTAATGTTGAGCCGACAAGCTAAATACATACTTAAAACAAGCAAACTCAGATGAAACAGGCATGACCCCTAAATGGATTAACAAATCAAAAGCAAAATAAAAGGGAAAAAATTACCTCTGCAAACTCTGGGGGAAGAAAGGGGATGGGGTTCATTGGAAGGAATACAAGAACAGGCAGAAACACATTAAAAGAGTAACCATAAGGGCAAAGAGAGAGACTTAGAGGGAAAAAAGCATAGCTGCAGATGTGAAATACAATTAAGGAATTCTTGCAGTATTTAACAGTGAGAGGGCAGCCAAAGAAGAGGTGAGAATCATAAAAGATGCAAAAAGACTTGAAACAGAGGGCGAGGAAAAGATAATAAATATTCTGAATGAGTACTTCCTCCAAGTAATCACAAGGGAAAACATGAGCAGCATGCCTTTCCCAAAGGGAGTTATTCCAGGCAAAATTAATGACTTTGATAAAAATGAGATAGCTACGCTTGAGGCTAAAAAACAATATATCCCCAATGAATAGACATTATTTATCCCAGAGCACTAAAGGAGATCACTGGACACTGGGGAGGTACCAGTGGATTGGAAACAGGCCAACATGGCACCTATGTTTAAAAAGGGCAACAAATCAGACACAGGCAACCACAGACATATTAGTTTTACTTCAATTCTGTGTAAAATAATGGACTTGGTCATCAGGTGAAAACTTGAAGGTTATCTGTACAATAAATAACTTAATTAACAGAAGTGAACATGGATTCAGATGGGGAACATAGGAGCAGGATTGAATCAGACCATTCAGCCCCTCGAGCCTGATCCTGCCCGACCAACCTCCTTGACTTCTTTGACAAAATGACATCCTGAATGGACTGCGGCACAATGTGCTGCACCTAGACTTCCAGCAGCCATTTGACAAAATTAGTTTCAATCAAAGCTTTGGTGATTCAGGATAAATCTTGGGTATGGATAACAAATTGACTCGAGGATAGCAAACAACTACCTGTCAGAGGGATTACATCAGGTGTGAGAGAGAGAGAGTGAAAGAGAGAATGAGAGCGAGAGAGAGAGAGCGAGAGTGAGGGGGGAGTGAGTGAGGTCGAAAGTGGAGTGAGGGTGGGTGAGAGTGAAAGAGGGATCACTGTGAAAGAAGGCTGACGGTGGAAGAGGTGTGAGGGTGGAAGGAGTGAGGGGGGAGGTAGAAGAGGGTAAAGAAAGAGGAGGAATTGGAAGGGGAAGCAGGAAAATGGAGGGGAAGGGAAGGGAAAACAGTAGAGGAGAAAAGGAGAGGAGGAAAAGAGGGGGAAGAATACCAGTGGAGGGAAAGGGATAAAGAAGGAGGGAAATGAAGGGGGAGATGAGAATAGGAGGGGAGGGAAGCAGAGAGGGATATGGAGGAGGATGAGGATGGGGAAAGGATGGGGGGGGGGGGTGTTAACTCTAATCGGCTAAGTGATGGGGGGTGGGGAGAAAAGACCTAGTCCCCCAAAATCTGAAATTGTACTTTATTGAAAAAAAGACTTTGCCATTCACAAAGTTGTATGACCCACGGATTAACATTATTTATTAACCACAATCTGATTACTGGATTAAACATAGTGCCCTACCTCACTCATGTCAGATTGGTGGATTTTAAACTCAGACCAGTTTTATAGTCTAAACACTAGAAATCACTGCTGGCAATAGTACTGGATGAATGCTTAACATTCTCATCAAAATACCTCTCCTTGTCGATTTAACAGGGGCGTTAACACATTTGATTTCTAGATTTAAAACAGGCAACATATTCAGTCACAATTAAATAGACATAAAGCACAAAACATTTAATAACTATTAAAGAGTACAACATAAATACGATGACAATATCCATAATTGGTTAATAACTCTTCATAGGAAAGGTTGTGGATATGAGCAAATCGTCTCTGATTGGCAAATTTGTTTTCTTGTGACATTATTATGCCAATTCAGAAAGAATCAGGTCAGTCTAGGAATGACACAGTGCTGCTTTTGCCTAATCAGATAGAGTTTGTTCCTTTTAATCAGAATTATCTGTTAATTTTATTTTAATTTCCAGCGAAACAGGCTCCTTGTACTGTTTTTAGACTTTTTTTTAAACAACAAAAGCCACCAACAACAAATACCCATGTCCTTGCAGTTTTGGATCATTTCCAAAATCCATTGTTTGTTTTCACATGCCTGGTCAAATAGTATTTTTGCATATATATGATGGTACCTACTTCTGTGCGGAAACCAGTTCCATATTCTGCACCAGTATAGAGCAGTGCTGTCCAATACATTAGCCACATGTGGTTAATTGGGAATCCAGATATGGCTAATTGCATTTCTGACTAGTAAATAAAAAATGAATAATGGACACCATCAATTGGCATGTGACCTCAATACTCATATTCACACGGCGTATGCATGTCTACTTTAAACACTTTGTGCATTTGTTGGTAAAATGGTAAGATGAAAAGTAGATTGTGCAAATGTTTTTTTAATTGTTGAGTGCTTTACTTCCTTGGTTACTGAATGATGAGTGTTAAGTAAATATACATGTGAAGTATATTTACAACAATAAAAACAATCACTTGTATTTATATAGCGTCTTTAACGTAGTAAATCCCATGGTCCTTCACAGGAGCGATTATTAAACAAAATTTGACAGAGAACCACATAAGGAGACAGACCTCGAGTCAAAAAGGTAAGTTTTAAGGAATGTCTTAAAGGAGGAGAGAGAGGCGGAGAGGTTTAGGGAGGGAATTCCTGAGCTTAGGGCCTAGGCAGCTGAAGGCACGGCCAACAATGGTGGAACGATTAAAATGCGAACGAGGCAAGAATTGGAGGAGTGCAGAGATTTGAGAGGGTTGTAAGGCTGGAGGAGGATACATAGAGATAGGGAGGGGTGAGGCCATGGAGGGATTTGAAACAAGGATGAGAATTTATATTGGTTGAGTGCACGCAAGGCCTTTTCCACTAAAATTAATGCATGTGGCTAAACTGATGACACCATAAACGTAGGAACAAGAGTAGGCCATGCAGCCCCTTGAGCTTGTTCCGCCATTCAATTAGATCATGGCTGATCTGTAGCTTAAATCTATTTACCCACCATTGTTCTAGATCATTTGATACCCTTACCTAATACAAATCTGTCGATCTCGGTCCTGAAAATTTCAATTGACCCAGCATCCACGGTAATTTGGGTACGGAATTCCAGATTTCCACTATCTTTTGTGTGAAAAACAGCTTCTTGATTTCACTCCTAAATGGCCTAGCTTGAATTTTAAGTTCATGCCCCCTTCTTCTGCTTTCCACCACCAGAGGAAATAGTTTCGCTGTATCAACCCTATTGAATCCTTTTATCATTTCAAACACCTCAATTAGCTTTCCTTATATATTTTAACCCTTTAAGCTCTGATATCATTCAAGTGAATCCACACCGCAACAACTCCAAGGTCAATATATCCTTCCTGAGGTGCGATTCCCAAAACTGAACTCGGTACTCCAGACGGGCTCTGAACAAGTCTTTGTAGAAGTGTAGGATAACGCCCTCCAGTTGTCATCCAGCCCCGCTTGAGATACAGGCCAACGTTCCATCAGCCCTTTTGATTACTTTTTCCACCTGTGCATTCGTTTTTAGGAATTTGTATACATGGACACCCAAATCCCTTTGCTCCTCCACAGTTCCTAGTTTCTCACCATTTAGTAAGTATTCTGATTTGTCTTTCTTGCATCCAAAGTGGATGACCTCACACTTCCCCACATTGAACTCCATCTGCCACAGTTTTGCCCACTCACTTAATCTGCCTGTGTCCCTTTGTAACATCCTGCTCCCATCTGCACCACTTACTGTGCCTCTTCGCCTGTTGCTAATCAGCAATTTCTACTGGACATCACTAGTATAGAGCCACATTTTTATAATGATTTAAAAGTTATTTTTAATCAATTTATTCCTTTTATTTATAGAGAGGATTAAAAAAATGGGATCGCTGGAACAATGCACTGGTATGGTTTCAAATTGATAAGATTATCCATATATTTTGTGTGTGTGATGTGATATCATCAAGAGAAAGCTGAAATTAAATCTGGACAGAATCTTCATGATAGTAAATTCAAATTATTTTAAACTGTAAAAAGTCTTCTTAAGGTATTGCTGCAGTGTCTGCAGACTTATTGGATGGCACTTATCAAAACATAATATGTACATTTCAAGGATATCTTACTATCACAAGAACTCTACCTACAAGAATTTTACTTTCAAAGAAAATAATAAATCATAATTATACATTATTTTATATACATAGAAATATAGAAACATAGAAGATAGGAGCAGGAGTAGGCCATTCGGCCCCTCGAGCCTGCTCCGCCATTTAATGAGACCATGGCTGATCATCCAAATTCAGTACCCTGTCCCTGCCTTCTCCCCATATCCCTTGATATATATCTAACTCCTTCTTGAGGCGGTTCAGAGAAGGTTCACTCGGTTGATTCCGGAGATGAGGGGGTTGACGTATGAGGAAAGGTTGAGTAGGTTGGGACTCTACTCATTGGAGTTCAGAAGAATGAGAGGCGACCTTATCGAAACATATAAGATTGTGAGGGGGCTTGATCGGGTGGATGCGGTGAGGATGTTTCCACTGATGGGTGAGACTAGAACTAGGGGGCATAATCTTAGAATAAGGGGCTGCCCTTTCAAAACTGAGATGAGGAGAAACTTCTTCACTCAGAGGGTAGTAAATCTATGGAATTTGCTACCCCAGAGAGCTGTGGAAACTGCAACATTAAATAAATTTAAAATGGAGATAGACATTTTCCTAGCAGATAAGGGAATTAGGGGTTACGGGGAGAGGGCAGGGAAGTGGACGTGAGTCTAGATTCAGATCAGCCATGATCCTATTGAATGGCGGAGCAGGCCTGGGGGGCTGTATGGCCTACTCCTGCTCCTATTTCTTATGTTGAATATATTTAATGAATTGGCCTCAACTGCCTTCTGTGCTAAAGAATTCCACAGGTTCACCACTCTCTGGGTGAAGAAATTCCTCCTCATCTCAGTCCTAAATGGCTTACCCCTTATCCTTAGCCTGTGACCCCTGGTTCTGGACTCCCCCGCCATCGGGAACATCCTTCCTGCATCTAGTCTGTCTAGTCCTGTTAGAATTTTATAAGTTTCAATGAGATCCCCTCTCATTCTTCTAAACTCCAGTGAATATAAGCCTAATCGACCCAATCTCTCTTCATACGTCATTCCTGCCATCCCAGGGATCAGTCTGGTGAATCTTCGCTGCACTCCCTCCATGGCAAGAACATCCTTCCTCAGATAAGGCGACCAAAACTGCACACAATACTCAAGGTGTGGTCTCACCAAGGCCCTGTACAACTGCAGCAAGACATCCTTGCTCCTGTACTCGAATCCTCTCACTATGAAGGCCAACATACCATTTTCCTTCTTAACCGCCTGCTGCACCTGCATGCTTACCTTCAGCGACTGGTGCACAAGGACACCCAGGTCTCGTTGCACTTCCCCTTCTCCCAATCTATTGCCGTTCAGAGAATAATCTGCCTTCCTGTTTTTGCCACCAAAGTGGATAACCTCGCATTTATACACATTATACTGCATTTGCCATGCATCTGCCCAATCACCCAACCTGTCCAAATCATTCTGGAATTTCTCAGCATCCTCCTCACAGCACACACGCCCACCCAGCTTTGTGTCATCTGCAAACTTGGAGATATTACAACTAGTTCCCTCGTCTAGATCATTAATATATATAGTGAATAGCTGGGGTCCGAGCACCGATCCCTGCGGTACCCCACTAGTCACTACCTGCCACTTGGAAAAAGACCCGTTTATTCCAACTCTTTGCTTCCTGTCTGTCAACTAGTTCTCTATCCAAGTCAGTACCTTACCCCCAATCCCATGTGCTTTAACTTTGCACACTAATCTCTTATGCGGGACCTTATCGAAAGCCTTCTGAAAGTCCAAATACACCACATCCACTGGTTCGCCCTTATCTATTCTACCAGTTACATCCTCAAAAAATTCCAGTAAATCAGTCAAGCATAATTTGCCTTTTGTAAATCCATGCTGACTTTGTCCGATCCTGTCACTGTTTTCCAAGTGCTCTGCTATTACATCTTTTATAATGGACTCTAGCATTTCCCCCACTACCGATGTCAGGCTTACCGGTCTATAATTCCCCGTTTTCTCTCTAACACCTTTTTTAAATAGTGGGGTTACATTAGCTACCCTCCAATCCATGGGAACTGTGCCCGAGTCTATAGAATTTTGGAAGATGACCATCAATGCATCTACTATTTCTAGGGCCACTTCCTTAAGTACCCTAGGATGTAGATTATCAGGCCATGGGGATTTATCGGCCTTCAATCCCATCAATTTCCCTAACACCATTTCCCTACAAATACTGATTTCATTCAGTTCCTCCCTCTCATTAGACCCTATGTTCCCTGACATCTCTGGGAGGTTATTTGTGTCGTCCTTTGTGAAGACAGAACCAAAGTATGTATTTAATTGGTCAACCATTTCTTTGTTCCCCATTATAAATTCCCCTGATTCTGACTGCAATGGACCTACGCTTGACTTCACCAATCTTTTTCTCTTCTATAGAAGCTTTTACAGTCTGTTTTTATGTTCCCTGCAAGCTTACTCTCGTATCTATTTTCCCCCTCTTAATTAATCCTTTTGTCCTCCTTTGCTGAATCCTAAACTGCTCCGAATCCTCAGGTTTGCTGCTTTTTCTGGCCAAGTTATATGTCCTCTCCTTGGATCTTATGCTATCCCTAATTTCCCTTGTTAGCCACCTTTTTTGTTTTATTTTTATGCCAGACAGGGATGAACAAATTCTGTTGTTCATCCATGCAATCTTTAAATGTTTGCCATTGCCCATCCACCGTCAACCCTTTAAGTAACGTTCCCCAATCCATCCTAGCCAACTCGCGCCTCATACCATCGTAGTTTCCTTTATTTAAATTCAGGACCCTAGTCTCTGAGTCAACTACTTCACTCTCCATCTTAATGAAGAATGCTATCATATTATGATCGCTCCTCCCCAAGAGGCTTCAAACAACAAGATTGCTAATTAATCCTTTCTCATTACATAATACCCAGTCTAACATGGCCTGATCTCTAGTTGGTTCCTCGACATGTTGGTCCAGGAAACCATCCCGTATACACTCTAGGAATTCCTCCTCCATAGAATTGTTACTAATTTGGTTAATATGTAGATTAAAGTCACCCATGATAACTGCTGTGCCCTTATTGCATGCGTCTCTAATTTCCCATTTCATGCCATCCCCAACCTCAGCATTACTGTTTGGGGGTCTGTATACAACTCCCACGAATGTTTTCTGCCCCTTGGTATTTCTCAGCTCTACCCATACAGATTCCACATCATCAGAGCTAATATCCTTCCTTACTATTGTGTTAATCTCCTCTTTAACCAGCAATGCTAACCCACCTCCTTTTTCTTTTTGCCTGTCCTTCCTGAATAGTGAATACCCCTGTATGTTGTATTCCCAGCCTTGGTCACCCTGGAGCCAAGTCTCCGTAATCCCAATTATATCATATCCGTTTACATCTATTTGCGCAGCTAATTCATCCACCTTATTACAAATGCTCCTCTCATTAAGACACAAAGCCTTCAGGCTTGTTTTTTTAACACTCTTAGTCTTTTTAGAATTATTATTTACTGTGGCCCTGTTTGATTTACACCCTTGATTTCTCTGCCTTCCACTTTTGCTTTTCTCCTTCCTGTCTTTTGCTTCTATCCTTGCTTCCCTTTCCTCTGTCTCCCTGCACAGGTTTCCAACCCCCTGCCATTTCAGTTTAAACCCTCCCCAACAGCACTAGCAAACACTCCCCCTAGGACATCGGTCCTGGTCCTGCCCAGGTGCAAACCGTCCAGTTTGTACTGGTCCCACCTCACCCAGAACCAGTTCCAATATCCCAGGAATTTGAATCCCTCCTCCTTGCACCATTCCTCTAGCCATGTATTCATCTGAAATATCCTTCTATTTCTACTCTGACTAGCATGTGGCACTGGTAGCAATCCTGAGATTACTACCTTTGAGGTCCTATTTTTTAATTTACCTCCTAACTCCCTATATTCAGCTTTTAGGACCTCATCTCATTTTTTACCTATATCGTTGGTACCTATATGCACCATGACAACTGGCTGTTCACCCTCCCCCTCCAGAATGCCCTGCAGCTGCTCCAAGACATCCCTGACCCTTGCACCAGGGAGGCAACATACCATCCTGGAGTCTCGCGTGCGGCCGCAGAAACGCCTATCTCTTCCCCTTACAATAGAATCCCCTATCACTATAACTCTCCCGCTCTTTTTCCTCCCGTCCTGTGCAGCAGAACCACCCATGTACCAGGAAGTTGGCTGCTGCTCCCCCAACAATATCCAAAGCAATATATCTGTGAGAGGGGGATGGCCACAGGGGACCCCTGCACTACCTGCCTGCACCTGCTACTCTGCCTGGCGGTCACCCATTCCCTTCCTGCCTGTGCAGCCTTTACCTGCGGTGTGAGCAATTCCCTAAATGTGCTATCCACGATGTCCTTAGCATCGCAAATGCTCCAGTATGTATCCACTTGCAGCTACAGCGCCGCAATGCGGTCTGCCAGTAGCGGCAGCTGGATACACTTCCCGCACACATGGTCGTCAGGGACACAGGAAGTGTCCCTGATTTCCCACATAGTGTAGGAGGAGCATGCCACGGGGCCTTATACTTATATATATTTAGGCATTTCTCCAAATTAAAAATTAGAAGGGTGAAAGATTGGCAAACGGTGGGAAGTGGGCACTAGGATCGGTGCTGGGACCACTGTTGTTCACCATTTACATAAACGATTTGGACTCGGGAATCAGAAGTACAAATTTAAAATTTGCCAGTGACACCAAATTGAGGGGTGTAGTTGATAATGAGGAGGACTGTGATAAAATACAGGAAGACATTAATAAACTTGCAGAATGGACATATAATTGGCAAATGAAGTTCAATATAGATAAGTATGAGGTAATATATTTTGGTAGGAAGAATAAAGAGGCCACATACTGCTTGAAAATAAGTGTCTAAATGGGGCAGAGCAAACCAAGCACTAGGGTTTATTTCTGGAGGGATTGAATTGAAAAGCAGAAAAGTTTGCTAAACTTGTATAGAACCTTGGTTAAACCACACTTGGGAGTACTGTGAACAGTTTTGGTCTCCATAGTATAAAAAGGATATAGAGGCGCTGGACAAGGTGCAAAAAATATTTACTAGAACGATACCAGAAGTGAGAGGCTATACCTATCAGGAAAGATTGAATAGGCTGGGGTTCTTTTCTCTAGAAAAGAGAAGACTGAGGGGTGACCTGATAGAGCTCTTCAAGATTATGGAATGGTTTGATAGGGTAGACGTAGAGAAGATGTTTCCACTTGCAGCCAAGACCAGAACTATGGGTCATAAATATAAGATATTAACTAATAAATCGAATAAAGAATTCAGGAGCAACTGCTTTACCCAGAGTGGTTAGAACATGAAACTTGCTACCACGGGGAGTAGTTGAGGTGAATAGTATAGATGCATTTAAGGGAAGGCTAGATAAGCATATGAGGGAGAAAGGTATAGAATGATATGTTGATGAGGTTAGATGAAGAGGGGTGGGAGGAGGCTCGTGGGGAGCATAAACACCGGCATGGACCTGTTGGGCCGAATGGCCTGTTTCTGTGCTGTAAATACTCTAATACTTTGTAAGAATGCAATGGGTTTCACCATTTGAGAGAGAAAATATATGGTATGAGTGCTCACATAAAAAGGGTTTGAGTGGCATGATAAGCTTTGTACATTCATATATGAATGGAAAGATGCAACGCTGCCGTCACAGCTCAAGGAAATAACTTTACCTTTTTATTTTTTATATTGTAAAAGCAGTTTATCCAAGAAATGAGTTGAGGAGAAAGCGGGAGAGAGTTCTTCTTCTTAGGCACTCCCTCGGAACCGAGGATAACTTGCTTCCACATTAAAAATGAGTTCTCAGGTGACTGATGAGTCCAATGCGGGACCAACAGTATCTGTCACAGGTGGGGCAGATGGTGGTTGAAGGGGCGGGTGGGTGGGGTGCTTGGGTTGACGTGCACTCCTTCCGCTGCCTGCGCTTGGCTTCCGCTTGCTCCTGGCGAAGAGACTCGAGGTGTTTGGCGCCTTCCCGGATGCTTCTCCTCCACTTTGTGCAGTCTTGGGCCAGGGATTCCCAGGTGTCGGTGGGGATGTTGCACTTTTTCAAGGAGGCTTTGAGGGTGTCCTTGAAGCGATTCCTCTGCCCACCTGGGGCTCTCTTGCCGTGTCGGAGCTCCGAGTAGAGCGCTTGTTTTGGGAGTCTCGTATTGGGCATGCAGACAATGTAGCCCGTCCATCGGAGCTGATTGAGCGTGGTCAGAGCTTCGGTGCTGGGGATGTTGGCCTGAGCGAGAACACTGACGTTGATGTGCCTATCCTGCCAATGGATTTGCAGGGTCTTGCGAAGGCAGCATTGGTGGTACCTCTCCAGTGCTTTGAGGTGCCTGCTGTACATGGTCCATGCCTCTGAAGCATACAGGAGGGCGGGTATCACTGCTGCTCTGTAGACCATGCGCTTGGTGCAGGGTTTGAGGAGAGTCAAAGCAACGGGGATGACCAATGAAGTCACGAAAGGTATTGAGGAGAAAGAAAGGATGCAAAAAATTCCCAAATGTGCAGGGAAGGAACAGGATAGGAAGTACTGCAGAACCATGCAGAGGAACACCAAGAAACTAATAAGGCATGAAGAGGGAGCATGAATGAAATACAGTGGAAATATAAAGGACATTAACAAAGCATTCATTAAGTACACCAGGAGCAAGAGAAGGGTGTAGAAGGGCATTATGCCTTTTACCAGTGATGGTAGAAGAAATGGTGCCTGAGGGCAAAACAGTGGTAAAACTGCTCAAACATTATTTTGTGCCTGTTTTCACCATTGAGCGAGACTGAAAGAGAGGGGGGGAGAGAGAATTGAAGGAGCAGCAGGGAGAAGACAGGCTGGAAACCCTTATCACCACAAGGGAAGATAATAGATAGGTTAAGAAACCTTAAGGTTAAGAACCCTTAAGATAGATAAAGTTCTGAGGGGCTAAATTCGGTTGATTTGCGCCTCCCGTTAGTGCCCTAAGAGGGTGCTAATGGGGCGCAAATTAACTAGCGTCTGGGCGCGGCGTGAAATTCAGCGGGAGGTTAGCAGCGGCGCTAACTGTTAGCGCCATGCGGTGCTGCGGCGCCGGTGATGATGTCATCGCCGTGTGCAGCGCCCCGCTCGTGCCTTGGCTGTAATATTGGGTGGCGCCCCCCGACTTACCGCCAGGGGGGCCTACCTGCGGCTGGGGTGGCGCTAGTTAAAGGGGAGGTGGCGGGCGGCCATTTTTGTTGCTGACCGCCTGCCAGCACCTGCTCCCGTTGCTGTCCCTGGCCCCCGTGAAGGCCCCCCGCGGTGTGCCGGCTGTTCTCCGTGAGCCCAGCACTCCTCTTGAGTACCGGGCTCGTTTGCCGGCACTCCCGCTCCCTGGTGGCCAAGCTGGGCGCTGGGACGCGCTGCGCCAGGCCCCTCCCCTTTAATAAGGGGAAGAAGGCCTGCAGTACCGTGGCGCGACGTGCCGCGGTATTGGCTCGCAGCGTCCCACCTGGGAAAATCAGTCGCGGGGGGCGCTAACTTTTTCGGGGCGCTACCCAATTTTTACCCCCTGATCTCTGACAATTTCTATACAAAAATACTGGTAGAGTTGGTAGAGGAGTTTGCAAATTTCCTCACCGATTATTGTTCAAAGCACAATGGAATCTAGTAACATCTAAATTGTTTGGAAAGTAGCACATGTGACCTCTACCTTAAAAAAAAGGGAGTGGGATGAAGTCTCAAATAACAGAACTGTGAGCCTTACCTCAATTGTGGAGAGAATGCTCAAGACTTTGATGAGAAATAGCATAAAAGGATCATTTTAAAGGACAGGAGCTGATTAGTTGGAACCAGTAAGTGTGTACTAGGGGCAGGTCATGTTTAACCAATTTACTGTTTATTTTTAAGGAGGTTACATATCTGGTGCATGGATATGAAGCAGTGGATGTTAGCTACCTAGATTTTAGAAAGGCATTTGACACTATCTCATACAGCAGACCAATTCACAAAGTCCAAGCCCATAGGATAGATGGCAAAATATTAGGTCAAATTTGGAATTCCCTACCCCAGAGAGCTGTGGACGCTCTGTCATTGAGTATATTCAAGGCTGAGATTGATAGGTTTTTAGACACTAAGGTCCCGATTTTCCCCAAGCCGTTGGGCGGGGTTTCAGGTGTGTGGGGAGGGAAAATCCCGAATTTGGGGTCCCGACACCATCCCACCCAAAACCCCGCCCCACGCAACTTTCAGGGGCGGCGGGTACCTGCCCCGCACTGGGACCCGCCGAAACCAGGCGGGAAGGGATTAGTGCCAATTAACTGCCTGTTAACAGGTAGTTAACAGGCAGTTTTTAGCCTAATCCCTATTTTGAGGGGTTTCGTGTGGGATTCCCGACAGCTCCAAACCACGCCAGGTTAGAGCAGGCGGGCCGTCGGGTTGAAGGAGTTGGAGGGGTCGCGATGTCGGTGCTCAGGTGAGTGATGGGTGCATGATTGCAAAGGTAAGTGTGTTTGGTGTGTCTAAAGTGTGTAAAAAACTTTTACTTACCTGTACTTACCTTAACAGCCTTTCTTCCTGTAGCCGTCGGGAGCCCATCACTCAGCCGGAACTTAAAGCTGAGCGGCTGCGGTCTGTGAAAAGTGAGAGCCTTCAACTTTGAGTGCTGCTGAGAGTTCTATCTAAGTCTGTGCAGAAGGACTCATGTTAGAACTCAAACTGTCAGTGTTTCACAGCTTCAAACAGCTGTAAAGCACTGGTATTTCATCGGTCAAGAAATCGTGACAGATGAAAATGCAGTCTGTGATGTCACCTGTTGCCGGGTGACCCTTAATTGGCCCGCTGAGCCCACTGGGCGGGCTTAACAAGGTCAATCAAGAGAAAATCGTGCGGATTGGCCGGACGTCGACGTAGGCGGGTCAAAAACCCGAAAGTTGAAGTCCCGCCTTCTTCCCCAACAGGTTCAGGAAAATCTACCCCTAAGGGAATCATGGGATATGGGGCTAGGGCAAGAAAGTGGAGTTGATGTAGAAGATTTTGCCATCTATCCTATGGGCTTGGACCTTGTGAATTGGTCTGCTCTATGAGATGGTGTCAAATGCCTTTCTAAAATCTAGGTAGCTAACATCCACTGATGTAGAAGATCAGCCATGATCTTATTGAATGGCGGGGAAGGCTCGTGGGGCCGTTGGCCTACTCCTGCTCCTATTTCTTATGTTCTTGTATATATGTGTGGCTGGAAGAGAGACAGCAGAAAGTGGTGGTGCGTGGGGTTGGTATTAAGAGTAGAAACCGGTTCATCATTGGCCTGTTTGGGGGCTGGTGTTAGGGCTGCTGTTGGTAATTTTTATAAATGACTTGGAGGATGGAATATTGTCCGGTACCCATGTTTGTGGATGAAACCAAATTGGGTGACATGTCTGATGTTGTTGGCTGGTGTGCAGTAATTCAAAGGGATTTGGACAGACTAGATCAATGGACAGAGAGGTGGCTGATTGAGTGCAGCACAGTTAAGTATAAAGTCACGAGATTAGGTAGAAGCAGCTAGAAAGTGGATTACATATTAAATGTGCTGAGATAACAGAGCATGAAAGAGAGCTGGGAGGTTTGGCGGGTAGATCATTAAAAATTAAACCTGCTCCCCTTCCCCCAGCACCTTCACATGCAAGCGCAGAAGATGCAACACCTGCCCTTTCACATCCCCCATTCCCACCATCCAGGGACCCAAACACTCCTTCTGGGTCAAACGGCGATTTACTTGTACATCTTCTTGCTTAAAATCTTTTTCCTCTCCAACATCTTTCAGTTCTGATGAAAGGTTATCGACCTGAAATGTTGAGGCAGAAATTCTGGTCCCTCCGGGTGTGTGCGCGCTGTGTACTCACCCGTAGGGCCATGGGAAATGCCGGTTTCAGGCATGCACTGCAAACCGGCATTTCCGATCTGTCAAGAAAGCTCTCGACAGATCTTCCGGCTGTGCTGGAGCAGGGAATCTGCAGGTGGAGAGTTCCGTTTTTTGGAGACCCTCCGCCCGCAGAAAACTCTTACAATTCTTGCGCCTTCTTTTACCAGGGTAAGAGTTGAAAAAAGTAAAAAAAAGTTTCCACTGATTTATCATTTAAAAATACTTTAAAGAAAGGTAAGTTTATTTTTAGCCCCGTTAAAAACATAATTTTTTTTTTCAAGAAGTAATATTTGTGTTTAAAATACTTAATTTATGTAATTTAGTCATTTTAAAAATGTGATTAAAATTTTTTTAAATTTAAAGTTGTATTATGTTTTGGGGGTGATCTCTATTCATATATTTGACTGGTCTTCCTGTCAAATGTATGAATGGAGATTCCCCATGGCCCACGTGATCCCAGGGACGCTGCGAACCGCCTGCGCCTCTGGGATACGTGGGCCCTGCGCACCGGCAGTTTGGAGAGGCCCAGCAGCGGAACTCCGCGCCTCCCGGGAGCCCTCCGGTCCAAGCGCAGATTTTTCCAGACCGCATCCCTCTGCCCGCGGGAGGCCCTCAAACGGAATTTCTGGGCCGTTAACTCTTGTTTCTCTCTCCCAGGTACTGGCAGACCTGCAGATTTAAAATGTTGCAATATTTTTAGATGGTGAAGAAAGCAAATAAAATATAGTGGGAAATATAATTAATGGGTTGACGTACAAATCAAAGAAGATGATGTTGAAGTTAAATCTCAGCTTGTTGAGAATATGGATCGGTTTCAGTCTCTGTGTTGCGGAACAGGTTGTAGAGTCGTTGGAGGGAGTTCAGAGGTGGGCTACAGGACTGATTTTTGATCTTAAGAGGGATGAATTATGAGGAAAGGTTGTCTACCCTGAGACTTTATTCTCTTGAGAAAAGGAGGATGTGTTATAGAGGCCGTCATATTTTATGGGGTATGAAGAAATTACATTGAGGAAACTTCTTTGGTGGGCAAAGGATTCGAGGACTAGGGGCATGGGGTCAAAATATAAAAACTGTGGCAATTTTTTTTCAGTAGAAGGGTATTTAGAAATATGGAATATGTTACATGGGAAGAAGGGGCAATGGGACAACATATCATGGGAGTTTTTTTTTTAAAGTGCTCAATGAATTTCTGTTAGTAAATAGGATTCTATGGCAAAAGAAAATATAAAGCACATCTGCCTGAAAAACCACCCCCACTCCAGCCCCCCAAACTGTTGTGTCTATACTTCACAGTTGCCTCATAGATGAACAATAGTCACAACAGTCACTTGGGTGAAATACTGAGGGGAGGTTGTAATTGTGGAACCATACTGCAGCATGCGTCACCAGCAAACATAATTTAATGCCGGCATTAACCTATTAAATAGGTTAAAAGCGGCATCAAAATAACACTCATTGCAAAATCAAGGCTTTATTGTGTTGAGCAGACTTGTGGACAAAAACCAGAGCAAAAATGAATTACAAACATTCCCGCAGCCCTCATCAGTCAAGATTGCACAACCCTGTCTTCCATTGAATCCATATTAGCAATCAACATCGTTATTAATTGATGACATGGTAAATGAACATTAAGCCAACTAACAGGAAACACTCCTGATGCTAGTGTGGACTTAAGAGCCATTGTTTGATAAAAGCTTCTGAATTGGAGTCAACTGCTGGGACTTATTATCATAATTGTTGGGATGGGTGAAGCTTACCCTCGCTTACAAATTGCATGAAATTCCTGACCATATGGTTCTGTGGGGCAAGAATACTCATTCTTCTAAACTAACTTCCAAGTACTTACGACAGTTGGTTTAATTCTATTCCTGTCTTCAGATAAGCTCACAAGTCTTCGTGCATTGTTACAAACATGAATTGTGTCCCTCAGTTTCACATTAATCAAACCAGAGTAAAAGGAGTAAAAAGTGTCATTTATAGAGCCAAGTCATGTAACATAAATAAGTACTGCCGCCAAGAACATAAATACTCATATAGACATCACCTTTGTCAGAGGAAACTACTGCCAGGTTAAACAATGAACTGAGATGTATCCTTTAAAAATTAATTAACTGTAAACTGCCGGTTTGTGTAAGTAAGTTTAGCATTTACAGGCAATGACTACCTGTACTGTAGCAAAATGAAAATACATGTCTCAACATTGGTTACACTTTGGACATGTTTATTTGCATCTGAAATCTCCAATTCACAGTTGTTGAATTTCCATCATGATATTACATTTGACGAAAAAAAGGCTTTCTTCAAAATTTAAAGGATAGCAAAAAAAAATCCCTAGGAAGTGTTAAACTGACCATAACAGATGAAACTGTGCTGTTTCTCACCATCAGTTAGGGTAGTTCTGTTAAAGTATTTATTCTCTAGACACTTACGCAATTTGATCCATTTTAAATCAATCTTAATACCTTCCATAATGTAAATATCTTTTGTTTTAACCCCCCCTCTCTCCACAGAAACATCTTTAGATGTTTGGATACAGTACCAATATGTAGGCAACTTCAGTTGCCTACAAATCTCAGTCATGCCCCTGTCTCAGCTCGCTCAATGGATTCTGTTCGATCACACCTTAGCTTCCAGTCCTCTGCCCGCTCTTTCAAACAATCTTCACTTGCACATTTTAATTGTTGGGTGGTGGGAGGAACAAAGGGGGAGGATAAAATGGAGCTGGCATTTGTTAAAATATATGCTAAAACAATTTATTGGCCAATGCATCCTGTAAATAATGACAATGTAAAGAAATACAAAAGAAGAGCAGCTTATAGTCAGAGACTTGGGAATCCAGAATGGCTGACTGTTCAGGCCCCAAGTTAAGAATCAGCTGAAACTTGGCATTAGGAACCAGACCCATGAGTATTTAACGCATTATCGGACATCTGTATCTTCCAGGGCAAGGTGGACGCTGTGGATCAATCCACTCCTTCATGCTGTCCCACGTGACATGTTCTGAACTATCCCTTTAATTGAAAAACTGTAGAACTGTTATTAACTTCTTCCCATCCATTCCGCCCCCATCCCATTTGCTCCCCTTTTCACTCCTCTTCTGTAAATATCTACTCCTGATGGTGCATAGTTCCAAAGGTTAGCAGTTCTCCAATATCTTGCCTAGGTGGCCATTTCTTGTAAAATAACTGAAAATACTAGCAATGCAAAGCAAATTTTCAGCAACGAATCTGCACCTGTTAAAAAGTCCTGCATAGTTTGCGAGCCCTAAACTTGTATTCTATCAAAGACATGACAATCTGCCCCGACAGATCAGTTGATAACTTGGGCGCTGTTGTGCCAGCCTGTCGCACACCACTCATGACGATCAGCGGCAGAAGCTCACACTAGCCCGATGCTAATCTGCCTTTTGTGTTTCTCACTTGAACTGGAGAACTTGAGGTGAGAGGATGAATGCTCAACTGAGGTTGACATTAAATACCTGCACCACTTACAATAGCAATTATGCTGTAAATACAGCTTTTAATCTGTAGTGTAAAAGGGGGTTATTGTAAACCCTTCCAAGTCATTAATGACAGTGGCATTGTTCAACAAAATTATAAATCACTTTACATGTGACCAGAGTCCAAGATACTTTCCGATACTTGGTATAGAGGTGAAGAAGGAGATGAGCTGATCTACTTTTTGACAGCCGAACTAAACTAGGAATGCACATTGTGAATACTCAGTCAGGCTCAATCTGAATTATCTGATACTTAGTAAGACCAAAGGATAAGGTGAGATTAATCAAAAGCCTCCATCAATATCAGCCTGTTCAAGATCAAACTCACTCTATTTAATAGTCGTGATAATACACCCGGACTATCAGAAAAAAAATTAAATTGCAGTCCGACACCCCACGTGCACCCACCCCAACCGCCCCTAATTTTGCTCATACGTAACACAATGTGTACAATGTTTTTATGAGTGGAATTTTAATTACCGGCCTTCTTAATGAAGTAAGGAAAGACTTTGCAGAAGGTTGCATTGCAGTTTTGAAAATAATATTTGAAGTAGTACAAGGTGCAGATTTTCTTTTTAAAAAGACCTGATTGTCTCCAAGCCCTAGGCACTGCAGGGTTTGTAAGAAAGCCACGACCAATTCCTAAGAGGTGTCCTTCAAGATGTGAACCCTTCCCCCACCCTTAAATTCCACAGGCCATGTGGCACTGGCCTGCTAATGAAAATTTTCACCCCAAGACCTTTTTTAAACAGATGGCTTGACAGGAAGTAATCTACATAACTATAACTGAATTGAGGTCTGCATGCATGCATAAATAAACAAATAGGTAATTGGCAGCATACTGCAAACTTAATAAGCAATTTTAGAATCAGATTTCAGAAACTATTGATTTTTAAACAAAATTCAGTTTTTGCAATGTGATGGTGTGCTTTTGCTTCATTAAATTACTGGTGCGCTAATCTGTCCCGGGAACCTCATTATAGAAAAGCTTTCGGAGCTCAATATCTGTCTACATGAGATGTCATTTTTCTGGTCATATGTTTTTTAATACTTGATATTTGCTGAGTTTTCTGACCCACCAATGTTAGTGCTATTATCACTGTGGTTATAAAGTTGTTTTAAAACCCCAGTAGGATTCTTTTTCAAAGCCGGTTTCCTGCTTATATTTGCAGGAATTCAGCGAATATCCCAGGTGACGTGCAAAAAATGATCGCAATGTCTCTTCTGGTCACAGGAGATTGTCTTAACCTTTTGTCCTGTGCCACAACCTTCCATTCCTCTCACTTATCTGTAATATTCTGTTTTTCCTTCCCCGGCCATCAAAATGGTTTGATGACGACAGAAAACTAGAAACGGAACTGCTAAATTTGATAGATGCAAAAGACAAAAAAAACACACAGAACTCGAGCAAATCCCAACAAAATACAAATGCAAATGAGAAGATTTAAAAACCATCTGAACATTATTAATTTCCCTTGTGGCTCGACAACAGCGTATTTTCTATATGAGCTTGCCCCATCACCTAGTTACACCGTCTGGTGTAGCATCAAGACATTGGCTCAGAAGGCTCCAGGTTTGAATCTTTGTCCGTCCCAAATGAGCTAATCTTAGCTGGGGCGGTGATTAGGGAGCTGCATCTGGCATTAGCGAGTAGCGGGGAGAGGGCGAAATCAACCATGGATCCTCCTCTTGATCGCTATCCACTGAACTCTATTGGAAAAGTGTGGGCGTCACTTGAGGACAACAGGTTCACGCTTAGCTTTGATTAAGCTCATGAATGAAGACTAGCTTACTTGGGCAAGTTACTGAAGGGATCGTGAGTGAGTCAGTGCCAGCAAGAAAGGAGAGGACGTCTTTGCATCTTTATTTAAAATATCCGCCCCACGCACCCCCGCGACAATTAAGTGGCAACTTTCATATAGTCACCTGATCACAGAGTAGGTGGCAGTGGAAGTGCTATAGTTGGCCTCAGTGACACTAGGTTGGGAAGGGGCCCAATGCTGTAAATACTCTTTCCGTAACTGCGAATGCAGGATCTCAGATAAATGGAAACATCCACTCAAGATACTTGAAGGATAGAGTTTTCCTTTAAAGTAGGTCTAACAGAGCTGCAAACAAAAGGCAGGTCTAAAATTTCTCATGTGTCTCAATGCATTTCATTCACAATTTCTGATGGGAAGGGAAGCTTTAAAAACTTCTAACTAGCAGATGCCACAGTACATTTCTGGCCAGCACTACGTAAAAGCCCGTCATTTTTAGAGATTCAACCAATATTCAGTTTCTTCGGGCTGCTAGAAGTCTTCTCTCTGGGTAACAAGTTGAAGGCATCATTGTAACGAATTTATTGCTGTACTGATATTAGAATAATTATATTAAGAGATCGCTGTGCGCTGGGAACATTTTGTATTGGCTAGCAACTAAATAGGTTATCGACATATTGCAAATGAGCACAACCAGTTTGAACTAAATCACTGACATTTTGTGCAGAAGCAGTGCTGAGCAATTGTTTTTATCTAGAATAAAATTACACAGAAACAATAAAGAATCCACTCAGTCTCATTACGAGTTCCAGTGACTAGTACATGGCCTACCAACATATTTTGGTTTATTTTGATAGTCTTCTTTCATAGAGAAAGCAAACCCCGGAAATTGTGTCACTTTATGCATAACAGACCTGTATATCAATTGTATTATTGCAAATTTAAATGTACCCTGATTTCACAAGTGGTATATATAATATAATATATATTATATATATAGTTGGTAGCACTCTCGCCTTTGAGTCAGAAGGTTGTGAGTTCAAGTCCCACTCCAGAGACGTGAGCACAAAAATTTAGACTGACACTCCAGTGCAGTACTGAGGGAGTGCTGCACTGTCAGAGGTGCCTGCTTTCGGTTGAGACGTTAAACCGAGGCCCCGTTTGCTCTCTCAGGTGGACGTAAAAGATCCCGTGGCACTATTTCGAAGAAGACCTGGCCAATATTTATCCCTCAATCAACATCACTAAAACAGATTATCTTGCCTTTATTACATTGCTGTTTATGGGAGCTTGCTGTGCGCAAACTGACTGCCACGTTTCCTACATTACAACAGTGACTACACTTCAAAAGTACTTCATTGGCTGTAAAGTGCTTTGGGATGTCCTGAAGTTGTGAATGGCGCTATAAAAATGCAAGTCTTTCTTTTTAAAATTGTTATTTTGGGGAGTGGAATTTTATAAATTAGCAACAGGCTCCAATCCAACACTCTTCACCTGTCTTTGGGCCAGCTGGAGTAACAGGTGTGATAAATAGCTCATCGCATTTACCAGATACGCCGGAGGATACATAGAAACAGGAGTGGGCCATTCAGCCCCTCGAGCCTGCGCCACCATTCAATTAGATAATTGCTGACCTGTACGGGGAAAGGCTGCAGGTCATTGGGTGGTAGTAGGTCAACATTGGCAATTTTACCATCTGACCATGTCAAATAGTACTTGCATTTATATAGCACCTTATTGCATCGACTATTGTTAGGTAGGTAAACATGACAGTCATGTTTGTGCACAGGAAGGTCCCACAAATAGCAATGAATTTTACGATCATTTTTGTTTTGCCACTATTGATTGAAGGAGGAATGTTGTCGAAGGACACTGAAAAACTCCATTAACCACTTCAAATACTGCACTGCCATGCTGAACTTCCATCTGACCCACTGGAACAGCATTGTGGGTGTACCTACACCATATGGACTGCAGCGGTTCAAGAAGGCGGCTCACCACCATCTTCTCAAGGGCAATTAGGGATGGGCACTAAATGCAGGCCTAGCCAGCGACGCCCACATCCCATCAATGAATTTTAAAAAACATGACTTTAGCTAAATCACTGCACCTCCAATAATGTTGCTTTTCACTGTTGTGTCAGCTTGGGTTAGGAGGTCAGGTCCTGGCCTGGGCCTCAAACTGACCCCAAACCAAGCTGATACAAAATTATACTCACAGATCCTGGAACATGTAGGTTTTGTGTAATGTTAAATAAGCAAAAAGTGTTCTGCACCTACCCTAATGTTATAATGTCGGTACTTTTTTTTTGCTGCTCAAATAGTCAATTTTGGGACTGGGGAATGAATAGTAAACTATATTCAATTTGGTAACCAAAAAATAAAACTTTGATAATGCTGCTTGTTCATTGTGGGGTTTCCCCTTTCTCCAACATTCTCCCCAACCTATTCTCCCCTGAAGGGAGTGACTTACAATGGGGTGCAGGTCTATAGGCAGCATTTGAATCTCATTAAATAAATGACCATTTTTGATGTGCAAACCCAATGAATATTTGTAAACAGATTTAACTTTTAGGCCCCTGTGCGGCGCCGAGCTGAGCTTTAAACCCCACATCCTATCCATCACCAAGACCGCTTACTTTCACCTCCACAACACTGCCTGCCTCCACCCTTAGCCTCAGCCCCTCTGCTACTGAAAGCATGATCTGTGTCCTCACCACCTTCAGACTTGAGAACTCTTAATACTCTCATTGCTGGCCTCCCCTCCTCAGTAAACTCCAATTTGTCTGAAACTCTGCCACAACTATCGTGTGCCACACCTATCGTGTTCCACTTTAAGTCCCGCCCCCACTCCCATCTTTGCTGATCTACACAGGTTCTGTCATCCAATGCATCCAATTTCAAAATCCTTTGTCATTTATCTATAAATCCCTCCATGGCCTGGTCGCACCCTATCTCTGCAATCATCATCAGTCCTATATCCTCTTCAGAATGCTACAATCCTATGACTTCAGTCTTCTGTGCATTCCCACTTTCTTTTATCCTACCAGCTGCCTTGGTCCTGCTCTTTAGAACTCCCTCGTCAGACCTCTGTCTCTCCTTGAAACATCTAAAACAAAATCTCCTCAGGATCCATTCCTTTGCCCAAGCTTTCAGTCACCCTTCCTAACCTCTACTTTTCTGTTTTGCTTATGCAAGCTGTTGTTGGTTGAGTCAATCCTGTCCTCGACTCGACTCACACGTCCAGTAAATAGCAATCTGTAGTGGGAACCCTGGTCAATTATTCTCCTCTTGCGCCGAAGTACCTGAAGGAAAATGGTGATGACCCTACAGCAGCGCTCCCTAGGATTAGCACAGGCCAGGGAATGAACCTGGACCTCTCTGGCATGTATAACTGTAGCGGTGTTAGAGCATTTGCTCATTAATCCATTGGACCAGCTAATTTCAGTTTCTCTTTTTCTCGCCAATTATATTCCCTCCTCTTCTGAAGACCCATATCTCTTGCAGCACTGGTGGCTCTCCAGTTTGTCACCCAGGTGGCCGTCAATCACCTGCACTTCCAACAGCCAAACAGGTATCAGAATTGAGAACTCTAACCTATTTTTCCCACCCTAACTCCAAGGTAATGACACCGGTTGGTTGTCATGTCCTTACCGCCACTCCAGCTGACAACAGCTAAAGCAGCACAGAGTGAGGATTGAGCTTGGGCCTTCCTGGCTCTGGTTTTCTCTATGGATCAGTGAGTTTATCTAACAAGCAGCTGAGCCATTTAGGGAGCCTGATAATGGAGTATCAACTTGAAAGTGGAACAATCAAATACAGTCATTAAAAACAGTAAAGATTGGAAACTACATCTAAGCTACATTGTCTACCACCTTACTTGCCTTGCAGGAGTTTCATGATACATCTGCAATATCTCTTTAATTAAAAATGGTTGCTCAACAGCATAGAAAGAAAAATGTACTTGAATTTATATAGTCTCGTTCACATGTTCAGGATATCCCAAAGTACTTATGAAGTCCAGTCACTGTTTTGTAGGCAACACAACAGCTAACTGGTGCACAGTAAGGTCCCACAAAAAACAAAGAAGATAAATGGTGGTGTTGGCTGAGGCTAGGAACGATGACCTTTAAATAGTGCTTTAGGATCTTTTATGTCCACAGGTAGGTGAGGCTTCGGTTTCACATCTCATCTGAAAGAGAGCACCTCTAAAAGTGCTGCACTCCCTCAGTACTGTTCTGAAATGTCAGCCTAAAACTGATGCTGTTTAGCTTGAAATACATGACCTGCCAATGTTTTTTCTGCACAGAGAGGTCAGGGTATGGGGTTAACAGAAACCAGTTTAAATTTGTCATTAATATGCAGTGCCTCCAGTTAGAAGTGTATATTAGCCTCGTCTACCGGTGCGCAAGCCAAAAGGAGAAAGAATACATTGACAACAGCGGCAGTCATGGCTTCCATCTTAAAAACCCCAAAGCTCTGGCCTTGCTATAATTTAAATGAAAGGACAGGGCATAGAAATGTTAGAACTTGAAACTGGACAGATTGCAGTTCCCGTCACAGTGAAACCTAAGGCAACTTGACAGAGCTTTGTGCAAGTAGCACAACTGCAGAGCAGAGTGAGACCAGTGCCCAACTCCACAGCCCCCTCTTGCCCTTATATCACACAACACAGATGGACTTTTCTACAATTGTGTGCACTAAAAAAATACAGCCAGAATATAACATTTTAGTAAGACCACAGTTGGAGCACTATGTGTAGTTTTGGTCTCCACACTATGAGAAGGATGGTAAGGCAAGAGAGAGTGTACAGCACAGATTCACTGGGATGCTACCGCATATGAGGAAATCTAAATACAATGGAAGATTTGAAAAATTGTGGATGTTATTGTTACAACAGAGAAGATTATGGGGTGATTTGGATAGAGGTGTTTAAAAATATGAAAGGGTGGAACACAGAAGATCAGGACAGACTGCTTGGGTCGAACTGTTTGTTTTCCATATTGCAATTTAGTGTAATTCTATGCCTTCATGGGTGAAGCTAATCCTGGTATTCAAGATCGACCTCAGACTGGCTTAGTTGTGGTGACTGGAAACTTCCAGTGTGCTTACATAATGATGCAGCTTTAAAAAAATTGGAAAATAGTCATGGTAACTTGCATCATCTCAAGTACACCCTTTTAATATAAATTTATCTGGGACCAGTAAATCTTTGGCAATAAGTATTTCATAGGGTTTATATCAAGAGACCTAGGCCCAAATGTCTTAGAAGCAGAGATAAAATTAGGGGCTTGTTCTGGGCACCATTCACTTACATGTGATCAACTTTTTACAGGAAACAGTCAGGCTGCCCTAGATCCCGTATTATAACTTGATTTAAATGGGGAAAGTCCCCGAGAATATACAGAAGAAAATTGCTGAGGTGCTTTGAACTCTGATTCCAAAATCTCCTAAAGTAGAATGTAACTTTTCAGAACAGACACAATGATGGTAACTTATCAACTGAGAATATTGGAGTAACACATGGCATCATTAATTTAAATAAATAGAATGCTTACTGGATTAAGGTCCAACAAGCCATTAAAAAAAAGGCAGTTTAAAAAGCTTGAGTCAATCCCAACTTGACAAGACAGTTGTTCAGCTTGCAGCGGAACCAGTAAAACAGTAATAGGAGGATTTCAGCTGCAGGATCCAATTGTTATAGATGGAGGAAAAAGAATCTACGGCAAGGGTACTAAGGAATACAGAACCAATGTGAAATAACAACAGAAAATGCTGGAAAAACTCAGCAGGTCAGGCAACATCCGTGGAGAGAAATTTGAGTTGACGTTTCGGGTCGAACCCTTCTTCAAAACTGGAAAGAGAAGAAAATAGATCGAAAGCAGGGCTGCGATCGGACAAAAGAAGTGAAAGAAACAAAAGAGCTAGACGAGATGGTAATAGGCTGAGATTAGGTGTAAAGTGTACTGGCAGGGCAAGAAATAGCTGCCAGGTGTGAGAGAGAAACAAAAGGTGGAGTTAAACAGATCAGCGGAACAGGCTCGAGGGGCTGAATGGTGGCCTCCTGTTCCTATGTTCTTGGCTTATGTTCAAGTAAAATGCCCAAGGGCTGTTGAAACACAAAGAAGGAAATATTCTTGTAGGGGAAGAGTAGAAGACATCTGGTCTGAAGATTTTTTTTTGAATTTTTTTTAAATGTCTGAAATACACGTATTCAGGAAGATGAGATCCAGCCTGACCTGCTAAAGGCAACAGGTCCTCATGGCTTTCAAGTCTGCTATTAACGTGAAAGAAAGTGCTCCAAAATTATCAAATGATAATTCCTTAGTACTTCAATTAAAGTTTACACTAAGTTCAGGTCAAGTAACCAGGAAGGACAAGATCCAAGAAAAGCAAATCAGGTTATAAAGACAGGTCATAGCAGTGAGGTTTATGAAAAGGTTTTGGAATATGATCAAAACAATTTATTTAAAAATTCTACGCTCATACGCTTCACCAATCAATTCAAAAAGTGCTGATGACTATGTAGCTTATGAGCAGAGTCTAATGACTATTATGTTATAAAAGTACAAGATTGATGGCAAAATTCTACAAAGTATCTACTCCCTTCACAAAGTCTGTTGGAGCTACACATGCATGTGTGCGTACAGACAAGTGACCAGCTTTCACATCATGTTCTAGTGAGTTAGGGACTTCATTATGAATAAAGGATACATCCCATCCCGAATTTACATGGACTGGATTGCCAGGCACAGCCAAATCTCTGAAACTGACTCACATGCGTTGCTGCTGAAACCGACCAACTTAGATATCAGGAGATCAATTGGATTTGTACGAGTCAAACACAGAAGCTCTGCAGATAAATGAACTCATTAGAGTTAAGCAGTGCCCAGACAAGTAAACTCCTCCATGGCAGTGGACTGGGTTAGTTCTTCAAAATAAATCTATTTTTAAAAAAGAATGTCTGTGTCTACACTAACCTAACCATTTATCTGCAAAACAAAATTAGCTGGTGTGTAATTAACTCAGTTACTAGACAGCTATTGTGAAGCCACTTACTATAACTTGAGTTTACGGTTGACACCAACAATTAAAGAGAGCACCTGACATCTTAAACTTTGGTGCCGAGAACACTCAAATGGTCTCTTCGTAACAATGTGTAAAGTTAATTCTTCTTGTAGCAGTTTTGTGTAATTTACCCAGCTTTTTGTTAAAATGCTTCACTTGATTAAGGATGAAATAACAGCAACATACCACAGAGGACAAATCAGTTTTAAGTGAAAATAGGAAATAGGATTATAAATGACAGTGCAGTTTAAAGTGCGTAAAATACAGGAAAGTGAAAAGGTAAAATGGAGATGCTTGTGATCATATAATGAGAAAGAGAAAGTACTCTCTTCTTACAAAGGTAAAATGATTTGCTCAGAACTTGCTTTCCAGTAGTGAACAGGTTAAGTAGAGATTCTTTGTGCCTCTATCAGCTACGTTTCATGCATGATTACATGATTAAAATCCTACAATATTACACATCTTCCCTCAGCAGCCTCAGTTTCCATTTTATTTTTAACTTATACAATTTCAAAGTGGAGAAAACCATAAGTTAGCCTCAGATCCATCTCTTTACCGATCTGCCACCTAGTCAACAGCAACTTTATCCTTCCTGATTAAAATGTTTAACAGGAATTTCCTAACATTGTAAGCTAACCATTTCCCCATTTCCCGTAAGTTCTAAAAACTTCTAGGTCATGAAGTTCAAAGGGCAAAGGTCACAGTGTCAGCTGACTGATCAATTTGGACAGGGTCGGAAGCTGGGCAACTGGGACCTTTTCTTTAACTTCTGTCATTTTCTGTCTTAAATTGGTTGCCTACTGTTTTCGTCTCCCATCTATAGTATTCCTATTCTTACTTTAATCCTCATCAAACCTCCTGGTTCCTCAGTAATCTTCCACCTAATTCCTGAAGGTTGTGTTGATTGTGAGTGGAACTAATACAGAACAATACAAGAAATTGATTGGCATTCTCTGGTATTGCAATTCCCCAAAAAAGTGCCAGAGGAAAGGGAAGTGTTTCCCAATTTATCTACAACTAAAATTTGCACCTTGACACTTATTATTTCAATTTTTTTTTTAAGTTTCAAAAATCTGCAAGCAAAAACACAAAGACATCTTTTAAGAATGCCAACTCTCTAGTTAGTAACCCCCCCAAAATGTTTTTTTTTCTTAAAATTTGAGGTGGACAATGGTAAATGAATACTACTATTTTAGTCAAAATTCTCATTTCTAAATCTACCTATAATTTATACTTGTGTTACAATGTGCTGCACTGCCACATGAGGAGGGCTCTGTGCAGGGCCTCCAGATTTTGTTAGCATGAATTATATTGACCTTTTATCTCTCCCTGCTCCAATCCTAGTAGTTCCCCTGATGTTTCCACAACTCTTTACATTGGTTGCGCCTCTGCCAAGTAACATAATACCTTCTGAGGCATTAAACGGCAAATTTAAATGGCGTTCTAATGATTGCTGTGTATATTACATGATCAACCATCTCATAGGCTTGCAGATGGATGCATGTCAATTTAAATTGGCATTCTCACAGAAGAAACACTTTTTAAAATTACTATTAAATACAAGAAGCCAACCCATCCCCACCCCACAAATGATTTATGATGGGGCAAAGCATGATTCAGATTATACTGAATTTTCATCGCTCACAAAACTGCACCTACAAAAAACTATTTGACATTCTTCAGTATTCATATAAGCAGTCATTTTTATTCAGCAGTCTATACTGCTGATTGAATGAAACAATATTTCAGCCTCTCCCAAAAGACAAGCACTGATGCTTTGTTTCAGTTTACAACAGTCGGCAAAAGTATCAAGGATATCAGATTTGCATTAAGTTTCAAAGAAATTGATAAAGAAAGGGAAAATAGAATGAGAGTAAACTAGCGAGAGACATAAAAACAGACTGTAAAAGCTTCTATAGGTATGTAAAAAGAAAAAGATAAGTGAAAGTAAATGTGGGTCCCTTACAGACTGAGACAGGAGAAATTATAATGGGGAATAAGGAAATGGCAGAGACATTAAACAAATACTTTGGCCGCGATTTTGTCAGCGGTGTCGGGATGGGTGCAGGACAGCTGGTTTCCGGCTTCCAGTCCCGCCCCCAGCTGCCTCCGCTCCACCGACGTGATTTTCCCTTGATTGACCTTGTTAAGCCCACCACCGGCCAATTAACAGGAAGCGGGTCTGATGACGACATTTGATGACGCATCATCTGCCGGTTTCTGTTAAGGGACAATGCACAATTTTAATTTGACAGTTGATTTCTCAGTGTTTGACAGCATTGAGGGGCTGAAAACACTAACTCTTGCACCCAGGCTCTCCAATGACTCCTCCCATATGCTGGAATAGATGGCAGCTGCAGGTGAGATGGCAGAAGCAATCTGTCACTGGTGAGAGAGGTTCTCCCAATGAGGTGGCACTGGACATATAGTTGGATTTAAACACTTGTAAGCTAAAGAAATCTGTAAATGTTTAAAAAATGCAGTAACCAACATTTTCTTTGCTCTGAAACTCACCATGTGCAACATTGGATCCTTCACATCACTTCTGCAGCTGTCATCATTCCACAAACATTACACCAGACTCACAACACGCCACACTTACCTGGCGTGGTGTCCGGATGTTGGGAAACCCGACCCAGAAGCGGGAAAATCAAAAAACAGGCTGAAAACTGCTGACAAGTACCTGTTAATAGGCAGGTAATTGCCTTTAATCCGTTTCCCGCCCTAGGTGTCGGGTCCATTCGCAAATCGGGGACCCGACACTTAGGAAAGCTGTTTGGAGGTGGGTTGATGGCGGGATCGGAACCCGCCGTCAATCAAATCAAATTTAACCTCTGACCCGCCTCCAAACCCGCCCTCTGAGTGCTGGAAAAATCGTGGCCTTTTGTGTCTGTCTTCACGGAAGAAGATGCAAAAAACTTCCCGGAAATAGCGGAGAACCAAGGCTCTAGCGAGATTGAGGAACTGAAAGAAATTAGTATTACTAAAAAAATAGTACTGGAGAAATTAAAGGGACTGAAAGCTGATAAATCCCCTGGACCTGATGGCCTACATCCCAGGGTTTTGAAAGAGGTGGCTATAGAGACAGTGGATGCACTGGTTGTCATTTTCCAAAATTCCTTAGATTCTAGAACGGTTCCCGCAGATTGGAAGGTAGCAAATATAACCCCACTATTAAGAAAGGTGGGAGAGAGAAAGCAGGGAACTACAGACCAGTTAGTCTGACAGCAGTAGTAGGGAAAATGCTAGAATCTATTATTAAGGACGTGGTAACGGGGCACTTAAAAAATAATAAGGATTGGGTAGAGTCAACACAGATTTATGAAAGGGAAATCATGTTTGATGAATCTGTTAAGAGTTTTTTGAGGTTGTAAATAGCAGAATAGTTAAGGGGGAACCAGTGGATGAGGTGTATTTGGATTTTCAGAAGGCATTTCGATAAGGTGCCACACAAGAGGTACAAAATTAGGGCTCACGGATTGGGGGTAATATACTAGCATGGAGTGAGGATTGGTTAACGGACAGAGAACAGAGAGTAGGAATAAACGGGTCATTTTCGGTTTGGCAGGCTGTAAATAGTGGGGTACCCTAAGGATCACTCAGAGGGTGGCGAATCTTTGGAATTCTCTACCCCAGAGGGCTGTGGAGGCTCAGTCATTGAGTATATTCAAGACAGAGATTGATAGATTTTTGGATATTAAGCGAATCAAGGGATATGGGGATAGTGCAGGAAAGTGGTGATTAGGTAGAAGATCAGCCATGATCTTATTGAATGGCAGAGCAGGTTCGAACGGCCAAATGGCCTACTCCTGCTCCTATATCTTACGTTCTTATTAAAGATTTTATTAGCCTGCTGTCAGTTGCTTTTGTCTTTATTCCAACAAATTCTTCAAACTGTACACAGTCAGTTATTTACTTGTGTTAATTCATTCCCTGTTTGTGTATATAAACATGTAATAGAGAATAGGGAATCAGAGAGCACAAAATCACCTCCTTGTGAGAAAAACACAGACCTTGCTATGACGTGATGCGATGTTAGTATGCGAATGCTTCACATAGTCATATGCAGTTTGGATGAAATTCTTTGGTCCACTATTTTAACAGTGAAGTTAACCCATTTATTTCAAAACTGGGAGAAAAATGTGATGTTTGTTGATTAATCATTGTATAATCATAAGTGATATCAAAATAAACACTAAAGCATAAAAAATTAAATGAAAACAATACACAAGATAAACAGCGGTGCAGCTAAAAACTCTTCTGGGAAATATTAAGAATTTTATGGCTTTTTCAATCAGAAAATATGCTGAGGTTGTTTGGGTTGTAGAAAATAATTCCATGTGAATTTTTTTTAATTCTTAATTTGCGTTCCCAACCGAAAACTCTCCTATCATCACATTGTTTCCCAGTGGGTGAAATTTAGATTTTGTGAAATTTTAGATTGATCTAGATTAAACCATCTTCGTGTTAAGGACTGTCAAGCATTTCATCTTAGCCTACTGTACTATCTTGAGCAACTGAAATAGTTTTAACACTGTTTAAACTGAAGCACATAATTACAAGCAAAGTCCTCGGCACTAACCCAACACTAGGCTATTCTTCTAAAAGCATCCAGAAACCTAATTCCACTACTCCCTCTGGCCTCATACTCTCCCCCCCCCAACCTTCTGAACTGAAGTTTTAATCTCAAACTGGCATCATCTGACCCTGTTGATATCCTGCATGGTTTAGGTTCACACACGGAGGTCAAAAGAGGGCACAACCAGAGGACTTGTGAAAAAGAAAACAAAATGGAGGAGGGCCATGGAGGAGGTGCGGGGGGAGCACCCTGAGAAGATGAAGGGAAGCCAGCAGAATTGCCTACAGCCTATTTTAATCAGTTTCAGTGAGGTAACATTTCCTTATCACTTCTGGGGAACAAAAAGAAGTTCATAAAGGAGGTCAAAATAACCACATTTTGCAGCACTGCTGCAAGAGCTCTCTTTTTCCGGAGCAATAGTTTTATCAGCAAAGTGAACAGGAGCCATTTCTGGCAGAACCACCTGCTTGAAAAGTCTAACTTTGTACGGACAACCCCTTGTGCATTTAATGAAAAACTGAGCTGGAAAGCAGCGTCTGAGTTAAAATGATGGTAATCCGTGGTAATAAACAGAACAGTAAACTATTTAAATTCGTACCTCGGAGTAACTAAATGTACTTTTAAATGTAAGTGTCCTTGTTGATCAATCATTGTTTTGACTGACTCTTGAAACGAGGTTACATCCTTTGGTGCGGCGGGGGGAGGGGGGGGGGTTGGGGGGGGGGGAATGCTTCGGCTAAAAAAAGGAATGTGAGCGAGTACATGGAAAGAAAAAGAAATAGATAGAAAAGCAAATGTGGAAGCGACACATTCTATTTGCTTTCTTGTTCACATATTCAACTATTATTCATAACCATCTTAGTCTGACATACTCCTTTTTTTTTCCAGAAGCGGCAACCTAAGTTCAAAAACGGAATTCAAAAATGGGTGTGTTAAAAGTCCACGTGATGGATCGAAAAAAGGGAAACTGCCTCAAATGCAGATTGTGACCAAACTAGCTTATATTAAGAGAAAATGAGGAAAGCTTATATACTTATATAGCACTTCATCACTTTTCTCAAACATCTCAAAGTGCTTCACATCCAATAAACTACCTGGAAATGCATGGACTGGTGTCATGCAGGAGAATGCAACGTTTTGCTCATTTCAATATCTCATAAACAGCAATGAGATGCTTGATCAATGAAATGTGTGTTTGTGAAGGGGGGGGGGGGGGGGGCGGTGTTAGCCAGTACATAGGGGGAACTCCCTCCTCTGCTTCGAAATAGTGCCACAGAATCTTTTAAACTTTCACTGGATTCCCTGGCACAGGCAGACAGAACTTTGGATTCAAAGCACAGCACCGTCAAACTGCAACTCGCCTGGCGCTTAACTCAAAAACAACTCTGGGTGGGTTTTTAAAAAAAGTACCCAGGTGGTTGGTCAAAGGGGGCCCCTGGGCACCCGTTAAACCACACTGGAGTTTGTATTCCATGCAACATCAAACCAAGGGGTCGCTCGCCACTGACTCTGGAGTCAAGCTGCATTAGGGCTTGATCCAACTCAGGAGTTACGCTGCAAACATTAATTGTTGCAATGACACTAAAGTTCCAGTATAAACGTACCCTTAGAGGGAAGAATGCCACCAATTGAGCCAAGCCGATGATGTATATTCACATAAGTTATAAATGTAGAAATGTAGAATGACAGAAGAGCTACAAGTATTATGCAGATTAAACAAGGTACAGAACAAACCAGCTTTTAAGTGACAAGGGCCTTTTTAAAAAACTTTTATATGGTACTATTTCTAACAGTTTTAAAAATAATAACTCTTCAGTTTTAATGCTATTTAATTGGAGAATTAAACGCTTAAATCCTTTTGTGTTAGCAGAATCTTTGAAACGGATGAGTCTTTTTTGCAACATTAGCTGTTTCGTTCTGCGGCGGCAATGTTAAAAGTGCACTGATGCACTTGTGCCATGGAGTGGCAGCACATGAACCTTTCTCGACACAGCCAGGTCAGGCCCTCAGCTTGGCCATCCTGCTGGAGTAAAATACTAGGCTGTGAAGGTGAAAAGGATAGTCATTTTCTGACAGTTGAGATTTGGTATAAAATACCAGTGAGAAAACAATTTCTCAGGTTAGTATAAAATGGCCAAATGTAAGTCACATTGGATAGATGGTGTGGAGGTGAATTTCTGCAGGGGTGCTCTCGCCCGTCCACTGTAATTTCAGCGGAAGAGCCGCAGAAACCCTAGAAAATATTTCCAGTCCTTCCGCTGAAGTTACAGCAGAACAAACAAAAGAACCCCTGTGGAAATTCAGTCCTACGACTTCAACAGCAATCATCTATCAGAAAGCATTAGCAGAGTAATCCCTTCATCTTCATAAAGACAATTGTTAAACAGATACAAGTTTTATTGATTGTATAAGAAATAAAAAGGTTAATTCCATGAAGGAGATATTTTGTTCCAATCCAGAAAGAGAGTTTGGTTGTTAATATTAACCAGCAATGACCAAAACTCAAAGTGAAATTACCTGAAGTGAGTCATTTCAAGTTAATTGGCAAATATCTAAATTCATTAGGTTTTCGGTGTGTTTTTAAATGGAAGGATGGAAGGAAATATGAGTGGATGGAAGGAAGGAAATATGAGTGGATGGAAGGAAGGAAGGATGTAAGGAAGAAAGGACGGAAAGAAAGAAAACATGAACTTATAAATCTATCTTTCGCATCCTCAAAAGCACTTCACAGTCAATTAATTACTTTTGAAGTGTCCTCACTGCTGCTATGTTGGCATCGGAATCAGTATGAGTTTTCCAGTTAACAACTACAGAAATGCACTATCTTGTGCAGTTCCCAGGTGACTAGCTGGGCAACCTTATGCTCTTGGTAAAAAGAATTCCAGATTAGACACATTTATAATCATGCAACTACTATCTGCTTTGTCTACATATATTTTTTTTGCAGAGAATGACATATCTTCTATTAGGCTTACGTTTGGAAAACTGACTGCACAATGAAAGAATGAGAGACTGCAAGATATATTAAAAATGATTGCACTTTATTCAGTGGCAGGTGTTAAGCTCTGATATTTGCTCCTTGTGTGTACTGAATACCTCTTTGTTGGTTATGGATGTGCCATATTACCAAGTGCTTCCCCTAGGTGAGTGAATAGCACTTGTGGACAGTTCTGCATCCATCTAGCAAGCTGCAGAGATTATGAAATGCCCCCCCTATCTGTATCTGTGACAAACCCAGATGGAACTGCATCGGCAGAGGTTGTCTTTGCTGGGGTTGCTATGGATCACATTTTTTTGAGGTGATGCAACTGTCGCTTGTGTAGAGTAAATATATACGATTTAGATTGTACATGCCCTCCAATCCCCACAGTCCTAACACCACTCATTCTTTCCCTCTGAATAAATCATGTATTCCTTCTTCACAATAGTCAATTGTTTCTGGTCATATGGTGGCTACGTGTTACACGTGGTGCCCTGCTACGAAACAGTTTTGCCTTTAATGTAAATGCAGTGAGAATTGAGGCAGGGTGATTTCAGGAAATCTTTTCCTGCAGTACATTCTCCCCTCCCAGCCACTACCCCCATTGTGGGATGTGTATTGTAATATGCATAACCCAGCTATTATCACTTCTACCACTTAATTTGTTACATTCTCTGTGTCAGTGCAGTGTCTTATGCCTATTTTTAACAACTACAATTACATCCACAATTCTCCTGTGTTGATACTTCACATTAATTTTCATTTCTTACATTTATCTTTATGTTTACCTGAGCAAGATACTTCAATACTGGCATGCTCGAAATCTCTGCGACGGTTTGAGGTCCATCCTTCCACAAAAAAAAAATCCCGTTTCTCCATTACTGAGTTTAGAAGTACAAGCAGAACCAGGTCGCTAAATTGGGCTATTCTGTTATTGAACTATTTTCTTTTGCACACTTTTACACTGTTTATGTGACTTGTTAGCTGCTTGAGAAGTGTTGGAAGGTTCATTACTGCAGGTGTGCCAGGAACGACAGCAAATTTTATCATTACCACTACCAAAGTTGCATTCCCAGGAACCTCACATTTAAAAAATGAAATTTCCCTCAATTTCATTTGTGGATTGTAAATTATAATGCAAAAAAAAAAGGCATTTAACCTATTGTTCACAAATAATGGCAGAGAAGGCTGAGGGGGGACCTGTTTGAGGTGTACAAAATGATGAGGGGCATAGATAGGGTAGATAGAAAGGAACTTTTCCCCTTAGTAGAGGGGTCAATAACCAGGGGGCATAGTTTCAAGGTAAGGGGCAGGAGGTTTAGAGGGGATTTGAGGAAAAACTTTTTCACCCAGAGGGTGGTTGGAATCTGGAACTCACTGCCTGAAAGGGTGGTAGAGGCAGGAACCCTCACAACATTCAAGAAGCATTTAGATGAGCATTGAAACGCCATAGCATACACGGCTACGGACCAAGTGCTGGAAAATGGGGATTAGAATAGATAGTGCTTGATGGCTGGCGCGGACACGATGGGCCGAAGGGCCTCTTTCTGTGCTGTATAAATCTATGACGCTATGGTTCAAATTGTTTTGTGCAAAGACACCACTGTTTTCTGCCACCAAATATGATCTACCAGACCTGTTGTCTGTGACTGGAGCCAATGGTAAACAGTCTCAACTCCATTTACAGAACAGGACACAGAGGCGGTATGAATCAATTATTAAAAATAACTGCCCACAAGTCATAGAGTGCTGATGGAAATTGTCCAAAAACATTCCTAGAAAAAAATGAAAGGTTAAGATACAGAGAAATGCAATCATTCTAACTGGACATACACACAATAAATGTGGAAAGAGAAACAAAGTTAACGTTTCAGGTCGATGGCCTTTCGTCAAAACCGTTCTGATGAAAGGTTTCTCTCTCCACAGATGCTGCCTGACCTGCTGAGTATTTCCAGCATTTTCTGTCTTTGTTTCAGATTTCCAGCATCGCAGTATTTGGCTTTTGTACCACATATAATAAATAATATGAGCCAATCTCTTGCGGCATTGCCCATGGAGAGCCAAGACCAAATAGCAACACTGATAGCAGTTTGGGAAGGAGAGAAGTACACAGTTGGTTGGAGCACAGAAGTTTCTCTGCTGAACAAGCTGAGAGGATGGGAGAGGCAAAACGGAGGCACTACAGCACCACCATTGGTGGGAGGGTGTAGTTACAGTGGCCAAGAATTTCCAGGATCAATTAAATAGTCAACTGACACTGTAAGTTGGACCGTGTTGCGGCCCGAACCTCCAGAGGTGAATTTATGCAACAATTTACTGGCGAACTGATTAGAATCTGCCACAGCGAGCATAGCGGTGAGTCATAAGTGGCACAGCTAATGCCCAATATGGAACAAAGGGCTATTTAACATTTCCATAAGTGTAAACAAGCTAAATTATTCACATGGGTATCCCATTGTCATATTTAAAAACAATCTTTCTACAGTCTGCACCTTTTGTTGTGAGGCAGAAGTCTGAGAATTAGCTGTTCAACTTTTTTAATGGAGCGGCGCAAAAGTCCCAGGAAATTATGGTGTGGTGTAAGTAATGGCGCGAGGCTCAAGGAAATTCTGGGCCAGTGTGACAAGTTTACATCACAGAATCATAGAATGGGTACAGCACAGAAGGAGGCCATTCGGCCCGTTGAGCCCGTGCCGGCTCTCTGCAAGAGCACCTCAGCTAGTCTCACTCCCCCGCCCTTTCCCCGTAGCACTGCTAATTTTTTTCCTTCAGGTACTTATCCAATTCCCTTTTCAAAGCCACGATTGAATCTGCCTCCACCACTCTCTCAGGCAGTGCATTCCAGATCCTAACCACTCGCTGCGTAAAAAAGATTTTCCTCATGTCGCCTTTGGCTCTTCTGCCAATCACCTTAAATCTGTGTCCTCGGGTTCTCGACCCTTCTGCCAATGGGAACAGTTTCTCTCTATCTACTCTGTCTAGACCCCTCATGATTTTGAACACCTCTATCAAATCTCCTCTCAACCTTCCCTGCACTAAGGAGAACAACCCCAGCTTCTCCAGTCTATCCACGTAACTGAAGTCCTTCATCTCTAGAACCATTCTTGTAAATCTTTTCTGCACTCTCTCTAAGGCCCCCACATCCTTCCTAAAGTGCGGTGCCCAGAATTGGACACAATACTCTAGTTGAGGCCGAACCAATGTTTTATAAAGGTTCATCATAACTTCCTTGCTTTTGTACTCTATGGGGGCGATTTTTTAACCGCTTTCTCTACCTGCCCTGCCACCTTCAACGATTTGTGCACATGCACCCCCAGGTCTCTCTGTTCCTGCACCCCCTTTAGAATTGTACCCTTTATTAGTTTATATTGCCATAGGCAGTTTCCATTGTAAATGTGTATTAGCAATTTATAATGGGAAAAAGTTGACACAAGTCAGAACAGGAAGTAATGTATTGTAGACAGGAAGTGCATGCAAAGGTATGTGTTTTAATGTTATAGAAATAGAGGGAGACATATACACATATACACACACAAGAGAAGGGGCACGTGAATTTACATGCCAGTGGAAGTTAATGTTGTAGCAGTTACTTATAGTTATTCATATGAGGAGTTAAGCCGGCTCCTAACAGAGCAGACCAGATCCTTGGTGAAAATAACATGCAAGCCAAAGGTTGCAAAGCATGAAGTGGAACGCTTGCAGTATCCAAATCTTTGACATTTGGATAAATGGCACCATAAATGGAGGGTGAGGGTAAGACCTGCAAGGCGATCAGAAGGTTGGTGAATGTAATTGCAAACTACTGGGCAGGTGCACATAGTAGGAGGTCTGCAAATGATTCAATAATGCAAAGAGATCAGACGAGGGGAAGGGTGCATTTGATTGCCAAGCTAGGACAGCGGGCAGAAGACTTTACTCACATGATTAATTGTTGAGATTTAAGCACATGGATGAAGGGGGTGAAGTTCAACTTCAGGGGCGCAAAACAGGTGGTGGCGGATCGGCCGGCCGTTATACACCCTACCCGGGTGAGGTGTATGAAGGGTGGTCAGTGTGCTGCTACCCATCTTATACCCTTGCCAACATGGAATTTCATCCCTGAAAGTAGTAAGTTTGAAGCATTGGGGGGATTGGGTCACAATATAGGTCAGGGAGGATGGGATAATGGGCAAGCAGGACTTGATATGGGACAGGATGCGGGCAGCAAATTTTTGGGTGAGCTGGTTTATGGAGGATGGGAGGCCAGCTGTGACAACATTGTGGAGTAATTGAATCTGGAAGTGACAAAGGCATGAATACAGTTTTAGCGGTACATGGGTTGAGGTAGAGGCGGAGGCGGGTGATATTACGGAGAAAGAAGTAAGCTGTCTTTGTAATGGAGAGGAAATAGGGTCAGTAGCTCAGCTTAGAGCTGATCAGGATGCCAAGGTCTGGTTCAGCCCGATACAGTGGCTGGATAAGGAATGGAATTGGTAGCGAGAACACAGAGTTTGTAGCAGAGACCAAAGGTGTTGGCTTTGGTCTTTCCAACGTTTAACTGGAGGAAGTTACAGATCTTCCAAGGCTCGGGCCAGAATTTTGCCAGCGCTCAGGTGGCGAGTTTGGAGGTGGGACATCCGGCAAAATCGCAACGATTGTCTGCGGGCAGGAAACCTGCTGACAACCCGCCTCCAATCAATCTTCCCAAGTGTCGGGTCCCCAATTTGCACATGGATCCGACACCTAGCAGCGAGAAGAGGATTATAGCCACTTAACTGCCTTTTAAAGGTTGTTAACAGGCAGCTAACAGGCTCTTCTGCAATTTTGACAATTCTACTTCGGGCTTCCCGACATCCAGACACCACGCCAGGTAAGTGTGGTGTTTTGTGAGTCTGCTGTAATGTTTCTGCATTGATGACAGCTGCAGAAGTGGTGTGAAGGATCCAATGGTGCACTGGTGAGTTTCAGAGGTAAGAAAATGTTGGGAAATTCATTTTTAATACATTTAGACTTTTCTGTAGGTAACAAGTTTTGAATTGTATGTGTAGTCCCACCTCTTTGGGAGAACCTCTCTCACCAGTGACAGATCGCTTCTGTAACCTCACCTGCAGCTGCCATCTGTTCTAGCCTAAGGAGGGAGTCATTGGAGAGTCTGGGTGCAAGAACTCACCTGTGAAAAGTGATCGTCAGTGCTTGCAGCAACTCAATGCTGTCAAACTGTGAGAAATGAGCTGTCAAAGAAAAATTGTGCGTGGTCCCTTTAAGAAAACCAGCAGAAGATGTGTCATCAAATGACGTCATCTGACCGGCTTCTTCTTAATTGGCCGGCAAGCCCGCAGGGCGGGCTTAACAAAGCCAATTGACGTAAAATCACGTCTGTGGGCCGGATGAAGTTGGGGGCGGGACTGGAACCTGGAAACCAGCTGACCCGTTCCCAAGCCACATCGATCGCTAAAATCGTGGCCTAGAAGTCTGACAGCATAAAGAAAGTGGGGGAGGGGTTGCAAGGGGGTGGGGTCGAGAGAGCTGCAGGAGAGGTATAGCTGGGCATCTTCAATGTATATGTGGAAGCTGAACACTGTGTCTACGAATGTTGTCACCAAGGGCCAGCATTGTTGAAGAGAAAAAGGTTGGGGCAATAGACAGAACCTTAGGGGACTATGAATTGACTGCTGTGGTGGGGAAGAGAAGCTGTTGCTAGATATGCTCTGGCAAGAACAAAACCATGCAAGGCATGCCCCATGGGGCTAAAAAACTGAGGAAGACATTTGAGGAGGATGGTGTGGTCAACGGCTAAAGAGAAGTCGAGGAGGGATAATGCACCACAGTCACAGAGAAGGTTGTTCGTAACTTTGGTTACAGCCATTGTGGTGCTGTGCGAAGACCTGATTGGGTACCATACCCATATTACAAACCCCACTAACAAATTAGGGGCAGTGTTGTAGACTGCTCTCACTGTGGCTGTCTGTGAGAAGGTCAAATCTCCTATTGGCTCTGATGGCAGGACTTGCAGATCTTGACGACTAGGTATCACAAACACGAATAAGGAAAGGTTGAGCAGAGGTGAATTATATCATTAAATCTGCTCTCTACTGGATCTTCAGCAAAGCCTTAGTGCCCAATGGGAAAGAATGCCATAAACAAAGAAACAAATCCCAAATTCAAAACATGTGCATACTCATAGGCTTGTACATGTGCAGTGTTGTCTTTATATCTGGTGTTTAAGGTGCTGTAGAAACTGTTCTGTAACATAAACAGGTGGTTTTCATGGCACTGTGGCCCGGAAACAATAACTGAAGCAGTTGTGCAATATAAACGCGTATTAAAAGTTTGGAGCAGATTTCGAGGTCAATAGAGGTTTTAGAAACAGATGGCAGAATTTAATTTACAGAAAAGACTGGTTGAAATTGTAGCCAATTTGTACTGACTGCGGATTTTGACTTGTCACTTTTTCACTGCAGCCTTCCCTGCAATTCAGTTTTTGACGTTCTTCTCCGAGTCTGTGCTGTGCGTCCAACTATTTGGAGGTTTTGGGATGGAATTAAGATATTGCCTCAGGGTCCTGGTGCCAAATCATCATCTTTTCGCATCAAAAATCATTGCAATGAAGCCCATAACTACAGTAATGATCAGCTCCTTGGCACACAGTGGCCTGAGATTAAATCCCAGAAGTAATGCACATTAGCGCAGACTTGAGAGTTGGTCTTTACAAGCAATTTTTCTTTACAGTCAAAATGACATGCTTGACTGCAATTAAAAATGGCCCACCCAGTCCCGATTGTTAACTCGGCATTGGTTTTAAGAGAATAATATGCAGTAATAAATTAAAACTGGACTCGGACAATTTGGAGCCAGTGAGAGTTGTAAACAGACTGAAACAGTCTATTCGGCCCAATTGGTCCATGCCGGTGTTTATGCTCCACACAAGTCTCCTCCCAGCCCTCTTCATCTAACCACTTCAGCATGTCCTTCTATTCCTTTCTCCCTCATGTGCTTATCTGGCTTCCACTTAAATGCATCTATGTTGTTTGCCTCAACTACTCCCTGTGGTAGCAAGTTTCACATTCTAACTACAGGAAACTCTTTTCTATCTGGCACCAGCGGGACCGGCGTGGTGCCGGTTTATCAAAAAGTCCGGATTACAGAGAGGTATAGTAAAAGGTATGAAAGCTCCGTACACACCAACAAATCCAGGCTTCCCTGTTGCTTAGCAACAGGTGCAGGAAGACCACAAGATCCAAGCGTCCCTGTTGCTTAGCAACAGGTGCAGGCACTCCGACCACAAGATCCAAGCATCCCTGTTGCTTAGCAACAGGTGCAAGAACCTGGCCACAGATCCAGGAACAGGCCACTAATATGAAGTAAAACTTACCTGAACCTACTCCTGAATTTTGCCAGTTAACAGAGATTTCCGGTTATTTAGGTGCCGGATAAAAAAGAGTTTCCTGTACTCTCTGGGTAAAGAAGTTTCTCCTGAATTCCCTATTGGATTTATTGGCTACTATCTTATATTTATGGCCCCTAGTTTTGATCTCCCCCACAAGTGGAAACATCTTCTCTACGTCAGAAACATCTTCTCTGTATCTTATTGCTGCAGTAAGCCCTGTTCACCCAGCAATTACAATACACTAGACAGTATAACTCAATCAAGTAAAATCTTGATTGGCACCAGGACCCTGAGGCAATATCTAATTCTATCCCAAAATCTCCAAATATGTTCACTTAAATATTTCTGCAAACCTGAGCAAATAATTCACCTCAGTAAAGGTTTTTGACCAAGGTTTGGAGGTAAATAAGTAGCTTTGCAAAACAGACTTAACCTTTCAGAAATGTACTGCTTGGTGATGCAAATTGTACCAGTAAACACTATCTCCATTGGTCAGTCACTCGGTAACTATAGAGCACAGTTTAAAATCATCACCGGAAAATGAAGGGAGAGCGTGGAAGATTTATTTCTTTTAATCACAGATCGAGTTCTGAGGAAGGCGAACATCCTACAATAAACAAGGGTGGAATCAGAACCATGAAACATTTCAAAGAATGAAGCGGATAATTATTTGAAAAAGAAAACTTGAGAAGGGTTTGGGGAAAGGGTCTAAGTGAACAGCTCTGTCAGAGAGGCTGAATGGAATTAAGAAGAGAAAGACTTGCATTTCTATAATGCCTTTCACAACCTCAGGACTTCCCAAAGCACTTTTACAGCCAATGAAGTACTTTTGAAGTGCAGTCACTGCTGTAATGTAGGAAACGCGGCAGCCAATTTGCGCACAGCAAGCTCCCACAAACAGCAATAAGATAGTGACCAGATAATCTGTTTTGGTGATGTACATCCTTCTGTGCTGTAAAGTTCTATAATTCTATACAAGCCTTGGTAAAAAAAATCAATGTTTTTACTTAGATATGTATATCACGAACACTGCCCTCACGTCATTAACTTTGACAACACCAATACTTTGTTAGTTTAAGTTCCTGAGGAGTCAAATGCTACTAACTGAACACAATCAGCGTCAACAACAAACCAACAGTCAAATGCATGGAAAATCACTTACTAGTTGGTGAAATTCCCAAAACCTTTTTTTTTTTTAAGAAACCAAATAAAAAGATGTCAAGTAACTATGCAAGTGATACTGTTGGTGGTTGGCTGTACATTTCCTAGTATACGGTTTTCAAAAAGGACTTGCTGTCCCAAAGTGTGATGAGAAGAAACCACTTGCCTAGATGGTAAAAATCTAATAGCAAGTTTAAAAGTTAAGAAGGGGACACTTCAGCAGTTATGGGCTAATTTTATGAATCCCCATTTTCAAAAGGAACCCCGTGTGCGGTGAGAAGAAACTTTGGTTCAAATCAGATATATGTTATCAGAGTTATGGTGACAAAAGATTGGGTGGTACAATAAATAAGTATGTAACTTTTCCCAGAATTGGCATCTGGCTTCAAATCAATGTCAACCTAATAGAATCGACACTCTTATAACGAACAATAGCTGTTAATAGTCTCGAATGAAAAAAATTTGGACAACTTCGGCTTCGAAGTGGATGCCAGACTACAGTACACAACTTGCCAGCTATTGTTTATGAAGATGGAAGGGAGGAAAGAAATGTAACATTAGTTTAACAAGGGATCCTCTTTTGAGGCTGAAGTTAAGAAACATTATATAGAATGTGATGGGACAACTCCATATTGCCACTTAATGAACGCTATACCTAACTGGGCTGACTGTACTCCAATTTCCGCATCAACACAGCACAGAAGTTGCAGTATAACTGTGGTTTTCAGATACTAACATAAGAACATAAGAAATAGAAGCAGGAGTTGGCCATATGGCCCCTCGAGCCTGCTCCGCTATTCAGTAAGGTCATGGCTGATCTTCTACCTCAACTCCACTTTCCCGCCCTGTCCCCATATCCCGTGGTTCCCTTAGTGTCCAAAAAGTGTGAATGAACTTTTCCTGAGGTAGCCTCATCCACTTGGGCTTCGTGCTTGCTGCAGTATAAGAGCAACAGGCGTGAACTACAGTTTTAAATAAGATTACGGTCTAGAAATTGGGTTGGGGCGCCAAAGTGGTGCAAAAGTCGGCAGAGCGCAGGGTTTAGCGCAGCGATCGGAGTGATACCGATCGCCAGATATTCAGTTTCATTGCCCCTCGAGGGACACGGGGCGAGGCTCGAGGCGCTCCGCATCCCTCTTAGGGCGCTGAAACTGATAATCGCAGCGCAACGCGCCGCAGCGCCACACGTTGCGGCACGGCACGCTGCGGTACTGCAGGCCTTCCTCCCACTGTTAAGGGGGAGGTGCCTGCAACAGCGCGAGCCCCGATCGCGAGTGCCGGCAAATGAGCCCGGCACCAAGGAGAAGTGCCGGGCTCTCGGGAAACAGCCGGCAATGCCACGGGGGGGGGGGGGGGGGGGGGTGGTTAGGAGGCCGGGGACGGAGGTGCTGGCAGGCGGCCGCCCCGCACCTCCACCTTAACTTGCGCCGCTGCCGGCACAGTAAGGCCCCGTGAACCGGGCGCGGGTAGCGAGCGGCGCAAATGCGGCGTTCGCTACCAAATATCGTGAACGGCGCATGAATGGGGCGCTGCGCACACCGATGACGTCATCGGTGGCGGCGCAGCGCAAATGCCTAATGCCACCATTAGCGCCCCTACTGAATATCGCCAGAGACGCAGCCAGTGGCGCTACAGCCACTGACTGCCTCTTTAGGCGATAACAGGTGGCGCTACTCACCCAATTTCTCCCCCTACATGTTTAATATTAAGGACCTGACAGGACAGTTGATTATTACCCATAAAAAGGCCATTAAGAATGCCGAGTACAATCAGCAGTTAAAATGAGGGTGAATCGTTCATCCCCAAGCTTGTCGTTCCTTACTTTGATGGGCAGATGATACACAGCACATTAATATCCACACACAGACATAGAGCTTAACATCTCTGCAGTCCCAGAGAAATAAAAGACAACATATTTGCAATTTTGTTGTATAATTAATATCAAAAAATATTTTCAGTTGCAAGTATATCAAACTCAGTACTTGGATCCCTAGTTAATGTTGTTAATTACATGTTCTGCTCTGTATCTCCGTGTAAAACACATTTCCCACCATTCTCCAGAAATCCTACTAATCAAAAAATATAGAATGATTTTGAATTACAATTTTAAGCTCTCTCTGACAGCTTAGACACTAAATGCATCACGGTGGTGCAGTGTTATTCAGACTAAGATGAACCCTGGTTCAATCCCTGATCTTGGCTAATGTAGTTGATCTCACCCTACGAAGTGGTGGGGGAGTCCCTGATCCTGACTGCTACCCAGCGATCCCCGCTGGAGAGTGCACTTGTGTGAACATTGGGCATGGACAGGACCGGGCTCAGCCGTCATATTCTACATGATGGAATAGCCTGCCGACACTCTGTCTAATTTAAACACAGGAAGAACGGTCACCTAGGCGCGGTCCCATAAGGCTGTCCGCGCTCTTGGGATATGCGCCCAACTATGAATAAGTGCCTTCAGACGAGAGGAAACATTGGGAAAAATTGAAAAAAAAAAGTTTCAGTTTACAGACAATAATCTGACCTACATTCTACAAATGCTGTGATTTTCAAATCTCCTCTTCAGGCAGTAAGAAATAAAGAAAGACTTGCATTTATATAGCACCTTTCACAACCTCAGGAAGTCCCAAAGTGCTTTACAGACAATGAAGTACTGTTTGAAGTGTAGTTGCTGTTGTAATGTAGGAAACGTGGCAGCCAATTTGTGCACAGCAAGGTCCCACAAACAGCAACATGATAATGACCAGATAATCTGTTTTAGTGATGTTGGATGAGATAAATGTTGGCCAGTACACTGGGGTGAACGTCCCTGCTCTTCTTCAAAATAGTGCCATGGCATTTTTTATGTCTACCTGAGAGGGCAGGCAGGGCCTCGGTTTAATGTCTTACCTGAAAGACGGCATCTCCAACAGTGCAGCACTCCCTCAGCACTGCACTGGTGTGTCAGCCTAGATTTTGTGCTCAAATCCCTAGGGTGGGATTTGAACCCAACCTTCTGACTCAGAGGCAAGATTGCTACCAACTGAGCCATGGCTGACACTAGATCAGTAATAAGAGTTTTGGCAATTTATCAATTGTACACCATTTCACTCAAACATGCAATGAAATAAATGCTGACATCACAGAGGACCATTGCACTTCAGTTTAAGGCACAGGATTTGATTGAGAATATTTCTATCCATGTCGCAATACTTTTTCTCCCAGTGGCAGGTATTGCTAAAAATGGAATAAAACCATTCCTAGGAGGTTCATACACATATTAAAAAACACACACATACAGTGTATTTAAACACAAGGGGCCTGATGCTCCAGAGTTCTCCCAATTGCCTGCTGTGGCTTTGGCGGAAGATTGGCAGAACAGCAGAAACTGTCTCTCTTAACTTATGTCACCATTTCTCCAGGGATTCCGCTAATCACCCGCCAAAGAAACCCTGTTTATATCGCGCCTTTCATGACCTCAGGACATCCCAAAGTGCTTTACAGCCAATAAAGTGCGTTTGAAGTGTAGTCACTGTTGTAATGTAGGGAAATGCGGCGGACAATTTGCACTCAAGGTCAAGGCCAAGGTCCCATAGTCAGAAGTGAGATAGTGACTGATAATCTGCGTTGTTTGAGGGAGAAATATTGGCCAGGACACTAGGAGAACTCCCCTGTTCCTCTTTGAATAGTGCCATGGGATCTTTTAGATCCACCCCGAGAGGGCAGATGGGTCCCCATTTTAACATCTCATCCAAAAGCCAGCACCTCCAACAGTGCAGCACTCCCTCAGTACTGCAATGGAGTGTCAACCTGGATTATGTACTCAAGTCTGTGGAGTGGGACTTGAACCCATGACCTTCTGACTTAGAGGCAAGCGTGCTACCTTTAGGCCAAGGCTGACACCTTTAAATTCAAGATAGAGTTGTAATCTCAAAGACGGGTTTGGACAAAGAAGGGACTTAAGCCCATTTGGTATCATCCTTCCTAACTACCAAGCCAAGAAGCTACAGCATATTTGCAGGATTTCAACACATCCACAGAAACACATCTCAAGGCACTATTTTTCTCACATTCTTTTAAGAGTATTTATATACTCCAGGATACGGCCCGCTTAAAAGCCTCAACTATTTCTCATCATAATACACTTTACGTTGCTAATTTTGTATGGTAAAACATCAAAATTGACATTAAACAGAAATAGTTACAAACATAGAAACATAGAAAAATAGGAGCAGGAGTAGGCCATTTGGCCCTTCGAGCTTGCTCCTCCACCATTCAATATGATCATGGCTGATCCTCTATCTCAATACCATATTCCTGCTCTCTCCTCATACCCCTTGATGCCTTTTGTGTCTAGAAATCTATCTATTTCCTTCTTAAATATATTCAGTGACTTGGCCTCCACAGCCTTCTGTGGTAGAGAATTCCACAGGTTCACCACCCTCTGAGTGAAGAAATTTCTCCTCATCTCAGTCCTAAATGTCCTACCTTGCATCCAGTCTGTCTAGCCCTGTCAGAATTTTATACGTTTCAATGAGATCCCCTCATTCTTCGAAACTCTAGTGAATACAGGCCTAGTCGACCCAATCTCTCCTCATACGACAATTCTGCCATCCCAGGAATCAGTCTGGTGAACCTTCGCTGCACTCCCTCTATGGCAAGGGATTTGCATTTGCATATAAGTACTGTGTATGAGACCAATGATATCACTGGTTGAGAGTTACTCAAAATCACACTTTGCTGTCGCATGGACCAAGTCTGCATTAGTGGAGATGGAAACTCTAATTGGCAAAGCAGCCATCTATAAGTATGAAATTAGATAAAAGTGAATACCAAATCATTTATGAAAAATGTGAAGAAAAATTAGCAAACAATTGAGACTAAGGCCACTATGTGGTCTTTTTCGGGAATATTCCTTTAAGTTTAGATCTGTCTTAAACACTTCCAACCCCAAGCATTTCAAAAGCAATCACAAAAGGGGGTTCCAATTTATCATAAAATTATATTTTTCATCTGCATGTGTGGAGATTAAGCAAGGTCTTCCTGTGAGTGGGATAAACTGGATATCCCACTGCTCTCTGTTGTACATTCACTTCATACAACACAATGAAAGATACGCATGCTTTATGCATTAATCCCCCTGCCCCAGAGACCATGAATACTTCCTATAGCCACACCCAACCAAGTCTCTCTATGGCTATTTTAAAGGCACAATGGCTGCATTATATTTGAAAACAACTGGGAGGTTTAACTAAAAAGAATACATTTTTGAAGGCATTAGATTAGAATATAAGATTAAATGTATGAGATTTAGGACAAGAGAGCAGAAGAATATTTTGTTTTAAACAGAGGCTTGTGGGGCTATGGGATGTACAATAGTTAGCGATTGGCACAGAAACCATGTAAACATTAACAAAATGGTTAGCTAGGTGATTGAAACAAAGAGAATAAAAGGAGATAGGAATAGAACGGGCACATGAGATTAGGACTACCGCTTGTGTGCAGGGTAAAATAAACATGGACTGGTTGGGCTGAAGGAGCAGTTGCTGTGTTGTAATTTCCATGCGTGGAATGCAAGGGAAAATATCTTCCCAATCACCATCAGTTAAAAACATGCAGGCATGCAGATAACGGTGACATAGGAAGAAACCTACCATTGGCAGTATTAGACTGATCAAGTTAAATGGGTCATTCTTGTTACCAAAACAAGAAGGCAATAACAATAAAGTTGATTTTATTTATGGGCCGCTTCACAGAGAAATTCATTTAAATAAAACTTTTTCATCTTTGCCTGTACCTTCTGTCAAAAATCAGAGAAAGGTGAAGGAACAAATCCCCTCAAACCAGCTGGCGGAGTGACAACCAAGGCATAAATGGAGTAACTACAGCAGCTCTTGAAAAACATTTTTTTTTTTTTTTTTTTAAATACGCCAACTCAAAGCCAGGACTGTTGTCAAAATATAATGACACTATTGCCAGAGGGTATGAAAATCTGCCGGATTGGAATTTGTCCTGGAGTGGTTCTTGCATTGGTAGGATTCTGAATCTGCAGAGATTGCCGGGATGTAGCTGTTGGTCAGTTACTGGAGTGAGATCATTTTTGCATTAAAAAAAATTATGCAAAAATCAAAATATTGAAGGTAGGAAAAATACCAAAGATATGGTGAGAATTTCTTGGTGTATTTATCAGAAAATAATTTTAAATGGAGGAGTACGTAACAAAGGTAGCGGGATAGCGAGTTGAGAATCATTATGTGATGCTAAAAGCAGGGAACATAAGAAATAGGAGCAGGAGGTCATTTGGTCGTTCGAGCCTGCTCCGCCATTCAATAAGATCATAGCTGATCTTCTACCTCATCTCCACTTTCCTGCACTATCCCCATATCCCCTGATTCCCTTAATATCCAAAAATCTATCGATCTCTGTCTTGAGTATACTCAACGAATGAGCCTCCACAGCCCTCGAGTAGAGAATTCTAAAGATTCACAACACTCTGAGTGAAGAAATTTCTCCTCATCTCAGCCCTAAATGGCTGACCCCTTATTCTGAGACTGTGACCCCTAGACTCCCCAGCCAGGGGAAACATCCTCCCTGCATCTCCCCTGTCAAGCCCTGTAAGAATTTTGTATGTTTCAATGAGATCACCCCTCATTCTTCTAAACTCCAGAGAATATAGGCCTAGTCTACTCAATCTCTCCTCATATGACAATCCCCCCATCCCAGGAACCAGTCTGGTGAACCTTCATTGTACTCCCTCTATGGCAAGTATATCCTTCCTTAGGTAAGGAGACCAAAACTGTACACAATACTCCAGGTGTGGTCTCACCAGGGCCCTATATAATTGCAGTAAGACATCTTTACTCTTATAATCAAATCCTCTTGTAATAAAGGCCAACATACCATTTGCTTTCCTAATTGCTTGCTGTACCTGCATGATAACTTTCAACGATTCGTGTACAAGGACAACAGGTCCCTCTGAACACCAACTATTCCCAATCTCTCACCATTTAAAAAATACTCTGCTTTTCTATTTTTCCTACCAAAGTGGATAACTTCACATTTCTCCACATTATATTCCATTTGCCTTGTTCTTGCCCACTCACTTAGCCTGACTATAGCCCCTTGAAGCCTCCTTGCATCCTCCTTACAACTTACATTCCCACCTAGCTTTGTATCTTCAGCAAACTTGGATATATATTACATTTGGTCCCATCATCCAAATCATTGATGTAGATTGCGAATAGCTGAGGCCCAAGCACTGATCCTTGCAGTACCCCACTAGGTACAGCCTGCCAACCCGGAAATGACCTATTTATTCCTACTCTCTGTTTTCTGTCTGTTAACCAATTCTCCATCCATGCTAATATATTACCCCCAATCCCATGAGCCCTAATTTTGTTTAATAACCTCTTGTGTGGCACCTTATTAAATGCCTTCTGAAAATCCAAATACACCCCATCCATTGATTCTCCCTTATCTGCTTCTTAGGCAGTCCCTTGGAACCGAGGATGACTTGCTTCCACATTAAAAATGAGTTTGCAGGTGACTGATTAGTCCAATGCGGGACCTACAGTCTCTGTCACAGGTGGGGCAGGCGGTGGTTGAAGGGGGGGGGGGCGGTGGGCGGGGTGCTTGGTTGACGTGCGCTCCTTCTGCTGCCTGCGCTTGGCTTCTGCTTGCTCCCGGCGAAGAGACTCGAGGTGTTCGGCGCCTTCCCGGATGCTTCTCCTCCACTTTGTGCGGTCTTGGGCCAGGGATTCCCAGGTGTCGATGGGGATGTTACATTTTTTCAAGGAGGCTTTGAGGGTGTCCTTGAAGCATTTCCTCTGCCCACCTGGGGCTCTCTTGACGTGCCGGAGCTCCAAGTAGAGCGCTTGTTTTGGGAGTCTCGTATCGGGCATGCGGACAATGTGACCCGTCCATTGGAGCTGATTGAGCATGGTCAAAGCTTCGATGCTGGGGATGTTGGCCTGAGCAAGAACACGGACGTTGGTGCACCTATCCTGCCAATGGATTTGCAGGATCTTGTGGAGGCAGCATTGGTGGTACCTCTCCAGTGCTTTGAGGTGCCTGCTGTACATGGTCCATGTCTCCCTTATCTATTCTGCTAGTTACAACCTCAAAAAACTCCCAACAGATTTGTCAAACACGATTTCCCTTTCATAAATCCGTGTTGACTCTGCCCAATCCTATTATTATTTTCTAAGCGCCCTGTCCTTAATAATAGATTTTAGCATTTTTCCTACTACTGATGTCAGGCTAACTGGTCTGTAGTTCCCCGTTTTCTCTCTCCCTCCTTTATTAAATAGTGGGGTTACATTTGCCACCTTCCAATCCACGGGAACCATTCTAGAATATATAGAATTTTGGAAAATGACAACCAATGCATCCACTATCTCTATAGCCACCTCTTTCAAAACCCTAGAAACCCTAGGATGTAGGCTATCAGGTCCAGGGGATTTATCGGCTTTCAGTCCCATTAATTACTCCAGTACTATTTTTTTAGTAATACTAATTTCTTTCAGTTCCTCATTCTCGCTAGTGCCTTGGTTCTCTCCACTATTTCTGGGAAGTTTTTTGTGTCTTCTTCCGTGAAGACAGACACAAAGGGCTCGAGTTTCCAAGCCCCATGGAGGCGGGTTTGGAGGCGGGAGTGGGGGGAAAATTGCAGAATCGGGGGGCATGAACCCTTTCCGCCTCCAAACCGCCTCCATGCCCGTTTCAAAGGAGGCAGGTACCTGACCTGTGCTGGGAGCCACCTCCCCGAGGCGGGAAGGGGATTAGTGGCAATTAACTGCCTGTTAACAGATAGTTAACAGGCAGTTTTTGGCCTAATCCCTATTTTTAGCCCTGAAGTGTGGGCTGCCCGACGGCTCCAAACCACACCAAGTTAGCGAGACGGACCGTCGGGCTGAAGGGCTTGGAGGGTACGAGATGTCCGGTGTTCAGGTGAGTGATGGGTGCATGAGTGCAGAGGTAAGTGTGTTTGGTGTGTGTAAAGTGTTTAAATAAGTTTTACTTACCTTTACTCACTAATGCAGGCTTCCTCCCTTCAGGTCTTGGGAGTCCCTCATCTCACCGGCACAGAAAGCAGAATGGCCGTGAGCTGTCAAAAGTTGCAGCATTCTGCTTTCTGTTCTGGAGAGATTTTTTAACTGAGTCTGTGGAGAAGGACTTAAGTTAGAAGTCAGATTGTCAGTGTTTGACAGCTTCACAGAGCTGTCAAATGCTGATATTTCATCTGTCAAAAGCTCTTGACAGATGAAATGTCAATCCCCGACATCACCTGTAACCAGGTGTCCCTTAATTGGCCTGCTGAGCCCGCTGGGCGGGCTCAACAAGGTCAATCAAGGGAAAATCGCGTGGATTGGCCACAAATCGATGGAGGCGGGACTACAACCCAAAAAGTGGGAGTCCCTCCTCCATCACGTCCCCATTGACAAAATCCAGCCCAAAGGCCGCGATTTTGTCAGCCGTGTCGGGATGGGTGCGGGACAGCTGGTTTCCGGCTTCCAGTCCCATCCCCAGCTATCTCCGCTCCACAGATGTGATTTTCCCTTGATTGGCCTGGTCAATGCGGGCTTACCGGCAAGTTAACAGGAAACGGGTCTGATGATGCATCATCTACCGGTTTCCTTAAAGGGACCAAGCACAATTTTAATTTGACAGTTGATTTCTCAGTGTTTGACAGCATTGAGGTGCTGAAAACACTGACAATCACTGCACAAAGGAGAACTCTTGCACCCAGGCTCCCAATGACTCCCTCCATATGCTGGAATAGATGGCAGCTGCAGGTGAGATGGCAGAAGCAATCTGTCAGTGGTGAGAGAGGTTCTCCCAATGAGGTGGCACTGGACATGGATTTAAACACTTGTAAGCTAAAGAAATCTGTAAATGTTTTAAAAATGCAGTAACCAACATTTTCTTTGCTCTGAAACTTATCATGTGCAACATTGGACCCTTCACACCACTTCTGCAGCTGTCATCTTTTCACAAACATTACACCAGATTCACAACACGCCACACTTACCTGGCGTGGTGTCCGGACATCGGGAAACTCTGGAAAATCCAAAACCAGGCTGAAAACTGCTGACAAGTACCTGTTAATAGGCAGGTAATTGCCTTTAATCCGTTTCCCGCCGCTAGGTGTCGGATCCATTCGCCAATCGGGGACCTGACACTTGGGAAAGCTGTTTGGAGGCGGGTTGACGGAGGGTTCGGAACCCGCCATCAATCAAATCGAATTTAACCTCTGATGCACCTACAAACCCGCCCTCTGAGCACTGGCAAAATCGCGGCCAGAGGGTACAACCACCCCCAAAGTATGTTTAATGTCTCTGCCATTTCCTTATTCCCCATTATAATTTCTCCTGTCTCAGCCTGTAAGGGACCCACATTTACTTTCGCTAATCTTTTCCTTTTTACATACCTATAGAAGCTTTTACAGTCTGTTTTTATATCGCTCGCTGGTTTACTCTCATAATCTATTTTCCCTTTCTTTATCAATTTCTTGGTCCTCCTTTGCTGAATTCTAAAATCCTCCCAATCCTCAGGCTTACTATTTTTAGCAACATTATAAGCCTCTTCCTTCGATCTAATACTATCTTTAATGTCCCAGAGGATTTCGTGATATGGATCTTAATGACTGAATGTTAATCAAGACATTTTAACTGGAGACATTTGGTGATAAGTGGCAAAATTATTGAATTCTTTTTGACTTCAACTAAGCTTGAAAATATTCGTTGATGTTGTTACACACAAGGGGAAACTTCACAAGGCAAGGCTCCTAGTACAGAGCTTTGCTCAGTGGAATCATGGATTAGCGAATTGGGCATGCTGACATCGCCACCCAATTCTCTGTTCAACAGTATCATCAAGCGAGGTGCCTTGCCTTGCAAAATGTACCCTACAGTGAATTGTGGAAAACTTCACCCATTGTGTATAGATATAGAATATGATAACCTTAAACAGTTTGAATCATCAAAAGAAAATCCATTTAATTTTGATGTGGTGTCATTTACTTATGAGAAGTATATCATCAAAGCTCGAGCGTAATATAGTTTCAATAAGGAGGAAATGTTTAATCGTGGGATTATTTACAAAGGCTAATTAGGATATTAACTGAGGAAGAACATTGTTAATAATTAACATATATTGGTTTCCTGTTTGTTTGAATCTTTATTCAATGCAAACCATTCCTGAAAAGGAAAAGATTAAATGTTCCAACTTCTTTGATCTAAATGTCAGGCCTGTTAGGAGAGAAATGTTTTGTTGCAATTACAGTCAATTTGATTATCTTTCATATTAAACTGTAGTTCTGATGTGATTCTGAATCCAACAAACCTCCCCTCATTAGAAAAAAAAAATGTAGATGTTGCATGTTTTCTTCAAATTAAAGTAAGTGTTCAATTATCTTGCACACTTCTTTGTCTGAAGTTTACTTTTGACACCGCTTTTTGCAAGTTATCCTCAGCAATTCAATCATTCCTACTTGAATTAACCAGTCATGAAGCCAACCTCAATCATGAACCCATTACCGTCTGGAACCCAATACCTCACTTATAACAAAGAAAAAGCAAGCCAAATTGGGAGGGGCAAGACTGATAGCTCAGCTCCAATGTGACACTGTAAAGTCTATGGCCGCGATTCTGCCGGTGCTCAGAGTGTGGGTTCAGAGGCGGGTCCACTGTCAAAATTGAAATGATTGACAACGGATTGGGAGCCCGATCCAAACCCGCCTCCATATAAGTTTCCAAAGTGTCGGGTCTACGATTTCAGAACAGACCCAACACCAAGTGGCAGGGGAGGCATTTAAAATAATTAAATGCTTATTAACTACTATTTTGCCAGCCTATTTCTATTTTTCCACTTTTTTAATGGGCTTCATGTCGTTCGGAGGTCACGTCAGGGAGGTACGTTGGGTTCTCTATGTCTCCCCATTGCGGTGAATAGCTGAAAGCTACAAAAGTGGTACGAAAGCTATCATTTCACAGCTGTTCACTTTCCAATGTCAGAAGCTTGAGCCTTCAGGACTTGGAAGACACTTTTGAACTTTATGCAGTTTGGAAGTGTTTGGAGTAAACTATCTATCCATGGTTACCTCCTTGGAGCAAGCTCTCTCATCATTGACAGATCACTTCTGTCATCTCATCTTCAGCTGCCTATTCCAGCAAAAATCTCACCTTGGTCCTCTGGATCCCTCCACGATCAGCCCCAACACCAACATCACCAGGCACACCAACAACACTACCAACCTTCCCCACAATCACCTGATCTTGCACAGGACACAGGGCATCAGCATCTGACAACATTGTTGCCCAGGAGGCACAGCGATGGCATCAATATGGCCAGATTTACTTCACTTGACACTGTACACCCTGGCTGCCAACACCCCACACCAGCACCATAAAGCATCCCTATAATGTCCAAGCCATTCCTTTCACATGGGGGGAGGGGACGGAAGTTATGTCTGAACATTCACTGGAACTCACTAAGGCACTTCCAAAAGTGAGCACAAATCTGTCCAATAGGCAAAAGCGTTGAAAATATAGATTTCAATGTTTGACAACACATTAACAGAATCTTCGCATGAACATTGGCTAAACCACCCAGGTGCCTACCCTTGTGTGTTGTTAGTTGGTATCATTGGACTAGGATGAGGGTGAGTGTGAGGGGTGGCTAGTGAGATAGGGAAGTGATAATGTAGATAGAGGGGGATGGGTGGAGGTGCAAGGTAAGTTGATGTGAGTAATTTGCAGACGACACAAAGCTGGGTGGGAGGGTAAGCTGTGAGGAGGATGTCGTGAAACTCCAGTACGATTTGGACAGGTTGGGTGATTGGGCAGAAACATGGTAAATGCACTATAATGTGGATAAATGTGAAGTTATCCACTTTGGTGGCAAAAACAGGAAGGTAGATTATTATTTGAATGGCAATAGATTGGGAGAAGGGGAAGTGCAAAGAGACCTGGGTGTTATTGTGCACCAGTCGCTGAAGGTAAGCATGCAGGTGCAGCAGGCGGTTAAGAAGGCAAATGGTATGTTGGCCTTCGTAGCAAGAGGGTTCGAGTACAGGAACAAGGATGTCTTGCTACAGTTGTACAGGGCCTTGGTGAGACCGCACCTTGAGTATTGTGTGCAGTTTTGGTCACCTTACCTGAGGAAGGACGTTCTTGCCATGGAGGGAGTGCAGCAAAGATTCACCAGGCTGATACCTGGGATGGCAGGAATGACGTATGAGGAGAGAGTGTGTCGATTGGGCTTATACTCACTGGAGTTTAGAAGATTGAGAGGGGATCTCATCGAAACCTATAAAATTCTGTCAGGTCTGGACAGACTAGATGCAGGAAGGATATTTCGGATGGCCAGGCAGTCCAGAACCAGGGGTCATAGTCTAAGGATAAGGGGTAAGCCATTTAGGACTGAAATGAGGAGGAATTTCTTCACCCAGAGAGTGGTGAACCTGTGGAATTCTCTGCCACAGAGGGCGGTGGAGGCCAGTTCATTAAATATATTCAAGAAAGAGTTGGATATATTTCTTGAGGCTAAAGGGATCAAGGGATATGGGGAGAAGGCAGGGACAGGGTACTGAATTGAATGATCAGCCATGATCTCATTGAATGGCGGAGCAGGCTCGAAGGGCCGAATGGCCTACTCCTGCTCCTATCTTCTATGTTTCTATGTAAAGATGTGCAGGAGTAGGGTAGGGAAGGCAGAGTGATGGGGAAGTGATGAGTGGCACAGCAGGATGAGGTTGAGTGGGGCTTGGCAGTAATGTTTCGTGATCTACTGAGATCATTGAAAGGTTTGTGCCACTGGAGCCAGGGACTCCTGATAATATCCCTGCTTGTGTCCTCCTGTGCAATGTGCAACCAGGCTGCATTGGTCTCCTGGGGAGGTGTCTTCCACCCATGGGAAGGAAAGAGAACCTCCCTGCGTGTTGTGACTCCCTCCATAAGCATATGGAGGGAGTAATGGGAGTGCCTGGGTGCAGCCGTGCACCTCTGTGCAGTGCTTGTCAGTGTTTGCAGCATCTCAATGCTGTAGATCACTGACAGCACAACTGTCAAAATCAATTTGGACACGGCCCCTTTAAGGAAACCAGCTGATGATGCATCATCAAATGACATCATCAGACCTGCTTCCGTTTAATTGGCCGGGAACCTCGCAGGGCGGGCGTAACAAGCTCTATTAACGTCAAATCGCTTGGAGAATGCGGGCTGCAGTAGACAGCGGGCTGGGACCGCGACACCGACCCCCATCGCCTCGGTTGGTGAAATCTTGGCCTATGAATTCAAACACCTCAGAATCAAATTAGATTTGGGATTTCCTTTAGATCTTAATCAGACTTTGTAGCTTTTGTGAAAGACAAAAATATAGAAAGCAATTCACTTGCTAGCAGTAAGAGATAAACCATGATTCATTATCATCTAAAATTTCACACTAGGGCTCAATTCTCCAGCACTTAATGAGCATTAAGGTTCATCCGAAATAAATACAGCAATGTTTTCTCACATTAGCTACCATTCCCACCATTTGTATGAGTTGTTTCAACTTAGACTTAACTTTGGACCTCAAAATATCGGTTTCACTCAACAAAAACAGAAGAAGTCATTACAAGATTAAATAGGCAGATTCCACTATAAATTTGGACATAGGATTTTATGATGCAAACATAAAAATAAGAGCAGAGTTTGTCACTTTAGAATGGGGACTGAATTATGTCTGAGCATCTTGGTCCAATTATCCCCCAGCCGCTAAACCGGCTTCACCTGAAGACTACATTTGGTCTCGACTCACCCGAGTACAAAACACCGAGGAGATGCGAATAATTTACTGTGGTAAACCACTTTTATCGTTCACTATCATTACACTATGGTTATCACTGTTTATATCGTTACACTATGGTTATCACTGTTTACACTGTTGTATCACTACACAAGGTCACCGCTTGTCACGCTGTTATACCTGGGCTGACCACAGCTGACTCCGCCCATGGCTCCGCCTGCTTGCCCAGGTATAAAGGTGGTCGACTGGCTGGTATTCCTCCCTGTTGGATCCGATCACCCACGAGGGTGGGCTCTGTTATTTAGCCAATAAAAACCTATAGTTACTAACTTAACTCGTCGCTTTTCATGAACTGAATTGATAGGTATATCATTTACTAATCACACATTATACATTACCTATATCTATAAAAGATGTCCCTCCTAAGTAACATAGCATGGCATTTGCATTATATTTGTGTAACTAAAAGTTTGTGTATAGCATGTCACACATTAAAGATTGGCACATTACTCGAGCGGGGGCGGGGAATCATGTGTCATGTTTTTTTCTAATTGGTAACTGAACTATACCGATTTGCTGAAATATAGATCAGAAAACGCCCCACAGAAAAAGTAACTAATTCAAACACTGCAATTTGAATCAATCATTTGGTTCAATTTATGTTTTTCTCCCAAAGTGTTTCCAACATTATCTTATATTTCTGACTCAACTGAATTAAGTGGTCATATAAAATAAGAAACACAAATTATTCAAACTGAAATTATTAAATGTACCCATAAAATAAATAATTTAATGTTAGGTCTGAATAAGGAAGTGAGAAAATGAGTGAGTGAATAGGAATTGCAATTTTCAGGCTGCTCCAGGGGAACTACAATACCCATTGTGCACCATAACAACCAATGCCACTTTATAACCAGCCCCAAAAATATGAATAACAGCAAGCAACGAGAAAAAAGTTAATTTTCAGCATTATATAAAATGGGGGAAGGGAAAATCTCTTTTACAACTTTAACTAGAAAAGGGAACCAGATTTTCAATATTGCAAGAGTCCTGTAAAGCCAGGTTATGAACAATGTATTTCTTGGTGTGGAGATGCCGGTGTTGGACTGGGGTGGACAAATGTAAGAAGTCACACAACACCAGGTTATAGTCCAACAGTTTTATTTGAAATCACAAGCTTTCGGAGCGCTGCTCCTTCGTCAGGTGAAGTGGAGAGAGGCATAAAGACACAGATTATATAGTCAGAGAATAATGCCAGATGATTACAGGTAATCTTTCTAACTGCCATTTATCACACCTCGGCAGAGAGATAATCACAGCAATCAAAGGTGTGAATGGTGTCCAAACAGGTTAGTCAGGAAAACATTACATCAAAGAACATGAGGTGGGGTCACAAGGGGTCAAATGTTGCAGATGCTGGGGTCTGTATGAAAAACAAAAAAGACAAAGAAACATTTTTTTTGCTGGAAATCACAGCAGGTCCGGCCGCATCTGTGTAGAGAAAACAAGCCAACGATGACTCGAGTCTGGGTGACCCTACGTCAGGTGGGGTTACATGTAGCGTGTGATAAATGGCAGTTAGAAAGATTACCTGTAATCATCTGGCATTATTCTCTGACTAGATAAGCTGTGTCTTTATGCATCTCTCCACTTCACCTGACAAAGGAGCAGCGCTCCGAAAGCTTGTAATTTCAAATAAAACTGTTGGACTATAACCTGGTGTTGTGTGACTTCTTACAAATGTATTTCTTGTGTGACGGTAATGTTATTTGTATACAGATCAAAGTTGGTAGAATTATGATAGACTGTTTCTAATTTAATTAAAGGCTGAATTCAGAAATTCAATGAAAAACAATGAAATCTACCCATCATTGTAAGGTCATCGACCTGAAACATTGGGGGCGATTTTGCCAGCCCTGGGGAGGTAGGTTTGGAGGCGGGACGGCCGGGAACATGGCAGAATCTGGGGTCGGGTACCCATCCCGCCCCCAACCCGCTTCCGTGCCATCTTCCCAGGAGGTGGGTACCTGACCCGCGTCGGGTCCCGTCTCCTGGAGGCGGGAAGGGGATTACAGCCACTTAACTGCCTGTTAACAGGTAGTTAACAGGCATTTAAGAGGATTGTTCCCATTTTTCCATCAGAGGCGCGGGCTTCCAGATGTCGGGAAACCCCGCCAGGGTCAGCGAGGCGAGCAGTGGGTCTGTGGGGACCAAAAGTGCGCTGTGGAGGTAAGTAATGGTAAGTATGTGAGGTGAGTGAAAAGTGTTAGAAAAAATTTACCTACCTTTGTTTCTTCCTGCAGGCTTCAATCGTTGGGGATCCGGAGGCTCCGGCATCTCACCAGCTCATTTTTGACAGGTGAAACGTCATACGCTGACGTTCTCTGTAACTGGCTTCCCCTTAATTGGCCTGCTAAACCCACTGGGCGGGCTTAACAAGGTCAATCAAGGGAAAATAGCGTGGGTTGGCCACAAGTTGGTGGAGGCAGGACTAAAACCCGACAAGCAGCAGTCCCGCCTCCAACGCACCCCCATTGGCAAAATCACCCCCGTTAACTCTGTTTCTCCCTCCACGAATCCTGCCTGACCTGCTGAGTATTTTCAGCACTTTCTGTTTTTATGCCAAACTCAGAAGGGCAGTTGATTCTGAGGAAATTTCTCAGGAGCTATAAAATGAGTTGAACAAAATATATAAGTAGACAGAACAATGGCAGATGAAATGTGGTACAGACAAGTGTAGGGTAAAGTATTGCACATAGGAATGAAAACATACATATTCCATGAATGGTGCTGAAATAGCTAATGATGAAATTGAAAAAGAGTCCTAGGATTTTTAGTAGGTTCAATGCTTAACATGTCCAACCACGGTGGGACAGGATCAATAAGGCAAATAGAAAGCTGAACCATATAGCTATAGACTACAAGTCAGAAGAAGTCATGCTCAAAATGCTGAGTGCTTTGGTCACATCACACTTTGAGTACTGGGACTAGTCACCAAAACACACTAAAGACATTTCTATGCCTGCCCCAAAGTTAGAAACTCATGCTGTGGAAGTTCCTGGGGTAAGTAGCGGGAAGTGCTGGTCCCAAGGCCTGGGAGCACATAAGAGGAGAGTATCAGACTCTGGGACCATGCAGGAGTATGGAACTCCCTCCTAAACCCGTTTGTCTTGATACTTCTCTCACCGTCTTCAAAAGTGTCCTCAAAACTCACCTTCTTGACCATGCCTTTGGCCGTCTCTCTCATATCTTGTGCTATTGCCTGGGCTCTATGGTCTCTGTAGTGTATGTGCCTTTAAGAGCCCCATGTGTGCTGTCATGCCGGTAATGGCCACTCAGGCTATATAAGCCTGTATATTGTGTTATATCCGTTAGTACCCCCCCAGACTTTGCTTAGTAAACACCTATGAACCAACTCCTGTCTCTATCAACACACGGACACTACAGTGGCGATGAAGTGGAAACGGACTTACCTGCAATTCGGCAGCACCTCCAAGGACATCGATTCCTCGGGCGTCCAGAAGACTCAAGAAAGTGAAAGAAGCTGTGGTTTCACCAGCTGGCCAAGCTGGTGGCAGGTACTGCGCTAATCCTTCCTGGGCGTCAGGCTGGGGCTCCAGCAGCTGGCTCTACAGCTGGGACAAGCAGCGAAATCGGAGGCAAGCAATAACAGACGGGGAGGGAGCACTCGGGAGACGGCCGGCGCTGCAAGCAGGTCGGTGTTCAGACCTACAGAGAAAGTCCGGCGGGAACGAGTCTCCGAATGTAAATAAAAAAATTTTTTTTAAAAGAACGAAAACCGCGGGAAACAGCGTTGTCATCGGCAGCAGCGGCGGGAAGCGCCATATCTTTTCTAAGATGCCTAAGTCTGGCAATATTGATGCTTTTGATAGCGAAATAGAGGATTAGACCACATATGTGGAAAGAGTAGAGGTATATTGCACTGCAAATGGAATAGAAGATGAAAAAAAAGCTTCAGTACTGCTGAATCTAATGGGCGCAAAGGCATATGGGCTGTTACGAAATTTAATCACTCCAGCCAAACCAAAGGACAAGAATTTTAAAGAAATTGTTGATACCCTGCAGGAGCACTTAAACCCAACACCGCTGCTGATAGTGGAACGATTCAAATTCTTCAAGAGAAATCAACACAAGAATGAAAGTAACGCTGATTACCTCACCGAATTAAGAAAGCTATCAAAATACTGCCAATTCGAGACAAATTCGTCTGCGCTCTCTTAAGTGAAGGAACACAAAAAAGGCTGCTTTCTGAAAAAGATTTAACACTGGACAAGGCTTTCAGTATGGCTGTATCATACGAAGCAGCAGCAAGAGGAGCTGCAGAGATACAACAAAAGACACAGGACTTTGGCACCCATGAAATGACACAGGGTTTCGAAAGATGTTATCGCTGCGGCAGATCCACCCATAACCAGAGGGACTGCTGGTTCAAGGACAAAGCATGCAGGCAATGCGGAAAGATTGGACACATTGCACGGGTATGCCGATCTGGACAAAATAAATCCACAGACAGGGGAAAAAAAATCAATAAAAAGTACAGAAAGGTACAAATGATGACGGACAGTAGCTCCGAAGACCAGAAGAGCGATAGCGACTCCGAAAACAAGAGATTAAGCTGTCTCGAATTACATAATGTACTTGCCAAAGATGACTACCAGACCATTTGAGTTACCCTCATGATAGCAGGGTCTCCAGTTAAAATGGAGCTAGATACAGGATCAGCTCTGACCGTAATAAATCAACGGGATTACGAGAGGCTATTTCCGCATATACCTTTAAAAGGCACATCCATTATCTTAAAAACATATACGGGGCAGAAAGTATACCCCAAATGAAAAATAAGGGTGCCTGTTGTATACAACAGCAAGGAAATACAAAAGTTGTATTTATACATTCTACAAGATGGTGGCCCACCGCTGTCAGGACGTGAATGGATCAGGAAAATACGTTTAGACTGGCACTCCATTCAGGCACTGACGGTGACCAGTAAGAAAAAAAATGATGATGACATCATACCTGAACGATTAAAAGACATCTTGGCCAACGCCAAAGAAGTGTTTCGAGAGAAACTAGGAACCTTGAAAGGCATCACCGCCTCAATAAAAGTGGAAGATGCAGCAATTCCCAAGTTTTTTAAAGCAAGACCAGTGCCATACGCAATTCGTCCAGCAGTCGAGGCAGAGCTGGAGAATTTGGAAAATGCAGGCGTATTATCCAAAATAGATTGGAGCGAGTGGGCAACACCCATCGTTCCAGTCATGAAGAAAGCATTGAATAATAATAAATCTGAAGGACAGAGAAAAATTCGCATCTGTGGAGACTTCAAGGTGACGGTAAACCCGCTCCTTCACACGGTACAGTATCCTCTTCCGAGGATAGAAGATATTTTCGCCTCACTATCCGGAGGGAAACGTTTCACCAAAATTGACTTGGCACAGGCATATCTACAGATGGAGGTTGAAGAGGCCTCTAAAAAATATCTCACGATAAATACACACAAAGGTCTGTACCAGTACAATCGACTAGTTTTCGGAGTAGCATCCGCTCCAGCTATCTGGCAAAGAGCTATGGAGCAAGTCCTCCAAGGGATTCCGGGTACTCAATGCTACCTGGACGACATCCTTGTAACAGGAGAAAACGACAACGAGCACCTTGCCAATTTGGAGCAGGTGCTCACTAGGCTGAGAGAACGGGGCCTACGAGCAAATCGCCCCAAGTGCGAATTTTTCCGAAATCAGATATCATATTGTGGCCACATAATTAATAAGGAAGGGTTGCATAAGTCACCTGAAAAAATTGAAGCGGTCATAAAAGCCCCAGCACCTGAAAATGTCATGAAGCGGTCATAAAAGCCCCAGCACCTGAAAATGTTTCACAATTAAGGTCGTTCCTGGGATTAATAAATTACTATCATAAATTTTTACCGAACTTATCAACTCTTCTACACCCTCTTAATGAACTGCTACAAACAGGAGTAATTTGGAAATGGAGCGAAGACCGTGCCTTCCATAAATGCAAAGACTTAATCACGTCCAAAGAAGTTTTGGCTCATTACAACCCATCACTGCTAATCAGACTGGCGTGCGATGCATCCCCTTACGGCATAGGAGCAGTATTATCGCATAAATTCCCTGATGGCTCGGAACGGCCGATAGCTTTTGCGTCACGCTCATTGAACTTAGCTGAGCGTAACTATGCCCAAATCGACAGGGAAGCACTCAGCCTGGTATGGGGAGTGAAGAAATTCAACCATTACCTACACGGACAAAAATTTACCTTGTTGACTGACCATCAACCCCTCATCTCCATATTCAACCCTAAAAAGGGTGTTCCCATTATGACAGCGCAAAGGCTACAGAGGTGGTCCCTTTTTCTAGGGGCACACCAATACAACATAGAATACAAAGGATCAAAACAGCATGGGAATGCTGACGGTTTATCGCGCCTACCGTTGCCAACGGTAGAAGAGGCACCTACAGTAGACCCAGTGGAGATGTTCCACTTTGCCATAGTGGAATGTCTACCAGTGACAAATTCTGCCATTGAAAGGGAGACAAGAAATGACCCGACTCTCTCACGGGTCTACGATTTAACAGTGAAGGGATGGCCAGCACATGGCGAACCACTGTTGCCAGCATTCTCGCAAAGAAGAGAACAGCTGTCAGTGTGCCGAGGAACCTTCATGTGTGGATCCAGAGTGGTGATTCCACCCAAACTCCAGGATAAAGTGCTTCACGAGGGGCATCTGGGTGGAGTGAAAATGAAGAACCTAGCCAGGGCGTTTGTATGGTGGCCAGGTATCGATGGAGACATCGAAGAAATGACCAAGAGCTGCCTAGGATGCCAGAAGGTCCAAAACGCTCCACCACAAGCCCCTCTACATCCATGGGAGTGGCCCTCATCTCCCTGGCAAAGGGTACACATCGACTTTGCTGGTCCATTTATGGACTCAATGTTCTTAATCGCGGTTGATGCACACTCCAAGTGGCCGGAGGTAATAAAGATGTCCTCCACCACCACGGAAAAAACCATCACAGTATTAAGGACCATATTTGCCAGGAATGGGCTGCCGGAACAGATCTGTTCTGATAATGGACCGCAATTTGTGTCCGAAGAATTCAGGAAGTTCTTAAAAAACAATGGGGTTAAGCACTACACGTCCGCCCCATACCATCCCGCCACCAATGGATTGGCTGAAAGGTTTGTCCAGACCTTCAAGAAGGCCATAAAGGCCATGGGTAATGAAGACATAAAACTTCAGCACAAGGTGGATAACTTCTTGTTCGCATACAGGAATGCAACACATATGGTTACCAACCAAACTCCTGCCATGATGTTCTTCAATAGAAACCTAAGATGCCGGCTGGATTTGGTCAAGCCCAACATCAGAAGGGACGTGGAGAACCGGCAGTTTCAAGGCATGAATGAAAGGCCAACTAGAACCTTCCAGATAGGTCAACAAGTTTTGGCCCGGGACTACCGTACCGAGAAATGGCAGCCTGGAACTATCTGCACACGACTAGGACCACTGATGTATACCGTGGACATCAGTGAAAGCATAATAAGGCGCCATGCTGACCAAATCATAGAGTCATCCGAAAAGGGACAACCTACACCACAACTCTATACGCCTAACGATGAAGTAGAGATACCCATATCTACCTCCGATCCGGTGATACTGGAACCTGATGAACCCGACACTGGCATTCAAGCCGAATCAGCCTTGCCAAAAGAACCTACTACACCACCAGGAACTACTACACCACCGAGGCGTTATCCGGACTGAGTCAGGAAGCCTCCTGAGAGACTGACTTATAATTAATTAACTACAGCAATGTGTATATTATTTTTCTTATAACATGTAATTAATAATTACTTAAAATATGATGTACTGGTTAGCTAAAAGTGGAGGAATTGTAGTGTATGTGCCTTTAAGCGCCCCATGTGTGCTGTAATGCCAGTAATGGCCACTCGGGCTATATATTAAGCCTGTATATTGTGTTATATCCGTTAGTACCCCCCCAGACTTTGCTTAGTAAACACCTATGAACCAACTCCTGTCTTCAGTGTCTCTATCAACACACGGACACTACAGTCTCCTATGTGAAAATGCCTTCAGATATGCTTTTATAGTGTCTTCAAATGTAATAAAGCAACTTGTTGTTGTAAGGGTGCTTTGTATCAAGAGTGCACAAAGAAAAGAGGCTGGAGTGAGCTAAGATATATCTGCTCACTGCTGGCACCAGAATGAAAAATCTTAACAATTCAGACCAGAATCGACCCTTGAGTTATTTACAGAGTTATGAATAATCAGCACAAGTCCTTGCAATTAGATAAAATAAATTGGTTTTGCTCCCTCTGCAATTTACAATTTTATTAACTCTTTTGATAATGGATAGCCACAGTAATTTTATAAAATGAGCTGAATAAGCAATCATTTGTATCTGTAGCAAAGGCTTGCTTTATAATTAACTTTTTTAATTTACCCATCATTCACTAATATGTTGCTTTCAATAACCATTTTGCAAGTCTCCAAGAGTGCCATGGGATCTTTTACGTCCACCTGAGAGGGCAGATGGGACTTCAGTTTAACATCTCATCAGAGAGTGTACATAATTCTCTGACTGACCTATTTTCCAGAACTCTCAGATCCAGGCAAACCATGTTGGCATTAATGCCTGATGCCACATGTCTAAATAAATGAAGAAGCTGACCCAAGCCTACATCTAAAAGGATTATTAGCAGATACTAAAGCAGGTTTAGGGCCACTTGTCATGTCCGATTAAGGTTTCTTCACTATCATAGCTTAGAATGGTTGAAACAGACAAGCCCATAATATACAAAGGAGGTTGCTACTTTCTCAGTGTCATCTTCTTCAGATACAGAGGTTCCAAAAGTGAAACTGCACGAGTATAATAAGTAGAATGCAGCATTTCCATTTGACCTTCCTTCTTAGTGTTGCAAATAGATATTGTATGCACAGCAGAAAATACACTTTTACTCTGTCTCTGTAACAGGCTCGTCCATATTAGGACCCCTAGCCTTCTCTAAAGTGGCCACTACTCCCCTGTCGCAATGATGAAAATGGAGTAGAAAAGGGGGATCTTGGAGCTCGAATACAAATATAATTACGGCTTTTTGTAGGAACCTTGGAGAGAAAAAGAAATGTTACAGCTGGAGGTATCTATAAAAGCCATTCCTTTCAAAATTATATTTCATGTTCTAAGTATTCATATGATGTGATGGATCCATTCTTCAAAAGACAGAAACATCAAAAGGCATTTATCCCACCAACTTTCAATACCTGCTCTACATTTAAGAGTGTGGGGAGTTGAGGAAATAACAGGATTGTTACTGGTGTTAAGACCTTGTTGAATATGGAAAAAAGTTGTGTGCAGGAATGTCAGAGCATTGCAACTAACACACTAGAAAGTGTAAACTTCTACAGCTGTATAAACATTTGATGCGGGGAAAGATATAGGCCAATGAGGAAAGACCAGGGCATTGGCCCACATGCGGCAAGACCTGGATGACGTTCAGGCTTGGGCTGATAAGTGGCAGGTAACGTTCGCACCACAGAAGTGCCAGGCAATGACTATCTCCAACAAGCGAGAGTCTAACCACCACCCCTTGACATTCACCGGCATTACCATCGCCAAATCCCCCACCATCAACATCCTTTGGGGGGAGGGGGGGGGTCACCATTGACCAGAAACTTAACTGGACCAGCCACATAAATACTGTGGCAACAAGAGCAGGTCAGAGGCTGGGTATTCTGCGGCGAGTGTCTCACCTTCTAACTCCCCAAATCATTTCCACCATCTAGAAGGCACAAGTAAGGAGTGTAATGGAATACTCTCCACTTGCCTGGATGACTGCAGCTCCAACAACACTCAAGAAGCTCGACATCATCCAGGACAAAGCAGTCCGCTTGATGGGCACCCTATCCACCACCTTAAATATTCACTCCCTCCACCACTGGTGTACCGTGGCTGCAGTGTGTACCATCTACAAGATGCGCTGCAGCAACTCGCCAAGGCTTCTTCGGCAACACCTCCCAAACCCGTGACCTCTTCCACCTAGAAGGACAAGGGCAGCAGGCTCATGGGAACACCACCACCTCCAAGTTCCCCTCCAAGTCACACACCATCCTGACTTAGAAGTATATCGCCAATCCTTCATCGTCGCTGGGTCAAAATCCTGGAACTACCTACCTAATAGCACTGTGGGAATACCTTCACTGCAGCGGTTCAAGAAGGCAGCTCACCACCACCTTCTCAAGGGCAATTAATGCTGGCCTTTCCAGCGACGCCCACATCCCATAAACAAATTTTTAAAAAATAGGGATTAATTTTGAATTGCACTAGCCGGTACAGATACAATGGGCTGAATGGCCTCCTTCTGTTCTGTTCACTTTTATTGGATTGGATGGGAAAATTATTTAACAATATTGCTGCTCCATTCTTATCCAAGGGTGCTCCCTTGAAGTTTGAATTGTATCCAATATAAATGTAACCTGGACAGACCAATGATAGAATAACCAATTGGCGAATGCTCCAGAGACCCGAGAGATAGGGGGGTCGATTTTAACTCAGGTGCGGGCAATTGTCGGGTTCCCCGAATTTCATGATTCCCACACGAATCTAAATGGATGTGTGAGATTGATGCAATTTTAACTCAATTGGCCAATTGATTTCCAACGTATGGGAAGCCTTTGCAAATGGGTTTTTCATGACTGCAACTCCCCTCTGATGACATCATCATTGCTGCTGCATTTAAGGTCCACAGCAAGCCTTGCTTCCTCTGCAGACTTCCAAGCTTTCCCCTTATGATGGCACAGGAGCCTGCAGGAGCAATGGCCAGTGGGAGGGCAAGAGCTGCGCCTAAATTTGATGAGGCATCGTTGGATGGGGCTAGGGCCCACAGGGAGGTCCTGTTCCCTTCTTCAGGGAGGAAGAGGCCTCCCAGTCAGACCAAGGCTGTGTGGCTACAGGTGGCTGGGGAAGTCAACTCCCTGGGCTCACACGGCGCACCTGGATGCAGTGCAGGAAAAGATTCCATGACCTTCATCACACTGGAAAAGTAAGTAAGAAGTTTCCATCACCCCCAAAGTGATCCCCATTGCCTTTCCTCACCAGCACTCAGCTTTAGAAAACTCTTCTGCCACATCCCACTTGACACTCACATCCATGCACCCTTAGCCATTCCCCCTCTCTCTATGCTCACATTCACCTAACTATTTGACCATGCAGCCCTCACACTCCCTCTCACTCTGATGCTTTGAACACAACTGACAACACACAGGGAGGGCCCTTGGTCTTGCAACCGCACCCCATCTTTGTCCCCTTCTAAGTATCTATGCTATGAAATCTCTACACTCACTACTCCATTCTCACTCAACCTCCACTTGTGAGCTCTCTTCTCCTGCAATGAGGAAGACAACAGGAGAGAGCGAGCCAGGACAGGAGGAGGGCCACCCTCTTTAGCCCAGCTCACCCCCTGGGAGGAAGCCGTCCTGGAGATTGTCGGGGCTGATACAGATGCGGTAGTTGGGGCAGGACAGACAGGTGCATCCCCGCAAGCTGGTGACAGAATAGTTTTCCATCTCTCTCATTGACATTGCATGAGTCGCTGATAATGATTCTGAAGCTACATCATATGGACTTATGATATCTGCGGGCGGGGGCGGGACCTTCGGGACATAGAGTAGTGTTGTCACCTGGTGTATCACAGCTCACAAGTGAGCATCAGCAGATCGTGGAGACGGACAGCAGTGGAGAGTCCTCGTCAGTGGGCGCAGGACTCTGCCAGCTCGGCTTAGCTGCATGTCGACCCTCTGCCTCTGGATCCATCCATAAGATCAGAGGTGATGGAACTCCATGCACAGATGCAGGAGTCTCTGGCAGGTTTTGTCTCCAGGGTCGCTGCGAGTGTGGAGCGAATGGAGGAGTCCATAGCGAACATGAGCAGAGCCTTTGTGGAGTCAGTGGCACATGAACGCATCAACACGGATAGGATGGTTACCTACGTGGAAATGATTGCTGCCTCCGTGGTAAGGCTGGCTACGGTAGAAGAGAGGAGGGCTACGGCCATGGAGGAGGTTAGTCACCAGGGTATGGAAAACATGAGTGTTCAGAATAGAATGAACATCTCTTGAGGAGCGATGGGCATCTATTGAACAGAGAAACTAGACCTTCATGGAAGTCCTTCTGAGTAGGACTGCCATTGCAGATACGGGTCCCCATGGCCCCCCTGATGTGCAGCAAGGTGCTCTCATGCCACTTGCAGGCGCGGAGGGGGAGCTGACCCATGAGAGGGAGGTTAGTGGCAGGCCTCAAGGAAGTGGGGGTTCTGCTCCAAGCGCTCACACTTCCATTGCCACTGCAGAGCCCTCGGTCAGAGCCCCGCCAGAGTCCACACCCAAGTGAGAGAGACGTCTCAACCCCTGCACAGCCGCAGGAGCAGCAGACTGCTGACGAGCCCTCACAGGCTCGCCACTCCAGAGGACGCCTGCCAAAGGTGTCGAGACAGGAGCAGCAGGAAAGTGAGCAAGGGGCCTCCACATCTGCTGAAGCCACAGGGGAACCACTATGTAAGAGCACGCGTAAGAGGAAAATAAAGCACAAGTAGTCACTTGGGTGAAGTGTTGTGTATATACTGTAAAAATGCCATCAGTTGGTTCTTGTGCATAAAAATTCTGATGGCAACTGTTGGCAGTTCTGGCGTGTGTCATTTCGCAAATGGGGCTTTCACATTGAGGGCTTAGGATTACTTGCAGTTGTCAGGATGCTGGTCAAATAGCTAGGAATCTGCAGGGTTTGGCCATTGTCGATGCTCAGGCAAGAAGCTGCGAGGCAAAAGAGTTTGATTTACTAGGCTAAGCAAATCTGGCCAGGATGAGTGCATTCCTTGCATCCCGGCCAGCACTCTTCTCGCATAATGCTGCCGCTGGTTGATGGGCCTCTGCAGGATGCTCATTTTCGCCCTCCTCCTCATCATCTGAGGAGGGTATGTGAGGAGCCACTTGGTCCTCAGGAATCTGCAAGCCACGGCGCTGTGCCATGTTGTGAAGTGCACAGCAAACCACGACGATTCTGGAGACCCTGGCTGCTGAGTACTGTAGGGCTCCACCTGATCTATCCAGGCACCTGAAGCGCATCTTCAAGTCGATGGTTTGCTCGATTATGGATCTGGTGGAAATGTGGCTGGAGTTGTAGCGATCCTCAGCTTCGTTGGCTGGCCTCCTCAACGGCGTCATTAGCCAAGTCCTCAGGGGATAGCCCTAGTCTCCAAGTAGCCATCCATGAAGTTGGTCTGGTGGCCTGGATAGCAGAGGCACAGTAGACTGGTGCAGTATGAAGGAGTCACGGCAACTGCCAGGGTACTTGGCACAAACATGCAAAATCTCCTTGTGGTCACACACCAGCTGAACGTTAAGGGCGTGGATGCCCTTGCGGTTGACAAAAATACCTGGATTGCGATGGGGTGCCCTAAGGGCCACATGTGTGCAGTCAATGATGCCCTGCACCCTTGGAAAGTCTGCCAGATGAGCTAATCCAACCGCCCGCGCCGTCACATTTGCACGATCCCTGGTGAAATGGATGTGATTGTGCGCGAGGGCATCGGTTACCTGCGTGATGCAAGTGTGTGCGGCCGACTGGGAGATGCCGCTGATGATCCCTGGAATGAGCCTAAGGCAAAAAGTTGAGTGCGGTGGTGACTGTGATGGCCACTGGTAAGGAGTGTCCACCTGGTCCTCTGGGCAGCAGGTCTTGCTGTATCATTGCGCAGATGTCAGTCACTACCTGTCGCAAAAGTCGGAGCCGCCTTTGGCACTGCTGCTCAGTCATGTTGAGGTAGCTGACCGTGTCTGTAGACCCTGTTTGGGGGGTATCTTCTGCCCCGACGGGCTTCCATGCGCTGGCCCCTTCTGGCCTGTGCTGCCTCAGGTGGGTGAGCAGTCGCTGCTGGTGTTGTTCCTGGTTCTGCTGCTGCCGCGCCTGGTGCTTGAGCTCCTCCAATGCCAAGAAGGGAAGGAGAAAAATGGCTCCCATGCTTCTGGCATATGCCTCCGCTGAGGAAGCGCTGAGTGAGGGTGGCGAGAAGGGTTTCCCAGGAGTTCACACTGGAGATGTGTGAGAGACTCCAACCTTCCACAGGTGTGGTTAAGCCTGGTAAAAGTTGCCCCAGGCCTGAAACAACAAAGTCCTGCCACCTGCAAATGATGACTGATCAAATCTCCTCTTTACTGGTTGACCTGCAGCTGATAGTCAAGCAAGCCAATAGTGCTCACGCCAGGTTTCACAGGCGTGATCCCCACCAGGCGTGTTTTACGTGGGAAAAGGGTTAAAAATGCAAGGGCCTGTTAAAATGGCATTATGAAGGCCAATTATTGCTGATTTAAGGGCCTTAAAGACCAGTCCCGCCTGTTGGAGGCAGGACGGATTCAGGACCATCAGACACACCTGGGTTAAAATGGCTCGGGGTCGGGAACCGGGGGGGGGGGTTGGGGGTGGTCCCGCCCGCCAGTTTTAGCTTTTTTAAAAATCTCTCTCTCCTTTTTTTTTCCCCCCCACCCCCCGCACGCCTCAAAGCCCGCCTCACGGCTCAGTTAAAAACGACCCAGGGAGTCTGAAGTGCTAAAATCTGTTTGAAGTGGGGCGTCGGTTAAGTCACTGAAAGTGGTTCCTACGAAGTGTACCAACAGTTTTTGTAATAAATACAGGAAATGGCAAAGGAGTTTATATTGAGTATTCGTTCTCTCCCAGACAAGAAAGCAGGAGAGAAAGACCATCCGCTATGTCCTATCAAATGGTACATAAAATGGGGGCGGGGGGGAGAGAACTGTCTATTTACTGGTATTCCTCCAAGTGTTTGAAGACTGATTTGATCTATCTAAACAAGAAAAAAAGTTTTAATCCATAAGGAACTGCAGGACACCTAAGGGCATAGTTTGGTGTGATTGATCTTATACCCAAACAGAAAAGCAGATTGCTTGATATGGGCCATGACACCAGGAAGGGAGACCAGGGGGTCAGAGGTACGCAGCAGTACATCATCTCTGTATAATGGAACTTTATACTCTTGACCAGCAACCTGCATCCCATGTCTGCATTGACCGGCCTATATGCTGACAACCAAGGGCTCTATTGCTATAGAAAGTAACAATGGTGGTAACGGCAACTGGAAGGTTCTCTTGACTAAATCTGAATCCTTTTTGTCAAAGTTTGGCATCTCATAATTAAAAGTATGCTTGGGTGAATCAAGGAATTTTTTTTGTGGCCAAGAGAAATTCTTAAGTCAATAAACTGCTTGTTGCTAAACTGAATTCACTTAAAAGCACTGAAATGTTAAAAGGGTTATCACACAATGACTTGCACACTTAAAAAATTATAATAAGCTTTCAGAAATGCAAGTCCTTTTATTTGGCTAAACCACTTAACATCTTGCAGTTCAGTACATTGCAGAAAACAATGCGAGTCCTGTAACCTGTCATCCTGTACATAAAGTGACTGGAAAATTTGGGTTCTAGTACAGAATAATGTTGAATTTGGGTGACCAGCATTAATAGAAGGCAGTTCTGTGGATAATAGGCAGCAAATATGTTGAGCAGTGTCCTGGATACTGTAAAACGTATTAAATAGATTTTTGTTTTGGCAGAAATGTCTTTTTGCTTTCCAGGGCTCTCATCCCCCCACCTCTCCTGAAACTGTTGACTCTCTCTTACTGGGACATGTTTGCATGAACAGCTAAAGTGGACATTAACTGCGAGCTTCAACAGTAAGAGGGAAAATTTGCTCTGCGTGTTACCTGCTGAATGTGCTTAATGTCTAGCAATTTGGTGAGTTCGCATCAGCAGAGTAGTTGCTCACTTTTCCTCGTGCTTCTAAAATTGCTTGGGCGAGAAATAGGTGCAAAGCACATTGACATATTGACCCGATGCTAATAATGTAGCATAATTGAATGACAGAATGTCTCAGTGCAGCTGAAGACATTTGGTCCAGGGCTCCTGTACTGATCAATGATGTAGTTGTGTTGTTAATTAAATGTTTTTGAAAATTTATTCTTGGATATGTGGGTGACATTTTCACTAATTCCCTAGTTGCCTGGAAATGGTGATGGTGGGCTCTCTCTTTGAACCAGTACAATCCTCGAGTGGTTGGTACTCCCAATGGTTGAAAATGTCAGGATTCTGATCCAGCGACGATGAAGGAACGGTGATGTACATGTCCAAGTAAGAATGTGGCATGACTTGGAGAGGAACTGGGTGATGATGACATTCCATGACTTTGCTGCTCTTGTCCTTCCCAGTGCTGGAGGTCTCGGAGTGAGTGCTGCGAGATAATTGCCTTCCTTCAAGTAGTTGACACGTGCTCCGCAGTGCCACTGTACTGGTCGTTGTTTCCTTTCTCAACGTTGTTGCCATTGGTGACCGGTATTCAGTACTGAGTTCACATTTGTTGATTCAACACTCAAGGGATCCTTGCACTGCTTTACCAGTCCTCTTCTTACCCTAATGGATGGTCACCCACTTCCTTCTTCACCAACCTGTTCTGCCTACAGCGTTCAGCTCATGAAATGCACACTTAGGTAGGAAAACACAGTCTGTGGGTCCAAATGTAGGACATTTCTTACTTCAAATGCCAATCTCTTGATAGAAGGTATTCCTGTAAATTATCTGATGAATATACCACCCTAAAAAAGTGACTGTTTTCTTTTGGGTGACTGTCTCGCCAAACCACAAATCTGAATCTGAAGTCATTTCCCCTCACCCACCCACATGCCACTGAGAAATGCTAAAGATGGCTGACCACCTGGCTCAACAGTGGCTGGAAGGCTCCACAGAGTCAGCTGGCTGTTGAGGGGCATGTACCCTGGGTAGACCCATGATACAATCCTCCAGAGTCAAAGCCTGGCCCAGTGTGTTGGAGCTTGCATGGGACAAAAATCCCTGCACCCCTCAAAAGAGCTGGGAACCTGGATGCAATCAAGAGGCACAACTGAACTATATTTTCTATGTTAAAGAATAAAAACCTTTCACTTGCTAACACAGAAGCACCTCTATAGACAGATGATGTGATTTGAGCGTCAAAGTTTTAGTAAGTCACTAACCTGTTCCAGGAGTCAGCAGAGATGTGTATACAGGAGCTGGAAATAATACTTGTCAAAATAATAGCAAAGAGCGCTCTGACAAAAAATAATTTTAACACAGGAAAATGAAACAGAACTGCTGTGTTTTAAGAGGCCAAGCAAATACATTGAGTTTCACTTATAGAAAGAACTTGTATTTATATAGCATCTTTCATGCCGTAAGGACGTCCCAAAGTGCTTTACAACCAATGAAGTGCTTTTGAAGTGTAGTTACTGTTGAAATGTAGGAAATGCGGCAGCCAAATTGCACTCAGCAAGATCCCACAAACAGCAATGTGATAATGACCAGATAATCTGTTTTTAGTAATGTTGGTTAAGGGATTTAAAATATTGGCCAAGACAGCGGGGAGAACTCCCCTGCTCTGCACACTTTCAACTACGCTTATCAGAACAAAAGCACTAGAGACATGTGCACTACACAGCACCATTAGCAGAGTTTTACAGACTTTAGGTCATTTAGTGCATGGTGAATAGCTTTACAGCTTAGCAAGAGACTAAACAACATTATTTTAAGGTGCATTCCAATTGGTCCTTCATTGAGTAGTAGTTGCAATGTATCCATCTTACAGAAAGCTTGCTGTGAAATACTGCTTTCCTGCAAATGTGGTTAAAAGAAAGAAAATTTTAATGCACTTTCACAGGGTAAGGGCAACTTATTTCCTTGAGCTTATCCAACTGTGAAGGGCATCCACACTTGAGCCTGATTTTGTCCTCACACAGCGTCCATGTCCCCACACTTCCAGTACAGGCCCTGTCTGATCAAGAGGGAACCCTGGTCAATTTTCTCTCCTTCCTAACATGGCAATGTTGTGGCCAATTGTAGCACCTGTGTTACCACGTGAGCCGAGAGCAAATAACTCAGTATTCATCAAGGATTGAATTTGCGGCTTTCCTGTGTGGCTCAGAGACAGAAAGTTTAGCTTTGAGCCATCAGACTGGCACTTGTGATGTACATTTTCATGCAGAGACCCAAGACCTGCAAGTTTGAGAATACAACTTATACAACCAATCTTCTGATGACTAAATAGCCAACACAGAGCACCACTACAACCAATATTTAGTTCTAATATTTGCTTTTTAAGAGATTTCCATATATATGATATAAATAAAATGTGAGCAAGTGATAGGGAAAGGGAAAGAGAGAGATTACAATTTGAGAGCATTAGAGGACTTTATTTATAGATGATAAATGCTTCCAATTACCACCAGGGCAGAAATGCTGCAATTCCCAACAGTACTGAAACCACTTTCTCTTTCTCTATTACTGGTAGTGGCAGCCTGCCAACCTACAGCCACAAAAGTCACAGAGTAGCATCTTAACAAGGAGGAAAAGAGGACCTGACCCCCTAGATGTAACCATATAGGTATTGCCCCCCTGCCTCCCTCTTCTCAGGCTCTGCACTTGCTTAAAAGCTGTTCATCTCTGTGAAGTGATGTGAGCGAGGATGGGAAGACCCGTGATCTGAATTGTCTTGTTAGGGAGTATCAGCAACAACAACTTGTATTTATATAACGCCTTTAACGTAGTAAAACGCCCCAAGGCGCTGCACAGGAGTATTATAAGACAAAAAATTTGACACCAAGCCACATAAGGATAAATTAGGGCAGGTGACCAAAAGGTTGGTCAAAGAGGTAGGTTTTAAGGAGCATCTTAAAAGGAGGAAAGAGAGGTAGCGAGGCAGGGAATTCCAGAGCTTAGAGCCTAGGCAACAAAAGGCACCGCCACCAATGGTGGAGCAATTAAAATCAGGGATGCTCAAGAGGCCAGAATTAGAGGAGCACAGATATTTCGGGGGGTTGTAGGGCTGGAGGAGATTACAGAGATAGGGAGGGGCGAGGCCATGGAGGGATTTGAAAACAAGGGTGAGAATTTTGAAATCGAGGCGCTGCTTAACCAGGAGCCAATGTAGGTCAGCGAGTACAGGGGTGATGGGTGAATGGGACTTGGTGCGAGTTAGGACACGGGCAGCCGAGTTTTGGATGACCTCAAGTTTACGTAGGGTGGAATGTGGGCGGCCAGCCAGGAGTGCGTTGGAATAGTCAAGTCTGGAGGTAACAAAGGCATGGATGAGGGTTTCAGCAGTGGATGAGCTGAGGCAAGGGCGTAGACGGGCGATGTTATGGAGGTGGAAATAGGCAGTCTTTGTTATGCTACGGAAATGTGGTCGGAAGCTCATATCAGGGTCAAATATGATACCAAGGTTGCGAACAGTGTGGTTCAGCCTCAGACAGATGTTAGGGAGAAGGATGGAGAGGAATGAAAAGCAAGGAGCAATCCCAGATTGGTTTGAGATGTTACGTCATTTTTTTCCCCCCTTGGACACTCAAGAAGCACACCTGCAAAGTTATAATCTGATGAAGGCACTGTGCGTAACCAGTTAAGCTTTCTATAGTTGGTGCTGGCTGGGAAATGGCATGCATTAGCGATATTAGGAGACAACATTTGTTATCTAAAAATATTCAACAATTCTTGAGTTTGCAGGTCAGAAAGAACAGGGTACACACTGGTGGAAACAGGGTACAAGTGACTTGATACAGAGCACAGGAGGAAACTAAGGATAGAAAATGGTCACCTGGTTCATTCTAATATACATTGGAAGAGGATGTCACATGGCTTCCAAATGAAAGGTTTCATGGTTATAAGGATTACCTTACTCACTGTGTGGAGGATAACAAATTAATTACAATTTCTATTGTGACTAACCTTAGAATTATTCTAAGCTTGCAATCATTTTTTTGCTTCTACATTGAATGTACCCATTCAAATAATATTTCAACAGCCAAGACAGTTTACTTCTGTACTCAATGAAGCTAGATTCTTACAGATCGCTCACTACAATCTTTACTCGTAGAACACTCATTGAACATGGATGTAGTGTCTTTAGTTATGTCTGACTGCCACCTTTATTTTCAGAGTCTGTACATTATTAAAATAAATAAACTGATGATACATTCAAAGATATGTAACAGACCTCTCCCCACCGTACAAGACTTTTTGATGCATCAATGTCTATTATGGATTCTTCACTGCAGATCAAAAGACAACATTCTGTATTAATTTTGGGGGCAGGTAGTGTTCAGTTACCAATTTATGGATGTTAAAAACAAGAAACATCCCAATTTTTTTAGTAGAATTTTATTACCCGCAAGAGTTAAGAGGAGTTTCACTTAGAATGTAACATCCTTGCTTTTGTACTCCTATATACTTCAATTTATAAAGTGTTTTTTTCAACACCTTGATCAACTTGTCCTGCCACCTTCAAAGATTTGTGGACATAAGCCCCCCACCCCGCTCTCTTTGTTCCTGCACCCACTTTAAAATGGTACCATTTCGTTTATATCGGCTCTCCTCATTCTTTCTCCCATAAGGCATGGGTACGATGGGACAAATTACCTCCTTCTGTGCTGTACCATTGTAGGAAATGCATCACTTCACACTTCTTTGTATTAAATTTCATCTGCCATGTGTCTGCCCAGTTCACCACCGGTCTACGTCCTCCTGAAATCTGCTACTATCCTCAGAGCAGCAGAAACGTTTTAATCCCGGAGTTGAGGTGAGGGATTGCAGGACTGGGGATTGAAACCGAGACCATGGCAACTTTTAACAACAGGTTAGGTAGGTGACTGAAGGAAAAGGGAATAATGGGATAGGACAGGGACATCTAGGATGGGATTACTGCTCATGTGGAAGATAACCACCAGCATATACTGGATGGGCTGAATGGCCCATTTTCATGTTGTTATTTCCATGCAATTCTATACGATACAGTTCAGTAGAGTTGATGCGATTTAAGGCATTACCTGGGATTTATAGAATTATAAACCTTTTTATAAAATGTTTAAGCCTTTTGTCACATAATTATATCCTTTTGGCCCTGGGTTAGGGATATGTACTTATAATTCAAATTACAAGTGCTAGCTTGGCTCAGTTACTAGCATTCTTTCCTCTGGATCAGGAGGATGTGTATTCAACCCCACATTAGGACTTGAGCACATAAACTAGGCAGACAACCAGTGTCAGACAACTAAGAGTCTGCTGCATTTTTGGCACTGCTGTCTGGATGAAATGTCAAAACAAGATGTTGTCTGCCTGTTCAACATTTAAAATTCCATGGCACTACTCAAAAGAAGAGCAGTGAGATCGCTCAGTGCCCAGGTCAACTCAATCAATACCATCATAAAACAAATTAACTTCTCATTCACCTATTGATGTTCGGGGGCCATTACTAGTGTGGAATGGTTGCCAGCCTTGACAACTTAACAGGCAGTGCACTCCATTCCCTCCAATATGTCATTCTATTTTTTTCCATGTGTGAGCCATGTCAGCAGAGTGTGCACCCATGAAGACATCATAGCCAAGCCCAATCTGGTCCTCATCCAATGGTCAAACATGTGCAGGGGTCAACACCAGCGTTGCTGCTAAGCTGCACCCACACACGGCCGTGCAGTAATCTGAAAGGTCCCACGCAGGCCGCTCACTGACTTTTACATTGTAAATACCGCGCATGCGCAGAAATTTAAAGGGACCGCGCATTAATAGAAATAGGCTGTGCAGAACAAAGCACAGCTTACAGGGAACATTGTGCTCTTCATAACTGTGTGGTGACCAAAGTCTGAGTGCACGTCCTCCTTTGTTAGCATTCGGAAACTCTGTCTAATTGTAGTACTTCCACCACTGATCTAGCTCAAATCAGATCACTCAGCCCATAATAAGGATTGAATCCGAAACCATTTTAGTCAAGGCTCAATACCACACTAGGCCATTCATTTATTCACTGTCGGGAGTCTAACTCAGCTGGTTTCCATCCCCTTATATACTGTTTAAATTAAAGAAGCTAAGTCTTAGACAAAAATAGTTCATATATGTCACACCACTGAACACGATTGCCTATGCTCAGACGTGAAAAATGGTTACTTATGCCAGGTTGCAGAGAACAACCAGAAAGAAATCTGAACACCTTCAGAAGAGGGTAGGACCCCATTAAAATACAATAAATGTAGTATAGTTTTGTAGTGCAAACAGTTTGTTGAAGTTTATGATTTTTAAACGGTGGGCTTCAAACAAGCTCAAAGTGCAAATATACCTCCAGAGTACGCCTCCGGCCCGCAAAATATTTCCGAACTTATCTCCTGGCTCCATAGCTACGGAGAGTTCGGGTCCTGGGCCTGCTGGCGTACGCCTGCATAAAGGCCCACGGATCCCAGGGACGCAGGCGGTTTGGAAGCGTCCCTGGGATCACATGGGCCAGATCCTCCAATGAGAAAGGAGGATTCCATTGCAATCATTTCCGAACAGAATCCCCTAATGACATGCAATGGAATCCCCAAATAATTAAAGAATTTAGACAACTCCAACAAAAATAGACTCATTTTCAAATTTAATTAAAAGTCCTTTCAGTACAGCAAATACAATAAAAATTTAATTTTTAGAAAAATAATTTGAAACATTTTAATCAGGCCAAAATTTGCATAAACTAATTTTAAGCGTTTGTGCATCATTTTTAATTTTTTATTTAAGATTTATATTAACCCTTATACTGGTGAAAGCAGGCCCTATTCCTGCTTGTACCAGGCGTAAGAGTTTTGTGGGCATTTGCTGGGCAAATGCGTACCTTGACAGATCGCAAGTTCCGGGTTTTCGCGCATGTGCAAATAGAAAACTTGCGGGGCCTTTCAGAAGGCTTAAGACGGCATACATCGGGAGCGCAAATTCCAGGCCATTATTTTAGAGTCATATAATTTAAATAAATCAATCAATGGTTGACCTATTTTGTTGAATTTTTCAAAAGGAACCAGGAATCTGATCAGTGGAAGTGGTTTAAGGAGTTTGGTTAAATTCTAGCTTTTGTCAATTTTACATTACCAAGTTACATCGGTGTTTCTGAACAGACAAAACACCCACAGCATGTGTATGCTCCATGCCCATTTCGAATACAGGCCCCACCACCTATAGCGGCCACGCTGGTGTCAACGCAATTTTCCTGCTTTGCGCGATGGACACTGCAACCAAGAAAGCCCATGGAAATTGACAGGATAGATAGAAAACAGCTCTTGACAGCCCAGAACAAGAGGATATAATCTTGAGATTTCAAACTAAACCAGTTAAGTGAATCCAGCATCGGGACCAGGGTCAGGATCTGGAAAGCGAGGAACAAAATTTACTCTGGTCTCAGGGCGAGAACCAAACTATGCTGTGGTGTAGTTGCATTGCAAATATAATTGCTACGTAGAATTCCATCACGTCTGTTTCACACAGTAGCAGTAGTGTGTCCCTCGTATTCAAGGATGACAATGCCAACAAAGAGGGAGCAATAAGTTCATGGATATGTTGATGACTATGCAGGCCAATATGGAACACTGTCTACCACAAGCCTCAAAAAACACGTTTCTGGGAAGTTCTCCTGTTGATCCCTTTGATGTTGCCAGTCCTTCTGACAATCGCGTCTTGCCTCCACACGTTGTAGCTGAAAACTCTTCAGGCCGTCTCGCACTCACTTCAGCACATCATTACCGTCTGCCGGTGGCCAGGGTTCCCCAGAGCCAACGGCCATGTTGCACTGCTTCAAGTGAATATTCAGTGCATCTTTGTAGCGCCTTTGCTGTCCGCCCTGCTTTCTTCTGTCATCCACAAGTTCTCCATAAAGCATTTGCTTCAGTTGCTGTACGTCATCCTACTTAACAAGTCCAGCGTTAATTACCATAGGCTCTATCCTGATGCTATCAGCACGTTCCAGTGCTTCGTTGTTAGTGATTGTAACATGCCACCTAATATGAAATAAGCTGTGAAAGTATCTTCTGTGTTTGTTTCGCATACTGCTGCACCAAAGTGTAAATGAACATAACTTAAGACGAAGAAACATATCGGGCAGCAACTTTCAGTGAATATGTGACCGAAAGCTGAAAATTCCAAACAATCTTCTACTCCTGTCCGTTGTATTGATAAAATGCAAAATACTGCAGATGCCGGAAATCTGTTGGAAACACGCGGCAGGTTCAAGAAGGGTCCACACCTGGCACGTTAAGTTTTTCGTTTGTTCCACAGATGTTGACTGATGTGCTGAGTGTCTAGCATTTTCTGTGTTTGGTGCAGTACTAAGGGACTGCTGCACTGTCAAAGGTGCTGTCTTTCAACTGAGACGTCAACCAAGCTCCCATCTGCTTTCTCAGGTGGATGTAACAGATCCTATGGCACTATCTGAAGAAAAGGAGGGGAATTCTCCCAATGCCCTGGCCAACATTTATCCCTCAACCAACATCACTAAACAGATCGGAGGTGTTCCGCAAAGCGGTCACCCATTCAGTCCGTAAGGGGGACCCCGAGCTTCTGGTCGCCTGTCACTTTAATTCTCCGCTCCATTCCCACTCAGACCTCACCGTCCTCGGCCTCTTGCACTGTTCCACGGAAGCTCAGCGTAAGCTCGAGGAACAGCACCTCATCTTTCGATTAGGCACTTTACAGCCCTCTGGACTCAACATAGAGTTCAACAATTTCAGATCATAACCTCGGCCCCTATCACATATATATTTTTTATTATCCACACTTTTTGTTTGTGCCTTTTTTTCTTCCCTCCCACATGGCAGCTGTATTTCATTCTGCCAGCGCAATTCACACTCCATCTAGAGCCATCCTTTGTTTCTTAACCTGTCCCACTACCACCTCCTCTTGCCTTGAATATCTCTTAATCTCTCCTGCCTTCTAGCCTATCACAGACCTTCCCTTTTGTTCTTTCATTCCCCTCCCCCATTTCCCAGCTCCTAAACTTGCTTTAAAATCTGTTCCATTTCCTGCTTTTTTCCAGTTCTGACGAAAGGACTTCGACCTGAAACGTTGACTCGGTTTCTCTCTCCATGGATGCTGCCTAACCTGCTGAGTTTTTCCAGCGTTTTCTGTTGTTTAAACAGATTATCTGTTCATTTCTCTCAATGCTGTTCGAGGAACCATGCTGTGCGCAAATTGGCTGCTACATATCATTATATATTACAGCACTTACATAGGAACAAGGAGTTAATTCAGCTCCTCGAGCCTTTTCTGCCAATCTATTAGATCATGACTGATCTGTACCATCAACTTCATTTACCCACCTTTTCCTGATATCCTTCGATACCCTTACCTAACAAAAATCTACAAGTCTCGGTCTTGAAATATTCAATTGATTCAGCACGCACAGCCTTTTGTGCGAGAGAGTTCCAGATTTCCTCTACCCTTTGTGTGGAAAAAATGTTTCCTGATTTCACTCCTAACTGGCCTAACTCTAAAGTACATCATTGGCTGTGAAGAACTTTAAATGTCCGGACATTGTGAAAGGTGCAATATAAATGCAAGTTTCTTCTTTCTTTTGTTCTGTTGTCTAAACTACCATTTTTCTCCTTCCACGTGATCTCTTTTTACACAGATGACACATTCTACAATGTTTACAGCCCTTTCCTTTTGCTTAATGTGTTGCAAAGATTCTATGCTAATAAAATATACTGAATAAAAAAGCAACAGTATGTTTTGGAAATATTTTATCACACCTATGTATGCAAAATATCCTAAATGTTTTATGAATTCCTGAGAAGCACAAACAGAAATTTGTGGAAAACCGATTTTTCATTATAATGAGACTTCAACTGTATGAGTTACTAAACATCATAACCAACATAATGAAGACTGAAGGTTACAAAATCAATAGAAAAAGCATTACAGTGCCATGAAAGCAGTTCCATTACTAAATCAGTTGAATTCTATATAAAGATATACCAATTGGCGGGGGAGTAGGACTAGCTGAAGTGCTCTTGCAGAGAGCCAGCACGGGCTGGATGGGCCGAATGGCCTCCTTCTGTGCTGTAACCATTCTATGATTCTAAATTGCTGTGCTCTCTCCAAAGGTCAAGTCAAGGCTCTTCAGATTATATTTAGTGCTGATTACATGGGAGAGCATTAACCTGTGGTGCCACACTGTAGTGAGCCACGGTTTTCTGCCTATCATCCTCCATCCAGGGATTGCTCTTCGAAAGAGCAGACTCGATGGGCCAACTGGCCTCCTTCTGTGCTGTACTATTCTATGATTCTATGATACCACAGACTGTCTGACCTCAGCTCCATCACTATGGGGAAAGCTTCAAGTTTAAGCCAAATTTGAGAGGAAGATCCCTCAGCATTCGAGTCTTGGACCATTCTTCGATATAAATGCAGGTTGGTGTTGTAGCCTTGTGCATATCCTCATGACCAGTGCCAGAGCAGCATTGGCAGCAGCTTGGAAGCAAGTTAAAGGAGTGAGAATAATTTGATCAAACATAGAGTCAAATTTCACACTCTGGAATGTATGATTGAGCACTATATTATTTCCTGGACAGTACAGGAAACTCTCGTTTAAACGGCACCTAAATATCCGGAATTCTCTAATAACCGTCAAAATTCATACTCCGAAAACAACACCTCAATAACCGGAAATGTTGCCGAGTCTGAGTCTCCCGCGGTGGCCGAGTTAGTCAGTGGGGGCTAGTGGAGGCCGTCAAACAGCCTGCAGAGTGCGCAGCATCCTTCCCCTTTAACGGAAGGGGAGGGGTGATGAAACACGTCAGCGCTATGTGGAGCGGCCGCGTAGTGCTCCAGCGCTACCGCGCTTTGCGCTCCAGACACCGCCCTGAGAGGAAGTGGACCGCCCAAGATAGCGCTCCGCTTTCTTGCCGGGGCGATAAGCTCAATTTAGCGGCTGGGGCGGTGCTCCCGCGCTGGGCGCTAACTGGCTGACGCTAATTTGGTTACCGCTCCCAAACGGGGCATAACCCTCAATTGGCAGTACTGTACTTAATCAAGCATCTTCCACCATCCATTTAACACAACATTCTGTAGGTGAGTACCCAAGTATACTGCATATTTCTTGATTTTTTATTTTTGTTTGTTAAAAATAGCCTTGGTAGATATACCTCTCCATTATCTGGAATTTTTAATCAACCGGCACCATCCCAGTCCCGTCGGTGCCGGATACGAAAGTAGTACTTTATTTAAATAATAAAGTTATTCTACAATTGTGGCTTTTGTCATTCATAAAACAAAGAGAAAACAGGGAACAATAGACCAGTTAGCCTGACATCAGACTGGGAAATGTTGTTATTCAGAGGGACATACTTGTACATGAATCACAGAAAGTTAACATGCAGGTACAGCAAGCAATTAGGAAAGCAAATGGTACGTTAGCCTTTATTACAAAAGGATTAGAGTATAAGAGTAAAGAAGCCTTACCGCAATTATATAAGGCCTTGGTGAGACTACACCTGGAGTACTGTGTACAGTTTAGGTCTCATTACTTAAGGAAGGAGGTACTTGCCATAGAGGGAGTGCAATGAAGGTTCACTAGACTGATTCCTGGAATGGGGGAATAGTTATATCAGGAGAGATTGAGTAGACTAGGCCTATATTCCCTAGAGTTTAGAAGAGTGAGAGGTAATCTCATTGAAACATATAAAATTCTTAAGGGGCTTGACAGGGTAGATGTTTTCCCTGGCTGGGGAGTCTAGAACCATGGTCACAGTCTCAGAATAAGGGGTCGGCCATTTAGGACTGAGCGGAGGAGAAATTTCTTCACTCAAAGGATTGTGAATTTTTGTAATTCTCTACCTCAGGGCTGTGGATGCTCAGTCGTTGAATATATTCAAGAAGACAGAGATCAATAGATTTTGCATTAGATGGTAGAGAATATCTGAAGAGGCACATAAAGTAGCTGTGGCTAATCAAATATCAGCATATTCAGCAAGAGTCGGTACAAACAAAAGTCTTAGAAATATTTCTGGATATTCACCAAAGGTAATCTTTCCTCAAACATGCACCTACCTATAGAGAGAAAGTAAATTTAAGGAAAACTAAATATACAGCTTCAGTTCCAGAAGAGTTAACAGAATTATTATTTTTTAAATGCAGAGATGTTTGTATATTTTAAACCATGAAGTTGATCCTCATCTTTCAAGATAACTAGATTGCTATTAGGTAAAATAACATGCCAAAAAAAACTATAATCAATTTCCATCTACAAGAATCTTCAGCCATTTAGTGTGAAGTATTATCCTACCACTGTGCCAGTCTAAAGCGGTTTCAGTCGCACATCAGCAATCTGGCCCCAGAGTGCACTAAAGCTGAGCAATGTGACACCCTTTCCAAAAAAAAAGGTTTTCAGACCTCCTGGGCATTTTATAAAACTTACCGCTGTCTTTTTTAATGTTACAAGAAAGTTGACACTTTCCACCTATACTTTCAAAGCATTACAAGTTTAGCAGCTGGCAAAACATCTTCGCACGCACGGGTTGAGCCCTTTGCTGGGCAGGCAGAATGCAATCTGCAGTATAACTCAATTGTTGGTATCTGTGCTTTGCAGTCTGTGGCTACCAGTCAGTACCAGTTGGTGCAATCCAACTGCAGTCTTAAGTTAGAGGGCCAGTTGGAACTTTTCAGGAGTAATTAACCAGATTTTTCATTTTGTGTTTTTAAGATAACAAACTTCAGTCATCATGCAACCACCGCCGAGTCATGCATGGCTACCTGAATTGTTTTTTAAATGAACTCATCTTTGGGCGCCGTACTCTCACGGTATTAATACACCACTTAGCCAATGTAAAGTACTTCACAATTACACAGCAAAAGGATAAGTGGTATTTGACAAATGTATTCGCTTTAAAACATGCTTTTGCGTGGTGTCAAAATTGGTTTCATCTTGTTAAAAATAAGTTCCCATCCCCCACATGTAAGCGGAGTGGAGGGAGCGGGGATGAGGGGGGGCCCTCTCCACCCACCTATTCCTATCAATTGAGAGCTCTTCTGGCAAGATTATTTTGCAACATGTAGCACCCTTATGAAATAGCTAGGAGCATGTCAAAGGGAAATGATTTGTGTATGCTAGTATCCCAATTATTTTTTAGTCAATAGATAACCTACAGCTCATTTACCAGTTTAAAAAAAATACCACAACCAGTTCCTGTGCATACATTTTGTACATGTAATCTTTGGAAACTGTGGTTACATTTCATTTTGCTGAACATATTGACAAATTCAGAAGGAAATTGCAGAATGGCAATTCACTCCCTGATTCACCCTCAACCTATGTGTGACTCACTATAGGGGAAGTCATGTGATCAGAGCAGTGAATGTGATTGAGAACAGTGTTTCTTGCTTTAAAAAAAAACCTTTCTGCGGAAGAAACAAAAGCCTGGTATTAGCTGTCCTCAGCCATTCAAGGGTGGGTCTGAATGCCAAATAAAAAAAGCTGTAATGGGCTGAGGTTAATCTTAATGGGGGCCCACTTTAACCTTCTGAATGCATCAAAAGTGCGAGAATTGCATCTTGCCCCAGGACCATTGCACTGCTACCTACATTTGCTGCAGGGATTTTACTTTGAAGCAGGATTCCAACAGGCATGATTCTCGTGTGACATTTTTATCAGAATTTGAGCAACGGCGCTTTTACAACGTGAAACCCTTTTTTTGTTTTTTAACAGTTAACTCTCGCTTGACTGTAACCTCTGCTGCAGGAAACAGCCCCTCCCCTCCCCCACCCCGAACCATATTCTACTGCAAGCTTCTTAAATAAATAGGAGTATCAGATGACCAGGGTGATGGGTGGTCTTAAGGGCTCCAGCCAAAGCTGCACTATGTTTGGACCAGGGAGATAAGAACAAAGTGTTGGCTGGAGTGTGGATTGTGATTAGAGATAAACCAGGCAAGTGGAGGGGGAAGGGGAAAATCATTGGATTTAAAAGAAAAATCCATAATCAATCTAACCAATTAACTATATCCAATAAAATAAAAACAGAGCATGCTGGAAATACACAGCAGTCGACCAGAGGCAAGTATCTGATGAAATTGTGACAAAGGGACTACACCTGAAACAGTCATCATTTTTTTTCTCTTCAAAAAGCTGGATATTTTCATCATTTTCTATTTTACTTCACTTGCAGATTTTGTCTTTCTATTGAGTTTCATCCAACGACCTCGCATCAGCTATTCGCAAAGAGTTTAGAAAGAAATAAATGCATACATACATAAAGTCCACTTTTTAGACTTTGTGAAGCCAAACTGTAGCTAAAGTACTTGATAGTCTTGGTCTCATCTCCTTAGCCCATCACTTGAGAATTATGGATCAGCACTCTGTATATTAGTCTTTCATGGGCAGGCAGTTAATTAAGACAGCAAAGGTCAAGTAGCATTCAAGTTTTTAATGCGGCATACTGAGACTATTAATAGGCAAATGAAAGAAAAACAGCCCACTGATGGTCAAAGGAGGCATTAGGCAATGAGCAAGGCCACTTATTCACAATTTTTACAGGAAAAATCGATGGAGCTGCCGAATGCAATCCCAGAACAACAGTAAAAATCCTGGAAAATCCCAAATTCCTGTGTAATAGAAGCAGAATGACTTATTCAGTCACCTTAAAGCAGTGACTCTGGCAATGATTTTCCCTGGCCTCCAGTTCGTTGGTTTGATGAAGGGGGCTTGCAACCTGATCTAGAGGGTGCAAAATGCTTCTTCGTTCTGAATTCCTTGAGTAGAAGAGGGAAGAGGAAACTATTAAAGGGGTGGGCATGAGACGGAACTAACCATAGTTCATACCTTACGCTTGAAGTTTGTTCTTTAAATAAAATCATTTTTGCAGCTAAAACCTACATTTTCAAGTTATGCACATCTGTACTTCTCAATTTAATTTTAATTACTGACTCAGAAGAGCTTATGCGATCATAAGGGAAGGAGGGTTTCTGCAATGAGGAAATTGCCTTTTGATTTGTAGGTAGGTAGGATAGACAGACAGATAAGATGTTTTCCATAGCGCTTGTAACGTGGGGACGATGCTCTTTACCTTTACACTAAGTACTGTTGCAGAGATATGTTAAAGAAGAAAAAACAAAAATTAGTATTTGATATAAATATTTTTCTAGGTTTTTACCAATATTCCCTGTAATTTTGCTTGGCGCCACCCTGCCCCTTTAAGAGGCTGCGCAGGCCATTCACAATACCGCGTGTGTGCGTTTTTTCTCATTGAAAAGCCGGCTGCACCGAGTTCCTGGACCCTGCGCTGCCCCACCACTTACAGAGAACATTGGTGTTCACTAGAAGAAATGCACATCCTAAATGGCTGCACCTAAATATACACATTTAAATCATGAGTTTTATTCAGAATCTTCCTTCAAATTTTCAAAATGGTACAATATTTCTACAACCAGGAACATAGGAACAGGAGCGGGCCATTCAGTCCCTTGAGCCTGTTCCGCCATTCAGTTAGATCATGGCTGGTCGGTACCTCAACTCCATTTACCCGCCTTTGTTCCATAACCCTCGATACTCTTAACTAACAAAAATCTACCGATGTCAGACGTGAAAATTTCAACTGACCCAGCGTCCATGGCCTTTTGGGGGAGAAAGTTCCAGATTTCTAATACACTGTGTGTGAAGAAGTGCTTCCTGATTTCACTCCTGAACGGGCTTGGCTCTAATTTTAAGATTATGCCCTCTTGTTCTGGATTCCCCCACCAGAGGAAATAGATTCTCTTTGCCTACCCAATTGAATCCTTTTATCAATTTAAACACATCAATTAGATCATCCCCTGAAATAATAATTGCTTATTATGTCAGAACACAAAAACAAAATTAAGTAAAAACGCAGCTGGCATAACCTTTTGGAATACACTGTAAAATATATGATCTGTTCAGAGCCATTCCGCCCAAGTCCATCCCCATTCATTGGTTTTCTCCTCAGCTGTCTGTGTTCAGCTCTCTGGCTATAGCTGCTGAATGTAGATTTGAGAGATCAGCTATTTTATATAATACAAACCAGTTTTGCATTAAAAGTTACCTCAGAAAAAGCTGAATTCATGCTTTGCCTTACTTTGGATGTTATATATTATAAATATTATTAAATGGTTTTATCTTCTAATAATGACTTTACTGTGATGTTTTGTCCACAGTAATTTTCCATTGATATATAAAGGAGGGCTTATAAACACCAAGCCCTGGCAGACTCTAATGGTCACTCTTGCTTCCAATGTCTGACGGACAAAACACACAGGATCTGTACCATTTTTACCTGCCCAATCTCTCTCAATTTCGAGAGGCTGGTTTCTAAGTAACAATGGTGGAAGGCTGGGCAGCAGGTTGCCTGCCTGCCTCGCTTGACTAGGCAAGTTACATGGTTTGAGAAAACAAAAGAGAGGGATAGGAGAAAAAAAAACTCAAAAAAGGAAGCTTCCTTCAAAAACACAATTGGAAGAGCCAAGAAATAAAAAGAGAATACACATAATCAGTAACTGTTCAATAGCAGTTTCCAAGCTTTACAATAGTGGCTAAGAAAACCATTAAAAAAAATCGACTTGCATTTATAAATTTGGTCATCATGCTTTGTGCAATCATAAAAAGTCACTTTTTAACATGCATTTTTTTAAATGCAAAACTACATATACCAGAGATTTTATTACTAATGTAAAGCATCTTTCACCTCCATGCTAAATCCTGCACTAAGAAAGGCACATTAACAAAGCTGTAATTTTTCTGCTGTTTCAAGCAATTATAGCCAGATTTGTAACTTTCTGACTCTTACTATATTAGGAGGTAGCCTATAAAAGAATACAAATAAAACACATTTAGCTATTCCCGAAAACCAATTACTCAGAACATAAGAAACACAATTGGACCTTTTTGTTCATATCCTGAGACAAGAGTATCAGATTCTATGAAATGCCCCTTCATAACTGTGTGGTTTTCAAATTATTTTTCCTTTCAAACAACACCACCAACGATGAACCCAATAAATGATGGACCATTTTCATTTATAACTCAGAAAAAAATTGCTCATTGCTAAAATAAAAACCCTATTTTTTTTATTTCAAATTGACTGTGGGACTTACTGAAGCTATCTTGGATTTGAAGAATTTTCAAAATATAATCTGAGGAACACTTTAGAAATGGTTATCAGGGTTGTTGCTCAGATGACATAAAACAAAATAAACACTGAAAACTGCTGATTTTCTGCGCACAGGCATAGGAAACAAGGTTAAGTACTTTTGTAGCCTACAGAACAAAAGGTGCACTTCAAAGCTATATGAAGCACTTTGACTATAAGTGCAAGTATTTCTTTCTTGCTTATAGTGAATAAAGATTGCAGGTAGCTGCTATTTCCCACATACCTTTGAACAGTAAATTAGAGTCAGAAATTATCCTAAAAAGCATAAATTAAAGACTAAATAGGCCATCATCTAGATCTGGTTTTATTTCTCTCATCAGCACATCATTACTTCTAATATAATAGAGTTGATATATTATGGATAATGGACCCGGTTTAGATTAACCTAGTTACACAATGAGGTACAACCCTTTGAAAGACTATGGTAATAAAATGTCCTCAAAATTAAGTCTTTCATTGAAGAAATGTTGCATGATTTTAATACTTTCTTAAACTGGACCTTTAAACCTGATCAGTTTTGTACTTGCTAAGTGAGAGAAACAAGTGTCTATCTTGAACAGTAAGGGGTAGGATAAGAAAAGATTTCACTGCAGTTTCTTCACCTCTTCCCCCCAACACATTTAAAAAAAAAAATTTTCTTAGTGCGAGGTATCAGTGCTGGGAAATGCAAAACTTTTCTGTTTGGAAATGCATCATCAGCATTACATTCTCCCAAGTTGACTTGAGACATGGGGCAGATTTCTCCTCCGTTCAGCATGTCTTGCATACAGAGGAGATTGTGAGATGCTTATAACTGACAGAATCAGGCTCAGCAGTGATGCCCCTGTAGTCAAGCAGCCCACCAGCACTCACATGAGTAGTGGCTACTTACATGAGATAGCGGAGGGTGACTGGTGCCTGTGGCAAATCAGTCAACACTTTCACGAGAGAGAGAGAGCGCGCGGGGGAAGAAATGGGTATTAGCAAAAAAGGTTTTAAAATTAAAAACCTTTAAAAGACCAGCTGAGTTTTTAATATTTATAGATTAAAATTTTCTACTGTAGCTGGAACGCATTTGGTTGTCTAAGATCATCTCTTCGAGATAGTCTCTCTACTGATAACCAAAAAGAAACAAACAAACAAGCTTGCATTTATATAGCACCTTTCACAACCTCAGGACATCCCAAAGTGCTTTACACCCAATTAAGTACTTTTGAAGTGTAGTCACTGTTGTAATGTAGGATACACGGAAGCTAATATGCACGCATCAAAACCTTTTGCTTCCACTTGAGAGGGCAGAGGGGGCAGAGGCTTAACGTCTCATCCGAAAGACAGCACCTCCGACAGTGCAGCACTCCCCCAGTACTGCACTGAAGTGTCAGCCTAGATTTTTGAGCTTAAGTCTCTGGAGTGTTCTGCTGTCCAATTGTCATCGTTGCGGGATTATCTTTTGACACATAGTGCATTATGGCTAGAGGATTTGCCTAAATTTGTAGCGAATCAGTTAAAAATATTCTTAAAAGTGCTTAAATCATGCCATGATTTATTCAACCTGCATTCATAAATGGAACCTCATTATGTGTGACCTGGAAACAGATGTATGTCAGGATTAAGAGGACTTTAACATACAAGTTACAAAATCTGTAATATTAAAATTGCTATGAATTTCACACAATCGTTATTGGGCATTTTCATTGTAATAATCATGCTTACTGCCACATACTGCTACCACTAGATGGAGCTTGATAAGCTCCAGATCCCCACACCTATACCTGCAGCATCACTGATGCAAGCATGCTCAAGGAAATTAGCTTTCACCTGACTTTCCACAGGGCATTCACTTGTAATAAAGACTTTTAATATTACGCCAACATGCTACCAAATCTACGCAGCAGCTTGGTCTTAAATGTTCTCTCTTTCCAGTAAATGATGCCGTTTTTTTGTGGACACTTTGCTGCTCCATGATTTGATCCATCTCTTCAGTATCTGGCATCAGGACTGAATGGATAAAAATACAACACTTTGAAGTTGTCGTACTTTATAAGACACTGCAGTGTACCAGTTGAATTTTTTTTTAAAGGTAATACGTGGTGAAGGCTTAATGTGAATTTCAAGAAAATCACCGGGATATGCATATTGATTAATATATAATCTTGTGGAAATTATATGAATGAAATGGGAAGGAACTAAGCCCATGCAGTGAAACTAGATTTTACAAAAAGCACCACGGTGCCTTCGATGGCTCAACTAGTTAAGGCCATGAATAGCTGGGCCATAAATACAAGTAAGGACCCAAGTTTGACCTCTAGTCTATGCTTTGTTAGAGATTGGGGGGGGGGAATAAATGAGCCTGTGTTCCTGCTCCCAATTGCAATTCAGTAACCCTTGTTGGAAGTGCATTTGTGTGGACATCGGTCGAGAGGACAGGGTCAGATAATATCCTCCATGGTTGAATATCCCACTGACACTCATTGTCTGGGCTCACACATGAAGAATGGCCACTTCATAAAGATACTGGAAGGCACTACATTTTGGGAGCACATCACACCAAGCCTGATCTTGCCCTCAGGTATCCTTCTAGGTATCTTCCAGCAGGAGTCCTTGGTTAATGATCAGGAGCAACACTGGCTGATTTTTTTCCCCCTCCCAAGCTAAAGGATGCTGCTTCATTGCCCTCCTTAGGCTCCATAGGCCAGCCACTCACTGCTTTTAATTATTGGGAAACAACCAATAGTATTTTGTAAAAGCTTTAAATCCTTAAATTTTATCACGAACAGCAGCCGCAATCTCAAGCCATAATATTCTGTACTTAAGTTCATATTTTGTGAAAGGTTTGAGTTTTCATTCTTGTTTTTAGAAGGAACTGGGTGGTATGCTAAAGTTAATTCCACACTGAGCTATTGGGGAGAACATCAATTTGAATATAACAAAGTTGTGAGTCTTCAATCTTCAAAGTGTCTTAAGGACTAAGGACCCTCTATTATCAAGTCGAGAAAGAAAATGAATGCTTGCTTTCCGACTTACATACAAGTACACTGACCCATTATCTATTGCCTATTCATGTTTATTGATTAATTTACTGTGTAAAATGACACTTTATCTGCAAAGGTAGCTTTATATCAACAACATTCTCTAAGGAGCTTGGTTTCCTCTTTTGTCCCAAATACTTTCTCCCCCTCAACGTCTCTTAATGCTCCATAAATCCATTCATGTCTTAAGTACTGTTTCATTTTAATCAATATCACTGTGGTCTGCACTCTTTAAATAATCCACACGTGTTTCTTCTAAATTCCTGTCTTAATGTCTTACATATTTTTCCTCCTTCCTTGAACCTCACCTGTGCTGAAATCAAGATTTGTATCTCATTCTTTCCCACAAACTCAAAACTCTGGAGCTCCTTTTATCTCAGTCCTTCCTTCCTCCCTTTACAATTTTCAGGCTTTTAAAAAACCAAGCTGGACATTACCTAAATCACTTCTTCTCAGTTCATTTGGTTTCCCTTTACTCTTCTCAGCCTTGGTGTGGTGTTCTCCATTATGGGCCATACCCTTCACTTCGGTTTTTCAATGAAGAAAATTGTGTTCCCACTTACTCCATTTACTGCTCTGGAAAGATTAATAGCTTTTCATTACTAGTCATGTTATACCACTGGTTACTGGCGGTTCCAAAGAAAATGAATGCACCCTTTGCCTTAACCAATTGTTTCCAATGCCAACTATTACCTTGCAAGTACCATGAAAGAATATACAATATTTAATCATATGATTACTATTTACAAAAAAAAGTTTTTGAAAATTTTCATTAAAATAAAATTAAAAATTATCCCTATGTTGTGCAATAAAATGAGTTTCAAATTTCAGTTATATTGGATGTATAAAGCTAATCTGTTCAGTGATGGTGATAGTTTTTGTGAAAATCTCCTTACTCCCAGAGACAAATTTGGATCGAAGTTTCTGCAATACTGCTAGAAATGGGACTATTTTCACCAACACCCTGTAGAAATGTTTTAATAAATTATTTTAGTCTCCCCCCCCCACCAAGTTATGTTACTCCTATCATCTCTTCAACCGCTTTTTTAATTAAAAAAATCTTGCCAATTTCTTCCCCGCACTTCCTTTCATGAAGGTGTTGATTCGCTGTTGGGAGTACAGCTCAGTGGGTATGGGTCACCTGCCAATACTTCACCCAGTCACCATTGTTCATGTGTGAGCATTGGTAATGAGCATAAGCAGGATGTTTGATCACCGGGTGCCCTCACCTGTCCTCCAGACACAGAAATTACAACACAGAAATAGGTCGTGCGGCCCAACCAGTCAGTGTTGGTACTTATCATCCACATGAGCAGCACTCCTCATCCCATGTGCCTGCTCTGTGGCCTTTCAGCAGTGGTCACTGGCTATAATTATCAGGAAAGGGAACCTTAGCTGATTTTCCTCTCGTTCGCCCAGAAAGCAGTCAGAGCACAGCCCTGTCTGAGAGATTGTTTCCCATGGCTTGGGAGTCCAGAACTAGGGGGCAGTGTCTCAGGATAAGGGGTCGGCCTTTTAAGACTGAGACGAGGAGGAACTTCTTCACTCAGAGGATTGTGAATCTTTAGAATTCTCTGCCCCAAAGGGCTATGGCTGCCGTTGAGTATATTCAAAGTTGAGATAGATAGATTTTTGGACTCTCGGGGAATCAAGGGATATGGAGGTCGAGCGGGAAAGTGGAGTTGAGGTCGTAGATCAGCCATGATCTTATTCAATGGCGGAGCAGGCTCGAGGGGCCGTGTGGCCTACTCCTGCTCCTAGTTCTTATGTTCTTATGTAGATCATCTACCTCAGCATAGACTTGGGATCAAACCTGTGGTCCTCCTAGTCTGTAAGGTTCAGCTACTCGCTGAATAAGCTCACTGAGCCAGTGGTGAAGCGCCATTACTAACATCTCTACATTTTGCATTTCATCTTCTTGCTGTTCATCCTGCATTTCTCATTAAAATAAACACTCCAGTAACATCAAGCTTCCAGTTGAAGCCGGATCTGGGGGTAGCTGGCAGTAAAAGCTGAAACTGCCACTGATGCCAAATGTTTCCATCAGACTATCCTCAGAACCCTGCTGTTATAATCTTGCATACAAAGGCAAATACAACTATAATCATAACGAAAATACGCCCTTCCCTCATTATAAGATGCTTTCTAGGAGCTGACCATTTTGTACCCAATATAATGAGGTGCATGTTGTAGTGAGTGCCCCATAACCTAATACATAATGCAGCAGGGAAAGTCAGTAGCCACCTTAAAAATACTAATTGGACAGGGAGCCTTATAAAAAGGATGGGGTGTAATATCACAAATTATTTTTAAAATTATGATGAGCCTTGTAGAAAAGGGTTTGTTATTGGCCAGTACAACTGTAATCAAGAATATTTGAATTGCTCATTGTTGGCTACAACTTTCACATCAAGATATCATTTTTTATGTTGACTATCAGTTACATTTTGAGGGACAATTTTAACTGAAGAACGGAATGCTCGGGTGGTCTAATCTGACAGTAGTAACGCTTCATTCTTAATTTTTTTTCTTTAATTGAGAGACATATAACAATTAAAATGCATTTTAAAAGGTAGGCAATTTCTATACACTACAGTTGTGAAATACTGCCAGGCAGGCACTTATAAGATGGTAAAAGGTTTATTAAACATTTTCAGGATCTCTTAACATGAAAATGTTTCACATTGTCTGAACTTAAATGGAGCCTTTTTTTTCTTTCCGATTGTGACTACCTGTTAAGAAAGAGATTTAAAGCAATGAATAACTTCAAGGCAAAGGACCACAATCAAAGAGAGGGTTGAAGAAGTGCTAAATTGTTATGGAGCCTGTGTTACCAGAACACAATTAACATATGCAAATACTCAATGAAACCAGACCTTTGACAAAGTGAAGAGCAAATATTTAAATCATTTTACGACAGGAACAGCTCCAAATGTCTTATCAGCATGGGAGCTTTATCCATTTTATCTCATCAAAGGGGGCTGACAGTTTAGTTGGATGCTCCGTGGGAAGCCAAATGCCCAGATCTTCAAAGAATGATAGTGTCAACCAGATCTGATCCAGGATCAGTTAAACATACTTTCTAAAACAATTGGCATTCCCCAAATACTTGCAACTTTAAGTAGAACCAAGCTAATCTTTCAAGAGCTTGATATATATTTTATTACGTACCACACTCCATATAAAAAGGACTTAGAGTAACATCGCATCTTTTCTGATACTTTTCAAAGTTAAAGAATGCCTTATATTTAAGTTTGTATCTGCTTTCGAAGCTTCACAGCATCTTCCCCAACCAGGGTTTACATGCAACAAACTGAAGCTTCATTTGTTTTGCTGAATAGAAAACCCCAAGGAGAACAAAGGTTTAAATGAAGAGGATTAATTACCACACAGCATTTTGTTTCGAAATAGTCGAAAATCAGTTCTAAAATAGAAGAGGCATATACGCAATTGTCTTCAACCAAAAGGTTGAAAAAAAGAACAATTTTAAGCAATACAAAATGAGTAATGTGAACTTGCTACACATGGGGGAGAAATGCAGGGACTAAACTTTGTCTGTAGGAACATATCCTATTGCATTTTTAGACAGTGACTCAAAACCCTACTTTTAAAGCCATCAGATTGTCCACATACTTTATTAGAAACAAGTGCTGCAACTGGACAGATCACATTATTACTCATAGTCTCGAACATCTACATTTAATTCCCAGCATTTACATTTTTGTTTCAGGTAGCACTCTGCTCCCCTCCCCTCCCCATATGTGCAGTTTTCCCACCATTTTTAAAAGCACTATTTATAGGCTTGAAACAACACCTTTAGGACCAGGTCAATGGGCTTTTTTGGACTAATAGTAATTTTTCCAGGACTTAAACTCTTGAGACTATATTACAATGAAAGGAACAAAAAAAAATCCAAGGTATGCTAAAATAAAAACAGCTCGATGTATCTTTCCTCCAATAGCAATGTTCAATTTCCACAATATACTACGTCCAGTTAAAAGAAAATGATCTGAGTCCATGTTTTGAGATAGCTAAACAGATTTATAAAATTAAATATTTTTAGAAACTCAGCAATTCACACATATTAAAACTGTTTACCGTGCTGATCAAATAACAGTTATCAAAATGTCATTGCAAAATATGACATTTTATGAGCTGGCTATGCCAGATCTACAAATTAAATTGTGATTTACAATTTCCTGTAGTTTACCTTACAAAAGCCAGTAGCATTAAGGCAACACAGAAGGGCCAATGTTCTCAACAAAAATCAATAGATTGAATATACTGATTATCTCTGCTGACCACAACAGTATTTTTACAATACATTCAACCATCTTGACGATATGTTTAACCCCACTTGAAATCAACATGTCAGGATCACATTCTCACTGTGGCCCTTTTTGTGTTTTTCCCCCCATACCCAAACCAATAGTAACACACACTCAGCATCACTATCATTAAATCTATCATTAACTCTCTTTCTTAGTAAATTGTCTAGAAAATAAATTCGTAAATTAGAAATGTAATCTTTCAATCTATTTTAAAACCACAAAATACCTCCTATTTTTACACACTGATATATAAAGTCAATCCTATAATCAATAACCTCTCTTCTTAAAAAAAAAAAAAAAATTTTTTTTTTTAAAGGTACATAACGATCACACACAATGTATTTTCCTCTTTTTGAAAATAAAAGCACTTTTAGTATATTTTAGAATCCAGAGAGTCACATTTAGGTTTTAAACAATTTAATCAAAATTTCCATTCAAAGTCAGGAGCGGCAGCAAAGTGAACATTAATGACTGCGCAGTAACCTTTCTTACATTGTGCAGTAACCTTTCTTACATTGTGACACAGTTGTACTTTTGCAGATCTGTACACTTCTTGGTTTTGTCAATGTAAGACTTTAAACTGAACTTAAGTAGGTCGTGATCCCTGCTTATCTGCATTATTGAAGTGAGAACCACAAATCTCAACATTAATGCCTCAAATTCAAATATTTTTACATTTCCATGACTTGTGGAGAAATACTAGTGGAATCTTTCCACTGGCATATCACATCACAAATCACCTTCAACAGATTGAGAGAGAGATTACAAAAATTAAGCCCATTAAAATGTATTTTTCCAGTTTAACTACTGCACACATTATTATGAATATGTCGTGGTTAGCCAGATCATATGTTAAACATCTCCAATCACGAGGAAACTCTAAGTAACCCATCAATACTTCACTCATAAGTTATCTGGTCAGCTTTTCTTTTGGAGATAATTATCTCATTTTGTGCCTTGACAGCATAGATCCCCTTTCTGTACAATAAATAAAAATGATAATCAGATGTAAATATAAACACACAAATTCAAGAGACAATCAACAGATTATATAAATATACTAAAAACTTATGCATAATAAAATGTAGTCATTCATTTACAGTATTAAGATCCTTTATGCATCATATATTTTATTATACATTCCCAGTTATTTATGATGTTTTTGTTAAAGGCTGCTAAATTATCAGTATTTACTAGCTACTTCCAATATTACATTGTAATATAATGTAGAATTGTTTGAAAATATTAAATTCTACTTTTAAAAATCTCTTTCTTGGCCTGTGCTGAGTTAGTTGATCTCAGTTAGGATAGTGCTACAAATGGCCTAAGTGACCTCTTGGTTGAAGGGTTGTGGGGGGAAGAGGGGGGGACGACGAAAATTATCGAAGCATCCCATTCCTGATCATTATCCAGTAACCCCTGCTAGAGTTTTGCTTTTGTACAATCATGGGAGGACAGGAGTGGGGTTGGCTATGATGCCTTTCATAGTTGGATAGCCTGTTGGCACTCAATGTCTAAACATAAATAATAGTTATTCTGATGAGATATCAGAGGGTGCCTTGCACCAGTGGATCCATACTACAGCAAGGGGTCAATGCCTTTAGGAGCTGAGGAGAAGGGAGGGGCGGGGAGAAAAATTGCAAAGTAAATTAGCAAGAGAAAACTAAATATCTGAAATGGAAGTTTACACTGTTATATTTTAAATAAACTTTCTGTTTTTATCCTTAATATTAGCAGATTTAGAAATAACAGATGTCTGAAATGTTGCTTTGTAGCCAATCTTTGGAGTCAAAGATTGCTTTTCAATTATTTTAAGGAACATCTCTTGTTGTGTTTAGTGTTATTTTCACACACTATCAGGGCATTATTTTAGCATCATTCAAGGAGGATTATTTACTATTAAGTGTAAGATTGAAGTGCTGAAAAAAAACTCAAATATTTCAAAAAGTTAAAAGTAATTTTGACAAGTTGCAACTAAACCACACATCGCTGTGTTTGAGTTTTTCTTGAAGCTTAATTCTGTAGGTTTCCTTTACAGGTATAAATTGAGTAGACTTATTCAATACACAACTAAACTTCAATCATTCTGTATGCCACACCATTAATGCAGCAAACAATTTTTCACGCTTTTTTTTTAAACAAAAGGCCAAGAATCAATACATTGTTTAAAAGACAGTTACCACCAAAATTAAAAACTTCAGAAAACAGCTGGCCCAAACCTCTCTCTAGACCATAAAGAAAAGACTTGCATTTATATAGCACCTTTCACAACCACCGGATGTCCCAAAGCGCTTTACAGCCAATGAAGTACTTGTTTGAAGTGTAGTCACTGTTGTAATGTAGGAAATATTTCATCATAGAAATAAAGCAAGTTTGAACATCAAACCGTGCGCAAGAGCTGGGCAAGTGTATAAAGCTGGAACTTCAAAACCAAAATCTATTTCATCTGCACAACTTAATTGAGAATGAATATAACCAAAGCAAGTTTACATGAATTACTTGAAACTAATTGGGGTTTGATTGAGACCACAGCGATTAGGGATGTGTCAAAGAAATGCAAATGATATTCAACAGCAGGTGCACTCTTCCACCATAATAAATGTGGCTGAGATTTTTTTCTGGTCGTTTACATCTTATAATTGAAGAATTTTTTAAATTACTCCCAACTCATAGAACAATTTATATATTAAAATATAGTTTTGTATAGTGGGTAACTATTAATTCAACACTCAATTCCTCACTCCCTTGATCTGTTTATACTGCAACTGACTGAGAAATTCACATAAATAATGCATGGTTTCTTTTACTCCATCAATTTTAAGATATTGAACATGAAGTCTAACTACAGGTGGTTTGTTGGTCATAGATTCAGTGAGGTCTTGTGCAAGATGGTTGCATAAAGGGTGTTTGAAAACTTGGAATTCTCTCATTCCCATGAAGAAACATTGAAGTATTCACCTTTTCTAAAATAAGATTACATTTTCCTTTAATTGTCCCTCATGTGATTTTACCTATTAGCTATTAAGACCCATTTAAACAGTACACAATTCGAAAATGCAAATATACTTTAAAAAAACTGCTCTTTTCATCCCTGTGATGTAGAATACATGTCAAAGAACACACAATGACAGCTCAACATAAGCCTTACAGTAATGACAATTACCACAAATCTGACAAGAGGCAAGTTTTTTTTTTAACCAGCACAGAATTACTTGAACAAGTAGATGCTCTTAATGCACTTGTGGAAATGTGTATGTCATTGTGTTAGCTAACAATGTTAACAATCTCAGAGCACAAGCGGATGAGAATATATTTAAGTATATAATTCGCAGAACACTCTCGATAAATGTAATTTATTTAATTTGCTAAAAACGGATGCAACAAATTCCAACTAAAGCCCATTGGAACACATGGCGAGGGAAACAACAAAGCTCAACATACATGGGGCAGCATAACTGAAACGGGGTAATAACGGGGTGGAAACCTCAGTTACATCAATATTTAATATTAATGATTCAAATCGTTGCCAATAAACAAATACGTTCGTACAAAAGCGATTTGCTGTCTTATAACCCGCGAGCGCTTCATTCAAACGTGGGTCGAACCATTCCAGTAAACACAAAACACACGCTGTGCCTGAGCCACAACCAGGTAAAAGTTTGTGTTTTTTCTTAAAATGCTAATTTTACGCGTTGCGATTAGATTCGCGAAGAAACGTTGACCGAGGGGGTGAGACTTGAATAGAGATTGTAGCCCGGGTCTGTCCGGTGGCAACAATCCTGAAAACTCCCTGCCACGGTAGCACGAGGGTGCTACCAACTCACCCGAAAACGCTTATCCTGGCGCTGTATTCGTCTATAAAACAATCTTACGAGGTCGTAAACCCCTTACTTAACGACCCAAGGAAGGTTTAGAGAGAGACAGAAAAGAGGGAGGGGAAAAAAAATCAGAACTTTTAAATACAGACACAAGTATAGAAAACAAGCATGGGAATGGACCGCTGGAAGACGAGGCACAACACAAGGGCATATTGTGCGGCTTGTGGCCACAAACCAGTCGGAGTCTGATTTCCCTCGCCTCCCCCCAAAATGATATTTCACATATTCAGATCTGTTTACCGCCAATTATGGGAGGCAAATGACTGCAAAGTGTACATTATTCTGTGTGTATAATTCTATGTATTTAATGATGTGTGTGTATATCATTCTGTGTATATCACTGTGTATGTATATCATTGTGTGGATTTGATTCTGTGAATTAATTCTATGCATCGTAAGAAGCCAATCATTGATCGCAGTGGGCAGACATCGTGCATCTGAAGGTGCTGCAATTATCAACAATCCAAGTTTCCTTTAATAAACTAATTGCTCCTCCAGAAATCTTCCGAGGCGAATCGTCATCATACAATAAAGCGAGAGAAAAGGGAACATTTCTCTTGCACTCCCCAAGTTTTACAAGAAAACGCCGTTGAATAAACATCACGGTGGCGTTTTAAAGCTCTCAGTCTTTCGAAAGGGGACTGTATATTACAACATACGCCCCTTAATATTTCCCTGTACAAAACATGCAACAGTCTTGAGTCTAGCATTTCCGGGTTTCACCTCTGACCTTGACAAGCAGATCGTTATTTTGATATTTTTGCACTGGCAGAGAACGCCAATTGTCGTGTGTGCGTTTTCCTTTAAACATCGTTCATGCATCAGACTTTCTCCATCGCTTTTTATCGGCAACGCATGCATTCGCCGCACAGTAAAAAGCATTTTATGCAACAACAAAAAAGTATTCAGCCACGCAATCATGAAACGGTTAACTACAACCTCTCGCTATCTGGTTTCCAGAGTTACACTACTCCAGATTGGCGAAAGGGGGGAAAAAAGCACAGCACATATGAAACGTGGATGGGATGGGAGCCGGCTCCAGCTCCTACGGTACAATCCAGAACATTTACACGAATTGCGCGGGTTTTTTTTTTACAATTGAGCTTTAACTGTTTCTCTACAAACAACCCCTCCCCCCTCCAAAAGCAAAACATTTTTTTTATGAATGAAACTGGCGGAATTATGCAAACTTACTTGGTGTACGAAAACATCGACTGGCGTCTCCAAGGGGGTGCCTTCCCGAGAGGTCATGGAGATAAACCCGAATCCCATTCTAACGTTGAACCATTTACAGTGGCCTGCTCCCTGCTGGATTTGAGAGTCGTCTTTCTCTGTCAGTTTTCCTTTTTCGTCTCCACCACCTTTACCCGTCCCTCCTAGACAATTGCAAACACAGAGAGGGGAGAGAGGGGGAAGAAAAACAAGGTTTCAATTTATCTGACGGAAAAGAGAGGGGGGGGGAAATAATTAACAAAGTACATTTAAAAATAAGCTTCTGAAAGAAAGCACTTCACACATCGACATTGGCTGCAGCCTATATGGCAAAGCCATTGTAATATCGATTCTGATCCATGTGCAATCCTCCTTTACTCCATGTTTGAGGCAGCAAATTACGATTAGCAAACCGTACGTAACTGGAATACGGCTGGTTTAAAACGGAGCCCATCTCCCGCAGAAACCAGTGTCACACAAGCCCGGCTTTTTTTTTTCCCCTCCGCTCTTTTCGCAAATCGTGATCAACATTCAACAGCGTCGATCGCGAGAGCTTTTTTGTTTTGTGTTGCTCCACTAGAACACGCTTCGTATTATACTGAAGAAAAACTACTGTAGCGTCCAGCGTGCGTTCTCCGATCAAACTTAAGGGGCAGGTGTACAGTGTTGCCTTCCACACACAAACTGAGAGAGAGCGAGAGAGAGAAAACTGTGCTTAATCGGACACAAACAGTCCACACAATAGCCCTCAGAAAGCCTTTGAAGTTGTGAATAAATGGGAGGCGGGTACATACATTTTGGGAGATCTACAACAATGGGTTTGGAAAAGCCCCCTCTGCGATCTCTTAAAAGTATGCAAAAAAAAGGATTTTTTTTAAACAAGAGAAAGAGAGAGAGAGAGAAAAAAAGTAACCTTCGGCCATGTTGTCACACAGGCCCCTGTGTCCAAACCCGCCCGATGAGAACTTTTTCCTTGGAATGGGTAATCTTCTGCATCAATCTAGCGTCATAGGATTCAGGGATCAAAAATTTAGCAATCGCCAATGCTCGCATGGTCTAACGTGCTTTCCCTCGTTAGTTCCCCCCCACCCCCCCTTTCCCTTCCTGGCCCTGGCAGACACGTGACTCGTCAATTACATGCTTTCTTGCCGCTAATTACACATCGCAGTCTTTAGAGAGGCAGAACAGAGCCAATCGGCCTCTCCTCTAACCTGTCACCGCATTAATCGATGATTCCCCCCAAAAAAACCTCCAGATTTTTTACCCAGCTAATTTGTCCGACATTTTTGACGAACCGGTCAGCTCGATATACTTAAAGCTACAGGGTCTCTTCCCCCATTGTTTTGCTTTCTGTGGGGAACGTCAAGCTATGCAACCTATATTTATATATATAAAACACTAACCACAGATCAACTATTAATGATAAACACGATTATATATAAACTGACAATGCTGTGTGTGAATTTATTCAGAAATCTCGACAGTTCACACTCGCTGGCAATAAACCTATGCATTTGGTGAAACGGATCTAAATATTGTTAATGCAGTGAAGAGTTTCGTGAATGTAATATTCTGATATATATATATAAAAAATAGCAGGTTAAATATAGGAAGGACAGATTTTTAAATTGTGCAAAAGGAGCCCCGGGCATGTCGCCTACACATTTTTATTTAGTAACATTCAGAGAAGATCTCCGCACAAAATAATCAAAGATCTCACAAAAGATATTGGATACTTTTCCTTCTAGTAAGAAACAGGACCGGAGAGCAGCAGTTTTGTGCCTCCCCCTTAAAGCAAGGTGATACCATTTGAATGTAAGATGTCATTTTTTAAATGATCTCCGTTTAAACTATAAAACGGTTCATCAATCACACAAGCCATACTTGATGCCTTTATTTTAGAATGAGGATTCCAGTGACGGGTGCAACAACAGATAACGCGGTGCCTTTTTCAAGCATTTTGGGCAGTGTTGGCTTTTAAGGCCACATGTACCTGGGGACGGCCCAGTTTTGAAAGCATATATATATAGATAAATAAATATATCTCATCAACACTAAAGATGATTAGTCTTCTCCCACATGCGACTTTCCCTCACTTTTTGTTAAAAGGAAATGCCCCTCTAAAAGGGTTCAAAGGTCAAGCATTTGCTTCATTGCTCCTGTTGTTATTTTTGAAATACCTTTACATTTGGCGTTTGGAGGAGAAATGTGGAAGGGTCTCTGAAAAGGGGAGAGGCGTGATGGTAAAACTTGGTGTTTTAGGAAGGAGAGGGGTGGGGGAGGAAAGTGGCCGATTTTACATTGCTTGCCATGCATTGTCGATTACCATGCGTTTTACTCCAAAAAAAACTGGCCTGACGTGTCGGCGCCAACTAGTCTGACCAATTGTAAGGGGCAGTTTGCACTTAAAGGGCTTGTTTGCTGTTCTAACATCAGCGTCTTATAAGTCGCAAACATTTGCTTTCGCACAACATGCACTTTTGTCCCCTAAAGTGTGCTGGTCAAGCATCGCAGGCGGTGTGGGACAGATTTTTTTTTAACGGGTTGGAGGAGGGAAGAGAGAGAGAGAGAGAACAACCTACTAACTAAAGTAGAAGCTCTCAGTCCTGAAATTCCTTTGAAGTCTTCAACCGTAAATTTCCTATAGGTTATTTCAACAGAGCGTGAGTGGAGGTCCAATCCCTAAACCGACCTAAAATGGTTGCGTTTGTTGGCTCTGTGATCACTCTCGTCTCTTTTTCTCTCTCTCTCTCTCTCTCGTGTTTCCAATACCGCTTTGTACCAGGCCATCGATTGAATTTAAAACCATCAAATCTTTTTTAAAAAAACCCTGCTGCGGTCCCCTACACGTTTTACAAATAACCTTTCATTTTACTGCGATTACTTGCGCCACGAAGCCACATGCAACCAAGAAAAGCCCACATGCCCACCGTTTCCAAAAGAATATGTGCCTGCCTTCTGCAAAAGATGTAAGTGCACTCATTTCAAACAAAGACATGAAAAACAATCGAAAGGCATCAGTTTATTTGCAAACGTCCAATGCGTATATGGGGTCGAAGTTGGTATTTTATTCGTGACGCGCGCCTGAGACAAGTTAAGGATACTTCTAAATTCTTGAGATTCTTAAAGTCCCCGTTAACAGAGCAAATGGGCAGTCTTTAAGAGGGGGGGGGGGGAGTTGAAAGCTTTCAGTTTTACTGAGTGGGCAATGCTTCCCGAACTCATAAATGAACCCCCCCAATTACAAATCGATAAAGTCAACTATCACAAATACAACTGATATATCCCAGTTTCTCCTTTAATATTTGATCCTCCGACTCCGGCCGGCAGAAGCGGCTGTTTCAGGCTTTTCCTGGTATTAGGAGAATTAAGATCGGGTCAGCAGAGTGGTCACTGGGTGTCAGATGTTATCGAGTCATTCATTTCCTGTGCGAGGACATCAGCCTTTCAAGTCATGCAAAGGTATAGCTTTGGTCAGCTGGGAAGCCCACATCCCAGCTTTAGCCCATTCAGAAAGAATCAGCCAAGTTGTTCTTTATAAAGAAAGCTTTTTAAAAAAAAAAATCGCAATCCTTTAATAAAATACAAAAAAAAACAGCTTAGGGAATTTAACCGGCTGCAGCCGCGTTCCCCAGTAAGCCTTTCTGTGCTTGCTCAAAAATAACTTTTTAAAGTCTTTATTACACATTTCTCACGCATTAGTGTTTCTTCCTGAAAGATCCGACTGGAAGATAAAGTTTAAATTCTTGCAAAAGTTCCCCACACCCACCAAAAACTTTACATTCTAGAACCTCGACCTTACACTGCAAGTTAGCCTTGACCAGCCAGCAAGGAGGCATCGCTTTTCTGAGTTCCTATTGATAAAGGTCTCGGTCCCTTGGGCAAACGCTGATTTATTTTCTATCGAATTCAGTATTGTGGGTATAAATAAACCCCAAAAGCAATTCGCCAGACCAGATTTAGGTTTCGTCGCGCCGAAGAAAGCTACTTGGCGTTTCATTTTATACATCTGCTTTTTGTTTCAACAATGGGCTTTGTGCGATTCAAGATATATAAGGAAATAACTTGCATTTATATAGCGTCTTTCAGGACCTCAGGATGCCCCAAAGCGCTTCACAGACAAGGGGAGGACTTTTGAGGGGTTGTGATGTAGGAAACGCAAACATCAAGTTCACACAAACAGCAATGAGATCATGACCAGATAATCTGTTTTAGTGATGTTGGTTGAGGGATAAACATTGCCCAGGACACTTGGGCAACTCTGCTGCTCCTCTTCAAAATAGTGCCACCTGAGAAGGTAGATAGGGCCTTGGTTTAACGTCTCGTCCAAATGAAGGCACCTGGGACAGTGCAGCACTCCCTCAGTACTGCGCTGGAGTGTCAGCCTGGATTATGCGCTCAAGTCTCGAGTTCATGGCCTCACCCCTTCCAATCTCTGTAATCTCCTTCAGCCCCACAAACACCCCCCCCCCCCCCCAGGTATCTGCGCTCCTCTAATTCTGCCCTCTTCAGGATCCCTGATTATAAATCGCTCAATCTTTGGTGGCCGTGCCTTCTGTTGCCTAGACCCTAAGCTCGGGAATTCCCTGCCTAAACCTCTCTGCCTCGCTACCTCTCTTTCCTCCTTTAAGACGCTCCTTAAAACCTACCTCTTTGACCAAGATTTTGGTCACCTGCCCTAATTTATCCTTATGTGGATCGGTGTCAAACTTTTTGTCTTAAAATACTCCTGTGCAGAGTCTTGGGACGTTAAGGCGCCATATAAATCCAAGTTGTTGTTGTTGGAGTGGGGCTTGAACCTACGACCTTCTGACTCAGCTCCCACTGAGCCAAGAATGACACCCAAATATAATATGTATAAAGAAAACTCAACACGTTTAATAACGATTAGCTTTCATAGCAATTCCATCATTTTATGATCGGTCAGCGACCATGACGGATATTTTCAGAAATTGGGAAGATTATGTAGATTTAATCCACAACATTACCATATTGCTAAAGCACCCATGTTATAGCCTTGCTTATGCACAATTCGTTGGGATTCCTACATTTTCGGTTGAAATGAAAGTTCAAAAGAATTATATTTAAACTTGTAGATAGAAATATTTACCTGTTATTTATATTTATAATAAAATAGTTTGTTATTTACATAAAAAGGTTTTTGTAAATTAAAATACACGTGTGAGAGATTTGTTAGATAAAACTGATCCACTAAAATCGAATTTTCAACAATTCTCAATGTGCGGCATTGACTCGCCAGGGGATGTGAGTTAACAAGTGATTCGGATACTTCATTAGTGTTGCTAATTAAGCCGGAACGAGTCCTTTAAAACGGGTTTCCTCTGAAGACCAGCTGAATGCATCACGGGGAGAAGCAGAGTATTGTGTCAACGTTTTGTTTTATTTCCACCACCCCCGGGAAAGTCATCAGGAGGCTTGGCGGACTATTGATTCTCCGCACCTCCCTTCCCCCCTGTTCACTCCGCTGTGCACGCCTGCTCCACGGGAGATAAAGGGTATCAGCCCTTGCAGCAGCTTCCTGGGCGAATAGTGCTTACCTTCCACTCCCCAGTGCATAGGGCTGCCTTTGCCTGGGAGGGGACAGGACAAAGGGACGAGGTGCTCTTTAAAATAGCAAAGGCCTTTATTAGCGCCGGTGACTCTTACCCCGGAAAATTCTTTCAAGCTGGTTTGGCGGGGGGGGGGGAATTCACTCGGACCTGCGCGCCACACTGATCCTTACTCGCTAGCTACAGCGCCGGCTCCATTAAAGTGAGCCGCATCGATAATTGTAAAGGGAACGAGATTGATCAAGAATCTTGAGCAAACCACATTACCACCCGCCCCCCCCCCCAACCACACGGCGATATTCGTGAATGTTAAAAGTAATAGATACATCAGTTGACACTCATTTTACAAGCGTGAACACGCCCAGGTTCTGGCGTGATGCGTGGAACTCATTCATAAATGTGTTTGGTGGGGCCCACCGCTACTCGCCGTCACTGATTGAACCGTGGGCCTGCCAGGGGACATGGAGAGATTCCGCAGTATGGACAGTGGACACTGGTCATTGATTGCAATCCGACACCAAACCTGGCAGCACCATATTCGTGCACAGCTGCCGACTGCTGTGCCTGGGCAGATCATTCATTTTCGCCGCAATATCCAGTAAATGTGTTTTTTTCCCATTTTAAATCTCAACAGATTAATAGTCATTCAGAGAACTGGCACCATGGTCCGTCAGTTACAGGCTTGTCGCCATCTTTATTTGCGGACTCTATAGAAAATACCACTAATATATATATAACACACACACACACGTGATGTTCAGAAGTTCCACTATTTAAGGAGGTATTAGCCACATACTTGGGATTTTACCAGGGACTTTGGGAGTCCTTTTTTTAAAAAAAAACCTTTTCTAAGTAAAATTTACATCTGCCAGATCAGCAGCACCTCTTCATTCGAAATGACTAATCTTAAATAAAAGCTACCAGTGGACTTCCCCATAGATGATGGCTGGTGACGGATTAAACGATAAGCGTGTGCTTCAGACATACCGACCGGTATTCCAGTGTTCCAGGAACCACCCAAAAATATTGAATCTTTAATCTGATAACAAATCGAAGCGTTTCTCTGTAAAACAAATTTTGAATCGTCATTGGAACGGATTTAACAGGATGTGAGCCCTTTTCTCAAATGAAAAGTGATGGCAGCGGTTATTTTTAAATGGGGGGTGGGGGTGGTGACAAATCGACCTGATCAACCTTGCCTGATTCTGTAGGTGGTTACAGCAGTTCGACTCAAGTCCAGCAGACTTTCTAGTTTGTGCTGGCAGTGAGGCGAGCACACATTTATTTGCACGTTTTCAAACACAGTTGTCTGGAGCGATCGGACATGTGACTATCCCGCTCCGCAATTCCCTTTTTTTCGTGGCAAATCAAGTGTCACGAGGACCCGACCAGACAGTAAAGTTCCAAAATGCGGTTCAACGCAACATATTTCGTTCTATCGAAACGGAAATTATTCGGTCGCGTTTAAATAAAACGTCGTCGATTGGGATTGAGTTTCATTGGGGCCGGGCGTTTGTTACAGGCTGTTCGATCGTCCGCTGATTCTATGGTTGGGGGCAGTAATCACTTCACAAAGTGTATTTTTTTTATTGAAAACGACCAACAGAGGGGAAAAAAAACAAATGAAACTTTATTTGACATACAGCGTGGATCCCGTTAAGATCAGGAATCAGCCATTCTTAATGTCGGGCGGTGGTTAATTATTTATATAGTTGATATAAATTAACACATCTGTTTAACTTAATGCCTTGGGGTTTAATCCTACTATACGGTTGGCGCTTCGGACCCTTTAAATCTCGCTGTTTCTGATTTTGATCCAGGTTCCCTGGACCACAAAACATCTGTAAAGATCTTTAAGATCGGGGTGTAACCTCTGGAAAATGTGTTCGTTATATCACACCTAGTTGTACAGAATTTAGCTAAGAAACATCTTACATCTTGTTTAACCGACTTACACAAAAATACCGTCCACAACACACCCCTAACTGTATTACAACCCAGTCTCCGTGCCGCTGGGTGAGGTGAGCGCCGTTCAGACGCGCTCCCATGATGAATAAATGGGCCAGTGAACGGCCAGTCACGGCTAACTGGGAGGGGCTCGGCGAGGGCGGAGCAAAGAAGGCTAGTGTCAGAGCAGCGGCAGTGTCCCTCGTTTCAGCACGACGGGAAGCCGTGTGTACTGTGGTCACTGTTCACCCGTGTTAATTTACAGCGTCTCAGTGAACCCACGGTATATGTGCAGCGCACTTACACAACTGTACTCAAATACCCAATATAAATACATAGCCTTCAATATGGTTTTCACACCTATACTTAGCTTCATACTGAATAGTTTCTATGTATTCCGTCACATGGTCCCTTACACCAAAAACTCCGATGCATTTCCCAACAATAACCTCGTCCTGTAATATAAGCTGTAATACTGACATTTTGGTGCAGGAACTGGTGGAAACTTCGAAAAAAAAAAGGTGCGTGGAATCTTTAGACTATGACCAGAAGATCCAAGCTCCGACCGAGCTCTCTCAGCAATTAATGTCCCAGGGAGAGGATCTCTGGCCCCTGTGGAAGCATTCTTGCGGCTTTGTACCTGCCATCTGGACAGATTAGTAACCAGCAGTATAACCCCGGTCTTCCGGCCGCGCATCGCACTTCGAATGGGCCGGAGAGGGTTTGCTGCAGTATAGCTGAAGCCCAAAGGCACAGGCCAGCCGCAAGTCAATTTCCAAACTGTGGTGGGGGGGAGCGCGTGGATATCAAAAGGAAAATGGTCAGTGAGGAAAAAGTTGGGATTTGTTCAAATCAATTAGATTTGGATTGAAAATAGTAAATTCGATTCTGGATCTCAGCATTTGTCCCTCAAACAACTCATTTTCCAGATCAAAGATGAATTATGTTTTTTAAAAACTATCTCCGGAGCAGTAACTTGGGGAATTTTCTGGGGCTTCGCCGCCATAACTACGGCGGCAATCATGTTTGGGCTATCCGCCGAAGTTACGGCGGCGGAGCGGGAGACGCCCCGAGGAGATTCCCGTCGCTGCATTTTATTAATCCAACAGCAGGTCTGCCCTGGATGACTTTTGTGCAATTCCTGCTCTCGTCGTCATCCTTCTACCTGTTTACTCCCAACATGCATCAGGCGTCGGATTTTCCATAGCCAATATTAGGACGCAATCAACGTCAACTTGATCACCTAGTGCGCTCTTTATATTTTGCTGCTTACACGATATAAAATTTGTTTCAACCGAATTGGATCTGAAATGTTCGTGGCTCACACTACATCAACACGTACAGTTGTGTTGAAGAATTGCCATTTGGTTGTGGCCTGCGCTGGAGAAGACGCTGGGGAACGTGTTCAAAGAACAGAACCAGTCAGTGTATGCGAATTGGGTTTAGTTAACTGAACGTGTCCAGAAAGCACGGAACTTTAAATTAGGTTAGGGTGAATTACTAACATTGTAAGATTAGGCGCTCGATAAGGCGGTTGGGTGGCTTTTAATTAGTATCTCACGCATCTTAATTGAGTTTACAGGAGTTCTAAGACGTTATGCCGGGGGCTTGTCCTTTACCTGCAGGCTAAGGCGGGGCACCTGAAGTCATCCTGGAAAAGAAAGCAAATCAAAAAGGTACACATATGACACAACCCGAGCAGCGCCTAAATGGAAGAATGGGACAGAAAGAGACCGTCATATGGAATGGACTTGGGAAGTTGGTGGTCACATGGTTAGATGTTAACTTGCTGGTTTCCTTCTCTTGTCATCGAAAGTCTAATATCACACAATAGCTATTCAAAGGAATGCCCAAGAGAGGGAGGAGCCCGACCTTTCGGCCTGTGCTCAGGTTCCCTTGGGAAATAATTGAACATAAGCCCATGTGTCAGGAACTTCCTTTGCACCGAGAATAGATCAGTATCGTTTTAAGAAACCGCAATATCCCCTCCAAACTGACGTTCGTGTGAGTTTTACAAATTACGCCCAGTGCAACATCTGTCCAGAGGCGAACAACTCGGTTATCTGGATTGGTTGGTTGATTGGAAGGGGGGGGGGGACAAATAAACCTGAAAGTGCCACTTGGAAAACGGGCAGTGCAGCGTTACTCGTCAACACGCGGTTTTGCTGCTTTCGCCTAGTCTCAACTCCGCAAAGGATGGGGCCCCGCCCTAGCTACTTTACTACATTTATTAAATCAATACACCCGGCTTAATTGGCGTGTTCACTTTCTGGCTTTCTATGAATGACGCCTCCAAAAGAAGAGTCTGTCCATGAAAGTTTTCAAATGTAATAATTGCCCGTCGGTTTTTAATATTGATTTCATGTTGCTAACACTTATTTGATAAAATACGGCTACAACACCCAATTGTTACCACGGGGTAACAATTCTAATTACTATTTGCAATTATAAGAAGAACGAACTGCCTCAAGTTATAGGTTCCAAGTGGATTTTATTATCCTCGGTTCGAGCAAGTAAATTTCGCGAATTTTAATTAAGACAATTTAGCATCCAACAGACACTGGAGGTAAAAGTACAATTATTTGCGTTGGCGGCTAACTGTATGAAGAGTACTTGCTGATTCCGTCCGCGCCGGATATAGCAAGTCAACCTATAGTGAAAAGCACTCACTGTGGGCAGGCCCTAGGAAACTCCAACAGTTCCATTCACAGCCGGAGCTGCAAGCAACTAGACGCCTTTAAAACACGGATTGACGATTAGTTCGGTCTGGAAAGTGATCCGAGTTTATCGCGGCTCTAAACTGTAGAATTAACTTTGTAATCGTGTCCCTGTAATCCTTCCGTCATTTTGTGAGCTGGCAACTCGAGATGCCCTATTTCCTAATGCCTGTAATTAACACTGCCGCCTCGTCCTTGTTATCTATCGTAAGCCCCCTCTCAGTCTCGGTATTTCAATTTTCCCACAATTATCACTTTCAGTTTATGACTTTTGATTTGAAAATAGAATTTTGTATTAAATAATATTATTCCACGCTTAGAGGGGAAATTAATTTATATTTTGATTAAAATAAATACGTTTACTGTCGACTTTTACTGTCTCATTCGATAGCCCCGTTAGCGATTTTTTTTCTCGTCAGTTAATTTTGATCCACACTTTTTTCATATGCATACAGAATTCGTGCCTTGTCTACATTTGTACTCTGTGAACTGTTGGAACATCTCATTATCACCTGCAATAGGCATCTTTTTCTTCTTGCATATCAGTAATGCAGTTCAACTTCCATTTATATAGCGCTTTTAACACAGGATTTGAATACGCCAAGACATTAAAAAAAAACACCCAGCATGAGAGTTAAAAGGCGACCAAAGTATTTGAGGAGGCTTTTGAAAGTAGGGCGAGAGGTACCCAGGTGTAGAAACTTAAAGGAGTTGCAGAATATAGGCTTGACCACTGAATGTGAGGAGAAAAGATGCCAGGTCAGCGATGGGAGAGTGGAGAGTAACATTATCAGGTAGGGCTGAAAGAGTTTGTACATGTAGGAACGATTTTGAATCGAATGTGCTGGGAGATGGGAAGCCACTGGACGGCAGGAAGGATAAGGCTGCATTGCATTCGAAGACCCGTTTACCGAAGGAGAAGCCCAACCTGCTTCACCAACCTTCAATGGCGCCACCATTGTTGAGTCCCCCACTATCAGATCAATATATAGGGCATCAGCACTGACCTGAAGCTTAACTCAGCCAGCCATTGCAACACTTTGGCTACAAGCGCAGTACAGAGGCTGAGAACTCTAATGTCTGGATCACACCCTAACCCCCTCAGAGCCTTTCCTTAATCGACAAGGCTTAAGGAGTGTGATGGAGCACTCACCTTGGTATGTACAGCTACAACAATACACAAGATGCTGGGCACCATCCAGGACCCAACACTCTGATCTGTGCTCAAACCACTGGACTCAATATATCCACTCCCTCCACCACCATCGAATCGTGGCTACAGGGTAAACTATAGAAACTCACCAAAGTTGCTTCAACAGCATTTCCCCCATTGTTGCAACTTCCGGGAAGAACAAGAGCAGAAATGTTATAGAATACTATTGCCACCAAGTTTTCCTCTAAATTACTCACCATCCTGCCTTGGATATATAATCACTGCTCCTTCATTGTTGCTGGGTCAATTGCCATGAATTCCCTACCGAACACTACCATAATCCAAACGATTCAAGAAGGTCCATCGTCACCTTCTCATGGCAACTAGGAATGGGCAATAAATGCTAGCATTGCCCCCATTCTGTGATTAATAAAAAGTGTGAGTTTGGTAGTATTTTGGACGAGTAGGAGTTCATGTACGAATGAACTCGAGAGAATGTTAAGAATGATGGAGATATGGATGAGGGTTTAAGTGACGGTGGGGGATGAGATCAGGACAGAGGTGGGTGATATGGTAGAGGTGGAAATAGGCAGCTATGGTGAAAGAATATAAGTTTGAAGCTCAATTTAATATCAAATTGGGCAGCAAAGTCTCGGACCATAGGATTCTGTCCAAGCAAGCAGCTGGAGAGGAATGGGATTGAAAGCCCCAGTGTAGAATTTTTGGCAGGAATTGAGCTTGGTCTTGCCAATATTAAATTGTAGAAATTTCTGTCTCTTTGACTTTGTGGTCAGCACAGTGGCGGTAGTGGAGAGGGTATAGATGGGTTTTTTGGCCCCAAGGCAGCGATTGGTATGAATTATTAAAGAAAATTTAGGAGAGGCTTGGAAAGTTAGTTTCACATTAAACTAATTCGTTGTGAAGTAATAAGATGTAGATCAAAAATGTTTTTGTGATTGAGCAACTGGGAACCATAATTATCCATGAAACCAGGTGATCGTTATGAAATCCACCGAGGGCGAATTAGGACGTGTACTGCAATATCTTCTATGTTTATGTTTAACTGCAGAGATAAAAGGAGAAAAGGGGCGGATTACTCCGCCTTAGTTATAACTGCGGATAACAAGAACAGTCTCTTTTACTGTGATAGTTACTTTTTATTTGTGTTTAACGAAGTCTAATTGTGTGTCAGAAGTTACAATTAACTCCGGGGTTTGGGGACAGTAAAGAATGTTGTCATTTTGCCTTTCTTCAGAACCGCACACATTAGACATTCATTCGCCTGTTTCCAGAAGCGAACAGTTATGCATGTATTTTTTAAATTTGAAATGGTTTAACATAAGAATTTTAGTTTAAAAAAAAAGTTTGTCACTTATTCCGACATCAGGAAATGACGCAAAGGACATTTAGACAGAGATCTGAAGAAGAAAACATTAGCAAATCCGACACCATCCAGCAGTTAAACCTTAAAAAAGAGAGGGAGGATTAGGGAGAGAAAGCTCGAAACTTGTGAGCGGGGAAGCCAGGCACGCCTCTCAAAGACTGGCATTTCGTGGGTGTCACACTCGCGTTCTTTGGTTCAGAAAGAACTAGGCTAGTGGAGGTCTGATAAACGGAAAACCATTTGTTACCTGGAAGAGGCAAGACCTACTTCGTCTAGCCAATATTGGCCAATTAAAAAGCCGAGAGCAGCGGTTTAAGCTTAACATTTTCCACCAGTAGTCAGTGATTTACCTCAATATTTGTACGTTTGAATTCTGGTGGCCAAGCAATCGAAGTTGTAATTCGAGTTCTCATGTGTACTGTGCACAATCGGGCATCCCAACAAGCCATAGATTTTCTACCCCAAATTTGTTGTTTGCTCATCCCTCTCCTCACACGCATCAACAGTCCCCTGGCATTATGCCTAATATGCACCGTTTACACGTTAGCCTGTTCAATGTGGTATTTAACGGTAGCAGGCAGCACAAACTTTGGGATGGATGGGGGGAGGAGGTGGTTTCCACTTGGACAGCAATTAGGAGGAGCACGAACTCTAACTGATTTCATCTTTTCCTAATCCAGAGCCACTAAAGCCCATTTCAGTTCTACACCATTGGCTTGACGATGAACTCAGCACAGACCAGAGACAAGCTTGGGGATTTCTTGGGCTGTAGGGCTTTGGAGCACAATATGTCGCGCATTTAATCACAGGGCATCAAGGGAACCAAGCTGGAAGTATTTTTAGCTCTAGTCTTCAAAGTTTGCAGTTTATTGCAGCTATTTATCAATTACATGGGTGCTGGAGCGCACCGACACACGGAAGCATGGAGTGGTAGGACGCGCCCGCGATTTCCTGACCTTTGCCATTTTATGGAAAATACACACAAAAAGAAAGGATTTCCACAAAGGCAGTGAGAAAATTCAACGCAAAAAATAAAAATTGGTTGTTCCTGCAACCCTTTGAGAAATTGGTTACATCTTCCAAGGCACAGTGAGACAGAACTGGGAGTGGGTTGCTTGCTCCTCCTCATAGTTAAGGAACGATGCCAGGCATCGGAGGAATTAAATTACGATTTCAATTGCGCTTTACAAAAGGTTGCAAAACAGCGAGCAGCAGCTGGAAAATTCAGTTCCTGAAACCTATGTAAACCTAGCCATTTGGCCCATCGAATAATATTGGTGTTTTTCTCCACATGAGCCACCTAACCGAATCTCAATCTCCTGCTTGCTCCCCATACACTTTAATATCAGTTCTGACGAAAGGTAATGGAGCTGAACCGTTAACTCTGTTTCACTCTCCACAGTTGCTGCCCGACCTGAGTATTCCCAACATTTTCTGTTTTTAATTCAGACTTCCAGCATCCACAGTATTTTGCTTTTGTGTTACTTTAATATTCCTCTTTGTCAAGTAACTATCCAATTCCCTTTTAAAATAACTTATGGACTTTGTTACAGTAATGGATCATGGCAGAGAATTACATATTTTACCTTCCTCTGAAAATAAATATTTTCTAACTTCCCCTTTAATTCTTTTTGTTACATCTTAAATTTGCACCCTCTTATTATATCTTTACATATTTATATATGCACAGTTGTAATACTCAGTCTGAAAAATAAATGTATCCCTCTCCCCTTTTGCCCAGTCCTTTATCATTTCCCAGCTAGGAGGGAAGAGAGACAACCTGTTTCCAAGGCTCTGACAATTCTATTTTTAAACCAGGTTTCCAGGAAATACACAACAGCAGTCCAGGGAAGAATTGATTTTCTGTGGAGGAGCATAGAATTTGCTGTATGCTTCTTACAACTTCACAACCAAGATTGACAAATCATCTTGTAGGGAATTATGAAGAAAATCCTGCATCTTACCATTCTACTGGAGCACCAACATGCTGTTTTCTAAATCTTGTTTCTGTTGTTCTATTGCTTTGGGGGAAAATGTGCTCAACACACTTCATTGACATCTTTAAAATATGTTCACTGCTGGTACAAAGTTTCCAGTAGCACTACTGCAACATTTTCATTTCAGTTGGACTCATGATATACAGACAGCAATACTGACTATCAGTTCAGGAACTGGCAATTGTATTTGGTCTTATGGACTATTCTGCTAATTCCAGATCCTTTTCACACACATTATCTTTAAAGGGGAAAACTAATTATTTCTTCTTTGGATATTGTGTAAATAGATGTAATGTAGCTGTGTTTTTGAATGGGAAAACCTTACTGTTTAATGTAAACTGCATAGTAGGGCCACATTTAGTGTTGATGGCATTGTTGTTTATAGGATTCATATATGCAAACAATGATTAGACAGAATATGAACTAATGTTAAAAATAACAACAGAAAATGCTGGAAAAACTCAGCAGGTCAGGCAACATCCGTGGACAGAAATTTGAGTTGACGTTTCGGGTCGAACCCTTCTTCAAAAAGGGTTCGACCCGAAACATCAACTCAAATTTCTGTCCACGGATGTTGCCTGACCTGCTGAGTTTTTCCAGCATTTTCTGTTGTTATTTCGGATTTCCAACATCCGCAGTATTTTGCTATGAACTAATGTTACCTGTGTGGTGTATAAACATTAGCTTTATTCATCAACCATAGCTCAGTGGTAACACTCCCACCTCCAAGTCAGAAGCTTGTAGGTCTGTGCCCCACTCGAGAGACTTGAGCACGTAATCTAGGCTGACACTTCAGTGCACGACTGAGGGAGTGCTGCACTGTTGGAGGTGCTGTCTTTCTAAACCAAGGCCCCATCTTCCCTCTCAGGTAAAAGATCCTACGACACTATTTGTAGAAGAGCAGGGGAATTCTCCCGGATGTCTTGGCCAATATTTATCCCTCAACCAACATTATTGGAAAAAAAATGATTATCTGGTCATTTATCTTTGTGGGACCTTACTATGTGCTAATTGGCTGCTCTGTTTCCCGACATTACAACAGTTACTACACTTCAACAGTACTTCATTGGCTGTGAAGCACTTTGGCACATCCTGAGGTTGTGAATGGTACTATATCGATGCAAGTTCTTGTTTCCTTTCATTCTTTCTTATAGCTAACCTCATAAAACAATCTATTAAAACAATTATGGAAGGCACAAGGGGTTTATGCAGTGAGTATTGAAGCCACATAGACGAAGAAGAGCTGAGGTTCAATCCCCAAGCTATGCTGTTAGCTGATCTCAGCCAGAATGGTGGTGGGTGGTATAATTGGCCTCAGCATCCTGTGATAAGGAGGGAAACAACAAATTGGGCTGGGCTTCCCAATTGCCATACTATTGGAATTGTGGGTCTGGATGTTTCACAAGAAAAGGAGTAGGCTCGGCTGTGCTGCTCCCCATGACAGAACAGCTGCACACACTAACTGGCAAGGCACGAAAAACAATTATTGCTACATGGTGAGAAACTAGCGGCCAACAAGTGCACTTGGAACCATACCCCACAAAAGATTCAACCATTTCAGGAGAGAAGAGGAGGAGGGGGAGAAAGAGAGAAGTAGTAACATAACAATTATTTTTAGACATCTGCTATTATTCACGTATAAGAGGAAGAACTTGTATTTATATAGTGTCTGATCAGAAACATCTCAAACACTTCACAGACACTGAGCTACTTGGAAGTGCAGTCACTGTTCTTATGAATGCAAACTGTGCAGTCATTTCATGCATAACAAGGTTCCATAGAGAGCAATGGGATGAAATACCAGTCAATCTGGTTTTTGGTAGTATTTGTTGAGGAAAATGGTTAGCCAGGACACTGGGAGAACATAGAAACATGAGTAGGCTATTTAGCCCCTCAATTCATCTAGATCATGGATAATCTGTACCTCAACTGCATTTATCTGCCTTTAACATCTATCTAAACTATGGTAGATTGTACCTCAATTTAATGTCTCGCCTAAAAGATGGCACCTCCAACAATGCAGCATTCCCTCACTGGAAATGCCAGCTTAGAATATGTGCTCAAGTCCGAGAGCAGGGTTTGAATCCAACACTTTCTTCATCAGAGGCAAGAGTGGCTCTTTCACTATTGCACAAAATTCAATGGGGACCTTCCCAATGGTATATTGGGTAAATGCATCACATGATGTGGCACTGAGTCATACAGACCAGGAAGGTTCCAGATTCGATCTCTGACCCGTACTGAGTTTGACGGTCTCGGATAGGAAGGCTGTGGTCACACTACAACTGGCTAAAGAAGGAAAAATAAATCAGAGCTCCCACTTCTAACCACTATCCGGTGATCTGTCCTAGGAAATGCGTACGTGCGGACATGTGGCAAGGACATACTCCAGACCAACTGTGACACCCCATGCAGTTGAATAGCTTCCCAACATTTGCCAGTCTAGGCTCACAATGAAGAATAGCCATTTGGCTGAAACATGGAGGGCTGGCAGCACAGCAGGAAAGAATGGGTGTATATGTGGTGGGAGGATTTGAAAGGAATGAATACAATGCAACCTTTAGAAAAGCATATGCATGTATCCTTTAATACACAGAGTAATAGCAGAAGGATGATACAGACTATGCAATGACACAGCGAATGTAAATTAACACCAACAAAGGAGTCTAAAGAAAATGTACTTTTATCATCTAGGGCATGAAACATGCATGAGCTAAAAGTCAGAGAAAAGTGGGGGTTGGGCTTAAATGTCCAGAATCAGATCTCTGATGTTGAACTATGGCCATGGGGAAAACAGAGGTTGAGGGCACATATGGTCCTAATTAGCTCAAAATCAACCCTACCATTACGAGGTATGTCCTGGAAAGAGAGAGAAACAAATCAGGTGGAGATTAAAAAAAAGAGCTTTCAGTCTACAGAAAGAATTAAAGCAACAGGATTTCATGAACATAGTTAGAAAACCAAAATATTGTTCACTTATGCGGAGTTCAGACTGCCCTCTGTAAAAGTATCCTGCTCCTCTGTGTGATCACTTTAATACCAATAGTGCCAGTAACTCCATATTGGTAGTTTAAAAGGAGCTCTGATTAATACACGTTGCTTGCAACCTCATCGATGTGGTGACACCAGCTGAGCTAGATATAAAATGAGCAATGTTGCTGGTGTTGGATCCCAAATCAGGGCAATCATTTGCTGGAGACAGATATTAAGATCCCTAATAATAAAAAATATCCTATCTGTGGCTGCTATTGCAGTTGCGATCTGTTGATGCTGCACAAAATGTTCCAATTGTGCCAACTCTGCTAATGTTGCACTCTTCCTGCAAGCTGTATCACCAGCAATATAAACTGTCTAATCTGTGCATATGAAAACAACCAAATGTGCCAACCATAACTATATCAGCAGTGCTAAATTGTTCTTCACTATGTTAATCATAGTAATGGTGCAGCTAAATAGGTTGTAACATCTGTAATCACACCACTGGTGCCAATTATATCAGTCTTTGAAAACGGACTGTTTGGTTTGTGCTAAATATATTCAGATTCAAACATGAAAAGAAAGCATCAGACATTGCCTTATATTAAGTCAGTTAGGTGTACTACATTAAGAAAAAAAGTTAGAATAAATAGATGATATAAAATAAAGATAAATCAAAGCACTAATGACTTTGGCGACTAGAGATAATCTAATGGCTGTCCATCATAGCAGCCTATGGCATCAGTTAGAGTTTATTTATGCAACACACAGATAAACTAGATAAGTCTTAAAACAAAACCTCACAAAGAAAAACAAATCTGAAAGGCTGGATTGATGATCAGTGTACCAAGAATGTGCCACAGAGTGGTCGGATCTTTCAAAACATTCTCTACCCTTTAGCCAAGTCATCAACAGGAGATGGTGAGAAGATACTAGCTGTGCTGTTTACTCCATAAGGCAGGAGGTGACGGTCATATATTTAAATAAAAAGTGAATGACTCCAAGCTGCTCTTGGGACTTCCTATTGGCCAGATTAAGAGCAGCACTGGAAGAGAATTAAGAGCAGGATGCATTCCTTGTCAATTAAGAAATGGCATGCGGTGTAGGTATATCTTTCTATTCAGTAACAAATAAAGTGAAGATGTTACCTATATAAAAAGTGGGTACACTTCAAAAAAGCAATTCATTGACTGTGAAGCACGTGGGACCCCCCGACAGTATGGTGGAGCACTATATAAAAGCAAATATTGTCTTTCTATGTTAAAATTTAATACTGTGGCCTTCAAAGCCTTTGCATTTTCTTTACTAAGCCACTAACAACAATCAATGCATGCATATTCCAGCAGGGAATCAAAATCTTTGAGCAGTTGCCACCACTTAAATATACAAAATGTTCACAAGTTCAAGATGTTCACCTCATAAATTACTTTTAGTTCACTTATCATGCTTCATTTAGGACGTAATACTTAATTGACTCCAGCTACCCAGCCATCACATGGTCTTCTAGATTCCATTGCTGTCCCAGTTCACAATGGAGTGCACAAAGAGCACTTCCTAAACACTAATTACACACACTCTTGTCATGGCTGTGTATTTGTATGTTATATGTTGTTTGTGTGCACGATACATTTATACACACATCATACACACAAACAACATAACTATCCTGGTGAAATCAACACTTACACAGAACAATGTCCACCAGGGCTCCAGTGGGATTGTTTGCAGGTAGTCTGGGCCCTGGAGCATGGCAGGGATTTAACTGCTAACCTGGCCTGTCCCATCAAGGCAATGGCATAAGGACTCCCAGTGGGAATCCAGGTAATTATAGGTGCTTGTAAATTCCTCGGGTCAATTAGAGGTCAATAAAGCTTGTAAATTTAAGGGTCCAGGATGAAACACCTAGTTTTCTTTCTCTTTGTAAAGATTGTTTCACATTGAGTAACACATTTTGGTGTGTGAAGTGTGGAGGATATGTGCTAAATGTAAGATTATAATATTAAATACATTTGCTTGTAGTTACCAAAATGCACACACAAGCAGGTCTCTTGTGGCATTGCTCACAGCGAGTCAGAAGATATGCTATTTTATATTCATATAAAGGTGTTTATGCCATATAAGGTTTCATATCAGAGCCACTGATTTATGGTGACTGATTAAGTCAAATCCTGTACTACATGGTATTCTGGAGTTTTTACTGGTGCTTTGGAGATTGATTTCCATGGCTCTGTTCCTTATTCTGTGAAAACTGAAAATCAGTGGTCTTTAGCGTCAGCTGTGGCTCAGTTGGTAGCACCCTCGCCTTTGAGTCAGAAGGTTGGGAGTTCAAGTCCCACTCCATTGACTTGAGCACAAAAATCTAGGTCGACACTCCAGTGCAGTACTGTACTGAGGGAGTGCTGCACTGTCGGAGGTGCTGTCTTTCGGATGAGACGTTAAACTGAAGCCACGTCTGCTCTCTCAGGTGGACGTAAAAAATCCCATGGCACTATTTCGATGATGATCAGGGGGGTTGTCCCCATTGTCCTGGCCAATATTTATCCCTCAATTAACATCACTAAAACAGATTACCTGGTTATTATCACATTGCTGTTTGTGGGAGCTTGCTGTGCACAAATTGGCTGCTGCGTTTCCTACATTACATCAGTGACTCCACTTCAAAAAGTACTTAATTGGATGTAAAGCGCTTTGGGATGTCCGGTGGTTGTGAAAGGCGCGATATAAATCCAAGTCTCTCTTTTTTAAAATATATATATATATTTATTAATTTTTATCCCATACCATTTTTAAAGCAGAGGATACTCAACAAGATGGTGTGCAAGATGTATTTGTTGGAAGTAGGTATCTGGTAGCTAGCAGTACAGGAGACGGAGGCAAGGTTTAGCTGCACTAAGGGGCAGTCCTGGGCTTTGGTAGCAATGGGAATGATTGTGGGCTTTTTTTTTTTTTTAAGCACCAGGGGTTGGCCTTGTGGTTTGGCAGAATGAAAGTGGGGAGACTAGAGTTTGACAATACTGTGGTGGGGGTGGAGATTGGCTGTATGAGGAGGGTTGAATCCTTTCGTCTGGTATCAGATGGAGAAGTTAGGTGATGGCGGAACTGGGAGCTAAAATTTGGGGTTTGGCTCACTGGTGTCTGTTAATAGCAAGAGAAGGGGGTGGGGGACGCGGACCTGGGGACAGAAGCAATGATTTGTAGGGTTCCAAGAGATCTTTGCAAATATTGAATTGAGTGTTTTCTGACTGGCTTCTGGATGTGTGTCTGTTTTTGCCTCTATTTGTGTCTCTCGAGCAGGTATTACTAATCAGGATGTTTACATTTTCTAATCATTAACAAAATGCAGGTAATTAGAATCAGAATCTTTCAGTGAACTGGAGAAGCTTTCAAAATTCAATTTTTTCTTACAAATTAGGATGAAGATTGTCTCTCTCTTGTCAGCTTGAAACTTTGAAAGTATATAGAATGTTTAGAATGAATGTGGAGCCAAAGGAGGAGATATTAGAGGTGACCAAAACCTTGGTCAAAGGAGGGTTTTAAAGGAAGAGGGGGAAGTGGAGAGGCAGAGGAGATTAGAGAAGGAATTTCTAAGCATGGTACTTAGGTGGCTGATGGCACAGCTGCCAATAGAAAGGTGAAAGGGCATGGGCACACAACAAGCCAGAGTCATAGTAATGGGGAGTTTGTGTTGAGGAAATTATAGAGTTGGAGAAGGTTACAGAGATAAGGAGGGGCAAAGCCTTGAAGGGATTTAAAGAGAAGGATGAGAATTTTAAATTGGAGGATCTGGAGTCAATGTAAGTCAGTGGGGAAAGGGGTGATGGCTGAATGGAACCTGGTGCAGGATAGACTATGGATGAGCTGATGTTTATGGAGGGTAGAGGGTGGGAGTCTGATGGAGAGCATTGGAAGAGTTTAATCTGGAGTTAACAAAGGCATGGATGAGAGTTTCAGCTGCAGATGGATTGAGGCTGGGGCAAAAACAGGCAACATTACCGAGGTGGAAATAGGCAGTGTTTGTGATGGAGAGGTTATAGGGTCGGAAACTCAGCTCAGGGTTAAATAGGACGGTGAGATTGTGAACAGTCTTGTTCAGCCTGAGACTGTGGCTGGAATGGGGAATGGAATCAGTGGCAAGGGTACGTAGCCATTGAAGTACTTTAGAAGTGTAGTCACTGTTGTATTGTAGGCAAGCACAGCAGCAATTTGTGCACAGCAAGGTCCCACAAAGAGTGATGAGATAAATGACCAGATAATCTGTTGACGGATAAATGTTGGCCAGGATACCTGTTCTTCTTTGACCAATACCATTGGATCTTTTACATACACCTGGGAGGGGGGACAGGACCTCGGTTTAACATCTTATCTGAAAGATGGTACCTCCAACAGTGCAGCACACCCTCCGTAGTGTCAGCTTAGATTATGTGCTCAAGTCCCTGAAGTGGAGCTTGACCCGATGACCTTCTGACTCAGAGGCAAGAGTGCTACCACTGAACCAAGGCTGACACTTGAAGCAGTAGCCTGCCATAGTTACTGTAAGGTGTGCAATTTTGAGTGCCCTGTTATAGAAAGGACATTAAAGTCATAGAAAGTGTACAGTGTCAATTACCAGGATATTGCCAGGGATGGAAAGCATAGTTATGAGGAGAGACTTGGGACTACTTCCAGTAGAGCAGAGAAGGGTAAGAGGAGATGTAATAGAGGTCTGTAAAATGATGATGAAGGGTTTTGATGGAGTGAATAAGGAGAGACAATCTCCTCTCGATTAGGAGCCATGAAATTAAAATTGTTGCAAAAAAGTGACTAGAAAGGTTAGGAGAATTTCTTTGTACAGAGGCGTTGGAACAAAAAACTGCAGATGCTGCAAATCTGAAACAGAAACAGAAAATTCTGTAAACACTCAGCAGGTCAGCCAGCATCTGTGGAGCAAACAGATAAGTTAACTTTTCAGATGTAGACCCTTTGTCAGAACTCTGCCAATTCCACTCCGAGTTAGCTGATAAGAGGTGTGCAAGAGCAGCTGGTGAATGTCTCTCCTTCCAATCTTTCCTCTTTGTGTAAAAGAATCTGGCTTCTGCTTTCTACCTCAACACAGTGATGCAGCCAAAATCAGGAACTCAATGATGTGGTGCAAATTAAACCCGTCACTCTTGGGCTCCATGTATTTGCACTCTGATGTAGTGCACTATTATGCTGTGTGCCCGTTAAAAAATTAATTTTCATGAGATGCAGAGAATATTAAGTGGTGCAAAAATGAACAGTAACAATGTGAAGCAGAAATAAAAGTAATTGGTTTCCCTGAATAATCTCAAAACATTCATAACAAACTGTACATCAACTAATGATCATTATTCATTTCTATGATGAAATGTTACGACAGGTAACCTTGACACTGACAACAAACAGCAGTTTAATAATCCTCATTCAAAAGATTTAGATTAAAACAAGATCATCTATTATTTTAATATAATACTTTTTTTTATAGAGCCCATGTTACAGTAAAAACCTGTAGTGCTTTGCTAATGTGTACCTGTGACATTTGAGCCAATGAAAAACATTCCCGTTTCGTACATAGAAGTAACAGCACAGAAACAGGCCATTTGACCCAATTGGTCTATGCCGGTGTTTATGCTGCACACGAGCCTCCGCCCACCCTACTTCATCTAACCTCATCTGCATATCCCTCTAATCCTTTCTCCCTCATGTACTTGTCCAGCTTCCTCTTAAATGCATCTATGCTATTCACCTCAACTACTCCTTGTGGTAGCCAGTTCCACATTCTAACCACTCTCTGGGTAAAGAAGTTTCTCCTGAATTCTTTATTCGATTTATTAGTGATTATCTTATATTTATGACCCCTAGTTTTGGACTCGCCCACAAGTGGCAACATCTTCTCTACATCTACCCTGTCAAACCCCTTCATAATCTTAAAGTCCTCCATTAGGGCACCCCTCAGTTTTCTCTTTTCTAGAGAAAAGAGCCCCAGCCTATTCAGTCTCTCCCGATAGTTATAACCCCTCAGTCCTGGTATCATCTTTGTAAATCTTTTTTGCACCTTCTCCAGTGCTTATATATCCGTTTTGTAATACGGTGACCAGAACTGTAACACAGTTGCAGTGTGATCTAACCAAGGTTCTAAAAATTTAACATAACTTCTCTGCTTTTCAATTCTATTCCTCTAGAAATGAACCCCAGTGCTTAGTTTGTATTTTGGCCCTATTAACCTGCGTTGCTACTTTTAATGATTTGTGAATGTGTACGCATAGATTCCTTTGCTCCTCTACTCCATTTAGGCTCTTATTTTCCAAGGTTTATGTGGCCTCCTTATTCTTCCTACAAAAATGCAGCATCTCACACTTATATATATTAAAATTAATTTGCCATTTTCTGGAAGTGTATTAATGTCTTCTTGTAATTTGTCGCAGTCTTCCTCAGTATTAACTAGACCCCCAATTTGGTGTCATCCATAAATTGAGAAATTGTACTTCCAATTCCGGAGTCCAAATCGTTTATATATAAATAGTGAACAGCAGTGGTCCCAGCATCGATCCCTGTGGAACACCATTTCCCACCTTCCACCAGTCTGAGTAACTACCTTTAACCCCTACTCTCTGTTTTCCGTTTTGTACCCAGCTAGCTATCCAGTCTGCTACTTGTCCCCTGGCTCCACATAATCTGACTTTAGCCATGAGTCTACTATGTGGTGCCTTATTGAAGGCCTTTTGAAAATCCAAGTACATTACATCCAGTACATTACCATTGTCTACTCTTTGTTACTTCTTCAAAGAACTCAGTAAGGTTGGTCAAGCATGACCTTCCCTTTTGAAATCCATGTTGACTATTCTTTAATGTATTTTCAGTTTCTAGATGCCTTTATTACATCTTTGAGTAAAATTCCATTATCTTTTCTATCACCGACATTAAGCTAACTGGTCTATAGTTCTCTGGACATGTTCTATCTCCCTTTTTAAATATAGGAATAACATTAGCTGTCCTCCAGTCCTCTGGCACTATACCATTTTCTAATGTATTTTTATAAATATATAATAGTGCCTCTACTATCTCTTCCCTAGCTTCTCTAACCCAGCGGTTTTATCCTCTAAGTTTGATTAGTTGATTATCTCACCCTTTCTATCTTAAAAGTCTTGATATCCGTTTTTAAAACTCCTCTTCTAATGTCATGTCCACCCCATTTTTTTCCCTGATAAACACTGCCGCAAAGTAATTACAGGTATTCAATATTTCTGTCATTTCACTGTCATTACCTGTGAGTTTATCTTGTGCATCCCTTATTGGCCCTATCCTTATCCTGATTTTCCTTTTGTTATTTATGTGTCTGTAGAATACTTTATTTATTTTTATATTTCTTGATAACTTAATGTCATAGTACCTCTTTGCTTTCCTAATTATTTGACTTCTTTCCTAAGCTCTTCATATTCCCTTTTGTTATCCCCTTCTTTGTGGTCTATTTAATTAGTGTATGCCTTCTTGTTTAGTTTCAATTTTGTCTTTATCTCTTCTTTTACCCATGGCGTTTAATTATTGGCTAGTTTGTTCATGTTCTGTCAGTGGAACGTATTTCTCCTGAACTCTCTCAATTACCTTTTTAAATATTTCCCACTGTTTTATCTTTTTTATGTCAGTATTTTTTTCCAGTTTATCTTCCCTAGTTCCACCCTCATTCCCTCAAAATTACCCTTTATCCAATCTATTACTTTGGTCTTTGTTTTACTTATGTCTTTCTCAATCATTATTTTAAGCTTTATGATGTTGTGATGTTCCCCTACATTTACTTCTCTTATTTGCTCTGGTTCATTTCCCATTACTAGATCCAGCAGTGATTCCTTGCTTGTTGGGCTTCTTATGTACTGGGTAAGAAAGGAGTCCTGTACACACTGTGAAAACTCCAGTCCCTTTTCCCCTTTCACTACCATGTCTTGTCAGTTTATTTGGGGGTAGTTGAAATCTCCCATGAGTATTATTCTATGTCTTTTACTCATTTCTTCCTCCAACTATTAGGTGGTCGGTAGAATACGCCTATTAGCGTGATCAGTCACTTCTTATCCTTTATCTCAATCCATATGGATTCTGTTTCTACCTTAATGTTAGTTATGTCCCTTTTTTCTACTGCCTTTATGTTATTGCTAATTAGCTACCCCACCTCCCCTTCAATACCCTTTCTAAATACATTCTACACTGCAATATTTAACTTCAACCATTCCCCCTCAAAAATATCTGCTCTTGGAAAAAACACTTTCCATATCCTTTCATTCAGTATAAGATGTTCTCATATAGCAAAGAAATATTTGGCTTGATAGTGGCAAACATCAATTAAGAAAAAATTCTCCCCACACAATTTTTAAAAAAATAAACAGAAAAAATTCTGATGAAGGGTACACGCCTGAAATGTCATAACCCATCTTCCCTCTTTACAGATGTTGACTGACTTGCTGTGTATTTCTAACATGTTTTATTTTTTAGATCTCGAACATGTGCAGTTCATACAAATATTTCACAATTAGGCCAATGTGTGCCTGTGAGAACTTGACTTTGCTTTTAAATTCCACCAGCAAGACCATCTCAGTTTTTATCCCCTCCTCTCCTGAAGGCACCAATACTTGTTGGGGTATAGTTCCACAGATGTCAGTAGCCTTCCAATAGCTCACCAAAGTAGCTGTTCTTCAGGTCGGAGTCTAAACAGTCAACATCAGCAGGTTTATTATTATTTTGGCCAACTCTCTTATCCCATTCTCTCCTAAAGGTATTGACTTATGTTGGAATATGATACTGCATCCATCCAGTACTTTGCCTAAATAGCTATTCTTCACACGTGTGTGTCTTGGCAGGTTGTTTGCAACAGAAATCACAGTCAAGCCTTATTCTTTTCTAATCTGTTGTCCACACTTTGCACCAGGGATCATGGAATAGCCTTCAGTAGTGAGACAACTGGCTGATTTTCCTTGTCTTACCCTCGGCCAATGAAATCATTTGTTGCCCGACCCTGCCACCTCAGCTGATATCAGCTACCAAAGCAGAGTGGAAACTGAACATGGACCTTTTCATCAGTCTAGTCAAGCAAATACTGTCCTTACAAATTGGACCATCAGGGGAACATCAGTAGGCTGTTTACCCATGGAAAAAATGAGTGCAAATATGGAATGCCGTTTGCTGATACCCGTACATGTAGACTTTCCATCAGGGATCACTGGCTAATTATCAGGAGTGGGAGCCCTGGATATTTTGCCATTCTTAGTAAGCAGTGGTCCCAGAACTACTGTCCTAGCTGAGAACAACTAGCTCAGTATAGACCAGAGATTAAATATGGACCTTTCTGGTCCTATGACTCAGCAACACAGCAGGAGGTGGTTTTGTGCACTAAGCTATGGGTGGGAATTGGTACTCATGTACCAATGAGTGAAAGAACATCTTGAAGCTCCACTAGTGGATACATGCAATTCCTGATTTGATAATGAACCATTCGGATCACTAAGGTCCCTGGTTAGTGCAGAGTTACCTAAACTCAGCTGAAGCTCTAGTGAAAGGTCAGAAGTGGGTGTGTTTGCTGATGACTGCACAGTGTTCAGTTCCATTCGCAACTCCTCAGAGAATGAAGCAGTCCATGCCCACATGCAGCAAGACCTGGACAACATTCAGGCTTGGGCTGATAAGTGGCAAGTTACATTCATGCCACACAATTGCCTGGCAATGACTATCTCCAACAAAAGAGAGTCTAAACATCTCCCATCAACATCCTTGGGGGGGGGGGGGTCACCACTGACCAGAAACTTAACTGGACCAGCCATATAAATACTGTGTCCTCAAGAGCAGGTCAGAGGCTGGGTATTCTGCGGCAAGTGACTCACCTCCTGACTCCCCAAAGTCTTTCTACCATCTACAAAGCACAAGTAAGGAGTGTGATTTATTTTCTTTCCTTGGATGTGGGAGTCGCTGGCAAGGCCAGCATTTATTGCCCATCCCTAATTGCCCTTGAGAAGATGGTGGTGAGCCACCTTCTTGAACCACTGCAGTCCGTGTGGTGAAGGTACTCCCACAGTGCTGTTAGGGACAATGAAGGTATGGTGATATATTTCCAAGTCAGGATAGTGTGTGACTTGGAGGGGAACTTACAAGTGGTGGAGTTCCCATGCGCCTTTTGCCCTTGTCCTTCTACATGGTACAGTTTGTGGGCTTGGGAGGTGCTGCCGAAGAAGCCGTGTGAGTTGCTGTAGTGCATTTGTAGATGGTACACACTGCAGCCATGGTACGCCGATGGTGGAAGGAGTGAATGTTTAAGGTGGTGGATGGGGTGCCAATCAAGCGGGCTGCTTTGTCCTGGATGGGGTTGAGCTTGAGTGTTGTTGGTGTGGCACTCATCTAGGCAAGTGGAGAGTATACCATCACACTCCTGTAGATGGTGGAAAGGCTTTGGGAAGTCAGGAGATGAGACACTTGCCACAGAATACCCAGTCCCTGACCTGCTCTTATTGCCACAGTATTTATTTCATGGAATACTCTCCACTTGCCTGGATGAGTGCAGCTCCAACAATACTTAAGAAGCTCGACACCATTGAGGACAAAGCAGCACGCTTGATTGGCACCCCATCCACCACCTTAAACATTCAGTCCCTCCACCACCGGCGTACCGTGGCTGCAGTGTGTACCATCTACAAGATGCACTACAGAAAATTGCCAAGGCTTCTTCGACAGTGCCTCCCAAACCCGTGACCTCTTCCACCTAGAAGGACAAGGGCAGCAGGTGCATGGGAACACCATCGCCTTCAAGTATCCCTCCAAGTCACACACCATCCTGACTTGGAAATATATCACCGTTCCTTCATTGTCGCTGAGTCAAAATCCTGGAACTCCCTCCCTAACAGCACTGTGGGAGTACCTTCACCACACGGACTGTAGCTGTTCAAGAAGGTGGCTCACCACCATCTTCTCAAGGGCAATTAGGAATGGGCAATAAATGCTGGCCTTGCTAGCGACGCCCACATCCCATGAACGAATAAAATAAAAAACTGAAATTGGCCTCAGCAGCCTTGACCAGGGGTGGGATGGATGTTTCTGGTTCTGTTTCTGAGTCAGTGATTATGTTGGAATGTATGTGGGTGTGATTATCAGTTAAGTACAGGACTGAACTTATCTGTGACGCTCTTTATGGTCGAATATCCTGCTGACATGACTATTTAGGGTTACACATGAAGAATGGCCTCTTGGGTAAGGCTTGTTGACATCCATGCAACCGTGTCACAGTGTGAGCCAGGACTCAGAGGGAGGGAGGAGAAACTCCATAATAACATGAGTCAAAGTTATGTGGTTAACATACAAATTAGACAAAACAGTCCCACTAGAAAATCTTCCTAATTTACCTGGGAAAATAGTTTTTAAATCCACTGAAATAATTGGATTTCGAAATGTAAAAATTATTAGAATGTCATCAACACAGCACCTCCCTCCCCCCATCTCCAAGAAACAAAAATGATCAGCCAACATTAACATGTGTCAAACCATACATAATTGAGACTTGAATCCCAATTAGGAAACTATCCAAACTCAGCCACAAACCTGATCATTTCACTACAACTATCAAAGTCAGACTACAAATAGACAAAAGAGGACGGTTCCGATTAGCAGAGAAGTTTTTACACATGGTTCCATTCAGCCTCAACCCCTTCTTCGTTATGCACCAGAGCATGTACAGGGTACTTTGAAGTTAGTACAGCAACAGACAGCACAGGAATATTAACATTTTTACAAATGCAATCACACACACACACATACATAAAAAATACTTGGTCTGCTTCTGGCATATCAAGCTTAGTTCCATTAACTGTGTTTTCCTGTTTATGAATGTACTTAAACTAATATTAAATACATGCATTATCAGTCATAATTAACTCAGTATAATGATACATCCAGTCATCAAGATTAGGACTTCATTTCACCTTGAAAGCATAGCTTTGAAACACAGTTAATATATGCACTTCAATTGTCACATCTCAAACTTACTGCACTTAAATAACAAGAAATGTCTTCATAGATGTTCTGTGCAGTAGCTGCCTCCACTCTCATGTTTACATTGTACACTGTAATTATTAATGTTGATAGGCAATTGGTGGTTTATTTTAATCAAAACCTGTTAATTATCTCAGTTTTTACATTGAATATACACTGAGACTATGGAAAGTAAAACAAAGCACTGCATAAACATGTAGTATTTTATTGCACTTATGAAGCTGTACTTCAGACTGACAGTCAAATGTTTAACAACTTCCATCACAAGTACAAGACAATCTTGTTATTACTGTTACTGATTATCTTGGGAGGTCTTCGTCCAGAGTTTGCACAACATGTCTTATAATACAGAACAGTGATGTTGTTGAAACTATCAATAATCAGACTACCATATTGGAATACTTAATTAAGGCTTTTTATGCATAATTTGAACTAACACCACCTCTTCTGTTGTATTATAAATCTACCAAATGTTTAGAACCCAAACTTTGACTATCTATAACTGCAGCATGGGGAGTTAAGTAAATATGATACGAATACCTGGAATACTCAGCAGAATTATATTTGCCTCCCTTTGTAAACACCTCAGCAAATGATGCCTTATTATCACAGTTTCTCCTTAAGGTGGGGGTGAGAAGGACTGTGACATGCCAATCACCTTCAATGCTGCTCCATCATCAACTGAAGACTGCGCTCTTCAAATTATCCTTTTTATTTGCATTCTCTTGGAAGTTGCGCATTGATCTGGGTGACTGTGAAAATGAATGTTGTTCTGTAGTCAGCCTGTACACTACAGGTTGAAGTGCAACTAAAGGTTGAATGCCAGGCAATTTCCCTCCCTTTGATCATGTAGGCATCTCTGAATTATTTGGTGTAATGTTCAATAGCAAAAGCAAGATCAACACCTCACCATCTGGGCTAAACCTGAGTGTGAACATTAGTCATGGTTAGGGTTCAGGTCTGGCAATCTATGGATTTGTACATTGCTTTCATGCCCATCTGGGATATTCATTTCTGGGGGTTCCCTAAATCATGGAGCCTGGTTGGCAATTCATCTTGAGAGGAGAAAAAGTCAAACGTCACTCAGGAATGGAGCTTAAACTGGTGACCTTCTTGGCCAGCAACTGAATTTCTTCTGGCTTGATTTAGGGGGTAACAGTTTTATTTTCCTCATTTTAAAAAAATGAACAAATTTACTAACGCCACAGGACTTCGAGAAGGAATACGATAGCAAAATCCTGCGGATGCTGGAAATCCGAAATAACAGAAAACGCTGGAAAATCTCAGCAGGCCAGGCAACATCCGTGGAGAGAGAAACAGAGTTAACGTTCTCCATGGATGTTGCCTGGCCCGCTGAGATTTCCCAGCGTTTTCTGTTGTTATTTCGAGAAGGAATGTTCTGTTGCTTCTAACGACATCTGACCCCCATCACTTCCACCGTTATGAAACCAAAAACAATCTTCAAACGGGAGGTACTTTCCCACCTCTTAAAATAATCTTAAAATACTTTACAGGAGTTGCAAAAAGAGACAGAGAACCGCTTCGTTTTTGATTTGTTGAGATTCGGTTTAGTCCAAAACAAAAAGGCCGCTAACAAGAGGGTGGGATTATCGGAGAACGCTACTTGCCCTCACCCTCAAAATCAAAACTTGCATGAACCAACCATCCTTATTCAAAGCGTGTCCCCTATCGCCGTTTAAAGTGAGGTGGGACGGGTCCTGCTTCTTTAAGAGGGCTGTGTTGGTCGGATGACGCGCCTTGAGGAAATCCCTCTCTGGCAGGTGGTGATGTCAGTGTTTTGCGATGCCTGGGGTTGGTGTTGGAGCTGGAGCAGGGAGTGACTGAGTCAGTGAGAGAGAACGAACGAGCGAGTGACTGCTGCTGGAATCGAGTCAACACAATGGACTCCGAGTGACCACGACCAGCCCGGAGCAAGACAACCGCATACCACCAGACAAGTAAGGACCACCTTTAGATACTCTATACACACACACGTTGCCCGTGTGTTCCTCATGACTTAGCAAGCCGAAATGCTGGAGTGCTGAGAATACTAACCGTGCGGTTGTAACTACAAGACTGATAAAGAGACCAGAGAGGGCACGGGTGAGGGGAAAAGCCCATGTGTCTTCATGCGGCAAGTCGGGGGGAGGGCGTGGACCGTAGTAACTAAAGGTGTAATTCCGATTATAAAATGCCACCCACTCCCATGTAAAGAGGAGTTTGGACGGCGTGGGCCTCACTGACAGGCCGACCCATGGATTGAGACCGCTTGTGTGTGTCGGGGATGTCCGAACCGAGCGCTGCTGGCTCTACACAAAAACCTACCCAGCAACTCAAGTCCACACAGTAAGTGCCTCAGCCTTTCGTTGTGAACGGTCGGGTACTGCGTGTCAGAAACCAAGGCGAGCTCTATATCGGGGGTCACTTCCACCACACCGTTCCAGTTTTAACATTTCTGCTTGTTTGCCACTTTCCGTTCGATTTCTTACACACTCACACACACACACAGTTGGATAAAGAGGCCAGTCAGTTTACCTGAACCTTAAAATAATCACCACCAATCCCATCAGAACACTGAAAAAGGACGCCAGCTTCTCCCCGGTTCCAGTTTACAAACGGAAACAAAAGTGACAGGGTAACTTTGGTCCTAATAACTCGCCACTAGATCCATTATAAAGTGAGTTTGAGAAGAACCTTTCAACAACTCTGGCTACCGCGGGACAGAAGCGACCTGTGTAATTGGCAGGTTTCTGTGAGTTATCAATTAGGCGAACTATGCAAAGTGTTGTTTTCCAACACTGAATTTTTAGTTACCGGATACAAGGATGGAACCAGCAACTAGAGCATAACCGTATTGTTTGGTTGCGGACGCGGCGCAGTCTGATGACACCAACTTGTGCCACCGATCTGTTCCCACAAGCTGCCTCCTAAATGGGCTTCCCTTTTTCTTCCAGCCTTTCTTGCCGAAATGTTTCTTTACAACAATTATTAAGCATGTCATGCCTATAGTGGGTGAGTTTAGTCGAGTATCTAGCGGCTGATCCAACATCTTCACTTCAATCGAAACTGCTTCCCAGTGACAGCTCCCCTTTTGTTACAGTACTGTACCTAACATATAGGTTTAAAATAAATCACAACCAGTCCGCGAAGAAGTCACGGGAATTCACCGACTGCACACAAAATTGGTTGGTTAATGTTACATTTCTCGCACTAACAAGTATGTGATATTCGCTGAAGTTTTATACTGTGTTTCAGGGCTGAATTCCCCTCGAAAAAACCTCCCACACCCTCCCAAAAGTGTCCCAAACGACATTATTTTGCAAGTGATGTCGTTTTGAGAAAATAAATGTCAGTTTTATGCAGTCAGCAACAGTTCTACTAATTCCACGTTGCCCACAATGTCGTTATATCCTGAAATGTACTTTAAGCTTTTCGGTGCAATCATCAAGACGTTTACTACTTCTGAAAATGAAGCTAAGCCTGAAGAAGCACCGACTAAAAAGCGAATGATTTAATAGTCAAATTACAATGTATTTTTTTTGGTGGGCCAATCCTTTGTGCACGCCTCAGCGCCATTTATTAAATCAGTTAGTATCTAACTGCATTTCAGGACATCATGTACTTTCAGGACATGCCATGAATGCATTGGACGGTCAGAAAATTGACCGCCGTACAGTTGGATCATCTGCTTTATAAAACTATAGAATTAAGAAATGCAGATCACACCGTGCTTCAGTGGCATACAAACATGTGTGTGTATATATATTACAAACATTTTTTTTTTTTTAAAAGAGAACGACCAACCTGAGTCTGGCCAGGAAACCATCTTGAATGAGCTCATCCTCTTCTCTGAGACCTGGAAATTAACACGTCTGCTCAGTTTGGCATGAAAGGACAGTAAATGTTTGCACACAGTTCACAACCTTTTATAGTTAGACGAAAAATGTGGCCATTGCTTCCCCAGACGGAATCCTGTCGTCTCATTGCATCCCAAAAGATTTCTGAATGTTCCGATTACCTTTCTCACTAGACAGACAAAAGGACTAAATTGTGCCAAATATAAATCGGCTGAGTGCAATTCAAGCTTCTCACAGGAGCAGTCACAAGCACGGTTCCAATCTCTAGGACAGCCAGGCGCTTTACAATGTTCACTCTGTGGTGAGTTCTAATGCTGGAGTTTGTGTCTATCGATCGGCCGCTTCCAGCGTTACACTATCGTGTAGCAAACATTCCAGTCACATTTTTGAAAGACATACGGATTTGTTTCCCTTCTGCAAAACCAAGGTATATATTCTTTCAAGCTATTAATAATGGATTATATTTTACCAGCAGAGTGTAACACAAGAACTCCCTGCGTTCCAGTACTCACTCCTCGACTTGAGCCGATTGTTCTGTGCAATAACGTCCTAGAGCTCAGTTTTTGCATTAAAAGCAATGATTATGCTGTTGGTCCCATTGAACGACTCCAGTATGTCTCATACATACAAAACACATTTTAACTTGCATGTGCACGGCTTTGTGTGCGTTAAAGTGGCGTTTACACAGCATTTACAGCACAGAAACAGGCCATTCGGCCCAACAGGTCTGTACCGGTGTTTATGCTCCACACGAGCCTCCTCCCACCTTACCTCATCTCACCCTTTCGACAACCTTCAATTCCTTTCTCCCTCATGTACTTATCTAGCTTCCACTTAAATGCGTAAACACATTTTGCTCAAAATGGTCGATTTGCTGAATTTTATTCATTAGATTATGCTGCTAGTACATGAGGAGAATCGAACATTTTGTAGGTTTTTTTTTAATATATATTTTTCTGATGTAATTTTTCCTGGTCTAAAGTCGAATACGTGAACAAAAAGAGAGATAGATTTGCCTATAACGATCAAATATAAAAGGTCTCAATGTTTAAAAAGCGTTCACTGTTCAGAAGAGCAGAGCTGCTTATTATAAGATAGCTGCAGTATGATCATTTTGAACCCGCGGTTCAGTTCTGCTGCCCATTTTGCAAGAGTCATTGGCGAGGCAGACGGCGCTGTGTGATCAATCTGAGGGCTCGGGTTTCCACAGGGCTATTTAAAGAATGTTGTATACAGGAACTCACCTGGTAACAGGCGGCGTCTGCTTTTCCACAGCCATTGGATCAGCCGGAAGCTCGCACGCGTAGAGTCAGGTGTGTTCAGGAGGTTAGCTTTTTCCTCCCCCTCTTACTTTCCCGTGTACACACCGAGTTCCCCAGCTGTCCCCCCCCCACAGCACAGCACTGTCTGCCGCGACCAAAAATAGGGGTTCTCCCACTCACTCAGCACTGCTGGCGGCTTCAGGCGACCCGGCAGCCCCGGCCGGCTTGTTGGGCGCACAGCCTTCCTGGCCGAGCGAACACTATTTCAGAACAAATGGCAAAAGGAAAACTGACCTGGGCGCTAATAATCAGCTGGGGGGGGAAGAGAGAGACTGTGGTTCGGTGGGCGTTGCACGCTATAGCAGTCTTCTCTTGCACGTTTACACGCGGCCTCGTTTAATATCGGATACAGTAGCTTTATCAAATTAATTAAAATAAATAAATCCGCCAACCTCTTGGGCTCGCCGGGAGGAGAGGTATGCCGAATTCGCAGGAATACTCGAGACGTTATTCCAAACGTGTTGAAACCCCCTTTTGTGCGGCGTGATCACTTTGTTGGAAAAATAAGAGGATATTTTATTAAGACAGCTCACTGAGGATTTCCCCGGGACCTCACCCAATACAGGGGGCATCTTGGACTGTGGCAGAGCGTCCCCCCCACGTCCCCGCTGGTTTTATTCCTCCAACTCACACTCTTTCTTTCCCCCTCCAAATCAAAGCTACACGGTCAAAGAAGGTCTTTAATAGTTGCATCGATAGCAGATGCAGTTTTTCCAAGTTCTTGAACTCGAACACAGAATTGGTCCTGCAGCCGTGAATTGTGAAGTAAAAGGGCGTTACATTATTTTATTTAACATTAAGTGAGGGGAGGACAAAGAAATAGCGTTTTAACTGCAGAATGTGCGAGTTTTTACTGCAATATTACTTTGGTGCTGTTATCTGAGAATAATGTGACTCTCAATTGCATGGGTCCCATTTTATTTTTGTGGTTGCCAAGGTTACAAAGCAATACCTTATTTATGATTCTTTCTGCGTCTCCCAGATTAAACCCGAACCTTTGATTATCATCTGTGTGGGGGGGGGGTAAAAACATTATTATATGTATATATAAACTATCCGTTCGGTTGTATAAACAGCTTCAACGTAATTCAGTATGGTTCTATTGCAGAACCACACCGCAAAGAGGCGATTTTTAAATAGTGTGTAAAGGATTGTTGCCCTTTTAAATTTTCTACATCCTGGTGCTGCCGTTTCTATGGCGACGTTTACCCATTCTATAAAAGGAGATAAATACAACAAGTATTGTACTGTGGGCGGGTGGCGGGATGGTTTTACTGCACTTGCCCATTTCCTATATAAACGTTACTGACGTGGTAGTAAATGCACTAACATATATAATTATCAAAATAACAACCGTACCATCAAATAGACGAGCCAAGAGAAACTAAGGTTGATATGTTACTTCAATAAATCGGGGCTTTAAATAAATTACTGTGCTGACATTAAAATGGTCACTTCAAGAGAATCTCCCGGTCATAAATCAGATTGTTTTATAGAAGTTTTTTTTTTGTTTGCCTAGTTGGTAGGCATACTCTATGTAGGATGATTGGAGATGTTTACTACAGTGTGACAAAGCAGCTTGACATCTGCCATTCAAGTTCCAAATAACTTGTATTGCAAATAAAGCCCCCATTGAGTCAAACTGGAGGAGAGATTCATTTCAAAGGTTTGCTCTATTTAAAAAAATAAAAGCTGTTTTTTGAATCTGACTTTTTACTTCCCTTACTCTTTACAACATAGGTTGATTGTATATTATAAATTCAAGTCCCAAAGTCAGAGCATCAGATATCACCCAGCAATTCATTTAACATATACATAGGGTCGAAAATAACATATCACAAAGCAGAGCTTACAACGTTATCCCTGGTTCATGGTTTTCCCCCAAAAAGGCCATGTGATGAGAATTAAGAGTGGACTTTCTGGACCAAAAAGGTAGCTGGTGAAGAATATATGTTTTTAAAAAATATATAATTACTACACAAAAATGCATGCAACCTGATTTAGGGATTTGAGAACTACAGGGAGTTAAGTTTTTGACTTCTGCCTTGTATCACACTCAATCATCTATTACTTTCAATCTTGGGGCAGAATTCCAAGTTTAACATCTTAGGAAAAAAGCATTATAGACACATGAAATATAGTTACAATTCCACCTAAATGGTTTTGTTGTAATTTTTGCTCAGTAAGCAACATACTTATTGAGATGAATCAGTTGTAATTAAATGTACTTTGATTAGGATTTATTTCAACAAAGCTTTAACACCCTAATGTTCCTCCTCCCCCCCCCCCCCACACCACCAATTTCCTCCTTTCTGAAGGCACTGACTTCCAGATAGGATATGGTTCTGGTCACACTCCTGCACTTCACCCAAGTGGTCATTCTAAAAGTGTGAGTATTGACAGTGAGTTAGACAGGTTATTCAACCACTGGGGGCATTATAGCCAAGACCGACTCTATCCTCACGTGATATCTCTAGAGGTTCACTTCCAGCAGCGGCCATTAGATAATGCTCTCGAGCCCCAACCCTGGCTGATTTCCCCCACCCTAACCTCGGGGCACTAAAGCCAATTTTAATTCTCTTACTGATATCTGGTAACCGCACAGATGGGGAGTCAACCATGGGATCCTCTGTGCACCTCAAACATAAAATATTCAAGGCTATTTAAGCAACCAACATATTGACTGGAGGACATTACAGTATTTTATTCTACATCTTTTACAGATACAAGATATAGCAAAAATAATGCATACAATTGGAAAGTAATTGAACTATAGCATCAGTTTATACAAAGCTAGAAGAAAGCAAGAGTTTTAATTTAGATAATGTATACAGTAGCCAAAGTATACAATTTACCATCTCTGATCTTAATTACAAATATTCAGTATCAACAAGTCCAACGGTTGACTGCTAAACTGATTGGGCATATTTGTTGCTGCCAGACAATTAAAAGTGTTTTTTTTATTGTGAACTCTCCAATTTGCCAGCTACATTATTGCAGAAACTAGAGGAATGTTTCTTGGATTAAGCAGGAAAGGTGATGAGGAGTTGGGGTCAGATTTTAAAGCAACTAGTAATGAAAAAGGATATTGCACTGTGTTTTCTTTGTGTGGCAGGACTGCTGGTATTTGTGTTAAATTATGCAACAGTGCATTGTACCCTACCAGTAGGCAAATCCTGCCTGTGTAGTTACATAAGTGAAAGAGTTTTCAAACCAATCTAGCATCTTGATCTTGATTCACTGCCCTTTTCCCTCCTAACCTTTGAGGATGGTAGTATCTTTTCTGCATTAAAATAAAAGAGGATAGTAGGCACCTCCTGAGTGAGTTTAAAGGATGTAATCTAATCATGGGGATTCAAATAAAAGTAATAAATTGAGAGAATGGTGCTCACTCTATAGTTATGATGACACCATTAGATTAATACTTAGAAATCACTCCCTTTATACAATTTTACTTGCTGGTGTGCTTTTCAACTATTTTTGAGGTGCACTATTGATGGTGAAGGTTGAAATATGTCAGAGTACAATGCATACAAAAAATATTGATGTCTTGTGAAATGGAACAGAATGCTTTAATGGGGTTTTATTTTGCTGCTGTTTACCAGGACTCACCATCGTATGTATATATTAATTAAATTAGATTTAAATAATGAGGTACCAGTTTATTGGAGTAGTGTGGGTGACCAAAAAGTGATAACATTCTAATAGGCACAATTGGTTGTACACAGGAGGTTCTGAGATAATATAGGATTAGAATATATAGATAATGCAATAGTCGTCAGGAGATATTTTCTAGTTTATGGGGAAATAACCAAATGTGAAAATCATAAATCAAGACATCAAGTTACACCTAAAAAATTTTAAATACTTTTTTTAAAACCTAACATTAGTTGCAATTTACAGCAAAATAATCCAAATGTAAATAGCTCAGAATCAGTATTCCGAATTACAGACCAGTTTAGAGGAATCAAAAATAAAAAGAATACAAAGGCAAATCAGAAGGACAAGCTGTAAAATGTTGGACAAAATATACTTTCTGCAAAGTGGAAATATGCTTTAAAAGGAGTGAAACAAAGAGAGAGAGACAGGAAGTTTCTTTAACATTGCAGGAAAGAGAAATTGAATGCTGTGACTATGGAACTTGAAGCAATTTACTCCTTTGTCAAAAGTTTAGCTTTAGACCATGTGTTGTAGAGCCACTGTGCAAAATGACTAAAATAAATTACAGAATAAAGTTGAATGTTTTAGTTCAGAGAACATTGTACATTAAGAAACACTCAACGTTTTTGTAATTTTACTTCAACAAAAATCAGCATTAAATGTTTACAGGAGGTTATCTGAAGAAAGTTGCAACAGGATGATTAGTGCTTAGAGGTAAAATATCAGTGAAAGCACTTTCATGTAACATGCTTAAGCAATAGATGTTTATTTACAAAATACTATAATATTTAGGTTTCCAATATAACATTTTAGTTTTAAGTCATATAAAATCTCTCAAATAAAATTACGCTTTAAATCTTAATATTTATATATTTTAGTCCATTCCGCAGAGCTTGATGCAGAATCATTGTCTAATGTAAATTGTGATGAGTGGCCATCATTTTTGCAGGCAGTGCATCAGTATAATATTTAACTGGCTCTATGCTACTGTTTAAAGCTGATTTTGTACAAATGCATATTCCTTAATGTCAGAAAAAGCATACTGCATTAATCGAATGCATTGCTTTAATGTTGTTAATTAACTAGGGTTGAAAACTTAACTCTGCAAGTACTGAATGGTCTTTTGGAATACTTATGCATTTAACAGTATGTAATGTGATTTTTCTTTTAAATACATGTTCTATATATTTCCATTGATGATTGTATTTTCTAAATGGGATTTTAAAAATGTGACTTTCTTGCATTGTTTGTGATCAATTTTTCTCCCCACCACTTACTCGATTGGCTAATGAGCTGGCTCTAATTTGGAGTTCTGACAGTTATGGAAGAAGTCCTTATTTAAAACAAGAAAAAGCTTTAGCCTTGCTGTCTTTAGTCAGTAAAACAAATATTTCAAACGATTCATGGATTATTTAAAAGGTTACTTAGTTTCTCTCTTATACATACACACACACATGCATACAATGTTATATAAAACAGGTATGCATGATAACAGAAAATAAGTAACCTTTTAAATAATCCATTAATTGTTTGTATGTGTGTATACACAGATATAACACATAGCATTTCATATTGATACAATGGTTGATCTGTTATACATCAGTGCGTGCTTTATTGGCAAGCAGATTCAACTAATTAACACACTGGTTTAGTTCATGGTCTTGAGGTTATCCATGGTTAGTTAATTTAATTCTACTTTCACATTTTTCAACATTTTGTAGATATGGTATATATTGATTATTATTTTTCAAATGAGTTTCAATTCACTATTATGCCAATATCCACTATTCCCACAAGCTCAAACTCTGGCCCTTTGTGCTCGAGTGGTTGAAATTAAATGATAGATTTTCACAATCTATATCTGAAAAATAATTACCATTTTAACAAATTAGTGCTCATAATTGTAATTGAAAAATACATCTTACGGTATTTAATATGTACTGAACTATTAAGGAACTATTGGAAAGCAAGGGTATCAATAACCTTAAGAATATATATTTGAGACTGAGTTTGCTTCTACTTGTAGTAAAATTGAGATTTTCTAAAAATACCGTTCTACCTCATCAGCAGGGAACAAAGTGATAAATTGGAGTGTAATTTACAATATTTTTTTTATTCAGTTACCAATGTAAATTTGGCAATTTAGATTTATTTAATATTTACAGGTACTGTTATTGTAAATAAATTCTGTTAACCTTCTATACTTAAATATGAAAAACAAAGAACAATTGGCACAGAAATATTTTCTACATAAAAAACATTCATTTCTAATTTGATTTAATTTTTGGTCTACATAGGGTTGACCTTTATACTTTATATAAATTGTACTGTTTATTGGCACATGCATATGGGCCAGTGTGGTTCATTGTGCTAATACAGGCATCCAATTGTTCCTAAGGAGACAATGGTTTCAAAGTATGCATTGAGTAGCAAGAAAATAGAAAAAAATGCTAGCTAGTGAGATGAACAGCCTGTGCACATGTGTGTATGTATTATAATTCCATAGCCAGGTCTTAATAATTTCATTTTAATTAAAATGTTTATTTCCCATTTTCTGTGACTTTTGGTTTTTGAAGAATTGGACTGCAAAATCTTTAAACATGTTTCAACAGTGGAAGCTGTAACAGATAACCATAATGGAAAATGAATATAAATATATTTCAAAGGTTAAGCTATATGTTTTGATATTGCACAGGAATAAATCTGTATGAATGATATTTTCATTTTTTTGTTCTCTGGTTTTATATATTTTGGGAGATCACCACTAGCATTATAAAACTGTTCACATTTGTAGAATTATTGAATAAACTTTAACTCTGGGATGGCAGAATGAATTAAATGTTTTAGTCACTGGTTTATCTTGGGGGGAAAAAAGATCAGGTTTGAATGAGCCAAGAGATATCTAGGTTGTCTTACAATTATAAAAAATTCACTGTTGTAAGATTCAAAACATTTAATATACTGATTCACAATTCACTAAAGATGAAATGCTTGGTATGAATACCATAAACTTATTTGCTTTGCAAATGATAGTAAGAAAAGTTAAGTACTGATGCTGCATTTGGCAGTGTCTGTTTTAGATTCGAAAGAGCAATATCCAGAACACTGACCATTTGCTTTATACAGGAACACAATGTCAACATGCACAAAAATCCCTCTTATTTTTCAGGAACTGAATTAATTGTTGTTGTATTCCTTTCAATCATTATCCATTTCCTGCAATGTGTGGTTAGGTTACAATTGGAAAATTTAATAGCTCTCTCCAGATTTTATTTGTGCTTTTCTTTCTATCTTTACCTATCTACCACTAGAATATGGAATAAAACTTGCTATATATGCATTTGTCATTAAGTAATAAACAGAGAAAGATTTGATGGTGTAAATTACAACATTTTCAAGCTACATTTCTCACAAATTTGTTTTCCTTGTTATAATGTCCAGTGCTCAAATAAAAGGACACTTTTAATGTCTTTTTTGTGTTTGAAAATGCAGGCAGAGATTAAGACATCAATTAGTTAGTTAGTTCCCAGCAGAAATGTATCCTGCCAGTTCAATCTGCATTGACCACAGTGACTGGTCATCACAGGCTTGGAAGCTGCATAATTAAGCCTTTGTTCAGTTAAGGGAAAACTGGTACTGGCCTGTTCAAAATGAGCTCAGTGACCTTCCACCTGGTTTGTCACCTATGCCCTTTAATTTGATGATCCCGTATATCCTCAGACTCTATTTTTAGAGGCAGAATGTCAATAAGCAGCTCTATTTGATTTTCAATGACAATTGACATCAGCATGCATGTAACTATACTGACCCATTACACGCTTTACCATGAAGGACAAATGCAGTTTCCATTTTTTTTTAATGACTGATTCCCTCCACCGCCCCCCCCCCCAGTTCTAATCTGATGTAAGTGTTGAAATAGTACACTTTTCTCATAACCGTGCGATACATAATTTTATGTATTTTAATTGAAAAATGTGATTCCACTATTTAGTGCAACAAATATAAATTAAATAAAAATATATTAATCAAGGAACACATCACCATGACAAATTTGAACAAGCATTTTTTTGGTTTTAAAAAATCACTAGGAGAATTCAAATATTTAAACAAAGTATTAAAGGAATTAATTTCCAGGTTAACATTAATTATAATTGGTATTACTACAATAAAAATACACTTTGGCATAAATTTATTTCATAATTATGGTACTTCCAGGACAAAATGTGATTGTATCTGATACATTGAAGGGTTCTCACCTTTTCAAATGTGTGTTGTAATTTCTTGGACAATACGGCGGACATTGACAAATGTACTTTAAGCTTGTCCACGAAATGGATTTCTGCAATTATCTGAGCATACTGCTCTAGAAAGCAGAATTAATTTTGGTAAATGATTACGAGCTTTGCTAACAATTATTAAACTATCATTTTGGATTAATTTTTTACAATTGCATGGGACATCATCTAGTGGCCTTCCTCCTTTCAACCCAAATGAATATGCTCACCATTTATCTCTCAAAACGTTCATTTCTCATAAAAGCTCCTACATTATTTTCTGTCCCCTCCTCAAATAAAGTTAACAGTTTCACAGACATCAATAACACAAGGTATTGATTAAAGTGAGATTACCATCACAACTCAATATGTCATAGCAGTGGTCTTTGGCTGTAGATCTTTTTCTCACAATTTTAACAAACTAAATATAAGCATTAAAAAAATAAGCAACTTACTGGAAGCCTTCCAATGCTCAGAAGTTATGTGGACCTTCCAAATATGGATTAATAAGTGAGATTCAGTAATGATCAATATAGCTGTCTTGATTCAGCACTCCGGCCAGCGACATCATACAAAATCATTGTGTCATAGGAAGTGCACCTCAAGATATTGCTTTACTTTTGCAAGTTAAGTCAGGCTCAAGGCCAGTTGTTTATATGTATGAATAAGCTTAAATTAAATTTATAGAAGGCCCTCATATTCTGCACAGTGGATTTATTTGATCAAACGTGTATAAGGAGACTGAGTGAAAGGACAGTGATGCAAACTCTCTACACTGGCTGCCAGCTGGGCCTTTAATCACTCCAGGATAGGTTAGTGGTTTGCTTTGCCGTGCCTGACAGAATAAATAAGCTGCTGAGGTTTAAACAAGGATAGTAAATATTTATTCATCAACATCAAGCGTTTAACTATTTTAATTGTTACACAACCCTACGATTACTGCTTTCTAGAGGTGATGTGTTTCAGAAGATAAATAAACTGCTCAAATTAAAATGGTATCGTGCCAGTCTATATAAGGTACCACACTCATAAGCTGTACCATTTCCTTTCCATCTCAGGGAAATGTAGCCCAGAGGCAGCAAAGGCTATTTATCAACAAATCCAGCCTCCACTTCATGCAGCGAAATAACAGAATTGGATTTGCAGTACATTTTATATTGCAAGGAAATTTTGCTGGGGGTCTGGCTCTTCGGTTTTTAAAATTAAGAAAATGTATTATTTTCAGTAATCAGCTAGATTCCTTTTCATAAAAACAGAATAATGAAATTATAGTTTTATTGTACAATTGTACGGAAGGTACAATATTTGCAACATTTTAATTAGATAAAACATTTTGGATTTTTTTTTAAAAGCAACTACAAACATATCTTTGCCTATTTATATTGTAAAGTTTTCCTTTCATTATTAAGTTGAAGGTAAAATTATTTTCAGGTTTATGACAGAGAAACATTACATCCATATTACCATGCTTCTAAATTACAATTATAAATAGCAAAAATGCTGGCCTTGCCAGCGACGCCCACATCTCAAACGAATAAAAAAAAATATTTTCAAACTATTAATGATAGACTATGGTAGGTTTTTACTAACTCATTTTGAAGAAAACCAGCTTTTGCTCTTTTGGACTTTTGAGTACAATTTGTTAGTTAATGTAAAGAAAAGTTAAAGTTAGAAAAAGTAGATTAGGACTAAAACATGATGCCACTATTTAAACTTAATGTCCTGTTAAATGAGCCAGAGGAAATTTACATTAAAAAAAAATCATAATTCAACTGCAATTAAGGTTTGCCATAGAGCACATTATTGAATCAGGATTTCTATAAAATCATTTAAATTTTGAAAAAAAAGTTGGTGTTAATATAAAATGGTAAACCCTATTTAGTAATTAACAACTGTTCTGATAAAATTACCAGGAAGAATTTCACCTCCTAATTTCCAAACCTTTATATCACAGCTCATTTAACCTTCAATGATTTAATCTCTCTTAAATAAACCAAGCACTACACAAATACTTCTTAACACTCCAAAATATGCTGCTGTCCCTGGAGTGAAGATTATATCTGCTGCATTAGGGGTTCCAAAGATTAATAAAAATTGTGCAACATTTAAGCTTAAATATTTCTATACAATGAAAAAAGATTTAGTAAGTTCAAATTGTATGCTTTTACTAGCTATGAATTTACTTGCATTAATAAACAATGTCTCCAATATACACAGATTATATTAAGGCAGGTTTAGTAATAGTAATAGGTGGTCAATTTAATCAGTGGCAATTTTACTTCAGTTGTGTTTAACAAACTTCAGTAGTCAAGAGGTTAATGAGCTCTTAAGTGGAAAACATATTCATACAATTTCAATCAGACAGTTAATGAAATTACCAAGACAGTTTTTGATCTAGAACAGTATCTGATGCAGGACACCAGTACACACAAACTAGAGCATAAAAGCAGAAACATGCATTCAATTGAATAAGGAAAACAAACACATTCTCAGTAGCCAAGATGAAACATCATTGCTACACCAAGTGTTCTTAAAGGCAACAGAGGCTTAATTTATCAGATTGCCTTTTCTTTACATACAACTGAATAAGAATTTTATACATTATTAATTCTCATCTCAAACTTTAAAATATATATATCTCATGACCTCCATTTAAAGTAAGATTTATATACAATTTCTTTTTTTTAATATTTCCAAATTGGTACACCATCATAAGTGGTATAAATACATAAAAAAATAACTTTATACAAATTATAGACCTAGATTTTTAACCAATACAAACTTACAAAAATAAGGTGTCTGACATATTGACCATTAACTGCAATTTGGCTATCTCTGATGTTTAATCAAGTTCAAAACTCACTAGAATTTTTGGTAACAAAACCATCCTCCTATTTCCCCCTCCCACCCTCCCCATAAATCTTCAAAATAGTTGCCATTTCAAAAACTTGAATCCCTACATCACATTGTTCACATTCTTTTCTTTAAAAATGCATTTTATTTGCAAAGCACAATTCATTGTCAACGGAACTGTATTTCAAAATTCAGTAATCTTTTCTAGTGTCAATGGGAATTGCATGCAATATGTTGTAGTCTGGTATTTACATTATGATAGACTAGAAACACAGTACAACGATGTTTAATCTCATACCACTTTTTTCCAATACAGAACTAAATATGAAATGTATCTTTCAATTTATAGCCAATTTTTGAAAATTTCTGTTATATGAAATAGGTTAATAATCTGCTTTATGATGTGCTTCTTTCAAAAATATTTAGATCAATACATAGAGGTTTCAAATCCTTCTCTCAATTTTTCCTTTTCAAAACCGGTTCAAATGTCTTCGGTGCCTAAATACCATTTAATCCAAAATTATATAACTAGCAAGTGAAGAGCATGGTCATCATATTAAAATTTCTTGTTCAGTAGTATTCTAATTCCAAATTTTAAGCAATTCAATAAGCAATGGGCAAAGCAGAAAACGAATACAATTGTATACAATGTCACATAAGCAAGGCTGGGATAAGCATGAACATCACAAATGTATTAATGTGCAACTGATGTTGCAACAGAGACAGCATCAGCTACATTTTGGTTCGACGTTTAACAATACGTATGATCCCCAAAGTCAATGAATTCTTTTGGTAGAATAAGATCACAATTTGCACTAACAGGATCAAAAATTATAACAATGAAGTACAATAATTTTTTAATCACATACACAGATCATAACTAGCATGTTATTGTTTACACAAATATAAAGACTGCAATTTTAAAGAGAAATTTGTAATTAAACAGAAGCATTGGAGAAATTACTAATTGAAAGGTCAGGAGTCAAAGCTGCAATGGGACAATTTTCATTACCCTTCCCCTCAAAAAACACTGCTACAGGTTGAAGTTAAAGGACGTATTAATTGACATTCTAATCTTTTGAGCCAGAATATGTTTTTTTTCTGTAGGCCTGATGCATTACATACATTCTGGCTTTATGTTTGGGATGATAATGATGAGTGAATTTATGTAGCACCTTTCATGTCTGTGTTGTACAGGACAGAATTATTTCTAAAGTGCAGTCACTATGGGCATGTAGGCACATAGCCCAAGTCCAAAGACTGTTTGTTCATGGCCTGAGACCACAAGCCACATATTGACCTCTGGAATGAAATTGTTTTAATTGTGGAGGGGGCGAGAACAAAGGTCTTCATTTATTTTTTTACATTTACAGCTTCCTTAGCTGCGCAACTATGATTTTAATTGAAAATATATTGTGCCACAACTTGAGAACTCCAGATTTACATGTCTACAGTTAGTGAACAATATCTATATATCCCTTTCAAAGTGCTATTTTGTCATTTTTTTTTTAAATAGGAAAATATCCACTTGTCCTTCAGTTTAAAAAAAAAACTATCATAGTAAAACAAAAATTGTATTTTATAACATCTCACTCTGAATAACTAATTTGCTGCGAGGGAGTAAACTCTTAAAACCGGGGAGGGAGGGAAAAGAGAGTGGTGGGAGGGAAAAGAGAGTGGTAAGAGGCAACATGCAAAAACGTTCAGGATTTGCTGCTGGAAAAGCAAAATACTCCCGTTTGCAAATTCCAATGAGTGTCTCAACGAAGGCAGAAACCCATGATTTCTGTGAGTACAACTTCTGTTTAAAAGACTCAGGCATCACTTTCGATGGGTGTCCGGATAACAAGGCTAGAGAGAACCATGGGCAAAGACATGAACAACCAGCAAACAGATGCCCTCTCAATGCTGGCTCTATTTTGAATAACTCGGACTGTGAACTGCCAATGACAACGAATCAAAATGGCGACTTTCTATTCCCTGATCCACTTAGAGACGGGCGGAAGGAAATCATTTACTCTCCCAGATCACATTACAACAGCAAAGTTCACCGTCGATTTAAACAAAATAACTCAACGAATCGTGCTACTCGGTTCGTATTACCACGCGTTACTACCATTTTATTTTTAAAGAAAAAAAATAGCACTTTATCATATGCACCACGCCGCTAATGTATCACACCATCTTACCGCTAAGTAAAAAAAAACTATAAAATGTCGAGGAGAAATATACATTTAAAATAGTTTATACTACACACACCTTCCCGTGCCGGCATCAACTCAGACCATCATTATTGAGATAAAGGGACTACAGCAAGGATACACTCAGTGGATTTAATGAATCTCATGTTTTCCTTTTAAAGCAATGTTGCTGTCCCGGGGAAAGTGCAGAGTCGCCAGTCCCAGTGACCGGTCCCGGGGTGGAGCCGCCTGTCCCGGGGATCGGTCCCGGGGTGGAGCCGCCTGTCCCGGGGATCGGTCCCGGGGTGGAGCCGCCTGTCCCGGGGTGGAGCCTCCTGTCCCGAGGGCCGGTCCCGGGGTGGAGCCGCCTGTCCCGGGGACCGGTCCCGGGGTGGAGCTGCCTGTCCCGGGGACCGGTCCCGGGGTGGAGCTGCCTGTCCCGGGGACCGGTCCCGGGGTGGAGCTGCCTGTCCCGGGGTGGAGCTGCCTGTCCCGGGGACCGGTCCCGGGGAGGAGCTGCCGGTCCCGGGGACCACAGGAGCTCCTGGAATGGGCAGGACGCCCCCTGGCGCCCGCAGCAGCAGGCCGCCAGGTGACAGCAGTCGGTGAGCCTCGCCTCGCACTCACACCTAAAACAATAGGCAGAGCTGAGCCGGGCACTGCTCCGCCCGCACTGGGGCGGCGTTAAATAAACAAAGAAGGCGACCAAACTTTTGCTAGTAAACGAACTTTCGCGTGCTAACTTGCATTATTCCAGAAAGTACTTTCATGGGGGGGGGGATTTCGTTTTTTAAATTTTGCACATTCAGTTTACCTGAAAATGTGAAACTCCAGGACGCGTTCAATTTGCCTTCATGTCAAAAAAATACTGCTCTATCGTTATGTAAAGAAATGAGGGAGAGAAAAATATACACACAGCGAAAAGAGTGAACCCGGAAGAACATTCATCTCCAATTCTGGATAGTCCGACGTTGCAACAGTGAACGCTTTGTCCGGGGAAATAGCCATGTTTTGTTTTTGCTGAACAATTTACCGCTTCCCGCATCGCAGTAAACGGGTTCTACACGATCTATTTTAGAGCTTCAAGTAAAACCAGAGGGTCACGCATTTCTTTCCCTCTTACCTTCCGTGCGTCATTTTGTGACTTATTTCACTTCCTGCGTGGATGTTCTTGCTGTTGAAGCGGCAGCGCCAGGTTCAGGGCGGAAAGAGGCAATGTTTTTTAAGATGAAACTTTCCCAAGCGACCCCCCACAACCTGCAAAGCGCGTAGCCCGAGAGGGAATCCCCAGCTCTGGTCACACACTTCACCCTGCCTTGCACGTCATGCAGCTCGACAGGGGCTTCCCCGCCGCCAGCCGTGCAAGGGCGAGCCCTGCTGCTCGTGGGTCTGTGCAACTGAACCACTCTCTTCAGAATTTGGTGTTTTTACTTTATGTACAATATTTTTTCCCCAACTGCTCATCTTTTAAGTCTTCAAAAGCTTGGCTCACTGCTCCTTATTAAAGGGAAGAAAGTGCAGCGCCGTCCAAGTACACTAATGTTCAATATTACTTGATGGTTCACTATTGTTTTGTAGTCGCTAATTCTACACATGAACTGCATAGAAACCTTTTTTAAAAATTATTTCCCGTTATGCCATAAGTGCCAAAGTTTAGCTTTGCATCAGGTGACCCAAATAAGCTCTGCAACTGGTAGTGTTTAATAAAGAAAAAGATTATAACACAAAATAAGAATACAAGCTTCTATAATAAACGTTATGTAATTTATACATGGTCTCTATTGGTTACCAGTTCTAGTTTATGCATATAGGAAGAGGCATTTACCACCCAGAGCTCTCAATACCCGGCGAGAGCAGTGGTTAGTTGTTGGCACTGTTGGCTGAGTTTGTTTGCCCAAGTGGACTTTTTTGTTTATATAGGTTGTAAGTGTTGAGTTTGGGGTGGAAGGTACAGTAATGGGCTGTGAGGAGCAATATTTTCTCTGGGGTGAAGGCTGTGGAGTACGAGTTTTGGTTGAAGCTAAAGTACAAGCATGTTACAGCAAAATAATGGGAAGTGCAAAAGTTTCAGAGATGTTGACACTTTTGAAAAGCAGGCAGAAAAGCTTAAGCTTAGCAAATATAGTAAGGAAGGAAAAAAATGTGGATTAAAATATCTGACGAAATACAAACTTTCTTTTTCTCAGCAATTTTAAAATTTGAATTTGTTTGTTATGGGAGCTTATCAGTTTTAGATAACATTTTCCTCCCATCCCTGGAGAGTTCTTGGCTGCATAAAGAAACAAATTTCTTGTAAAATACTGTACAGATATAGCTTAGAAAGACACCGGTTCTCATTTTCAACAGGTAGATGAGTTGCAACAGGAAAAAAAAACAAAAGGAAAGCTTAAAATCTACATACAGAAAATATTTTCTTTTGCAATCACGGTGATCTATTTTCCCTTTGAAGGAATAATAATGAAACAGCAAGAATAAGTAGAAATTGAACTGTGTGCTGCTTTTTGAAGTGTTTCATGTACTAATTATCAGGCTGGATCTTTCACAACTTTGAGAAATTAACTAAAAATATATGACTTAGGATGGTATAAATTGTGAATTTGTCATGATACAATAATTAAAGCTGCAATCTCCCAACAATAATTTTTCTTGAGTTGTACTGCAAGATACTTGTTACCAAAAATCATTGTTGAGACTGCCCATAGGAGCTCGAATAGCTACAAAGCTAATTCATTATCGGAGCGCAAACTTGTTTACTGAAGAAGGTTCCCAACTATTCATTTTGCTGATTTAAGCAAGGTCCACTGATGAACTATATCATAGAGTAGTGTGATATCTTGTGATGTGTCCAAGTAACGAACAATATCATATTCCCTCTTTTTTAAAATTGGAATCGTCTTGCAATTTTCTCCTCCTGGAGGTACTGATACATCAAGGGTTTATTCCCACTGATACCTATTGCTCCTCAATACCTCACCCAAGTGACCCTTCTTCATGTATTAGCCTAGATAGTGTGTTGGCAAGCTTATCCAATTATGGGGGGTTTGGTGTGGGGGTGGAGGTCATTACAATCGGGTCCAATCTTCTCCTCACCCACAAGAGTGCCCTTTTCAGCGAGGGTCATTGGATAGTTGGTTGATTTTTTTTCCCCATCCTTAGCTGACGGGTGCTGGAGCCATTTTTAGCATCCCTTCTCCCACCTGACTGAGATCAGCTACCTCATCGCAGACTGGGAAATGAATCTGGCCTCAGTCATGCATTAACTTTACCAACTGAGGGATCACAGTTTCTTGCTTTAATTGTGTACGATGCTGGATTCACATTCTGGACATCACAACTTGAATATCAGTCTTGACTGACGTTTAGATTTGGTTATCATCTGGGGGTGAAATTTGGCAATTCTTAGCTTTTCAAAACATACATGTAGTTAGCCAAAATGGAGCTAACTTTAAATAAGTCAGAAAAGCAGCAAAAATAGAGGGAAATTATATTTTCTAAGTGACAATTCATTAAAGGTAGTTCTGTATGCACGTCTGTTGTGATTTAAAAAAATACAAAGGAATGGATTGAATTAACATCTCATTGGTAACTGTTGTTTTGCATTGTAAACTGCCAGACATCACCACAACAAATATTATATTGCAAAATTCCAGGAAATTAAATTGCATTTTAAATAATATTTTGCAAAAAATAACATTTGATTTATATTTCAAGTTATGGAGAGGATGCAGTAGTAAATCATTCTTAAAAATATTTGTTGTTATAGATTTTCTAAGCCTGTTATGCAGTGATGCAACCCTTTTGTAGGTATCTACAAGTACATTAGGGTTGCTAAACTGCAGAGACATGATTCAAAATGTTTGAAAATGAATATACTATGGAAAAATAAGATCGAATGCAGGACATGATAGCCTGAGGTTAGTTGTCTGCCTTTATATAATGGCATTATAAATGCGCCCAATCCCGTTTTCATTTCACATCTGCACAAGCACATTTCCAGGAGGGGTCATTGGATAGCAATCAGGAATGGGAACCCTGGCCAATTTGTCTTTAACCCACTGGGCATTGAAGCCAATTGTAGTGCCCTAACATCTCCCCAACTGAGATCAGCTAACTCAGAACAGACTGGTGATCAAACCTGGTACCTTCCTGACCTATATGGATAAGCAACTCACTGTCCTGAGTTGCTGAGCCACCATGTAAAAGAATATTTGAAGAACAAACCATAACAGACCATCTTTGACATTAGGAAAAAATAAAATGACTGAATGAAAGATGTGAATAATGTCTTTCTAAATCTAATCTTAACAACATTCTCCAGCTTTCCACTTTCCCCAAATGCACTTGACAAAATGGATCCTTTGCTTTGATTAAAGTACTTCGGACTGTGACTCTACAACCTTTAATTATGCCAGGAGTCATTTCTTGCCTGATGCACTCAGGGACAGTAGAACTTTTCACATAAATATCATTGTAAAGCAGTAATCTTATCAATAACAATTTCCAAAAAACCAAATCTAAATACTAATTACAAATATTTAGCTAAATTGAGGTATGTTTTACTGGGTGATTGATTTGGCTCTAAATTATGCACCATTATTTTATATTGTATATCTATTGTTTACTGATTGGCTACATTTTCTTCTATTTGCCTATTAACTAGTTAAATCAGCTCTCCATGCTCACCATGTCATTAAAGTAGAAGTAATTGCAAAAAAAAAAATTCCTGCTGTCAAGGAGGAAAGCAGGAAAGGAAAGGATGCAGAAGGCTACTTTGAGTTTTGATTTGTTTGTTCTGGGAGGGCATATAGCTGCTGTGACCTTTGCCCTGTGGGGGGAAGGGTTGCATTTTAGAGGGAACCACAGTTTGTCCTTTTTTGCTGATGTGACTGCTTGCGAGCTTGTGAACGAACAGCAAAACCTGGAAACTGGAAATAGGTTTTTTTGTACTTGTATATGATTTAGGAGCCACTGCAAAATTGATGCCTTATGAAGGGATTTAAGCTAAGAAACAAAAAGTATGAAGAAAAGGGAATCCGGTATTTGTCTGTAGTATATTATTAAAAGGTGCATTTTCCATAAAAGAAAACGGTTTGATAAATGTATTTTATTTGGAGAGGGATTTCATGTGCAAGCACAACTGTGATGTGGTTTTATGCAGTTAACACCATTGCATAATCTGTTTACAAGCATAATCTGTTTGTTAAACAACAAAACCTTACATTTCTGCAGTATCCTTTAATGTACAAAAGCTGCTTTACATTTGGAGCTCAGATTGGAGATGGTCAAAAGCACTGTTGAAGAGGTAGGTTTTAAAGAGACTTTTAAAGATGGGGAGAAATGTAGTGGGCTGCCCGTTTGGGGGGGGGGGGGGGTGTAAGTGAGTGTGGGAGCAGGCTGGCTGTCAAAGATGGTGGGGGTGGGGGTTGGGCAAGAGATAAGCAATAGACCAGAATTTGAAGAGGAGTGTGGGTAAGGACAAAGGGATGGGGGGAAGATTGCAGAGCTAGAGAGGAGGGAGGCTGTGCAGGGGTTTGAAGATGAAGATTTTTTAATTGATGTGCTGAGGGACAGGGAGCCAATGGCGTTAGGAAAGATAGGCACTTAGTTCTGGATAGGTTACGAGTGGCAAAAGTACTGGACGAGCTCTAGTTTATGTTGGGGAGCTTAAGAGGAGGGCTTTGGAAGTGATGAAGGCATGGATTAGGGTTTTAGTTGCAGCAGGGGTGGGTGAGATTGGGATAGAACTACCAATGTTTCTGGGATAAAAGTAAGTAGTCTTGGTGATGGACTGGATGAGGGAATTGATGCTCAACTGATGTTTGAGCAGGACACCAAAGTTGAGGACCATAGAGTTGTGTTTGAGCAGGTATACAGGAAGGGGAATGGAATTAGGGGCTAGGGCACCGATTTTCTGGTGGAGGCTGATTAGGAGGACTTCAGTCTTGGTACTGCTGAGCTGTAAGAAGTTCTGGCTCATACACAATGTGGTTGTACAGGCAGCAGGGCAATGTTCATTGATTAAAGAGGGGTGATGGTAGAGAGATTTAGCTGGGCATTGTCAGCATGCCTATGAAAGCTGACCTATGCTTTGGGGCACACAGGAGGTGGCAGTGCAGCTGCAGAAGGGGAAATATTTATAAAAGCTATGCTGGCTATGTTGGAAAAGATAGGACTGGAGCCATGAGGGGCAGGACCTTGGAGGAGAGGCGGTGGAAGAGAATGGCATAGTCAACCATGCCAAAAGTTGCAGAGGTCAAGGAGAAATAATGCGCTGTAGTAACATTCACAAGAGTTGAAAGGACAGCAATGCTGAGGGGAATGTGTTTTTCCTTGTGTTGTGTAGTTTATAAATACTTGAAGGAATGGTAACATTTCTGAAGTAATGTCATACTTGTTGCTTAGGAGATGGGAACTGGACTACCAGTAGCTCTCACTTTGATAATGCAGCAAATTCAGGAAACAATGCCAAACACTCTAATAATTTAAATATATGGTAAAGGCCATATGGTGCTCTAAATAATATTTATATTTCTGTATTACCAGCTAAGGGTGCATTTACGCTACAAGTTTAGTATCAGCGTGAAGCGATTTCAGCTTTGCATCGATGCTAAAGTAGCAGTGTAAATCTGGAGTCAAGGCTGACTTGACTCTGGGGCAAAGTGAAGCGAGACTCCCTGGAAGGGCTAGCCTTACCCTGCTTTGGTTTGACTCCTCATTGAGTGTAATTCCAGTGCAGTGTCAATCCTAGTTTGCAAAGTCCTCATGGAGTTTGTTGGGCCCCCTGGATGCTTTGTAAGCCCACCTGACCTTAATTTAAATGGTGAGAGTAGTATTTCTCCCCTTCCACTCACTTAAACACTTCAATTCTAACTTTAGGGAGACAGTTCTGTCTATGCATGTACCCAAACTGCAGCTACTGGTCTCAGACTCATAGCTGCAGTGAAAATGCACCCAAAATGTCTTTCTATATGAAGTATATTTTGAAAATGGCTATACAGAAAAATGTTTTTAAGACGTTTTTGATTTCGTGTTTTGGAATTGGCTAGCCCCTAATTTTAAACATTAACATAATTTTATTTATCCTATTGATTTAAAAAAAAAAAGTTGTCATGTACTGTTTATCCAAATGAATGACTGACTGTACACATAAGATCACACAGCACTTACAGACAGATACAGCGAGATACATAGAACACAAACACTATATAGGGACAGGGATGGCACTGATCCTGGGCAGGCAGGTGTAGGCTGCGCAGGTGGAAGCCAGTGCATGGGATATGTTGTTTATTCGGTATGAGTAACAGTGATGATTCTCGAGGCATTTAAAGGCACTTGGACAGCTGGTGGGGAGGTTGGTGCTTCCTTGTTCTCTTTACAGTCTTTTTTTTCCTAATTATAGTTTAATTTTAACAGTAAGTGCTAATAACATTAACAAGAGAACTAGCCTGGAGGAACACAAGGGAGTAAAATTAACATTAGTAGAGACAATATAATTACTCCATTTTTTAAAGCTTCAACTGTGCATACTAATCTAATTTGCTCTTATTTTCAAGCTCAGTAATTCCAAGTCAATGCTTTTGATTGTTATCAATTATTAATGTTTAAATACAAATAAGCTAACTAACACATTATGGTTGATAATTCTGTGTAACTGTCTATTTATATTTTTTAAGTGGGGTACTGATGGTGATCTGTTTAAAAGTGAAGAGAAAATTTCATCTAGTCCCTGATAATTGCAGTTCGCTTGACATGAAACTGATGAGGTAATTGAGAGAGTGTCCATTCTAAAGACCGATGTAAAGCTCGTTTGTAAAGTATTATTTCTTCTGTACTGGGAGATTATAATTCAATGTGGAAATGTGTGCAGGTGTCCGATATTTACTAAGACATGGTGCGAGTTAGGATACGGGCAGCAGACTTTTGGATGAGCTCCAGTTTATGGAGGGTGGAAGATGGGAAGCCGGCCAGGAGGGCATTGGAATACTCGAGTCTGGAGGTAAGCAACGCATGGGTGAGGGTTTCAGCAACTGATGGGCTGATGCAGTGTCCGAGATGGGCAATGCTATGGAGGTGGAAGTAAGCGGTCTTTGTGATGGAGTGGGTATGGAGTTGGAAGTCCAGATCGGGGTCCAATTGGATGCCGAGGTTGGAAACAGTCTGGTTCAGCCTGACACAGTGACCAGGGAGAGGGATGGTGGAAACGGAGGGATCCAAGGATACATCCTTGAGGGACTCCAGCGGTAATGGGGTGCGAAGAGATGCCAAGTGGGGTACTGATGGTGATCTGTTTAAATGTGAAAAGAAAATTTCACCTAGTCCCTGATAATTGCAGTTCGCTTGACATGAAACTGATGAGGTAATTGAGAGAATGTCCATTCTAAAGACCGATGTAAAGCTCATTTGTAAAGTATTTCTTCTTCTGTACTGGGAGATTATAATTCAATGTGCTAGATAGTCTCATGAACTTTTCTTTGGGCAATTCCACTCTTCTCCTCCTGCTTATCAGAAGTAATAAACAGCATGGACTAAAAGTTGGTTGACAGAGAGCAAACAACCCTGTCCCTGCACTTGCTTAAAATCTGTTACATCTCTAACTTTTTCCAGTTCTGATGAAAGGTCATTGACCTGAAATGTTAACTCTGTTTCTCTCTCCACAGATGCTGCCTGACCTGCTGAGTGTTTCCAGCATTTTCTGTTTTTAGTTCAGATTTCTAGCATCCGCAGTAATTTGCTCTTGTAAAGAGTTAGGATAAATGGGTATTGTTTGAATTGGAGAAATGTTGCAAATGATGTACTCCAGGGGTCCACTTTTGGTCTCTATGTATATATTGATGACTTGGACTCGGAACAAAACATTGAAATTTACTGATAGCACAAAAGTAGAAAGTTTGGCCAACAGCGAGGAGGACTGTTAAAGACCTCAGGAAGATATAGATGGAAAGGCAAATGGGAGGAATATTCAATTTAATGTGGACAAGTGGGAGTTCTGAGGAAAGGTCACTGACCTGAGACGTAATCTCTGTTTCTCTCTCGACAGACGCTGCCTGACCTGCTGAGTATTTCCAGCATTATCTGTTTATATTTCAGATTTCCAGCATTTTGCCTTTGTGTTGGGAGTAATACATTTTGGAAGGAAAATCAAAGAATGGGACTAAACACTCAACGGAAAGACACTGAAGGTTATGGATGAACAGAGAGAACTAGAGATTCAAATAAATAATGTCCTGAAAGTGCAAGGGCAGTCAGATAAAGACATAAAAATGGCCAGCAGTATTTTAGTTTTATAAATAAGGGTATAGAGTACAAGAGTAAAGACGTAATGATGTATTTGTATAAAACATTGGTTAAGCTAGACAACTGTTATAGATGACTCGTTATAGAAAGGGCATTAAAGTCATAGAGAGCATACAGCATAGATTCATTAAGATGATGCCAGGGATGAGAAAATATAGTTGAGGAGAGACTTCAGATATAGGGTGGTGAAATTGGTGCCTGCTAGTAGGACAAAATGGGCTCCATTGAAGTGAATGGAAAAGAAAATCTGACAGTGTGACATGCGCATCCGATTTGCTATGAGCCCGTTTTGTGCTACTGCGGCAGACCAATTTCACCCCCTCCCCCAGAACTTTCTCACTGAAGCAGAGAAGGTTGGGGAAATTGAATAGAGGTTTTTAAAAATTATGAAAGTTTTTGATAGTGAATAGGGACAGGTTATTTGATCTGGTTGGGGAGTCAGTAACTCGGGGGTCATTAATTTAAAATTGTCACTGAAAAAGAGGGGAGATGTTAGGAGAAATTTCATTACATGAGGTGAGAGTGACTGCCCTTGACATCAAGGCAGCATTTGACCGAGTCTGGCATCAAGGAGCCCTAGTAAAACTGAAGTCAATGGGAATCAGGGGGAAAATGCTCCACTGGCTGGAGTCATACCTAGCACAGAGGAAGATGGTTGTGGTGGTTGAAAGTCAATCATCGCAGCCCCAGGACATCGCTGCAGGAGTTCCTCAGGGCAGTGTCCTAGGCCCAGCTATCTTCAGCTGCTTCATCAATGACCTTCCCTCCAACATAAGGTCAGAAATGGGGATGTTCGCTGATGACTGCACAGTGTTCAGTTCCATTCACAACTCCACAGATAATGAAGCAGTCCATGCCCGCATGCAACAAGACTTGGACGACGTTCAGGCTTGGGCTGATAAATGGCAGGTAACATTCGCGCCACAGAAGTGCCAGGCAATGACTATCTCCAACAAGCGAGAGTCTAACCACCTCCCCTTGACATTCAATGGCATTACCATCGCCGAATCTCCCACTATCAACATCCTGGGGGTCACCATTAACCAGAAACTTAACTGGACCAGCCACATAAATACTGTGGCAACAAGAGCAGGTCAGAGGCTGGGTATTCTGCGGCGAGTGTCTCGCCTCCTGACTCCCCAAAGCCTTTCCACCATCTACAAGGCACAAGTAAGGAGTGTGATGGCATACTCTCCACTTGCCTGGATGAGTGCAGTTCCAACAACACTCAAGAAGCTCGACACCATCCAAGGCAAAGCAGCCCGCTTGATTGGCACTCCATCCACCACCTTAAACATTCACTCCCTTCACCACTGGCGTACCGTGGCTGCAGTGTGTACCATCTACAAGATGCACTGCAGCAACTCGCCAAGGCTTATTCGGCAGCACCTCCCAAACCCCCGACCTCTTCCACCTAGAAGGACAAGGGCAGCAGGCACACCTCCAAGCTCCCCTCCAAGTCACACACCATCCTGACTTAGAAGTATATCGCCGATCCTTCATCGTTGCTGGGTCAAAATCCTGGAACTCCCTCCCTAACAGCACTGTGGGAGTACCATCACCACACGGACTGCAGCGGTTCAAGAAGGCGGCTCACCACCACCTTCTCGAGGGCAACTAGAGATGGGCAATAAATGCTGGCCTTGTCAGCGACGCCCTGATCCCATAAACGAATTTTAAAAAAAAAACAAAAAAACCATGGTGTTGTTGGAGCATCAAATGCTCGGGATTCATTGAGGCAGAGACCATTGCATCTTTTAAGAAACAAATTGAATAAATATATAAAGCAGAGACAGATACAGGGCTATGAGGAGTGTGCAGGCAGTCAAATTGGTTTTGGATTGCTCCAGCAACATGCCAGTACAGGTGTGATGGGCCAGATGGCTATCTGTGCTGTAAACTTCTATGGTTCTTGAAGACATGAATTCTCTTGGAGTATGATTCCCAGCTCCCCATACCGTAGAGTGTCTATTCTTGCCTTGGGATTAGATAAACTTTTGTTAATGTGTGCAGGAACTGAACAGCAAACCCAGTCTGATAATTGATTTTACCTGATGCACACATCTTATGCCTTCATAAGAGCTCACTTTAATTTTTGAGAGATAGAGCAGCACAATATAACATAGCTATATATTTTCAATGGACAACCTTCCAGTTAATTCCTTGGGTAGACAAAATAATAAGAAAGCAACTCTAAGAGCTAAATTGATTTTTTTGTAAATTACTTTTGAAATATATATAGTATTTCTCCTTTCAGAAACTTGAAACTGACTGGTACACTAAGTTAGGAAGCACCATGAATTGTGTAGATAGGAGCAGGAAGTTACAAAGGGAAATAGACAAACTAAATGAGTGGGCAAAACTATGGCAGATGGAGTTCAATGTGGGGAAGTGTGAGGTCATCCACTTTAGATTCAAGAAAGACAAATCGGGATTGTTTTTTAATGGCGAGAGACTAGGAGCTGTGGAGGAGCAAAGAAGTTTGGGTTTCCATGTGCACAGCTCACTAAAAGCTAGTGGACATGTACAAAAAGTAATCTAAGGGGCTAATGGAATGTTGGCCTTTATCTCGAGGGGACTGGAATACAGAAGTGAGGAAATGGTTCTTCAGTTGTACAGAGCTTTGGGCAGACCCCATCTGGAGTACTACATTCCATTTTGGATACCAAACCGCAGGAAAGATATATTGGCCTTGGAAAGGGTACAGTGCAGATTCAAAAGTATGATACCAGGGCTTAAAGGATTAAATTATATGAGGACAGATTGCATAAACTTGGTTTATATTCCCTTAACTTTAGAAGGTTGATTCAATAAAGGACTTAAAAATGATTAAGGGATTTAATATGATAGACACATCATTTTTTTGTATTTCCTCTGGTGGGGGAATCCAGAACAAAGAGGCAAATTAAAGCTAGGACATTTAGAAGTGAAATCAAAAATCACTTTTTCACACAAACTCTGTCCTCCCAAAAAAGATTTGCATTTATATAGCACCTTTCACAACCTTGGATGTCCCAAAGCACTTTACAGCCAATGAAGTAGTTTTGAAGTATAGTCACTGTTGTAATGTAGGAAACACGGCAGCCAATTTGCGCACAACAAGCTCCCACAGACAGCAATGTGATTATGACCAGATAATCTGTTTTTTAGTGATGTTGGTTGAAGATTAAATATTGGCCAGGACACCGGGGAGAACTCCCCAGCTCCTCTTCGAAATAGTGCCATGGGATTTTTTCATCCCAACTGGTCCATGCTGGTGTTTATGCCCCACACGAGCCTCCTCCCACCCCTCTTTATCTAATCCCATCAGCATATTCTTCTATTCCTTTCTCCCTCATGTGTTTATCTAGCTTCCCCTTAAATGTATCTGTGCTATTTGCCTCAACTATTCCTTGTGGTAGCGAGTTCCACATTCTAACCACTCTCTTGGTAAAGAAGTTTCTCCTGAATCCCCTATTGGATTTATTAGTGACTATCTTATATTTATGGCAGCTAGTTCTGGTCTCATCCGCAAGTGAAAACATCTTCTCTATGTCTATCCTATCAAACCCTTTCATAATCTTGAAGAGCTCTATCAGGTCACCCCTCAGTCTTCTCTTTTCTAGAGAAAAGAGCCCCAGCCTATTTAATCTTTCCTGATAGGTATAACCTCTCAGTTCTGGTATCAGTCCAGTAAATCTTTTTTGCACCTTCTCCAGTGCAGCCTAATGTCTCATCTGAAAAAATCTAAAGACTGAGATCAATAGATTTTTGTTATCTCAAAGGATAAGGAGCAAAACTGATGAAACTTTCAACATTGTATCATAATAGGTCGGAGACATTTCTGACTTTGGCTGGCTACTAAACTCTGGGCTGGATTTTATCAATGGGGTCGCTTTGGGGGCGGGACTGCTGCTTGTCTGGTTTCAGTCCCGCTCCCAACGACATCCGGTGAACCCACGCTATTTTCCCTTGATTGACCTTGTTGAGCCCGCCCCGCGGGCTTAGCCGGCCAATTAAGGGAAAGCCAGTGACAGGACGTCAGCGTATGACGTTTCATCTGTCAAAAATTTTGAAGAGATTGTCAGACACTGACAATCTCTGTTCAAAGGTAAGCTCGTGGACTGAAGACTTACCAAACCTCTTTCCTGGGCAGAAATCAGATGGCTCCTGCATTGGAGAATGCAGCAGCCATTTTGTCATCTCTGCCGTTGAGATGAGGCACCTCCGGATCCCCAAGGGTTGAAGCCTGCAGAAAAAAACAAAGGTAAGGAAACATTTTCTAAGACTTTTCACTCACCTCTCATACTTACCTCTCCACACTTTTCGACACCTCTCACCCCCGCAGACCCACTGCTCGCTTCGCTGACCCTGGCAAGGTTTGCAGTCATCGGGAAGCCCGCAGCAGAAGGCTCAAAATGGAGATAAGCCTCTTAACTGTCTGTTAATTACCTGTTAACAGGCAGTTAAGTGGCGGTAATCCCCTTCCCGCCTCGGAGACGGGTCCCTGCACGCGTCGGGGACCCGCCTCCCGGGAAGATGACACGGTGCGGGGTCGGTACCCGCTCCCAGTTTCTGCCATTTTACCGGCAGTCCTGCCTCCATACCCGCCTCCCCAGGGCTGGGAAAGTTCCCCCCTCTATATGCATTATAACAGGGTTTAAAGGAACAGCTACCAAATCAACACTAGACAAAATAAAAATATAAATTTTGTCACCGTTATCCTCAATGTACAAGAGAATTCTTTCTCACTCTTGCTCTAAAATGTGGGTCTTTATATATTTGTACCACCGATCTTCATTGAACTTCAAATCCTTGTTTTCAAACTAATACCAAATAGTAAATGTGTGTGGATTGCTCATTAAAAATGAGATCTCCACTAGTCATGTGGTTGCGCTTTGATTTTTCCCTGAGGTAATTCTGTAAAAGTGCTAAATGTCCCCGGTCAAACAGCCTTGGCTGTGTAATAGGCTTTCTCACAATAAGAATGTCTTAAGAGACAAATAACAATGTTCGCCTGTCTTTAGTTGAGGGCACACAAGTCAAAGCCTGTCTCTTTTGTTTAAGTTTCTTCCTGCCCTTCCTCTTCTTGCATCCAGAGGATTGATAGCTGACCTTTTTCCTAGGTCTTCACCAAAACTGTTCTGAGACTGATTGCTAGGAGTAGAGGAAAGTGGCTTGGGCACGATTCTCCTTTTGATATTTTGTTCCTGTGGGAAATGCTTGACCTCTGCTCAGCATTTAACCACAGCAATGCAGTTGAGATTGGTGACTCAAGACATTGGTGCAAACTGATGTTCCTTCCCCCCCCTCCCCCAACTCCATGATACAGCATGTTGGTGCTTCATCATTGGTCTGCTTCCAACCCTTTTAGCATTTTGTAATGTAACCCATAAACATGCCTTTATATAAAAGGAAGATGTAATGTCCTACGACATATGGCACTCTGAAACATTTTTGGGGAAATGGTTTGAGGACAAATTTGTTGCATTACCACATAGTATCTATCTAACTTTTTCATGCTGCAACTAAAGCCACCAAGATGGCAATTTTCTTTATGGGAGACATCACACATGAATTTAGTGGTTAAAAAGAGTACATAAGCTCATATGACACAACACAAGGAGTATGTGGAGAAATGTAAATATTCTACACATCTTTAATGAAAATTGATTCTGCTGTTGAGTCACCAACAATATGAGGATGAAAACCAGGAATTTCCTTTCCCCATATTAATTTAACCAGAAATTTGTTCTAATTCCTCAGAACTCCACAAGTAAAAGGACAGACATTATTATGATGGAACAAATGACCTTATTTTGGGCTGTTAGGCTTTAAGGCAATTTAAAGATTTCTTTGGTAATGCCTTTTCAGTAGAGAGTCAGCTGTGACTCAGTGGGTAGCACACTTGCCTCTGAGTCAGAAGATTGTGGGTTCAAGTCCCACTCCAGGGACTCCAAAAATGTTTCAGAGTGCCATATGTCGTAGGACATTACATCTTCCTTTTATATAAAGGCATGTTTATGGGTTACATTACAAAATGCTAAAAGGGTTGGAAGCAGACCAATGATGAAGCACCAACATGCTGTGTCATGGAGTTGGGGGAGGGGGGGAAGGAACATCAGTTTGCACCAATGTCTTGAGTCACCAATCTCAACTGCATTGCTGTGGTTAAATGCTGAGCAGACTAAATAGACTGGAGCACATAAAGCTGGGCTAACAGTGCAGTGCAGTGCTGAGGGAGTGCTGCACTGTCAGAGGTGCCGTCTTTTGGATGAGACGTTAAACCGAGGCCTTGTCTGCTTTCTCAAGTGGACGTAAAAGATCTCATGGCACTATTTTGAAGAAGAGCAGGGGCGTTATCCCCGGTGTCCTGGCCAATATTTATCCCTCAATCAACATAACAAAAACAGATTATCAGGTCATTATCACATTACTGTTTGTGGGAGCTTGCTGTGCGCAAATTGGCTGCCGTGTTTCCCACATTACAACAGTGACTACACTCCAAAACGTAATTCATTGGCTGTAAAGCACTTTGAGACATCCGGTGGTCATGAAAGGCGCTATGTAAATGCAATTCTTTCTTTCTTATCAACAAGATAAGCTTTTTACTTTATAGACTTTTAATTGAATATTTGTGTTCAATTAAGCCACCCAGTTAACAGATTAAAAAGAAAATCTTGATGTGAATATAGGCTCCTGGAGCTGCTTCTCAATGATCTAAGCATAGATTTGTACCTCTGTATATGTCAAGGTGGATGCCCCTCATACTAGCAAGGCTGTACAGCATGTAACAAATCAAAGAATTGTACAAGTGGCTCATATTGGAGGGCACCTTTAGAGTGATTCAGAAAATTTAGGGTTTGTTCCACTTTGGAATGATTGATTTCTGTTCCCATTGATGCAGATGCTCATCTTGTGTTTGGGAGTTGGTGACAACTGTTTGCCCACCTGACAATTCACTGACTCTATGGAAGGCAGCAACAACATTGAATAAATGCTTTGTGGGTAATTGTGTATTTTGTATTCATAAAGGAATCAATGAACCTGTTATCCCTTTTATGCATCAGTCACCTTCTGAATACAGGTGTATATTGTGCTTGCCTAATACCTGCGGGATTATTCTATTTTGCTTGGAACAAACCTGTGGCTAAGGAATAGATGATTGTTGCTAATTTCACATCCACCGAAAGAGCAACTGAAGGCACTAAGGGTCTATCCAATTCAGGTGCCACCATTTGACACAGCTGCTAGCTGCTATCTTGCTACTGAGCCTGAATCTCCGGAGGCACTGGTCCTCTGAGGCATCTAAGTAATTGAGGAATGATCGGTACATCCTTTCACAGGGATAAGGTCCGAGTCCTGGGTCTTCTCCTCCATCATTGTCACAGTGTCCATTCAACCTTCTCCTCTGGCAAGAAAATGCAAAGACAATTTCCTATAAGCTAACATTATCACAGTCAAACTGAAGGGCTTTAGCCCTGCAGTGGTATTAAAAAGCTAGATTCAAGTGTGATTTTGTAATGCCAGTACTGCAAAAGGTTTAATAAAAACGGAAAATGCTGGGAATATTCAGGTCAGGCAGCATCTGTGAAAAAGCTTTGTAATGTTGAAAAATGGCATCTTATTCAGCTTAATTAGATCTGCTTTATTAGTAGGTTCAATTGGCATCTTTCGACCACTGTGGTAAACATTCACCATTCAGTTGAAACCATATTAGAAAATGCAACATGGTTTTAACAGCACATGACCAAACACACGTCCTCAGTTTGGCATTTTCTGCATAGCTCTTAGCATTAACTTGTAGACACTTGGAAAATAAGTCCTTAAAATGCAATTTTTTTTAATTTTCCCCATTTGTTAGCAGAGTTACTAGCTGTTGCCATGAAAATGTCGGTTTACAATTCTGTTGGGATAAGGGAGCTGGTTTTAGTAATGTAAACGTGGGGGAGCCAGCGGATTGATAGATGTCTCTTTCCCATGGTCTGAACAGCAGCAGCTCAGACGTTGAAGTGCCCCATTACTGGTGCAGCCTCCCTTCCCTTCCAAGACTACGTGGTGGTTGTTTAGGTGAAACGAGGAGGACCCGAGCCTCACTCAGAGTTTCTTTTCCCCGCAAACTGCATTTCAGCAGATTGCAAACGGTGACAGTTGGGAAATGTTTAAAGGCGAAAACGGAGACGAGGGTAAACAACAAAATCGTCACCAATCAAATTTGTGTTTGGGAACAGAGGAAAAGAAGGGGGTCAGCGTTTGCATGCTAATGAGGGCACAGAAGCCCCACCAGTGTATCTGACCTGGAGACGACAATCTTTTTGTGTAGTTGCGCCAGATGTGCTGTCAATTGAATCACTTGCCATGCACGGCAAATTTATGCTGCACCGGTTTTAATTAGATATACCTACTTAAGGATGCTGAACACCAATTGGAACAGGGACCCAGATTACATTCCTCTTTAGATGAGAATACGGGATAGAACAGTATTAATTACTTACACTGTTGTTGAAAGCTGGCCAGTTGTAGCTGCCCGATTCTGCTGCATTATTTTCAAAAAATCCTTTTGCGTGGGATTATTTTTAAACTCAGAAGTAACAAGTATTGCATTATTATAATAATATAGGGTAGAGGGTCACAAAAATAGAGGTTTTGAGTTAGGCGCTAAATCTTAAGTTAATTCCTGTCCTTGCAGAATTTAACAGATGCGATCATTAGAGAAATCTGCATTATTTAGTGTTTATTAGCCACAATAAATGACACAAGAAAATTACATTAGTTAGAAAATACTTACATTCGTAAATGCTTGAAAGGTTGTGTATTAGTTAACAGCTATGTAAAATAATGAAGAACCACATTCTTCACACTCCCATTTTCTCTCACATGTAACTTCTGCACACATTTCCTGCCCGAGATACCAAATATTAACGTTGCATGCTGAGGATTACAGCTCATTAATCGACTGAAGCTTTGTACCACAGGTATTTATTTCATGCCCAGGTTTTCATTATAATTCGTTTCTTGAATGTGGTAGTTTGTGCTGAGTTACACGTCTATCAGTGCTGATATCAACCCCTTGTCTTTCTGAACATTCGTCATGTATAATCCTGGACAGTGGGTGTTGGGAAGTTATTTCACCCTGGGGGGGGTGGGGATGTCACAACTGAGCATAATCCTGTTGTCACCCAATGTCTATTCACGCAGTACTTTCCACCAAGGGTCACTGGATAGCAATTGGAAGCAGAAACATGAGCGGATTTTTCCCCTCTGCCTAGCCCAGGGGCACTGAGGCCAACTGTTTTTCAAAAGTTTATTGTGAGCCTGGGAGTAAGTTACTAATTATTTCTAAAATTCAAAGAGTGGCATCTGAACAGAGGTTACACCACAGAGTTTAAAGATATGGGTTTGAGTATACTTCAGACTACATTCATGCACCCCCTACTGGCTGGCTTAAGAATAGCATTGGCAAAGGGCTGGGAGCAGAACACCTGATTGAGGAATACTGTCTGATAGGAAGGGGAAGGCGGGGGGAGAACATATCACGACAATAGCGTCAACGATAATATAAAACACATTGAAAGGCTGTATAAATGGCTCCCGGGGAGTGAATAGTTGCATTACTTCAGTCAGTGACCTCTCCATTCAATATACAGATGGTAATAGATGGGTCTTTCTCAGTCACCAAATTATAGTGAGTGCAGTAGAGATGTGTACAGTTTTCAAGCATGCTTACAAAATAAATGCAGAAGATTCTGGAAATATACAGAAAGTCAGTTCGCACCTGTAAAGAGAAAATATGTTAACACTTTGGTTTTGAAAGAAAGAAAGACTTGCATTTATATTCCACCTTTCACACCCTCAGGACGTCCCAAAGCACTGTACAGCCAACACTGTACTTTTGAAGTGTAGTCACTGTTGTAATACCGGAAACGCGACAGTCAAACTGCGCACAGCAAGATCCCGCAAACAGCAATGCGATAATGACCAGATAATCTGTTTTTAGGTATTGGTTGAGGGATAAACATTGGCCAGGACAATATTTTAGTCTTTATCAGACAACTGAAGCGTATATACACACCCAAAATATTAACCTGTCCTTCCTCTTTACAGATCCTGACCACCTATATATTTCCAGCTTTACTGCTTTTACTTCAGATTTGCAACATTTCTTTACATTTCATTCATATGCTTTCAAGAATCTTACAATGTTTCAGCTGTTCCATTTCTTCTAACAATTTAAATTCATGTTATACAGGTTTCCAGCCTGGTTCCACACCCCCTCCCCCCCTCCCCCCCCCCCCAATCTCTGACAAGTTATACGGAGTGTGGTCGAGATATATGCTTAGAAATGAAAGAAAGTCAGTCAGAATCTGTAAATGGAGAAAAAAGGTTAACACTTCAAGTGTGTACCCTTCATAAGAACTGAATTCATGTTAAGAAGGGTAAGTAATCATATTTTTAAAAAGGAAATTTAGACACTACATTTTTAAATTGAGTTATTAACATAGAAAATACCTAACAAGCTAGCGTGCAAGTACTGGACATCAAAAATACTGATTGGATTAGTTAAATAGATCACTGTGTATCAGTTTGCATTGGGTTAACTTCATGTTTTTGTGAATTTGGAATTAAATAAAAGCAGTTATTTTCAGCATTATTGTGCTATTATGCTGGCATAAGATAAATTAGCAATTCTAAGTGCGGGTTGAATGGCGACCCAGTTTCAATTGGTTAATTTATACTAGATAAATGTAGATAAGATATGACTGGTTTGTGAAAGGAAAAGATGGGGTTTATCGCAAAGGGTTGATGAATATATTTTGTTAAGGTGGAGGGGATTAAGGAAAGAAAGAGGTTAGCATGTGCTGAGGGGGGATGGGTCAGTTGTTACCCTCCCCCACTGGTTCGACCAGTGACTAGTTTATTTAAGCCACCTCGAGCCATTGTAAGGAGCTGATTTGTAAAGGTCAAAGGTTAGTGTGAACGTTGTCTTTTCAAAAGTCAGTCGCACTGTAAATAAAAATCAGATCCTAGGGAAAGAGGAATAAAGACATCTTACTGAATTTCTCAACACAAATGACCACTTTGCACATTGAGTAGGATTAAAAGTAGGATTTTTCCTTAATTCACAGTTGTGAATGCCTACCTTCCTGACCAAAGGGAGGCTGTGTGGCACAGGACCAAACTGGGGGAAAATCTAAAATCATTTTTGGAAAGATTATTAAAAATGTAGCAGTTATTGACTTCACAGTCTACTTCACAAGAGCAAGATTTGCTTAAGATAAAATTAAGATCCAATTGTGAGGCAAAATTGTTTATAATAGAAAATAATTTTTTAGAACCAATTACTTTCCTCAGTTCAAATACACAGACTGATAACAAGGAAATGGTTTTAGCAAGATGTCTGAGTGCTAACTATCTAACAGATGTTTACATCATCTTTAGAACGTCAGTAGAATAGGTTTCTTTACTTGAAAGTATATGATTTACAAGATATTTACCTCTATATATCAGATCTGGAAGCCGTAACAGTGAAAAGATGAATTTCTAATGAGAGCACTTCATGATATTAACATTTGTTTTGTGCCAAATAAAGAGCAATGTACTCAATTTCCTTTAATGCATTTTTAAATTTTATTTTTGCTTTGCAGTTCACTTTAGTAAGAAATGATCATGCAATGTTTTTTTGGCCTTTTTTAATGCTCTAACTGAACATTTTGTGAAGCATTATCTATGGTTTATATGTTTTTCTTTGTTACAGCTTCAATGTCTCACTTCAATTTAAAATGAATATAAAACTAGAACGGGTGTAATTCAGAGCAGTATTACATTCTGGTTTCTGACCTCTTCATTTCTGTTATTTATTTGATTTGTATTCCGAGCTAAGCCTTTTATTTATCAATAATCCAATGACCATGTAATGATTTGAATAAAAACAAGTGATTTATTGATCTGAGGTAATTCTTAGCAAATGTAATTAATAATTCATCAAGGGAGGAACACATGAGTAAGATAAACGGTGATGTTACAGAATGGTGGGACTCGGGTTTCGACTCATTATTCCCTCACAACTCATTTCTAATCTCTATCTTGCTGCCTGGGTATCAGGTGCTTCGTGACAAAGAGGAAAGAAAAAGAGAATCAGTGGTGTAGTCACCACGGGCTGCTCTTCTAATGACCTATAGGTGGGGGGCTGCTGCGGTTGGTGTATTCACCTAAAAGGCAGGGGGAGGACTGAAATAATGAATGCACTAAAAATAGACAGACCTGTCGACTTAATTGCTTAATATTTAGGCTCAATACAACTCCATTATGCACCAAAACAGGAACAAATTCTGTTTTTTATATACAGTATAAACAGACCAAAGAGAGTTAAAGACTGGCTTGAGTTTTTTTTACCTTGTGGAGAAAAAAAATACCCTCTAGAAATGTTCACATTTCCATGATGGCACTGAGTGCACTAATAAGTTAATTGTATCCGAATTCATCTTATCCTTGAAACATCAATGTATGCAAATGTACAGACTCTGACCAGACCATTTAGGATGATTTCTGTTGCAGCAAAGTGCTTGGAGAAAATGACTTCGTAGACAACCGAGACACAAAGCAACCGAGAGATTGCTGTTCACACCTTGCTTTCTTGAGCGGCAGAAATAATTCATATTCTGATGGTAAAATGAAAGGGAAAGACTGCAAATGCTGGAAACCTGATATAAAAACAGAAAATTCTGTTACTACACAACAGGCCAGAGAGCTTTTGTGAAGAGAAAATATATTTATTTTTGTGGTGAGAATGTGGAAATCATGACCACATGGACTGGTTGAGGTGAATAGCATAGATGCATTTAAGGGGAAGCTAGATAAGTACATGAGGGCTAAAGGAATAGAGGGACATGGCGATAGGGTGAGATCAAGTAATGTGCGAGGAGGGACGTGTGGAGCATAAACACTGGCATAGACCTGTGGGGCCGAATGACCTGTTTCTGTGCTGTTAATTCTATGTTATAATGTTTCAGGTTTGTACCTTTCATTGCAACGCAGTAAAGCAGGTACTCATGAAGGTCTTTGCCATATATGCTTGGAATTTGCTCCAGGGTTCTCCCAATTGGCCGTGCAACTCCCCGACGGATGGGTGAAACGCCATTTACGTGGTGTATCCAGGGTTTCCACCGATCCTCTGAAGGTACAGCAGCAGATCAGGAGAATCGCCGAGGAATTTCACAGTGATAATGTTTTATTAGAAATCCAGTTAAAAGATAATGGAAAGAACTACAAAGATGATAAATTATTCATGTGCATGCAAGTTGTTGTTTATTGTGTTTTCAGTAGTTTAAGTATAGGGTAAGAAAAAAAGAAATTGGATTTATATATTGCTTTACAGCCAATAAAGTGCTTTTGTAATATGGGCAAATGCAGCAGCCAATTTATGCACAGAAATGTTCCAAACAGTTTGTGATGTTGGTTAAAGGATAAATATAAAGGACACCAGGAGAACCTCCAAATGCTTCTTCAAATAGTGCCATGTGATTTTTTTACGTTCACCTGGGAGGGCAGACAGGGCTTCGGTTTTATCTGAAAGAGGGCATCTTTGACAGTGCATCGCTCCTTCAGTACTGTGCTGTAATGTCAGCCTAAGATTACATGCTGAAATCTCTGGAGTGGGACCTAATCCCACAACTTTCTCAGTCAGAGGCGAGAATGTTACCCCTGAGTTGAGGCTGACACCCGAGTCAAATCAACTGCTAGTTACTTGCTATGCATTTTCTGCTCCTGTGCAATTATCTTATTTGTAAATATATTGGCCTGAATGATACGGTATGACAGCATGACATTCAACGCCTTTCAAAGTGGACAGGAGATCATGGTGGGCTGTTCACATGGTCTTCAATTCATAAAATCATGGAAAAGGGTAACTGTTAGACCTGTGTCATGCTATGCCATTTACACCACACATAAAGTTACAAGTTTTGGTTTGTAGGTCTGCTTCTGGAAATTAGCTTTTTGCTGTGAGCATGACTAAAGAGTGTTGGGGGAAAGCCCAAATTGTAATAGGGTCAATTACTAGTTTTGGTGATTAATTGACTTTGATATAAAAGGTAACTGCATTGCCAATGTTTGTGCGATTTTACACTGGTAGAATTATCTGACACTCTCTTTGTGAAATCTCTTTCTTGCTGCTATGTCCCCTCATGCAGTCTCCAAGCTTATATTGTCTACCTTCTACAGTCTTGACCCAATGCCCCCTAAACTGCTGACCACTCAACATCCCTTCCTGGCCTCCATAGCACCAAATTTCATATCATTAGCAAATTTTGATAGTGTTTCATATGCTCAAATCCATATAAATTATGTGGGCTTGGGGTTGACTCTTTCAACCCTTCTCCAATCCAAGCAATACCCATTAACTCTAATCAATGGCCTGGATTTTGCGTTGAGAATAATGGCGAGGCTAACAACACTCACCGTTATTATGGTGTAAATTGGACAACAACTTCTGGAATCCGCACATGCACAGTTACAAGTGGAAACCCAGAGGTTGTTATCCGAGTTACCCTGTTCCTCCACAGGCTGCGCTATAACAGTACCTCGTTGAGAGACTAGGCATTGGAAACCATGTAAGGGCGTGAAGTTGTGGTATTTACCAATTAGTTACTAAACACGCCAGAAAACATTAGGGCTGGTGAATTTTTAACAGCGTGATAAGTCATTATTACTGTCAAATAACCTCTCTGGCACTGGAAATGTAATTTTACAAGTGTGGAGTCTCATTCCTTTAGATTTTAATTATTGTTTGAGATTTAAAAAAAAAAAAAAAATTTTTCTTTTTCTTTCTGTCTCTTTTATCTCTCTCTAACTTAATCCCATTTTTCTTTCCTTCTCATTATTTTACTTTCTGTACTGAATGTTACACAAGTAACATTCGCGCCAGGCAATGACCATCTCCAACAAGAGAAAGTCAAACTACCTCCCCTTGACATTCAATGGCATTACCATCATTGAATCTCCCACCATCAACATCCTAGGGGTCACCATTGACCAGAATCTTAACTGGATCAGCCACATAAATACTGTGGCAACAAGAGCAGGCCAGAGGCTGGGTATTCTGCAGCGAGTGTCTCACCTCATAGAAACATAAACATAGAAAATAGGAGCAGGAGTAGGTTATTTGGCCCCTCGAGCCTGCTCCGCCATTCAATGCGATCATGGCTGATCATCCAAATTCAGTACCCGGTCCCTGCTTTCTCCCCATACCCCTTGATCCCTTTAGCCTTAAGAAATATATCCAACTCTTTCTTGAATATATTTAATGTATTGGCCTCTACTGCCTTCTGTGGTAGAGAATTCCATTGCTTCACCACTCTCTGGGTGAAGAAATTCCTCCTAATTTCTGTCCTAAATGGCCTACCCCTTATCCTTAGACTGTGACCCCTGGTTCTGGACTCCCCGACCATCGGGAACATCCTTCCTGCATCTAGTCTGTCCAGTCCTGTCAGAATTTTATAAGTTTCAATGAGATCCCCTCTTATTCTTCTAAACTCCAGCGAATATAAGCCTAATCGACCCAATCTCTCCTCATACATCATTCCTGCCATCCCAGGTATCAGCCTGGTGAATTTTCGCTGAACTCCTTCCATGGCAAGGACATCCTTCCTCAGATAAGGCGACCAAAACTGCACACAATACTCAAGATGTGGTCTCACCAAGGCCCTGTACAACTGCAGCAAGACATCCTTGTTCCTGTACTCAAACCCTCTCGCTACGAAGGCCAACATACCATTTGCCTTCTTAACCACCTGCTGCTTACCTTCAGCGACTGGTGCACAAGGACACCCAGGTCTCATTGCACTTCCCCTTTTCCCAATCTATTGCCATTCAGATAATAATCTGCCTTCCTGTTTTTGCCACCAAAGTGGATAACCTCACATTTATCCACATTATACTGCATCTGCCATGCACCTGCCCAATCACCCAACCTGCCCAAATCATCCTGTAGTTTCTTGGCATCCTCCTCACTGCACACACGCCCACCCAGCTTTGTGTCGTCTGCAAATTTGGAGATATTACATCTAGTTCCCTTGTCTAGATCATTAATATATATTGTGAATAGCTGGGGTCCAAGGACTGATCCCTGCGGTACCCCACTAGTCACTGCCTGCCACTCGGAAAAAGACCCGTTTATTCCAACTCTTTGCTTTCTGTCTGCCAACCAGTTCTCTATCGAAGTCAATACCTTGCCCCTAATCCCATGCGCCTTAACTTTACACGCTAATCTCTTATGTGGGACCTTATCGAAAGCCTTCTGAATGTCCAAATACACTACATCCACTGGTTCTACCTTATCTATTTTACTAGTTGCATCCTCAAAAATTTCCAGTAGATTAGTCAAGCACGATTTACCTTTTGTAAATCCATGTTGACTTTGTCCGATCCTGTCACTGTTTTCCAAGTGCTCTGCTATTACATCTTTTATAATGGACTCCAGCATTTTCCCCACTACTGATGTCAGGCTGTAATTCCCTGTTTTCTCTCTACCACCTTTTTTGAATAGTGGGGTAACATTAGCTACCCTCCAATCCATGGGTACTGTTCCAGATTCTATCAAATGTTGGAAGATGATCAGCAATGCATCTACTATTTCCAGGGCCACTTCCTTAAGTACCCTAGGATGTAGATTATCAGGCCCTGGGGATTTATCGGCCTTCAATCCCATCAAGTTCCCCAACACCATTTCCCTACAAATACTGATTTCTTTCAGTTCCTCCCTTTCATCAGACCCTATGTTCCCTGACATCTCTGGGAGGTTATTTGTGTCCTCCTTTGTGAAGACAGAACCAAAATATGTATTTAATTGGTTAGCCATTTCTTTGTTCCCCATTATAAATTCCCCTGATTCTGACTGCAAGGGACCTACGCTTGACTTCACCAATCTTTTTCTCTTCACATATCTATAAAAGCTTTTACAGTCAGTTTTTATGTTCCCTGCAAGCTTACCCTCATTCTATTTTCCCTTTCTTAATTAATCCCTTTGTCCTCCTTTGTTGAATCCTAAACTGCTCCCAATCCTCAGGTTTACTGCGTTTTCTGGCCAGTTTATATGTCCTCTCCTTGGATCTTATGCTATCCCTTATTTCCCTTGTTAGCCACGGTTGAGTCACCTTTTTTGTTTTATTTTTATGCCAAACTGGGATGAACAAATTCTGTAGTTCATCCATGCAGTCTTTGAATGTTTGCCATTGCCTATCCACCGTCAACCCTTTGAGTGACATTCCCCAATCAATCCTACCCAACTCATGCCTCAGACCATCGTAGTTTCCTTTATTTAAATTCAGGACCCTAGTCTCTGAGTCAACTGCTTCATTCTCCATCTTAATGAAGGATTTGATCATATTATGATCGCTCCGACCCAAGGGGCCTCGTACAACAAGATTGCTAATTAATCCTTTCTCGTTACATAATACCCAGTCCAAGATGGTCTGATCTCTGGTTGATTCCTCAACATATTGGTCCAGGAAACCATCCCGTAAACACTCCAGGAATTCCTCCTCCACAGTATTGTTACTAATTTGGTTAGCCCATATTGCACGCTTCTCTAATTTCCCTCTTAATGCCATCCCCAACCTCCGCATTACTGTTTGAAGGTCTATATACCACTCCCACTAATGTTTTCTGCCCCATGGTATTTCTCAGTTCTACCCATACAGATTCCACATCATTAGAGCTAATATCCTTCCTTACAATTGTGTTAATCCCTTCTTTAACCAGCAATGCTACCCCACCTCCTTTTCCTTTTTGCCTATCTTTCCTGAATATTGAGTAACCTTGAATGTTGAGTTCCCAACCTTGGCCACCCTGGAGCCATGTTTCCATAATCCCAATCAAATCATATTCGTTTACCTCTATTTGCGCAGCTAATATGTCCACTTTATTACGAATGCTCATCGCATTAAGACACAAAGCCAGGCTTGGTTTTTTAACGCTCTTAGACATATTAGATTTATTATTTACTGTGGCCATGTTTGATTTAAACCATTGATTTCTCTGACTGCCACTTTTGTTTTTCTCCTTCCTATCTTTTGTTTTTATCCTTGTTTCCCTTTCCTTTGTCCCCCTGCTCCAGTTCCCAACCCCCTGCCATTTTAGTTTAAACCCTCCCCCAGAGCACTAGCAAACACTCCCCCTAGGACATCGGTCCCAGCCCTGCCCAGGTGCAAACTGTCCGGTTTGAACTGGTCCCACCTCCCCCAGAACCGGTTCCAATGTCCCAGGAATTTGAATCCCTCCCCCTCGCAGCATTGCTCTAGCCATGTATTCAGCTGAAATATCCTTCTTTTTCTACTCTGACTAGCATGTGGCACTGGTAGCAATCCTGAGATTACTACTTTTGAGGTCTTATTTTTTAATTTACCTTCTAACTCCCTATATTCAGCTTTTAGGACCTCATCACGTTTTTTACCTATATCGTTGGTACCTATATGCATCACAACAACTGGCTGTTCACCCTCCCCTTCCAAGATGTTCTGCAGCCACTCTGAGACATCCTTGACCCTTGCACCAGGGAGGCAACACACCATCCTGGAGTCTCGTTTGCGGCCGCAGAAATGCCTATCTATTCCCCTTACAATAGAATCCCCTATTACTATAGCTCTACCCCTCTTTTTCCTCCCGTCCTGTGCGGCAGAGCCACGCCTGGTGCCAGGAAGTTGGCTGCTGCTGCCTTCCTCTGATAAGCAACCCCCCCCAACAGTACTCAAAGTGGTGTATCTGTTTGAGAGGGGGATGGCCACAGGGGACCCCTGCACTACCTGCCTGTGCCTAGTACTCTGTCTGTTGGTCACCTGTTCCCTTTCTGCCTGTCCAACCTTTGCCTGCGGTGTGACCAACTGATTAAACGTGCTATTCACGACGTCCTCAGCCTCGCGAGTAGTCCAGTATGTATCCAATCGCAGCTCCAGCGCCGCAATGCGGTCTGCCAGTAGCTGCAGCTGGACACACTTCCTGCACACATAGTTGTCAGGGACACAGGAAGTGTCCCTGAGTTTCCACATAGCGCAGGAGGAGCATACCATGGTACCCGGCTGTCCTGCCATGACTTACCCTTTAATTAATTGCAATTAAATTAAATCAAATCAATCCCACCAATTACGCTACAGTTAAATGGTATATTTAAGGGCCCTGGTTTACAAACAGTCCCCGCTACACCACAGAGACTTTAGAAACTATAAACCACAAAGTTAACGTTTAAAAAGAGAGAAATACTCACCAACCAATCACTTACCTGCTTTCTGGTGACGTCACACTTCGATTACTTTTTACTTCTCTCCCTCTCTCGGAGATTGGAGATTAGTACGCCTACCTGGTCTCCGCCGCGCTTTAAATACTCGCCGCTGCCGCCGAGATTCTCGCCGCCGCTCTGAGACTCCCGCCGCACTGACTCCTGACTCCCCAAAGCATTTCCACCATCTACAATGCACAAGTCATGAGTGTGATGGAATACTCTCCACTTGCCTGGATGAGTGCAGCTCCAACAACACTCAAGAACATTGATACCATCCAGGGCAAAGCAATCCACTTGACTGGCACCCCATTCACCACCGTAAACATTTACTCCCTCCACCACTGGCGCAATGTGTCTGCAGTGTGTACCATGTACAAGATGCACTGCAGGAACTTGCCAAGGCTTCTTCGGCAACATCTCCCAAATAGAAACATAGAAAAAATAGGAGCAGGAGTAGGCTATTCGGCCCTTCGAGCCTGCCCCGCCATTCAATATGATCATGGCTGATCCTCTATCTCAATACCATATTCCCGCACTCTCCCCATACCCCTTGATGCCTTTTGTGTCTAGAAATCTATCTATCTCCTTCTTAAATATATTGCCTCCACAGCCTTCGGTGGTAGAGAATTCCACAGGTTCACCACCCGTTAAGTGAAGAAATTTCTCCTCATCTCAGACCTAATTGTCCTACCCCATATCCTGAGACTGTGACCCCCTCATTCCAGACCCCCCAGCCAGGGGAAACATAATCCTTGCATCCAGTCTGTCTAGCCCTGTCAGAATTTTATACGTTTCAATGAGATCCCCTCTCATTCTTCTAAACTCTAGTGAATACAGGCTTAGACGACCCAATCTCTCCTCATACGACAGTCCTGACATCCTAGGAATCAGTCTGGTCACAATCCGCGGCCCCTACCACCTAGAAGGACAAGGGCAACAGGTGCATGGGAGCGCCATCACTTCCAATTTTCCCTCCAAGTCACACACCATTCTGACATGAAAATATATCGCCGATCCTTCATCGCTGGGTCAAAATCCTGGAACTCCCTCCCTAACAGCACTGTGGGAGTACCTTCACCACATGGACTGCAGCGGTTCAAGAAGGCAGCTCACCACCACCTCCTCGAGGGCAATTAGGGATGGGCAATAAATACTGGCCTTGCCAGCGATGGCCACATCCCGTGAATGAATAATGAAACAAAATTACAATGAATTAAATATTCTAATTTATACTTCCTGGTTTAGATTATGCGGCCGGAATTTTCTGTACCGAGGTGGGTCAGGTGCGGGCGGTTGGTATGCTGGGTCGCGATCCCATTGCTGCTTCCATCCTGCTGCAGAAAATGACTTTGCATCAATGGGGCCTATTAAGCCCACCCAGCGCATTACCCAGCCCAACTAAATGATGTGGGTCTGATGACATCACCCATGACATGTTTTCAGCCGATAGATTTAAAGGAGCCATGGTCACATTGCAATTGAAGATTCATCTAAGAGTGTACAGTCACTGCACTGGAGCTTTTGATTGTTCTAAACACTTGGAAACATGACTGCACAGAGGCAGAGGGCTGCACTCAGGTTCTCTGATGACTCCCTCCATATGTTTATGGAGGGAGTCAGAGCATGCAGGGAGGTCCTCTTCCCTTCTGATGGGCAGAAGAGACCTCCCCAGGAGACCAAAGGAGCCTGGCTCCAAATTGCAGAGGAGGTCAACAGCAGGGATGTTGTCAGGAGGACCTGGGTGCAGTGCCGCAAACGTTTCAATGATCTCATTAGATCAGGAAAGGTGAGTGCAAAGCCACACTCAACTTCATCCTGCTGTGCCTCTCATCACATCCCCATCACTCTGCCTTCCCAATCCTGCTCCTGCACATCCTTACTCACACCAACTTACCTTGCACCTCCACCCATTCCTCTCTATCTACATTATCACAGCCCCATCTCACTAGCCACGCCTCACACTCACCCTCATCCTAACGCAATCATACCAACTAACAACACAGAAGGAGGCCACTTGGCATTGCCACCCCACTCCATCATAGTCTCCCTCTAAAGATGTAACCCATCCATTCGTTACACTCATTCCATCAGTCTCATGCAACCTTCTCTTCTTTCCCTCCTTGCAGGAAAAGAGAGCCCACAATAAGGGGGAGAGGGAGAGAAGTGTAGGTGGAACGCCATCATTTGCCACCTTCACTACAGCAGGTGGAGAGAGGGGGACATCTCAGCAACCTGATGACAGAATTACATATCAAACAGCTACATGGCGTAACTCAGTCACTCATATGGGGGCTGATGTCATCAGCCACTAAATGGTCATTGACATGAATCAGTCATTCATGGAAAAAAAGACTTATGAAATAATACTGAGCGGCCTGCGGGTGGCGCTGTCCAGGGAGAGTATAAATACTTGGGCACGGGCCTAGCTTGCGCAGGACATTCTTAACAGGAACTAGTGAAGGACACAACTAGGCCTCCATGTTGTAAAACAGTTGATTAAAGCTTTGTTTAACGCTTAGACCAAGTGCCTAGTAGTTTTCTTACGTTAGTCATCATGTGCATAATGGTACCTGTACCCATTCTTCATATGACATATCTAACTCATCTCTTTACTCTCCCACAGGTCCATCAAGAGCACCCTCCCTACTGTCCAGCAGGAAGAGGAAGATGAAACCTCAGAGGAGCCTCCAGCCTCTGAGGGCGCACGGTCACCAGACATAAGCGCACCTAGCACCAGCGCAGATACCCACACGAGATAGAGTAGTGTTGTCACCTGGTCTGTCACAACTCACAAGTGAGCAAGAACAGATGGTGGAGACAGGGACAGCAGTGGAGGGTGCAGGACGCATGCAAAAGCTAAGCCTCGGGGGCCATCCAGAAAGAGGGCGATCCTGGAGTTGCAGGAGGCTGTGACAGGTTTTGCAACTGCAATGTCTGCAAATGTTCAGAGAATGGAGGAGTCCATCTCCAACATGAGCACCACCGTGTTGCAGGCGATGGCAACTGTAGGCTCTTCCATGCATAGAATGGCCACCTGCATGGAGCAGCTGATGTGGTAGGTCCATGGAATATGCTGCCCCAAAAAGCTGTAGAAGCTACATCATTACATAAATTTAAAACAGAAATAGACAGTTTCCTAGAAGTAAAGGGAATAAAGGGTTATGGGGAGCGGGCAGGAATTTGGACATGAGTCTAGGTTCAGATCGGTCATGACCCTGTGGGTAGCGGAGCGGGCCCAGGGGCCGTGTAGCCTGATCCTACTCCTATTTCGTGTGTCTAATTCTGTTAGATTCAGGAGATGGTTCTGTGATAGTAGATTGGCGGTTAGGATCAGATCAGCCATGATCTTATTGAATGGCGGAGCAGGCTCGAGGGGCCGATTGGCCTACTCCTGCTCCTATTTCTTATGTTCTTATGAGCACATGCTACCTATGGCGAACAGATGGCAGAGGCTCATAGATCTCTCTAGGAGGGATGTCAGTGTAGGCTTAGGTCCTCATGGCCCCAATGATGTGCAGGAAGGTGCTCTCCATCTCCTTGCTAGCAGGGAAGTGCGGGTAGCCCATGAGAGGGCTGATGGCGCTTACGCTTCTCTCCCATTGCCACCCCCTCAGTCAGAGCCCCAGATGCCTCCGCGGACAGCGATGGCTGAGTCTGCCCTGCACAGTCGCAGGAGGAGCAGACTTTGGCGGGGCCATCAGAGGCTCCAAAACCCAGAAGACGTCCGCCAAGAGTGTCTAAGCAGTCGCAGCAGGGAAGTGAGCAGCCTGCCTCTACCTCTGCTGAAGCCACAGGAGTAGCACCTCATAGAAGCATATGTAAGAAAAAGATGAAAGACAAGTAGATTCACAAGTGTAGCCACTTGGGTGTTTTATTCAATGCCAATGTCAAGTTTCCGTTAATGTGATCTCAACCATAAAATCTTTATTTTCACGACTTTCTGGTCTTGGAGAAATTTGTGTGCACCTTTGGAAGTGGCTTAGTGAGTTGCAGTGAATGTTGAGACATAATGGTACTTCCACCAATGGTGAATAGCTTGGTCATTGTAGGGATCCTTTATGGTGTTGCTGTGGGGTGGTGCCAACCTGGCACAGCATGTGGCAGTCATATGGGTGTACTGTGTAAAGTTAAGTAAATCTGGCCATGATGAGGCCATCCCTGGCTTCCCGGGCAGCAATGTGCTTGGGTGCTGTTGCCCTCTGTCCTGTGCAACATCAGGTGATTGCGGAGAAAGTTGGTGGTGGTGTTGTGGTGCTGCTGGTGTTGGGGCTCATTGTGGTCAGATTCTGAGGACCAAGGTGAGACAGTATAAACGGCACCCATGCTGATGGAATAGTTGGCAGGTAGAGTTGACAGAAGCAGTCTGTCAATGGTGAGAGAGGTTCTTCCAATGAGGTGACACTGGATGGAGACGTTGCTGGAAACCCTTGCAGCCCGCAGAAAGATAAATCTGTGCTGGCAATGTAGTCAACAACAGCTTCTGCCTGACGAAAGTGATCAGCTGTGAGGTCGCAGCTTTTGATGCTGTCAAATAATCAGCTGGAGCAATGGCCACTCAACTCCCACCTCAGGTTGACAGACATGGTTCCCGCGATGCGTGAATCCTGCGGCCATGCAGCAAAATTTTAAATGTAGGGGGGAAAAGGCTCTTAAGTGTCTGACAACAAGCTTATAATGATTTCAATTAGGTTGCTGTTGTTTGCCTGGCTCCCCTGTAGAGGGTGCCGCGGTGGACGAGCTCCCACGGAACCGTAAGTTGCCGATGAAAAGGCTGTGAAAAGCTGTTGCTTGCCCTGTTTACACACGCCACAGATCATCTGTAGAAGACGTCGTGCTGAAATGGATCTCTAAGTACTGCAAGTTGCCACTCAAAAGCCTGCAAAAAGTTTGTGGGTGGCTGTCAACATAATGAACGGCGAGCGCTGTTCCTTCGCTGCTGACTGCAAAATCTGGGCCTTTGTATTTTGTCTGTCAGCAAACTTACTATATATGCTGCCACATTTCCATCTGCCTAAATGTTTGTAATAAGCCTTCTGTGAAACATCTTATCAAATGTCTGCTGAAAATCCATATATGCTACATCTACTCTGAGCCATCAGTCTCTTCTTCAGAGAATTCTGTTAAATTTGTCAAACATGAGTTGTTTTTTAAACAATTCCACATTGACTATCCTTGATTATCCCAAACATCTCTAAATGCTTATTAATATGATCTCAGGTTGTTGATTCGAAGAGTTTGCTCACAACTGACATTAGACTAACCTGGTTTAACCTTCTTTCCCTTCTCGAACACAGTGTAAGATTTGGATCACAGGTCACACACAGATTACCCAAAGGGTCTTAGGAGTTGTAAGGCATTTTATTAAGGAGTTTGCTAGCACTGCTGGGGGGGGTGGTTTAAACTAACTTGGCAGGGGGATGGGGTACAGAGTGGAGCTATAGTAGGGGGTGATTTACAGCCAAATACAGAGGAAAAAACAAGTCAGCTGGGAAGGCAGAGCAAATATGTGAAGGCAAAAGGGAATATGGCAGGGCTGGAAGGCATATATTTTAATGCAAGGAGTCTTACAAATAAGGTGGATGAACTGAAGTTGTTGTTGAACACATGGGAGTACGATATTGTTGCTATCACGGAGACATGGTTGAGGGAGGGTCAGGACTGGCAGCTCAATATTCCGGGGTATAGAATCTTCAGGCGAGACAGAGGGGGGTGTAAAAGGGGAGGGGGTGTTGCAATATTAATTAAGGAGTCAATTACTGCTGTAAGGAGGGACGATATATTAGCGGGTTCCTCTAATGAGGCCATATGGGTAGAACTTAAAAACAAAAAGGGGGCAAGCACTTTGCTGGGAGTGTACTATAGGCCCCCAAACAGTCAGGGGGAGATAGAGGAACAGATATGTAGGCAAATCTCAGAGAAGTGCGAAAATAATAGGGTAATAATAGTGGGGGATTTCAACTTCCCCAATATAAATTGGGATAGTCAGAGTGTGAAAGGCTTAGAGGGTGCAGAATACTTAAAGTGCATCCAGGAGAGCTTTTTGAGCCAACATGTAGAAAGTCCTACAAGAGAGGGGGCGGTACTGGACCTAATTCTGGGGAATGTGGCCGGGCAAGTGGTGGAAGTATCAGTAGGAGAGCATTTTGGCGACAGTGACCATAATTCGGTGAGATTTAAGGTGGTCATGGAAAAAGACAAAGACGGCCCGGAAATAAGGGTTCTAAATTGGGGGAAGGCTGATTTTAATATGATAAGGCAGGATCTGGCCAAAGTGGACTGGGAGCAGCTACTTATAGGAAAATCCACATCGGAGCAATTGGAGTCTTTCAGAAGGGAAATAGAGAGAGTACAACGCCAACATGTTCCTGTAAAGGTCAAGGGTGGGACCAACAAGCAAAGGGAACCTTGGATGACAAGGGATATACAAAAATGCATTAGAAATAAAAGGGGGGCTTTTGGCAGTTACAAAAGACTAAAGACGGAAGAAGCCCTAGAGGAGTATAAAAAGTGCAGGGGCATACTTAAAAAAGAAATTAGGAGGGCGAGGAGGGGCCATGAAATAACACTGGCGAGCAAAATAAAGGAAAATCCTAAGATGTTTTATAAGTATATTAAGGGCAAGAGGATAACCAGGGAAAGGGTAGGGCCCATTAGGGACCAAAGTGGCAATCTGTGTGTAGAGCCAGATGATGTAGGCGGGGTTTTAAATGAATTTTTTGCATCTGTGTTCACTATGGAGAAAGACGATGCAGACATAGAAATCGGGCAAGGGGACTGTGACATACTTGAACATATTAGCATCGAGAGGGAGGAGGTGCTAGCGGTTTTAGCAGGCCAAAAAGTGGATAAATCCCCAGGCCCGGACGAGATGTATCCCAGGCTGCTGTGGGAGGCAAAGGAGGAGATTGCAGGGGCTCTGACACAAATTTTCAGAATCTCTCTGGCCACAGGGGATGTACCAGAGGACTGGAGAACAGCTAATGTAGTACCATTATACAAGAAGGGTAGCGGGGATAAACCAGGGAATTACAGGCCAGTGAGCCTAACATCTGTGGTAGGGAAATTATTGGAAAAAATTCTGAGGGACAAAATTAGTCTACACTTGGAGAGGCAAGGATTAATCGGGGATAGTCAGCATGGCTTTGTCAAGGGTAAATCATGTCGGACAAATCTGATTGAATTTTTCGAGGGGGTGACTAGAGGGGCGGATGAGGGAAATGCTGTGGATGTGGTTTACATGGACTTCAGTAAAGCTTTTGACAAAGTCCCGCATAGGAGACTGGTCAAGAAGGTAAGAGCCCATGGGATCCAGGGTGCCTTGGCGCGTTGGATCCTAAACTGGCTGAGTGGCAGGAGGCAGAGGGTGATGGTCGAAGGTTGCTTTTGTGACTGGAAGCCTGTGTCCAGTGGGGTACCTCAGGGATCGGTGCTGGGTCCCTTGTTGTTTGTGATCTACATAAATGATTTGGATGAGAATGTAAAAGGTATGATCAGTAAGTTCGCAGATGACCCGAAAATTGGTGGGGTGGTAAATTGCGAGGAGGAAAGCCTCCGGCTACAGGACGATATAAACGGGTTGGTCAGATGGGCGGAAAAGTGGCAAATGGAATTTAACCCTGAAAAGTGCGAGGTGATGCATTTTGGACGGACAAATAAGGCAAGGGAATGCACAATGAGTGGTAGGACCCTAGGAAGTACAGAGGGTCAGAGGGACCTTGGTGTACATGTACATAGATCCCTGAAGGCAGCGGAACAGGTAGATAAGGTGGTTAAAAAGGCATATGGGATACTTGCCTTCATTAGCCGAGGCATAGAATATAAGAGCAGGGAGGTTATGATGGAGCTATACAAAACGCTGGTGAGGCCACAGCTGGAGTACTGTGTGCAGTTCTGGTCGCCTCACTATAGGAAGGATGTGATTGCCTTGGAGAGGGTGCAGAGAAGATTCACCAGGATGTTACCTGGGATGGAGCGCCTCAGCTATGAAGAAAGACTAAACAGGCTGGGGTTGTTTTCCTTGGAGCAAAGAAGGCTGAGGGGGGACCTGATTGAGGTGTACAAAATGATGAGGGGCATAGATAGGGTAGGCAAAGAGGAACTTTTCCCCTTAGTTGGGGGGTCAATAACAAGGGGGCATAGATTCAGGGTAAGGGGCAGGAGATTTAGAGGGGATTTGAGGAGGAACTTTTTCACCCAGAGGGTGGTTGGAATGTGGAACTCAATGCCTGAAAGGGTGGTAGAGGCAGGAACCCTCACAACATTCAAGAAGCATTTGGATGAGCACTTGAAATGCCATTGCATACAAGGCTATGGACCAAATGCTGGAAAATGGGATTAGACTGGACAGGGATGGATGGGCGGCGCAGACACGATGGGCCGAAGGGCCTCTTTCTGTGCTGTAAAACTCTATGACTATGGCAGTTTAAGTTAAGTACAACACGCAATCAAGATAGACATAGTCGACATACGACCGTGACAAGCATTTGGTATCGGTCCTGATTGGACAGACGGCTGGCGTGCGCGAACAGCTCTTCCCTTCCCTTCACCGTCTGTGCTAAAAGCTCTTTTGATATCTCTTTTACTCACTTTTTAGGGGTGGGCCTAGGGTAGATTATCAAAGATACAGTCAACAACCTTTCTAGCACACAAACAGCAGACAGCTAGTCTGGAAACAAGGTCACCACCACGATGCAGAATGTTATAACATCCGCAGTGAACCAAGAACAGAAGCAAATTCTAAGCGTCTACCCAGTTATTCTAACACCAGTCTGAAGAGACTTTTTTGTCTCATGTTATTTCTTACAATTCACGAGTTCTTACAACAGGTATTTTATATTGCAGAGCTTTCAGCCCCCGGCGCAATTTTCATACCTAAGGAGAAATGAACAATTGTGGTCAGAGCCTCTTTTATCTCCTCTCAACAGCTTGGGTGTATTTCATTACAGTCTGGTGACTTATCCACAAAGGTCTGCTAATTATTTTCAGAAACAATTCCTTATTTACAATGACCTCTTAACAATTGTTTCCATCCTCCTCTAGTATACTGACATTCTCACTCCCATCGACATTTGTAAACACTGATGCCAATACTTATTTAATGTCTCAATCATACTTTCATGCTCTACAACTAGATTCCCCTCTTCATCCCTGAGTGGTCCTAACCTATCCATAAGTAATCTTACTACAGCATTTCCTTTTCTCTTGATCTGCATTTCTTGTTTTCAGATTCCCTTTTACATAGAAGCATAGAAGATAGGAGCAGGAGTAGACCATTCGGCCCCTCAAGCCTGCTCCGCCATTTAATGAGATCATGGCTGATCATCCAAATTCAGTACCCTGTCCCTGCTTTCTCCCCATATCCCTTGATCCCTTTAGCCTTAAGAAATATATCTAACTCCTTCTTGAATATATTTAATGAATTGGCCTCAACTGCCTTCTGTGGTAGAGAATTCCACAGGTTCACCACTCTCTGGGTGAAGACATTCCTCCTCATCTCTGTCCTAAATGGCTTACCCCTTATCCTTAGACTGTGACCTCTGGTTCTGGACTCCCCCGCCATTGGGAACATCTTTCCTGCATCTAGTCTGTCTAGTCCTGTTAGAATTTTATAAGTTACAATGAGATCCCCTCTCATTCTTCTAAACTCCAGCGAATATAAGCCCAATCGACCCAATCTTTCCTCATACATCATTCCTGCCATCCTAGGTATCAGTCTGTTGAATCTTCGCTGCACTCCCTCCATGACAAGAACATCCTTCCTCAGATAAGGCTACCAAAACTGCACACAATACACAAGGTGTGGTCTCACCAAGGCCCTGTACAACTGCAGCAAGACATCCTTGCTCCTGTAATCGAATTCTCTCGCTATGAAGGCCAACATACCATTTGCCTTCTTAACTGCCTGCTGCACGTGCATGCTTACCTTCAGCAACTGGTGCACAAGGACACCCAGGTCTCGTTGCACTTCCCCTTCTCCCAATCTATTGCCGTTCAGATAATAATCTGCCTTCCTGTTTTTGCCACCAAAGTGGATAACCTCACATTTATCCACATTATACTGCATCTGCCATGCACCTGCCCAATCACCCAACCTGTCCAAATCATACTGGAGTTTCTCGGCATCCTCCTCACAGCACACACGCCCACCCAGCTTTGTGTCATCTGCAAACTTGGAGATATTACATCTAGTTCCCTCGTCTAGATCATTAATATATATTGTGAATAGTTGGGGTCCTAGCACCGATCCCTGCAGTACCCCACTAGTCACTGCCTGCCACTTGGAAAAAGACCTGTTTATTCCAACTCTTTGCTTCCTGTCTGCCAACCAGTTCTCTGTCCAAGTCAGTACCTTACCCCCAATCCCATGTGCTTTAACTTTGCACGCTAATCTCTTTTGCGGGACCTTATTGAAAGCCTACTGAAAGTCCAAATACACCACATCCACTAGTTCTCCCTTATCTATTCTACCAGTTACATCCTCAAAAAATTCCAGTAGATTAGTCAAGCACGATTTACCTTTTGTAAATCCATGTTGACTTTGTCCGATCCTGTCACTGTTTTCCAAGTGCTCTGCTATTACATCTTTTATAATGGACTCTAGCATTTTCCCCACTACCGATGTCAGATCTCTAATTCGCCGTTTTCTCTCCACCACCTTTTATTAATAATGGGGTTACATTAGCTACCCTCCAATCCATGGGAACTGTGCCCGAGTCTATAGAATTTTGGAAGATGACCAGCAACACATCTACTATTTCTAGGGCCACTTCCTTAAGTACCCTAGGATGTAGATTATCAGGCCCTGGGGATTTATCGGCCTTCAATCCTGTCAATTTCCCAAACACCATTTCCCTACAAATACTGATTTCATTCAGTTCCTCCATCTCATTAGACCCTATGTTCCCCAACATTTCTGGGAGGTTATTTGTGTCCTCCTTTGTGAAGACAGAACCAAAGTATGTATTTAATTGGTTAGCCATTTCTTTGTTCCCCATTATAAATTCCCCTGATTCTGACTGCAATGGACCTACGCTTGACTTCACCAATCTTTTTCTCTTCACATATCTATAGAAGCTTTTACAGTCAGTTTTTATGTTCGCTGCAAGTGTACTCTCATACTCTATTTCCCCCCTCTTAATTAATCATTTTGTCCTCCTTTGCTGATTCCTAAACTGCTCCCAATCCTCAGGTTTGCTGCTTTTTCTGACCAATTTATATGTCCTCTCCTTGGATCTTATGCTATCCCTAATTTCCCTTGTTAGCCATGGTTGAGTCACCTTTTTTGTTGTATTTTTATGCCAATCTGGGATGAACAAATTCTGTAGTTCATCCATGCGATCTTTAAATGTTTGCCATTGCCTAGCCACCATCAACCCTTTAATTAATATTCCCCAATCCACACTAGCCAACTCGCGCCTCATACCATCGTAGTTTTGTTTATTTAAATTCAGGACCCTAGTCTCTGAGTCAACTACTTCACTCTCCATCTTAATGAAGAATTCTATCATATTATGATGCAGGTTAGGTTGATTGGCTATGATAAATTGACCCTTAGTGTTAGGGGGATTAAATACATGGGGTTACAGGGATCGGGTGGGATATGTGTCGGTGCAGGCTCGATGGGCCGAAATGGCCTCTATCTGCACTGTGGGGTTTCTGTGATTCTGTGAAGGGGCCTCACACAACAAGATTGCTAATTAAACCTTTCTCATTACATAATACCCAGTCTAAGATGGCCTGATCTCTAGTTGGTTCCTCGACATATTGGTCCAGGAAACCATCCCGTATACACTCTAGGAATTCCTCCTCCACAGTATTGTTACTAATTTGGTTAGCCCAATCTATATGTAGATTAGAGTCACCTATGATAACTGCTGTGCCCTTATTGCACGTGTCTCTAATTTCCCATTTAATGCCGTCCCCAACCTCAGCATTACTGTTTGGGGGTCTGTATACAACTCCCACGAATGTTTTCTGCCCCTTGGTATTTCTCAGCTCTACCCATACAGATTCCACATCATCAGAGCCAATATCCTTCCTTACTATTGTGTTAATCTCTTTAACCAGCAATGCTACCCCACCTCCTTTTCCTTTTTGCCTGTCCTTCCTGAATATTGAATATCCCTGGATGTTGAATTCCCAGCCTTGGTCACCCTGGAGCATGTCTCCGTAATCCCAATTATATCATATCCGTTTACATCTATTGGCGCAGCTAATTCATCCACCTTATTACGAATGCTCCTCGCATTAAGACACAAAGCCTTCAGGCTTGTTTTTTTAACACTCTTAGTCCTTTTTAGAATTATTATTTACTGTGGCCCTGTTTGATTTACACCCTTGATTTCTCTGCCTTCCAATTTTGCTTTTCTCCTTCCTGCCTTTTGCTTCTGTCCTTGCTTCCTTTTCCTTTGTCTCCCTGCACAGGTTCCCAACCCCCTGCCATTTTAGCTTAAACCCTCCCCAACAGCACTAGCAAACACGTCCCCTAGGACATCGGTCCCAGTCCTGCCCAGGTGCAAACCATCCAGTTTATACTGGTCCCACTTCCCCCAGAACTGGTTCCAATGTCCCAGGAATTTGAATCACTCCCCCTTGCACCATTCCTCTAGCCACATATTCATCTGAAATAACCTTCTATTTCTAATCTGACTAGCAAGTGGCACTGGTAGCAATCCAGAGATTACTACCTTTTGAGGTCGTATTTTCTAATTTACCTCCTAACTCTCATATTCAGCTTTTAGGACCTCATCCCATTTTTTACCTATATCGTTGGTACCTATATGCACCACGACAACTGGCTGTTCACCCTCCCCCTCCAGAATGACCTGCAGCCGCTCCAAGATATCCTTGACCCTTGCACCAGGGAGGCAACATACCATCCTGGAGTCTCGTTTGCGGCCGCAAAAACACCTATCTATTCCTCTTACAATAGAATCCCCTATCACTGTAGCTCTCCCGCTCTTTTTCCTCCTGTCCTGTGCAGCAGAACCACCCCATGGTGCCAGGAAGTTGGCTACTGCTGCCTTCCCCCGATAAGCCATCTCCCCCAACAATATCCAAAGTGGTATATCTGTTTGAGAGGGGGATGGCCACAGGGGACCCCTGCACTACCTGCCTACGCCTACTACTCTGCCTGGCACTCACCCATTCCCTTCCTGCCTGTGCAGCCTTTACCTGCGGTGTAACCAACTCCCTAAACGTGCTATCCACGACGTCCTCAGCATCGCGAATGCTGCAGTATGTATCCATTTGCAGCTCCAGCGCTGCAATGTGGTCTGCCAGTAGCTGCAGCTGGATACACTTCCTGCACACATGGTTGTCAGTGACACAGTTTTAGCCTTTCTAATCTCCCTTTTCAACTCCCCACAACACTTTCTATGTTCCTCTTTATTTTTCTTAGTATTCTTAGCCCTAATTTTATCATATGTCTGCCTTTTAATTTTCAGTTTAGTTTTGTTTCTCTATTTGTCACAGACCTCTGTCTTTTGATGTACCTTGTTTTTTCATTTTAGAATATTGCCCTGTGGCATCAGCCTTGGGTCAATGGTAGTACTCACCTCTGAGCTAGAAGGGTGTTGGTTCAAACCCCACTCCAGAGACTTGAGCACATCATCTATGCTGACATCTCCATGCAATACTGTGGGAGTACTGCATTGTTCGGGGTGCGTTCTTTGGATAAGATGTTCCTTTCAGGTGGATGTATAAGATCCCTTGGCACTATTCAAGAGCAGGGGAGTTAGAGTCATAGAGTCATAGAGTCATAGAGTAATACAGCACAGATAGAGGCCCTTCGGCCCATCGTGTCCATGCCGGCCATCAAGCCCTGTCTAATCTAATCCCATATTCCAGCATTTGGCCCGTAGCCTTGTATGCTATGGCATTTCAAATGCTCATCCAAATGCTTCTTAAATGTTGTGAGGGTTTCTGCCTCCACAACCCTTTCAGGCAGTGAGTTCCAGACTCCAACCACCCTCTGGGTGAAAAAGTTCTTTCTCAAATCCCCTCTAAACCTCCCTCCCTTTACCTTGAATCTATGCCCCCTCGTTATTGACCCCTCTACTAAGGGGAAAAGCTCCTCAGCATCCATCCTATCTATGCCCCTCACAATTTTGTACACCTCAATCATGTCCCCCCTCAGCCTCCTCTGCTCCAAGGAAAACAAACCCAATCTGCCCAGTCTCTCTTCATAGCTGAAGCGCTCCAGCCCTGGTAACATCCTGGTGAACCTCCTCTGCACCCTCTCTAACGCGATCACATCTTTCCTGTAGTGTGGCGACCAGAACTGCACACAGTATTCCAGCTGTGGCCTAACCAGTGTTTTATACAGCTCCATCATAACCTCCAGTATCCTGGCCAACATTTATTCTTGCAACCAATATCATTGAAAAAACAGATTAATCTGGTCATCTACCTCATTGCTGTTTGTGGGACCTTGCTGTGTGGAAATTGGCTGCCATGTTTCCCTACATAACAGTGACTGCACTTCAAAAGTTACTAATTGGCTGTAAAGCACTTTGGGGCGACCTGAGGTTGTGAAAGGCGCTATATAAATGCAATAACAACAGAAAATGCTGGAAACACTCAGCAGGTCAGGCAGCATCGAGGAGAGAGAAACAGAATCAACGTTTCGAGTCGGGGACCCTTCGTTCGGCAGATGAACAAGGTTGAAGAGACAGACGGAAATCCTGTCGGAGAGAAGAGCAGAACTTCTTCAAGGTGGGCATTCCTAGAAGAGAAGTGGCAGTGAACGTGTGAAGGAATAAGCAATATACCTATTCAGAAAAATACACCATCCTATGAACGAATTTTGACTTTATTAAAACATGACATACCGGGCTTGAAAAATCTAAAAGCCTCAACAATGGAAAAGCTGTAAACCGCATACAGGATATTGAGATAAGATAAGTTGTTGACACTGAATCAAATAGCCTTATTGAAGCAGAAGGTTAGAGGTTCCAGAAAGTCTGAAGTTTTGGAAAGAACACAATGGTATACCCAGTTAAAGTGTCTTAAACCAACACTCGGAAAGAATCACATAAAATTAAAGAACTATGCCTTCGTAAAAATAACATCAAATGAAACACGGAGACACAAACCAGTGTTACAAATAGTTGAGGTAACTAAGAAGACAATGGTGCATCTGGTTGAGGTGTTTTTAATTTACACGTAAAAAGTTACAAACAGAAGACTTTGGTAAGAATGACATCAAATAGATACACCAGCCATCACATTGTTTTTATGATGAGCTTCGAACACCTAGGGTAGAGACACGAGTCTGCATTGCTACCAGCTGAACTGACTGTAAGAATAGCAGATGTCAACAGAAAAATGATTAGAGATAATTAGCTTACATCAACAGAAAACTTCAAAGGAAATACCACTGCAAAAAGGCTATAAAAATTGGACTTTCAAATGGGAAGCCAGATTCGCTTGAAGGGGCAAAGCGATTCTCGGCTTCAGAGGCAAGCTCTAGGTCTACAACTCTTTGAGTCTCGGGGATCAAAAAGGTACTTGTATTTGATTTTGATGGATATCCTGGAATAAGACTAAGAAATGTAAAAATGTAACGAAGTTAAGATTTGAGAATAAGGATCTCTGATAATAAGATTGTAAAAGCTTTTTGTATTTGGAACTGTTAATGTCGTGATTGAAACACCTACTGTAATTACATCTCAGTTCTTTAATAAATCTATATATTTTTAGAATTGTCTCACATAGTACTATATCAAACTCGCAAACTCAATCTCTGTACACTCTTTGGTGAGGAGTTGTAGAATTCTGGGGGAGTTTTCTGGACCCTCATTATATCCGGAAGGTTACAGTCTAGCTAAACTTATTAAAAGTGCTATTTGGAGGACGGTAACATCTTCAGGCTGTTCCTTTCCTTTAGGGAGAGATAGTCTGGACCTTTAGACCCAATTAAGCATCTTTAGGATTCGTCTACCTCTAACTTTAGTTGAAGGTGAACGTCTGGGGAATACGCCTGATCCGGGGTAGCCCTAAAGGGGCTAGGAAACTAGTAATAATCCCTTCAAACCAAACACTAATACAGTGGCAAAATACTGCAGATGCTGGAAATCTGAAATAACAACAGAAAATGTTAGAAACACTCAGCAGGTCAGGCAGCATCGAGGAGAGAGAAACAGAGTCAACGTTTTGAGTCGGGGACCCTTCGTCAGGGGATATAAATGCAAGTTCTTTTTCCTTCTTTATCCATCTCATATTCCCATTGCAAATCTGTTGTTCTGCATGATAACTTCCCATCGTTACTATTTTCCAGTCCACCACCTTTATCTCCGACTTTTTTTAAATGCCTATACATTGCAACCAGAGCAATTCCTCCTCCATAGGAACAGAAGAAGGCACAAGACTGGAAAAGATACTGGGGTCCATTTGGTCAGTCCCAGATTATCACAAGTCATTCTAATTAATTAATGTTTTCTTCTAAATGGTAAAACTGTTAATAAATGTTGCACATTAATGTTCACCATAAGCATGCAATTGAATGTAAATCTTCTGTTTGTTGACAATATTTTCTCATTAAATGTCTCCATCAAACCAAGAAAATAAATGTATAATTTACTCTGAAATTGCTTAATCTTATTATGTGATGTGTAATAAAGTCTGTGAGGTATAATTCTTGCATGATACAGTTTTTTTCATTGAAAAAATGTAATGTTAGTAAATGTTTGTGACAACAGAAATACACGATTGGATACTGGGGCCTCGCTTGGGAGAGCATTAAAAACAGCCTGGTTTCCCACTCCTGATTGCTATCCAGCTACTCCTGCTGGAAGATACAAGTTTCTGGAGAAGACTGCGGACAGGAGCGGCTTCAGCTGTGATAACCTTCACAGTTGAATTGGTTGCAGATACTCTCAATGTCTAGGCTGACAAATGAAGAATGGCCATTTGTGTGAGGTACCGGATGTTTTGATTTCTTTTTGGGTTCAATAAAGACTCATTTCTGAAAGAGAATGTTGTTTAATCTAAAGTCTTGTTCAAGACTTTCTACAGCTTTTTACAGAACACACTATGCTGTGCTGCATCTAGAATGAAACTGAAAGTAAAACTCCTCTGGACTGCTTGTCTCTCACATGACCTCTGCTGGTCAGGCACAAGTAATCAAAAACACAGACAAATATGCTGTAAGGCATAAGTAATCAAACACAGACAAATATCATCACTATTTGCTGATATCATTACATCTCCCTTTCTTAAAACAAAAGTATTTTACTTTTAACTAAACATATAATGAACTTACATTATCATTATCATGATCAAGGTTTTTTACCCTTGCTTTGTGTGTTCACATGAAATATGTCAATACACTAGAACTTGAAGAAAGAATAAGATAACATTACTTCCTTCTTTAACAATAGTCCTTAAATTTGCTCAATGAGTCTCTCAGGAGGCTTCACGTGTCTTGAGGATTTTCTGATTGATTGTCCTTGAATCTGAGTTGTTGCCTCAGATGATTGGTTCTCACTGGTGAACAACCTGATCACACAGCTATCAGTCTCTTGACCTGCTGTGGCTGGTCCCATGAGAAGATCTCGACGATTTCTTCTCAGAACAGCACCCTCATCTGTCTGAATGGTGTATGATCTTGGTTGAACTTCACTCAGGACAGTTCCCTTCTGAGTCCATGTGTTTGTTTTGTCTTTCAACCTTACTTGGTCACCAGTGTGGAGTTCAGGTAGGTTTTGTGTTCCTCTGTCATAGTAGTACTTTTGCTTTTCTTTCTGTTGTTCTTTGAACTTCCTCACTTTCTCCCCCTCTTTTTTGTTTTCAGGAGGTTCTCTGGGATGGGTAGGTTTGACCTTAGCCGACGTCCCATAAGGAGTTGGGCTGGTGACATACCACACTCGAGCGGCGTTGTGCGGTATACAAGCATGCTCTGGTAGAAGTCAGTTCCACTGTCTTTTGCCTTGTACATCAGTCTTTTCACTGTGTTTGCGGGCTCTCCTGGGTCAACAGCTCTGGACAACGTGTCTGCTGTATACATCAGCTTACCCGGTGTGTACGCAACATTCAGTTTATCATAGACTGTCTCTCTTTCACTTTCCACAACGAGGACTCTCTTTACCAGGTTCAGTCTCTCACAGGCTTTCAACCCTAGTATGGCTTGCACATCCTTTGGCACCACGATTAATGCTAGCGTGTGCTCTCTGTCCTTGTGTGTTACTTTGACAATGCATTTTCCTTTCACTGGTATATCAGTACCTGAGTATCTGGTCACTTTCACTTGTATTCCATGTAACTTTGGTCTGGGTCTAATTCTCTTAAAATCGGTCTCTGATATCACATTAACTTGTGCTCCAGTATCCAATTTAAATGGAATGTGTATGTCGTTCACTTTTAGTGTCAACATCCAGTCTCTTTCTTCTCTTTTGTTTTCAGACACAACATCTACATAGAATTCCTCTATGTCGCTTTCATCTACTGCATGGACCTTGCTTTGTTGCACTTGGTCCTTGCAGCAACGGGCATAATGGTTGTTTTTGTTGCATCTATTGCATGTTTTACCATATGCTGGACACTTTCTTGGCGGATGCTGTGTACCGCATCGACTACATGACTTCCGATTGTCTTTCATTTTCGTTTGCTGGCCACGTCTCTTTTTTCACATTGGCGCTCTCTTTGTTAAACAGTTTGTATCCGTTCTTTCTCACTGCATCCACGTTGCAGCTACTGTCACTGAACAGCTGCTTTGCCTGCAACTTCACAGTCTCTGTAACCCTACACAGTGCTATGGCTTTTCCCAGGTCTAGATCTTGCTCTCTTAGCAGTCTTTCCCTTAGACCATTATCTCGAATACCACACACCAGTCTGTCTTTTATCAGCGAGTCTGTGAGTCCCCCAAATTCATACGATTTGCTCCGGTTTCTCAGTTCAGTCACATACTGATCAATAGTCTCGCCGATTTTCTGTACACGTGAAAAATTTGTGCCTCTCAAAGGTCACGTTGCGTTTAGGTATGCAGTAGGCCTCAAACTGTTCCATTATTTTATCTAGCTTCATTTTGTCTCCATCAACAGCGAATGTGAAGTTATTATACACCTCCAGCGCTTCATCACCCACGACATGCAAGAACAGTGACGATTTGTTTATTACTTTTCTTGTCAGCTCCGATTGCCGCTAAATACAACTCTAAACGTTGTTTGAACCTTCTCCAATTTTCAGCCACATTACCTGTTAATTGAAGCGTCGCCGGTGGGTGTAAACCTTCCATTTTTCACTTCGTTAGCTATTCTGTAATGGTAAGCAACGATGTTCTCTTTTGGCTTGCTAATTTGTGGAGAGCTGATTTCGCTTACTTGCCACAACTGCTTTCACTGTCCCATCAAGTTGCTAACTTCAGATTTTTTCTCTTTCAGCCACTTCTGACATCATGTTTTGATTTCTTTTTGGGTTCAATAAAGACTCATTTCTGAAAGAGAATGTTGTTTAATCTAAAGTCTTGTTCAAGACTTTCTACAGCTTTTTACAGAACACACTATGCTGTGATGCATCTAGAATGAAACTGAAAGTAAAACTCCTCTGGACTGCTTGTCTCTCACATGACCTCTGCTGGTCAGGCACAAGTAATCAAAAACACAGACAAATATGCTGTAAGGCATAAGTAATCAAACACAGACAAATATCATCACTATTTGCTGATATCATTACACCGGAGGGCTGTGGGCACCCATGGGACAGTACTACCAGCATGAATTGACACCTTTAGAAGATGGGAGGAAAGAAAAATCAATAACCAAATCCTGTTCATTTTTACTGAATCTTCTGGGTGACTGGTTTTAGCTAAGCCAGCGAAGTTACTTTGGGGTTGCTGCTGGCTACATGACAGCCAGTAGCCCGGGCAACCAAATAAACCCAATATAAAAACAGCTCAAGCCACATTTCAGGACCTATGTACATAATCTAGGCTGACACTTTAGTGCAGTACTGAGGGAGTGCTGCATTATCAGAGATGCTGTCTTTTGGATAGGACATTAAACTGAAATCCTGTGTGCTCTGCTCCAGTGGTTCATTATTGGTGAGATTATGGGTAGGCAACAGACAGTTTTCAGATATATGTTGATGACACCCAGCTCTAGCTCTCCATCTCCTCCCTTAACTCATCTCTGTGGTGTTAGACTGTCTGTCTGACAATTGAATGAGGGAAACTAGTTTACTGTTTAATTGCCTTTTCCACTCATAGCAACATAGGGACAGGAGTAGGCCATTCAGCCCCTAGAGGCTGTTCTGCCATTCTATTAGATCATGGCTGATCAATACCTGAACTCCATTTACCTGTCTTGCTCCATATGTCTGGATACCCTTACCTAACAAAAATCTAGCAATCTCAGTCTTGAAAGCTCCAATTGTCCTACCATGCACTGCCTTTTGGAGGAGTGAGTCTCAGATTTCCACTACCCTCTGTATGAAGAATTGTTTCCTTGTTTAACTCCTAAATTGCCTACCTCTAATTTTAAGATTATGCCCCCCTGTTCTGGATTCCCCCATCAGAGGAAATAGTTTCTCTGTATTTACCCTCCTGAATCCCTTTATTACTTGAAATCCCTTTGCATACGCATATAGCGGCCTAACACCTATTTCAGGCCCTGTTTATAAAATTTGTCAGCAACTGACCGGATGGAGCATGCGCCATGCATTGGTGCTTGGCAACCAAACGAGCAGTCCTTAAAGGGACCATTGGAGACTGCTTCTCGAAAGGCAAGTTTTACATTTTTGTACTTAACTTATTGTGGAGCTGGGAGGAGCAGAAGTGTTCCTCCTGGCTCCATATTAAATCTGCAGGCTGCTTTAGAGAAGCACTCGCCTGATCGCCGCCCCCCCGCTTTCAGGACTCTGCTTACAGCCTTGGCCAGCGTCCGAACTGGCTGATCTTCATTCTTCCCGGGAACGGCGAGCTGCCTCTGGGCCACAACTGCGCCTGCAGCTCGCTGGGAATAAACAAATGAGGCCGGCGGACCAATTTTGCGTGGTCTTGCCACCATTTGTATTAGGTATCAGCATATGCCTCAGTTTGGGTGCAATCCAATTTCTAGGCCGTTGTGTTTGAATTTTTAAAGTTATACATAAGCCAAATTAAAACAAAATAAAAACCTGTCCATAGGCAAAGATTTCCTCTGTGTTGGGTGTATCAAAGACGTAACCTATTATTTTTAAGTGTGTTTTTGATTTTCCTGCATTTAGCGCTCAGAGGAAATTTCCCTCCAGGAGGTGATTGGCCTCTTTTTCAGAGATTGGGCCCTCTTGGCATCTCCAAGGTGTGGTGCTAAACTGTGATGTGTCTCCACCCAGAGATTGTGATGTGACTTCATCCAGAGATGACTGCTCCAATAATTCTTTGCTAACCATTGAAGTCGCTTTTAAGTTTAAAAAAAAGAATAATTTAATGAGTGATTATTTTAAAGATTATATACACGGTGTATATTTGAGATGAACTCTCAAAAATGAGATGATTGATGGTGCCTTTTCTTGGCATATTCCTTTAAGGCGCAGGAGTGTTTGTGATGTTGGTTTTCTTAGTTGGATGGGTAACCAGAATTTGGTTCATAGAAGATACTTTCAGTTAAAGAATGAAGACTACTACTTCTGAAATTCAACCTAGAACATATCATGGTAAACAAAATACTTGGTTTAAAATGTAAGCAGCACAAGTTGAATCAAACACTTTGTTAATTAAAAAGAACACATTAAAAAATTTAAAAGAATACACGGTGAAGAGGCAGTGGAATATGAATCCCATTGAGTGGGCTGAACTGTCAACTCATGGACAACGAAGTTGCACCTCAAGGATTCCAATCTTGTATTTAGTTTATAGGAGGTGTTGTTCAAATTGAAATTTTAAAAGCGAGTTGTAAATTTTAAATGGTAACAGAATCTGTGAAGATCACAAATGGGTTCTGCAATTTTCTTTTACTGTAGTGCAATTTATTCTCAGTTACAACATTATCACTATGAAATATAGCTGACAAGTAATTCTTCAGAAGGTTTCATCACATGGGGTACAATATAACTGTTTCCAAATACAAGAATTTAAATAAATAAAGCCTTCGCCAACCCACAAGGTTAAGTATTTGACCTCACATCATCAAGATGAAGAACATAACCTTATGGACATCCAATAAATCCATTGAAGGGATCAAGAAGGCACATCATGAAACAAGTTAAGTTGACTTGTAGGCGAGCATGGATGAAACCCAAGACCGAAGGGTGCTCAGGAATATGCTTGTTGTTTCATCTTCCCTGACCTGGGTTATGGCTAGTTAGATAAATGTTAACCCCGTTGAGCAAAATCTTGTAAAAACGACCACAAGATTCTGTTGGAGGCTGTAGTTCAGCTTGTCAAGTGTTAGGAGTTCCAATAAGTTTTCAACAGAGAATTTTTGGCAAGTTCCACTAAGCAAGTTTTTTTGAGGATTGGCTGCCCATTATTACAGTGACTAAGGTGACGTCAGGGAAAAAGAGAAATAAGTCAAAGCTAAAGGTACTATATCGGAATTCGTGACACATTCGCAACAAAATAGATGAATTAATAGCACAGATAGAGATGAATTAATAGCACAGATAGAAATGAACAGGTTTGATCTAATAGCCATAACGGAGACGTGGTTACAAAGTGACCAAGGTTGGGAACTAAATATTCCAGGATACATAACTTTTAGAAGGGATAGGCAAAGTGGAAAAGGAGGAAGGGTAGCCCTGATAATAAAGGATGGGATAAAGAATCTTAGTAGAGAAAGGATCTTAGCTCTGAAAATCAAGAAGTATAATCAGTTTGGGTGGAGTTATGAAACAGTAAGAGGCAGTAAACATTGGTGGGAGTTGTTTATAGGCCTCCAAACAGTAGTTGTAATGTAGGGCAGAACATAAATCAGGAAATTAGTGGTGCGTGCAACAAGGGTAATATAGTAATCATGGCGGACTTTAATCTACATATAGACTGGGCAAACCAAATAGGTAGGAAGAGGGATGAGGTCCTGCAGCAAGAATTTAGGGAGCTAGGTAGCAGATTAAAGAGTAGGACCTCAAAGGCTGTAATCTCTGGATTACTCCCGGTGCCACGTGCTAGTGAGTATAGGAATAGGAGGATAGAGCAGATGAATGCGTGGCTAAAGAGTTGGTGCAGGAGGGAGGGCTTTAGTTTCCTAGATCACTGGGCCTGCTTCTGGGGAAGGTGGGACTTGTACAAGTCGGACGGGTTGCACCTGAACCAGAGTGGGACAAATATCCTTGCGGGGAGGTTTGCTAGCACTGTTCGGGGGGGTTTAAACTAAAATGGCAGGGGGTTGGGAACCTGAGCAGGGAGACAGAGGAAAGGAAAACAGGGATAAAAGCAAAAGATAGGAAGGAGAAAAACAAAAGTGGCAGTCAGAGAAATCAACGGTTTAAATCAAACGTGGCCACAGTAAATAATAATTCTAATAGGTCTAAGAGCGTTAAAAAAACAAGCCTGAAGGCTTTGTGTCTTAATGCGAGGAGCATTTGTAATAAGGTGGATGAATTGGCTGTGTAAATAGAGGTAAACGAATATGATTTGGTTGGGATTACGGAAACGTGGCTCAAGGATGGCCAAGACTGGGAACTCAACATCCAGGGGTATTCGATATGCAGGAAAGATAGGCAAAAAGTAAAGGGAGGTGGGGTAGCATTACTGGTTAAAGAAGGGATTAATACAATTGTAATGAAGGATATTAGCTCTGATGATGTGGAATCTGTATGGGTAGAATTGAGAAATACTAAGGGGAAAAAAACATTAGTGGGAGTGGTATATAGACCTCCAAACAGTAAGGTGGAGGTTGGGGATGGCATTAAAAGGGAAATTAAAGAAGCGTGCAATAAGGGCACAGCAGTCATCATGGGTGACTTTAATCTACATATAGATTGGGCCAACCAAATTAGTAATAATACTGTGGAGGAGGAATTCCTGGAGTGTTTACGGAATGGTTTCCTGGACCAATATGTCGAGGAACCAACCAGAGATCAGGCCATCTTAGACTGGGTATTATGTAACGAGAAAGGATTAATTAGCAATCGTGTTGTACGAGGCCCCTTGGGTCGGAGCGATCATAATATGATCAAATTCTTCATTAAGATGGAGAATGAAGTAGTTGACTCAGAGACAAGGGTCCTCAATTTAAATAAAGGAAACTATGATGGTCTGAGGAGCGAGTTGGGTAGGATTGATTGGGGAATGGCACTCAAAGGGTTGACGGTGGATAGGCAATGGCAAACATTCAAAGACCGAATGGATGAGCTACAGAATTTGTTCATCCCAGTTTGGCATAAAAATAAAACAAAAAAGGTGAATCAACCGTGGCTAACAAGGGAAATTAGGGATAGCATAAGATCCAAGGAGAGGACATATAAATTGGCCAGAAAAAGCAGTAAACCTGAGGATTGGGAGCAGTTTAGGAGTCAACAAAGGAGGACAAAGGGATTAATTAAGAAAGGGAAATAGAATACGAGAGTAAGCTAGCAGGGAACATAAAAACTGACTGTAAAAGCTTTTATAGATATGTGAAGAGAAAGTGATTGGTGAAGTCAAGCATAGGTTCCTTACAGTCAGAATCAGGGGAATTTATAATGGGAAACAAGGAAATGGCAGACCAACTAAATACATACTTTGGCTCTGTCTTCACAAAGGAAGAGACAAATAACCTCCCAGAGATGTCGGGGAACATAGGGTCTGATTAAAGGGAGGAACTGAAAGAAATCAGTATTTGTAGGGAAATGGTGTTAGGAAAATTGATGGGACTGAAGGCTGATAAATCCCCAGGGCCTGATGGTTTACATCCCAGGGTACTTAAGGAAGTGGCACTAGAGATAGTAGATGCATTGCTGGTCATCTTCCAGAACTCGATAGACTCTGGAATGGTACCCATGGATTGGAGGGTAGCTAATGTTACCCCACTATTCAAAAAAGGTGGTAGAGAAAGAGCGGGGAATTATAGACCGGTAAGCCTGACATCGGTAGTGGGGAAAATGCTAGAGTCTATTATAAAAGATGTAATAGCAGAGCACTTGGAAAGCAGTGACAGGATCGGACAAAGTCAACATGGATTTACAAAAGGTAAATCATGCTTGACTAATCTACTGGAATTTTTTGAGGATGTAACTGGTAAAATAGATAAGGCAGAACCAGTGGATGTGGTGTATTTGGACTTTCAGAAGGCTTTCGATAAGGTCCCACACAAGAGATTAGCGTGCAAAATTAAGGCACACGGGATTGGGGGCAAGGTATTGACTTGGATAGAGAACTGGTTGGCGGACAGAAAGCAAAGAGTTGGAATAAACGGGTTGTTTTCCGAGTGGCAGGCAGTGACTAGTGGGGTACCGCAAGGATCGGTCCTAGGACCCCAGCTGTTCACAATATATATTAATGATCTGGACGAGGGAATTGGATGTAATATCTCCAAATTTGCAGATGACACAAAGCTGGGTGGGAGGGTAAGCTGTGAGGAGGATGTCATGAAATTCCAGTACGATTTGGACAGGTTGGGTGATTGGGCAGAAACATGGCAAATGCACTATAATGTGGATAAATGTGAGGTTATCCACTTTGGCGGCACAAACAGGAAGGCAGATTATTATTTGAATGGCAATAGATTGGGAGAAGGGGAAGTGCAAAGAGACCTGGGTGTCCTTGTGCACCAATCGCTGAAGGTAAGCATGCAGGTGCAGCAGACGGTTAAGAAGGCAAATGGTATGTTGGCCTTCGTAGCAAGAGGGTTCGAGTACAGGAACAAGGATGTCTTGCTACAGTTGTACAGGGCCTTGGTGAGACCACACCTTGAGTATTGTGTGCAGTTTTGGTTACCTTACCTGAGGAAGGATGTTCTTGCCATGGAGCGAGTGCAGCGAAGATTCACCAGGCTGATACCTGGGATGGCAGGAATGACGTATGAGGAGAAATTGTGTCGATTGGGCTTATACTCACTGGAGTTTAGAAGATTGAGAGGGGATCTCATCGAAACCTATAAAATTCTGTCAGGTCTGGACAGACTAGATGCAGGAAGGATGTTTCTGATGGTCGGGGAGTCCAGAACCAGGGGTCATAGTCTAAGGATAATGGGTAAGCCATTTAGGACTGAAATGAGGAGGAATTTCTTCACCCAGAGAGTGGTGAACCTGTGGAATTCTCTGCCACAGAGGGCGGTGGAGGCCAGTTCATTAAATATATTCAAGAAAGAGTTGGATATATTTCTTGAGGCTAAAGGGATCAAGGGATATGGGGAGAAGGCAGGGACAGGGTACTGAATTTGGATGATCAGCCATGATCTCATTGAATGGCGGAGCAGGCTCAAAGGGCCGAATGGCCTACTCCTGCTCCTATCTTCTATGTTTCTATGTAATAGTGTGGAGGACAAATTCATGGAATGCATACAAGATAGTTTTCTAGATCAGTATGTTGAGGAACCAACTAGGGAATGCAATGAGAAAGGGTTAATTTATAACCTTGGAAGAAAGGGGCCTTTAGGGAAGAGTGACCATAATATGATAGAATTTTACATTGAGTTTGAAAGTGATTTAGCTAAATCCGAAACTAGGGTCATAAATCTAAACAAAGCAAACTATGTAGGTAGGAGGGGCGAGTTGGCCAAGGTAGATTGGTAAACTACATAAAAAGGTATGATGGTAGACAAGCAATGGCTAGCATTTAAAGAATTAATACATAATTTACAACAAATATACTTTCCTTTAAAGCACAAAAACCCCACAGGAAAAGTGATCAAACCATGGCTAATAAGAGAAGTTAAAAATATTATTAGATCAAAGGAAGAGGCTTATAATGTTGCCAAACAGAGTAGTAAGCCTGAGGATTGGGAGGATTTTAGAATTCAGCAAAGGAGGACCAAGAAATTGACAAAGGAAAGAGAAAAAAAGAATATGCGAGTAAGTTAGCAAGAGACATAAAAACAGATTGTAAACATTTCTATAGGTATGTAAATAGGAAGAGAATAGTGAAAGTAAATGTGGGCCCATTAGAGGCAGAGACAGGAGAAATTATAATGAGCAATAAAAAATGACAGAGACATTAAACAAAAACTTTGGGCTGGATTTTACCAACCTCGCTGGGTCCATGGCGGGCAATGTCGGTGGCGGGTCCCAGCCTCACTACTGGCTCCAGCCCGCTGTCCAAAATGATTTTCCCCCGATTAGACTTGTTAAGCACACCCAGCGTGTTTGCCGGCCAATTGAAGGAAGCGGGTCTGATGACGTCATTTGATGACGTGTCATCTGCCGGTTTTCTTAAAGGGACCATGGGCAAATTGATTTTGACAGTTGTGCTGTCAAAGTTCTGCAGCATTGAGGTGCTGCAAACACTGACAAGCACTGCACAGAGGTGCACAGCTGCACTCATGACTCCCTCCATATGCTTATGGAGGGAGTCACAGCACACATGGAGGTTCTCTTCCCTTCCAATGGGCGGAAGAGGCCTCCCCAGGAGACCAACACAGCCTGGTTGCACATTGCACAGGAGGATACAAGCAGGGATGTCATCAGGACGACCAGGCTGCAGTGGTGCAAACCTTTCAATGATCTCAGTAGATCACAAAACGTTACTGCAAAGTCACACTCAACCTCATCCTGCTGTTCCACTCATCACATCCCCATCACTCTGCCTTCCCTACCCTACTCCTGCACATCCTTACTCACACCAACTTACCTTGCACCTCTACCCATCCCTCTCTATCTACATTATCACTTCCCCATCACACCAGACAGCCCTCACACTCACCCTTATCCTAGTGCAATCATATCAACTAACAACACACAAGGGTGTTTTATGCAATGTTCATGTAAAGTTTCTGTTAATGTGCTGTCAAACATTGAAACCTTTACTTTGAACACTTTGCATTCTTGGACAGATTTGTGCTCACCTTTGGAAGTGGCTTAGTGAGTTGCAGTGAATGGTGAGACATAATGGTACCCCCCCCCCCCCACAATGGTCATGAGTGTGAAAGGAATGGCTTGGCAATGTAGGGATGCTTTATGGTGTTGGTGTGGAGTGGTGCCAACCTGGCACATCATGTGGCAACGAGGGTGTACAGCATCAAGTGAAGTAAATCAGGCCATGCTGAGGCCATCCCTGGCCTCCCGGCTAGCAATGTGGCTGGGTGCTGATGCCCTGTGTCCTGTGCAGCATCAGTTGATTGCGGAGAGGGTTGGTGTTGTTGTTGGTGCTGCTGGTTTGCCTGGTGCTGCTGGTGTTGGGGCAGATCGTGGTGGGATTCTGAGGACCAAGGTGAGATAGTTTCAAGGGCACCAATGCTGATGGAATAAATGGCAGGTGAACTTGAGATGACAGAGGCAATCTGTCAATGGTGAGAGAGGTTGTTCCAATGAGGTGACACTGGATAGAGAGTTTACTCCAAACACTTGCTACCTGCATAAAGCTCAATTTGTCTTCCAAATGCAGTAAGCAACAGCTTCTGAGCTTGGAAAGTGAACAGCTGTGAGATGGGAGCTTTTATAGCACATTTCAAGCTGTCAAGTAATAAGATGATTCATCTCCTGCCCTGCTTACCTGACGTGATCCCTGAGCAGCGTGGACCCCGTGGGCGACCTTGTAAACTCAGAGCTGAAAATATTTTTAATGCTCATAATGACCTTAATTGCCTTCCCTGTCGCTGCATGTTGGGTCTGCTCAGCACTGACAGATCCGACATGTGGGAAAGGCATGTGGCAGCAGGTTGACAGCCAGGTCCTGACCTGCTGTCAAAAAATGTTTTTTCCCTACCCGATCCGCTGTGAAGGAATAAGCAATATACCTATTCAGAAAAATACACCATTCTATAAAAGAATCCTGACTTTATTAAAACAAGACTTACCAGGTTTGAAAATCTAAAAGCCTCAACAATGGAAAAGCTGTGAACAGCATACAGGCTATTGAGAAAAGATAAGTTGTTGACACTGAATCAATAGCCTTATTGAAACAGGAGGTTGGAGGTTCCTGAAAGAACACAATGGTACACCCAGTTAAGGTGTTTTAAAGTATACTTTGTAAACAAACACAGAAAATTAAAGAAACATATGCCTTCGTAAAAGTAACATAAAATGAAACATGGAGACACGAACCAGTGTTACAACCAGTTGAGGTAACTAAGAAGACAATGGTGCACCCGGTTGAGGTGTTCTTAATTTACACTTTGGAAAGAGACACAAACAGAAGACTTTGGTAAGAATGACATCAAATAGATGCATCTGCTCCACACCGTTTTTTATGATAAGCTTTGAGCACCTAAAGGTAGAGACAGGAATCTGTAATGCTACCAGCTGATCTGACTGTAAAGGATACAGAAGTCAGCAGAAAAATGACTAGAGATAATTAGCTTATATCAGCAGAAAATTTCAAAGGACATACCACTGAAAAAGGGTATAAAAATTGGACTTTCAAATGGGAAGACAGATTCGCTTGAAGGGGCAAAGTGATTCTCAGCTTCAGAGGCAAGATCTGTAAGTCTACAACTTTGAGTCTTGGGGATCAACGGTATTGTATTTGATTTTGGTGGATATCCTGGAATAAGAACATAAGAACATAAGAAATAGGAGCAGGAGTAGGCCAATCGGCCCCTCGAGCCTGCTCCACCATTCAATAAGATCATGGCTGATCTGATCCTAACCGCCAATCTACTATCACAGAACCATCTCCTGAATCTAACAGAATTAGACACACGAAATAGGAGCAGGATCAGGCTACACGGCCCCTGGGCCCGCTCCGCTACCCACAGGGCCATGTCCGGTCCGAACCTAGACTCATGTCCAAATTCTTGCCCGCTCCCCGTAACCCTTAATTCCCTTTACTTCTAGGAAACTGTCTATTTCTGTTTTAAATTTATGTAATGATGTAGCTTCTACAGCTTTTTGGGGTAGCATATTCCATGGACCTACCACCCTCTGAGTGAAGTAGTTCCTCCTCATCTCAGTTTTGAAAGAGCAGCCCCTTATTCTAAGACTATGCCCCCTAGTTCTAGTTTCACCCATCATCGGGAACATCCTCCCCGCATCCACCCGATCCAACCCCTTCACAATCTTATATGTTTCAATAAGATCGCCTCTCATTCTTCTGAACTCCAGTGAGTAGAGTCCCAATCTACTCAACCTCTCCTCATATGCCCATCCCCTCATCCCCGGGATTAACCGAGTGAACCTTCTTTGTACTGACTCGAGAGCAAGTATGTCTTTTCTTAAGTATGGACACCAAAACTGTATGCAGTATTCCAGGTGCGGTCTCACCAATACCTTGTACAACTGAAGCAATACCTCCCTATTTTTATATTCTATCCCCCTAGCAATGAAAGCCAACATTCCATTGGCCTTCTTAATCACTTGCTGCACCTGCATACTAACCTTTTGAGTTTCGTGCACCAGGGCCCCCAGATCCCTTTGTACTTCAGTACTTTCCAGTTTCTTGCCATTAAGATAATAACTTGCTCTACGATTTTTCCTGCCAAAGTGCATAACCTCACACTTTCCAGTATTGTATTCCATCTGCCAAATCTCTGCCCACTTACTTAGCCTGTCTATGTCCCCTTGCAGGTTTTTTATGTCCTCCTCACTCACTACTTTCCGTCCCATCTTTGTATCATCTGCAAACTTTGATATGTTACACTCGGTCCCCTCCTCCAAATCGTTAATATAGATTGTAAAGAGTTGGGGACCCAGCACTGACCCCTGCGGAACACCACTAGTTACTGATTGCCAGTCTGAGAATGAACCATTTATCCCAACTCTCTGCCTTCTGTTAGATAGCCAATCCTCTGTCCATGCCAGAATATTACCCCCAATCCCGTGATTTTTTATCTTAAGCAATAATCTTTTGTGTGGCACCTTGTCAAATGCCTTTTGGAAGTCTAAATACACTATGTCCACTGGTTCCCCTTTATCCACCCTATATGTTACTTCCTCAAAGAACTCCAGCAAATTTGTCAAACATGACTTCCCCTTCATAAAACCATGCTGACTTTGTCCTATTAAATTATGATTATCCAAATGTCCTGTTACTGTCTCCTTAATAATGGACTCCAAAATTTTACCTACCACAGATGTTAGGCTAACCGGTCTATAGTTTCCAGCCTTCTGTCTACTGCCCTTTTTAAATAAGGATGTTACATTAGCAGTTTTCCAGTCTGCCGGGACCTTTGCTGAGTCCAGGGAGTTTTGGAAAATTATTACTAATGCATCCACAATCCCTACCGCCACTTTCCTCAAGACCCTAGGATGTAAGCCATCAGGTCCAGGTGATTTATCCGCCTTGAGTCCCATTATTTTACCGAGTACCACTTCCTTAGTGATTTTGATCGTGTTTAGCTCCTCCCCCCCTATAGCCCTCTGTTTGTCCAGTGTTGGGATATTCTTAGTGTCTTCTACTGTGAAGACTGAAAGAAAATATTCATTCAGTGTTTTTGCCATCTCCATATTTCCCACCATTAATTTCCCGGTCTCATCCTCTAAGGGACCAACATTTACTTTAGCCACCCTTTTTCTTTTTATACAACTATAAAAACTCTTACTATCTGTTTTTATATTTTTTGCTAATTTACTTTCATAATCTATCTTCCCTTTCTTAATCAATCTTTTTGTTATTTTTTGCTGTCTTTTAAAGTTTTCCCAATCCTCTATCCTCCCACTAGATTTGGCTACCTTATATGCCCTTGTTTTTAGTCGAATACTATCCTTAATTTCTTTACTTAGCCACGGATGGCTGTCTTTTCTTTTACACCCTTTTCTTCTCAGTGGAATATATTTTTTTTGGAAGTTGTAAAATAATCCTTAAATGTACACCACTGATCATGTATCGTCTTACCCTTTAATCTATTTTCCCAATCCACTCCACTCAATTCCACTCTCATACCTTCATAGTCTCCTTTATTCAAGCTTAGCACGCTTGTTTGAGATCCAACCTTCTCACCCTCTAATTGAATAAGGAATTTGTACTGTATGTGCCTTTAAGAGCCCCCTGCGTACTGTAATGCTGGTAATGGCCACTCAGGCTATATAAGCCTGTATATTGTGTTGTATCAGTTAGTTCACCTCCAGACTTTGTTCAGTAAACACCTGTGAAACCAACTCCTGCCTTCAGTGTCTCTATTAACACACGGATAGAACAGTGGCGACGAATTGGAAATGGACTTACCTGCAACTCGGCAGCACCTCAAGGACATCGATTCCTCAGACGTCCATAGTCGAAGAAAAGCAAGAAAAAAAACTCTGGTTTCACCAGCTAGCCGAGCTGGTGGCAGGTACTGCAATAATCCTTCCTGGGTGGGCTGGGGCTCCATCGGCTGGCTCTGCGGCGAGGCCAAGCAGCAAAGGTGGAGGCAAGCAGAAACAGACGGGGGGGAGCACTCGGGAGACGGCCGGCGCTGCAAATCAGGTCGGCGTTCGGACCTAGCAGAGGGGGGGAAAAGTCCCAGAGAGTCCGGCGGGAACGAGTCTCCACCTGTAAATAAATTAAAAAAAAAAAAAAAACGCTGAAAACAGCATTGTCAGCAGCAGCAGCGGCGGGCAAGCGCCATATCTTTTCTGCAGGAAAGAAAGAAAAACGCAGGAAGCGCCATTTTTTTTCCAGGATGCCTAAGGCTGGCAATATTGATGCTTTTGATAATGATATAGAGGATTGGACCACATATGTGGAAAGAGTGGAGGTATATTGCACAGCAAATGGAATAGAAAATGATAAAAAGGCGTCAGTACTTCTAAATCTAATGGGCGCAAAGACATACGGGCTGTTACGAAACTTAATCGCTCCAGCCAAACCAAAGGACAAGAATTTTAAGGAAATTGTTGATACCCTACAGGAGCACTTAAACCCAACACCGCTGCTGATAGCGGAATGATTCAAATTCTTCAAGAGGAATCAGCACAAGAATGAAAGTAACGCTGATTACCTCACCGAAGTAAGAAAGCTATCAAAGCACTGCCAATTCGGGGCAGGACTGGCAGATTCTCTTCGAGACAAATTCGTCTGCGGTCTCCTAAGTGAAGGAACACAGAAAAGGCTGCTTTCTGAGAAAGATTTGACACTGGACAAGGCTTACAAATTCGTCTGCGGTCTCCTAAGTGAAGGAACACAGAAAAGGCTGCTTTCTGAGAAAGATTTGACACTGGACAAGGCTTTCAGTATGGCTGTATCATATGAAGCAGCCGCAAGAGGAGCTGCAGAGATACAGCAAAAGACACAAGACTTCGGCACCCATGAAATGACACAGGGTTTCGAGAGATGTTATCGCTGTGGCAGATCCACCCATGACCAGAGGGACTGCTGGTTCAAGGACAAAGCATGCAGGCAATGCGGAAAGATTGGACACATTGCACGGGTATGCCGATATGGACAAAAAAAATCCACGGACAGGAAAAAAAAAATCAATAAAGAAAAGTACAGAAAGGTACAAATGATGACGGACAGTAGCTCCGAAGACCAAAAGAGCAATAGCGACTCCGGAAACAAGAGACTAAGCTGTCTCAAATTACATAATGTAATTGCCAAAGAAGATTACCAGACCATTTAGGTTACCCTCACGAAAGCAGGGTCCCCAGTTAAAATGGAGCTAGATACAGGATCAGCTCTGACCGTCATAAATCGACGGGATTACGAGCGGCTATTTCCGCATATACCTTTAAAAGACACATCCATTATCTTGAAAACATATACGGGGCAGAAAGTATACCCCAAAGGAAAAATAAGGGTGCCTGTTGTATACAACGGCAAGGAAATACAGAAGTTGTATTTATACGTTCTACAAGATAGTGGTCCACCGCTGTTGGGACGTGAATGGATCAGGAAGATACGTTTAGACTGGCACTCCATTCAGGCACTGACGGTGACCAGTAAGAAAAAAAATGATGATGACGTCATACCTGAACGATTAAAAGACATCTTGGCCAACGCCAAGGAAGTGTTTCAAGAGAAACTAGGAACCTTGAAAGGCATCACCGCCTCAATAAAAGTGGAAGATGCGTCAATTCCCAAGTTTTTTAAGGCAAGGCCGGTGCCATACGCAATTCGTCCAGCAGTCGAGGCAGAGCTAGAGAATTTGGAAAAGGCAGGCGTATTATCCAAGATAGATTGGAGCGAGTGGGCAACACCCATCCTCCCAGTCATGAAGAAAACATTGAATAATGATAAATCTGAAGAACAGAGAAAAATTCGCATCTGTGGAGACTTCAAGGTGACTGTAAACCCGGTCCTTCACACGGTACAGTATCCTCTTCCGAGGATAGAAGATATTTTCGTCTCACTATCCGGAGGGAAATGTTTCACCAAAATTGACTTGGCACAGGCATATCTACAGATGGAGGTTTAAGAGGCCTCTAGAAAGTATCTCACAATAAATACACACAAAGGCCTGTACCAGTACAATCGACTGGATTTCGGAGTAGCATCAGCTCCAGCTATCTGGCAAAGAGCTATGGAGCAAGTCCTCCAAGGGATTCCGGGGACTCAATGCTACCTGGACGACATCCTTGTAACAGGAGAAAACGACAACGAGCACCTTGCCAATTTGGAGCAGGTGCTCACTAGGCTGAGAGAACGGGGCCTACGAGCAAATCGCCCCAAGTGCGAATTTTTCCAGAAACAAATATCATATTGTGGCCACATAATTAATAAGGAAGGGTTGCATAAGTCACCTGAAAAAATTGAAGCGGTCATAAAAGCCCCAGCACCTGAAAATGTTTCACAATTAAGGTCGTTCCTGGGATTGATAAATTACTATCATAAATTTTTACCGAACTTATCAACTCTTCTGCACCCTCTTAATGAACTGCTACAAACAGGAGTAATTTGGAAATGGAGCGAAGACTGTAAACGTGCCTTCCATAAATGCAAAGACTTAATCACGTCCAAGGAAGTTTTGGCTCATTACAACCCATCACTGCCAATCAGACTGGCGAGCGATGCATCCCCTTACGGCATAGGAGCGGTATTATCGCATAGATTCCCTGATGGCTCGGAATGGCCGATAGCTTTTGCGTCACGCTCATTGAACTCAGCTGAGCGTAACTATGCCCAAATCGACAGGGAAGCACTCAGCCTGGTATGGGGAGTGAAGAAATTCAACCATTACCTACACGGACAAAAATTTACCTTGTTGACTGACCATCAACCCCTCATCTCCATATTCAACCCTAAAAAGGGTGTTCCCATTATGACAGCGCAAAGGCTACAGAGGTGGTCCCTTTTTCTAGGGGCACACCAATATGACATAGAATACAAAGGATCAAAACAGCATGGGAATGCTGACGGTTTATCGCGCCTACCGTTGCCAACGGTAGAAGAGGCACCTACAGTAGACCCAGTGGAGATGTTCCACTCTACCATAGTCGAATGTCTACCAGTAACAAATTCTGCCATTGAAAGGGAAACGAGAAATGACCCGACTCTCTCACGAGTCTACGATTTAACAGTGAAGGGATGGCCAGCACATGGCGAACCACTGTTGCCAGCATTCTCGCAAAGAAGAGAACAGCTGTCAGTGTGCCGAGGAACCTTGATGTGTGGATCCAGAGTGGTGATTCCACCCAAACTCCAGGATAAAGTGCTAAAGGAGCTTCACGAGGGGCATCTGGGTGGAGTGAAAATGAAGAACCTAGCCAGGGCGTTTGTATGGTGGCCAGGTATCGATGGAGACATCGAAGAAATGACCAAGAGCTGCCTAGGATGCCAGAAGGTCCAAAACGCTCCACCACAAGCCCCTCTACATCCATGGGAGTGGCCCTCATCTCCATGGCAAAGGGTACACATCGACTTTGCTGGTCCATTTATGGACTCAATGTTCTTAATCGTGGTTGATGCACACTCCAAGTGGCCGGAGGTAATAAAGATGTCCTCCACCACCACGGAAAAAACCATCACAGTATTAAGGACCATATTTGCCAGGAATGGGCTGCCTGAACAGATCTGTTCTGATAATGGACCGCAATTTGTGTCCGAAGAATTCAGGAAGTTCTTAAAAAACAATGGGGTTAAGCACTACACATCCGCCCCATACCATCCCGCCACCAATGGATTGGCTGAAAGGTTTGTCCAGACCTTCAAGAAGGCCATAAAGGCCATGGGTAATGAAGACATAAAACTTCAGCATAAGGTAGATAACTTCTTGTTTGCATACAGGAATGCAACACATATGGTTACAAACCAAACTCCCGCCATGATGTTCTTCAATAGAAGCCTAAGATGCCGGCTGGATTTGATCGAGCCAAACATCAGAAGGGACGTGGAGAACCGGCAATTTCAAGGCATGACTGAAAGGCCAACTAGAACCTTCCAGATAGGTCAACAAGTTTTGGCCCGGGGCTACCGTACCGAGAAATGGCAGCCTGGAACTATTTGCACATGACTAGGACCGCTGATGTATACCGTGGACATTGGAGAAAGCATAATAAGGCGCCATGCTGACCAGATCATAGAGTCATCCAAAAAGGGACAACCTACACCACAACTCTATATGCCTAATGATGAAGTAGAGATACCCATAGTATCTACCTCCGATCCGGTGATACTGGAACCAGATGAACCCGACACTGGCATTCAAGCCGAATCAGCCTTGCCAAAAGAACCTACTACACCACCAGAAACTACTACACCACCGAGGCGTTATCCGGACCGAGTCAGGAAGCCTCCAGAGAGACTGACTTATAATTGATTAACTGCAGCAATGTGTAGATTATTGTTCTTGTAACATGTAATTAATGATTACTTAAAATATTATGTACTGGTTGGCTAAGAGGGGAGGAATTGTAGTGTATGTGCCTTTAAGAGCCCCCTGTGTACTGTAATGCCGGTAATGGCCACTCGGGCTATATAAGCCTGTATATTGTGTTGTATCAGTTAGTTCACCTCCAGACTTTGTTCAGTAAACACCTGTGAAACCAACTCCTGCCTTCAGTGTCTCTATTAACACACGGATACAACAGAATTCAACCATGTTATGGTCACTCATTCCAAGGGGATCCTTTACTAGGACATTTTTAACTAATCCTGTCTCGTTACACAGGACCAGATCTAAGGTTGCTTGGCCCCTGGTTGGTTCAGTTACATACTGCTCAAGAAACCCATCCCTAATACACTCAATGAACTCATCCTCAAGGCAGCCCTGCCCAATTTGATTTGTCCAGTTAATATGATAGTTAAAATCCCCCATAATTATAGATGGTCCCTTATTACAAGCCTCAACTATTTCCTGATTGATACTCCGTCCAACAGAGTTGCAACTGTTCGGAGGCCTATAGACTACGCCCACTAGTGTTTTTTCCCCTTATTATTCCTTATCTCCACCCAAACTGTTTCATTATCCTGGTCTTTTGACCCAATATCATTTCTCTGTATTACAGTGATTCCTTCCTTTATTAACATAGCCACCCCACCTCCCCTTCCTTCCTGCCTGTCCTTCCTGATCGTTAAATAACCTGGTATGTTTAATTCCCAGGCATTGTCACCCTGCAGCCATGTTTCTGTAATGGCCACAAGATCATACCCATATGTAGTTATTTGTGCCATTAACTCGTCTATTTTGTTACAAATGTTACGTGCATTCAGATAGAGAACTTTCAAATATGTTTTGTGACATTTAGTTCCTGCTTTTGCCCTTTTTATTACTTTACCTTTTACTCCATACCTTCTGCCCCTTCCTGACACGCTCTGGTTTTTAATTTCCCCACTGCTACCTAAGTCTATGACCTTCTCTGTTGTCATTTTTATTATTTGCTCTCTAGGAACCTCCCCCCCACTAGTTAGTTTAAAGCCCTCTCTACAGCCCTAGTTATATGATCGGCCAGGACTCTAGTCCCAGCACTGGCCAAGTGAAGCCCGTCCCAACGGAACAGCTCCCTCCCACCCCAGTACTGGTGCCAGTGTCCCAGGAAGCAAAACCCATTTCTCCCACACCAGTCTTTGAGCCACGCATTTAACTCTCTAATTTTATTTGTCATAGCCAAACTCACTCGTGGCTCAGGTAATAATCCAGAGATTATTACCCTTGAGGCTTTGTTTTTTAATTAGACCCCTAGCTGCTCATACTCCTTTAACAGAACCGGCTTCCTAGTCCTATCTACGTCGTTTGTACCAACATGGACCACGACAACTGGATCCACCCCCTCCCACTGCAAGTTTCTTTCCAGCCCAGAGGAGATGTCCTTAACCCTGGCACCGGGTAGGCAACACAGCCTTCGGGACTCTCGCTCTCAGCTGCAGAGAACTCTATCTATCCCCCTAATAATACTATCCCCTACCACTACAACATTTCTAGTTACTCCCCCCTCTTGAATGGCCCCCCGTTCCACGGTGCTGTGGCCAGGTTGCTCATCCTCCCTGCAGTCCCTGCTCCTGTCCCCACAGGGAGTAAGAACCTCGAACCTGTTGGACAAGAGCAAGGGCTGTGGCTCCTCCAGCTCTACCTCCTGGATCTCCGTACCTGCCTCACTCGTAGTCACACCGTCCTGTCCCTGACCATGGGCTACATCTGAATTAATTAACTTCATAGGTGTGACCACCTCCTGAAACACAGAGTCCAGGTACTTCTCCCCCTCCCTGATGTGTTGCAGTGTCTGAAGCTCAGACTCCAGCTCATCAACATGGAGCTGGAGTTCCTGTAGCAGCAGACACTTGTCACAGACGTAATCACCGTGAGCCTCAATGGGGTCCACCGGCTCCCACATCTAGCAACAGTAACACATCACCTGCTCCATTCTATGTAATTAATTAAATTTTTTATTGTTAGTTATGGACACCCTCTGCCCGATTTTAGATGCTAGTATCCCCTTTATTTAATTGGATTTAAATTAAATCAATCCCTCTAATTACACCAGTTAAATGGTTTACCAACAGTCACTCTGCACCAGAAAGGCCTTATTAACTACAACCCAGAGAGTTAAAGTTTGAAAAGAGCACCTAGCATCCCACTTACCCTAACTCACACTTACCCAAACTCACAGCACTCTCTGCTGACTCGCACTCAGTGCTTGCTCACACTAGCACTGGTCTTTTTATACTGTTTGTTTGTTTACAGCCAAATGAGTCACCCCTGCTGATTGGTTAGAAAACTGGTTTGCACTGCCTGCTGTGCCAATTTACTCCTACTGCAGTGTAACCTTGTTTTACTCTTCTTAAACCAACAGAATCCCAAATATTTAACTTTTCCCCTTTACTTAAACTGCTTAAGTAATCTTATCAAGAATGATTTAAAGAGAAATAACAATTAAAGAACTCTCACACTTAACCAAACTCACAGCACTCTCTGCTGACTCGCACTCAGTGCTTGCTCGCACTAGCACTGGTCTTTTTATACTGTTTGTTTGTTTACAGCCAAATGAGTCACCCCTGCTGATTGGTTAGAAAACTGGTTTGCACTGCCTGCTGTGCCAATTTACTCCTACTGCAGTGTAACCTTGTTTTACTCTTCTTAAACCAACAGAATCCCAAATATTTAACTTTTCCCCTTTACTTAAACTGCTTAAGTAATCTTATCAAGAATGATTTAAAGAGAAATAACAATTAAAGAACTCTCACACTTAACCAAACTCACAGCACTCTCTGCTGACTCGCACTCAGTGCTTGCTCGCACTAGCACTGGTCTTTTTATACTGTTTGTTTGTTTACAGCCAAATGAGTCATCCCTGCTGATTGGTTAGAAAACTGGTTTACACTGCCTGCTGTGCCAATTTACTCCTACTGCAGTGTAACCTTGTTTTACTCTTCTTAAACCAACAGAATCCCAAATATTTAACTTTTCCCTTTTACTTAAACTGCTTAAGTAATCTTATCAAGAATGATTTAAAGAGAAATAACAATTAAAGAGCTCTCACACTTACCCAAACTCACAGCACTCTCTGCTGACTCGCACTAAGAAATGTAAAAATGTAATAAAGTTAAGATTTGAGAATAAGGATCTCTGATAATAAGATTGTAAAAGCTTTTTGTATTTGGAACTGTTAATGTTGCGATTGAAATACTTACTGTAATTACATGTCGGTTCTTTAATAAATCTATATATTTTTAGAATTGTTTCACATAGTACTTCTGTATCAAACTCGCGAACTCAATCTCTGTATGCTCCTTGGTGAGGAGTTGCAGAATTCTGGGGGAGTTTTCCGGACCCTCATAATATCCGGAAGGTTACAGTCTAGCTAAACTTATTAAAAGTGCTATCTGGAGGATGGTAACATCTTCAGGTTGTTCCTTTCCTTTAGGGAGAGATAGTCTGGACCTTTAGACCCAATTAAGCATCTTTAGGATTCGGCTACCTCTAACTTTAGTTGAAAGTGAACGTCTGGAGAATATGCCAGATCCGGGGTAGCCCTAAAGGGGCTAGGACTAGTAATTATCCCTTCACCGCCACCAATCCTGCCCACTGACCCCCTAGAAAATTTCCCCCTTTTTATCTGTCAGTAGATTACACAAAAAACATTCCAGAAATAATGGGGAATCAAGGATCTAGAGAGAATGAGGAACTTAAAGAAATCAGTATAAGTAAAGACATAGTACTGGAGAAATTAATGGGACTAAGTGGCGACAAATCCCCTGGACCTGACGACCTGCATCCTAGGGTTTTAAAAGAGGTAGCTGCAGAGATAGTGGATGAACTGGTATTAATCTTCCAGAATTCCCTAGATTCTAGAACAATCCCCAAGGATTTGAAGGTAGCAAACATAACCCCGCTATTTAAGAAAGGAGGAAGAGAAAAAACAGGGAACTATAGGCCAGTTAGCCTGACATTAGTAGTAGGCAAAATGCTAGAATCTATTATTAGGAATGTGGTAACGGGACACTTAAAAAATCATAATATGATTAGGCAGAGTCAACATGGTTTTATGAAAGGGAATTTGTGTTTGACAAACCTGTTTGAGATTTTTGAAGATGTAACTAGTTAAATGGATAAGGGGGAACCAGTGGTTGTCGTGTATTTGGATTTTCAAGAAGCATTCGATAAGGTGCCACACAAGAGGTTATTACACAAAATTAGCACTCCTGGGATAGGGTGTAGTATATTAGCATGGATTGAGGATTGATTAATGGACAGAAAACAGAGAGTAGGAATAAATGGGACTTTTTCAGGTTGGCAGGCTGTAACTAGCAGGATACCGCAAGGATCAGTGCTTGGGCCTCAGCTACTTACAATCTATATTAATGACTTAGATGAAGGGGCTGAGTGTAATGTATCCAAGTTTGCTGATGATACAAAGTTAGGTAGGAAAGTAAGTTGTGAGGAGAACGCAAAGAGGCTGCAGAGAGATATAGACAGGTTGACTGAGTGGGCAAGAACATGGCAAATGGAATATAATGTGGAGAAATGTGTAGTTATCCACTTTGGTAGGAAAAACAAAAAAGCAAAATTTTTTGCATGGTGAGAGACTGGGAAATGTTGGTGTTCAGAGGGACCTGGGTGTCCTTGTACATGAATCACAGAAAGTTAACATGCAGGTAGAGCAAGCAATTAGGAAAGCAAATGGCATGTTGGCTTTTGTTACAAAGGGATTAGAGTATAAGAGTAAAGGGGGGAAAAAGTGATGCAGTAGCGTCGGGGCAAGGCTAATCCAGCGGCGCACGGCAAATCCGGTCGCCCCGTTGCGCCGCTGGTATGAGGTACCGCCGGGGACTTCAACGCCAGACAGATCATGACGTCAGTGACTGCTCACTGGCCATCCGATCTGCGAAATTGAATTTTGCCACCTACCTTAGCACCTCGACCAGACAGCGGCAGGGAGTGGAGGCGTCAAGCAGGCGGAAAATGGATCCAGGGACATTATTTCAAGGAATTATGAGTAATGAGTCCCAGCTGTCAGGTTAGTGGAGTTTCAGTGCTTTCTTGTCAGTTTGACATTGTGCAACAGTTTAATTCAGTAATCTAAAAGTTCTTCTGTATCAGGAGTGTAGTAACTAAAAAGTAGTTACTTTTATTCTTAAAAAATATCAAAGTGCTACACTTACGAACATACGAATTAGGAGCAGGAGTAGGCCACTTGGCCCCTCGAGCCTGCTCCGCCATTCAATAAGGTCATGGCTGATCTGATTACTCCACATTCCTGCCTACCCCGATAACCTTTCACCCCCTTGCTCATCAAGAATCTATCTACCTCTGCCTTAAAAATATTCAAAGACTCTGCTTCAACCGCCCTCTGAGGAAGAGAGTTCCAAAGACTCACGACCCTCTGAGAAAAAATTTCTCCTCATCTCTGTCTTAAATGGGCGACCCCTTATTTTTAAACAGTGACCCCTAGTTCTAGATTCTCCCACAAGAGGAAACATCCTCTCCACGTCCACCCTGTCAAGACCCCTCAGGATCTTATATGTTTCAATCAAGTCACCTCTTACTCTTCTAAACTCCAGCAGATACAAGCCTAGCCTGTCCAACCTTTCCTCATAAGACAACCCGCCCATTCCAGGTATTAGTCTAGTAAACCTTCTCTGAACTGCTTCCAACGCATTTACATCCTTCCTTAAATAAAGAGACCAATACTGTACACAGTACTCCAGATGTGGTCTCACCAATGCCCTGTATAACTGAAGCATAACCTCCCTACTTTTGTATTCAATTCCCCTCGCAATAAGTGATAACATTCTATTAGCTTTCCTAATTACTTGCTTTACCTGCATACTAACCTTTTTGCGAATCATGCACTTGGACACCCAGATCCCTCTGCATCTCAGAGTTCTGCAATCTATCACCATTTAGATAATATGCTTCTTTTTTATTCTTCCAGCCAAAATGGACAAATTCACATTTTCCCACATTATACTCCATTTGCCAGATCTTTGCCCACTCACTTAACCTATCTATGTCCATTTGTAGCCTCCTATGTCCTCTTGGCTTACATTAATGGGGGCTGAACTGACAGTCGACCTGGCCCTCCAGGATCTACGGTGGAGGGAGCGGAGGCAGCGAGAAAGACTGGAACATGTGGCCAGAGGGAGGAGGGTTGTCTTCAGGGCTCTCAACAGGAGGCCTTACCCTCCGAGGGTATTCTGAGAGCACATCTCCTACCATCAATTAAGCGAGGAGCAGTGTATTAGGAGGCTCCGCTTCAGCAAGGTTGTGGTCACAGAACTCTGCCACCTACTGCAACCAGACCTCCAGCCTCAGATCAGGGCGACCACGGCTCTCTCAGTGGCAGTCAAGGTCACTGTCACCCTCAATTTCTTCGCCAGCGGATCCTTCCAGTCTGCAACAGGAGACATGGCTAACATTTCACAGTTTGCCGTCCATTGCTGCATCCAGGCGGTCACAAAGGCTCTCTACAGAGGGAGAAGGGACTACATTTCCTTCCCCATCACCAGAGAGAAGCAGGACGAGCGTGCATGTGGCTTTGCCAGGATAGCAGGATTCCCCATGGTGCAGGGCACCATTGACTGCACCCACGTGGCTTTGCGGGCACCGCATAACAATCCTGAGATCTTCCGTAACCGCAAAGGCTACCACTCATTTAATGTGCAGTTGGTGTGCGACCACAGACAGCGAATCCTCAATGTGAATGCTCGCTAGCGTGGCAGCAGCCATGATGCCTTCATCCTGCGCCAGACCGGTGTGCCAGCACTCTTCCAGCCACCATGTCAAGCTCGCGGCTGGCTGGTCAGAGACAAGGGCTCTCCGCTCTTCACCTGGTTCAAGCCTCCCCTCCGCAACACCAACACTCCTGCCCAGCACTCATATAATGAGAATCATGCTGCCACCAGGAACATCATCAAGCAGACCATCGGGGTGCTCAAGCAATGGGTCCACTGCCTTGACCACTCGGGAGGAGCCCTCCGGTACTCGTCAGAGCGGGTGTCCCATTTCGTGGTGGTCTGCTGCACGCTCTACAACTTGGCTATCATGAGAGCCCAGCCCTTGCCACCAGGGATTGCGGGACCAGCTCAGGAGGAGGACGAGGGAGAGGAAGATGAGGAGGAGGAGGAACAAGAATGAGGGAGGAGGCAGCCACTCAATCGGTCTTCCGGAAGGGCGGTCAATGAGTGCCTCATAAGAACATAAGAAATAGGAGCAGGAATAGGCCACTTGGCCCTTCGAGCCTTCCGCCATGCAATAAGATCATGGCTGATCTTGGGCTCAAAGCCGCTTCCCTACCTGCTCCCCATAACACTTCACTCCCTTTTTTTGCAAAAATCTGTCTATCTCCACCTTAAATGTATTTAATGACCCAGCCTGCACGGCTCTCTGCGGCAGAGAATTCCACAGATTTATGACCCTCTGAGAGAAGAAATTCCTCCTCATCTCAATTCTAAAAGGGCGACCCTTTATTCTAAAACTGTGCCCTCGAGTTCTAGATTTCCCCATGAGGGGAAACATCTTCTCTGCATCTACCTTGTCGAGCCCGCTCAGTGTCTCATATGTTTCAATAAGATCACCTCTCATTCTTCTAAATTCCAATGCGTATAAGAACATAAGAACATAAGAAATAGGAGCAGGAGTAGGCCAATCGGCCCCTCGAGCCTGCTCCACCATTCAATAAGATCATGGCTGATCTGATCCTAACCTCAAATCTTCTATCACTGTGCATCCACCCGAACCCATGTGATCTCCCGGGAGAGGCGAAAAACCAGATAAAGACCCAATGGCCAATTTGGGAGAAAAAAATCTGGGAAATTCCTCTCCGACCCATCTAGGCTATCGAAATTCTTCCAGGAGATCACTCTGTCCCTATATTTTCTACAGTACTTACCAGCCTAGAAATTCAGTTGCGTCCGCCAGCCGTTAGCGCCATAAGAGGGGTAGATTTCCAGCGCTAGGCACTTAGCGCCCGGGCGCAGGCCGATCTGCGCCTACGCCCAACTTCAGTTGAAATTTAGCGCCGGCGCAAAGTGTTTGCGCCCGCTCAGCTGCGCGCGCACCTTATGACGTCATTTCGTCGTGCAACGCTGTTTGTGCGCCCCAAACCGGAAATTCAGTGGCGCCCGCCCAATGTGGGCATGGCGCTGTTAAGAACTGTGAAGTGGAATGCAGCAGAGGCCCTGCGGGCCTCGGGGAGCGCTAATTAAAGGGCACTTACACTGAAATTTAAAGGCCAGCCATTTTGCTGCAATGACTTGAGTGCTTTGGATTTCTGGACAGAGACCAAGGAACAGACCTTACTGATTTGGGACAACATAGGAGAGGTATTTTTGGCTTCTGGCCAGAGCTTGGACATTTGACTCTTTGTGATTTCACTGTTTGCAAGTTTATTATGGGGGCTGCATGGGGTTCCAACCCTCAGTTCCAGCATTATGTGCGAAGGGCTCGCAGACGCTGTGTGAGAGGGCCAGCCACGCCTAGACGCAGAGGGGCCATCAGGCATTGGCAACGTAGGCCTTACCCACTCAGGGAATACCGGCAGCAGGTGTCCTATCTCACCATGACTGCCGCGCATTGTGTTAAGAGGCTGCGCTTCAGAAGGGAGGTGGTTGCAGAGATCTGCCAGCTGCTTCACAGAGATCTGCGTCCACAGCTGATGTGCAGGACGTCTCTGTCGGTGGAAGTGAAGGTCACGGTGGCTCTGAACTTTTATGCAAGCGGCTCATTCCAAGTCGCTGCTGGGGACATAGCGAACATCTCCCAGTTCGCCGTGCATCGCTGCATCCGGCAGGTCACCGATGCCCTTTTCGCAAGGAGACACCAATTCATCTCCTTCCCCATGACCCTAGAGAGGCAGGAGCAGCGTGCAGTCGGATTTGCCAGGATCGCCGACTTCCCCATGGTGCAGGGCGCCATTGACTGCACGCATGTGGCTATGCGGGCACCTATCAACAATGCCGAGGATTACCGCAACCGGAAGGGCTACCATTCCCTCAATGTACAGCTGGTGTGTGACCACAGGCAGCGCATCCTAGCTGTCAATGCCCGCTTTCCAGGAAGCAGCCACGATGCATTTATCCTGCGCCAGACTACTGTGGCTGACATGTTCGAGGCACAGCCTCCACCAAGGGGATGGCTTATTGGGGACAAGGGCTATCCTTTGTGTACATGGCTCATGACCCCGCTCCGCGCGCCCAGGACCCCTGCGGAGGAGGCATACAACGAAAGCCATCAAGCCACAAGGAATATCATAGAGCAAACGATTGGCGTCCTCAAGCAACGGTTCCGCTGCCTGGATCGTTCCGGCGGATCTCTCCAGTATTCGCCGGATAGAGTCTCCCAGGTCGTCGTCGTTTGCTGCATGCTGCACAACCTGGCTATCCGCAGGACTCAGGCACTGCCACCTCACGTTGGACCACCACCTCAGGAGGACGAGCAGGAGGACCATGGGGAGGAGGAGGAGGAGGAGGAGTACCAGCCCAGGAGGGAGCCACAAGGTCCAAGGGCCGTCCGCCGGCGGCTTATTGAACGACACTTCTAGGCCCCCTGTCAGGGAATGGCTTGTGGCAATGAACGCACCTGAATGCAGCCGCTCCGCAAGCCCTCAGCCGGTTAACGCAACAACCACTTGAAACATGACACCTGGACAAGCTGAATAAATAAAAAGCTTTATTTAACAAACTCAGGGCCCTTCCCACATGAAACAAAAAAACAGACAACACCCCCAAAAAACAGCCACAAACATCTCTCACTCCCACAACCTGGGGAGGAATAACAAAACTTGTCCATCCAATTGGCCTCATCCTCGGCCTAACCAAGACAAACCCCCCCATACAGAACACCAACACCCCCATATAAAAAAGCATTTGCCTTCATCTTCGGCCTTAGCAAAATAAGCCCCCCCCATACAGAACACAAACACCCCCATATAAAAAAACAGTTGGCAACACACTCTACTTGGTGTGCCGACAGGGCGAGTCCTTGTGCAGGCTTCTCCGGCCCCTGCCCGACCTGTTGCTCCGCCTCAACCTGGGCCCTGTGGGTGTTGCAAGGCTGGGGGAAGGCTCCTGAGGGGTACAATGCGTGACGGCAGATGCCCTTGGGGGTCGGCCTAGACGAGGTCCGGCCCTGGAGGGGCCGGCTGCTGACTGCTGCAGCTGTGGCTGGGCAGCATCAGTCTCTCCAGCAGTTCGTCGCAGCTTGGCTGGGGGAGTGGCAGTGGCGGCTGCATCAATGGGGGCAAGCTGCCTGATGCCAGGCGCTCGCTGGTCGCCAGAGACACTGGCACTCGGCCGGGCTGGCACTGCAGCAAGCGCAGCAATCTGGTGAAGGCCAGACCGCTGTGCTGCAGCAGGGCGGCGGGTGCCCTGGCGATGCTTCCGTGACACAGCGAGTGTGGCAGAAGTGAGTGCCCGAACTGCCCTGGTCTGTGCCCGCATCAGATCAGCCAGTGTCTGCACGGCACCACTCATGAACTGTCGACTCACGTCCTGTGCTGCCGTGAGTTGGTCGACACCCCTGGCCTGTGAGTCCCCGAAATCAGCCACACTATGAGGCAGGGACTCAATGGCCTGAGGCAACTGTCCCACAACCCCCATGAACTCGTTGTGGTGCCGCTCCGAATCCGCGGACATTTCATCAAGGAGGCGCACCTCCTGGGCGAGGGCCCTCTCCGGACTGGAGGCCGGACTCTCCCTCTGGGGAGAAGGCCGCCGAGCTGCCCGACCCTTCCCGTGTGCCTGGACGCCACTGGGCCCAGCAACTACACCCCCCTGCAACACTTCCCCCCTCTGTGGAGAAGGCCGCCGAGCTGCCCGACCCTTCCCGCGTGCCAGGACGCCACTGGGCCCAGCAACTACACCCCCCTGCAACACTTCCCCCCTCTGTGGAGAAGGCAGCCGTGCTGCCCAACCCTTCCCGCGTGCCTGGACGCCACTGGGCCCAGCAACTACACCCCCCTGCAACACTTCCCCCCTCTGTGGAGAAGGCAGCCGTGCTGCCCGACCCTTCCCGCGTGCCTGGACGCCACTGGGCCCAGGAGCTACACCCCCCTGCAACACATCCCCCTGGCTCTCCTCCAGGCAAGACGTGTCCCCTCCATTGCCATCCCCTGGCGCGGATGAGGGTTCCCCTGATGTGCCGCCTTCCTCTTGGTCCTCGTCGTCCTCCTCTTCCGAGGGACTGGCACTCTCAGCTTCAGGGACCTCCTCCTCACCAGCTGAAAGCAGGAAGGCACAAGAGTAGCTTTAGAGTGAGGACAGGGCGTCAGCGAGGGAGGCATGATTGGTGGCATTATGCGCATTGGTCGGACAGTGGCAAAGGATGTAGATCTGAAGCGCAAGGGGAACGAGAGAGGTGCAAACGGTCATGTCCTTACCATTGGGGCCCAGCACAGGGTCGGCATCTCCAATAGCGACGGGGCCAACCACCCGGGCACGCATGAGTCGAGCCACGCGCTCCTCCAGGTCACTGAGCTCCTGGAACTGGGCACGGCCTCCCCCGGTGACAGTGCGGCTCCTCAGATTCTGCGCCAGCTTGGCCTGCAAGAGAAAGGATGGCCTCTAAGTACAGTGTGGTGCCCTGTTGTTGTGTCCACTGCCTCCCATGGTGGAATAGCTTGGCCAGTGTGGTGCCCTGTTGTTGTGTGCACTGCCTCCCATGGTGGAATAGCTTGGCCAGTGTGGTGCCCTGTTGTTGTGTGCACTGCCTCCCATGGTCGAAAACTTGGCCAGTGTGGTGCCCTGTTGTTGTGTGCACTGCCTCCCATGGTCGAATAGCTTGGCCAGTGTGGTGCCCTGTTGTTGTGTGCACTGCCTCCCATGGTCGAATAGCTTGGCCAGTGTGTAAAATGCAGAAAGTGCTATTGATGATCATGCCAGTGCCATAGCTGCGGGAGGAGGGCTGGCCATTAGGCTTTTGAGGTCCCTTTGCCCATAATGTGAGGTGCACATGCAAGGATGAGGAGGACACTGGAAAGGGTACTCACCCTGACCAACCGAGTGAGGTCGTTGTACTTCTTGCGGCATTGGTCAGCAGTCCTGGGGACATCGCTGTTGGCTGACACCCTCAGGGCGATTTCCCTCCAGGCTCTCCTGTACTGCCTCCTGGGAGCCTTCTTGCCACTGTCCGGGCACAAGATCTCTCTGTTCTTTTCCAACCCCCTAAGCAGCACCCTCAAAGCATGCTCTGAGAAGCGCTGCGCTCGTTCACGGGCCTTCTGCATGGCTTCAGGCGCTATTTGGGTCCACCAGCAGTGTTCAGGCCTAGCTGCAGGGCTCCACTATCCAGGGCGTGGAAGCAGACAAAGTCGACCCTTCCCCCTTAAAGAGCTGGCCGGCGTCAGGGTGTCTGCTGTCAATCAAAACATGACCGCACCTGCGCTGCGCCCGGCCTCGGCGTTATCAGTCCGCACCACCGGCTTAGCGCCTAAAGATATGTGTGCAACGCCAGTTTTAGCGCTCGCCCAAACTCCTTGGCCAAAGCTACTGAATTTCGGCGAAGTGGCCTCCACTTTCCGGCGGGCGCTAACTTTAGCGGCCGCCCGACTTTACCGCCCCAAAAGTGGCTAGACTGAATTTCTAGGCCACCTTCTGTAAAGGCGATCTCCACCCCAGCCAGGAACAGGAATAAAACCATCTCCTGAAATCTAACACAGAATTAGAACACAGTAGGAGCAGAACCAGGCTACACGGCCCCTGGGCCCACTCCACTACCCACAGGGCCATGACCATTCCGAACCTAGACTCATGTCCAATTTCCTGCCCGCTCCCCGTAACCCTTAATTCCCTTTACTTCTAGGAAACTATCTATTTCTGTTTTAAATTTATTTAATGATGTAGCTTCCACAGCTTTCTGGGGCAGCAAATTCCACAAACCTACCACCCTCTGAGTGAAGAAGTTTCTCCTCATCTCAGTTTTGAAAGAGCAGCCCCTTATTTTAAGATTATGCCCCCTAGTTCTAGTTTCACCCATCATTGGGAACATCCTCACCGCATCCACCCGATCAAGCCCCTTCACAATCTTAAATGTTTCAATAAGATCGCCTCTCATTCTTCTGAACTCCAATGAGTAGAGTCCCAATCTACTCAACCTCTCCTCATATGACCACCCCCTCATCCCCGGGATTAACCGAGTGAACCTTCTTTGTACTGACTTGAGAGTAAGTACGTCTTTTCTTAAGTATGGACACCAAAACTGTATGCAGTATTCCAGGTGCGGTCTCACCAATACCTTGTACAACTGCAGCAATACCTCCCTGTTTTTATATTCCATCCCCCTAGCAATAAAAGCCAACATTCCATTGGCCTTCTTGATCACTTGCTGCACCTGCATACTAACTTTTTGAGTTTCGTGCACCAGGACCCCCAGATCCCTTTGTACTACAGTACTTTCCAGTTTCTTGCCATTAAGATAATAACTTGCTCTGTGATTTTTCCTGCCAAAGTGCATAACCTCACACTTTCCAGTATTGTATTCCATCTGCCAAATCTCTGCCCACTTACTTAGCCTGTCTATGTCCCTTTGCAGGTTTTTTATGTCCTCCTCACTCACTACTTTCCGTCCCATCTTTGTATCATCTGCAAACTTTGATATGTTACACTCGGTCCCCTCCTCCAAATCGTTAATATAGATTGTAAAGAGTTGGGGACCCAACACTGACCCCTGCAGAACACCACTAGTTACTGGTTGCCAATCTGAGAATGAACCATTTATCCCAACTCTCTGCTTTCTGTGAGAGAGCCAATCCTCCACCCACGCCAGAATATTACCCCCAATCCCGTGATTTTTTATCTTGAGCAATAATCTTTTGTGTGGCACCTTGTCAAATGCCTTTTAGAAGTCTAAATACACTACGTCCACTGGTTCCTTTATCCACCCTGTATGTTACTTCCTCAAAAAACTCCAGCAAATTTGTCAAACATGACTTCCCCTTCATGAAACCATGCTGAGTTTGTCCTATTAAATTATGTTTATCCAAATGTCCCGTTACTGTCTCCTTAATAATGGACTCTAACATTTTACCAACCACAGATGTTAGGCTAACAGGTCTATAGTTTCCAGCCTTCTGCCTACTACCCTTTTTAAATAAGGGTGTTACATTAGCAGTTTTCCAATCTGCCGGGACCTTTGCTGAGTCCAGTGAGTTTTGGAAAATTATTACCAATGCATCCACAATCCCTACCGCTACTTCCCTCAAGACCCTAGGATGCAAGCCATCAGGTCCAGGGGATTTATCCGCCTTGAGTCCCATTATTTTACCAAGTACCACTTCCTTAGTGATTTTAATCGTATTTAGTTCCTCCCCCTCTAGAGCCCCCTGTTTGTCCAGTGTTGGGATATTCTTAGTGTCCTCTACTGTAAAGACTGATACAAAATAATTGTTCAGTGTTTTTGCCATCTCCATGTTTCCCAGCATTAATTTCCCGGTCTCACCCTCTAAGGGACCAACACTTACTTTAGCCACCTTTTTTCTTTTTATATAACTATCGAAACTTTTACTGTCTGTTTTTATATTTTTTGCTAATTTACTTTCATAATCTATCTTCCCTTTCTTAATCAATCTTTTAGTTATTTTTTGCTGTCTTTTAAAGACTTCCCAATCTTCCATCCTCCCACTAGATTTGGCTACCTTATATGCCCTTGTTTTTAGTCGGATACTATCCTTAATTACTTTACTTAGCCACGGATGGCTATCTTTTCTTTTACACCCTTTTTTCCTCAGTGGAATATATATTTTGTGGAAGTTGTAAAATAACTCCTTAAATGTACACCACTGATCATGTACCGTCTTACCCTTTAATCTATTTTCCCAGTCCACTCTAATCAATTCTGCTCTCATACCTTCATAGTCTCCTTTATTCAAGCTCAGCACGCTTGTTTGAGATCCAACCTTCTCACCCTCTAATTGAATATGGAACTCAACCATGTTATGGTCACTCATTCCAAGGGGATCCTTTACTAGGACATTTTTAATTAATCCTGTCTCATTACACAGGACCAAATCTAAGGTTGTGTCTAGGCCCAGCCTGCTCAACCTTTCTTCATAAGTCAACCCCCTCATCTCTGGAATTAACCTAGTGAATCGTCTCTGAACTGCCTCCAATGAAAGTATATCTTTCCTTAAATAAGGAGACCAAAACTGTATACAGTACTCAAGGTGTGGTCTCACCAATACCCTGTACAGTTGTAGCAGGACTTCCCTGCTTTTATACTCCAACCCCTTTGAAATAAAGGCCAACATTCCATTTGCCTTTTTGATTACTTGCTGTACCTGCACGCTAACTTTTTGTGTTTCATGCACAAGGACCCCCAGGTCCCTCTGAACTGTAGCATTTTGTAATCTCTCTCCATCAGACTGCAGTTCCAATAAATTAAACCCCAGGTCCCAGTTCCTCACTACATCCCTATCATTCTATCCCTGTTGCAGGCCATATCACAGCGCAAAGCTGAAATGAGAGACAGCGCAAAAGAATCCCATTTGAATTAATCAATTTATCAATAATCAGTGAACACATATTTACAACAACAATATTAACTATTCACCCTTGTGCAATCCCTTAGTGCCTCCCGTTACTGTGCCTTTGTCTACTCTAGTGCTCCTACGAAGTGTTGGCCCAGTGGCTGCAGCAGGGCTGGTGGAAGGCTGCGGAGTGTCTGTGCGGGAGACTTCAGATGGCCTTGCAGGATGCCCTCGACCAGCTCTGGGCCTGGAAGGCCAGGCTGTAGGCTGCACCACCTCAGCATGGGCAGCAGCAGTCTGGGCTGGCTGGATGACAGGCAGCGACAAGGGCAATGGTGGAGTGGCAATGGTGGGAGCAGGAATGCTGTCATCACGAGAGAGGACAGCAGGTTCCTGCTCCACTGACCCACTGCCACTCCCCTGGGGCAGCACCTCAGCATCCCTAGCAATCTGTTGGAGCACAGATTGCTGGCCTGCTGCGACACCGTGTAAGCCCCGGTCGATGATGGTGGACCAAGCCACGATGGCAGCACTCAGAGTTTGCGTGGCATCAAGCTGAGACTGCATGAGGGCAGTTGCCACCGAGCATAGACTTCATTACAGCACTAAGACATTGCATCGCTTCTGTTTGTGCTGCAATGGAAGCTTCCAGATCACCCATCACACGCGGCATCAGGTCTGGGTCACCACGGTCTCTGGGAGTCTACCATCCTTTGCAGACTGGAAATGATGGGCTCCATGGTGTGCGCAGAGCCTTGTGCAATGTTGGATTCGGACTCCTCCACGCTTCTTATCATTGCCAAGAGGCCCTCGGGCACCCTTGCCATTGCACCTATCATCTTCTAAAAGCCTCCCCATCGAGGTCCTCATCTGAGTCCTGTGCAGCGGAACTCACGCGCGAACTTGCCCTCTGTGGAGCTGGCACCCGAGCTACCCTTTCCCCTGGCCTTGCTGCAGCCCACTCGTTCCCGGTGCCTCACCCTGTGCAGATCCCGCTACTATACTAACCTCTAAAGAACGTGTAGTGCCAGTATCTGAGCTGGTGTCTGTGGGTGAGACATGCAGTGATGCAGTGTGTTCTTCCTCCTACTCATCTCCTGCCTCGCTCTCTATGGTACCCTCCGGGATGGGCTGCGCAGGTTCTTGCTCATTATCTCAAAGCATAAAGGCACAAGAGTCGGGTTAAGGTGAGGGGAGGGGGGGCAGGAAGGGAGAAAGGCATGCAGACAGCATGATTAGCTGGAAAGTGGGAAAGGCTTGTGGGTGAGGGGGAAGTGGGATGTGAGAAGGAGGAGTAGGGATGAACATACCGTTGTTGTCCCCAAGGGGGTCAATGTCGCCGGTGGCCACGGCACCCACCGTCTGGCACCCAATGATTTGCAGCACTCTTTCCTCCAGCTCAGACAGTGGTTGGGTGTCAGGTTGTCCCCGCCTGTGTGCTCCTGCTCCCTCCTGTTGTGAGCGACCTTGGCCTGCAAGAGAAAGGAAAGTGTGCGAGTGAGTGTGGAGCAATGTGTTTGGGAGATACGCCTGCCATAGTTGAATAGCTGTCATTGTGTGCAAGGTGTGAGTGTGAGCGTCGGTAGGTAGAGATTGTTGGTGGGTGAGTTCCGGGGGGTGTGGTGCTTTGGGCAGTGTGTGAAGATGGTGGTACGTAGCATTTGTTGAAGCATTCACTCACCCTGACCACCCAAGTGAGGTCGTTAAATTTCTTCCTGCACTGTGTGTGGGTCCTGGGAACCACAGTGCTGCCCGAGACGTGCTGCGCTACCTCCCTCCACGAGGTGCGGAAAGCTTGCGGCGAGGGCCTCCTGCCACTGGTTGGGTAGAACACCGCCCTCAGTCACTCCACAGCAAACACCAACACTTCCAATGCTTGATCGCAGAATCTGCGGGCTCTCTCCCTGGGGCGTGGATCTGCCAGCAGTGCAGCTGTTCGAGTGGTCTGGCTCCTTCTCCTTGAGCTGCTGCTGCTTGCTGAGACAGCTGCACAGCCAGCAATGCACAGAGCGGGATTAAACGGAGTGGGCTTGAACAGAGTGCTTTGGCTGGGAATTTGGAAAGAGTAGGAATTTAGAGAAGAGAGAGAAGGAGCTGTTGCTTTTTGCCAACACTACTTGTAGTGCTTTGTGTTACAGGTAGATATTTAATTTAAGTACCCTTAACTTAATCTAGATCAAGTAAGTGGTCAGGAAACTACACTGTAAACCAAGTTACCTAATTACAAATATAATTAAATAAATCAAAGCCATATAGGGATGGCAGTGCAGGCGGTGTGTCGCAACTGCAGCATGTGGGAGTTTGTGGAGTGCATTGTGATCCCGGATAACCACTGTATTGATTTCTATGTGGGTTCAATGACGACACATTGATGAAAGAGAATGGCCAAGAAATTGAGTTTTGGCGCAGCCAGGGCTTTAGCGCCGGAAGTTAGTGCCGGAGCTAAGTCGCGCTGGTCGGGCCCAAAATTCAATAGTTCTGCGCCCAAACGGCTGCCGGCGCTGCTGAGAGCTGTTTGCGCCTGAAAACTGGCGCAACGCGCTGAATTTCGGCGCTATTCCGGCGCTGCGGCGCCCGCTGCGGTGCGGCAGGTTCGGGAAGTGCAGGCCTCCTCCTTCCCTTAAGGAGGAGCTGCCTGCACCCGGCCGCGGCCCGCGAAAATCTTTTTAAAAATGAGCCCGGCACCTCGGACAAGTGCCGGGCTTGCTTCTGTTCCGGGGGGGGGGGGAAGTCCGGGGAGGGAGCTGCGGCCAGGCGGCCGGCGGGAAAGCGGCCGGCCGCCGCGGGGCCTTTAATGCGCCGGCGCAAAGTCATGTAAGACTCTGTTGCCAGAGTCTTAGTTGCGGCTGCCACGGGCGAGGCGGCCGCAACTGAATTTCGGCGCTGGGGCCCGTCGGCATGGCAACCGGGACGCTGCGCACACCGATGACGTCATCGGTGCCGGCGCAGCGCTACTGGTCTACCGCGGCGGAAGGGCCCCAGGCAATTTCGGCGCCGGCGCCAATTGCAGCGCTAGGCCCTCTAGCGCCGCAAAATCAGCGCTAAGGGCACTGAATTTCTAGGCCAATGTCTTTTAATCTAAAGTTTGTTCATCTAAGTTAACTGCATTACAGGAGACACCATCTTAGAGATCCATCTAAAATGAAACTAAAACTAAACTCAACTGTCTCTCTCACATGCCCTCTGCTGGTAAGGCATAAATAATCAAACAGGCAAATATGCTGGTAAGGCATAATAATCAAACAGGCAAATACCATCACTATTTGCTGATATCATTACATCTCCCTTTCTTAAAACAAAAGTATTTTACTTTTATCTAACAACATGTTTTCTTTGTATTACTCTGCATTTTAACTGTAACACTTAATGAACTTACATTATCATTATCATGATCAAGGTTTTTTAACCTTGTTTTGTGTGTTCACATGAAATATGTAAATACACTAGAACTTGAAGAGAGAATAAGATAACATTACTTCCTTCTATAACAAGAGTCCTTAAATTTGCTCAATGAGTCTCTCAGGAGGCTTCGCGTGTCTTGAGGATTTTCTGATTGATTGTCCTTGAATCTGAGTTGTTGCCTCAGATGATGGTTTCTCAGCTGTGTGATCAGGTTGTTCAACAGTATCAGTCTTTTGACCTGCTGTGTGATCAGGTTGTTCAACAGTATCAGTCTTTTGACCTGCTGTGGCTGGTCCCATGAGAAGATCCCAAAGATTTCTTCTCAGAACAGCACCCTCATCTGTCTGAATGGTGTATGATCTTGGTTGGACTTCACTCAGGACAGTTCCCTTCTGAGTCCATATGTTTGTTTTGTCTTTGAACCTTACTTGGTCACCAGTGTGGAGTTCAGGTAGGTTTTGTGTTCCTCTGTCATAGTAGTACTTTTGCTTTTCTTTCTGTTGTTCTTTGAACTTCCTCACTTTCTCCCCCTCTTTTGTTTTCAGGAGGTTCTCCGGGATGGGTAGGTTTGACCTTAGAGCAGACGTCCCACCAGGAGTTGGGCTGGTGACATACCACACTCGAGCGGCGTTGTGTGGTATACAAGCATGCTCTGGTAGAAGTCAGTTCCACTGTCTTTTGCCTTGTACATCAGTCTTTTCACTGTCTGGACCGACTTTTCCACTAGTCCATTGGACTGTGGATAGTGAGGACTTGACGTTGTGTGGACAAAGTCCCACTCTTTGGCAAAGTGTCAGAAACTTGCATTGTAAAACTGGGGTCCGTTGTCTGTGAAGACCTCGCTTGCCACGCCATGTCTGGAGAATATGGCTTTCGTACATGTTATCACAGCATCTGCAGTGGTGGTGTACAGTCTACAAACCTCTGGATACAGGGAGTAATAGTCTGTGACTACAAGATAGTCCTTCCCTTGACATGCAAATAGGTCAGCGCCTACCTTCTGGTAAGGTCTGTCTGGCGCTGGGTGTGGCTTTAGTGGTTCTGCAGGATTGCTTGCTTGATATTTCAGGCATATTGTGCAGTTTGACACCTCATTTGTCACATCTTGGTTGATTCGTGGCCAGTACATCACCTCTCGTGCTCTTTTATTACACTTTTCGATTCCCAGATGTCCTCCATGGATCCTTTTTAGCATCTCTTTTCTCAGACTCTTTGGGATAACTATTTTACTTCCTTTGTAGGTGATGTCTTCGACCACTGATAGTTCCGCCCTGCAGTTCCAGTACTCTGCCATGTCAGGTGAGCAGTCTTGCTTCATGTTGGGCCATCCATCCAAGATGCTTTTCCTCAGTCGTCTCAGTGTTTCATCTTTGTTTGTCTCAGTCTTTATGAGCTCCATTTTTGCATCTGCTATGGGCAGTGCACTTGTGATCATGTCCACGTAGGCGTTCACTTTTTCATCCATTTTGGTGTTTGTGGGCTCACTTGGGTCAACAGCTCTGGACAATGTGTCTGCTGTATACATCAGCTTACCCGGTGTGTACGCAACATTCAGTGTATAGCGTTGCAGCCTGATCATCATTCTTTGTATTCTAAGCGGACAGCTATTTAGTGGCTTTTGGAACAATGCAATCAAGGGCTTATGGTCAGTCTCTACACTGATTGTTTGTCCTGACACAAACTGGTGAAATCTTTCACAGGCGCATGTGATGCTGAGCAGCTCCTTTTCTATTTGAGCATATCGCGTCTCCGCAACTGTCATTGAGCGCGATGCATATGCAATAGGTTGCCAGTCGTCATATTTTTGCAGAAGAACGGCACCGAGCCCACTCTGTGATGCATCTGATGATATCTTGATGGGTCTCGCTGGGTCATAAAACCTCAGAACTGGTTCCTCTGTGAGCAGTTTCTTTAGATCGCTCCATGACTTCTCATGCTCATGATTCCATTCCCATTCTATGTTCTTTTCAGTTAGTCGTCTCAGTGGCGCCATCTTTTCTGAGAGGTTGGATATGAATTTACCCATGTAGTTGATCATTCCATTAAACCTCTGCATGTCCTTTTTGCATTGTGGCTTTGGCATATTCTCAATGGCGGACACCTTTCTGGGATCTGGTCTGATGCCCTCACTGCTAAGGATATCTCCCACGAATGTCAGTTCTGTCACCCCGAGCTGGCATTTCTCTCTATTCACTTCAGGTTTGTTTTCCTTGTTGCTTCCAGCACTTTTTTCAGTCTCTCGTCATGCTCAGTTCTCGTGGTTCCCCATACTATGATGTCATCCATTGATGTATCAACTCCCTCCAGATGCTCATAGATCATATGGATAGTTTTGTGATACACTTCAGGAGCTGAGGCAATGCCAAATGGTAACCTTAGGAATCTGTATCTGCCAAATGGACTGTTGAACGTGCACAGTCTTGAACTTGCCTCATCCAGTTTCATCTGCCAAAATCCTGATGATGCATCTAACTTGCTGAAATACTTTGCATTTGCAAACTGTGACATGATTTCCTCACGTGTAGGAAGCTTGAAGTGCTCTCTCTTTATTGCTCTGTTTAGATCTCTTGGATCCAGGCAAATTCTGAGCTTTCCATTCTTTTTGTCCACAACGACAAGGGAACTCACCCACTCAGTTGACTCATCTATCTTCTGAATCACGTTCAGGCTTTCCACCCTGTCCAACTCAGCCTTCAGTTGCTTTTGAAGAGCAAACGGAACTTTTCTGCATGGATGTATGACCGTTGGCATACTTTTGTCTACTCTGATCGTGTGTTCTCCTGGAAGGCAGCCTAGACCCTGAAATAGGTCGTTGTACTCTTTCATGAGTTCATCATAGACTGTCTCTCCTTCGCTTTCCACAATGAGGACTCTCTTTACCAGGTTCAGTCTCTCACAGGCTTTTAAACCTAGTATGGCCTGCACATCCTTTGGCACCACGATTAATGCTAGCATGTGCTCTCTGTCCTTGTGTGTCACTTTGACAATGCATTTTCCTTTCACTGGTATATCAGTACCTGAGTATCCTGCCACTTTCACTTTTATTCCATGTATCTTTGGTCTGGGTCTAATTTTCTTAAAATCAGTCTCTGATATCACATTAACTTGTGCTCCAGTATCCAATTTAAATGGAATGTGTATGTCATTCACTTTTAGTGTCAACATCCAGTCTCTTTTTTCTTTTTTGTTTTCAGACACAACATCCACATAGAACTCCTCTATCTCGCTTTCATCTACTGCATGGACCTTGCTTTGTTGCGCTTGGTTCTTACAGCAATGGGCATAATGATTGTTTTTGTTGCAACTATTGCATGTTTTACCATATGCTGGACACTTTTTTGGTGGATGCTGTGTACCGCATCGACTACATGACTTTCGATTGCCCCTTTCATTTTTGTTCGCTGGCCACGCCTCTTTTTTCACATTGGCGCTCTTTTTGTTAAACGGTTTGTGTCCGTTCATTCTCAGTGCATCCACGTTGCAGCTACTGTCACTGAACAGCTCCTTTGCCTGTGACTTCACAGTCTCTGTAGCCCTACACAGTGCTATGGCTTTTCCCAGGTCTAGATTTTGCTCTCTTAGCAGTCTTTCCCTTAGACCATTATCTGGAATACCACACACCAGTCTGTCTTTTATCAGCGAGTCTGTCAGTCCCCCAAATTCACATGTTTTGCTTCTGTTTCTCAGTTCAGTCACATACTGATCAATAGTCTCTCCCGTTTTCTGTACACATGTGAAAAATCTGTGCCTCTCAAACGTCACGTTACGTTTAGGTATGCAGTAGGCCTCAAACTGTTCCATTATTTTATCCAGTTTCATTTTGTCTACATCAGCAGCGAATGTGAAGTTATTATACACTTCCAGCGCTTCATCACCCACGACATGTAAGAACACTGACGCTTTCATTTTATCACTTTTCTCGTCAGCTCCGATTGCCGCTAAATACAACTCCAAATGTTGTATGAACTCCTCCAATTTTCAGCCACATTACCTGTCAACTGAAGCTTCGCCGGTGGGTGTAATCCTACCATCTTTCACTTCGTTAGCTATTCTCCAAAGGTAAGTAACGATGTTCTCTTTTGGCTTGCTAATATGTGGAGAGCTGATTTAACTTCAGATTTTTCCTCTTCATCTCTTTCAATCACTTCTGACACCATGTATTGATTTCTATGTGGGTTCAATGACGACACATTGATGAAAGAGAATGTCTTTTAATCTAAAGTTTGTTCATCTAAGTTAACTGCATTACAGGAGACACCATCTTAGAGATCCATCTGAAACAAAACTAAAACTAAACTCAACTGTCTCTCTCACATGCCCTCTGCTGGTAAGGCATAAATAATCAAACAGGCAAATATGCTGGTAAGGCATAATAATCAAACAGGCAAATACCATCACTATTTGCTGATATCATTACAACCACATTTGCAGTAGGTGCCTGCATCTTGAGGAACTTCAGCTCAGAGTTGTTGAGCTGGGGTCTGAGGTGCAGATATTGCAGGGCATCAGGGAGGGGGGAGAGTTACCTGGGCACTGATCCAGGAGGCAGTCACGCCTCTTAGGGTAGGTAATGGTACAGGTCTGGTTAGTGGTCAGGGACAGGAGGGTGTGACTGCAACTCAGGCAGATAAGGGGACCCCAGGTGCAGTGCTGGAGGAGCCTCAGCCTTTGCCCTTGTCCAACAGGTATGAGGTTCTTGCTGCCTGTGTGGATGAGGGAAAAGCCTGTAGGATGGATGAGCAGGCTGACCATGGCACCATGGTGCAGGAGGCCATTCAAGTGGAGGGGGAGTGAAAGGGAATGTAGTTGTGGTAGGGGACAGTATAGTCAAGGGGATAGATACTATTCTCTGTATCGCGACCAAGAGATCTGAAGGTTGTGTTGCCTGCCAGGGTTAAAGACATCTCCTCGCAGCTGGAGAAGAACTTGGAGTGGGAGGGGGAGGACCCAGTTGTCGTGGTCCTCGTAGGAACCAACGATATAGGTAGAATGAGCAATGAGGTTCTGCTGAGGGAGTTTGAGGAGCTGGGATCCAAATTAAAAAGCAAAACCTCAAAGGTAATAATCTCTGGATTGTTACCTGAGCCACGTGCAAATTCGCATATGGACAAACAGATTAGGGGTTTAAATGCGTGGCTCAAAGTGTGGTGTGGGAGGAAGGGGTTTCGGTTCATGGGTCACTGGCACCAGTACTGGGGAAAGAGGAAGCTGTTCCGTTGGGACAGGCTCCACTTAAACCAGGCTGTGACCAGTATCCTGGTGAACTGTATAACTAGGGCAGTAGACAGGGCTTTAAACGAATGAAGGGGGGTGGGAGGATTCAGGAAAGAGTAAATTTAAAAGCAGCGAGTGAAATGTCAAGGCTCTAGAGCAGAGCAGAGTTTTGGGTAAAAATAAGCAGAGTGGGTCGAAGGGACAGAAAGAATAACAAAGGTAATAAGGCATCAGCGACTAAGGTGACATCAGGGAAAAAGATAAATAAGTCAAAGCTAAAGGCACTATACCTGAATGTGTGAAGCATTTGCAACAAAATAGATGAATTAATAGCGCAGATAGAAATTAACAGATTTGATCTAATAGCCATAATGGAGACGTGGTTGCAAAGTGGCCAAGGTTGGGAACTAAATATTCCAGGATACATAACTTTTAGAAGAGATAAGGCAAAATGGAAAAGGAGGAGGGGTAGCCCTGATAATAAAGGATGGGATAAAGACAGTAGAGAGAAAGGATCTTAGCTCCAAAAATCAAGAAGTAGAATCAGTTTGGGTGGAGCTAAGAAACAGCAAGGGGTAGAAAACATTGGTGGGAGTTGTTTATAGGCCGCCAAACAGTAGTTGTAATGTAGCACAGAGTATAAATCAGGAAATTTAGAGGCCCATGTAACAAAGGTAATACAGTAATCATGGGGGACTTTAATCTACATAAAGACTGGGCAAACCAAATTAGCAGTAATAGTGTGGAGGATGAATTCATGGAATATATGCAAGATAGTTTTCCAGATCAGTATGTTGAGGAACCAATTAGGGAACTAGCTATTTTAGATCTAGTATTGTGCAACGAGAAAGGGTTAATTTTTTTATTTTTTTTATTCATTGATGGGATGTGGGCATCGCTGGCTAGGCCTGCATTTAGTGCCCATCCCTAATTGCCCTTGAGAAGATGGTGGTGAGCCGCCTTCTTGAACCGCTGCAGTCCATATGGTGTAGGTACACCCACAATGCTGTTAGGAACGGAGTTCCAGGATTTTGGCCCAGCGACAGTGAAGGAACGGTGATACAGGTCCAAGTCAGGATGGTGTGTGGCTTGGAGGGGAACTTGTAGGTGGTGATGTTCCCATGCGTCTGCTGCCCTTGTCCTTCTAAGTGGTAGAGGTCGCGGGTTTGGAAGGTGCTGTTGAAGGAGTGCATCTTGTAGATGGTACACACTGCAGCCACAGTGCGCCGGTGGTGGAGGGAGTGAATGTTGAAGGTGGTGGATGGAGTGCCAATCAAGTGGGCTGCTTTATCCTGAATGGTGTCGAGCTTCTTGAGTGTTGTTGGAGCTGCACTCATCCAGGCAAGTGGAGAGTATTCCATCACGCTCCTGACTTGTGCCTTGTAGATGGTGGAAAGGCTTTGGGGAGTCAGGAGGTGAGACACTCGCCGCAGAATTCCCAGCCTCTGGCCTGCTCTTGTAGCCACAGTATTTATATGGCTGGTCCAGTTCAATAACCTTGTAGTAAAAGGGCCTTTAGGGAAGAGTAACCATAAAATAATCGAATTTTATATTGGATTTGAAAGTGACTTAGTTAAATCCGAAACTAAGATCATAAATCTAAACAAAGCAAACTACGTCAGTATGAGGGGCGAGTTAGCTAAGTTAGATGGGGAAACTACATTAAAAGCTATGACAGTGGATGAGCAATGGCTAGCATTTAAAGAATTAATACATAGTTTACAACAAACAAACCTCCTTTAAGGCACAAAAACCCCACAGGAAACATCCAACCGTGGCTAACAAGAGAAGTTAAAGATAGTATTAGATCGAAGGAAGAGGCTTATAATGCTGCCAAAAAGAATAGTAAGCCTCAGGATTGGGAGGATTTTAGAATTCAACAAAGGGGGACCAAGAAATTGATATAAGAAAGGGAAAATAGACTATGAGAGTAAACTAGCGAGAGACATAAAAACAGACTGTAAAAGCTTCTATACGTATGTAAATAGGAAAAGATTAGCGAAAGTAAATGTGGGTCCCTTACATGCTGAGACAGGAGAAATTATAATGGAGAATAATGAAATGTCAGAGATATTAAACAAATACTTAGTGTCTGCCTTCATGGAAGACGATGCAAAAAACTTCCCGGAAATAGTTGACAACCAAGAGTCTAGCGAGAACAAGGAACTGAAAGATATTAGTATTAGTCAAAAAGTAGTACTGGAGAAATGAATGGGAATGAAAGCCGATAAATCCCCTGGACCTGATGGCCTACATCCTAGGGTTTTGAAAAAGTTGGCTATAGATATAGTGGATGCATTCCATAAATTCTAGAACAGTTCCCGCGGATTGGAAGGTAGCAAATGTAACCCCACTATTTAAGAAAGTAGGGAGAGAGAAAACAGGGAACTACAGACCAGTTAGCCTGACATCAGTAGTAAGGAAAATGCTAGAATCTATTATTAAGGACGTGGTAACAGGGCACTTAGAAAATAATAATAGGATTGGGCAGAGTCAACACGGATTTATGAAAGGGAAATCATGTTTGACAGATCTGTTGGAGATTTTTGAGGTTGCAAGAAGCAGAATAGATGAGGGGGAACCAGTGGATGTGATTTATTTTGATTTTCAGAAGGCATTCGATAAGGTGCCACACAAGAGGTTATTAAGCAAAATTAGGGCTCATGGGATTGGGGGTAATATACTAGTATGGATTGAGGATTGGTTAATGGACAGAAAACAGAGAGTAGGAATAAACGGGTCATTTTCAGGTTGGCAGGCTGTAACTAGTGGGGGTACCGCAAGGATCAGTGCTTGGGCCTTAGCTGTTCACAGTCTACATCAATGATTTGGATGAGGGGAACCAAATGTATTATATCTAAGTTTGCTGATGATACAAAGCTGGGTGAGATTGTAAGTTGTGAGGAGGATGCAAGGAGGCTTCAAGGGGATACAGACAGGCTAAGTCAGTGGGCAAGAACATGGCAAATGGAGTATAATGTGGAGAAATGTGAAGTTATCCACTTTGGTAGGAAAAATAGAAAAGCAGAGCATTTTTTAAACAGTGAGAGATTGGGAAATGCTGGAGTTCAGAGGAACCTGGGTGTACATAAATCACTGAAAGTTAACATGCAGGTACAGCAAACAATTAGGAAAGCAAATGGTATGTTGGCCTTTATTACAAGAGGATTTGAGTATAAGAGTAAAGACGTCTTACTGCAATTCTAGGGCCCTGGTGAGACCACACCTGGAGTATTGTTTACAGTTTTGGTCTCCTTACCTAAGGAAGGATATACTTGCCATAGAGGGAGTGTAACGAAGGTTCACCAGACTGGTTCCTGGGATGTGGGGGATTGTCCTATGAGGAGAGATTGAGTAGACTAGGCCTATAGTCTCTAGAGTTTAGAAGAATGAGAGGTGATCTCATTGAAACATACAAAATTCTTACAGGACTTGACAGTGTAGAAGCAAGGAGGATGTTTCCCCTGGCTGGGGAGTCTCGAACCAGGGATCACAGTCTCAGAATAAGGGGTCAGCCATTTAGGACTGAGATGAGGATAAATTTCTTCACTGAGAGGGTGGTGAATCTTTGGAATGCTCTACCCCAGAGGGTTGTGGAGGCTCAGTCGTTGAGTATATTCAAGACAGATATCGATAGCTTTTTGAATATTAAGGGAATCAAGGGATATTTCAGGAAAGTGGAGATGAGGTAGAAGATCAGCCATGATCTTATTGAATGGTGGAGCAGGCTCGATGGCCCTAATGGCCTACTGACGTAATAAAACTCACTACGCACTTGGTTTGAGCATAAAGCAAGGCTTTAATCAACTTGTTTCAGAACATGGAGGTCTAGATGTACTTCACTAATTCCTTGTCTTACAAAATGTCCCTGGAAAGCTGGGCCCAAGACCGAGTATTTATACTCCTTGGATGGCGCCACCAGCTGGCCGTCCAGCGTTATTTCATGAGTAGTTTCTTGATGATGATGAGATTTATAACATTCTTCCTGCCTAAAAGATTTGGAAGTCCGACGACTTCCTCTTAACGGATTAGGTGGACCATGAATAGCCGCAGTCTTCTAGATTTTTGTTTATGGCTAGAAGGCCCGTCTCCCCGGACCGTGTCTTGGTCCCTGGGCCGCTTGATCTGTACCGGTGGATCGACAGGGCCTGTGTTGCTCTGATCGACCCAAGGGAGGCTGGGGTGATCGTGACTCCGGGTGCGGGTCTCCACAGGCGCAGAACTGGCTTCATCCTATTGAATAGCCGTGGATTGACCGACGTCCTGGCCTCGGGTGGCCATCCCACGGGGAGCGCTCGGCTCCCCGAGTGGATCCAGTGGGGCAGCTGGCAGATCTCTCGATGTCCCAGGTAGGGCGTCATCTTCGGAGGAGCGCAGAGTGTCGGCATCATCCCCGTGGGTCCCTCTATCAGTTGGGTCCGTGGAACCGGCTGGACAGGGAGTCAGGTCCTGGAGTGAAACGGTGGACTCCCGGCCAACAGGGTACCACACTTGCGCATACATGGGATTAACGTCCGTGAGTTCTACCTCGTCGACGAGAGGATCATTTTTAGACGATTGGACGAATCTTCGGAGCAACACGGGGGCGGGAGCTGCCAACCATGACGGTAGAGATGTCCCATGGGTGGAGCGACGCTGGAAGCTGAAGGATCGCTCATGAGGTGTGACATTGGTAGACGTAGAAAGGAGAGACCTGATGGAATGCAACGTGTCAGGGAGCATAGTTTCCCACTGCTGGTCTGGTAGGTTGCGTGAACTGAGCGCAAGATGAACAGCGTTCCAAATGATAGCGTTGTATCGCTCAACCTGTCCGTTACCGATGGGATGGTACGGTGTCGTTTTACTTGTGGCAATTTCACGTTGGGAGAGATAACTTTTGAGTTCGCTTGACATGAAGGAGGGACCCCGATCAGAATGGATGAAATTGGCCGTACCGCAAAGGGAAAAGACTTGATCAAGGCATTTGATCACTGTGGAAGTAAGCATATTGGGACAGGGGAAAGCAAAGGGAAAGCGTGAATATTCATCCACCATAGTCAGTAAGTAGGTGTTTCGCATTGAGGAAGGCAATGGCCCTTTAAAGTCAATGCTGAGTCGCTGCATAGGCTGCATAGCATGTATGAGCGAGCCATCCAATGGACGGAAGAATTGCAGTTTTAATTCCGCACAAATTCTACAGGAGGAGCATGTTCTTTTCACATCTTCCGTAGAAAATGGGAGATTTTTAGATCGCACAAAGTGCAGCATACGGGTAACGCCAGGATGGCATAAGTCAGTATGAAGATCCGCAAGAGTCAAAGTTGACATAGAAGAGCAGAATGCCCGCGTGAGGGTATCTGGGGCCACATTCTCTTTGCCGGGTCGATAAAGTATGGTGTATCCAATAGCGGCCAATTCCATCCTCCAGAGTTGTATTTTGTTATTCTTGATCTTAGTGCGTTTCCGGTTATCCAGCACAAACGCCACAGAGCGCTGATCGGTTATAAGTGTGAAATGGCGATGAGCGAGAAAATGACTCCATTTACGTACAGCTTCGATGATGGCCGTAGCCTCCTTCTCGACAGGAGGATAATGGATCTTGCTACCCTGCAAAGTTCTGGACAGAAATGCAACAGGTCGACCACCTTGATTCAAGGTAGCAGAGATCGCCACATCCGATGCATCACACTCGACCACGAAAGGAAGATTTTCATCAATGGAACTTTTCCAGTTGTCGCTTGAGGAGGTTGAAAGCTGAAATAGCTGTTGCCTCCAATGGAAAAGACTTTGCGTGAAGCAGGGGCTGGCTCTTGTCGGAGAAGTGGGGTATCCATCTCGTATAATAGGCGAACATGCCGAGTGCCCGACGAAGAGAGCCGAGATTTGTAGGGGGAGGGAGCTCCTGAAGCGGACGAAGTCACTCCGGATCCAGTTTGAAGACACCGTTGCCCACCCAGTAGCCAAGGATGTTGACTGATGGTACTGATTTCACAGATTTGGACTCATTTAAGGTTAAGTTGCAATGACGGAGAACGTCAAAAAATTTCTGGAGGTTGGCATCATGCTCCTTCTGGTCATGACCAGCAATGGTAATATTATCCAGATATGGAAAAGTGTCCGTTAAGTTCTCCTGTTTGACTAGGCTATCCATTGCCCATTGAAAGACGACCACCCCATTGGTGACCCCAAATGGAAGGCGACAAAACTGGTAAAGCCGACCATTGGCCTCAAAGGCCGTATACTTTTTGTCAGTGTGCTTTAAAGGTACTTGATGATATGCGCTCTTTAAATCAAAAGTTGAAAATACCTTGTAGTTGGCAAGGTTATTGACCATGTCATCGATGCGTGGTATTGGTTTGGCATCCAGGTTGGTAAGTTTGCGAGTAATCGATGCAAAGATGTTTCTTGTGTTGATTCAGAGGATTTTTAACAACGATGACTTGAGCCTGCCAGGAAGAGGAACATTGCTCAATGATACTGTCAGCTAGAAGGCGAGAGATTTCTGCCTCGATAAAGGATCGATCATCTTGGCTGAAATGTCATGATTTAGTGACTATGGGCTTACATCAGGGGGAAACATTGGCAAACAAGGAGGGCTCGTTGAGTGAAGCTGCCGAAAGCGCACAAAACGGTACTTTGGAAATAGTAAGCTCCGGCTTTGACTCTCCAAACTCGAAAGTGAGTCTTTTGTGTTGCTTCTGGAAATCCTGTCCCAGGAGCACATCACTGCATAGGTTCTTGTGCACCCCGAGCCGGGTGGAGAAATAAGAGCGGCCATTGAGAATAAGGTCGACAAGACAAAAGCCGGAAGAATTGGTGGTCAGTGTCGTCAGAGCCATTGCAATTTCCCTGTCCGAGGGGTAAATATGCAGTTTTAACTTACTAACTCACTAATGAAGCTGTCAGAGCTGCATGAGTCGATTAGTGCACTCAAAATGTGTCCATTTACTGAAAACTTCGTGGCTGCATGGGACAGACTTTGGGGAAAAACAGCTGTGATGGGAGGAGGGGCAGTTTTACCCTTGATAGCTATAACCTTAGTAGTGGTTCTTGGGGGAGGAGCAGTTTTATAGATTGCAGCTGTAACCTTAGTAGTGGCTCTTGGGGGAGGAGCTGTTTTATAGATAGTAGCTGCAAAACTAACAGGAGCTCTCGACTGGTATACCTTAGAAAGGGGGCCTTTCTTACTAACAGCGGCTCTTGACTGGCATACCTTAGAAAAGTGACCTTTCTTGCTGCAATGATTGCAGGTTGCGTTACGAGCAGGACAAAATTTCCTATAATAGAACGCACCTCCACAGAAGAAACACTTCCTTCCAGATTGCCAAGTTGCCGCTAGGGTGGGGTTGTCATCAGTGAAGGCTTCTAGGGTAGGGTTGTCATCCGCTAAGTTAGAGTCATCATCAGTGAGGGCTTCCGCCAAAGACCTAGCGAAGGAGTCATTAAAAGTGATAGCAGCAGCCCGTGCACAAGGTAAAAGATAGTTATCTGCATTCCTCTTTGCTAAGTCCAGGGAACACGCCTGGTCATAGGCAGCCTGTAACTTGAGGGTTTTATTCTCCAACAGACGCTGGCGTATGAAGGGAGACGCAATTCCATTAATAAAGGAATCGCGAATTAGCTCTTTCTGGTACTGCTCAGCTGTGACAGCTTTAAGGTTACTATCCTTGCTGAGCCTGCAAAGCTTTTGAAGGAATTTGTCAAGTGATTCCCCGGGTTGTTGTCGAGTTGTGGCCAATAGATGCTGAGCAAAAATTTTGTTTGGGGCCTTAACATATAGTCGCTGTAATATTAGGAGAGCGGAGTCATAGTCTACACAGTCTTCGATATAGTCAAACACATGAGGAGATACATAATTGGCAAGTATCTCTAATTTATCAGGAACATTCTCACCACACACCCTGAGGAAGTTGCTGAAGGTACGATACCAGTGTTTCCATACCTTAGCAGTTGTAGGTGAATTTGGGTCCAGGTCTAGATGGGCGGGTCTGAGTAGTTTGTCCATGATGGATTGATTTCTACGCCAGAGTTCCCTTCTGCAGTTGAAGTCGTAGCTGGCTGTTCCCCAAATCACCCAAAGCGTGGAGTCGATATCAAGTTGGTTAAATTGACGTAATAAACTCACTACGCACTTGGTTTGAGCATAAAGCAAGGCTTTAATCAACTTGTTTCAGAACATGGAGGTCTAGTTGTACTTCACTAGTTCCTTGTCTTACAAAATGTCCCTGGCAAGCTGGGCCCAGGCCCGAGTATTTATACTCCTTGGACGGCGCCACCAGCTGGCCGGCCAGCATTATTTCATGAGTAGTTTCTTGATGATGATGATATTTATAACACCTACTCCTGCTCTTATTTCTTATGTTCTTAAGTTCTAATGCTGAGAATGAGGTTCTGCAGCATCAATGAACCTCCCCTTTAAGAACTGGATAAAGGCTGTGGCAATGATGACTTGCGATTAGACTGCACCTGATATTAGTCCACCCTTTGAGTGTAATGCCAATGAGCTTGCGCTTTAAGGCTTGAATTAGTGCCCCATCAATTCTTTGTGCAGTGAGACTTAATTTTGCGCGCAGTCTAAAGCATGAGCTCCTGGCGCTAATTCTCAAAATTTTCTAAAGATGCCGTCCATTCCTGGGCTACAATGAATTTCTAGCACAAGAAATCTTACTACAATTATACAGGGCATTGGTGAGGTCACACTTGGAGTACTGTGTACTGTTCTGGTCTCCTTACCTAAGGAAAAACATAGTTGCCTTAGAGGGATTGCAGCGAAGGTTCACTAGACTGGTTCCTAGGATGGGGGGGATTGTCCTATGAGGAGAGATTGAGTAGAATAGGCCTATATTCCTTAGAGTTTAGAAGAATGAGAGGTGATCTAATTGAAAGATACAAAATTCTTAAGGGGCTTGACAGGGTTAATGCTGTGAAAATGATTCCCCTGGCTGGGGAATCTAGAACACGGCCTCACAGTCACAGAATAAGTGGTAGGCAATTTAGGACTGAGATGAGGAGAAATGTCTTCAGTAAAATGGTTGTGAATCTTTGGAATTCTCTACTCCAGAGAGCTGTGGACGCTCAACAATTGAGTATATTCAAGACAGAGGTCGCTAAATTTTGGGGAATGAAGGGAATTAAGGGATAGATAAATATTGGGAAGACCGAAGCCATTGTCTTTGGTCCCTGCCACAAACTCCATTCCCTAGCCACTGACTCCATCACTCTTCCTGGCCACTATCTGAGGCTGAACCAGACCTTGGCAACCCTGAGTTGAGCTTCCGACCCCACACCTCTCCGTCACCAGGACCACCTACTTCCACCTCCGTAACATTGCCCGTCTCCGCCCCTGCCTCAACTCATCTGCTGCTGAAACCCTCATCCATGCCTTTTTAACCTCTAGACTTGATTATTCCAACACCTTCCTGGCCAGCCTCCCACCTTGCACCCTCCGTAAACTTGACTCATCCAAAACTCTTCTGTCCATGTCCTAGTCCCGTTCACCCATCCAGTCTGGCAACACCTCAATTTTAAAATTCTCATCCTTGTTTTCAAATCCCGCCACGGCCTCGCCCCTTCCCAATCCCTGTAACCTCCTTCAGCCCTATAACCGTCCGAGATCTCCGCGCTCCTCCATTTCTGACCTCTTGTGCATACCCGATTTTCATAGCTTCACCAGTCTCTAAGCTCTGGAATTCTCTCCCTAAACCTCTCCGCCTCTCTACCTCTCCCTCCTCCTTTAAGACGTTCCTTAAAACTACAACTTGCCACACCACTCACTACCTCCAACAAAGAGAGAATAACAAAGAAGACTTGGGAATAGAAAGGCAGCAGAGAAGGGAAAGAGAGTGAATCTGAAGATGACATAGGGCACAAAACAGCAACAACTTGCATTTATATAGCCCCTTTAATGTAGCAAAATGTCCCAAGGCACTTCACAGGAGCATTATAAGACAAAATTTGACACTGAGCCACCAAGAAATATTAAGACAGGTGACCAAAAGCTTGGTCAAAGACAGGTTCTATGGAGTAACTTAAAGGAGGAGAGGCAGAGGCAGAGAGGCTAGGGGGGGAATTCCCTAAATAAACAGGTGATAGTGGATCAGCCCGCTATTATACACACTGCCCGAAATCAAACGGGGTGTAATAAGAACGTAAGGAATAGGAGCTGGAGTAGGTTATTTGGCCCTTCGAGCCTGCTCCGCCATTCAACAAGATCATGGCTGATCTTCTACCTTAACTCCACCTTCCCGCACTATCAACAACAACTTGTATTTATATAGCGCCTTTAACGTAGTAAAAGTCCCAAGGCACTGCACAGGAGTATTTTAAGATAACAAATTTGACACTGAGCCACATAAGGATAAATTAGGGCAGGTGACCAAAAGCTTGGTCAAAGAGGTAGGTTTTAAGGAGCGTTTTAAAAGAGGAAAGAGAGGTAGCGAGGCGGACAGGTTTAGGGAGGGAATGCCAGAGCTTAGGGCCTAGGCAACAGAAGGCACCGCCACCGATAGTTGAGCGATTATAATCAGGGATGCTCAAGAGGGCAGAATTAGAGGAACGCAGATATCTCCGGGGCGGCGGTGGGCGGCGGGGGGCGGGGGGGTGGCTGAAGGAGATTACAGAGATAGGAAGGGGCGAGGCCATGGAGGGATTTGAAAACAAGGATGAGAATTTTGAGACGGGCGATGTTACTGAGGTGGAAGTGGATATGTGGTCGGAAGCTCATTTCAGGGTCAAATATGACACCAAGGTTGCAAACAGTGTGGTTCAGCCTCAGACAGATGTTAGGGAGAGGGGTGGAGTCAGTGGCTAGGGAACGGAGTTTGTGGCGGGGAAATTTCTGCTCATCCAGTACTGGATTTCAGACAAGCAGCGTGACAAATCAAAGGCAGCCTAATTATTTCTGCAATCCTATTAGACAATTCAGCCATTCTGGTATAAAAATATGAGTTTAATGGTTTAGCTCAGGGAATAAGTGACCTGATTACTCCAGCTCCTATTTCTTATGTTCTTATTACACCCCGTGGTATTAGACTCCACTGACCAGGGAGGTTGAGGATCTTTGTCCAGGTCAGTGCTAAGGTAGTTTTCACCATCTCTGGATTATGATGGGGGGAAATCCCTTTCCTGATTCCTGCTGAAACCTGGACGTGTGTGGACACTGGATAGGAACAGGACCAGGCTCAGCTATGATGCCCTATTCCCATGGCTAAATAACCTGTTGACATTCACTTGCACCTCAATGGCCACCTGGGGCAAAGCTACTGTAGAACAGCTAGCTTCTGGGGATCTGCATCACAGGAAAAGGCAGCACCTTCAGGAGAGGAGGGAGAAAATTGGAGCAAAAATAGTTTTACTTATTTTAAAAACAGCAGTGTTGAAATCAGCCATTGTGTTTAATGTGGAATTAATAGATTCGCAACTTCTAGTACTGAGCAAAATAAAAGTATTGGAACATGGAACATGATAGCATTTGGTACCAGGGATGAGGGACTTCAGTTACGTGGAGAGAATAGAGAAGCTGGGATTGTTCCCTTTACAGCAGAGAAGCTTAAGGGGAGATTTAAGAGGTGTTCAAAATCATTACACGTTTTCATAGAGTAAATAAGGAGAAACTGTTTCCACTGGCAGAAGAGTCAGTAACCAGAGGATACAGATTTAAGTTAATTGGCAAAATACCCAGGGGTGAGAGGAGGAGAATTTATTTTACGCAGCGAGTGGTTATGATCTGGAATGCACTGCATGAAAGGGTGGTGAAAGCAGATTCAGTAGTAACTTTCAAAAGGGAATTCGATAAATACTTGAAGGGGTGATAATTGCAGGGCTATGAGCAAAGAGTAGTGGAACAGGATGAATTAATAGCTCGTTCAAAGAACCGGCACAGGCACGATGGGCCAATGGCCTCCTCCTGTGCTGTAAGATTATATGATTTCTAGACTAAACGTGAGTAGTAATAAGTATGTAATCTTGTCAGCAATCCCACTGAACTGCATTTCTGGTTAATCTTATATAATTCAGCTTGATGCAACTGACCATGGAAGGCTCATTTAACAATTAAGACTGGGTAAAAATGGTTTATTAATGGTTTATTTCCAAGCCCTTTTATTTGATTGATAAATGGAAATATGAATTCTTTTGAAATTAATTAACTATATTTGTGAAAACAGCATGAACTTCAAGCTGAATTTTCTTTATGGTGTGGAGATGCCGGTGTTGGACTGGGGTGGACAAATGTAAGAAGTCACACAACACCAGGTTATAGTCCAACAGTTTTATTTGAAATCACAAGCTTTCGGAGCGCTGCTCCTTCATCAGGTGAAGTGGAGAGATGCCTATAGACACAGATTATATAGTCAGAGAATAATGCTAGATGATTACTGGTAATCATTCTAACTGCCATTTATCACACCGCGGCAGAGAGATAATCACAGCAATCAAAGGTGTGAATGGTGTCCAAACAGGTCAGTCAGGAAAACATTACATCAAAGGGTACCTTGTGACCCCACCTCATTGTCCTTTGATGTAATGTTTTCCTGACTGACCTGTTTGGACACCATTCACACCTTTGATTGCTGTGATTATCTCTCTGCCGAGGTGTGATAAATGGCAGTTAGAAAGATTACCTGTAATCATCTGGCATTATTCTCTGACTATATAATCTGTGTCTATAGGCATCTCTCCACTTCACCTGACGAAGGAGCAGTGCTCCGAAAGCTTGTGATTTCAAATAAAACTGTTGGACTATAACCTGGTGTTGTGTGACTTCTTACAATTTTCTTTATGGGTAACCATTAATAAGTTATAAAATGTATTTACATTCAACCCTGTACTAAAGTGTATCTGTCTCACTGCTTTGTATAACTGCATCTGTAGTTGAGCTAGTATCTACAGGCAAGTTCATGAATTATACACACTACAACTTTTATTTCAGAAGTATTTGTTGAAACAACTGGACCATGAAAAGTAAGTTATGAAATATTATTTTGGCTTTGTTTTTAAGATGTAGGGTTTTCAAACAGTAAACCAGGATCATGTTTTATTTATGAATGAATTGAGTTTGTCTGCCCTGGCCACATGCTAGTGTTAGGTTAATCCTGTTAAAGTAGCATAACATACCAGTGTTAGAATAAAACACGGCAGTAGCCATAGTCTGAAGTACATCTCCCAGTATGACTCTAAACCCTATTATCTGCAGCAAATGGTTCCTTAGGGTCCTGAATTATTATTAATTTTGCATTAGGGGGTTTTGCTCTTCTATTCTTTATTTCTTTGAAGCAAAGTCAATCCTGTTTTTCTGCTCTTTCTACCCAGATCAGAGCACAGTGACGTGTGCACAATCTGAGAAGGACACATAATAGTTTTCCAGCTGCTGGCTTCTCCTGTTCCATACATAAATCTTCCCTTACTACAGGACTGAGCTTTTTATTCTTTCTGCTGTCAGAGTCACCAAGGATGGGGAGAAATTTTCAACATTAAATGTAGTCAAGCTTTCTGAATCATGTTTACATCTATGTTTTGTGGACCATGCATGACATCCATGCAAGGCATTAATGTCTGCCAATCGCGAACTGATTTGTTACTATACGTGTGATAAAACAATTATTGAGGCAATTATATCTTATGTCTCCCTGTGTTACAACCACGGGTTACTGGAAACGGCCAAGAGAAATACAAAGTAAGAGTCAGAGGATGAAGTCGAGCCTGTGGCGAGTCATGCATTCTTCAATGGTTAAGGGTTCGAAGCCATTCATTCTACTACAGAACTACTGTATATGTTTTAACCTACCCTGTTGCAGGAAATGATTCGTTTTCAGTTTGCTTCCCCTCTTCTGGAGGTGCTGACTCATCCCGGCTTCAGTTGCAGAGCTGCCAGCCACCCATCAGTAGCTGCAGTGCCTCATCTGAGTGGCCTCTTAATTTATGAGCCTCATGCATGACCTTGATGGTGAGTTTCAGCAAGCTGTGTGAATCATCACAGCTGAGCCCAAACATCCCTTTACCCATCCCAGTACATGTGCACTTCCAGCAGGCAGGACGGGATAGCAGTCAGGAGCAAGGGCCCGAGATGATTGATTCCCCCTCTCTAGCTCAGGAGAATTCAGGCCAATTGTAGGACTCTTACCACCACAACAACAACAACAACTTGTATTTATATAGCGCCTTTAACATAGTAAAACTTCCCAAGGCGCTGCACAGGAGTATTATAAGACAAAAAATTTGACACTGAGCCACATAAGGATAAATTAGGACAGGTGACCAAAAGCTTGGTCAAAGAGGTAGGTTTAAAGGAGGAAAGAGAGGTAGCGAGGCGGAGAGGTTTAGGCAGGGAATTCTAGAGCTTATGGCCTAGGCAACAGAAGGCACGGCCAGCAAAGGTTGTGCGATTATAATCAGGGATGCTCAAGAGGGCAGAATTAGAGGAGTGCAGATATCTCGGGAGATTGTGGGGCTGGAGGAGATTACAGAGATAGGAAGGGGCGAGGCCCTCTGATAAACATCAGCTAATTCACCACAATCCAGGGATCGAAACAGGAAATAAACCAGGCGACTTCTGGTGTATATGTTTCACTACCATCTACAGTATATGGTTCATTAGCCTAATGTGGTGCATTTACCCACTGAGCTATCAAGGAACTGCATATTACTTGATATTAATTACAATTGGAGGCTGAGTGCACTGGATACAGCAACGACTATGGGCCCTGACAACATCCTGGTTGTCGTGCTGAAGGTGTGCACCAAAGCTGACTGATCCCATTGCCAACCTGTTCCAGTAAAGAAAGAAAGACTTGCATTTATATAGTGCCTTTCACAACCACCTATAGTACAACTATAATGCTGGCATCTACCTGACAATTTGGAAGATTATCTGGGTGTATCCTTTCCACAAAAAACAGGATAAATCCAAGCTGTCCAAATACTGTCCTATCCTTGGTATTAAGTGATGGAAGGAGTTACCAATAGTGCCATCAAATGATACCTACTCATCAGTAAACTGCTCACCAATGCTCAGTTTGGGTTCTGTCAGAACCAGTTGGCTCCAGACCTCATCACAGCATTGATCCAGATATGTAGGCAAGAGCTGAATGTCATAGAAGATATGAAAGTATCTGCCCTCGAATGAGTATGCTCATTCGACTGAGTATGGTACCAAGGAGTCCTAGCAAAATGGAGGGCAATGGGTATCAAAGGGAATACTTTTCAGTGGCTGAAATCATATTTGACACAAAGAAAGATGGTTGTGGGTGTCAGAGGTCAGTCATGGCTGCCCCAGGACATCACTGCAGGAGTTCCGAAGGGAAGTGCCTTCAGTCCAACCATCTTCAGCTGTTTCATCAATGACTTTCCATCTGTCATGAGGTCAAGAGTATTGCTGTTTGCTGATGAACAAATAAACAAAATAGAAAATCTGAGCTAGTTGTACTTAGATTATGATTACAAGCATTTCCCTCCTTACATGAAAATAGTTTACTGTTTAATAGAGGCTTGTATGTGAGGCCCATCCAGAATTTTCTTCTTCACATCAACATATGAGGTGTTAGAACAAATGATGGGAAATATGTGTTTCCCTCATTAGCCAGTGATTTACCTGCACCTGCCCACATCTTACGCCACGGGATTGCCCTCTAGAAAACAGGGCAAGGGAGGTGGGAATGTGGTAGAGCGCAATTCCGAGCACTTTTCTGGTCCAACCCACCCAAGATCCACAGAGAAACCAGTGGGGCACGGCCAGAAAGCCTAGACCCTATTCTGTGGAATGCAGCTAGTCAGAGAATACTCACTGAATTGTTGGTTGTTACATAGAGTTACATAGGGCCATAATTTGCGACCCCGGCGGGTGCGTACGAGGTTCTTCTTGACAGATGATCCACATCCTCAGGAAAAAAGCCTCCGCGAGCGGAGAGTTGCGCTATTTACCCAACTTCTGCCTAGCGAATGCCCATGAAATTCTTACGCCTGGTAAAAGCGTAAAAATAAAAATAATTTTTTTCATTTATTTAAACATTAAAACACATGTACAATAAGGTAAGTTTATTTAAAATATGTAAATTTATTTTTCAAAAATTATTTTGTGTTTTAAATGTTTAATGATATTGTGTTTTAATTTGTTTTAAATATGTAATTAAAAAAAATTATTTGAAATGTTAAATCTATTTTTAATATCATCCCCATTCATGCTTATGGGAGTTCTGTACAAATGAAACCTCCATAAGCATGAATGGGAATCCCCCTTCTTTGATTGGTTGGGCCGGCCCACGTGATCCCAGGGGCGCTTGAGAACCACCTACGCCCCTGGGATACATGGGCCTCTACGCAGGACTACGCATAGAGGCCGAGGAGCGCGGGTCTCGGAACCTCCGGGACCATCAGGTAAGTTTGTAGATTTTTTGCTGGTCAGAAGCATCCGTCCACGGGAAGCCTCCGACCACAAATTCAGCCCCATAGAATTTACAGCACAGGAACAGGAAATTCAGCCCAACTGGTCTGTGCCGGTGTTAATGTTCCACATGAACCTCCCCCCACCCCTCTTCATCTAGCCCTATCAGCATATCCTTCTAATGTTACGATGAGTTGATATCCTGGCGTTCTGCTGGATTGTCCTTAGCATCAGGGACAAATTTGAGAGAATTTTATCTTGAAAATTTACCTGAATTTTATTTTCTTGGTACTTTTATCCGTGGTTGGTCACCTTCTTCAGGAGATCTTATGACGCTTAAAAGTTGTTTGCAATGAGGACTTCTGGAAGATTGCTGCTGCACCACAGAAGGGGAGGACTGATGAGCCAAATGGCACTTTCAGTGCAACGCACGCCTGCCAGCATTAGCATCAGTTTGTTTTTGTGCTGTCTGGGTGTCTGTGAAGGGAAGAATGGAAAAATCTGGTGTCGAAGCCATTTCTTCCCATTTTATGCTTTCTATTTTAGAAAACTGTTGGGCCAATGTAAAGGTTGGGTTTTATTATTTTGGGATTAAACACAATTTTGTTTCCCATCTTCAGTATTCTTTCCATTTGATCTGTTGATATACTGCTGGTACCTCCAGCTGATGCCTCATCTATCACTTTACAGATGTAATAATTTATTGTTCGAGGGCAAGCTGCACTGAGACTTTGTGGGATTTGCAGTTTCGTAAAGATACAGAAAAAGATCAATTAAACTGAACAAAAATGGTTACAAATGTAATAAAATGTATCGCCCAAATTTACTTTGTCATCATTTGGAGGAATTTCATAAGTTGTCAGGCATATGGAGGAGCACATGGAAGGGCGGAAGGAAGTTGAGACTGATGTTATCAGGCTCACAGACATTAAAACACACTTCCTGTCAGACAATCTGCAGTACTAGAGATGTCTCTAGCCTGGACTGTTCTGCCCTAGCTGGAGGACATTGCTGGCTAGTGAAATGTATTAAAAACAAAACTGCAGACAATGTGGAGGAAAATACATTTTTACTGGGAAGAAGCTTGTGTCTGCGATAGAGCACGATACTAAAGAAGAGTTGTTTTTTTTAGCATAATAAGCTAGGGCTGGTACAGAATTGCCAAGCAGTCAGGTAATGGAATGTAATGGTAACTAAAAGCTTTTCAATGACAAACTATGTTGCAGACTTGGAATGATTTATTGGGCTTTATGCTTAAAAGTATTTATAGAACCTTTTGAACTGATTTGGACTTGAAAGGACTAATGATGGAAAAGTAGGACTTGTTTGTGCTTTCCACAGTCTGAATGGTGAGTGTCAATTGATTCTGTGGACAGTAGACAGATCCCAATGTGTTGTGAGTGTACTTGAAAGGGAGGATAAATAATGGTTCTATTCTATATCACACAGCCAAATTTTGTTTACAAACAGGATAAGTGCCATGTGATAGGAAGAGGTATTTCCATCCTGGCATGAGTGCACTATGATTGTTATAGCCACTGCATGAAGGGGAACAATAATAATGCTAGAGAATGGTGTTTATGTGCTCCTTACAGATGCCAATTCCCATTTATCTAGACCATTTATTTTCTCTCTTAGGGTGTTGCTTCCCAACACTATATCTGGAAAGCAGGATGAGCTGTCCTATGGAGTTTTCCATACCTTCATCAGTTCTGTTCTAATTTTCCCAGCCAAAGATAAATGTCTGCACTAATGCCTTAGCAAAATCTTTCCTTTTTCGTCTGCTCCACCCCCAAGCGGAGTGCTGTTCTGCCCTGCAGAGCTCTACCCAGTGGCCTGGCTGAGAACTGTCGAAACATAGCTGGTGAGGACAAATGAGTTCAAATGACAGTCGAGATTGGGATGCAAAAAGATAACTTCTCTGGTCAGCAGTCGACTTCAGGTAATTAAGAACTGATCAGCTGAAGGTATTTAGTGTTGGTGAAAAGAACCTACGCACACTTTCAGTTAATTGTGTCTTTCAACCCCTAGGGCTCTGTTCAAACTTTGTTTCAAACCTCGCCTTATCTGAGGAAGGATGTTCTTGTCATAGAGGGAGTGCAGTGAAGATTCACCAGACTGATACCTGGGATGGCAGGAATGACGTATGAGGAGAGATTGGGTCGATTGGGCTTATACTCGCTGGAGTTTAGAAGAATGAGAGGGGATCTCATTGAAACTTATAATGCAGGAAGGATGTTCCTGATGGCGGGGGAGTCCAGAACCAGGGGTCACAGTCTAAGGATAAGGGGTAAGCCATTTAGGACAGAGATGAGGGGGAATTTCTTCACCCAGAGAGTGGTGAACCTGTGGAATTCTCTACCACAGAAGGCAGTTGAGGCCAATTCATTAAATATATTCAAGAAGGAGTTAGATATATTTCTTAAGGCTAAAGGGATCAAGGGATAGGGGGAGAAAGCAGGGACAGGGTACTGAATTTGGATGATCAGCCATGATCTCATTAAATGGCAGAGCAGGCTCGAGGGGCCGAATGGCCTACTCCTGCTCCTATCTTCTATGTTTCTATGTTTGATAATCGCTCCTGCGAAGCACCTTGGGACATTTTACTATGTTAAAGGTGCTATATAAATGCAAGTTGTTGTTGTTCACTCACACCTTTCAGCTTCTGAAAAAGCATTGGGGACAATTTAAACTTAACATGCCCATCGGGAAACTGACTGGATTGGGTGCAATGCTGGCTTTACACCCTGTCCGATTTTATTCTCCATTGAAGTCAGTGGAGAGTAATATTGGGCGGGGTGTAAACCCGGCACTCCACCCGATCCCGCCCGGCGAGTTAGGGTACAATGACCCCCCTCCCCATTAGGTTTACTGTTCACAGAGCACTGAAGGCTTTCTCTGTTAACATGTGTAATTGCCAATTGTAAGCAATTACCCCTCCTACATGGTGAGCCTTGATATATTTAACCATGGGGGCATCACAGCTGAGCTCAGTCGTGCTTTCACCCAACATCCAATATATCTCCAGGAGTCACCAGCTGGTGATCGGCAATGAAAACCAGCAGGGAGGCTGTGGTCAATTATAGTACTCCCACCAATGCATGGTTAAGATCAGCTGAACTTAGAATAGACCAGGAATTGAACCCAAAACTTGCTGATCTATATGGCTTAGTACCACATTGGGTGGTGCATTTACTCACATTTGTTACCTTCAAAACACTTGAGAAGTCATGGGTTTATGCAGCCTTTAAATGGACGAACATTATAGAACCCTTCAATGGTAGTCTTTGTGTATCATCTCTCTTTGTCTTTATCTCACAGGAGTTTGGAGTTACTTGATGTAAGTTGACAGCTAACAATGTAGCCTGTAGACTCACTGGACACTGGGGAGGTCCAAGTGGACTGCAAATAGGCTAATGTGGTGCCCATATTAAAAAATGCGACAAAACACATACAGACCTATTAGTCTTCAAATCTGTGTAAAATAATTCATTGATTATGAGGAGCAAATTCCTGAATTATCTGTGCAGCAACAATCTAGCAAACAGCAGTCTGCATGACTTCAAAAATGATAGATTCTGCCTGACCAACGTCTTCATTTCTTTGAGGAAGTGACAACTCAAGTGGACTGTGGAAAACTCTACAATGTGGTGTACCTAGATTTCCACATGAAAGTCTATTAGTCAAGTTCAAAGCTATTGGATCCACGGTATATCTTGGGAGTGGATAAGAAATTGGTTGAAAAGTAGAAATCAACAGGTACTTATTGGAGGAGTTATGCTAGTGAAGGGGAAGTACTGAGTGGGGTGCTCAGGGATTGATGTTTGGCCCACTACCTGTTTCCAAAAGGCATTCGACAAAGTTCCACATGAAAGGTTATTAGTCAGGCTTTGACTAATATCAAAAATGGTCGGAATCTGAGTGGGTAAGTAAACTGCTCATTTTTAACTGTCTACCTACTTGGTTTCTGCCAGTTGAGTACGGTTAAAATCAAACCCTTGGAATTGATGTCCAGATAGAATAGTGCAGGAGAAAACCTGGACAATTTGGAAAGAAGGTTACAACGCAACTCATCTTTAAAATTAAATTGTACTTTCTGTTGCTATTCTGCCTTGTGTCTCTAAGTGCCCCCACAGTGCAGTGCAGCACACTCTGTTATAATAATGTTATGAATAATTTAAAAGCCTCTGCACAATTCCAAATATATGGATCATATTTATATAAAATTAAAAATATAACAAAAGTCTTTTGAAGTTGGCACTACTCTGCCAGCGGATTAGCTATCACCGCCCCTCTTCGCATCTCCCTCCAGAGTATCCGTTTACTTGTGAATAAGGCCCTTGCCATCCATGATGTTATTGTGGATGATTACATCGACATCATGGCCTTGACGGAAACTTGGCTCACGGGTGATGACACCTTCCCCTTATTGAATATTCCCTGCCCAAACCGCCGTGGTGGTGTTGTGGCCCTTATCACCAAATCTCACCTTGGTCTATCCCTCTACTCCTCTGGCACCATCCCCTCCTTTGAGTGTCTCACCTTGTTCCACCCCTCTCACCTCTACTTTAAAATCCTCGTTCTCTACCACCCACCCAAGTACCATGCCAAGTTTCTCACTGAGATATCTTCACTGCTTTCCTCCCTCAGCCTCTGCACTGAGCGACTTCTCATCCTCGGAGATTTCAACCTTCATCTCAACTCATCTTGCCCTCTCTCCTCTTAGTTCACTGCCCTCCTATCCTCCCTTAATCTCACCCTCCATACAAACTCCCCTACCTATATTCACACCCACCCCTCGACCTTGCCAGCTCACGTGGCCTCTCTACTCCCATCGTGTCAATCACAGATAAGGCCCTCTCTGATCACTTCCTTGTATCCCTCTCCACTCACATCCCACTTTCCCCTCCCAACTCCACTTCCTTCTGTGTCTGTCCTTGGAAAAAAAACTCCCAAATCATTAACAAAGGCACTTCCAAATTCCCAACTGTCCAGCATTTGGCCCTCCATTCAGTATGACATTTCTGCAGCTACCAATCTGCTCAATAATACCCTCACCTCCACCTTTGATGCCCTTGTCCCCAGTAAAACCCTTAGGGGTAAAAATTGTGTAGCGCCTCCCTAATTTTAGCGCCCTGAAAAAGTTAGCGCCCCCCCCGGCCGATTTTCCCAGGTAGCGCCCCGAGTGGGAGGAGGGGTGCTACTGGAAGCGGCCCGTGTCCCTCTTGGGGCACTGCGAGCCAATATCACGGCATGTCACGCCCATGATACTGCAGGCCTTCCTCCCCTTATTAAAGGGGAGGGGCCTAGTGCAGCGCATCCCGGCACCCAGCTGGACCACCAGGGATCGGGAGTGCCGGCAAACGAGCCTGGCACTCAAGAGGAGTGCCGGGCTCATGGAGAGCAGCCGGCACCATGAGGGGGGATTCTACGGGGGCCGGGGGCAGCAACGGGGGCAGGTGCTGGCAGGCGGCCAGCAACAAAAATGGCCGCCCGCCACCTCCCCTTTAACTAGCGCTGCCCTGGCCGCAGGTAGGCCCCCATGACCCCGGCGGACATCGCGTCTGGCGATAAGTCTGGTGGCGCCACCCAATGTTACAACCGGGGCGCAAGCGAGGCGCTGTGCACGGCGATGACATCATCTTAGGGCGCTAACGGGAGGCACAAATCAACCGAATTTAGCCCCCTTACGCTCTCTCACTCTGGTAGTTCCCCCTGGTTTGGCCCCCATCTCCGCTCCATTAAGTCCAAGAGACGCAGACTTGAATATTTATGGCGGACATCTGATTTATCCCTTCATTGCCCGATTTGGCTGGACGACATAAAGCACTATCAGGTGCTCCACTACCAACCATCTGCTTAAACCCCTCTCCCCCGCCTTTTCCACCCTACCTCAACAACAACAACAACAACTTGCATTTATATAGTACCTTTAATGTAGTAAAACATCCCAAGGCGCTGCACAGGAGAGCTTTCAAACAAAATTTCACACCGAGCTACATAAGGAGATATTAGGACAGGTGGGTCACGGAGATAGGTTTTAAGGAGCGTCTTAAAGGAGGAGAGAAAGGTAGAGAGGCGGGAGGTTTTGGGATGGAATTCCAGAGTTTAGGGCCTAGGCAGCTGGAGGCATGGCCACCAATAGTGGAGTGATAAAAATCGGGGATGTGTAAGAGGCCAGAATTGGAGGAGCACAGAGATCTCGGAAGGTTGTAAGAGATTTGAAAACAAGGATGAGAATTTTAAAATTGAGGCGTTTCCGGACTGGGAGCCCATGCAAGTCAACGAGCACAGGGAGCTCATGGACATCTTTGTCACTAAGATTGAGACCATCCGTTCAGCTGCCTCTGCTGCTTCCCTCCTTTCCCCTAGCCTACCAAGTCAAACTTCCCCCAAGATGCCCCCCTACCTTAGCCTTGAACTCGCATATTTCTCTAATTTCTCTCCTGTCTTCCCTGATGCCTGCTCCAAGCTCATCTTGTCCATGAGAAACCACCTCCTGCTCCCTCGACCCGATTCCTAACAAACGGCTGACCACCCAACTTCCCTTCATGGCCCTCATAGTAGCTGATATTGTTAATGGTTCCCTCTCTCAGATACTGTCCCCTTCCTTTCAAATCTGCCATCATCACCCCCCCTCCTCAAATAATTCACCCTTGACCCCTCTCCTTCCAAACTGCTGCCCCATCTCCAACCTCCCTTTCCTCTCCAAAGTCCTTGAATGTGTTGTTGCCTCTCAAATCCATGTCCATATTTCCTGCAACTCCATGATTGAACTGCTTGAATCAGGTTTCTGCACCTGCTACAACACTGAAACGGCCCTTATCAAAGTCACAAATGATACTCCATGTGACTGACCATGGTGAACTATCCCTCCTCATTCTCTTGACCATTCTGCAGCCTTTGACACAGTTGACCACACCATTCTCCTTCAATGCCTCTCCTCTGTCGTCTAGCTGGGTGGGACTGAAGGGATAATTACTAGTCCTAGCCCTTTTCGGGCTACCCCAGATCAGGCGTATTCCCCAGACGTTCACCTTCAACTAAAGTTAAAGATAGCCAAATTCTATAAGATGCTTAATTGGGCCTAAAGGTTCAGACTATCTCTCCCTAAAGGAAAGGAATGACGTGAAGATGTTACCGTCCTCCGGATAGCACTTTTAATAAGTTTAACTAGACTGTATCCTTCCGGATATTATGAGGGTCCAGAATACCCCCCAGAATTCTGCAACTCCTTACAAAAGAATGTACAGAATTTGAGTTCGCGAGTTTGATACAGAAATACTACTTGAGACAATTCTAAAAATATATAGATTTATTTAAGAGCCGACATACAGTTGACAGCTTGTGAGTCAATCGCAACTTTAACAGTTCAAAAATAAATAGCTTACATTTCATATCCTCAGAGATCCTTATTCTCAAATCTTAACTTCATTACATTTATACATTTCTTATTTTTAATTCTAATCCAGAACATCCACCAAAATTAAATACCTTGATTACCTGAGACTCAGAGTTGTAGGCTTACAGAGTGGTTCTGAAGCCAAGAATCGCTTGCCCCTTCCCAGTGACTTCTGACTTTCTATTTTGAAAAGCTCTATTTTTATACCTTTTTTTAGTGGTTTATCCTTTGAAGTTTTCTGCTGATGTAAGCTAATTATCTCTAGTCATCTTCCTGTTGACTTTTTTCTATTCTTACTGTCAATTTAGCTGCTGCATGCATAATTATGTCTCTACCTTTAGGTGTTCCAAAAACCTATCATATAAAATTGTTATTACAGATTTATTTCTTTGATGCCATTCTTATTGAAGGTCTTCCATTCAATTCTTAATATTGGCTTAATTGGTTATTAGCAGGCGTCGTGTCTACTATGTGTTCCAAGTTCAACACAAACACAATGTAATTGCTTGGTGTATCTATTGAAGTCATATCTACAAAGTGTTCTGTAGGCATCATATTTATAACATGTAAATTAAAGATACTTCAACTAAGATGTTTGTTTTCCTAGCCATCTTAGTTGGTTATATTATATTGTGCTTCCTGTTTCATTTGATGTTACTTTTACAAAGGAACATGGTTTTTTAATATTCTGTGTTCCTGTTCGAAGTGTTCGTTTTTAACACTTTACTTGGGTCATTCCATTGTGTTTCTCCCAAACTCCAGACCTTCTGGAAGCGCCAAACTGCTATTTCAATAGGGCCATTGTTTTAGTATTTTTAACCAATTCCCATTTCAAAAGCTTGTGTTTTAACACTTCATCTTATCTCAGAAGCCTCTAACTTGTGTCATTGAGGCTTTAGATTTTTAAACCCAGTATATCATGTATTAATAAAATCAGAATTCTGTTCATATGATGTGTATTTTTCTGAAACATGGCTTATTCCTTCACAGGACTGCCCTCATCTGGTTCCATTCCTATCTCTCCAGTCATAGCCAGAGAATCTCCTGCAATGCCTTCTCTTCCTGCTCTCGCACCATTAGCACTGGAGTCCCCCAAGGACACCTCCTTGGCCCCGCCTAGTTCTCATCTACATGCTGCAACTCGACGACATCATCCAAAAACATAGCATCGGTTTCCACATGTACACTGACAATACCCAGCTTTATCTCACCACAGCCTCTCTCGGCCCCTCCATTGCCTTTGATTTGAAACGCTGCTTGTCAGCATTGATGAGCAGAAATTTCCTCCAATTAAATATTGGGAAGACCGAAGCTACTGTCTTTGAACCCCGCCACAAACTCTATTCCCTAGCCACCGACTCCATCCTCCTCCTTGGCCACTGTCTGAGGCTGAACCAGACCGTTCGCAACTTTGGCGTCCTATTTGACCCTGAGCTGAGCTTCCTACCCCATATCTGCTCTATCACCAAGACCATCTACTTCCACCTCCGTAGCATCGCCTCAGTTCATCTGCTGCTGAAACCCTCAACCATGCCTTCGTTACCTCCAGACTCGACTATTCCAATGCTCTCCTGACCGGCCTCCCATCTTGCACCCTTCATAAACTTGAAATCATCCAAAACTTTGCTGCCCATATCCTAACTCTCACCAAGACCCATTCAACCATCACCCCTGTGCTCGCTGACTGACATTGGCTCCTGGCTCCAGCTATGTCTCGATTTTAAAATTCTTATCCTTGTGTTTAAATCGCTTTGTGGCCTTGCCCCGCCCTATCTCTAGTAACCTCCTCCATCCCTGCAACCCTCTGAGATCTCTGCACGTCTCCAATTCTGGACTCTATGCACATCCCTGATTTTCATCGCTCCACCATTGGCGCCATGCCTTCAGCTGCCTGGGCCCTGAGCTCTATTCCCTCCCTAAACCTCTTCGCCTCACCACCTCTATCTCCACCTTTAAAGTGCTCGTTAAAACCTACCTCTTTGACCCAGTTTTTGGTCACCTGTGTCAGCTGTGGCTCAGTTGGTAGCACACTCGCCTCTGAGTCAGAAGGTTGTGGGTTCAGGTCCCACTCCAGGAGCTTGAGCACATGAAAGCTAGGTTGACTCTCCACTTGCTGTGCGCAAATTGGCTGCCGTGTTTCCCACATTACAACAGTGACTCCATTGCAAAAGTACTTCGTTGGCTGTAAAGTGCTTTGAGATGTCCGGTGGTCGTGAAAGGTGCTATATAAATGCAAGTCTTTCTTTCTTTACCTGTGGTAATATCCTTTAATGCCGCTTGGTGCCAAACTTTGTCTGATAATGCTTCTGTGAAGCACCTTGGGATGTTTTTGCTATGTTAAAGGAGCTATATAAATGCAAGTTGTTGTTGTAATGTGTGTGTTTTTATACTCCACTGTGTGTACATATATTGGCTTCAACAAGCCGTTAATAAAAATAATATAATGAAGCTCATCTTGATCATTTTCCTCTTAGTTAACCACAGTCCTGTATCAAAATGAGATACAACCTGAGACATTAATGGGCTGTCATTTAATTGTAGCCATGGTCAAACTGCTTTCCTCACTAGGAATTATCTTAGACCCAACAGGAAAAGAGAGACCCTCTGGAGCACAGAGAGAAAACACAAAAAATACAAAGAAACCGGGGAATGAGAGGGAGAGAATCGAAGAGATAAACATAAAGCGAAACAACAGGAAGACAGAGATAGGTAAGAGAAACTGTATATTTTTGCTTACCACGAGCAGTGCCATCTGAGATCCACTAGTAATAGATGAACATTCTTAAATAGATCGCAGGTTGCAACAGGCTGAGAGGTTACAGTGACACCTTTAGAACAAATGAGAATAACAGGCCTTCGTGTAATATTATTTTGTAGTGAATAACCACCATCATGTGGAGAAAGTCAGAATAGCAGGTGTTACAGTAAACAATATTTCCCATTGATTTCAATTGACTGGGGATATGACAGCATTACCAACTGAAGGATGTTATGTATATATGTACATATACACCAGTGGATTTCCTATGGCATTGTTCATGATAAGTCAGAGAATATGTTCTTTCTCTCTTACCTGTCTGTTGTCTTCATGTTGCTGTTTTGTCATCTATCTCATCTACAGATTTTGTATCTTTTCCTTCTTTGCTGCTTTTCTATCCCTAACTCTTTGTGCTTCTCTCATTGTTTTCCTGTTTTCCATTTTTCATCTTTCCTTTCAGGTTGGAAAGTAGACTTTGACTGTGGCAGGCTGCATTTTGTGGTGGGGTTTACGGCATCCCATTTTCTGCTCCCCTTTACTCTCATTGCTGCCCCTACTCATTCTCATCGCTACCTCTACCTCTTTGAACTACCGACTCAACCTCGGTATCCTCTCCTCGTCCTTGCTCCACTTTACTCAATTCACCAAGGGAGGGAGGGATACACAAAAAGCCAGTGTCAGAGGAATGGAGAGTTGTAGGGCTGGAGGAGGTCACAGAGATAGGGAGGGGCATGGCCATGAAGGGATTTAAACATGAAAATGAGAATTTTAAATTGGAGGCGTTGGGGGACCGAGAGCCAATGTAGGTCAGCAAGGAGAGGGCTGATGGGCGAGAAGGACTTGGTGCGGGATAGAACACGGGCTGCAGAGTTTTGGATGACCTGAGGATTACAGAGGGTGGTGGATGGCAGGCCAGTCAGGAGAACGTTGGAATAGACAAATCTGGAGGTGAGAAAGGCATGGATGAGGGTTTCAGCAGCAGATGGTCTGAGGTAGGGGCAGAGATGTTACAGCGGTGGAAGTAGGTAGTCTGCAATGGAGAGGGTATGAACAGTGTAATAACAGTACTAATGGTGCCAATGAGATTGGTAGAGTACTGCCTTATGGTTCTCTTTACCTGATCTCCAAGTTGGTTGTCACAATTGCCTACATAACAGTAACCAAAAGTAATTAATCGACTGTGACATCCTGAGGTTGTGAATGGCGCTATATATACTTTCTTTCTTTCTTTCGTGAAGGATCATAATAAGTGGAGGATACTTGACGGATTATGGTATTATTATTTCAAACTTGCCATTGCCAATGCCTCTGCACATTCAGCACTAAAAGAATGTTGAATGCCATCTCATGAAACTCAGAGAGCAGCTATAGTGTGGCTGGCCTGCCACCTGACCTGGTTCTCTTGATGCTTATGAGCAGCCTTGACCTGTAAGCAGAGCACATTAATGAAAATATTAGCCATCGCTTGAAGCAAAACCCTGTGCCCTGTCCAGCTCCCTCCTGGTGCCAGGACTTCTGACAAAAGTTTGCAAGGCTCTTTTGTAAGTGACCTGCGATGAGCTATGTGTATAATATTATTGTCCCCCACTGCGAATGTGCCATGCAGCCTTTGTTGTATGAAGGAGGGTTAGGAAAAGGTCAGTGCTCTGTGCGTGCTTTCCAACCTATATCACTGGGATTGTAGTAGTTGAACATTCGCACCGAGGTTCTGCCTTTTATGAAGTAAGAGAGTGCATGCATACAAAAGTGCATACACTTATCTTAGCATTTCTCCTGATGCCAGTGAACGTGTTGCTTATTTATTCCCAGGTATGATGGACCTGGGTGATGGCATTCAGTTACTTATTACCCTCCATTCTCGTGGCTTGACTCTCCAGTCTTACCCAACAGGGTCACACCCCTTCACTCTGATTTCTGCATTCACAACTCCAACATGTCGTTACTGAAGGGAGGAGTATCTGGCGTCACTCTCAGTGCACGCATGATGCTAAATCTGTTGTTCCCTTCTGGCAGAACAATTGTAGTCCAATGCCATTTAAGTGTGAGCAGCAGCCATTTGACTGCTTCTGGCTCACACAATTTTCTGACTTGCAGTCAACAACCTCGTACCACTCTGCGCAACTTTACCAATGGAAATAGAGAAGGGCTTGTGTCAGAAAATTTGGCGAGGGCAGCTCCCTGTTTTGGCAGATATTTGGAGCTGCACTGTACTTGCCAACTGTAATCATCTGAAAATTGGTGCCTTCGCAAATCTGGCACATTGAATTCCACACCCAGTTCTGCAATGCTTACTTCCATCGAGCAAAGTCAGCACCAAGCGGGGAGCATTGCAATAAATGTTTTAATTTTATTTATTTGCCAAGAACCAAACAAAATACAGTCTCTGGGGAGATCTCTTACAAACTTCTTTTCAATAATTTTCTCATTGAAGATGTGCACCCCTTCCCCACAAATCAAATCAAATCAAATCAACTTTTATTGTCATTGTTAGTGCACAAGTGCAGTACAACGAAATGTAGGCTTGCGGCTCCCGAGAGTGTACATTTGGATTAAGACATTTAAACATTCAACATACATTTGGCTTGTAGTATATTATCATAAACATAACCATAATAAAGTGCATTGGCAGATGTGCAGGCTTTAGAGTTTATTTGTGGAGTTCAGTAGGATGACAGCCCTGGGAAAGAAGCTGTTCCTAAATCTGGTCGTACGGGTGCGAATGCATCTGTAGCGTCTCCCAGATGGCAGGAGGGCGAACAGACTGTGGCTGGGGTGGGTAGGGTCTTTGATGATGGACCGTGACCTCCGTAAACAGCGTTTCTGGTATATGTGCTCTATGGTCGGTAGCCGGGTGCCAGTAATGCGTTGGGCAGTTCCCCACTTCTACATTCCAGCAATTCCTCCCCTTGTAACAGTGTAACCTCTGTCTCACCGTGAGTTATGAGTTATGTCATGGGTGGGGGTGGGGGGGGGCGGCGGGAATCTGCCACTGATGTTATCAAAACGGTTCTGTGCACACATTTCCTGTCTGTCACACCCTATTGCCCATTTGCCATACTACCCTTCTGTTACACTTAATCATAGTCAAGAATATTCAAAATTCTACATCACACTGCAACTGATTGGCTGGGTGTTAACGTTCTTCCAGGTGATTGACTCATATGCAAACTTTACTTCCTAATTTAAAAATATAGATGGGGAATTGACAAGAGCTGCAATAATTCTGAAGATTTTAAAATTAAATCTAAGGATTTACACTAAGGAGGAGATATTAAAAAATTTAATTGAATACTGAAAGTTCAAACACTTGGACTCAGCAATGCATTCAACACACACTACTGTAAACTCTGAAACAGCTTGGTCCTGGGCTCCATCCCTTCCTCCTCCACTTTCCAACTCCCACTCCTGCTCCTGCTCCTTTTCCTCCAAGTAACGTATGTATGATGGGATTACAAATGGGAAATAACAACAGAAAATGCTGGAAAAACTCAGCAGGCCAGGCAACATCTGTGGAGAGAGAGAAACCCTTCTACAGAACTGGGACATCCATTGTGCTAAGGGGATGGTAGGATCCAAAAACTGTGTGTAAGTCTCCAGCTTTCCTTAAAATTCCCCTGTATTAATAGGTGATTTGGCATCAAATGGTAATTCATTTTAGCAGAATGAATGAGGAGAAGCAATATAAACTAAATGGTACAATTTTGAAGGGGGTGCAGGAATAGAGCGACCTGGATGTGTACGTACACAAATCTTTGAAGGTGGCAGGACAAGTTGAGAAGGCTGTTAAAAAGTCATAAGGGATCCTTGGCTTTATAAATAGAGGGGTAGATTACAAAAGCAAGGAAGTTATGCTAAACATTTATAAATCACTGGTTAGGCCCCAGCTGGCGTATTGTGGCCAATTCTGAGCACCACACTTTAGGAAGGATATCAAGACCTTGGAGAGGATGCAGTTAGCAGTCAACCTCCTTTCTCCTCTGGTTCACAACAACACATTTCGAGTAAGCACGAGACTTCATAGTGGAGTACAGTACATGGAACAGACTTTAGTGATACACAGTAAAGGTGATCGGCATTTAACTGTATACAGGGAGTGTCTTTTCCAGTTTCTGTATCTTTCGAGCACTCTGAGATACTGTTGAAAACCATGATCCTTTATACACCATATTTTGACTACATCAAAGGAAACCATCATAAAGAAGACTGTATGATGTATCTATTCCCAAACCCTTTGAAAACAGACAATTCATGTAAACAGTTGTAGTTTGTTTACTTCAGAACTACTTCCCCTACACGAGTCTTCCTGACGTAACAGTTACTAACATCTTTAAAGTAAAAGCTTTAACAACTAGCTAATGGATTCCTCCTACCCATGTTTATTACCCTAAAACGAAAGTTACATTTTAATACGTAATTACTAACACTTATCCCCTTACACAAGCACTTTACATCTCAGAAAACAGGCAATGCATTCTTTTTACGACACTTCAAAGTCATCGGGGGAAAATTTCGGTTTCTTTGCGCCTCCAGTTAGCGCCCGGGCACGCGTCGCCAACGCCTCCCATGAAATTCAGCGGGAGGTTAGCGGCAGTGCTAACCATTAGCGCCCCGCAGCGCTGCGCCGCCAATGACGTCATCACCGTGCGCAGCACCCTGCTCGTGCCCCGGCCACGATCTTCGGTAGCAGCCCCTGACTTACCGGCGGACGCTATGTCCAACGGGGTCAGGGGGGGGCCTACCTGCGGCCGGGGCAGCACTATTTAAAGGTGAAGTGCCGGGCGCCCATTTTTGTTGCTGGCCGCCTGCCAGCACCTGCCTCGGCTGCCGTCCCCGGCCTCCTAACCCGCCCCCCCTCCGCGGAGTGCCTGTTGCTTTAAGACACAAAGAAGTTTGACTGTTAACCCTTAACTCCCAAAGATGTCCAACAAGGAGATTTACTAGAATGGTCCCAGAGATGCAGGACTTCTGTTATGTGGAGAGACTTGAGAAGCTGGGATTGTTCTTCTTAGAACAGAGAAGGTTAAGGGAAGATTTGATCAAGGTGTTCAAAGTCATGAAGGGTTTTGATAGAGTAAATAAGGAGAAACTATTTCCAGTGGCACATAAGTCGGTAACCAGAGGACACAGATTTAAGGTGTTAGGCAAAAGAACCAGAGATGACATGAGGGAAAAAATTTTTACACAGTGAGTTGCTTTGATCTGGAATTCATTGCCTGAAAGGGTGGTGTAACCAGATTTAATCGTAACTTTCAAATGAGAATTGGATAAATTTTTGAAGGCAAAAATTTTGCAGGGCTTTGGGGAAAGAGCAAGGGAGTGGGACTTTCAAAGAGCCAGCACAGGCACAATGGGCCAAATGGCCTCCTTCTGTGGCTGTATCATTCTATGATCAAGGGAGATTGATAGAATTATAGAACTGCCATTATAATCAAGAGTCATTAGAACTAAGTTATGCCTGCTCATACAATAAAAGTTAAAACTGCTTATCTTCAGCTTCTGCCAAGCTTTACTTTTCCAATTACATTTAATTCTAAAGTTAGGATCACAAATAAATCTTTTTCAGTCAATGTAATTATTAAATAAAACAGTCTGACCATTTACATCAAATTGCACAAGAACAATAGTGAAATAGATTCAAATTCCAGAAATTCTAGTCAGGGCTCAGCTGGGAAGGCCAAACACAGGTAGGCATTTCCTACCTTCTACAACACAATTGGAAGCAGACTGAACTTTGTTCAGTCCAGTAGAATAACAGCAATCGAGGAATTCTACATCTCACTTAATAGTCAATTTCAATTGTAATAAATGATTGAGTGTCACTTTGGCACAGTTGGTAGCAGTTTAGCCTCTGGATCAGAAGGTTGTGAGTTTAAGTCCCACTCCAGAATTTGAGTATCTGATCTATGCCGACACTTCAATGCATTAGTGCAAGAAAGGTGAGCTTTGAGAAAACACTTTGGGGGAGAAATTGGGTGAGTAGCGCCACCTGTTAGCGCCTAAAGAGGCAGTCAGTGGCTGTAGCGCCACTGGCTGCATCTCCGGCGATATTCAGTAGGGGCGCTAATGGTGGCGTTAGGCATTTGCGCTGCGCCGCCACCGATGACGTCATCGATGTGTGCAGCACCCCATTCGTGCCCCGTTCGCGATATTTGGTAGCGAACGCCGCAGTTGCGCCGCTCGCTACCCGCGCCCGGTTCACGGGGCCTTACTGTGCCGGCAGCGGCGCAAGTTAAGGTGGAGGTGCGGGGCGGCCGCTTTTTCGGCGGCTGCCTGCCAGCACCTCCGTCCCCGGCCTCCTAACCCCCCCCCGCCGCGGCATTGCCGGCTGTTTCCCGAGAGCCCGGCACTTCTCCTTGGTGCCGGGCTCATTTGCCGGCACTTGCAATCGGGGATCGCGCTGTTGCAGGCACCTCCCCCTTAACAGTGGGAGGAAGACCTGCAGTACCGCAGCGTGCCGTGCCGCAGCATGTGGCGCTGCGGCACGTTGCGCTGCGATAATCAGTTTCAGCGCCCTAAGAGGGACGTGGAGCGCCTCGAGCCTCGCCCCGTCCCGTCTCCCTCAAGGGGCACTGAAACTGAATTTCTGGCGATCGGTATCACTCCGATCGCTGCGCTAAATCCTGCGCTCAGGCGACTTTTGCGCCACAACCCAGTTTAAAAGAAAGGCATCAAAGAGGTGATCTTATAGAGTTATATAAGATTGTTAATGATTTTTTAAAAAGGAAACCCAGAATATTACTTTAGATTAAAGTGTAGGAACAGAACCAGGAGACGCATTAGTAAAAGGTAATTTTAGGGCTAATAGCATGAAATTATTTACACAAAGTGTGATCAACATGCAGAATAAATTCCAGGGAGAGTACTGGAGTCCTGGAATGAGTTAAAGAACAGTAGGATGCATCACTGGGAAGACTTTAAAATGTTCTTGTATGGATGGATTAAGATGGACAAATGCCTTCCTGATCAATAATTATTTTGTGATTTGCGATTGCTCAATTTCTGTTGCTTATTCATTCCTCATTGGTAGTTACTGCCTGAATCAAGGTGCTTTTGGATTGTTTATGTTTAATCATTCAGATATTTGATTGGTGACAACAGATAAATACATTTTTCAATCAATTACTAATTTTTCTCCTCCTGGTATTTGACATTTTGACGTGCGCACTGGGATTCTCCACTGCAATCCTGCTCAAAATCGGGCGAGATGAAGGAAATTGTGGCCAGACAGCCCTACTGTCCCCTCAATGCCTTGCTTGCATTTCTGCCTGCCAGGGCCACCAATGACATCTCCTTCTCCGTATAAATGGTGACGGGCAGGGGGAAAAGGGCGGGGTGGGGGTCGGGGAGGCCGATTTTGCCTCCGTTCACTTGTATTACCGCTGCATCGTGGGGCAGCCACGAAGAAAGTGGCGGTAGGCTGTAGGGGTTTTTTTCCTGCTCTCTTGCCCGTTCTGGCCTCCTGCCAGGCTTCGTGCAAGAATCACCCTTGAGTCGTTCGACCCACTCCCCCTACGGTTCTAGACCTTGGACTTAGATGCAGAGAACAGTAGTGCAGAGAAAAGGACTCAATAGACCAGGCTGAATAGCACGAAATGGATGCTTTTATTTTTAAACAGTTTGAAGCATTACAAAATACATGTCATAGGCACAGATTAAAGTAACTACAATCATGCACAAATTTATGAACTTGACTCTATGGAAATGGGGAACACACGGCACATCGTAAAAGGGGAAACACATTACGATTTCCCTTAACTCCCTCCCCTATACCTAAACTAAGTTTCGACCTGGGGAACCTGGGATCATGCTCACCACTCTCGAAATCGTGAGAAAGGGGGGTTCGCAGCCCTTTTGGCACCGCTTTCCGTCGTCACGTGGATTTGGAAACTTCTGGCGCAGTCGATATTCTCTCTCTCCAATTCCAATTCCAATTAAAATGCTTTATTGGCATGAAAGTTTACAGAGAACCATATTGCCAAAGCTTACATAGCAAAAAGGTACAGTTTTCCAACATTCTGTAGGTGTCAATCGATTTGACATTTGTTGGGTACATACAATATTACTTTTAAACAATATTAATTTTAAACAGTCTTTGTACTTCATTTGGTACGTTCAATATTAATTTTAAACAGTCTTAATTTTAAACAGTCCTCAGGTTGTGACATGTTGTTACATATTTGGCCCCAAGGTATGGTCTGTCTCCTTCTCCTAGGACTAATCTCAATTTTGACAGATCATCCAATTCCTTGAAATCTGGGGTTGTTTGGCTTAGCTTGTTGAATAATATGTTTCTTGATGTGTTGAATTTTTCGCATTTTAGGAGGAAATGCATTTCTGTTTCAACCTCGCCAGCCAGACATTGATCGCATATTCTATTCTCTCTAGGCTGCCAGGATTTCTTGTATCTGCCTTTTTCAATTTCCAGTTGGTGGTCGCTTAGTCTGTACCTAGTGAGGGTCTGTCTCTGTTTTGTGTCTCTGATGGTCGTGAGGTAGTCTGCCAGTTTATATTCTCTTTTTAGGGCCCGGTAACATTCTAATCTGCTTTGGCTTTCGGTTATTTTGTTCCAATGTTCCAGGTAGGTTTCTTTGCATTTTTTAATGATTTGGTTCACTCGGATTGGTGTTTGGGCGGCTGTGTTGGTCTGGGGCTGGTCAGGGTCCGGCTGAGTACTTAGTTTCCGTAGCAGCTGACTCAGGGGACTCTTTTCTGGGTTTAGCTCTTGGGTCTGAAAGGCTTTGAAATGAAGGGTGTCTGGGGAGCTAGATTTGAGGTGATTTAGGAAGTTTAGTGCTCGTTTTTGGATGTTTATTATCAGTGGGTATCTGCCTAGTTCGGCTCTGCATGCATTTGTTGGCGTTTTCCTTTGGGTGCGAAGGATGCTCTCTCTCTCTTTCTCGAGGCGATGGGGTAGACACAGCCTCGATGAGCGCTCGTCAAGGTTGAGATTCACTAAGCCTGTCGTGGATTTTTGTTCATGGAGTAGGACAACAACCCAATGGGATGTTGAGACACGGAAGTGTCAGGCCCGGACTGTCTTTTTGTCTCCGGCCTGGTCGGTTCTCCAGAGGGTCTCTTCTCCGTCGGCCTGGGTCGTCGATGATCTCCCGACCCCAGTACCCGGGCCACCCTCGTCGTCTTCTCGTCGTGGCCGAGCCTTGTTTGGCTGAACACCGACCACGTTGTCCTTTTACCGAAACCGTCCGTCTTTAAAAAGACGAAAACGTTTTCATCGATTCTGCATCTGCCGAAGTGGAAAAGGCGCCGATCCTGGCCCCGTCCGAAGAAGTTGAAGTAACGTATATGGACTTTCAATCCATAGTTATACTCTTTTGGAACAGTCTTATCTCCCGCCAAATCATAGTCCTGTCTTTGTATTAATTTTGGCGGGCTGAAATCTCTGCAGGGGCGCTTTGTCTTGTAACGGAGCCGGTGATAACTTAAACTGGCCTTCCTGGCCGATAATGTCTTTTAATGTCTTTTGCATTGTCACCGCGGCTCGGTTCGCATATTGATCGGTCCGGAGATTTTCCTTGATGGCTGCTAAACGGTTTTTCCTTTGTACAATAAATGGGTATGAGTGATTTTGCATTGTCCGCCCATATCTTGATGGGCCCCATCCTGTACTTGTAATCCATTGAATATGTATGCTGTTCCTCAGTTTCGGTTCCCAGATACTGGCTTTCGCGGGCTCACTGTCTTCAATCCACAAGCCTGTCTGGCTTGCAGTAACAGAAATAAAATGGTTCAGAAACTGATCACGGGGCCTGGCGGCCATTTTGTATGCCCTTTTATCAAAGGTTTTTCTGTGCAAGCTTACTTTGGTCAATAAACAGTCTTATTTTATCCAGTTTTCTTGCGTGATTTTTGCCGAAAATTGCGAATCTTACAAGGCCCCAGAAAATGGTGGTAGTGGCTTTGAGATCCCCCATAATAAGGAGGCCTCCTCTCCCTCCAGAGTTACCTTCATGTGTGGGCCTCAGTCTCCACTGATAGCCTATCAGGATGCCAATGACCTGATCCTTCAGTCCTTCTGGTGCTGCAGTGGTAGTCCTGTTGCAGCAACACATGGATTTTGTGGCCGGGCAATGGCGGGGTCTCACTTGGTGATCGACCCACTGACGTAAGAAAACTACTAGGCACTTGGTCTAAGCGTTAAACAAAGCTTTAATCAACTGTTTTACAACATGGAGGTCTAGTTGTGTCTTTCACTAGTTCCTGTTAAGGATGTCCTGCGCAAGCTGGGCCCGTGCCCGAGTATTTATACTCTCCCTGGACAGCGCCATCCGCAGGCCACTCAGTATTATTTCATAAGTCTATCTTTCATGAATGACTGATTCATGTCATTCTTCCCGCCTGAAGGATTGGTAGTCCGGCGACTTCCTTCTAATGGATTAATCGGACTACGAATAGCCGCAGTCATTTGGATCTCCATTTGTGGTTGGAAGACATGTCTCCTCGGACCGTGTCTTGATCCCTGGGTCACTTGATTCGTACCAGCGGGCTGGCAGAGCCCATGTCGCCTTGATCGACCGGAGGGGGACTGGGGAGATCATGACTCCGGGTGCGGGCCCCCACAGGCGCAGAACTGGCTTCATCCTGCTCAGTAGTCGGTGATTGCGGCGTCCTGGCTTCGGGTGGTCATCCCGCAGGGAGCGCTCTGTTCCCTGGGTTGATTTGGGCGAAGTGGCTGGCAGATCCCTTGATGTCCCGGGTAGAGCGTCATCCTCGGAGGCATGCAGAGTATCAGCGTCGTTAATACGGATCCCTCTATCGATTGGGACCGGTGGGGCAGGGAGCCAGATCCCGAAGTGAAACTGTGGACTCCCGGCCATCAGGGTACCACACGTATGCATATGTAGGATTGACATCCGATAGTTCCACTTCGTCGATGAGGGGATCACTCTTGGAGGATCGGACGAATCTTCGGAGCAGCACGGGGCCAGGAGCACATCACTGCATAGGTTTTTGAGCACCCCAAGCTATGGAAAAATAAGTGCGGCCATTGAGAATAAGGTCGACAAGACAAAAGCCGGAAGAGTTGGTGGTCAGTGTCGTCAGAGCCATTGCAATTTCCCTGTCTGAGGGGTAAATGCACAGTTTTAACTTACTGACAGCCTGCTCACTGATGAAGCTGTCAGAGCTACATGAGTCGATTAGTGCACTCAAAATGTGTCCATTTACCAAAACCTTCGTGGCTCCATGGGACAGACTTTGAGGAAAAACAGCTGTGATCTGTAACATTAGTAGTGGCTCTTGTGGGGAGGAGCAGTTTTATACTTGACAGCTGTAACATTAGTAGTGGCTCTTGGGGGAGGAGCAGTTTTATAGATGACAGCTGTAACATTAGTAGTGGCTCTTGGGGAAGGAGCTGTTTTATAGGTAGCAGCTGTAACCCTGGGAGAGGCTCTTGACTGACATACTTTAGAAAAGTGACCTTTCTTACTGCAATGATTGCAGGTTGCATTACGAGCAGGACAAAATTTCCTACAGTGAAATACACCTCCACAGAAGAAACATTTCTTTTTAGATTGCCAAGATGCCGCTAGGGTAGGGTCGTCATCAGCTAGGATAGAATAGTCATCAGTAAGGGCTTCCGCCTGAGGCTTATTGGAGGAGTCACTAAAAGTGATAGCAGCAGTCCGTGCACATGGTAAAAGATAGGCATCTGCATTTTTTTTTGCTAAGTCCAGAGAATATGCCTGGTCATAGGCAGTTTGTAACTCAAGGGTTTTATTCTCCAACAGACGCTGGCATATGAAGGGAGACACAATTCCATTAATAAAAGAATCACAAATTAATTCTTCCTGTTACTGCTCAGCTGAGACAGCTTTGAGATTACAGTCTTTGCTGAGCCTGCGAAGCTTTTGAAAGAATTCGTCAAGTGATACCTCGGGTTGTCGTCAAGTTGTGGCCAGTAAGTGACAAGCAAAAATTTCTTTTGGGGCCTTAACATATAATTGCTGCAGTATTTGGATAGCGGAGTCATAGTCTACACAGTCTTCGATATAGTCAAACACACGAGGAAATACATAATTGGCAAGCATTTGTAACTTATCAGGAACATTCTCACCACAAGCCCCGAGGAAGTTGCTGAAGGTACGATACCAGTGTTTCCATACCTTAGCAGATGTAGGTGACTTCGTGTCCAGGTCAAGACGGGCGAGTCTGAGTAGTTTCTCCATGATGGATTGATTACTACGTCTGGTTCCCTTCTACCATTTGAGTCGTAGCTGTCTGTTCCCAAAATCACTCAGAGCATGAAGAAAGTTCCAGTTGATTAAATTAATGTAAGAAAACTACTAGGCACTTGGTCTAAGCGTTAAACAAAGCTTTAATCAACTGTTTTACAACATGGAGGTCTAGTTGTGTCCTTCACTAGTTCCTGTTAAGAATGTCCTGCCCAAGCTGGGCCCATGCCTGAGTATTTATACTTTCCCTGGACAGCACCACCCGCAGGCCGCTCAGTATTATTTCATAAGTCTTTCTTTCATGAATGACTGATTCATGTCAACCCCCTCACTGGGAGCCAGCCTATGCGCGGGTGAGATCCCTAGCTCAGTTTCATGGGCAAGAATTGTGGGCGGTGTCAGAAGGACAGGCAGATGAAGACCTGCCTTGGCCAGAACTAGGAGGACAATCCCAGCTATGATATCTTGAAGTATAAAAGTTTCACATGTGATGCCTTTGAAAGGCATGTTGTGATGGATGTGAGGTAGGTGAAAGACTTTTAATTATATCAACAGGTATTTTGAAAGTATTAATACATATAAGATGCTACATTCACGTAGGGCGCAAAGGGTAAAAAGAGCATGATATTAGACAGATGACCCTAAAAACCTTTCAACAACTGCAGTTCAGCTCCCCCTGCACGCTACCTATTAATAATTGCTTGCAGAGACAGGATGACCTATTATACTTGTGACAGTGGGATCAATATTAAATAAATCTAGGGAAAAAAAGCTAGTATCAGTAATGGTGACCATAAATCTATCGAATTATCGTAAAAACCCATCTGGTTCACTAATGTCCTTTAGGAAAGGAAGTCTGCCATCCTTACCTGGTTTGGCCGATATGTGACTCCAGACCCACAGCAATGCGGTTGACTCTTAACTGCCCTCTGAAATGACCTAGCAAGTCACTCAGTTGTAACAAACCGCTACGAGAAACAATAATAAGATTCAAACAGAATGGACCACCCGGCATCGACCTCAGCACTGGCTTCAAACACGACAATGGCACACCCAGCCCAGTCAACCCTGCAAAGTCCTCCTCACCAACATCTGGGGACTTGTGCCAAAATTGGGAGAGCTGTCCCACAGACTAGTCATACTCACAGAATCATACCTTTCAGCCAATGTCCCAGACTCCTCCATCACCATCCCTGGGTATTTCCTGTCCCATCGGCAGGACAGACCCACCAGAGGTGGAGGTACAGTGGTATACAGTCGTGAGGGAGTGGTCCTGGGAGTCCTCAACATTGACTCTGGACACTGAAGTCACATGGCTTCAGGTCAAGCATGGGCAAAGAAACCTCTTGCTGATTACCACCTACTGCCCTCCCTCAGATGATGAATAAGTACTCCTCCATGTTGATCACCACTTGGAAGAAGCACTGAGGGTAGCAGTGGCACAGAATGTACTCTGGGAGGGGGACTTCAATGTCCATCACCTAGTGTGGCTCGGTAGCACCACTACTGACTGAGCTGGTCGAGTCCTGAAGGACATAGCTGCCAGTCTGGGACTGCGGCAGGTGGTGAGGGAACCAACACGAAGGAAAAACCTACTTGACCTCGTTCTCACCAATCTACCTGTCGCAGATGCATCTGTCCATGACAGCATTGGTCCTTGTGGAGACGAAGTCCTGTCTTCACAATGAGGACATCCTCCATCGTGTTGTGTGGCACTACCACCATGCTAAATGGGATAGATTCAGAACAGATGTAGCAGCTCAAAACTGGGCATCCATGAGGCGCTGTGGGCCATCAGCAGCAACAGAATTGTATTCCACCACAATCTGTAACCTCATGGCCCAGCAAATCCCTCACTCTACCATTACCACCAAGCCAGGGGACCAACCCTGGTTCAATGAGGAGTGCAGAAGAGCATGCCAGGAGCAGTACCAGGTCTACATAAAAATGAGGTGCCTGGGGAAGCTGCAACACAGGACTACATGCATACTAAACAGCAGAAGCAGCATGCTATACACAGAGCTAAACGATCCCAAAATCAACGGATCAGATCAAAGCTCTGCAGTCCTGCCACATCCAGTTGTGAATGGTGGTGGACAATTAAACAACCAACAGGAGGAGGAGGCTCCATGAATATCCCCATCGTCGATGATGGTGGAGCCCAGCACCTGAGTGCAAAAGACAAGGCGGAAGCCTTTGCAACCATCTTCAGCCAGAAGTGCCGAGTGGATGATTCATATCAGCCTCCTCCTGAGGTCCCCACCATCACAGAAGCCAATTTGATTCATTCCATGTGATATCCAGAAACGACTGAGCGCACTGGATACAGCAAAGGCTATGGGCCCTGACAACATCCCGGCTGTTGTGCTGAAGACTTGAGTTCCAGAACTAGCCGCGCCTCTAGCCAAGCTGATCCAGTACAGCTACAACATTGGCATCTAACCAACGGGGGTCACGGTTGACCAGAAAACTGCCCAGGTATGTCCCGTCTACAAAAAAAAAAGGACAAATCCAATCCGGCCAATTACCGCTCCATCAGTCTACTGTCAATCATCAGCAAAGTGATGGAAGGTGTCGTCAACAGTGCTATCAAGCAGCACTTACTCACCAATACCCTGCTCACTGACGCCCAGTTTGGGTTCCGCCAGGGCCACTCGGTTCCAGACCTCATTACAGCCTTGGTCCAAACATGGACAAAAGAGCTGAATTCCAGAGGAGAGGTGAGAGTGACTGCCCTTGACATCAAGGCAGCATTTGACCGAGTGTGACATGAAGGAGCCCTAGTAAAATTGAAGTCAATGGGAATCGGTGGGGAAACTCTCCACTGGCTAGAGTCATACCAAGCACAAAGGAAGATGGTTGTGATTGTTTGAGGTCAATCATCTCAGCCCCAGGTCATTGCTGCAGGAGTTCCTCAGGGCAGTGTCTCAGGCCCAACCACCTTCAGCTGCTTCATCAATGACCTTCCCTCCATCATAAGGTCAGAAGTGAGGATGTTTGCTGATGATTGCACAGTGTTCAGTTCCATTCGCAACTCCTCAGAAAATGAAGCAGTCCATGCCCGCATGCAGCATGACCTGGACGATATTCAGCTTGGGCTGATAAGTGGCAGGTAACATTCGTGCCACACAAGTGCCAGGCAACGACTATCTCCAACAAGTAAGAGTCTAACCACATCCCCTTGTCATTCAACGACATTACCATCGGCGAATCCCCCACCATCAACATCCTGGGGGTCACGATTGACCAGAAAATACTGTGGCAACAAGAGCAGGTCAGAGGCTGGGTATTCAGCAGCGAGTATCTCACCTCTTGACTCCCCAAAGCCTTGCCACCATGTACAAGGCACAAGTCAGGAGTGTGATGGAATATGATAGCAAAATACTGCAGATGCTGGAAATCCGAAATAACAACAGAAAATGCTGGAAAAACTCAGCAGGCCAGGCAACATCCATGGAGAGAAATTAGAGTCAACGTTTTGGGTCAAAACCCTTTATCAAGACTAAAGAGGCACAGGGAATGAAATAGATTAAGAGGCCGGGCTGGGAGAGAACAAAAGAGAAGAGACATTAAGAGGTATTCAAAACGAGACGAAATGGTGATAGGACTAGTGGAGACAAAAGACAGCTCTAGATTAGGTGTGAAATGCACTGGCAGAATGGGAGACAGCTGCCATGTGGGAGAGAGAAAAAAAAAGGAAAGGGGGCGGGGGAAAAAACCTCATCTTCCGATTAGGCACTTTACAGCCTTCCGGACTCAATATCGAGTTCAACAATTTCAGATCATAACCTCGGCCCCCATTACATTTTACTTATATTTTTATCTACACCTTTGTTTTGGCCTTCCCCCCCCCCCCCCCCGCTAGAGCTGTCTTTTGCCTCACAGTGTCGGCGGGAAACTCGAGCGGTGGAGTGGGGCTATAAAAGGCTCCAGAGACCAGGTAAGGCCTCAGAGCGTCGGCGGGAAACTCGAGCGGCAGAGCGGGGCTATAAAAGGCTCCAGAGACCAGGTAAGGCCTCACAGCGTCGGCGGGAAACTCAAGCAGCAGAGCGGGGCTATAAAAGGCTCCAGAGACCAGGTAAGGCCTCACAGCGTCGGCGGGAAACTCGAGCAGCAGAGCGGGGCTATAAAAGGCTCCAGAGACCAGGTAAGGCCTCACAGCATCGGCGGGAAACTCAAGCGGCAGAGCGGGGCTATAAAAGGCTCCAGAGACCAGGTAAGGCCTCACAGCGTCGGCGGGAAACTCGAGCGGCAGAGCGGGGCTATAAAAGGCTCCAGAGACCAGGTAAGGCCTCACAGCGTCGGCGGGAAACTCGAGCGGCAGAGCGGGGCTATAAAAGGCTCCAGAGACCAGGTAAGGCGTACCAGTCTCCGAACTCGGAACTCAAAGGGAAGGAGAGAGGTAAAAAGAAATTGAAGTGTGACGTCACCAGAAAGCAGGTAAGTGATTGGTTGGTGAGTATTTCTCTCTTTTTAAACTTAAACTCTGTGGTTTATAGTTTCTAGGGTCTCTGTGGTACAGCGGGGACTTCTGCCATACAAGCGCCCTAGAGTATATCTTTAATTGGTGGTATTGAATTAATTTAAATTAATTAAAGGGTAAGTCATGTCAGGACAGCCCAGCCCCGTGTTATGCTCCACCTGCGCTATGTGGGAATTCAGGGACACTGCCAGTGTCCCTGACGACCATGTGTGCCGGAAATGTATCCAGCTGCAGCTTCTAGCAGACCGCATTGAGGCGCTGGAGCTGTGGATGGATGAGTTTTGGAGCATTTGCGATGCTGAGAGGGTCGTGGATAACACGTTTAGTGAGTTGGTCACACTGCAGGTAAGGGCTGAACAGGCAGAAGGGAAATGGGTGACCATCAGGCGGAGCAGTAGAAGCAGGCAGGTAGTGCAGGGGACCCCTGTGGCCATCCCCCTCTCAAACAGGTATACCGATTTGGATACTGTTGAGGCGGATGACTTACCAGGGGAAGGCAGCAGCAGCCAACTTCCTGGCACCGGGGGTGCTTCTGCTGCTCAGGAAGGGAGGAAAAAGAGTGGGAGAACAATAGTGGTAGGGGATTCTATCGTAAGGGGAACAGATAGGCATTTCTGTGGCCGTAGACATGACTCCAGGATGGTTTGTTGCCTCCCTGGTGCCAGGGTCAAGGATGTCATTGAATGGTTGCAGGGCATTCTGAAGGGGGAGGGTGAACAGTCAGAGGTCGTGGTTCACATTGGGACCAACGACATGGGTAGGAAGAGGGATGAGGTCCTGCAGCAAGAATTTAGGAGCTAGGTAGCAGATTAAAGAGCAGGACCTCAAAGGTTGTAATCTCTGGATTACTCCCAGTGCCACGTGCTAGTGAGTATAGGAATAGGAGGATAGAACAGATGAATGCGTGGCTAAAGAGTTGGTGCAGGAGGGAGGGCTTTAGTTTCCTGGATTACTGGGTCTGCTTCTGTGGAAGGTGGGACTTGTACAAGTCGGACGGGTTGCACCTGAACCAGAACGGGACAAATATCCTTGCAGGGAGGTTTGCTAGCACTGTTTGGGGGGGGGGGGTTTAAACTAACTTGGCAGGGGGATGGGATACAGAGTGGAGCTATAATAGGGGGTGATGTACAGCCAAATATAGAGCAAAAAACAAGTCAGCTTGGAAGGCAGAGCAAATATGTAACGGCACAAGGGAGTAGGGCAAGGCTGGATGGCATTTATTTTAATGCAAGGAGTCTTGCGAATAAGGTGGATGAACTGAAGGTGTTGATGAACACATGGGAGTATGATATTTTTGCTATCACGGAGACATGGTTGAGGGAGGGACAAGACTGGCAGCTCAATATTCCGGGGTATAGAATCTTCAGGTGAGACAGAATTGGGGGGTGGGGGGGGGGGGGGAGTAAAAGAGGAGGGGGTGTCGCAATATTAATTAAGGAGTCAATTACTGCTGTAAGGAGGGATGATATATTAACAGGTTCCTCTAATGAGGCCATATGGGTAGAACTTAAAAACAAAAAGGGGGCAAGCACTTTGCTGGGAGTGTACTATAGGCCCCCAAACAGTCAGGGGGAGATAGAGGAACAGATATGTAGGCAAATCTCAGAGAAATGTGCAAATAATAGGGTAATAATAGTGGGGGATTTCAACTTCCCCAATATTAACTGGGATAGTCAGAGTGTGAAAGGACTAGAGGGTGCAGAATTCTTAAAGTGCATCCAGGAGAGCTTTTTGAGCCAGCATGTAGAAAGTCCTACAAGAGAGGGGGCGGTACTGGACCTAATTCTAGGGAATGTGGCCGGGCAAGTGGTAGAAGTATTAGTAGGTGAGCACTTTGGTGACAGTGACCATAATTCAGTGAGATTTAAGGTAGTCATGGAAAAGGACAGAGATGGACCGGAAATAAAGGTTCTAAATTGGGGGAAGGCCGATTTTAATATGATAAGGCAGGATCTGGCCAAAGTGGACTGGGATCAGCTACTTGTAGGAAAATCCACATCGGAGCAATTGGAGTCTTTCAGAAAGGAAATTGAGAGAGTACAATGGCAACATGTTCCCGTAAAGGTCAAGGGTGGGACCAACAAGCCCAGGGAACCTTGAGGGATATACGAGAATGGATTAGGAAAAAAAGGGGGGCTTTTGGCAGATACAAAGGACTAAAGACAGAGGAAGCCCTAGAGGAGTATAAAAAGTGCAGGGGGATACTTAAAAAAGAAATTAGGAGAGCGAGGAGGGGCCATGAAATAACACTGGCGAGCAAAATAAAGAAAAATCCTAAGGTGTTTTATAAGTATATTAAGGGCAAGAGGATAACTAGGGAAAGAGTAGGGCCCATTAGGGACCAAAGTGGCAATCTGTGTGTGGAGCCATAAGATGTAGGTGGGGTTTTAAATGAATTTTTTGCATCTGTGTTCACTATGGAGAAGGACGATGTAAACATAGAAATCGGGCAGGGGGACTGTGATATACTTGAACATATTAGCATCGAGAGGGAGGAGGTACTAGCGGTTTTAGCAGGCTTAAAAGTGGCTAAATCCCCAGGCCTGGACGAGATGTATCCCAGGCTGCTGTGTGAAGCAAAGGAGGAGATTGCAGGGGCTCTGACACGAAGGGACAGAATTAGTCTCCACTTGGAGAGGCAAGGATTAATCAGGGATAGTCAGCATGGCTTTGTCAAGGGAAGATCATGTCTGACCAATTTGATTGAATTTTTCAAGGGGGTGACTAGGTGTGTGGATGAGGGTAGTGCAGTGGATGTGGTATACATGGATTTCAGTAAGGCTTTCGATAAAGTCCCGCATAGGAGACTGGTCAAGAAGGTAAGAGCCCATGGGATCCAGGGTGCCTTGGCACATTGGATCCAAAACTGGCTTAGTGGCAGAAGGCAGAGGGTGATGGTCGAAGGTTGTTTTTGTGACTGGAAGCCTGTGCCCAGTGGGGTACCGCAGGGATCGGTGCTGGGTCCCTTGCTGTTTGTGGTCTACATTAATGATTTGGATGTGAATGTAAAAGGTATGATCAGTAAGTTCGCAGATGACATGAAAATTGGTGGGGTGGTAAATAGCGAGGAGGGTAGCCTCAGTCTGCAGGATGATATAGATGGGTTGGTCAGATGGGCGGAACAGTGGCAAATGGAATTTAACCCTGAAAAGTGTGAGGTGATGCATTTTGGAGGGACTAACAAGGCAAGGGAATACACAATGAATGGTAGTACCCTAGGAAAGACAGAGGATCAGAGGGACCTTGGTGTGCATGTACATAGATCCCTGAAGGCAGCAGAACAGGTGGATAAGGTGGTTAAAAAGGCATATGGGATACTTACCTTCATTAGCCGAGGCATAGAATATAAGAGCAGGGAGGTTATGATGGAGCTGTACAAAACACTGGTTAGGCCAGTTCTGGTCGCCACACTATAGAAAGGATGTGATTGCTTTGGAGAGGGTGCAGAGGAGATTCACCAAGATGTTACCTGGGCTGGAGCGCTTCAGCTATGAAGAAAGACTGGACAGGCTGTGGTTGTTTCCCTTGGAGCAGAGAAGGCTGAGGGGGGACCTGATTGAGGTGTACAAAATTATGAGGGGCGTAGATAGAAAGGAACTTTTCCCCTTAGTAGAGGGCTCAATAACAAGGGGGCATAGATTCAAGGTAAGGGGCAGGAGGTTTAGAGGGGATTTGAGGAAGAACTTTTTCACCCAGAGGGTGGTTGGAATCTGGAACTCACTGCCTGAAAGGGTGGTGGAGGCAGGAACCCTCACAACATTCAAGAAGCATTTGGATGAGCACTTGAAATGCCATAGCATACAAGACTACGGACCAAATGCTGGAAAATGGGATTAGATTAGACAGGGCTTAATGGCCGGCGCGGACGCGATGGGCCGAAGGGCCACTTTCTGTGCTGTATAACTCTATGACTCTATTTTCATGGTCGGGTTTTATTTGCATTAATGGGGTGAGCTGCCAGCACTAAGCGAGCACTGGTAGACAGCTCACCGACCAGGTGAGAAATCCAGAACACTTCTTCCAATTAAACCACAACCATAGGACAACAGGATAAAATTTTCAAACTAATGACATTTAGATTTAGGACTGATGTCAGGAAATTCTCCTTCGCACAAAGAGTGATCAAAACTTAGGACAATGGGGACAAAAACCCTGGAATCTTTAAAAAAATACACCAGGATGCTCCAGTATAAGTTCTTTCTGAATGGCTTCCGCATCGATCTATGTTGTGATCTAGCAAAATTTGAAAACCACTGGAACCTTTACCTCTTCCTAAGTAAATATGTTACCGGGAAGCAACCTACATAACATTGAAGTTTGCTACAGGGTTGGTTTGGTTCTGGCCGTACAAGATCTGCTATGTCTTGTAGCTGAAAGTACTGCACGTCCATTGAAATCACAAAGAAGATGAAAGCTGCTTGGTAGTTACCCTATTTGCCTGGAAACTACGCTGCACTATGGAATTTTAATGATTGCTGGTCAAAATAGATTAGGACTGCGACCATGGCATATTACTTTTCCTCAATTGGTGAAAGGATAATTACAGCAATTAGCAGAACACTTTTATGAATGATGCAACTGTACTTCAGCTGAAGCACCTCAAGATTAACAGTCTGAATAATGATTGGGAAATACCTACTTTTGTGATGTGTCGGAAAACCAGATGCCCAGTTTTCTGACAATCAGATCTCAGTACTTTTTGATTTCTTGTGACAATTCACAACAACCTGAGTGCAGTGATTTAGAAGCCTCTCTGTCGGAAGCCGTTAGCCACATAAATGACTTCATAGCGCGGGTTTCCCAATGATGATTGCCTGTTGTTGCACTGCAGCTCAGATGGCCAGTACCACAACATGGGCTGGAGTCTGTTCTGTCGGAGCTTTGCCCGCTTTTGTTTGCCAACACTCTTTCCGCTGGGCGGGACTAACAGTGGCGGACGCGCCTGCTTCAAACAGGCGGATGTGTCATTGAATATTAATTAGGGGCTTGCGAGCCCTGCACACCATTTCCTGCTGTTCTGCCATGCAGGATGTCCAAAGTAAATCATGCCCATTAGAATGGGCATCCAGGGTTGCAAAGCAATGGTAATTCTTGTGGAGATCATGAAAGAGCACAGAAGTGTGAGGGTAAGTCTATTTTTTAACGGCCCAGAAATTCGGATCGGGGGCTTCCTGCGGGTGCAAGCCTCCGACCTGCACTTAGCTACCGCGCCAGCCGTTGAGCTGTGGGCCCCCATGGAATTGCGATCCTGGGCCTCCTCCAACTGCCGGCGCGCAGTGCTTGCGTATCCCAGGGGCGCAGTTCGTTTGATGCGTCCCCTGGGATCACGTGGGCCATGGAGAGCCAATGGCAGCAGGGAATGCTTCATTCATAAGTTTGACAACCTGTCAAACCTATAAATACTATAAGCCCCAAAACATCACTAAATCTTCAAATAATTTTTTAAAAAAGAATCACATTTTTAAAATAAACTATAAATTACATGAAATAACTATTTTAAACAATAATTTAAGTTTTTGAAAAAATAATTTTATTTTCTAATGGGGCTAAAAATAAACTTACCTTTCTTTAAAGTATTTAAAAATAATAAACCTGTGGAAAAAATGTTTTAATTTTAATAAATTCACCACTTATCTTGTAAAAAGCAGGCCTTGCGACTGCTTTTTATATGTCTAACCTCTGGAGACTTACCTTCCCGGGAAAACCTGCAAAAAAAATGTAAGTTCAATGCGCACGCGCAGCCTCTCCGGCGCTCGCGTTCCACCTCTTAACCCCTTCTTTCAGGGGAACGGAAGTGCCGGTTTCCCGTGCATGCGCAGTGCATGCACGAAACCGGCACTTCCGTTGGGCTTACGGGTGAGTACCCAGCGCATACTCACCCGTGGAGACCCGAATTTTTGGGCCAACAATTTATTGACCATTAATCATTTTTTTTTCCTGCTGGTACTTTGGTTCTCATGAATATTTGTAGCAGCTGTTCTATTTATTTAAAGATAAATAATTGGTGATCGACCCCCAGCACCATTATTGGCACCAATGGAATTCCCACTGAAAATCCTCCTATCTGATGTATTTAGGAGAGGAGCAAAACCTATTGAGGGATGCTAGATAGGTCAGGCTGCACCTCTTCAGATGGAGGTGAACCTACCTGATCACTTTCGCTGTTAATTAGTGTTGATGGAAGCATCATTGAGCCGAGTTATATAATGGTTTCATCCCAGCATTCAGGTCACTTTGAGATAGGGAGTGATGTAAAATAACTACCAAGCGCTTGGTTTGAGTATAAAACAAGGCTTTAATCAACTGTTTCACAACCATAAGATTCTAGTTACATCACTAGTTCCAAAAATGTCCTGGGCAAGATGGGCCCATGCCCGAGTATTTATACTCCTTGGACGGCGCCACCAGCTGGCCGCCCAGTGTTATTTCATGAGTCATTTCTTCATGAATGATAAGATTCATGACATTCTTCCCGCCTGAAAGATTTGGAAGTCCGACGACTTCCTTCTGGTGCATTAGACGGACCACAAATAGCCGCAGTCTTTTAGATCTTTCTTTGTGGCTGGAAGGCACGTCTCCTCGGAACATGTCTTGGTCCCTGGGTCGCTTGGTCCGTACTGGTAGATCGACAGGGCCCGTGTCGCCTTGATCGACCTGAGGGAGACTGGGGAGATCGTGACTCCGGGTGCGGGTCCCCACAGGCGCAGAGCTGGCTTCATCTTGTTTGGTAGCCGGGGATTGACTGGCGTCCTGGCTTCGGGTGGCCATCCCGTGGGGAGCACTCGGCTCCCCGAGTTGATCCGATGGAGTAGCTGGCAGATCCCTTGATGTCCCAGGTAGGGCGTCATCCTCACTGTCGGCATCATTACTATGCGTCCCTCAATCAGTTGGGTCCGTGGGACCGGTTGGACAGGGAGCCAGATCTCGGAGTGAAACGGTGGACTCCCGGCCAACAGGGTACTGCACGTGCGTGTATGTGGGATTAACGTCTGTTAGTTCCACCTCGTCGATGAGGGGATCATTTTTGGAAGATCGGGCGAATCTTCAGAGCAGCACGGGGCTGGGAGCTGCCAACCATGATGGTAGGGACGTCCCATGAGTGGAGCGATGCTGGAATCTGAGGAATCGCTCGTGAGGAGTAACGTTGGTGGATGTAGAAAGAAGAGGCCTGATGGAATGCTACACGTCAGGGAACACAGTTTCCCACTGCTGGTCTGGTAGGTTGCGTGACCACAGTGCAAGACGAACAGCATTCAAAATGCTAGCATTGTATCTCTCAACCTGTCCATTACCGATGGGATGATACAGTGTCGTTTTACTTGTGGCAATTCCCCGTTGGGAAAGATAACTTTTCAGTTCGCTTGACATGAAGGAGGGACCCCGATCAGAGTGGATGAAATTGGCCGCACCACAAAGGGAAAAGACTTGATCGAGGCATTTGATCACTGTGGAAGTAAGCATATTGCGACAGGGGAAAACAAAGGGAAAGTGTGAATATTCGTCCACCATAGTAACTGTGAGGACTGGAACTTGGTGAACCCAACTGCAGTAAGGCAAACTGAGGCAGAGGTTAGGTTGCAAAAACAAAGATAGACTTTACTTGAAATAAACAAAATAACAACAGCACAGATACAGGCCAGCCAGAGTTATCACAAGGTAGTGAAACTCAAGACTAAGCAATGAACATAAACTGAGCACCACTTAAATAGTAGGCATATAACAATGCACAGGTGAGTACAATTAGGAATAAAGGACACAATTAAGAGAGTTCATGGTGCCCTCTGGTGGCGAGGCGAGGCGAGGCAGAATCTGGGTCATTCCTGACAGGACCCCCCACCCTAGGAACGGCCCCTGACATTCCCCCAGAAGGTCCATGGCGACGACAAAGAAAGTTCTGCACTAAATCGTGATCCAGGATGTTCCAGTCCGGGACCCAGGAGCGTTCCTCCGGACCATATCCCTCCCAGTCCACCAGGAACTGGAGGCCCCCGCGAACCCGGCGAGAGTCCATCAGGTGACGGACCATGTAGGCAGGCTGGCCTTCGATGATGCGGGGAGCAGGAGGAGGCCTCGTGGCAGGTGCCAGGGAACTGATGGCCACTGGCCGGAGCCGGGAGACATGGAAGGTAGGATGAATCCGCATGGAGCGGGGCAGCTGGAGACGGTCGGACACCGGGTTGGCCTTCCTCAACACCGTGAAGGGACCGATGAAACGGGGCGCCAGCTTGCGGGACTCCACTCACAGCGGGAGATCCTGCTTAGAAAGCCAGACCCTCTGACCAGGACGGAATGAAGGAGCCGGTCTGCGCCGCTTGTTGGCCTGGATCTGTCGTTGCCGAAAAGCTCGTTGTAGGGCCAGCCGCGCTCTCCTCCAGGTCCGTCGACAGCGCTGGACAAACTTCTCCGCGGAGGGAACCCCCACCTCGAGCTCCTGCAACAGTGGAGGCTGAAAACTGAACTGGCACTTGAACGGCGACATTCCTGTGGGGGAGCAGCGCAAGGTGTTGTGCGCGTACTCAGCCCAGACGATGTGACGACTCCAGGTCGCAGGGTTAGCGGACACGAGACACCTCAGGGTCGTCTCCAGGTCTTGGTTGATCCGTTCTGTTTGACCGTTAGACCGAGGGTGGAAACCTGAGGAAAGGCTGACAGTAGCTCCAATGAGCTTGTAGGAAGCTCTCCAAAACCGGGAGGCGAATTGTGGACCACGGTCAGAGACGATGTCAAGAGGCAAACCGAACAACCTGAAAACATGCTGGACCATGAGCTCGGCTGTCTCTTGGGCTGAGGGAAGCTTGGGCAAGGGCAGAAAGCGACAGGCTTTGGAGAAGCGATCTACGATGACCAAAATGACAGTGTTGCCTTGAGATGGTGGAAGGCCTATGATGAAATCCACAGAGAGGTGTGACCAGGGGCGGGTGGGAATGGGGAGAGGATGCAGCAAACCCTGGGGGCGAGATCGAGGGTTCTTGTTTCGTGCACAAATGGCACAAGCTGCCACGAACGCCTTTACGTCCTTCTCCATGGTGGGCCACCAGAACCTTCTGCGAAGGAACTCCAGCGTCCTGGATGTGCCTGGATGACCGGTGAGTCGTGACGAATGCCCCCACTGCAGGACTTGAGCGTGCCGTGTTGGGAACAAAAAGGCGACCGGGTGGGCCGTTGCCAGGATCTGCCTCCCTCTGTTGCGCCTTTCTGACCAGCGTCTCGATCCCCCAGCAAACCGGTGCTACAATTCGGGAAGTAGAAATAATAGGTTCTGGTTGTCTCTCCCGCTCGGGTGGATCAAATTGCCTGGAGAGAGCATCAGGCTTGCGATTCTTGGATCCTGGATGATATGACAGGACAAAGTCAAAACGATTGAAAGACAGTGCCCAGCGAGCTTGACGAGAGTTAAGCCGTTTGGCCCCCTGGATATAGGCCAGATTCTTATGCTCTGTCCAGACAATGAACGGGTGTTTAGACCCCTCCAACCAATGTCTCCACGCCTCCAATGCCAACTTAACTGCTAGCAGTTCCCTGTTTCCAATATCGTAGTTTCGTTCTGCAGGAGTGAGTCGGCGAGAAAAGAAGGCACAAGGGTGCAGTTTGTTGCGTTTGACCGCTGGGACAAAACGGCACCCACTCCTATATCAGAGGCATCCACCTCGACAATGAAGGGGAGTGAGGGATCCGGAATCACGAGGACAGGAGCAGACGTGAAGCGCCGCTTGAGATCCTCGAAAGCCTGCGCAGCCTCAGCGGACCAACTGAACCGGGTGGAAGTGGTTTTGCTGAGGGCGTTGAGAGGGGCAGCAATGGTGCCGAAGCTCCTGATGAATCTCCGATAGAAATTAGCAAACCCCAAGAAACGTTGCACCTGTTTGAGAGAGGTGGGTGGTGGCCAATCTCGGACAGCTTGGGTCTTGCCAGGGTCCATTTGGATGTTGCCGCTGGAGATGATGAAGCCCAGAAATGAAACCGTGGAAACGTGAAACTCTCACTTCTCAGCCTTGACAAACAAGAGGTTGTTAAGCAGACGTTGCAGGACTTGCCTTATATGCTGGACATGATCGTGAAGAGTTTTGGAGAAAATGAGAATGTCATCCAGGTAGACAAAGACAAAGCGATTCAGCATGTCTCGGAGGAAGTCGTTGATGAGCACCTGGAACACAGCAGGGGCGTTGGTCAATCCAAAGGGCATGACCAGGTTCTCAGTGCCCAGTAGGTGTGTTGAATGCCGTCTTCCACTCGTCCCCTTCGCGGACGAGGTTGTAGGCGTTGCGGAGATCCAATTTTGTGAAGACTGTGGCTCCCTGTAGCAGCTCGAAGGCAGTCGACATGAGCGGAAGAGGATAACGGTTTTTTATAGTAATCCTGTTAAGGCCACGGTAGTCGATGCAGGGGCGGAGACCTCCATCTTTCTTACTCACGAAGAAAAAACCGGCACAGCAGGAGAGGTGGACGGACAGATGAAGCCAGCGGCAAGGGCGTCACGGATGTAATCCTCCATGGCGGCGGTCTCTGGAGCAGAAAGGGAGAAGATCCTACCCCTAGGTGAGCATGTCCCAGGCAGGAGGTCAATGGCACAGTCATATGGCCTATGAGGGGGAAGTGATGTGGCTCGAACCTTACTGAAGACCTCCTTTAAATCCTCATACTCGGGAGGCACTCGGGACAATTCAGAGTGCGATGGGGACTCCTGGGGCTGGGAAGGAGACTTGGAGCGAAGACAGGTGGTATGGCAGGCGGAGCCCCATTCCGTAAGCCGGCCGGCAGCCCAATCCATGCGAGGATTATGGCAGGCCAACCAAGGGTAACCCAGAACTAATGGAAACACGGGAGAGTGGATAAGGGAGAATTGGATGGTCTTGAAATGTTGTCCTTCCACGCCCAAACACAGGGGGGCAGTAAGATGGTGAATAGTTCCAGAGCCCAGGGGTCTTCCATCCAGGGCGACAACTGTGAGGGGATGATCAGGATGGGTCAGGGGAATCTTGAGCTGTTTGGCTAAACCTAGATCCATGAAGTTACCATCAGACCCAGAATCCACCAGGGCCTTAAGATCATGTTGTTGATTGCCCCAGAAAAGGGAGGATGCCAGCAGGACCCTAGAAACAGTGGGGCCGGGAGGGATGGCAACGCTCATCTCGGGGCCCTCCGTCCTGGACGAGCCCTGGCTTTTCCCACCAACTTTGGGCAAGAAGAGCGAAAGTGGCCCGGTTCCCCACAATAGAGGCAAGATCCCTCTCTCATTTGGCGATCACGTTCAGGCTGCGAGAGATGAGTTACTCCCAACTGCATGGGCTCCTCTGGATCAGTCAAAGATGGACTCGGGATGGCTCGGAGGTTCTCGGATGGCTTCGAAGCAGGGAAGGCTCTGGTCTCTGGAAACGGGGTCAAAAAGGAGTGGCGTTCTCTTAGCCTCTCACGGAGACGATTATCCACTCGAATGGAGATATCAAAAAGAGACTCCAAATCACTCACCGGATCTCTGGAAGCCAGTTCGTCCTTGATTTCATCCGTGAGACCGTGGCGAAAAGTGGCGATGAGCGCCTCCGAATTCCATTGGCTCTCTGCAGCGAGTGCGAAACTCAATAGCGTAGTCCGCAACGCTACGAGCCCCCTGGCGAAGCCGAAGCAGTTTGTTAGATGCCTCTCTCCCACTGACAGGATGATCAAAGACCCTTCTCATTTCCTCAGAGAAAAGTTGGTAGTTTGAACATGCTGGAGTTTGCTGTTCCCAGACGGCCGTAGCCCAGGTAAGTGCTTTGCCGGTGAGTAGCGAAATGATGTAGGCCACTCGGGAACAGTCACTGGGAAATAATGAACCTTGCAGTTGGAAAGCCAGGCAACACTGGGTTAGAAAACCTCGACATCCTCCTGGGTTACCGTCGTAGCGCTCGGGTGCAGGTAATCGGGGTTCTCAGAGGGGGAGGCAAAACCGGAGGAGCGGGTAACGGTGCTGGAGCAGCTTGGATCACCTGACTCTGGCCCTGGCTCTGATGGAAAGCAAAGACGAGGGCCTCCAGCTGTCTCTGGCTTCGGGAGAATGACGTGGCGAGGCACCGCAGTTCGTCCAAGATCAGTTGTAGCTGTTCAAAGACTTGTCGTAGCCATTGGTCCTTCTCTGCTGGGTCCATGTTTTGGCTCAGTCTTGCTGTGAGGACTGGAACTTGGTGAACCCAACTGCAGTAAGGCAAAGGTTAGGTTGCAAAAACAAAGATAGACTTTACTTGAAATAAACAAAATAACAACAGCACAGATACAGGCCAACCAGAGTTATCACAAGGCAGTGAAACTCAAGACTAAACAATGAACATAACCTGAGCACCACTTAAATAGTAGGCATATAACAATGCACAGGTGAGTACAATTAGGAATAAAGAAGGACACAATTAAGAGCGGGCGGCCGAGGGGGTCGTCCGGCCGGATTGCCTCCCTCTCTTCCGCGGCCATGTTCGCGGCCGGGTGGCCCTGGAGATGGAGCACGCGGTGTCCGCCGGCGCGCTCGAGCTTTTTCGTGACCGGTGGGCGCCGCGGGGACTGGAGTGCATAATTAGTTTAGACAACCAAATTTTAATTTGATTGGTGAAGGTTTATTTAAAGGGTTATTGGATTTTTGTTAGTTTATTTGTTAACTTGTTTTGGTTGCACAAAAAGAGGAGGAGGGGGTCGTCCGGCCGGATTGCCTCCCTCTCTTCCGCGGCCATGTTCGCGGCCGGGTGGCCCTGGAGATGGAGCACGCGGTGTCCGCCGGCGAGCTCGAGATCTTTCGTGACCGGTGGGCGCCGCGGGGACTGGAGTGCGTAATTGATTTAAGGGGCCAAATTTTAATTTGATTGATCGGGTTTTGTTTAGAGGGTTGTCAGACCTTTGGTTTATTTGTTTAATGTTTTATTTTTTTGGTTTATACAAAAAGAGGACACAATTAAGAGTTCATGGTACCCTCTGGTGGCGAGGTGAGGCAGAATCTGGGTCATTCCTGACAAGTAACTAAGTAAGTGTTTTGTGTTGAGGAAGGCAATGGCCCTTTAAAGTCAATGCAGAGCCGCTGCATAGGCTGAATAGCTTGTATGAGCGAGCCATCCGATGGACGGAAGAATTGCGGTTTTAATTCCGCACAAATTCTACAGGTGGAGCAAGTTCTTTTCACATCTTCCGTAGAAAATGGGAGATTTTTAGATCGCACAAAGTGCAACATACGGGTAATGCCAGGATGGCATAAGTCAGTATGAAGATCCGCAAGAGTCGAAGTTGACACAGAAGAGCAGAATGCACGCGTGAGGGTATCCGGGGCCACATTCTCTTTGCCGGGTTGATAATGTATGGTGTAGCCAAAGGTGGCAATTCCATCCTCCAGAGGTGTATTTTGTTATTCTTGATCTTAGTGCATTTCCGGTTATCCAGCATAAAGGCCACGGAGCGCTGATCGGTTATAAGCGTGAAATGGCGACGAGCAAGAAAATGACTCAATTTACGTACTGCTTCGATGATAGCCGTAGCCTCCTTCTCGACAGGAGGATAATGGAGCTCGCTACCCTGCAAAGTTCTGGACAGAAATGCAATGGGTCGACCACCTTGATTCAAGGTAGCTGAGATCGCCACCTCCGATGCATCGCACTCGACCACGAAAGGAAGATTTTCATCGATGGAACGAAGCATGGCTTTTTCCAGTTGTCGCTTGAGGAGGTTAAAAGCTGAAATAGCCGTTGCCTCCAACGGAAATTACTTCGCGTGAAGCAAGGGCTGGATCTTGTCAGAGAAGTGGGGTATCCACTTCGCAAAATAGGCGAACATGCCGAGTGCCCGATGAAGAGAGCCAAGATTCGTAGAGGGAGGGAGCTCCTGAAGCAGATAAAGTCGTTCCGGATCCAGTTTGATGACACCGTTGCCCACCCAGTAGCAAAGGATGTTGACTGATGGTACTGATTTCACAGATTTGGACTCATTTAAGGTTAAGTTGTGACGACGGAGAATCTCAAAAAATTTCTGGAGGTTGGCATCATGCTCCTTCTTGTCATGACCAGCAATGGTGATATTATCCAGATATGGAAAAGTGTCCGTTAAGTTCTCCTGTTTGATTAGGCTATCCATTGCCCGTTGAAAGACAGCCACCCCATTGGTGACCCCAAATGGAAGGCGACAAAACTGGTAAAGCCGACCATTGGCCTCAAAGGCCGTATACTTTTTGTCAGTGTCCTTTAAAGGTACTTGATGATATGCGCTCTTTAAATCAAAAGTTGAAAATACCTTGTAGTTGGCAAGGTTATTGACCATGTCGTCGATGCGTGGTAGTGGGTAGGCATTCAGGTCGGTATACTGGTTAATAGTTTGCGAGTAATTGATGCAAAGACGTTTCTTGTGTTGCTTCAGAGGATTTTTAACAACGATGACTTAAGCCCGCCAGGAAGTTGAACATGGCTCAATGATACCGTCAACTAGAAGGCGAGAGATTTCTGCCTTGATAAAGGATCGATCACCTTGGCCGAAATGTCGTGATTTACTGACTATGGGCTTACATCGGGGGGAAAGATTGGCAAACAAGGAGGGCTCGTCGAGTGAAGACGCTGAAAGTGCACAAAACGGTACTTTGGAAATAGTAAGCTCCGGCTTTGACCCTCCAAACTCGAAAGTGAGTCTTTTGTGTTGTTTCTGGAAATCCTGTCCCAGGAGCACATCACTGCATAGGTTTTTGAGCACCCCGAGCCGGGTGGAGAAATAAGTGCAGCCATTGAGAATAAGGTTGACAAGACAAAAGCCGGAAGAGTTGGAGGTCAGTGTTGTCAGAGCCATTGCAATTTCCCTGTCCGAGGGGTAAATACACAGTTTTAACTTACTGACAGCCCGTTCGCTAATGAAGCTGTCAGAGCTGCATGAGTCGATTAGTGCACTCAAAATGTGTCCATTTACCGAAACCTTCATGGCTGCATGGGACAGACTTTGGGGAAAAACAGCTGTGATGGGAGGAGGAGCAGTTTTACCCTTGACAGCTGTAACCTTAGTAGTGGCTCTTGGGGGAGGAGCAGTTTTATAGATAGTAGCTGCAAAACTAACAGGGGCTCTCGATCGGTATACCTTAGAAAAGTGGCCTTTCTTACTAACAGAGGCTCTTGACTGGCATACCTTAGAAAAGTGACCTTTCTTACTGCAATGATTGCAGATTGCATTACGAGCAGGACAAAATTTCCTATAGTGGGATGCACCTCCACAGAAGAAACACTTCCTTCCAGATTGCCAAGGTGCCGCTATGGCAGGGTCATCATCAGTGAAGGCTCCTAGGGTAGGGTTGTCATCAGCCAGGTTGGAGTCATCATCAGCGAAGGCTTCTGCCCGAGGCCTATCAAAGGAGTCACTAAAAGTGATAGCAGCAGCCCGTGCACATGGTGAAAGATAGGTATCTGCATTCCTCTTTGCTAAGTCCAGAGAAAATGCCTGGCCATAGGCAGCCTGTGACTTGAGGGTTTTATTCTCCAACAGACGCTGACATATGAAGGGAGACGCAACTCCATTAATAAAGGAATCACAAATTAACTCCTCCTGGTACTGCTCAGCTGTGACAGCTTTAAGATTACAATCCTTGCTGAGCCTGTGAAGTTTCTGAAGGAATTCGTCAGGTGATTCCCCGGGTTGTTGTTGAGTTGTGGCCAGTAGATGCTGAGCAAAAATTTTGTTTGGGGCCTTAACATCTAGTTGCTGTATTATTTGGATAGCGGCGTCATAGTCTACACAGTCTTCGATATAGTCAAACACATGAGGGGATACATAATTGGCAAGCATTCGTAACTTATTAGGAACATTCTCACCACACTCCTCAAGGAAGTTGCTGAAGGTACGATTCCAGTGTTTCCAAACCTTAGCAGCTGTAAGTGAATTCGGGTCCAGGTCGAGACGGGCGGGTCTGAGTATTTTCTCCATGATGGATTGATTACTTCATCCGAGTTCCCTTCTACAGTTTGAGTTGTAGCCGTCTGTTCCCAAAACCACTCAGAGCGTGGAGCAGGTCAGTTGGTTAAATTGATGTAAAATAACTACTAAGCACTTGGTTTGAGTATAAAACAAGGCTTTAATCAACTGTTTCACAACCATGAGATTCTAGTTACATCACTAGTTCCTGGTTACAAAAACGTCCTGGGCAAGCTGGGCCCATGCCCGAGTATTTATACTCCTTGGACGGCGCCACCAGCTGGCCGCCCATTGTTATTTAATGAGTAATTTCTTCATGAATGATAAGCATGGGAATTTCATCCCCTCAGCTCCACCCCTCTGACATCAAGGGACCATGTTTGGAGAAGATGGAAGTTCTGTGCATCCCAGATCCCCATTTAGTAAGAATCCTATCAGAAACCTGGTGCCCCAGAAGTGCCACCTCCATTGGGCCTTGTGCATCCAACTTCCACCATTAAAGCATCACTGGGGTTGAGGAAATTCTTCCCACTGTGCATTTGCGGCCATTGGTACCTGCCTAAAGAGTATTGAATGCAGTTGACAGTAGGCACATGGAGATACAGATGCTGACAATTGATCTGATCGTGTATATAAATTGTAAAGGCTCACATTCCCTCAATTTTAAGATGGTCAATGGAACTAGAAACTGATCCTCATGGTGAATGAATAATACATTGCGTCAACATTAGGCAGTTATGTGTATGTAGTTAGCTGGAATGAGATATCTATCAGCAAGACCATCCATTGGGAATCATGGGCTACAGTTGGAAATTTTGGCCCAGGACTCCATTGCACAATCCACAAAGAGCAGACGAACATCATTCTCGCTACCACAAGGAGTAGTTGAGGCAAGTAACAAAGATGCATTTAAGGGGAATATAGTTAAGTACATGAGGGAGAAAGGAATAGAAGGATGTGTTGATAGAGTGAGATGAAGTAAGGTGGGGACGAGGCTCATGTGGAGCATAAATTCCAGCATAGACCTTTTGGGCTGAATGGCCTGGTAGCTTCCCATTCGTTGGCAGCAGTCACTCTGTTCTAGGATGTAACAGATAGAACCAGGAGCAGAAAGCAATGCCATTAATAATAGAATGTATACTCATTCTCAGACAATGGTTTTAGATCTTGGATTGTTCATGAGGCTCTTTTCAGGATGGAAGCAAAGGGTACAATTCTTTATGATGTACTGCATAATGTTGAGATTCACGTATCTCTGATAAACAGGATCGAGTGCAAACCAATATGGTGGGTATATTGTGTTTAATCAGAGTTTTGGACGGAATAGAACACACTAGTAATATAGTAAAAACATACGACCGTGACAAGCAGCTTGTACCAGACACGATCAGACAGACGGCTGGCATGCGTGAACAGTTCTCTGGCTTCTGGTTTCTCTCTCTCTCGGGCCTTTGATGGTGAGCATGGGATCACTCTTAAAAGAGCGTTCGACCAGCTTTTCGGCTCTCCCTTCCGCAGTCTGTGTGCAAGCCCTTGGGGTGTCAGTTTTTATTCTCTTTTTAGGGGTGGGCCTGAGGCCAAGTTATTGACAAGACCATTTAACCTATAGAGGTTCCTCCAAAACTTCATCAACCAATGACAGCTTAAGTTCTTTGTCTTGGTGTTTGGATGAAAGCCCTCCCCAAAGGAAGGTCTCATTACTTCATCCTTATTTTTACATTTTGAAGGTTCCTCCATTGGAATCCATCTTATCTCTTTTTACTCTCGCCCCTTTTTCCCAGCAAGTACAAGGCCCCAGTCAGAGCTGTCGCACATTAACCAGTCACTATCTCACCATTCTGATCTTCACAAGTAAGGTCTATGGCTTACTCCCTTTTTCTACTGTGAACTTTTCTTTCAGAACTTTTACATTCCTATGAATTATGGTTTTGCGCTGCTTTCAGTGTTCAACAGCTGTTGCTTTACACTTTTCTTCCCTTTCAAAAATACATAGCAACTTGCAGCTATTTGGGCTATGTACATTTTTAGGCACCCCTAGTTTCTAACAATAAGAAGTTTCCGTCCACGTCACATATCACCTTGACTTGGATATATCGCTGTTCCTTCACCATCACTGGGTCAAAATCTTAGAAATCCCTATCTAACACCAACACAGGAGCACCATCAGCACAAGGACTGCAACGTTTCAAGGAGAAGGTCCACCACCACCTTCTCAGGATGATTAGGTGTGAGCAATAAATGCAGCCGTGCCAGTATTGCCCACATACTGAGAACAACAAAAAGAAAAAACTTTGCCTTCCTTAGAGAGGTGTCCATTAGCAAGGAACAGCCCTGTGCTATGGCTATGGACGACCAAAGGCTCCAACATCCTACACCAGCAGAGAATTAGGCAGTGATACAAAAAGAAAATACTGCAGATGCTGGAAATCTGAAATAAAAACAGGAAATGCTGGAGAAACTCAGCAGGTCAGGCAGCATCTGTGAAGAGAGAAACAGAGTTAACGTTTCAGGTCGATGACCTTTCATCAGAACCGGCAGAATTAGGCAGCTTCAGGATGAAAGGTTAGTGAAAACTTCATTGGAAAGTAAAATCGGGTGGGATGTAAAACGGGCGGCTGATCCGATCTCGCTAGTTTCCCACTGGGTGGGTTAGGTTAAAATTACCCTCTTAATGAAGCGTAATGGTAGTAGAGTTTAGGATGAAAAGAATAAGAAAGAAGACAAGATAAAGCAAGAAGTGATGGTTAGTTAATGCCAGGGTTTTGGAAGCTTGTAGCTTATATGAAGGAAAGATTTAGAAAGGTTATGGCCCCAATATTTATGGGGAGGTGGGGAGGGAGCGGGGGAGTGCAGTCGCGGGGCTGGGGGGTGAAACCCCGAAATCCCGGGAGTGTGGAGATCTTGACGAATTTAACGGCAGGACCTGATTATAATTTTTTAAATTCTGTTTCCCGCCTAACAGCCGGCCAGATTGACAGGCTGGGGCCGGCTGCCAGGTGGGAAGACCAGTGGGGACTGCCCCTGCAATCGGAAAAAATCAGGGCTTGGTGGTGGGCTTGGAGCTCGGCAATCGAGACGGAGGGAGGCAAAGATTGGGGCATGGTGGGAGGGCTCAGATCATGGCAATTGGGAGGGAAAGAGGGAGCCAAACTTTGGGGAATGGTGGGGGGGTTTGGCTGATCGCGGCAGCGAGAAGATGTCGCGGTCAGCAGAAGGTTTGCTTGAGGGGCCGGGGATGGGTGGGGGGGGGGGGGGAGAACTCCTGTTCCTCCTGGCTCACAAGCAGTGATCTAAAAGGTACTTAGCTGCTGGATCCGGTTGCACCCATCTCCATTTAGTTACCGGGTTTTCCGAGCCCTGGGAATCCCGGCCGGCTACTGTTAAATTTAAATTAGGCTCCCAACTGAACTGAGATGAGGAGGAATTTCTTCTCTATAAACCTGTGGAATTCTCTGTCCCAGAGAGCTGTGGAGGCTGGGTCATTAAATACATTTAAGGTGGTGATAGACAGATTTTTGCAAGATAAGGGAGTGAAGGGTTATGGGGAGTGGGCAGGGAAGTGGCTTTGAGCCCAAGATCAACCATGATCTTATTGAATGGCGGAGCAGGCTTGAGGGGCCAAGTGGCCTATTCCTGCTCCTATTTCTTATGTTCTTATCAAGATGTTGAGGATTCAAGAAGGAGAAAAAACATGTGGAGAGGTTATTTGAAACTTAGGAGGAGCATGAGAAAAAAATCCAGAGGAGCAATAGCCATAGTGTTATAGACAAAATGGAGAAAGACAAGAAAGATTGCCAAGGAGAGAAAGAGGTTGCAGGCTAAAGCTGAGAGAAGGATCAACTACCAGCTGACAAGCTTTTCTTGTGTCCTGTCCAGGTGCATGAAAGGGGAGCTAAAGGAACTTCCCAAGATATGGGAGCAGTATTCAAGTTTAGTCTAGACTTGGGCTTTATAGAGAGTTAAAAGTTATTGAGAAGAAAAGAAGCATTTGGTATGAAAGACAAAGCTTCTTAGAAGCAGTGTTCGAATCTAAAAGATGAGGGATTTCCACTTGGTATCAGATGAGGTAGGATATCAAAAGATGAAAAAGGACTGAAGGTGAAGCCAAGAAGTGGTAGTTGTTGGTCGGACGGGGTAAAGACATGAAGAAATTGTAGGAGTGATTCTGCAATCCATTTCTCACGGCAGGAAGATTGGGTGGCGCACCTGCGATTTCCCGACATATGCCCTTTGTGAGCGCTGCCCCCACTGGGAGTAATAGATCACTGAATCACCGCTTGTGTCTTCGAAGAAATGAAAGAAACAAGATTTTCACTGTACCATTGAAGGGTATGGCGGAGATCAAGATTGACCCCCCCCCCCACACCCGCCCCACCATTAATGATGAATGGATGGCAAGTCCAGACGTTAGTGATTCAACCATTGCACCGTGAGAGGAATTAAGATTATATACACCAAGGATATGTGATTTAAGGAAGTTGATGAATGGAGCTCTGTGGAATAACAGCCGTGAAGCTTCACACAGCACTCCTCCTGCCTTTGAAACTCTTCTGGACAGTGGCATTGCCTGCAGTTCTGTCCTTTGTACACAAGAGTTCAATTGCTAAGCTAATTGTTAGTTGCTGAACCAGAGCTGTTGCAATAGAAAAAAAGAAAGACTTGTATTTATATAGCACCTTCCACGACCTCAGGACATCTCAAAACGCTTTACAGCCAATGAAGTACAGTAGGTAATGATTTGCCTGTAGAAATTCCTCAAGCCTTTTGATACTGTTAGCAACTGCCAAGTCAGACTCATGAGATCTCTATCCCTGTTAGAGTTGCCACCAGCTGCACCTTGTTATTATGTTATTTAATGACGAAAAGCATACACTTTAAATATGCTTTCTTTCATTAGCTTTGAATGGAAGGGCGCATATGCTTAATTTTAAACAATCTGTCAAATATTAGAATTAATGAGAGATCAACAAGGTCTTGCTCTTTCTTAGAACAACTTCAGTCACTGCTTAGAGGTCACAGAAAATGGGTGTTGATAAACCTGGATATTTAAGTAGTTGTTATAATGAACGTTAACAGTAACAAAGATTTGGTCACAATATTAAATGCTTCCACACATCCCCCGCAAAACAAAAATACCAACCAAAGAAAATGATTGCCTGACAGAATTGAATTAGTTGCCAAACTTTAATTCAGCCTTACACGTAGCAGGATAAGTCCAACTGTCTTGCAAAATATTTAATTTTATTAATTTCCAATTATCGATAATGGAAGTAACTCACAGCTGAGAATGATTTCTTTCCCATTGTGTTCTTTGTGGCTGTCAAAGTTTGATGTTGAAACTATAAAGTAGAACAGCTGTGGAGACGGACAGTGATCGCATTACAAAACATTTCAGATTCTCCAGCCAAAATGCAGGTTGGGCTTTTAGTTACTTCCCAACTGTTTTATTGTAATAGAAATGAGTTAGTTACATGCTTTGAACTGATGATTGAAATAAATGAGAGGGAAACCGAAGCTGCTGACATTGATCTCTATTCAAATTAAAGAGAAGTATTTTCATAACATTTAGAGGACTTTCAAGTGGGGGGAAAAGGCAGCGGTCATCTGGGAGAAATGCTTTGGCACAGTTGGTGTGAGGTTTTGTTTCTGAGCTTTAAATAACATGGTCCTATGCTTCTGACACTTCTTCGCTGGATATAGCCTCCAATACCTGATCTGGACTAGATGGCAATTGAGTAAAAAATACCAGGAGGGGTGGAGGCAGCCTTGTATTTTTTTTATACTAGTCCAAGCTAAAATGCTACTTTCAAGTAGTTATTACTTCTTCATCTTCTTCTCATCTCATCTTAGGCAGTCCCTCGGAACCGAGGATGACTTGCTTCCACGTAAAAAATGAGTTCTCAGGTGACTGATGAGTCCAATGCGGGACCTACAGTTTCTGTCACAGGTGGGGCAGACGGTGGTTGAAGGGGCGGGTGGGTGGGGTGCTTGGGTTGACGTGCGCTCCTTGCACTGCCTGCGCTTGGCTTCTGCTTGGTCCCGGTGAAGAGACTCGAGGTGTTCGGCGCCTTCACGGATGCTTCTCTTCCACTTTGTGTGGTCTTGGGCCAGGGATTCCCAGGTGTCGGTGGGGATGTTGCACTTTTTCAAGGAGGCTTTGAGGGTGTTCTTGAAGTGTTTTCTCTGCCCACCTGGGGCTCTCTTGTCGTGTCAGAGCTCCGAGTGGAGTGCTTGTTTTGGGAGTCTCGTATCGGGCATGTGGATGATGTGGCCCGTCCATCAGAGCTGATCGAGCGTGGTCAAAGCTTCGGTGCTGGGGATGTTGGCCTGAGCGAGAATACTGACGTTGGTGCGCCTATCCTGCCAATGAATTTGGAGGATCTTGCGGAGGCAATGTTGGTGGTACCTCTCCAGTGCTTTGAGGTGCCTGCTGTACATGGTCCATGTCTTACTTCTTACAAAACCTAAGGTGGCTATCACAAGAACTTTTAAAAACAGCCCAACCCACCATATCCCTAAATCCCTGTTCTCTCCTTTTTTTGTTACCTGTTTAAAAATCTCTATCTAATTCAAGCTATTAACAAATCTACATCTATCATAGAATCAGAGCCATATATTGTAGGATTTCTGTTTGTCCAATGTGGGGTGCACACACTCTCCCCATAGAACTCATTCGACTTACCCAAGTCTACAAAGCATAGGTGCAGATTGCCAGAACCAGGGCTTAGGGACCCCAAGTTTGCACAGGGATACTACAGGAATGTAACCAGTTAAAACCATGCACTTTACCAGAACGGGACATTGGTAAGCTTCCCGTTGCTTGTTCAGACAGGATCACTCTTACCCTTTAGGACTTTGACTTGCAGGGCTATCTGGAGCCATGTGGGAAGAATCCCAGTCCCTCACTGACAAGTCTATCTCTCCTGATTGCATTAGAAAATAACATTTTGGGTACATCGGTCATGTGAAGAAGACTGATAAGAGACAATTCTTTAAGATAAGAAGCTTGTTTTCTAGTGTGAATACATTAACTAGATTTATTTGAGCTTTCTTTTTGGAGTTGCCAGAGATTAGAAATAAAACAGGGGACGGGGTTGAAGTGGTGATGAGTTGTTCCTAATTAAAAAAAAACTTTGAAATTCCATATTTAGGATTTTACTGCAAAGTAATACTGTGATAGTGCAGACCATTGGTTTGTTCCCAAATATTACACTTTTTTCTGGGTACTTACTTACTTTCAACTGTTTTGCTGGTGATCACTAGTTTGATGTGTGTTGTTCCAGCTTTAAGTGTCAGTTGTGGTTCTTGTAAAAAATATCTCTCTAGTGCCAAATATTTAGGAGGGAAAAGAAAAAAAATGACTACAGAAGTGAAGCCAAATAAAATTTTGGAAAGCTCCTGAAATAGACTGTAAATACTATGGGAAATGACATGAAAGGATTTCTTCCAGAACTGAGTAGTTACATGATGTAGGTAAGATGTGGTGGCTAACTACATACGACTCTATTGTCTCTTCAGGATATTGGTCTCAGTTGTTGGAAGTATATCATTCATAGGCTTCATTAGTGTTCCTTGCACAGAAATGTTCCATCTCACTACGTACAGCCTCTATATCAGTCTTCAGGTGTTTTACTATGTTAACAGCGCTATATAAATGCAAGCTGTTGTTGTTTGTCATCATCTGTCTCAAACTAAAGACCATCAAATATTTTTGGTGCTTTTATGGCCATTACTTGGTAATTACTTGCAATCTCTAGTGTCACTGGAAATGATGCATTTTCAATAATGGATTCACAGACCTGTAAAGTAGCTGCTTTCTATTTTGTGCTTTAAATTATTTATCAGCTGTTACCGTCACACAGAGCAGGATGTGGTTAAACAATGTGTTAGGCCAAATGGCCTGTTTCGGTGCTGTGAAATTCGACGTAATTTTATGAGTCTCTTCCTGCTCACTTGCTGCCTTCCATGGGTGGTGGACATTGTGTTAACCTGTCTGGTGCTCTCTGCCACTTTCCTTTATTGGAATGGGGTGTGTGCCAGATATGAATGTTGCTATCCTCCTAGCCTGCAGCTCTTATACAGTAAAATTTGCTACTATGTTAGTATAATGTGCATAAGGTGCTGAGAGAAATCATGGAATTGAGCAGCATAGAAGGAGTCCATTCGGCCCATTGTGCATGTGCCAGCTCTTTGAAAGAGCTATCCAATTAGTCCCGCTCCCTGCTTTTTCCTTATAGCCCTGATTTTTTTTCCCTTTTCAACTGAAGGAAACTTCAGTATTCCACTTGTTCATAAACACTTTACATTTGATGACAATTAGGTCTATTAGAGGCCCAAATTTTAAACTTGGAGAATTTTGCCCCCAAAGTGAGTCCCTATTTTGAGCCAAATTGTCATGAGGAAGTGCAGTGTCTTCAGCTCAAAACCTAGGCTGACACTCCAGTGCAGGACTGAGGGAGTGCTGCACCATCGGACGTGCTGTCTTTTGGATGAGATGTTGGACCGAGGCCCCATCTGCCCTCTCAGGTGGATGTAAAAGATCCCATGGCACTATTTCGAAAAAGAGCAGGGGAGTTCTCCCCAGTGTCCTGGCCGATATTTATCCCTCAATCAACATCACAAAACCAGATTATCTGGTCATTATCTCATTGCTTATCATGGGACCTTGCTGTGCGCATATTGGCTGCCACGATTCCTACATTACAACAGTGACTGCACTTCAGAAGGACTTAATTGGCTGTAAAGCGATTTGGGATGTCCTGAGGTTGTGAAAGGTGCTACATAAATGAAAATTATTTTCTTTGCAGAGCAGGTGCCAGATGCTTTCCCATAGTGCATCTTTCAGCAAGATTGGCGGAGAACAGAAAGCAGATTGTCTACCTGCCTATTCTGCATGGTTCAGGGAGACCTAGAAGAGGGCAAAGTGAAAGAATATAAAACAAAAACTTGGAAAAATAGGGCACCTTAGAATGGAATTAAGTGATAACAGCAATAATCTACTTTCCATTTGGCACAGTAACTGTTTTACAAGGTCTCTGCTAAATGCAAAGGAAGATTGAACTAATATTATTAACTGCTGATTATAAATCTATGCTTTCCGTTTCACATCTATTACTGTGTATTAGAAAGCTATTACTGCTCCATGCACTCAAGCCTATTATTCTTTTTAACATACTTAAACCCAAAAATGTTCCGTAAGGTGCCATCTAAAATTAAACAATAAATGCTGCACAAATTGTGATATTCACCTCCAGAGGGCACTGTTTTGTTTGTAGTTCAGAGTTTCTAGACTCTTGTGCATGTTCTTTTCTAAGATTGAAATGTAATACTTTGGATTCTGGAAGTTGTAGTTCTATTGAAAACAGGTGCCACTTTTATTGTGTGTATTGCTAATATTCCCAAACACAATTTGAAATAATCAATGTTACATGTTTTGTTACGTACTGACATCTATTTTAACAATTATGCCGAACAATTTTATTGGATATAATTTCTTTGCAATTTAATCTACTGTTCACTAAATATTTTGGAACACAAAGATGTAATTATGCATCTAGCATGGTTTAAAAAAGTATATCATTTCAAACAGCCCTACATTGTAGTAAATAAACCAGTTAGGTATGAGTTAGGTTTTCCATGATCAATGCATGGGAAATCCAGGAGTGGAGCAGGTCAGGAGATGGGAACTGGTTTGAGACTAAGATGATCAGGCAACTGGGAGCAACAGTGTATAGGGTTGATGAAGGCATGAGTGGGGCTGAGTCTGGAAGTTGAGGATTGGGCTAACTTTGAGAGCCAGGACATGAGTTGAGGCCAAGATGGACTCTGGGAAGAGTGGTAGGGGCAGTGGTGTAACTATTTGTGTGTTTCATTGGTCAACAGGGCTGCTTGAAACATGAGTTTTTTCTGTTGAATATGGCTGCTCAACACTTATCCAATCAGTTACAGGAAAATGACGCTACTGACACATTGGACACAAAAAGTGTAATTTTATAAGTTGATAGATACCTAGAAATCTGGAATGAGAAAAGGGCCTATCAAGCCCAGTCATCTAGAATCAATGTATGATTACTCTATGAAGGACTTTCCCTGCTGCTCCATCTACCACCAAAACTGTTGATCTCCTACTTTAAAAAATGATAAAGGGTAAATATTCCACCTTTGGGCTCCTTGCACAGCACATTGCACACATTGGAATAATGGGCACAGAGGGCAACTTACAGAGAACCTGGTTGATTCAGGGTCCAGTGGCACATTTAAAAGGGGGCTGGATCAATACCTATTGAGGGTTATAGAGATATTAATAGCACTCCTTCAGTAGAGGTAGAGGAAGTAATGTAAAGGGCAATTTTCCACTTTTGTACTCCCGGCTCAAAGCATCACATTTTAGGTATGGATAAGGGTTTCAGCTGGAGTGGGGAAAAGGTGGGGTGGGGTCTTGTTTATGGAATGTTTGTAGGGTGGAAGCTTGGGGATGAGCAGCACATTAAGGTTTTGAATGACCTGATAAAGCTTCAGATAGCAACCTGGGAAGCGATGGAGTCAAGGTCAGAGGTATTGGCAGGAATTTATCAACATTAAGTTAGAGGAATTTTGGTTCCTCCAAGTTTTAATGGAAAACACAGTAAGTCTTTGGATTGATAGAACAATGAAGAATGAGATTCATGAAAATAAAGTACATAGATCCATAGCAAAATACTGCGGATGCTGGAAATCTGAAATAACAACAGAAAATGCTGGAATAACTCAGCAGGCCAGGCAACATCCGTGGAGCGAAAATAGAGTCAACGTTTTGAGTCAAACTCTTTGTCAAGACTGGAAAGGCAGAGGAAATTAAATAATAATAATAATAATAATAATAATCAACTTTATTGTCATTGTTAGTGCACAAGTGCAGTACAACGAAATGTAGGCTTGCGGCTCCCGAGAGTGTATATTTAGATTAAGACATTTAAACATTCAACATTCATTTGGCTTGTAATACATTAACATAAACATAATAAAGTGCATTGGCAGATGTGCAGGCTTTAGAGTTTATTTGTGGGGTTCAGTAGGATGACAGCCCTGGGAAAGAAGCTGTTCCTAAATCTGGTCGTTCGGGTGCGAATGCATCTGTAGCGTCTCCCAGATGGCAGGAGGGCGAACAGACTGTGGCTGGGGTGGGTAGGGTCTTTGATGATGGTCCGTGACCTCCGTAAACAGCGTTTCTGGTATATGTGCTCTATGGTCGGTAGCCGGGTGCCAGTAATGCGTTGGGCAGTTTTGACTACCCGCTGCAGGGCTTTCCGGTCATAGTAGCTACAGCTGCCATACCATACTGTGATACAGTTTGTCAGGATGCTCTCTATTGTGCAGCGGTAAAAGTTAGAGAGGATCAGGGGTGACAGGTTACATCCCTTCAGCCTCCTTAGGAAATATAGGCGCTGCTGGGCCTTCTTCACCAGAGAGGAGGTATTGAGGGACCAGGAGAGGTCTTCCGTGATGTGGACTCCGAGGAACTTAAAGCTGTCCACCCTTTCCACCACAGCCCCATGGATGTGGATGGGAGATGAGAGGCCAGCCTGGGAGAGAACAAAAGAGAAGTGAAGAGACATTAAGAGGTATTCAAAACGAGACGAGATGGTGATAGGACTAGTGGAGACAAAAGACGGCTCTAGATTAGGTGTGAAATTTGCTGGCAGAATGGGAGACAGCTGCCATGTGGGAGAGAGAAAAAAAAGGGGGGGGGGGGGAGGAAAAGCGCCAAAACAAAGGTGTGGATAAAAAATAAGTAAAAATGTAATGGGGCCGAGGTTATGATCTGAAATTGTTGAACTTGATATTGAGTCCGGAAGGCTGTAAAGTGCCTAATCAGAAGATGAGGTGCTGCTCCTTGAGTTTACGCTGAGCTTCCGTGGAACAATGCAAGAGCCCAAGTACAGCGAGGTCTGAGTGGGAATGGGGCGGTGAATTAAAATGACAGGCGACCGGAAGCTCGGGGTCATCCTTACGGACTGAACGGAGGCGTTCCGCAAAGCGGTCACCCAATCTGCGTTTGGTCGCCACAATGTAGAGGAGACCACATCGTGAGCAGCGAATACAGTATACTAGATTGCAAGAAGTACAAGTAAATCGCTGTTTCACCTGGAAGGGGTGTTTGGGGGCCCTGGACAGTGGGAAGGGGGGAGGTATAAGGGCAGGTGTTGCATCTCCTGCGCTTGCACGGGAAGGTGCCGGGCGAAGGGGAAGGGGTGCTGGGGGTGATAAAGGAGTGGACTAGGGTGTCTCGGAGGGAGCGGTCCCTATGGAATGCTGAAAGGGGAGGGGAGGGGAAGATGCGTTCGGTGGTGGGATCACTTTGGAGGTGGCGGAAATGGCGGAGGATGATCCATTGAATGTGGAGGCTGGTGGGGTGAAAGGTGAGGACAAGGGGAACCCTATCGTGGTTCCGGGAGGGAGGGGCAGGGGCGAGGGCAGAAGCGCGGGAGATAGAACGGTGAAACAGCGATTTACTTGTACTTCTTGCAATCTAGTATACTGTATTCGCTGCTCACGATGTGATCTCCTCTACATTGGGGAGACCAAACGCAGATTGGGTGACCGCTTTGCGGAACACCTCCGTTCAGTCCGTAAGGATGACCCCGAGCTTCCGGTCGCCTGTCACTTTAATTCTCCGCCCCATTCCCACTCGGACCTCGCTGTACTTGGGCTCTTGCATTGTTCCACGGAAGCTCAGCGTAAACTCGAGGAACAGCACCTCATCTTCCGATTAGGCACTTTACAGCCATATCGAGTTCAACAATTTCAGATCATAACCTCGGCCCCCATTACATTTTTACTTATATTTTTTATCCACACCTTTGTTTTGGCGCTTTTCCTCCCCCCCTTTTTTTTTCTCTCTCCCACATGGCAGCTGTCTCCCATTCTGCCAGCGCATTTCACACCTAATCTAGAGCCGTCTTTTGTCTCCACCATCTCGTCTCGTTTTGAATACCTCTTAATGTCTCTTCACTTCTCTTTTGTTCTCTCCCAGCCTGGCCTCTCATCTATTTCATTTCCTTTGCCTTTCCAGTCTTGACAAAGAGTTTGACTCAAAACGTTGACTCTATTTTCGCTCCACGGATGTTGCCTGGCCTGCTGAGTTATTCCAGCATTTTCTGTTGTTATTTTACATAGATCCATATAGGCTTTCAGCACAGAAGGAGGCCAATTGGACCATCATGTTTGTGCCAGTTCTTTGTGAGAGCAATCCAAAACTAATCCCACTACTGTGCTCCCCCCTCAGCCATGGTTCATTTGGTAGCACTTTCGCCTCTGAGTCAGAAGGTTGTGGCAGCAAGGTTGTTCCCACTCCAGGAACTATAGCACAAAATCTAGGCTGACACTTCAGTGCAGTACTGGGGGAATGCTGCACAGTCGGATCAAACATTAAACCGAGGCCCCGTCTACCCTTCAGATAGACGTAAAAGATCCCAAGACACTTTTCGAAGAAGAGCACGGGAGTTCTCCCTGGTGACCTGGACAATAATTATCTATCAATCAACATCTCTAATAAAACATATTATCACATTGCTGTTTGTGGGAGCTTGCTGTGCATACATAGGCTGCCACATTTCCACATTACACGTGATTATACTTTAAGAGGTACTTAATTGGCTGTAAGCGCTATGGGACATCCTGAGGGTGTGGAAGGCGCTGTAGTAAGGCCTTTCTTTCTTTAAAACTTATCTCTTTGACCAAGCTTTTGGTCACCTGTCTTAATAATTTCTTATGTGGCTTAGTGTCAAATTTTGCTTGATAACGCTCTTGTGAAGTGCCTTGGAGCATTTCACAATGTTAAACAAATGTAAGTTGTTGTTAAAGGCGCTATATACACCTCCTAAGGAAGGAGATATGCACGCAAATTGTTTTTGTTGAAAGGCTCTATATAAATACAAGTCTTTCTTTTAAAACCCCTGCTTCAAATGTGTTAAAACACTTTTTTTTAAAAACACGAAAATGAGCTAGATCTGTCAGAGTGTGTGTGTGGGATGGAAAGATGGCAGGACTACAACCCCCAGAATTCAGTGCGCGACGCGCTTTTCCGGTCGGACCATCCCTCCAATGGCGAGCGCCGCCCTGGCCGGAAGTGAGTGCGGAGGAGGGAAGCGGTTGGGGTGGTAACGGCGAGGGGTTCGGATTGATTTTTGAACGGCCGCGCGATGAGGGGCGGAGGAGGCTGGCAGCAGCTGCTGCTGCACGGGAGGAGGAGGCAGCAGCTGCAGGGACAGGAGGAGCAGCAGCCTCTGCCCTGAGAGAGCCGAGTCGGGCCCGCCCGCCAGTCGGCAGGGAGGAAGGCCAGCCAGGGTCTGGACCTGTGCGCTTTCCCGTCTGGACTCGCCGCGGCTGTAGATGATGGAACGGGCGATGGAGCAGCTGAACCGACTGACTCGCTCGCTGAGACGGGCCCGGACCGTGGAGCTCCCGGAAGGTGAGGCGACAGGGCCGGGGGCCGCTTCTGTTGACACCCGGCCCGCACTGGACGGGGGTACGGTAGTACAGTGGTTATGTTACTGGGGGACTAATGATCCAGAGACGTGAGTTCAAATCTCCCCCCAGCAGCTGGGGAGAATTAAAATTCAGTTAATCAAATTAAAATCTGGCATAAAAAAAAGTTAGTGTCAGCAATGGTGACCATGAAATTATCGGCTTGCTATAGAGGGAGTGCAACCAAGGTTCACCAGACTGGTTCCTGGGACGGGGGGATTGTCCTGTGAGGACAGATTGAGTAGACTAGGCCTATATTCTCTAGAGTTTGGAAGAATGAGAGGTGATCTCATTGAAACATACAAAATTGAGGAGAAATTTCTTCACTCAGAGGGTGGTGAATCTCTGGAATTCTCTACCCGAGAGGGCTGTGGGGGCTCAGTCGTTGAGTATATTCAAAACAGAGATCGATAGATTTTTGAATATTAAGGGAATCAAGAGCTATGGGGATAGTGCAGGAAAGTGGAGATGAGGTAGATCAGCTATGATCTTATTGAATGGCAGAGCAGGCTTGAAGGGCCAAAATGGCCTGCTCCTGTTTTGTTATATATAAACCCATCTGGTTCACTAATGCCCTTTCCAGGCCTGGCCTATATATGACTCTAGACCCACAGCAATGCAGTTGACTCTTAACAGCCCTCTGAAATGGCCTAACGAGCCACTCCGTTGTACCAAACCGCTACAAAAATGAACTGCGGTTTAAGAAGGCTCAACCACCACCTTCTCAAAAGCAATTAGGGCTGGGCAATAAATGCTGGCCTTGCCAGCAACGCCTGCATCCCATTTAAAAAAAACTTCCTCCTGATCCCTTGCACGCCAGGATTCATGCGGCGTGTTCCACATCACAGAAGTATCACAGATGAATTACAGATTTTTTTTTTTCCCTTAGTAAGGGAAGTTTGCAGCTTGCTTGTTTGGAGCGAGAAATTTTACAAGTACCTGGTGATTTGTGAAATTTCCTAAGCTGACACCCGTTTACCTGCAGTTGTCCTTTGGGACCCATTGCACCACTTTCCCCACACGGAATATCTGGGCACTGACGAAAGGACAAGTCATTTTAGCAGCTGAATAATTCTGCTGTAGGCCTTCAGACAACATGTGAGCAATATCCAGGGGTGTCAGGTAGTATTTAATTGGATTGATGGACTGAAAGGTATCATTCCAGTTAAGAACATAAGAAATAAAAGCTTGAGGAACATTTGGCCCCTCGAACCTGCTCCGCCATTCAGTAAGATCATGGCTGATCTTCTACATCAACTCCACCTTCCCGCACTATCCCTTGATTCCCTTAGTGTCCAAAAATCTATCTCTCCCAGTCTTGAATATACTCAACGACTGAACATCCCTCTCGGGTAGAGAATCCCACAGATTCATAACCCTCTTCAGTGGAAAAAAATTCTCATCAGTTCTAAATGGCTGACCCCTTATCCTGAGACTATGCCCACTAGTTCTAGACTTTCCAACCAGGGGAAAAATCCCCTCAGCCTTTACCCTGTTAAGCCCTCTAAGAATGTTATACGTTTCAATGAAATCACCTGTCGGCCTTCTAAACTTCAGAGAATGTTGGCACGTTCTACTCAATCTGTCCTCATAGCTTAAAAAAAACTCCACAGTTTAAAAACCATATATGGTTCACCACTTCCACCCCCCCAGTTTTTTTTTCCTCACCAAATGCCTGTCCAGTCCAACCCTCAGAAAATTCTTGAACTTATCAGCCTTTATTGTCTTCCTGGACAGGCCTTTCTAAATATAAATCACCCTCTGTAAAATAGTTAAAGCTGATCTGTCCACTCACTTTCTCTCTTCTGATCTTGATCTCATGGCCCCTTGATATAGTTCGCATGGCCATGGTAAACAGTTTCTCAGTGCCCAACACCTTTTACAAGATCTATTCTCTATTTTTCTCTGGTGTAAATAAACTCAACTCCTGTGATCTCTCTCAACTCTGCTGTCTGATGCCAAGTATCAGATGGGTAGCCCTTTGCATCTTGCCCAGTGCCATGATATTCTTCTTGCAATATGGTCAGAATGGCACAGTGTAGTCCAGAGAGGAATGAATCAATTGCACCATGTTGGCTCAGTAACATAGTCTGTGATTTGTGTTCTATTCCATGTGCTAAACAACCCAAGGTCATATTTGCCTTGTTTACCACTGTTGTACACTATATAGCCAAGTTCACTGTTCTGTCCACCAATTCCCCTAAATCTTTTGACCTGTGCTGTATCCTGTAGACTGGCACTCTTCAGTTTATAGCTCCAATGTTTATTCTGCTTCCCTTTGTATGTAACATTAGATTTCAATTGCCATTTCTCAGCTTAACTTCCTCTTTGCACTTCATCAGTCTGCTGTGAATGGTTTATAAACCCCATCCCACCTTAGTGTCACTGGCAAATTTGGATTCTTTTTGCCTCTACCTCCGCTTCCAAATTATTGACATACACCATGAATAGTAAAGATGCTATTCTGATTCTTGTGGCACCCCACTAGTTACTCCCTACCACTGATGCTGCTCAATGCATGGCCACTGTATCTCCTCTGATGCAGCTAGTTGCTAATTCACTTTAATAACTGCCCTTCTATTCCATGTTGTTCTACATTTAGGACCAACCTCCCATGTGGCATTGTATCAAAAGTCTTGCAGTCCTGATAAACAATGTCCATAGAGTTCCCTTTATCCACAAACTCTTGATATCCTCAAAAATGTAAGCATGGTCTGCTGAAGGACTTCATATCCTAGTTTTGTGAAGCTCATCTTCAAGGTAACTGGTCATGTTTTACCTGTGACAGATGTCAGGGTCATTAGCCTGTGTTTTCTAAAACAGTCTTTTTGCCCTTTTTAAAGGTAGGTGTTACGTTCCTTTCTCTCCAATCCTTTGGTGCAATTACCAATTCTAATGGTGCCCTGAAGATCTCTACTGAAACCTGACCATTTTCATCAGCTATTTTCTTCAGTACCCATGTGTGCAGGCTATCTTAATCCTCATTCAGAGCCTTCATTGCAACTCTCACTTATTTATTTCAATTTTTCTTTTTGTTCTTGTGATCAAAATTTCACTCCTGTTGATGATAAAATTAATGATGGATTAATAATGTTCTAGTAATTACATCATAGTCTATGGATGTTATCACGTTGGCGCTATACAGAGGTTGCCCGTGTCTGTCGCAAGACACATTCTTGTGGGCAGAAGGGTGGGGAAACGTGGCTTTCACAGTGTATTTATCTGTCAATCTGGAGTATGGTATGCACTTGCTATAAATATTACGTGTACTGTAACATACTCCCTGTCACCCTTTGTTGATAACTCCCTCCCTGAACCTCCCCGCCGCTCTACCTCGCTTTCCTCCTTTAAGACGCTCCTTAAAACCTACCTGTCATCTGCCCTAATATCTCCTTATGTGGTTCGGTGTCAAATTTTGTTTGATAACGCTCCTGTGAAGCGCCGTGGGATATGTTACAACATTAAAGGCGCTATATAAATGCAAGTTGTTCTAGTATAATAGCCCTGTTATTCACAATGAGCACTGCCAGGGCAGATATGTTCGTGTATCTCAGAAAATGTGATTTCAATGTACCAATTTGATTTTGAAGTTTAGATAAGTTTGGTGTAGAAACAAAAAAACAGACTTGCATTTATTTAGTGCCTTTCACATCCTTAGAAGATCCTAGAGTGCTTCACAGCCAGTTCATTACTTTTGAAGTGTAGGTAAACATTGCAGTATTTTGGACCAACTGATCGGTTTTTGGTGGTGTTCATTGAGGGAAGAATGTTGGCTAGAATACTTGAGGACTCCTTGCTCTTTCAATAGTGTTGTGGGTCCATCTGAACGAGCATACAGGCATCCGTTTGAGCTCATCCAAAACTCTGCTTCCCCTATCCTAACTCACACCAAGTCCTCTTCACCCATCACCCCTGTGCTCCCTCCAGGGTCTCGCCCCTCCCTATCTCTAACTTCCCCTACAACCCTCCAAGAACTCTGCGTTCCTCCAATTCTGGCACCTTGCGTATCCCCGATTTTCTTTGCTCCACCATTGGCGGCCATGCCTTCAGCTGCCTAGCCAATAAGCTCTGGAATTCTGTTCCAAACCTCTCTACCTCTCTCTCCTTTTTAAGAGGCTTCTTAAAACCTACCTGTTTGACCAATCTTTTGGTCACCAGTCCTAATGCCTACTTATGTGGCTTGGTGTCAAATTTTGTGTGATAACCCTCCTGTGAAGCACTGTGGGAAGTTTTACTATGTTAAAGGTGCGATATAACCGCACGGCTGACCCTTTCTCCCGCTTTCAGAATTCCCGTTGTACCTGGACCCCTCCCCCTGGCCTCTAACCCTCTCTAGATCTTTTCATCGCTAACCTCCGCCGTGACATTGGCCGTCTCCATTTCTCTGCTCCCCTCACTCACTCCAACCTACCTCCCTCTGAACTTGCAGCACTCCATTCTCTCAGATCCAACCCTGACATTGTCATTAAACCTGCTGACAAGGGTGGTGCTGTTGTTTGGCGAACTGACCTCTACCTAGCGGAAGCTGAGCGCTAACTCTCCGACACCTCCGCCTACCTCCACCTGGACCATGACCCCACTAGCGAACATCAAACCACCGTTTCCAAGACTGTCACTGACCTCATCTCCTCTGGAGATCTTCCCCCCCACGGCCACCAACCTCATAGTTCCCCAACTCCGCACAGCCCGCTTCTACCTCCTTCCCAAGATCCACAAACAGGACTGCCCTGGTAGACTCATCGTTTCAGCCTGTTCTTGCCCCACGGAACTTCTCTTCCTATCTCAACGCTATCTTTTCTCCCCTTGTCCAGTCTCTTCCCACCTACATCTGCGACTCTTCGGACGCCCTCCGCCACTTTAACAGTTTCCTGGCCCCAACCGCCTCCTTTTCACCATGGACGTACAATCCCTCTACACCTCCATCCCCCACCAGAACGGCCTGAGGGTGCTCTGCTTCTTCCTTGAACAGAGGCCCGACCAGTCCCCATCCTCCTCCGCCTGGCTGAACTTGTTCTCACATTGAACAACTTCTCCTTTGACTCCACTCATTTCCTCCAAATCAAAGGTGTTGCTATGGGCACCCGCATGGGTCCTAGCTATGCCTGCCTTTTCGTGGGATATGTGGAGCACTCTTTGTTCCAGTCCTACTCGGGTCCCCTCCCTCACCTCTTTTTCCGGTACATTGATGACTGTATCGGTGCCGTTTCCTGCTCTCGCCCTGAACTAGACAATTTCATTCACGTTGCCTCCAATTTCCACCCTTCCCTCACCTTCACATGGTCCATCTCCAACTCTTCCCTTCCCTTCCTCGACTTCTCCGTCTCCATCTCTGGGGATAGGTTATTGACCAACATTCACTACAAGTCCACTGACTCCCACAGCTACCTGGACTACACTTCCTCCCACCCCGCCTCCTGTAAGGACTCTATTCCATTCTCCCAGTTTCTCCGTCTCCGCCACATCTGCTCCGACGATGTCGCCTTCCACACCAGTGCTTCCGACATGTCTTCCTTTTTCCTCAACCGAGGATTCCCCTCTACCGTGGTTGACATGGCCCTCGACTGTGTCCGTTCTATCTTCCGCACTTCTGCCCTCACCCCTGCCCCTCCCTCCCGGAACCACGATAGGGTTCCCCTTGTCCTCACCTTTCACCCCACCAGCCTCCACATTCAACGGATCATCCTCCGCCATTTCCACCACCTCCAACGTGATCCCACCACCAAACGCATCTTCCCTCTCCCCTCCCCTTTCAGCATTCCGTAGGGACCACTCCCTCCGAGACACCCTAGTCCACTCCTCTATCACCCCTTCCCCTTCGCCCGGCACCTTCCCGTGCAAGCGCAGGAGATAGAAACATAGAAGATAGCAGGAGTAGGCCATTCGGCCCCTCGAGCCTGCTCTGCCATTCAATGAGATCATGGCTGATCATCCAAATTCAGTACCCTGTCCCTGCCTTCTCCTCATATCCCTCGATCCCTTTAGCCTTAAGAAATATATCCAACTCCTTCTTGAATATATTTAATGAATTGGCCTCTACTGACTTCTATGGTAGAGAATTCCACAGGTTCACCACTCTCTGGGTGAAGAAATTCCTCCTCATTTCTGTCCTAAATGGCTTACCCCTTATCCTTAGACTGTGACCCCTGGTTCTGGACTCCCCCGCCATCGGGAACATCCTTCCTGCATCTAGTCTGTCCAGTCCTGTCAGAATTTTATAAGTTTCAATGAGATCCCCTCTCATTCTTCTAAACTCCAGTGAGTATAAGCCCAATCGACCCAATCTCTCCTCATACGTCATTCCTGCCATCCCAGGTATCAGCCTGGTGAATCTTCGCTGCACTCCCTCCATGGCAAGAACATCCTTCCTCAGATAACGCGACCAAAACTGCACACAATACTCAAGGTGTGGTCTCACCAAGGCCCTGTACAACTGCAGCAAGACATCCTTGTTCCTGTACTCAAACCCTCTCGCTGCGAAGGCCAACATACCATTTGCCTTCTTAACCGCCTGCTGCACCTGCATGCTTACCTTCAGCGACTGGTGCACAAGGACACCCAGGTCTCGTTGCACTTCTCCTTCTCCCAATCTATTGCCATTCAGATAATAATCTGCCTTCCTGTTTTTGACACCAAAGTGGATAACCTCACATTTATCCATGTTATATTGCATCTGCCATGCTTCTGCCCAATCACCCAACCTGTCCAAATCATACTGGAGTTTCTCGGCATACTCCTCACAGCACACACGCCCACCCAGCTTTGTGTCCTCTGCAAACTTGGAGATATTACATCTAGTTCCCTCGTCTAGATCATTAATGCAACAGATGCAACACCTGCCCTTATACCTCCCCTCTTCCCACTGTCCAGGGCCCCAAACACCCCTTCCAGGTGAAACAGCGATTTTCTTGTACTTCTTGCAATTTAGTATACTGTATTCGCTGCTCACGATGTGATCTCCTCTACATTGGGGAGACCAAACGCAGATTGGGTGACCGCTTTGCGGAACGCCTCCGTTCAGTCCGTAAGGATGACCCCCCGAGCTTCTGGTCGCCTGTCATTTTAATTCACCGCTCCATTCCCACTCAGACCTCACCGTCCTCGGCCTCTTGCATTGTTCCATGGAAGCTCAACGTAAACTCGAGGAACAGCACCTCATCTTCCGATTAGGCACTTTACAGCCTTCCGGACTCAATATCAAGTTCAACAATTTCAGATCATAACCTCGGCCCCCATTACATTTTTACTTATATTTTTTATCCACACCTTTGTTTTGGCCCTCCCCCCCCCCCCCCCCCCCCTTTTTTTTCTCTCCCACGTGGCAGCTGTCTCCCATTCTGCCAGAACATTTCACACCTAATCTAGAGCCGTCTTTTGTCTCCACTAGTCCTATCACCATCTCGTCTCGCTTTGAATACCTCTTAATGTCTCTTCACTTCTCTTTTGTTCTCTCCCAGCCTCCAAACTGGCCTTTTAATTTGGTTCATTTCCTGTGCTTTTTCAGTCTTGACAAAGGGTTTTGACCTGAATCGTTGACTCTATTTCTCTCTCGACGGATGTTGCCTGGCCTGCTGAGTTTTTCCAGCATTTTCTGTTGTTTCTATATAACTGCAAGTTGTTTAAATTTCATCTGTCAGTGCAGCATTGAATTGTCAGCCTAAATTCTGTAATCAAGTCCAGGAATGGAGTTTAAACCCACAAACTTCTTACTCGTATATGAGATGCAACCAACTGAGCCAAACTGACATTGTGAGGATACCTGAACAACATATTGCCTGGCACTGTCCCCCAAGTATTTGTTAAATTTACAAGAACAGCAACTTGCATTTGTATAGTGCTATAAAAGTGGTAAATATCCCAAATGGATACCAAACAGCAATAAAAGAGTTGGGAGCTGACTGAAAACATAGATAGGTTTTGAAGAAGTGTCTTTGGTGACTCAATTAAGTCAGATCCGTTAGACAGCAAGACTAAAGTTGCCAAAATTCACTCCTCTGTTGCCAAATTCGTAGAGATCTCAACAACAAATATTCACTCATCACCCCTGTGCTCGCTGAGCTACACTGACTCCCGGTTGAGCATTGCCTCGATTTTAATATTTGCATCCTTGTTTTCAAATCCCTCCATGGCCTCACCCCTCCCTATCTCCTCCAGCCCTCCAACCCTCAGATATCTGTGCTCCTTCAATTCATAAGAACATAAGAAATAGGACCAGGAATAGGCCACTTGGCCCCTCGAGCCTGCTCCGCCATTCAATAAGATCATGGCTGATCTTGGGCTCAAAGCCACTTCCCTGCCCGCTCCCCATAACCCTTCACTCCCTTATCTTGCAAAAATCTGTCTATCTCCACCTTAAATGTATTTAATGACCCAGCCTCCACAGCTCTCTGGGGCAGAGAATTCCACAGATTTACGACCCTCCTGAGAGAAGTTGTTCCTCCTCATCTCAGTTCTAAAAGGGCGACCCTTTATTCTGAAACTATGCCCCGTGTTCTAGATTTCCCCACGAGGGGAAACATCCTCTCGGTATCTACCTTGTCGAGTCCCTTCAGTATCTTATATGTTTCAATAAGATCACCTCTCATTCTTCTAAATGCCAATGAGTATAGGCTCAACTTTCCTTCATAAGTCAACCCCCTCATCTGTGGAATTAACCTAGTGAACCGTCTCTGAACTGCCTCCAATGCAAGTATATCCTTCCTTAAATAAGGAGACCAAAACTGTACGCAGTACTCAAGGTGTGGTCTCACCAATACCCTGTATAGTTGTAGCAGGACTTCCCTGCTTTTATACTCCAACCCCTTTGAAATAAAGGCCAACATTCCATTTGCCTTTTTGATTACTTGCTGTACCTGCATGCTAACTTTTTGTGTTTCATGCACAAGGACCCCATGGTCCCTCTGAACTGTAGCATTTTGTAATCTCTCCATTTAAATAATAATTAGCTTTTTTATTTTTCCTGCCAAATTGTATAACCTCGCACTTTCCCACATTATACTGCATCTGCCAAATGTTTACCCACTCACTTAGCCTGTCTATATCCCGTTGCCGGCTCTTTGAGTCCTCTGCACAACTTGGTTTCCCACCCATCTTTGTATCATCTGCAGACTTGGCTACATTACACTCGGTCCCTTCATCCAAGTCATTAATGTAGATTGTAAATAGTTGAGGCCCCAGCACCGATCCCTGTGGCACCCCACTAGTTAACATTTGCCAACCGGAATTCTGGCCTCTTAACTTCCCTGATTTTAATCGCTCCACCATTGGCGGCCGTGCTTTCAACTGCCAAGGACCTAAGCTCTGGAACTCTCTCTAAACCCCTCTACCTCTCTTTCCTCCTTTAGGACGCTCCTTAAAACCTACCTCTTTCATCTGCCCTAATAGCTCCTTATGTGGCTCGGTGTTAAATTTTGTTTGATAATCACCCCTGTGAAGCGCCTTGGCACGTTTTACTATATTAAAGACACTATATGAATGCAAGTTGTTGGTGGTGTTCAATTAGCAAAACATTCCAGGATATTTACAGAGCCTTAATGCGCCATGTACACAGCCGTGTGCATTGGGCGTGGCTTGTCAAAAATCTTGCACCAGTAGCTTGCTAGTTGTGGGCCATAAAGCCATGAGTGAAGATTGGTGCTTCAATATATTCACTGAACCATCAGACCAGCTGCATTTGGATGGTCGCTGGCCTGTTCTTAAGTGTGCCCTCTACCAAGTGGACGAGCCTGTAACAATGGCTTTTTTATAGTGAACTGAGAGATTAGACTTGTTTCATTAGCAGAAACAAACTGTTGCATCTCCAAAAAACAGTCTGATACAGTGTGTTCCATGATGGCTGATTGTTGAGTTAAATGCAAATGTATGGGTTTGTTCGTGTTGTGCCAATTAATGAATCAAAATTCAGGTTGGTTTTGGTGCGGTAGCTGTCATCTTGTCAACCATTTTGAAATATGCCATTCCGTTTTAGGCAATTTTACATTTCGAATCGAGCTGTTTTTGTAATTGTGGTAAACCACTGTTTGTATTCCTGTTTGTCCTGTTTGTATTCCACTGTGTACATGCCTGGACATGCCTCGGCTGACTCCTCCCACAGGTCCTAGTATAAAGGTGACTGCTCCCCAGCCCTTCGTATCCTGGACCGGTCGACCACTCGAGGCAGACCTCCATTCTATTGTTAATAAAAGCCTTTAGTTACTCTTCTAACTCTCAGTCTTTTATGAGTAATTGATAGCGCATCAGTAATCGAACCATTTCCCATTATTTACCTGCATGTTTTTCCATGAGCAACATGGTGATTAAGGAGTTCTGTTCGAGGAAAAACAAAGACTGTAGTGTACTTTTGTTCTTTAGCTGAATGTAATTTGCATAACTGTCTTGACTTAGAATTGCTGTTCAGATAATCCAAGTATTTGTCTGTATGATACCACTTTATCATGCAACATTTTGAATCCACATTACTCCAGGAAAATGTACCTTTTTTATAATTTCATTCATATATTCAAATAGTCTCAGGAACCATTTGACTTTTGTTGTTTTTTCTCTCTCTTGGCTGTGGGGAACAATTCTGTGGGCAGCAATGACCTCTGGTACTTTGCCCAAGTGAGCATTCTTCTAGCTGAGTCAGAGAGTGTCAGGAGGGCATTTGAGCATGGAAAACAGCACTGCAAAACCTGTTCCTGTCTCCATCTGATGCCCACATAAGTGTACTTTTGAGCGGGCGTTAGTGGAGAGATGGGGCCTTCAGTGTAGGAATGCTAATGTCAATTGTGGTGTCCCACTGGCACCATGGTTTCGATCACTTCCTCAGCACAGACTAGGGATTGAACGTTGGCCAGTATGGTTCAATATTGCACCATGTAGTGCATCTATTTGCTAGGGTGTGGTTTTAATATTCAATGATTTGTCTGTTGCCAATATAGTTAATTGAGAGGGGAACCAGGGGATGAAACACCTTGGATTGTTCCAGTGTAATTCTACTGTTACTGAATGGCATTGGCAGAGTCTTGGGAGCATGCTATCTTACTGTATTTTTGGCCAGGGAATAGAGCTAGAATATCACTGGGGGGAGAAGTGGGAAATAATTATATCAGTCCTGGTTTTGTGCCCCCTGTGTTTGATGCATGTACTGAATGAAGCCCTGCAAACATCCACTTCATGCAGCAGTTTGTGGAATGGATATGTTGAAGTGTTGTCAGAAAGAGATATCGGCAGCTTCGGTATGGAGCTTGGTAGTCGACATCTCGAAAGATTTACAAAACAATTCAGTGCATTATCTATTTTCAGTGGAGAATTAACTCCTTTTCTTCCCTCTCTCCACAATGAAACTTGGCTTGCCACAGTACCGAAACAGCTCTCATCAAAGTCACAAATGACATCCTTTGTGACTGTGACAAAGGTAAACTATCCCTTCTCATCCTTCTTGACTTGTCTGCAGCCTTTGACACGGTTGACCACTCCACCCTTCTCCAACGCCTCTCCACCGTCGTCCAGCTGGGTGGGACTGCACTCGCCTGGTTCCATTCTTATCTATCTAATCGTAACCAGGTAATCACCTGCAACAGCTTCTCTTCCCACTCCCGCATCGTTACCTCTGGTGTCCCCCAAGGATCTATCCTTGGCCCCCTCCTATTTCTCATCTACATGTTGCCCCTTGGCGACATCATCCGAAAACAGAGCATCAGTTTCCACATGTACGCTGATGACACCCAGCTCTACCTCACTACATCTTCTCTCGACCCCTCCACAGTGTGTCTAAATTGTCAGACTGCTTGTTCGACATACAGTTCTGGATGCGCAAACATTTTCTCCAGTTAAATATTGGGAAGACCGAAGCCATTGTTTTTGGTCCCCGCCACAAACTCCGTTCCCTAGCCACTGACTCCATCCCTCTCACTAACATCTGTCTGAGGCTGAACCGCACTGTTCGCAGCCTTGGTGTCATATTTGACCCTGAAATGAGCTTCCGACCACATATCCGCAGCATAACTAAGACCGCCTATTTCCACCTCCGTAACATCGCCTGTCTCCGCCCTTGCCTCAGCTCATCCGCTGCTGAAACCCTCATCCATGCCTTTGTTACCTCTAGACTTGACTATTCCAATGTACATCCTGGCTGGCCTCCCACATTCCTACGTAAACTTGAGGTCATCCAAAACTCGGCTGCCCATGTCCTAACTTGCACCAAGTTCCGTTCGCCCATCACCACCGTGCTCGCTGACCCACATTGGCTCCCGGTTAAGCATCGCCTTGATTTCAAAATTCTCACCCTTGTTTTCAAATCCCTCCATGGCCTCGCCCCTCCCTATCTCTGTAATCTCCTTCAGCCCCACAACCCCCCGAGATATCAGTGCTCCTCTAATTCTGCTCTCTTGAGGATCCCTGATTAGAATCGCTCAACCTTTGGTGGCCGTGCCTTCTGTTGCCTAGGCCCTAACCTCTGGAATTCCCTGCCTAAACCTCTCCGCCTCGCTACCTCTCTTTCCTACTTTAAGACACTCCTTAAAACCTACCTCTTTGACCAAGCTTTTGGTCACCTGCCCTAATTTATCCTTATGTGGATCGGTGTCAAATTCTTTGTCTTAAAATACTCCTGTGCAGCGCCTTGGGACGTTTTACTACGTTAAAGGTGCTATATAAATACAAGTTGTTGTTGGTCCAGTTTGTCTCTACAATTTAGCCGAAAGAGATTCCGGTTTCATGGAGTGGACAAAATGAAAGAAATCCTGTTGCTTAACTTCAGTACACTGACCCTACACGCTGCTACATAAAATGGTTATTTCTAATATTATGAAGAGAAGTTCCGTAAAAGAAAACGATAAAGGAAAAAATGCAAATGGTGGCAATCTGAAATAATGTTGGAATTAAACAGCAGGCCAGTTCGCATTGGTAAGGAGGACAGACAGGACCTGCTATTTTGGATGCGGACCTGATGAAGGGCACCTGCCCGAAACGCCATAACTTTCCTTTTCTCATGAATAAAGCTGATTTAGCCTGTTGTGTATTTCCAGCAGTCTGTTTTGTATTTCTAATAAAAATAAGTTTTGAGGAGGGGAAGGAGGAAAGATGTTGGAAATCAAGAAATATTCTTGTGTGGCCAAGTATATTTGATTCAGTTTTCCAGATAATTGGAACATTCCAAATGTTTCTAATTGGTGGTTTCCTCCTCTTTCGGTCTTATTTAATTTCATCATAATTTTGAGGAAATGAAAAGGAACATTTGCCATTCTGCTGCTGCAAGATGTTCAGTGCATTATCTTCGCCAGGCCAGCAAACCATGTTTTTTTCCCCCTCTTACAGATAATGAAACTGCAGTTTATACATTGATGCCTATGGTAATGGCTGATCAGCACAGGTGAGCTTTGTTTATAGTCTCACTTTCCATAAATAAGTTGATACTATGTTGAAAGGAAAGATATGAGAGTGATAATACAATAATCTAATGGAAGGAAGACATGATGCTGTCAAGGGTAAGACAAAGACTAGAAGGTTTATACCTTTCATCTAGACACCGCAATAGTGCCTTTTACTGTTATTCAGTTTTCATTTTACATGGGAGTTTCATTCTATTTTAGATTTGGTTTTATGGTGACTGCAACTGTTACTGCTGTGTAATGACATTGACATTGGAAGATTGGATAGTTGCATGTCACTACTTTTAAGTGTTTTATATGAATTTCAAGCATCCGCATCAAGGACTCCCAAGTCTGGCGTGGTGCGAGCGGATGCAGTGTAAATGTCCCTCTGCTCTGTCCCAGCAAAGTGCCTCCGGTCCCATACTCGGCAGAGAACCCTGTACTGCACCAGTGTGTCCTGTGGCCACTGAGTAAGATTGCCCAATTTGGGGTAATTTTCCTTTGATCTTATTGCGACAGTGCAGAAGGCTGTGGTTTAGAATTTGTTGATCATGTTGTGCTAGTTCCAAATGTGTGTTGTGATAATGTATACAAACCAGTTAAGTTTGTTTCATTTAAGATTCTCGGTTGTCCTCCTGATTTAAATTAAAATCCTCTTGGGATACTCATTCCCAACCATCTATTACTCCACTTGCATTCCTATGCAGTTTGTTATTTTGTTGAACTAGGAAAACAGACTGTTGTCACTAATTTACGTTGTCTTTAGTTTTATTAATTGCAAAGGTGAAGAGATTCTCAGAATAGGCCAAGAGCCTGAGTGTTTTAGTTGTGACTAATAATGTGGGACTTTTATATTGGAATTTAGCCTGTAAGTGATTCAGTGACTTTGATACTGTGTAATGTCTTGTTTCTTTCTAAGGTCTGTTTCAGAGTTGCTGACAAATTCCAACTTTGATGTCAATTATGCTTTTGGTCGTGTCAAGAGAAGTTTACTACATATTGCAGCAAAGTAAGATTCCAAGCAGCTCGCTGTTTTGTTGTATGATTTAAGTGATAGAATTCTAAATATTATTCATGGTGATGTAACTGTATTACTGTCAGTCCCGTCTTGCATTTTATTAGATGTATTTCTTAGCTGGAAATAGAAATAGAGCTCACCTGGAAGACGACTTGTTCTACCGCATTAGAGCTGGACCCTTAGTAGGTTAAAATTAGTCATTCGCACTTGGGACTCTTGGGCCCCGATTTTCGGGCAGCTGTCGGGTGACTTTTCATGCGGCCGTGGTCCGAAAATCGCGGAAAAAGCGGGTCGGGACCCCCCCTGCCTGACTCCCTGCCCCGTCCGACTTTCGGACCGCCGTTTCCACGCGTCCCGCTTCAGTCCTGGCCGCCGCTGGCGGGACTGCTCGTCGGAGCACTAATCACTAATGATCACCTTGTTGAAGTGGATTTTCCCGTGCCGTTGCGACTTTGGGGCTTTCCCCACCTGAAACCCGCCTGCGGGGAACCCCGCCGATGAGAGCTGGCGTGAAAACAGCTGGCTTGCTTGCTTGCAGCAGCAGGTCGTTGAGGGCTGAAGAGATTTAAAGAGGCAGCATTTGCAGGCTGCAGGACCTTGTTGATCAAGGCTTGGGGGAACTATTTGAAGCCTTAGGAGCAGCTGCAGAAAGTTGGAGCCTCACACACTTCTTCAGTGTGAGCTCCTGGGAAGCCCCTCTCACCACCCTAACTCAGGACCTCCTCAACCGAGGCATCTGCTAGAAGCATGGGAGGCCTTTGGCACCTTCCCTTCCTGGCATTAGAGGATCTCCAACAGCAGAGGTGACAGCAGCAGAACCAGGAACAGCAGGATGATTACCAGGAGCACCAGGCTGCTGCTCACTCACCTGAAGCTGCACAATCCAGAAGGGGCCAGCACTTGGAAGTGGCTTGACAGCACCTTGCTGCGCTTTAGGGGGCCAGTGGGACCCGTTTCTGCACTGGCAGTCCTACTCAGAAGGACTTCCATGAAGATCTGGTTTCTCTGTTCAACAGATGGCCAAAGCTCCTCAAGAGATGTCATTCTCTTATGAGCACTCACCATGTTTTCCATATGCTGGTGAGTTATCTCCTCCATGGAGGTTGCCAACCTTTCCATGGTGCTGCATTCATGCACCAATGACTCCACAAAGGCTCTGCTCATGGTCGCTATGGACTCCTCCATTCGCTCCACACTCGCAGCGACCCTGGAGACAAAACCTGCCAGAGACTCCTGCATCTGTGCATGGAGATCCATCACCTCTTCTCTTGCGGATGGACCCAGAGGCAGAGGGTCGTCATGCAGCACAGCTGAGCTCAGCTGGCAGAGTCCTGCGCCCTCCGACGAGGACTCTCCACTGCTGTCCCTGTCTCCAGAATCTGCTGAGGCTCACTTGTGAGATGTGAAACACCAGGTGACAACACTACTCTGTCCCGAAGGTCCCCCCGCGGTGTGAGTGTCTGCGCTGGTGCTGGGTGCGCTTACTTCTGCTGATGCTGCGCCCTCAGAGGTTGGAGCTTCCGCTGAGGAGTCTGGCTGCACAGCCTCTTCCTCCTCCACAGTGAGGACGGGGGCTCTGGATGGTACTGTGGGGGAGTAAAGGAAGGAGATAGAGATGTAATGCCAAGGTTCTTCTGGTGACTCCCAGCGAGTTGGCATCTGCTGACACCTGCATCCATGCAGCATTGGTCTCAGTGGGAGGCCTCTTCCTCCCTGATCTAGGGAAGAAGACCTCCCTGTGGGCCCTAACCCCATCCAATAATGCCTGCAGTGAAGCCTCGTCGAATTTGAAGGCTCCTCTGTCATTGTGCAAGAGTGGTTGAGAAGCCTGCAGAGGTGGAGAAGCTTGCTGGACACTTTGAAAGCACCACGAATGATGACATCATAGTGTGGGGATTTCTGACTCAAATTGGACAATTAGCAAGGCTTCCCACATGCTGGGAATTAATTGGCCACTTGAGGGAAAATTGCGTGGAGCTGGCTGACACTTTTTTGTGTGTCAGAAACCCCACATTCGGGGAAATCCGACCATTCCCCACACAAGCCGAAAATCGGGGCCTTGATGTTTGCCATTCTCAGTTCGGTTTTATGTACAAAGGAAAAATAGCCAAGATTGGACGACTCATCACACGGTTAAAGCACGTTTCCTGACAAATTGCCTGGTTATCTCTGGGCGTGGACCATCATAGAATTTTAAATCAGGGTAGCAGGAATATAAATGCAAAGTGTACCATGAACGACTTCTCTCTTTTTTAGGATCCTGAAATTAAAAAAAACTTGGTGATTTTTCTTCTAGTATTTTCCCTTCCTATCCCTTGGGCGCTGATCTATGCTGGCATGCAGCCATTGCTCAAGTGGTCATTCTTTGTGTGAGATGGTGAGTTTCAACAGACTGTTTGAGTGGAAGGCAACACTGCCTAGGTCAATCCTGTTCTCACCTGATATCCACATATGTGCACTTTCTGGAGCTGCTGGACAGTGGGTGATTTCCCCCCCCCCCCCCCCCCCCCGATGCTAAAGTGGATTGTAGCACCACCGCTGCTGCCTTGGTTGAGATTGGCTATCAGTAATTACATTTAGCAGCTTCTGGTTTGTATGGCTTAGGCCATCAAAGGTTAAGTTTGATCACTTCTAGGCCTAGAAATTCGGTTGGTAGCGCCAGCAATTAGTGCCTAAAGAGCCTGAGAATTGGGGCGTTACCCAATTTTCGGGCGGGCGCTGTGAATATAGCGCCACCTCCCATATTGAGTATGATTTTAGCGCTGGCGCTAACTCTTTGCGCGTGCCCGCGGGTGCAGGCAGATCATGACGTCATTTCAGTGTGCGCAATGCCATTTTTGCGCCCCGGACCGGATATTCGGTGGCGCCTGCAATCTTTCCGCCTGGCGCTATTAGTGACAGTTGGATGGAGTGTTCCCAGGCCCTTCTCGGACTCGGGGGGCGCTATTTAAAGGGGACAGCACTAGTATAAAAGCTGCAGCCATTTGGGCCGGCTATCCTGATCGTTGCTGGAGAGAGTTGCTGACCTTCTGTTGGACAGTAATTTTCTCATTGAGCCTTCGGAGGCACTGGCACTGGCAGCTTGAGGGCCCGGCTCCCGAGCTGGTGATGCAGCATCTGAAAGCAGGGAGGTTGAAGAGTGGCTTTAGCAAAAGGACAGGTTCGCAGCAAGGGATGCCAGATTGCGGCAAGGCTATGACATGGGTCCACAGTGAGAAAGCACGCTGGCGGGGGGAACAAGTAGAAGGAGACAGTTGTAAGAGGTGAGAACCTTACCAGCGCTGTCGACAATGGGGTCGGTAGCTGCAGTGGTTACAGGACCACTCAGACGTCCTCCAAGAATCTGGTGGACTCTCCTCGAGATCCGTGAGAGTGACCACTTGTGGAGGTCCTCCACCGGTGCGAAGCTGGTCTTTGCCAATCCTCGCCGGCATGGACTGCCGGGGAAAGGAGGGGAAGTTATGTTACCTGATGCCCTGAGTGATCATCTCATGCCCCCCATGGTGCAAGAGCCCTTACATGACGCCCTGAGTCAAATGTGCATGTGTGTGCCCAGAAAGGGCCATGGGTGCTTGCTGGCAGATGGCCAATGGGGCACAGGCCACCCTGTAGCCATAAAGTCAGGTGCAAATGAAGGGATGCAGAAGTTTGCAGGAACAACACCCACCCTCACGACCCGAGTGAGGTCGTTGAATTTCTTTCTGCATTGGACAGGGCTCCTGGTCACCATGCTGCTGGAGTTGACCCTCTGGCATACCTCCCTCCAAGCTCGTCGGTAGTCCTTATGATTCGGCCTCCTGCCATTGGTCTGGGTAGAGAACATCTCGCCGGCGCTCCACTGCGGCCACCAATTGCTCCAGAGCCTCACTGGTGAAGCGCTCTGCTCTCTGTCTCACCTTCTCCATCTGGTCCAAGTTTTTATCGCCAGAGAAGGGCTCTGTGCCAATTCTGAGGCCTGCAAGGCGCAGAGTGTGGATGCTGAAGCTGACTGACCCACCCCTTTAAGAGCTAGCCGGCACCTGGAAGTCTCGTGGTCATCGGTAATTGGGAGCATCTGCGCTGAGCCCGTCCGCTCCGATATTGGGTTGCGCCGGAAGTTTAGCGCCTTGGGAGTCTCGTGTAACGCCTGAATTCGCGCCTCAATCACCTTTAGGGGCGATGCAACCCAATATCGCGCCAGGCGGCGATAAGTTTCGTCTGGCTATAAACTTTGCGCAGCGCCAGTTCTAACGCCTCAAGCCGGGCTATACCCAATTTCTAGGCCCTAATGCCTTAAATCAAAAACTAAAGGAGGCAGCATAGTGTGCTGCAAGTACTAATGTGCTGCACTAGAAAGTTGTAGGACATGAGTTCTCGCTTGCAGTATCGACTTGCTAAGCCCTGACCTGCAGTTTCCCACTAGGTAGAAACATTTATGGATGACAAGAGAAAGAACATGGAGCAAGTCATACAGCCCTTTGAGCCTGCTCCGCCATTCAATAAGATCATGGCTGATCTTCGACCTCAACTCCACTTTCCCGCCCGATCCCCATATTCTTCGATTCTCCTAGAGTCCAAAAATCTATCTAAGGCTTGAATATGCTCAACGACTCTGCATCCACAGCCCTTTGGGGTAGAGAATTCCAAAGATTCACAACCCTCTGAGTGAAGAAATTCCTCCTCCTCTCAGTCTTAAATGGCCGACCCCTTATCCTGAGACTATGCCCCCTAGTTTTAGACTCTCCAGCCAGGGGAAACAACCTCTCGGCATCTATCCTGTCAATCCCCCTCAGAATGTTTCAATGAGATCACCTCAGTCTTCTAAACTCCAGAGTATAGGCCCAATCTACTCAAACTCTCCTCAAAATGGACAACCCTCTCATCCCAGGGATCAATCTAGTGAACCTTCGTTGCACCGCCTCTAAGGCATGTATGTCCTTTGTCCGATAAGACCAAAACTATACGCAGTACTCCATGTGTGGTCTCACCAAAACCCTGTACAATTGTAGTACGACTCACTCTTGTACTCCAACCCCCTTGCAATAAAGGTCAACATTCCATTTGCCTTCCTAATTGCTTGATGTACCTGCATGCTAACTTTCTGTGTTTCCCGTATGAGGGCACCTATATCTCTCTGAACACCAACATTTAATTGTTTCTCACCATTTAAAAAAAGATTTTTTTTTACTCTTCCTACCAAAGTGAATAACCTCGCATTTCCTCACATTATACTCCATCTACCACCTTATTGCCCACTCACTTAACCTATCTATATCCCATTGCAGGCTCTTTGTATCCTCCTCACACCTAACTTTCCCACCTGGCTTTGTATCATCAGCAAACTTGGATACATTGCACTTTGTCCCTTCATCTAAGTCATTAATATATATTGTAAATAGCTGAGGCCCAAGCACTGATCCTTGCGGCACCCCATTAGTTACAACCTGCCATTCTAAAAAATGACCCATTTATCCCTACTCTGTTTTCTGCCTGTTAATCAATCCTCTATCCATGCTAATATACTACCCCAACCCTATGAGCCTTTATCTTGCATAGCAACCTTTTATGTGGCACCTTATCTAATGCCTTTTGGAAATCCAAATATACTACATCCACTGGTTCCCCTTTATCTACCCTGCTGGTTACATCCCCAAAAAACTCTAATAAATTTGTTAAACACGATTTCCCTTTTGTAAAACCATATTGACTCTGCCTAATCATGTTATGATTTTCTAAGTGCCCTGTTATCACTTCCTTAATAATGGATTCCAGCATTTTCCCAATGACTGATGTCTGGCTAACTGGCCTGAAGTTCCCTGTTTCCTTGCTCCCTCCTTTTCTTGAATAGCAGGGTTTCATTTGCTACCTTTCAATCTGCTGGGACTATTCTAGAATCTAGGGAGTTTTGGAAGATTACAACCAATGCATCCACTATCTCTGCAGCCATCTCTTTTGGAACCTTCTGATGTAGGCCGTCAGGTCCAGGGGATTTGTCGGCTTTTAGTCCCATTAGGTTCTCAAGTACTTTTTCTCTACTGATATTAATTACTTTAAGTTCGTCACTCTCATTAGCCCCTTAGTTTCCCACTATTTTTGGTATGCTTTTTACTGTGAAGACAGATACAAAATATTTGTTTAAGGTCCCTGCCATTTCCTTATTCCCCATTATAATTTCACCAGTCTCTGCCTCTTAAGGGGCCAATACTTACTTTTGCTACTCTTTTCCTTTTTACATACTTGTAGAAGGTCTTAAAATCTGTTTTTTTTAAATATTTCTTGCGAGTTTACTCTCGTATTGTATTTTGTCCTTTTTTATCAATTTTTTGGTCATCCTTTGATGGTTTCCAAAGCTCTCCTAATCCTCAGAGTACTATTTTTCTCAACATTATAAGCCTCTTTTCACCCAATACTATCCTTAACTTCTTTAGTTAGCCACGGATGGATCACTTTTCCCGTGGAGTTTTTGTTTCAGTGGAATGTATATTTATTGAGAATTTTAGAATATTTCTTTAAATGTTTCCCACTGCTTATCTACCGTTCTACCTTTTTAACCTAATTTCCCAATCTGCCTTAGCGAACTCACCCCTTATACCGAGGTAATTGGCTTTATTTAAGTCTAAGACTCTTGTTTCCGACTGAAGTATTTCACACTCAAACTCAATGTGAAATTTTATTATATTATGATCACTCTTTTCTGGAGGATCCTTTACTATGAGATTACTAATTAAACCTGTCTCATTATACAATACAAGATCTAAATTAGCCTGTTCCCTGGTTGGTTCCATGACGTATTGTTCTAGGAAATTGTCTCGAATGCATTCCATGAACTCGTCCTCCAGACTACCTTTGCCAATTTGATTTACCCAGTCTATATGCAGATTAAAGTCCCCCATGATTATTGCATTACTTTTGTTACAGGCTCCTGTTATTTGTTGATTAATACTCTGTTCAACGGTATAGCTAGTTTGGTGGCCTATAAACTACTCCCAACAGTGTTTTCTGCCCCTTGTTGTTTCTTATCTCCACCCAGACTGATTCTACGTTCTGAGCCAAGATCCTTTCTCACCACTGTCCTTATGTCATCCAATAATATCCGGGCTATCCTCCTCCTTTTCCATTCTGCCTGTCTTTTCTAAACGTCAAGTACCCTGGAATATTTAGTTCCCAACCTTGCAACCGCGTCTCTGTGATCGCTATTAGATCAAAGCCATGTATCTCTACCTGTGCCACTAATTTGCCTATCTCGTTACGAATACTTCATGCATTCAGATAAATAGCCTTTAATTTTAACTTTTTACCATTATTCCCTGCTTTCACCTTTTTTGCTGATGCACTTTTACTGTTAAACTCTCTGTCCCTTCCTGTCACACTCTGCTTATCTTTACCCAAATTGCTCTACTGCTCCATTGCCTTGACTTTTCTCTTTTAGATTTCTAAATTTCCCCCCCCCCCCCCCCCGCCTTTTTAGTTTAAAGCCCTATCTACAGCCCTAGTTATTCGATTCGCTAGGACACTGGTCCCAGCTCGGTTTAAATGGAGACCGTCCCAACGGAACGGCTCCCTCTTTCCCTAGTACTGGTGTATTTATATAGCGCATTTCAGCAAAAACTTGCATTTATATAACTCCTTTTAACGTAGTAAATTGTTCCAAGTCGGTTCACAGGAGCGTTATCTGACGAGAATTAACACCAAGCCTCGAGGAGGTATTAGGATAGGTGACCAAAACCTTGACCAAAGTGGTAGGTTTTAAGGAGTGTCTTAAAGAAGGAGAGAGAGGCAAAGAACCTGAGAAGTTTAAGGAGGGGATTCCAGAGCTTGAGCCCTAGACAGCTGAAGCCATGGCTGCCAATGGTGGGGCAAAGGAAACTGGGGATATGCAAGAGGCCAGAATTGGAGGAATGCATAGATCTCGGAGGGTTGTCCACTGTGGCTCAGTTGGTAGCACTCTCGCCTCTGCGTCATAAGGCTGTGGGTTCAAGTCCCACTCCAGAGACTTGAGCACAAAAATCTAGACTGACATTCCAGTCCAATGTTGAGGGAGGGAGTGCTGCACTGTCAGAGGTGCCGTCTTTTGGATGAGATGTTAAACTGAGGCCCCGTCTGCGCTCTCAGTTGGACGTAAAAGATCCCATGGCACTATTTTGAAGAAGAGCAGGGGTGTTATCCCCGGTGTCCTGGCCAATATTTATCCTTCAATGAAGAGCACTTGGAAAAAACCTCATTATCTGGTCATTATGACATTGCTGTATGTGGGAGCTTGCAGTGTGTAAATTAGCTGCCACGTTTCCTACATTACAACAGTGACTACATTTCAAAAGTTCTTCATTGGCTGTAAAGCACTTTGGGATGTCCTGAGGTTGTGAAAGGCGTTATAAAAAGGCAAGTCTTTTTTTTTCTTTTCTGGAGGAATCTGCAGAGACTGGGAGGAGTGAGGCCGTGGAGAGATTTGAACACAAGGATGATGATTTTTAAATTTGAGATGTTGCTGGACTGGGAGCCAATGTATGTCAGCGAGCACATGGGTGATGAGACAATGGGGCTTGGTGTGAGTTGGGATGCGGGCAGCAGATTTTTGGATGAGCTCAAGCTTACGGAGGGTGGCAGATGTAAGGCTGACCAGGAGAACATTGATTGCTGTTGTTTAGTTGGATGGGGGATAAATGTTGGCCTGGACAGTGGGAGAATGCCCCTAATCTTGGAATAGTGCCATGGGATCTTTTATATATTAAAATTTGTTCATGAGATGTGGGTGTCGCTGGCAAGGCCAGCATTTATTGCCCACCCCTAGTTGCCCTTGAGAAGGTGGTGGTGAGCCGCCGCCTTGAACCGCTGCAGTCCGTGTGGCGAAGGTACTCCCACAGTGCTGTTAGGTAGGGAGTTCCAGGATTTTGACCCAGCGACGATGAAGGAACGGTGATAAAAGTCCAAGTCCGGATGGTGTGTGACTTAGAGGGGAACTTGGAGGTGGTGGTGTTCCCATGCATCTGCTGCCCTTGTCCTTCTAGGTGGTAGAGGTCGCGGTGTTGGGAGGTGCTGTCGAAGAAGCCTTGGTGAGTTGCTGCAGTGCATCTTGTAGATGGTACACACTGCAGCCACGGTACACCGGTGGTGGAGGGAGTGAATGTTTAAGGTGGCGGATGGGGTACCAATCAAGCAGTCTGCTTTGTCTTGAATGGTGTTGAGCTTCTTGAGTGTTGTTGGAGCTGCACTCATCCAGGCAAGTGGAGAGTATTCCATCACACTCCTGACTTGTACCTTTGTAGATGATGGAAAGGCTTTGGGGAGTCAGGAGGTGAGACACTCGCTGCAGAATACCTAGCCTCTGACCTGCTCTTGTTGCCACAGTATTTATGTGGCTGGTCCAGTTAAGTTTCTGGTCAATGGTGACCCCAGGGTACTGATGGTGGGGGATTCGGCGATGGTAATGCCGTTGAATGTCAAGGGGCGGTGGTTAGACGCTCGCTTGTTGGAGATAGTTGTTGCCTGGCACTTGTGTAATGCAAATGTTACCTGCCTGTTATCAGCCCAAGCCTGGATGTCGTCCAGGTCTTGCTGCATGCGAGCATGGACTGCTTCATTATCTGAGGAGTTGCGAATGGCATTGAACACTGTGCAGTCATCAACGAACATCCCCACTTCTGATCTGATACAATAAGGTTGACCTTTTAAATGTATTTCACAATTCTTCTTGCCTCTTCTCTCTTGTGATGTACACTATTTTCCAGTTGAACAAATCTGCTTGATAGCGCTGTTGATAACGCCTTCCATCACTTTGCTGATGATTGAGAGTAGACTGATGGGGCGGTAATTGGCCAAATTGGATTTGTCCTGCTTTTTGTGGACAAGACATATATTGTCGGATAGATGCCAGTGTTATAGCTGTACTGGAACAGCTTGGCTAGAGGCGTGGCTAGTTCTGGAGCACAAGTCTTCAGCACGATAGATGGGATGTTGTCGGGGCCCACAACCTTTGTTTTATCCAGTGCGCGCACCCGTTTCTTGACATCATGTGGAGTGAATCGAATTGGCTGAAAACTGGCTTCTGTGGTGGTGGGGACCTCTGGAAGAGACCGATATGGATCATCTACTCAACACTTCTGGCTGAAGATGGTTGCAAATGCTTTACCTTGTCTTTTGCACTCACATGCTGGGCTCCACCATCATTGAGGATGGGGATATTCATGCAACTTCCTCCTCCCGTTAGTAGTTTTATGGTCCGCCACCATTCACGACTGGATGTGGCAGGACTGCAGAGCTTTGATCTGATCTGCTGATTGTGGGATTGCTTAGCTCTGTCTATAACTTGCTGCTTCCACAGGTTGGCACCCCATTTTTAGGTACGCCTGGTGCTGCTCCTGGCATGCTCTTCTACACTCATTGAACCAGGGTTGGTCCTCTGGCTTGATGGTAATGGTAGAGTGAGAGATATGTCAGGCCATGAGGTTACAGATTGTGGTTGAATACAATTCTGCTGCTGCTGATGGCCCACAGTGCCTCATGGATGCCCAGTTTATAGCTGCTAGATCTGTTGTGAATCTATCCCATTTAGCATGGTGGTAGTGCCAGGATACAGTTACAGTATAGATTAGTACAGTAGCTGTTGTTTTGTATGACAGGAATAGCTTATAATGGGATGTCTAGTTTGGCTATCCATTCGATGGCCTCCTGAGATGTGAGTGGAGAAATCAGATGCCTTCCACAACAGATCTTATTGGGCAAGTTGATGTGATGTGTTCCATGGTCTGGGAGTCATGGCCACCGTCACACTTCGGGTCATCTCTCATCTTCCACTTGTGGAGCAGGTGGCCGCCTCGACCATGCCCTGTGTGGATTCGGTTGAGCGCTGTCCACTGTCTTAGAGGGAGGTCAAAGCTAGGGACTTCTGCTGTTGGGTCAGTGATGAGGTGTTAGTTCTTTATTTTGCATGTGCCCCATGATTCCGCCCATTTGGATAGTGGATTGATACCAGCTGCATAAATATTGGCTGCTGTTTCCCAGAATGGCGGCGTGATTTTAAGTGCTTTCGTGCTGGATTTTTCAAGTATTTGTGGATGGGAACATCGATACTGCTCATGACTTTTTCCATTTCACTGAGCACGGTGCTGTCGTGGCCAATGGCAGGCAGCGCAATGTGGGACAGTATAGCAGCTTGAAGAAAGTTTTACACTATTTAAGTGTTTCCTTTTTTTTTTGCTGCTAATGTTAACATCCTTGCACCTGTTTATAGTTTATTGCAAATATCTCCTATTGAGATTGAACAAATCAAATTTTTTAAAATTGCAAACTTGAGCAGGCTTGGATGATGATCTGAGTCTGGTATTCACTAGCAATGTTTCATTAATGCCAAGCTTTAGTTGCTGGCTGGTTAAAAAGCAGAAGCTCTTTGACATTCCATGCTCTCCAGATTTAGTTGAAATTTAATTTAAGGGGATTTGAATATTGGCTGTATAAACTATTGTAATAAAAATCCCAAAATGATAAAATTCAAATAAAGGCAAAGTATTGCCTATTGATGAGTGTTTTCTTTGTCTGGTACAGTTGTGGCTCTGTTGAATGCCTAATTCTGCTTCTGAAGAAAGGAGCAAATCCAAACTACCAGGACATTTCTGGGTGTACACCCCTTCACTTGGCAGCTAGGAATGGGTGAGTTTGCGAAGCCATCTCAATCCTTTGAGTTCTTCAAGAAATTAGTATATTTTTTCACATGATAATCTTAGAACATTATTTAGAAAATAAATCTGCAACTTTCACATAGTTCTTGTAATGATGAAGCAAATGGTCCTATTTAGTTAAAACAGGTTAATATAATCATGATGCATGTTTAGTCATATAGCTATGAAGTTTGGAAATCGAGAGAATAATTCTTAACCATTGAAATGGCCACATAGAGAATTTTTCAAATGCTTTGGCGCTATCACTTGATAACCAAAAATATTTTTAGACATCAAACTTAATCTCAAGTTATTTTTACAGTACTACACTAGGACTTTGTGAAGCAGAAGATTGGACTTGGTGTCTTTGCACTGTTTCCAGACACTGGGATTTTGATTCCAATATAGTCCTAAAGGTTGGGATAGAAGACTCTTCTCTGGCTGTTTAGGCAGTTTTTATCCCATTGCGAGTGGGTGTGGTCCTGCAGCATTAAACTTTCCCTTGAGGCACAATTGATACTGATTTAGCACAGAGGTCACGTGGTTAGTGATGGAATAGTTATTTTGGTGAAGTAGTTAATTATTTAACAATGTAAATTTATGTAGAAGGACACTATTAAAAACTATAAGGTGGGGGGGGAAATGCAGATTTTGAGCAGGAGGGGAAGAGGGAAAACATAAAGGAACAGAGTAGGGCTAAAAGCATGGTCAAACAGAAGGAAGTTTAGGGTGCTTTTGAAAGCAGGATGTTGGATATTGAGGCAAAGGAAGTTGCAGTTAAGTGGAGGGGTCCAGAGGACTGAGGCAAAGCCATCAATGGAGCAGAGGGACCAAGGTGTAAGGAGTAAACCAGAGTTGGCGAAATGGAGGTTACATATAGCTGAAGTTCATTGATTAGGTTGGGGCAAGAGTTTGAAAGTGAGGTTGCATATCTTAGTTAATTCAATGGAGCCAGTGGGACTTGACCAGGGTGATGGGAGTATAGGTAAATAAGGGCATGGGCCACCGCATTCTGAATGAGTTGTCATTTGTAAAGGAAGGAAGCTAACTAGGTGAGGATTTGAGAAAGTGAGCCTTAGGATGATGGGTGTGGATTAGAATTTCTTCAGCCTGAGGAATATGTAGAGGAAGGCGGTTTTGTAGTGGGGGAAGAAAATCGACTTGGTCGCAATGTATGGGGAGAAGGAAGCGGAGTACGAAGCAGAATGCACAGGGCCTGCACCTCCAGACGGCCTGAAGTGGCAGCCGGCCAGTTTGATGGAGTTGAGGTTAGGTGCATGTAGGTGCTAGCAGAAGCTGAAGACGGTGACATTGGATTTGCTGATGAGATGGTGGCTCTTTGGTCCATTCAGGTCAGACAGACAAGTGGAAACTGTAATCATGGTCTTCAACTTGATGGAGGAGGCGGAGAGATAAAGCTAGGTGTCATTGATGCACATGCAGAAGCTGACCCCATGTGTCAAATTGTAGTGTACTTTTTCTGTCAGTAGGTATGTGTGATAAACAAGCAATATTGTTAAGGGATGCGCTCTGTTTGTAGGCAGAAGAAGTGCATGGGGAAATTGTTGGAGTATGCTGCTGATGTGAACATCTGCAACAATGAAGGGCTGACTGCGGTAAGATTCGAATCTTTAGGGTTGATATTTTTCCTTTGAATATTGCCCAGAAAAGAGGTAATCTAGAAAGCTTAAAGTTTGATTGCCTTTGTTTTTCATGAATTTGTGGTTTAATATCATTTATATAGTGCCTTTCATGACCTCTGGCTGTCCCAAAGTGCTTTACTTTTGAAGTGCAGTCACTGTTGTAATATCTTATTTCAGTATAAGACAGATTCCAGTTAGCTTCTTGTTTCACTCCCAACTTTCTTATGGTAACCTAAAATAAGGTTGACCTTTTAAATGTATTTCACAATTCTTCTTGCCTCTTCTCTCTTGTGATGTACACTATTTTCCAGTTGAACAAATCGGTTTTGAACTTGAAGTGAGATTTCTTCAATAAAAACTTTTGTAAGTAAAAGATAATAAATTGGGAATATAGTCTACCATATATTTTAAAAATGAGAGAGATTAGTCTTTCAGCATCTTTATTATGAATTAAATAAAGGACAGATTTGATGCACAACAGAGGATCCCAGATTCCAATCTAGTCCATTGAGGTAGCTCAACTCGGCTCCAGTAATGGTAGCAGTGCTCCCTCCAGAACTCTAGTGAATTACTGAAGAGTAGTCATTCATTTTAACAGGATGCCCAGGAGTCAATCTGGAGTTACTTGATTCCAGGAAAATCTACTACCATTGTATGAAAGCTACCATTTCTGATGAAAAGCAAAATACTGCGGATGCTGGAAGCGTGAAAAGAAAAACTGATAAAGCTGGAAATATTTGAGCCAGGCAGCATCTATGGAGAAACAGGTCAATCCTGAGGAAGAGTATTAGAACTGAAATGTCCACTGACTGACTACTGTTTCTTCACACATGCTTCCTGAACTCCTTTTTCTATCTTTGTTTACCATTTCTGACTCCTACCGAGGTTTGACACAGAGATTTGATGCCTCTATGCTCATCGGCCTCCGAGCACCCTTAGTACTTGAATTAACTTAAAAGAAGTGTGTCTCAGCAATTTAGAGACATTTACTGAGGTTACTCCAGTTTTATCCACAGTTTTCAAAATTGCCTGAATTATCTTTCCATCTTGGGTATTATCTGTAACTCAGTGATACTTTGTTAGCCACAAATTTTGCATTCTAGCAGTATAAAAATAAAGTCATCCATTCCAAATGCAGATTGCTTGATTAAATACATGGGGATTGCCTCAAGATTGATGCTGGCACTCGTTAAAGTAACTAGAAATTGCTGCACTTGAGTATCACAGAAACCCCACAGTGCAGATAGAGGCCATTTCGGCCCATCGAGCCTGCACCGACACATATCCCACCCGATCCCTGTAACCCCTACACCAACACATAGCCCACCCTATCCCCGTAACCCCACGTATTTAATCCCCCTAACACTAAGGGTCAATTTATCATAGCCAATCAACCTAACCCGCACATCTTTGGACTGTGGGAGGAAACCGGAGCACCCGGAGGAAACCCACGCAAACACGGGGAGAATGTGCAAACTCCACACAGACAGTCGCCCGAGGCCGGATTCGAACCCGGGTCCCTGGCGCTGTGAGGCAACAGTGCTAACCACTATGCCACCGTGCTGTGTGTTTAGTTCAGTTAAGCAGTGGGAGGCTGAGGATAAGTGCAGGGGTGTCATGTGTTGCTGCCCAACCTCACCAATTGCACAGAAATGATAGCTCCAGTCCGGGGGAGCGTCACGATGGGTTTGTTTAATTATTAATGAAATAATGATGTAGAATAAACATGGTTATTTCAAAGGAAGAATTTACTTTAAAGCCAATGACCACAGCTTACTAATAGTATGGAACAAATCTTTTGCTGCAGATTCACTGGCTGGCTGTAAATGGGCGCACTGAGCTTCTTCATGACCTAGTGCAGCATGTTACGAATGTGGATGTAGAAGATGCAATGGGTCAGACTGCTTTACATGTGGCCTGTCAGAATGGGCATAAGACGGTGAGTGTACATGGCTTGAAGAAAATGGCTGTTAAGCTTTCATAATTGTCGTCTTTTCTGACTGTCTGAGAAAGTCTTGATGTGCTATTTAACTTCATGGAATAAATTAGGATTGGGAATCATTCTGAATTGAGATGGCAACACCACAGAGCATTAAAGTATTGTCTTTTAGATGAGATGTTAAGCCAAGTACATGTCTGTCCTCTCCAGTGGAGGTAAAATATCCCCAGGTACTATTTGATGAAGAACAGGGGAGTTCTCCTGATGTCCTGGCTAACATTTATCCTTCACCCAACATCGCTAAAACAGATTATCTGTCCTCTATCTCATTGTGGAATTTGCTGTGTACAATTTTGCTGCCACATTTGCCTATATTACAAAAGTGACTACGCTTCAACAATAGTCCATTGGCTGTGAAGCATTTTTTGAGATGTCCTTTGAGTTTAATTTACACTGGCAGTTGACTGTCAACCTTTTTTCTCTTCACAGACAGTTCTTTGTCTTCTGGACAGTGGTGCAGATATTAACAGGCCTAACGTTTCTGGAGCTACCCCTTTGTACTTTGCTTGCAGGTATTGTGGATTTTTTTTAAAGAGTGAGAATAGCTTCCTTAATATATCTCTATATAATATAAAAAGTGCACATGGTCCTAATCATTAAGTCTCTTAAAGAAGGTGTCCAGCTATTCCGTTGGCTCAGCTAGTTAAGCCAGTTGTTACCTTCTCCATACAGAGCAGGAGGGACCCAAGTTTGGTTCCTGGTCTATGCTGAAGTAGTTAATTTCAGCCGGGGAGGTGATGGGAGTGCCACAGTTGGTCAGAGCTCCCTGGGTTATAGTGTGGGGGAAAAAAAGTCAGCCTTGGTTCCTGTTCCTCACTGTACACTCCCAGCAGAGGTCGCTGTCCAATCCTTGGTCTGATCATTGGCCTATTTACTGAAAAAGCTCACATTATATATTAAACAGTAGTGAGGCAGAGCAATCCAGTTAATGACTGTCAAGTGAGCACTGGAGCCAAAATGAATTGGCATAATATTTGACTGAAACCCATTATGCTATACCATTCCCTGAATGTTTTATGTTTGAGTGATTTATTTAAAATATTTAAATATTGGAAATGTTGAGTATAGAGCTGCACAAGGATACTGTGCTTTGCTGTCCCCAAAATAATAGGATGCAGGTTAAAGTAATTTCCCCCCACACACTCCCTGATTTTTGGCGGGATGCTGAGCAGCTTTCCTACTGTGAGGAGGTGGAAATAGTGGATTCCCCCCAAATTGTTCTTGCATTGCATAACTGAAGGCTCAAGGCCAGCAGTGGCGTGGGCCTGGGACTAGGCTGCCTGTCCCATATATCAGCTGAGCGTTCGTGCATGGTACAAAGCAACTAAAAATAAAAACTCTTAAGTTTCTCTGTTATTTACATACTTTGCTATGATTTTATATAGTTTATTGTATTTGAAGCATCAATCATGATATGTTGGCCACGGTGTGAGTTTATTCTTCAGAAGTCATTGGTTTTTAAACGAGCTCTCTTTGTATTTCATATCAAAAGGCCCAATGTGTGATGCTGTTAACATTTAACGTGTTTTTACAGTTGATAAGTACAGGAACTTTTTCGGTAAGAAATACTAGTTGAGCTGTTATCTGTATGACATTTGTTTGTTGAAGGGCTAGGGTAAAAAATAGTTGATAGCATATTGGGCACTTTATGCCCCTTTTTTTTTTACAAGCTGGAAGGAAGATTGATGTCCTGTAATGTAGGTGACTGGAACCAGTTCTGTCTAAGGCATTGGCTCTTCACTTGGAGGTTTCTGTTGGGAATTGCCACTGACCATAAAGCCAAATGGCTCTTGCTTATGGCACTTGTTATGAGGCCCACTGTTTGGGGTCTGGCCATTGGTGTCCTGTATGGATATTCCCCTGACATTGGAAGGATACTAGCCAGATTGACAAAGACTCCTGCTCAGTTTTGCACATATTGAGTTGTTGACTTATGAACAATCAATGCTTACATAGATTTTCCAGGGGCAATTTGGCGACAACAGGAAGAGACTCAATTACTGAATAATGGGTATAAAGGTCCCTTTGGATAATGCATGTTTGGTGCAGTCCAGTTTTTTTAATGCTGGTTTTCACCCCTCCCACTGAGTGTTGGAACTCTTTTATATTTAAAAAAAAAAAAAAAAAAAAAATTATATATATATATACACACACACCCATTTTCATGCCACCCGCTCCTGATGCGTGCTGTCATCTTTGTGTCTCTCCCCCTCCGAAGACACTTGCTCTTGCTGGTCTGCAGAGACCCGGATGGCAGCAGCCGTCCGTGAACTCATCCAAGTAACTGAGCATGTGCGATGTGGACGGTGTATTAGCAGACTATTCATCAGAGAAGACATCACATCTCCTGCTTATCCTGTGCTCACCTGATGTCTGCATATGCATAGTTTCCATCAGGGCATCACCTGATAGTGATTATGAGCAGGCATTTTGGCTGATTTCCCCTCTTCCTCCTTCTCCAAAGGCCAAGGCGCTCAGGTCAGTTATAACACTCCAGTAGTAGACTGAGCATGGACCTGGGGCTGAACCGGGAACTCTCCTAGCTCAGTATTACACTAAGTTCTGGATTTATTCTTGGACCTATCTGAGAGGTACCTTCTGTGCTTTGAAACAAAGGAAAAAATTCCACCTACATTCCCAGTTCTGTGGTATTACATGATGTCACCATATATTTTCTACAAGTAGATGATCGCCACACAAAAGAAAGCTGAGTTGGTTTAAGACACTAGATATAATTAGTGGGTATAAATTTTGAAGTTGTCTAATTTATACATCAATTTATTGCAGCCATGGTCAAAGGGATACAGCACAGATCCTGATTTCAAGGGGAGCCAAATACTTACCTGACAAAAATGGTGTTACTCCACTGGATCTCTGTGTACAGGTATAAACTGAACATTGCTATTTCTGGTATAGTGACTTAGGAAATGTACTACATCCACAGGAGGAACAGAAACTGGACTCTAGGCTTACTGAAGTTTATTTTTCAGCAGAAGAATAAATTGTGTTGGGTGAATTACGAAATCAGTTTGGAGTCTGAGCTGTGGAGGAGTCTACAATTCTGTTTGTCCATCTCTAGTCAGCAACTTTACATTATCTGTTGGAATAGATAATTCATATACAATGTGGTCTTGAAGGGCCAAAAACCCTCTTTTTTTTAAATTTTGCATTCTGTTCTTCATGACGGAAATGTTTTCGTGGGTGAGCCCCTCCTTGTTTTGATGTGTTTTCTTGTTTATGGAACAGGATTGTTCTGAGTGTTGGAGTATCCTGCCCCCTTCCCTTCCTCTCCCCCTCTTTTCCCCCCCCGGCCAGGTTTCTCATCATATATCTGTTCTGTAACTAAGATCCCCTTCCATGCTGAAATCTGTATGTACATTTTCATTACCTTGAAGATAGGTTGTTTATTGCTGATCTACCCTCGGACAAGTTCTACCCTTGGACGACTAAAGAAGTAAGGGATAGCATAAAACTAAAGAAAAAACATACAAAAGTGCAAAAAATAGCAGAGATCCTGGCGAATGGGAAAGATACAAAGAACAGGGAGGATAGAAGATTGGGGAGCATTTAAAAGCCAGCAAAGAATAACTAAGATTAATTAAGAAAGGGAAGATAGATTATGAAAGTAAACTAGCAAAAAATATAAAAACAGATAGCAAGAGTTTCTACAGTTATATAAAAAGAAAAAGGGTGGCTAAAGTGAATGTTGGTCCCTTAGAGGACGAGACCGGGAAATTAGTGGTGGGGAACATGGAGATGGCAAAAATGCTGAACAAATATTTTGTATCAGTCTTTACAGTAGAGGACACTAAAAATATCCCAACACTGGACAAACAGGGGGCTATGGGGGGGGAGGAGCTAAACACAATTAAAATCACTAAGGAGGTGGTACTCGGTAAGATAATTGGACTAAAGGCGGATAAATCCCCTGGACCTGATGGCTTACATCCTAGGGTCTTGAGAGAAGTAGTGGTAGGGATTGTGGATGCATTAGTGGTAATTTTCCAAAACTCCCTGGATTCAGGAAAGGTCCCAGCAGATTGGAAAACTGCTAATGTAGCGCCCTTATTTAAAAAGGGAAGTAGACAAAAGGCTGGAAACTATAGACCAGTTAGCCTAACATCTGTGGTTGGTAAAATGTTGGCGTCCATTATTAAGGAAGCAGTAACAGGACATTTGGATAAGCATAATTTAATCAGACAGAGTCAGCATGGTTTTATGAAGGGGAAGTCATGTTTGACAAATTTGCTCTAATTCTTTGAGGACGTAACAAACAGGGTGGATAAAGGGGAACCAGTGGATGTGGTGTATTTGGACTTCCAAAAGGCATTTGACAAGGTGCCACACAAGATTACTGCACAAGATTAAAAAATCACAGGATTGGGGGTAATATACTGGCATGGGTGGAAGATTGGCTATCTAACAGAAAACAGAGTTGGGATAAATGGTTCATTCTCGGGTTGGCAATCAGTGACTAGTGGTGTTCCGCAGGGGTCAGTGCTGGGACCCCAACTCTTTACAATCTATATTAACGATTTGGAGGAAGGGACCGAGTGCAACATATCCAAGTTTGCTGACGATACAAAGATAGGAGGGAAAGCAGTGAGTGAGGAAGACATAAAAAAACCTGCAAAAGGACATAGACCGGCTAAGTGAGTGGGCAGAAATTTGGCAGATGGAATATAATGTTGGAAAGTGTGAGGTTATGCACTTTGGCAGAAAAAATCAAAGAGCAAGTTATTATTTAAATGGAGAGAAACTGCAAAGTGCGACAGTACAAAGGGATCTGGGGGTCCTGTTGCATGAAACACAGAAGGTTAGTATGCAGGTACAGCAGGTGATCAGGAAGGCCAATGGAATCTTGGCTTTTATTGCAAGGGGGATGGAGTATAAAAGCAGGGACGTCTTGCTTCAGTTATACAGGGTACTGGTGAGGCCACACCTGGAATACTACGTACAGTTTTGGTTTCCATATTTAAGAAAAGATATACTTGCTCTCGAGGCAGTTCAGAGAAGGTTCACTTGGTTGATTCCGGAGTTGAGGGGGTTGACTTATGAGGAAAGGTTGAGTAGGTTGGGCCTCTACTCATTGGAATTCAGAAGACTGAGAGGCGATCTTATTGAAACATATAAGATTGTGAGGGGGCTTGATCGGGTGGATGCGGGGAGGATGTTTCCACTGATGGGTGAGACTAGAGCTAGGGGGCATAGTCTTAGAATAAGGGGCTGCCCTTTCAAAACTGAGATGAAGAGAAACTTCTTCACTCAGAGGGTGGTAAATCTATGGAATTTGCTACCTCAGAGAGCTGTGGAAGCTGCAACATTAAATAAATTTAAAATGGAGATAGACAGTTTCCTAGCTGATAAGGGAATTAGGAGTTACGGGGAGCGGGCAGGGAAGTGGACGTGAGTCTAGCTTCGGATCAGCCATGATCCTATTGAATGGCGGCGCAGGCCCGAGGGGCCGTATGGCCTACTCCTGCTCCTACTTCTTATGTAACAGCAAAGGGTTACAAAACAGGTAGTAAATCGGCAAAAAGGCAGTATGAAAAGAAACTTGCAAGGATAACAATCAATATGAAGAATTTTTACAATTACATTAGGAAAAAGAGGGTAGTCAGTGATGTAAGAAAACTACTAGGCACTTGGTCTAAGCGTTAAACAAAGCTTTAATCAACTGTTTTACAACATGGAGGTCTAGTTGTGTCCTTCACTAGTTCCTATTAAGAATGTCCTGCACAAGCTGGGCCCGTGCCCGAGTATTTATACTCTCCCTGGACAGCGCAGGCCGCTCAGTTGATTCATGTCAGTCAGGAGCAATGTTGGCCCTATAACAACTGAAAGTGGTGTTACTTCACTGGATCTCTGTACAGCATAGTCAATGATAAGGGAATGGCGGACATGTTGAATAATTTACGTAGCATCAGTATTTACAGTAGGGGAAGAGGATAGCATGCTGGAAATCTCAAGGAAACTAATATTGAATTGGGGACAGGGACTCCATAAAATTCACATAAGTAAAATAACAGTAATGAAGAAAATAATGGCACTAAAGAGTGACAAATCCCCAGGGTTTTAAAGGAAGTAGGTGAGCACATTGGAAGATTATAGTTAGGGCATCTGCAAAGTTCTCTAGATTCAGGAGTCATTCTTTTAGATTGGAAAATTGTGCATGTCACTCCGCTATTTAAGAATGGCGAGAGAGGGAAACTAGGGAATTATAGACCAGTTAGCCTAACATCTGTTGTTGGGAAATTGCTGGAGTCTATAATTAAGGATAGGATGACTGAACACCTCAAATTTTCATTTGATCAGAGAGAGAGCCAGCATGGATTTGTGAAAGGTAGGTCATGCCTGGTAAACCTGATTGAATATTTTGAAGAGGTGACTAAAGTAGTGGACAGGGGAATGTCTATGGATGTTATTTATATGGACTTCCAGAAGGCATTTGATAAAGTCCCTCCAAGGTACAAGCCCACAGAATTGAAGGCAAATTATTGACCTGGTTAGGAAATTGGCTGAGCGGCAGGAGACAGTAGGGATAATGGGTAGGTACTCAAATTGGCAGGATGTGACTAGTGGTGTCCCGCGGGGATCTGTGTTGGGGTCTTAACTATTCACAATATTTATTAACATCTTAGATGATGGCATAGAAAGTCATATATCCAAATTTGTCGATGACACAAAGATAGGCAGTGGAGATGAAAGCATAAAATTACAAAGGGATATTGATTAGATTCAAATGGATTTCAATGTAAGCAAATGTCAGGTCATCCACTTTGGACCTAAAAAGGATAGAACAGGGTACTTTCTAAATGGTGAAAAGCTTAAAAACAGTGGAGGTCCAAAGAGACTTGGGGGTCCAGGTACATTGATCATTAAACAGGTACAGAAAATAATCAAAAAGACTAATGGAATGGTGGCCTTTATATCTAGAGGACTAGAATACAAGGGGGTAGAAGTTATGCTGCAGCTATACAAAACCATGTATAGACCACACCTGGAGTACTGTGAGCAGTTCTGGACACCAAACCTTAGGAAGGATATATTGGCCTTGGAGGGAGTGCAGCGTAGGTTTACCAGAATGATACCTGGACTAAAGGGTTAAGTTACGAGGAGAGATTACACAAATTAGAGTTGTATTCCCTAGAATTTAGAAGGTTAAGGGGTGATCTGATCGAAGTTTAAGATATTAAGGGAAACAGATAGGGTAAATAGAGAAAAACTATTTCTGCTGATTGGGGATTCTAGGACTGGGGACATAATCTAAAAATTAGAGCCAGACCTTTCACGAGTGAAATTAGGAAACACTTCTACACAAAAAGGGTGGTAGAAGTTTGGAACTCTTTTCCGCAAATGGCAATTGATAATGATAGATCAATTGCTAATTTTAAATCTGAGATTGATTGCTTTTTCTTAATCAAAGGTATTAAGGTATATGGGCCACAGGCGGGCATATGGAGTTAGGTTGCAGATCAGCCATGATCTCCTTGAATGGCGGAACAGGCTCGAGGGGCTCAATGGCCTACTCCTGTTCCTATGTTCCTCCACAAACTAAGACATATTCAAACTCTGGCTCGAGTCCTCTACCAATGCTCCACACACCCATCACTGTTATTTTTGCTGTGTTGACTCCTTATGCCCTATCCGATCATAGTATTACATAGTATTTACAGCACAGAAACAGGTCCATGCCGGTGTTTATGCTCCACGTGAGCCTTCTTCATTTAACCCTATTAACATACCTTTCTCCCTCATGTGTTTATCTAGCTTCCCCTTAAATGCATCTATGCTAGTCACTTCAATTACTCCTTATGGTAGCAAGTTCCACTCTCTGGTAAAGAAATTTCTCCTGAATTCCCTATTGGATTTATTACTGACTACTGTATCTTATATTTATGGCCCAAGTTCATGTGTCTATATTTTTAAAATAAAGTGTTGGAGAAAAAATCAAAAGAGTAATGACATTGGCTAGTATAACTGTGTACTTCAACAGTTATTTAATTAATCTGAGCTGACAGGCTTTAAATAAAAGTTGCTTGCAATGGAATATGTTTTGGTTTCTTAGAAAATATATAATTCATTTGTGCAGCAAATCTTGCCTATTGAAGCCCATGGAATTAAAGGGGCATTGGTTACGAAATTGGCTGAGACACACAGCAGAGAGCAGTAGTGAACTGTTTTTCAGACTGGAGGAAAGCGAGTTCAAAATCCACCACCTTGCCTTCAAATTCCATCAGGAATTTGTTCCACTCTGTTGGCAGTCTTCTCTCACTCCATTTGAACCCTCTTTTTCTAACTGTGATTACTTGTTTCTTACTCTTTGCACTCCACAATCACACACCCTACTTTTAGCTACCATATCCCTGCTGTCTGAAATTTTCTTCAAGAGCCTCCTTAAGATCTATCTCCTCGACTTGCCTTTGTTCCTTTTAATCTCATTTTCTGCTTGGTGCCCACTGCATCTGCTTATGAAGTGCATTGAGAGACTCCTTTGGGTGAAAAGCACTATATGCGTGTGTTAAGCAAGCTGAATGGCATGAATCAAAACAAAAAGGTGTTTTTTTTTTTATAACAAAATATAACTTTTGTATGTTTGTAATTTCCATGTTGTGCTGGTACCCTTTTTCACAAGAGAACTGTTTTTTGATTGACACACGCAAAAATACCTTTTTAGAGCAATTGGTATTTTCCCCTCTTTCTGCCAAGGTAACGCCACGCATAAGTTTGACCTGCCCTGTGCATTGCGCAATTCCTGTAACAGGCTGCAAGACTTTTATCAGCTAAGAATAGCTTGAAACTTAAAGATGCTGCTCAACAGTTCTTGAAACACGTTCCAGGACTTCCATTATTTCACTAAGTCTGGTACACCTTCGATGCCCAGAAAGGGAAGCAGTTTAGAATCTGGTACCATTGATGTTTGGCAATGGGTCAACTTTATTTTGTATACATAGGCCACTGACTCGCCCTCATCCTCCCCCCTTTTTGCAAGTATCCATGTGAAAATCTACAATGTTTTTTGATTATTTAGTTAACCAAATAAAATTTCTTGTGATCCTTTTGCCTCTTTAGGGAGGGTATGGGGAGACATGTGAAATTTTAATCCAGCACCATCCCAGACTCTTCCAAACACTTATTCAGATGACACAGAATGAGGATATCAAGGAAAACATGGTAATGCTATTCATTTAACTTCATTCATGAGACCAGTTATGGATTTTAAATGTACTTGTGCAACCTACAGTATTGAATAAAATGTACGAACATACAAACAATAACAGACAAGAATAGACCCTCTGGTCCATCCAGCCTGTCCCACACAGTATCGTAATACACCTCCACCTCACCCAAAAACCATGTGATCTCCTGATAGAGGCGAAAACCAGATTAAAAACCCAGGCCAATTTTGGGGGGAAAAGTCTGGGAAATTGCTCTCCGACCCCCCCCCCCCCCCCCATGGCGATGAAAACTAATCCAGGAGATAATTCGGGCCCTGATGATTCCTTGCGCTACCTATCTTTTGTAAGCGGTGATCTATGTCCCGACCAGAAAGGGGTCCAGCTATCGCTTGAAGGAATTCAGCGAATCTGTGTCCATCACACGAGCCTGCAGCCTGATCCAGGGGTCCACTATTCTCTGGAAAAATAACCACCTCATGACATCTAACCTAGATCTGGCCTTGTACAACTTATGATGGACCGCCCTATTTAATTGGAACAAACTGTCAACTCAAACGTAATCTATTCCCTTTATCATCATAAACACCGATCAGATCACCCATAAGTCTATGCTTTGCTGAAGTGTAGAGTCCCTGCTCTTTTAGCCTATCTTGATAACCAAGATGCTTTAAACTAGGAATTAGTCTAGTGACTCTCCTCTGTACCCTTTCAAAGACTCAATATCACCCACCATGTGAGGAGACCAAAACTGGAAACAGTATTCCAACCGAGGCCTGACCCAAGATCTTGTACAAGCACAAAATAGTATGTTTTGTCTTAGTCAATTGTCCTATAAATACACCCCAACACCCTCTCCGCTTCATGGCATTGCTCATGAACCTTTAGTGAACTATGCAGTAGAATGCCCAGATCTCTCTCCAGCTTGTTTAATGCTTTTCCCTGAAAAGTGTATGTATGTTGAGCATTCGCCCTGCCCGCATGCATAAAGCTGCACTTTTCCGAATTAAACATCGTCTGCCAGTCACAAGCCCAATCCCCCAACATGTCAAGATCTGCCTGGAGCAGTTGAACATCGTCTACAGTCGTAACGTTCGCACAGATCTTGGTGTCATGCAAATTTGCAGATTGTGCCCCGAATACCTATATCTCGAACATTAATGAAAAATACCAAAGAACAACGGTCCCAACACCGATCCCTGCGGGACACCACTGATGATCGGCCTCCAAACCGACTCAAATCCATCTATAACCATTTCTGCCTACGTCCTTCCAGCCATTTCTCAATCCAGCTCAATATATTACCACTAATACAAGAGGCTTCAATCTTGTAGAGAAGCCTCTTGTGCGATACCTTGCCAAAAGATTGGACAAATGCACCAAATTAGTTGGTAATATAGTGTAGTGATGCTATTGTTTAACATAGACCAAGGCATCAAATGTTAACTATAAATTGCAGTATGTCACTATTGATCTGTGTAATTTTTAAGTTTTCACTATAATCTACTACTACACCATCTTAAAATCTTTGGGCAATCTTCTGTACTTGAAATTATACAAATTAATAGTATTTAGTTAAATCTTCAATGATAATGAAGTATATAAACTTTGTGACATTCCACTTTTTAAAAATTCTAGAATCTGATTTTAATAGCACTGAGTTCAGCTTCTTAAAAATGGAAACCTCATGCAGTGTGGTTGTTGTGACCAATGTTCCCTCAAGCGTGGCCGCGCAGCTCTCTGCCGATCCCGCACAACCCGAGACCTATGTTAAATTTCGCGCATGCGTGAAACTGTGAATGGGCCACGCAGCCCGTTAAAGGGGCCGCGCACCCAAAAAAAGTTAGGGGGAGCATTAGTTGTGACCGGTATTCACTCTTCCATCCATTCACTCAATTTAAGTTCAAGTCTTGCAAAAGTAGAGAAGCCCCACAGTAACTTTAATCGTGACTGCTACTGTGTTTTCAGTTAGAAAAGCCTATCGCCATTACTTTTTCATTTTCTTTGGATCTCCCATTTAATTCTATAAATAGGACATTTAAGCATCAAGCAGGCAGACCTGTTAGGCCTCCAATCTTCATTTGCTTCAGGAGAAACCTGGTTCCTAATATTTATGCATCTTTTAAAATGAGTGAGATTTATCAACATGAAACTGTTGAGAGCTACTTTTAACTTTGAACTCCTGGTTGCTTTGCAGAAAACGTCATTATTTGTCATTCTTACTTAGTGTGCTTTATAAGCATTTTAGAATCAGATTGGTTTCTTTTGCATTTAGTTGCGTCAAGTTCTTGAGCACCTATGTCCACAGAACGAGAATCAGTATCAGAAGATCCTAATAAGTCTTGCTGAAGTTGCTACAACAAATGGTCACAAACTGCTTAGGTGAGTTAAGGGGTACTATTGGATCAGATGATAGTGTTGACTCTAATTTGAGTTCCTATTGGCGCAGTTTACCACATAGCATTTGAAGTGTAAGGTTAAATATTAAGAATAATTACCTGGATCTCTCTTGGGCATTTGGTCAAATTTTTCTTTCAAAATTTCAATCTTATTTGTTTATGCTTCTCATGCAAGCCTGGGACACTAGTCCTTCAAGTAATTTTTAGTTTTGGGTGGTCAAGTATATATGTATATTTCCCTGCTGTATGTTAAGGCCTCATTCTGGGATTTTCACAGTAATGAAGGACCAAAGGCCTGTTTACTTGCCATTCCAGCTGAAAGTACTTGGGGCTGATGAAATCATTATTATGATATATGAAGGAGTTATGGGGCTGGACTGTAATAGGGGGCATTGTATAGTAACATTTTTCTACAGAAGTGTTTGTGAGCCACTGAATATTAAGTTACAGCTAAAATCGAGCAACAGAGAAAGTGATTGACTTTGTTTCTTTATTCCTGGCAGAGCCATATGCAATGTGATGTGTATCTGAGTTTGTGGTGTTGCCAGGTTATTGTAGCGATGAGCTCATATACCATAAACCTGTTTCCATGTTGAATTATCTTTCAAACATGAATAAAAAGGCCATAACTCGTTAAGAGTACAAAGTATCCATACTGCAATAATTATAAAATATTTACGGAAATTGAAAAATGTTACTCCTATTTTGCAAAATAATCAGTGTTACAGGCAAATAAGACATTAATAAATGTGTGACTTATTTTCCTCCTTCCTCAGTATATCAAGTAACTATGAAGCTCAGATGAAGAGTTTGCTGAAGATAGTGCGAATATTCTGTCATGTGTTTCGCCTAGGCCCATCCTCTCCCAGTAATGGAAATGACATGGCTTACAATGGAAATAAAACTCCCAGAAGCCAAGTTTTCAAGGTCAGAAAAATATATGACGTTATTAGGAAGATTGAAGTAAAAGAGATGAATTTCACAAAGCATGCAAACATTAATCAGACAACTCTTGAAAAAGAAGTAAGTTTGGTTGACCGAGTATGTACACATTTACAAGTTATGTGAAGCTTAAATTCCTCTTTAAATGAACAATTTATTGTTGCTTTACTCTCAGTTGGAATTTGCTACATCAATCTATTGCCTTCTTAAAAATAAACTTAGTTGGATTTTTAATGTATAAAATCCTTCTTTCTATTTAATTTTCTAATTAATACTTTAAATCTCTTCCGTTTCTGGAGATGGCAGCTTGTAAATTTTGAAGCAGTTTTTTTTTTAAGGGTTTCCAGTTGATATACTTCACATTAAAAAAAAATTGTTTTGCTCTTGTGTTCCTAATGTTTTACTCAGTTTAGTTCTTTTGTGGCATAATACAATGCATATTTCTTTTTTTTCTTTTGATTTGCTGAGCTGAGACAGCCCTCTGATCTTTGTTTTGTCTTAATATCTTTTTTTAGTTGGGCTTTATATTTACATTAATGTATGACCCTTTGCTCAGGGGTATCACTCTCGCCTCTGAGGCAGAAATTCATGGGTTCAAGCCCTACTCCAGAGACTTAAGCACCTAATCTAGGTTGACACTTCAGTGCAGTTCTGAGATGGTGCTGCAATGTCCGAGGTGCTGTCTTTCAGATTAGAAGTTAAGAACATAGGAGCAGGAGTCGGCCATTTGGCCCTTCAAGCCTGCTACGCCATTCAATAAGATAATGGCTGATCTTCTACCTCATCTCCACTTTCCTGAACTATCCCTATATCCCTTGATTCACTTAATATTCAAAAATCTATCGATCTCTGTCTTGAATATACTCGAGGACTGAGCCTCCACAGCCCTCTAGGGTAGAGAATTCCAAAGATTTGCCACCCTCGTGAGTGAAGAAATTTCTCCTCATCTCAGTCCTAATGGCCAACCTCTTATTCTGAGACTGTGATCCCTGGTTTTAGACTCCCCAGCCAGGGGAAACATCCTCCCTGCATCTACCCTGTCAAGCCCTGTAAGAATGTTGTATGTTTCAATGAGATCACCTCTCATTCTTCTAAACTCCAGAGAACATAGGCCTAGTCTACTCAATCTCTCCTCATAGAACAATCCCCCCATCCCAGGAATCAGTCTGGTGAACCTTTGTTGCACTCCCTCTATGGCAAGTATATCCTTCCTTGGGTAAGGAGACCAAAACTGTACACACTACTCCAGGTATGGTCTCACCAGGACCCTATATAATTGCAGTAAGACATCTTTACTCTTATACTCAAATCCTCTTGTAATAAAGGCTAACATACCATTTTGCTTTCCTAATTGCTTGCTGTACCTGCATGTTAACTTTCAGTGATTCAAGGACACCCAGGTCCCTCTGAACACCAACATTTTCCAATCTCCCTCCATTTAAAAAATGCTCTGCTTTTCTATTTTTCCTACCAAAGTGGATAACTTCACATTTCTCCACATTATATTCCATTTGCCATGTTCTTGACTACTCACTGTACAAAGGTGAGCCCTTGCTCTCAGGCTCTCCAATGACTCTTTTTAGGATGAAACAGATGGCAGGTGAGGGTACAGAAGCGATGTCACTTCTCCCATTGAGGTGAGGTCACACAAACACTTCAAAGCTTGTCACCTATAGAAAAATCTAAACACATTAAAAATGACTTTCCCTACATTTCCTTACCTCTGATACTCATCAGTGTCCCATTGCATCCTTCACACCACTTCTGCAGCTGTCATCTGTACACCAACAGTACAACAGACCCACAGCACGCCTCACTTACCCTGGCGGGGTTCCCCGCAGCAGAAGTCTAATAATTGGAAAAAACCTCTTAACTGCCTGTTAACAGGCAGTTAAGTGGCTATAATCCTCTTCCTACCACTAGGAGTCGGGTCCCTTCGCAAATCAGGGACTCGACTCCCAGGAAGATTGGTTGGGAGGGGGTTTGGGACCCGCTCCCATTCTTTTTGACTTTCCCAGCAGTCCCGCCTATTGAGGACTGGTAAAATCCAGCCCAAAGTATTTGTTTAATTTCTCTGCCATTTCCTTATTCCCCATTATAATTTCTCCTGGCTCAGCCTGTAAGGGACCCACATTTACTTTTGCTAATCTTTTCCTTTTTACATACCTATAGAAGCTTTTACAGTCTGTTTTTATGTCTCTCGCTAGTTTACTCTCATTCTATTTTCTCTTTCTTTATCAATTTCTTTGATCCACCTTTGCTGAATTCTAAAATCCTCCCAATCCTCATGCTTACCATTCTTTTTGGCAGCATTATAAGCCTCTTCCTTTGATCTAATACTAGCTTTAACTTCTCTTGTTAGCCACGGATCGACCACTTATCCTGTGGGGTTTTTGTGCCTTAAAGGAATGTATATTTGTTGTAAATTATGCATTAATTCTTTAAATGCTAGCCATTGCTCATCCACTGTCATACCTTTTAATGTAGTTTCCCAATCTACCTTCGCCAACTCGCCCCTCACACTGACGTAGTTTGCTTTGTTTAGATTTAAGACCCTAGTTTTGGATTTAACTGAGTCACTTTCAAACTCAATACAAAATTCATCATATTATGGTCACTCTTCCCTGAAGGCCCCTTTACTACAAGCTTATTAATTAACCCTTTCTCGTTGCACAATACTAGGTCTAAAATAGCCTGTTCCCTAGTTGGTTCCTCAACATACTGATCTAGAAAACTCACTTGCATACATTCCATGAATTTGTCCTCCACACTATTACTGCAAATTTGGTTTGCCCATTCTATATGTAGATTAAAGTCCCCCATGATTACTCTATTAGCCTTGTTACATGCACCTCTAATTTCCTGATTGATACTCTGCCCTACATTACAACTACTGTTTGGGGGCCTATAAACAACTCCCACCAATGTTTTCTGCCCCTTGCTGTTTCTGAACTCCATCCAAACTGATTCTACTTCTTGATTTTTGGAACTAAGATCCTTTCTCTCTACTGTCTTTATCCCATCCTTTATTATCAGGGCTACCCCTCCTCCTTTTCCATTTTGCCTACCCCTTCTAAAAGTTATGTATCCTGGAATATTTAGTTCCCAACCTTGGCCACTTTGCAACCACGTCTCCGTTATGGCTATTAGATCAAACCTGTTAATTTCTATCTACGCTATTAATTCATCTATTTTGTTGTGAATGCTTTGCGCATTCAGATATAGTGCCTTTAGCTTTGACTTATTTCTCTTTTTCGCTGTTACCTTAGTCACTGATGCCTTATTACCTTTGTTACTCTCTCTCTTCCTGACCATTCTGCTTATTTTTACCCAAAACTCTACTCTGTAGAGCCTTGACATTTCTCTCGCTGCTTTTAAATTTACTCTTTCCTGAATCCGCCCCCCTTCATTAGTTTAAAGCCCTGTCTACTGCCCTAGTTATTTGGTTCGCCAGGACACTGGTCCCAGCCCGGTTTAAGTGGAGCCCGTCCCAATGGAACAGCTCCCTCTTTCCTCAGTACTGGTGCCAGTGCCCCATGAACCGAAACCCTTTCCTCCCACACCACTCTTTGAGCCACGCATTTAAACCTCTAATCTGTTTGTCCCTATGCCAATTTGCATGTGGCTCAGGGTAACAATCCAGCCTGAACTTGAACAGAGTGCTTTGGTTGGGATTTTGGAAAAAGTGGGAATTCGGAGAACCGAGAGAAGGAGTTGTTGCTTTTTGCCGACTCTACTTGTAGTACTTTGTATTACAGGTAGATATTTAATTTCAGTACCCTTAACTTAATCTAGATAAGTAAGTAGTCAGGAAACTACACTGTAAACTAAGTTACCGAATTATAAATTTAATTAAATAAATCAAGGTCATATAGAGATGGCAGTGCAGACGGTGTGCCATGACTGGAGTTTGTGGAGAGCATTGCGATCCCGGACAACCACGTTTGCAGTAAGTGCCTGCATCTTGAGGAACTTCAGCTCAGAATTTTTGACCGAAGGCCCATCTATCATCTCGGGTGGGTGTAAAAGATCCATGGCACTATTTCGAAGAGAAGCAGGGGAGTTCTCCCAGTGCCCTCCACCAACATCGCTGAAAACAGATTAACTGGCCATTTATCTCATTGCTGTATTTGGGACCTTGCTGTGTACAAATTGGCTGCCTCGTTTCCCTACATTACAACAGCGACTACACTTCAAAAGTACTTAATTAGCTGAAGTGTTTTTGGATGTCCTACGGTTGCGAAAAGTGCTATATAAATGCAAGTTCTTTCTTAAGATGCTTGATACTCAAAAGTTTAATGGAGTAATTTGCCGTTGGTGATACAACTGTTTAATAAAAAATTGCTGCGTATAGATAACCAAGGTATCTCATTGAACAAAACAATTGTAACGCTTGCACATGCAAGTGTTTGTGTTGTGCACATTCACCGCCTCCCATTGAACTTGACCATCAACTTCCTTGGGGATCATGCCTTGTTTGCCTGACAATACATGATAAGTGTTACAAACCATTGCATCATTATTACATTTGGCATTGTGGTTCAAGCTGGATTGCCTATAATTGTATAAAACATACAGACCACATAACATGAAGGCAAACACTTTTATAAGACAATAAGTTGCATTTATATAGCACCTTTAACACAAGAAAACATCCCAAGGTGCATCACAGGCGTGCAGTAAGACAAAAATTGACACCAAGCCAAAGAAGGAGATGGTAAGTTTTAAGGAAGGTCTCGCTCTCTTTATCTCTTTCTTTCTTTCTCTCTCTCTTTCCCTTAGCAGAGGTTGCTGGATAGTGACGAGTGATTTTTCCCCTAATCCAGAGGTACTGAGGCCAATTATAGCATCTCTAGCACAGTCCTGATTGAGGTCACCTAACTTAGTGGTTGAACCTGTGCCATCTTTAACCTACCTGGCTGATACCATGTTTACCAGCTAATATCAAAAAATACAATCTTTCGTGTCGCCCAGTAATGTGTGTTGAGATTTACTCTGGTTCTATCTCTTTTTGTAAATCTACTTTGCAATATTTAACATTTTAAAAGCTTACAGAAAACCCATACATTATGGAACCTGAAACATTTCAGTACAGACAGAATTATGAAGAGCTGCAGGCTTTTTGGTTGTTTATCTCCCTATTGCAATAGTTCTTTGATTCTAATTGCCGCATTCTGCAGTTGCTAAGACTGAAACAATACTGGCAAATGAAATCAAATACCGTACTTTGTATATAAATTAGTTGGTATTTTTACATTTATACATTTTACAAAATAATTTCCTGGATGACGGTTCAGTAATAAAATTAGCTTTTTATAGTAATGGTAATTTTTTCTTTTTTTTGCTTTCACAGCCTTTAGAACTACTTTGGCATTCGCTGGATGAGTGGTTAGTTCTTATTGCTACAGAATTGAAGAAAAATAAAGAAGACTCTGAAATGGATGCCAAAAATATCACTTCCATTTTACTGAAACAAAGAGCCCAAGAACAGCAGGAGGCTGTCACTACTCAGGTGTTCGAGACTGTAAAAAAAGAGATCTTGGAAGACCAACATCCCAGCTTGAAGAAGCTGGAGGATGGTGACAACACCACACAAGATGCCGGTTCAGATGGTCTAGATGTAATTTCTATGACCGCAAACCGGCTGAGTGCAGTCATCCAGGCCTTTTATATGTGCTGTTCCTGCCAGATGCCTCAGGGGTGAGAATAATTCAAACTTAAGATTATTTTGAGTCAAAGCTTGTGTTGTCTTCACCCTCTGCCTATAGGGTAAAATAGTCTGAATGTGGAAATCTCCACTGATTTGTACATGCGCTGTATGGTATCAGATAGATTTTCTCTTCCCTAATAACTGACCCAGAGAGGGCAGTCAAGGACACAAGTCCAGTTTTAGACATTGCAACTGAAACCCAGTGCACTGCCTACATTCTTTCTAACACTTACAGTATGTAGGAACTTTACATTTTTAGACCTTTCATCAGTTGAAAATTTATGTTCAGAGATGCGGCAGCAACTATTTATATAGCGGGTTTAATGCAGAAAATGTCCCAAACTGCTTTACAGAGAGAGAAAAAATAAATAAAATTGATAATGGAATGAATGCATGGTGGGAGAATTAGTGACTGAAAGCTTGGTCAAAAAGAATGAGTTTTGAGAACATTTTAAAAGTGAACGTGCAGAAGGGTTTAAGGAGGCAGTTGGAAAGTGTATGGCTGAGGCTGAAGCGGGTGGGGAAGATGCACAGAATGTCAGAGTCTGAGGACCAAAGGATGTGGGAAATGATATAGCAGAGAAGGTTGCAGGGATCTCAGGAATAGAGTGGACACGAGTGATGGCGTGATCAGAGAAGGTACCTCACCACCACCTCTCTTGACCGCTCCACTGTCTCTAAATTGTCATACTGCTTGTCTGACATCCAGTACTGGATGAGCAGAAATATCCTCCAACTAATTATTGGGAAGACCGAAGCCATTGTCTTTGGTCCTATCCCTCTCCCTGGCAACTGTCTGACCATTTGCAACCTTGGTGTAGTATTTGGCCCCAAGATGAGCTTCCGACCACATATCCACGCCATCACCAAGACTGGCTACTTTCACCTCCATAACAGCCCGACTCTGCCCCTGCCTCAACTCATCTGTGGCTGAACCACTCATCCATGCCTTTGTTACCTCTAGACTTGACTATTCCAACGCCTTCCTGGCCAGCCTAACACCTTCCACCCTCCATGAACTTGAGCTCATCCAAAGCTCTGCTGCCCATATCCTAACTTGCACCAAGCCTGTTCACCCATCACGCCCATACTCGCTGACCGACATTAGCTCCCGTTCCAGCAACGCATTGATTATAAAATTCTCATCCTGGTTTTCAAATCCCTCCATGGCCTTGCCCCTCCCTATCGCTGCAAACTCCTCCAGCCCCACAACTGTCTCAGATCTATATGCTTTTCCAATTCTGACCTCTTGCGCATCCCCTATTTTAATTGCTCCACCGTTGGCGGCAGTGCTTTCAGCTGCCTAGGTCCTAAATTCTGGAATTTCCTCCCAAGCCTCTCTGCCTCTCCTCCTTTAAGGCGCCCCTTAAAACCTACTTTTCTGACCAAGTTTTTGGTCATCTGGCCTAATATCTCCTTATGCGGCTTGCTGTCAAATTCTGTTTGGTAACGCTCCTGTGAAGTGCTTTGGGATGATTTGCTAGTTAAAGGTGTTATATAAATGCAAGTTGTTGTTGTTCCAGTGAGTGTGGCTGAGAGTGTTTATGCGAAGATGTGATTGACTGAGGAAGTCAGAGGAGTTGGGACTGGGTAGTTTAACTGATCGTTGAAATCATCACGGATGAGGCATTACTTCATGTAGAACCTAAGGTGTCAGCCTTGGCTCTTGTCTCTGACTCAAGGTCATGGGTTGAAGCAGCACTCCGTAGACTTGAGCACATAATCTAGGCTGACATTTCAGTGCAGTATTGCGGGGCGCTGCTTTCTTTGTGGTGCAATCTTTCGGATGAGATGTGAAACTGACGACCCATGTGCCCTGTCGCGGGATGTAAAACGGGCAGGGTAGTGTGGTTATGTACTAGACTATTAACCCAGAGGCCTGGACTAATAATCCAGAGAATGAGAGTTTAAATTCCACCATGGCAGCATGAGAGTTTAAATTCAGTTTATATTTGGGAACAAAAAGCTGGTATCAGTAAAAGTGACCATGAAGCTGTCTGATTGTCATAAAACTCAGCTGGTTTATTAATGTCCCTTAGGGAAGAAAACCTGCTGTCCTTAGCCGGTCTTGCCTATATCTGACTCCAGACCCACACAGAAGTAGTTGACTCTTAAATGCCCTCAGAAGTGGCCTAGCAAGCCACTCTGTTGAAGCAAACCGCTATCTGCAGCAGTTCAAGAAGGCCCAATTTCACCTTCCCAAGGACAACTAGGGATGGGCAATGAATGCCAACCTTACCAGCGATGCCCACATCCCGAGAATGAATTTAAAAAAATCTCGACACTATTCGAAGAAAGCAGGGGAGAACTTCTGGTTAACTTTTATCCCTCAACCAGGACCATTAAATAGATTGGCTGGTCATTTGTTCCATTGCTGTTTGTAGGACCTTGGTGTGTGTTCAATTGGCTGCCACGTTTTCCTATAATACAACAGTGACTACACTGCAAAAGTACTTCATTGCTATAAAGCACTTTGCGATGTCCTGAGGTCATAAAAGGTGATATATACATCCAAATTATTTCTTTCTAAGGGACAAGATCTTTGAAGAAGTCTGGAGGGGGTGAGGGAGATGGTACACAATAAGGATTTTTAAGGGAGACATGGAAGGAGATCGGGTGCCTGAAGGAGAAGGTGCTGGAGGACTAAAGGGTCAAGTTGGGGCTTGGTGATGAAAGCTTTGCTATGGTGATTTGGGTAGTACAAGTTCTTATCTCTGCGGCCACCTCTTTTAGAACCCTAGGATGTAGGCCATCAGGTCCAGGGGATTTGTCGGCTTTTAGTCCCATTAGTTTCTCAAGTACTTTTTCTCTACTTTAGTCCCCCACTATTTTTGATAAGGCTGTGGCTCGATAAAGAATCCTTCAAGCCTGGGATAGTGGTAGGAGTGAAGGCAAGCTGAGGAGTAGTGTTAAGCAGAGGGAGGGATTGAGGGAGATGGAGTGCTGGCAAAGGAGGAGTAAAAGGAGATGGCTGGGTGAGATGAAATGGAGAGAACAGGGTCAGAAATAGTTGAAAGGGAAAGGTGGAAGGGATAGGGCTTGGGTCTAGGAGAACTGTATTTTCAGAAGTTCAGTCTTTTAAGTGACAAGTCTAAATATTGAAAACATTTTCTGGGATATTTATAGGAGTGTGATTTTGAATTTATTTACATTTTGAATGTGGTGTGCTCAGTTGCAAAGTGGGGGTGGGGTCAGAAGTGGGAATAATGTAAAAATTAAAAGTTCCTTAGTAAAGAGCGGATGTTTCTCTCTCTTTCTCCTCTCCCCCCCCCCCCCCAAAAAAAAAAAAAGTTAATTGAAATGTGCTTTCTGAGACATTGAATGTTGTCGTTGCCTTATTATTCCTACAGTAGTTTGGTAGAGATTTGGTTTCATTGATGCAGTGGCAAACTTAACTTGGCGGCAAGATTCCTGGAACACTGAAGGGAAATACACATGAACAAAGGTGTTGAAGATTGTAATAGAGAAAAGATCGTTAATGGTACAGTAATCTTATTGGAATATATAATCCCTGGAGTGCTAAAGAAATCTGGAACCAATATATACAATATTGGCAACTCATTAAGGGAAGAGAGCAGAAACTAAATGAAGTACTATACCTCGCACTGACGTGGAGTTAACATAACATAAGAAATAGGAGCAGGAATAGGCCACTTGGCCCCTCGAGCCTGCTCCGCCATTCAATAAGATCATGGCTGATCTTGGGCTCAAAGCCACTTCCCCGCCTGCTCCCCGTAACACTTCACTCCCCTTTCTTGCAAAAATCTGTCTATCTCCACCTTAAATGTATTTAATGACACAGCCTCCACAGCTCTCTGGGGCAGAGAATTCCACAGATTTACGATCCTCAGAGAAGAAGTTCCTCCTCATCTCAGTTCTATAAGGGCGACCCTTTATTCTAAAACTGTGACCCGTGTTCTAGATTTCCCCACGAGGGAAACATCCTCTCTGCATCTACCTTGTCGAGCCCCTTCAGTATCTTCTATGTTTCAATAAGATCACCTCTCGTTTTTCTAAATTCCACTGAGTATAGGCCCAGCCTACTCAACCTTTCCTCACGAGTCAACCCCCTCATCTCTGGAATTAACCTAGTGAATCGTCTCTGAACTGCCTCCAATGCAAGTATATCCTTCCTTAAATAAAGAGACCAAAACTCTACGCAGTACTCGAGGTGTGGTCTCGCCAATACCCTGTACAGTTGTAGCAGGACTTCCCTGCTTTTATACTCCAAACCCTTTGAAATAAAGGCCAACATCCATTTGCCTTTTTGATTACTTGCTGTACCTGCATGCTAACTTTTTGTGTTTCATGCACAAGGACCCCCAGGTCCCTCTGAACTGTAGCATTTTGTAATCTCTCCATTTAAATAATTAGCTTTTTTTATTTTTCCTGCCAAAGTGGATAACCTCACACTTTCCCACATTGTACTCCATCTGCCAAATGTTTGCCCACTCACTTAGCCTGTCTATATCCCTTTGCCGGCTCTTTGATTAATCCTCTGCACAACTTGCTTTCCCACCCATCTTTGTATCATCTGCAAACTTGGCTACATTACACTCGGTTCCTTCATCCAAGTCATTAACGTAGATTGTAAATAGTTGAGGCCCCAGCACCGATCCCTGTGGCACCCCACTAGTTGTCGGTTGCCAACCGGAAAATGACCCATTTATCCCGACTCTCTGCTTTCTGTTAGTTAGCCAAATCTCTATCCATCCATGCTAATATATTACCCCCAATTCCATGAGCTCTTATCTTATGCATTAACCGTTTATGTGGCACCTTATCGAATGCCTTCTGGAAATCCAAATACACCACATCCACTGGTTCACCTTTGTCCACCCTGCTCATTACCTCCTCAAAGAACTCCAGCAAATTTGTTAAACATGATTTCCCTTTCATAAAACCATGTTGACTCTGCTTGACTGCATTATGATTTTCCAAATGCCCTGCTACTGCTTCCTTAATGAAGGACTCCAGCATTTTCCCAATGACAGATGTTAGGCTACTGGTCTATAGTTTCCTGCTTTCTGTCTCCCTCCTTTCTTAAATAGGGGTGTTACATTTGCGATTTTCCAATCCGCTGGGACCTCTCCAGAGTCCAGGGAATTTTGGTATATTGCAACCAATGCATCCATTATCTCTGTGGCCACTTCTTTTAAGACCCTGGGATGCAGGCCATCTGGTCCAGGAGACTTGTCTTCTTTTAGTCCCATTATTTTACCAAGTACTATTTCCTTAGCGATAGTGTTTGTCCTTAGTTGCCCCCTCCCTGTGGCCCCTTGATTATCCATTATTGGGATGTTGTTAGTGTCTTCTACCGTTAAGAACGATACAAAATATTTGTTCAGAGTCTCTGCCATTTCCCCATTATTAATTCCCCAGTCTCATCCTCTAAGGGACCAACATTTACTTTAGCTACTCTCTTCCTTTTTGTATACCTGTAAGAAGCTCATACTATCTGTTTTAATGTTTCTTGCCAGTTTACTCTCATAATTGATGATCTCTCTCTTTTAATATCACTACAGTGGGAAGAAATTATCCATTGGTTTAATCTTTAATGTCTGTTGCATTCAAAGATCCCTAAGAAAAGCATGGAGCCTGCATTTGCAACAATTTTACTGTTATTGCTAACTGGAATCAGCTGTATATTAAGGCTGACCTCTTTTTCTTGAACTGGACAGTCTGGTTTCTAGGTGGCTGCGCAGTAGTTGTGATATTTCCGAATCGGCAAAGCCCAGTTTTCAAATGTTTTAATATAAATGTGTGTATGCATGAAAAATGGAAGCTGTTTCACTTTTCCGTATGAACAAGCAATTTGTTTTGTGCATGGTTAAAGGTGGATTGGGCAAAAGGTGATCCTTGGCGACAATGTCAGTGCCTAGTGCTCTCACCTCTGACACAGAAGGTTGTGGGTTCAAACCCCACTCTCGGGGCTGAATTTTGCCGGCGCTCAGTACGGGTTTGGAGGCAGGTCTGCTGTCAAAATCACAAAGATTGACAGCGTGTCGGTATCCCACTAAACCTGCCTCCTTGTCAGTTTTCCAAGTGTCGGGTCTGTCATTCCTGAACAGACCCGACACCAAATGGCAGGTTAGTCAATTTAGAGAGTTAAATGCTTCTTAAAAGGTAGTTAAGAACTATTTTCCCATGTACTTATCAGGTTTTCAACGAGGTTCTCGGAGAGCGGCTATCACGTCGGGTAAGTATGTCGGGTTCTCAATGACTGTGGATTGTTGTGAATAGGTGAAAGCTGCAAAAGTGGTATAAAACCTACCATTTCACAGCTGTTCACTTCTCAATCTTAGAAGCTGGAGCATTAATGCTTTGGAACCCACTTTTGAGCTTTATGCACTTTTGAAATGTTTGGAGTAATCTCTCTTCACTGTCACCTCCTTGGAACAACTTATCTCAACATTGACAGATTACTTCTGTCATCTCAACCTCACCTGCCATCTATTCCATCAGCATCGGTGCCCTTGATAATATCTTACCTTGGTCCTCAGAATCCCAACACGATCAGCCCCAACACCAGCAGCACCGGGCACACCAGCAGCAGCAACATCCACAGCAACCTTCTCCGCAATCAACTAATGCTGCACTGGACACGGCATCATCACCTGAGTGCACTGCTGCCCAGGACACCAGCGATGGCCTCACCATGTCTAGATTTGCTTCACTTAACACTACACCCTGGCTGCCACATGATGCACCAGGTTGGCACCACCCCACACCAGCATCATAAAGCATCCCTACAATGTCCAAGCCATTCCTTTCACACTCATTACCATTGGGTGGTGGGGTGGGGATGCTATCTCTCACCATTCACTGGAACTCACAAAGACACTTCCAAAGGTGCGCACAAATCTGTTCAAGAAGGCAAAGTGTTGAAATTAAAGATTTCAATGCTTGACAACACATTCACATACACTTTTAATGAACATTGGCTAAAGCACACAAGTGCCTACCCTTGTGTGTTAGTTTTGAATGATTGGACAAGGATGAGTGTGAGGGTGGCTAGTGAGATGGGGAAATGATAATGTAGATAAAGAGGGATGGGGGGAGGTGTAAGGTAAGTTGGTGTAAGGATGTGCAGGGTAGGGGAGGCAGAGTGATGGGAATGTGATGAGTGGCACAGCAGGATGAGGTTGCGTGTTGCTTTGCAGTAACGTGTTGTGATCTACTGAGATCATTGAAAGGTTTGCGCCACTGCAGCCAGGTCCTCCTGACGACATCCCTGCTTGTGTCCTCTTGTGCAATGTGCAACCAGGCTGCATTGATCTCTTGGGGAGGTCTCTTCCGCCCATTGAAAGGGAAGAGAACCTCCCTGCATGCTGTGACTCCCTCCATAAGCCTATGGAATATCTTGCCCACATGCCACAGACGTCTGCCCTGGACCTGCCGAGGTTGGAAAAATCCAGCCCTAGGCCTTTGAATATGACATCTCAAACTGTGGTCTCTCTGCCTGTCCAATGACATGCCTTACAGTACAGGCTTTGTAAGAGCTAACCTTGGTATTCATGTGCTAGCGAGAACAGAAATAGGAGAATAGACCAGATGAATGCTTGGCTGGAGAGATGTTGTAGGAGGGAGGGATTTAAATTCCTGAGGCATTGGGACCGATTCTGGGGAAGGTGGGACCTGTACAAGCTGGACGGGTTACACCTCGGCAGAACCGGGACCAATATCCTCGCAGGGGGGTTTGCTAGTGCTGTTGGGAAGGATTTAAACTAGTTTGCTAGGGGGTTGGGAACCTAAGTGTGGACCCAGAACAGAGAGAAACAAAGCTGGAAGTGCAAGTTAGAAAAGTAGTCGGCAAAACTAGTAGGGAGCAGAAACAAAGGCCAACAGTAAAGAGGGTCAAAGTGCAGAAAAATATTAAACAGGCAAAGTTGAAGGCACTTTATCTAAATGCACGTAGCATTCGCAACAAAGTGGATAAATTAATGGCACTAATAGAAGTAAATGGGTATGATGTCATTGCCATTACAGAGACATGGTTACAGGGTAACCAAAGCTGGGAACTGAATGTTCCAAGGTATTCAACATTTAGGCAGGACAGACAAAAAGGAAAAGTTGGTGGCGTAGTGCTGTTAATAAGGGATGAGATCGGTACGGTAGAGATAGAAGATCTTGGCTTGGCAGATCGTGATGTAGAACTGGAATCAGTTTGGGTGGAGCTAAGAAACTGCAAAGGGCGGAAAACATTGGTGGGAGTTATGTATAGGCCACGAAACAGTAGTGGTAATGTAGGGCACAGTATCAATCAAGAGATTAGAAGTGCATGTAACAAGGACAATACGGTAATCATGGGGGATTTGAATCTACATATTGACTGAGCAAATCAAATTACCACTAATGGTGTGGAGGACGAATTCTTGAAATGCATGCGAAATGGTTTCCTGGATCAGTATGTGGAGGAACCAACCAGGGAACAGGCTATTCTGGATCTGGAATGAGAAAGGGCTGATCAATAATCTTGTGGTAAAGGAGCTTTTAGGGCCAAGTGACCATAATATGATTGAATTTTATATTTGAAAGTGGTGTAGTCCAATCTGAAACTAAGGTCTTCAATCTAAACAGAGGAAACTACAAGGGTATGAGGGACAGGTTGGCCATGGTAGATTGGGAGACTACACTGAAGGATATGAAGGTGGACATACAATGACTAACATTCAAGGAAATAATGCATAATTTGCAACAAACATATTCCTCTCGGGCATAAAAACCCAAAAAGAAAAGTGATCCAACCATGGCTAACAAAAGAAATTAAAGCTAGTATTAAATCAAAGGAGGAAGCTTATAAAGTTGCAAGAAAAAGCAGTCAGCTTGAGGATTGGGATCTTTTTAGAAATCAGCAAAGGGGGACCAAGAAATTGATAAAGAAAGGGAAAATGGAATATGAGCACAAACTAGCGAAAAATATAAAAACGGATTGTAAAAGCTTCTATAGGTACGTGAAAAGGAAAAGACTGGCGAAGGTAAATGTAGGACCTTTACAGTCAGAGATGGGGAATGAGGAAATGGTAGAGAAATTAAATAAATACTTTGTTTCTGTCTTCACGGAGGAAGACACAAAAAACCTCCCAGAAATAAGAGAAAACCAAGGGTGTGGCAAGAATGAGGAACTTAAAGAAATGATTATTAGTAAAAAAAAATAGTACTAGCATAATTAATGGGACTAAAAGTCGATAAATCTCAAGGACCATATGACCTACATCCTAGGGTTTTGAAAGAGCTGGCCATTGGGATAGTGGATGCATTGGTTGTCATCTTCCAGAATTCTATAGATTCTGGAACGGTTCCTGCAGATTGGAGGATAGCAAATGTAACCCTGCTATTTAAGAAAGGAGGGAGAGAGAAAACTGGGAACTACAGACCTGTTAGCCTCACATCAGTAGTTGGGAAAATGCTGGAATCTATTATAAATGATGCAATAACTGGGCACTTAGAAACTAATAGTAAGATTGGGCAGAGTCGACATGGATTTATTAAAGGGAAGTCCTATTTGACAAACCTATTGGAGTTCTTTGAGGATGTAACTAGTGGAGTAGACAAAGGGGAACCGGTAGATGTGGTGTATTTGGATTTTCAGAAGGCCTTCGATAAGGTCCCACACAAGAGGTTGGTGAACAAAATTAGGATACATGGAATTGGGGGTAATATACTAACATGGATTGAGAATTGGTTAACAGACAGAAAACAAAGAGTAGGGATAAATGGGTCTTTTTCAGGAAGACAGGCTGTGACTAGTGGGGTACCGCAAGGGTCGGTGCTTGGGCCCCAGCTATTCACAATCTATATCAATGATTTGGATGAGGGGACTAAATGTAACATTTCCAAATTTGCTAATGACACAAAGCTAGGTGGCAGTGTCAGTTGCGAAGAGGATGTGAAAAGGCTTCAAGGGGAGCTTGACAGGCTCAGTGAGTGGGCGAGAACATGGCAGATGGATTATAATGTGGATAAATGTGAAGTTATCCACTTTGGTAGAAAAAACAGAAAGGCAGAGTATTTCCTAAATGGTGAAAGATTGGGGAATGCAGATGCTCAAAGGGACCTGAGTGTCCTTGTACATGAGTCACTGAAAGTGAATGTGCAGGTGCAGAAGGCCAAATGGTATGCTGGCCTTCATTACAAGAGGATTTGAGTACAGGAGTAAAGTCGTCTTACTCCAATTATATAGGGCCTTGGTGAGACCACACCTAGAGTACTGTGTACAATTTTGGTCTCCTTACCTAAGGAAGGATATACTTGCCATAGAGGGAGTGCAACGAAGGTTCATGAGATTGATTCCTGGGATGGTGGGATTGTTGTATGAGAGGAGATTGAGTAAACTAGGCCTGTATTCTCTTGAATTCAGAAGAATGAGGGGGGATCTTATTGAAGCATACAAAATTATTACAGGGCTTGATCGGATGGATGCTGGGAGAATGTTTCCCTTGGCTGGGGAGTCTAGAACCAGGGGCCACAGCCTCAGGATAAAGGGTAGGCCATTCATGACTGAGATGAGAAGAGGGTGGTGAATCTTTGGAATTCTCTACCCCAGAGGGCTGTGGAGGCTCGGTCATTGGGTATATTCAAAACAGAAGTCGATAGATTTCTGACTAGTAAGGGCATCAAGGGATATGGCGATGGGGCCGGTGAATGGAATTGAGGTAGAAGATCAGCCATGATCTCATTGAATGGCGGAGCAGGCTCGAAGGGCTGAATGGCCTACTCCTGCTCCTATTTCTTATGTTCTTATGGAGAGGAATTCTTTATACAGGAGCTTATGGATGTTGGTATGCAACATGTTCACATTTATATGATGCTGAAATAGACCAATTAAATTTGGCTCCACGATCACTATTATCTTGATCTTGCTTTTTTGTTATGCTGGGCGTACAATGTTTCTCATTTGCTGTGTATATGTACAGGAAGTGGTGCAGAAATGTATGCATGCCAGAAGGTGCCGGTAGTGAGTGGACTGTCTACATTTGCCTGAAGTGCACTGCATATACTGTAGGATGTAGAAGTAAGTTTCAAGGCAAAAAAATAATTGAGAGCTGATACAAATTGCAAGGTATAGTTGATACCTAGATTTGAAGTGATTTTACAGATTTTTTGCAGATACAATATGGTTTCTCCTGTTTGGCAACACTCCAGTGTCTGCCAGCAATGCAGAATTATGTTTATAACGGTATGATACTCTTCGGGAGCATTCAATGTTCAAGTAGTGTTAACACTACTGCGAATTTATTGAAAAACATTCCCTGCATAATAGGAAACTTGATCTTGGCGCAGTTATATTTATTACCAAAATTGCCAGTCTAATGTACAAAACTACTTTTCTTTTGAGGATATAGATTTAGGCTTGGAGTTCTGTAATATACAGTTCCCATTATACTTATATAGTCATCTCTTCAGGTGAACACCTTAGTGGGTATGAACAAACATGGCATTTTTCTTTTACAGAATGACATCTCCTCGCTTTATAGAATTTGTGTGCAAGCATGATGAAGTTCTGAAATGTTTTGTGACAAGGTGAGCATGTGTGCTTTCAGGTGTCTATTGTTGCTTTATTGTAAATGCTCATTTTAAAAAAAACAACATTTTTTTTTGTTACAGAAACCCTATAATAATATTTGACCACTTTCACTTTCTTCTGGAGTGCCCCGAGCTGATGTCAAGATTCATGCATATCATCAAAGCACAGGTAAGCTGTTACAATCTGTAAATGATCAGAGAGGTATCGAGTTCAATTTCTGGTCTCAATTGAGTAGCTGACGTCATCTATGATGGCTGTTACAGTTGACTGCTACATTATTCGGTTGGGGAAGGGGAGATTGACGAAGGTGATATTCCTAATTACAATCCAGTGATTCTCTGCTAGAAGTGCATGTCTAGTGAAGGCAGGATTGGGCTCAGCTGTGATGCTGTTCCTCTGTTGACACTCAGAGACACAATCCATAATGGCCTCTTTTAATTAAAAAAAACCCCACCAGAGGGTAACCTCTGCCCATGGAACTCTACCCTGGCAAGAAATCAGTGCTGAGGCCAATCTCCAGCCCCCCACACCTTGCCTAATTCTTGTTATGCCCCTACTGTCACCCCAGCTGAGGTCAGCTTGTTTAACACAGATCAGGGATCAAACCTGGGATCTTCATGGTGTGTATGACTCAGCTACTTACTGCCTTAACCAACCAAGCCATGGGTGAAGCTTGTAGTATAAAATTCTATTCCTAACTGACATTGTTGTATTAAGCTACAGCCAGTAAATTATTCTGCATGTAATTGCAGATAGTGCCCACAGTACTGAATTACTATTCATTTTTGGGTACTGTAGGAGAAAATGACAGGCTGGAAATCTGGTCTTTAATAAGCCCTTGATAAATATGTCCCCTTTTTTCCTCCCTCTGTTGTGTCCCTCCTTCCTCATCTTCACGTCGCTATTATCACTTCATGGTGTGAAACTTGTATCTTTACTCTGAACTAACATTGAGTGATCAGGAATAATGGGCTATTGATTGAGCTATAGTATTACAGTGATAAGGAATGAGGACATCAAGGTCCTCCTGTCATCTTCATGAGGTTCTGAACCTCCATTTCAGTTGCCTATCTTTCTTTCCATTTTTCTTTGCTTGAAAATTGAATGAGGAGATTGGTATTAATTATATTTTTCATTCTCCTCATTTAGCCCTTCAAGGAGAGATGTGAATGGTTCTACGAACATCTTCATGCTAATCATCCTGACTCTGATATGGTGCACAGGCCAGTTCATGAAAATGATATCTTGCTTGTTCACCGAGGTACACTTTAAGTTATTTATTTTGGCTGTACTAGTGATTTTTTCATTTGAAAATTCCATCTTTTGATTAAAATGTTATTTTTATTTCCCCTTGTTTAGACTAAGGTGAACTATGAAGGAGTGGACTAATCATCTTTATTTAATTTTAGAGTTCATGTCAGTTTAACTCTGACACTTCTAAAGGTTTAAATCCAATTAATGCAGCCAGAAAGCATACTGCTTCAAGTTACCCTTCAATGTGATGTCAGGATGCTTTCCCTCAAATGTAAATTGCAATATGCTGCAAGGCAGGAAGACAATTGATCTTAAAATAAATTATATTGTGTGTGATTGCTCAGTTTTGTTTGACTTTACTAGAAATGTCTTAACCAGAATTTTTCTTATTGTTCCCATTCTAAAGAAAGGAAGGGTTAGATTTTCAAATTGGTTGGGTTAGCCACCAGAGCAAGGTTGGGCAGGACTTCTGGCAGCTGCCCTGATCCCGCCATGACCCTGACCCATTTTCCTGTTTTGGGGATCATTAGTTATGCAGGTGGGCTCTCCCAGCAAGGTCCCTACTACACGCAGAGTGTCCACTGCTGCTGCCAAGGGAAGTGAGGCATCGCCCAGCAGTCCTGCTGCAGTGCCTCGAGGAGGAGCAGAAAGATTGTCTTTTAATACTCCTGTGCAGCGCCTTGGGACGTTTTACTACGTTAAAGGTGCTATATAAATACAAGTTGTTCTTCTTGATTTAAGAGTGCAGGAGCACCTGTTTTTAAAAAGAAATGTGTGGTTTTTAAACAATACTAAGAAAAGGTTTTAGTGAGCCACAGCCCCTTCTCAAGAAGGTTTGGGGGCTTGAGAGGGAGAGGCGACCACCTCTAGGCTCTGTCCGTCCAACATTTGAAAGAGTGGGCTTGGTGCCACTGCCCCAGGGTACACCGTCATCCCTCTTCTGGTTGTGTCTGGAGTTCATGATGGTAAGAAGGGAAATTGGTTAGGTTACTGCGCCCTGCCTCTGTGCCATTGTTTAGAACTGGGGGGACGGGCAAGGGTGGCTAGCAGACTTCCCTGCTGGGGTGGTGGGTGAACAGATTCCCAGCGACAATGGCGGCGTTGCGGCCAGCTTCCCCATCCCATTTTCCTTCATTTTGTGTTACAATATCACCCAATTTCGGATGCTGCAGCAGAGGAAGATCCACCACAACCCTTATCTGGTCAGCAAATGACTGATCAATCACAATCACCCCTGTCCTTGTGACCTATATTGGCTCCCTGTCCTTCATCACATTAAATTCTTGTCCTCTTAAAAGCTCTCCATTCCTGCACCCAACTCTACCTCAAATCTCTTCCAGTTGTTTATTGCCTCCCAAGCATTTCATTCTTCTGACTCTGGATTTCATTGCATTTTGCTCTCTCGAACCCATCATTGATGGCAGAGCCTTCAGCTATTTCTTTCCTGCTCTCTGAAACTTCCTCCCTAATGCTCTCCATTTAATGGGCCGAATTTTGCAGTCAGTGGCAAACGAACAGCGCTAGCCATTTGTTACACTTGCACATAAACTTTCTATATATAGGCTTTTGCATTGGAAATTCCTGTCAGCCAACCATCTAAAAAGTGTAGTGCTCTCTACAGGGCATCTGAGACCTGTGTGAACAGGGCAAACTGTTTGGTTGAGGAGATAAACAGTTGGAAGAATTGTTACTGAACAGCACAGAGTCTGAACCAGGAAGTGTCAGTTAGAATATTGAATTCAATGTCAATCAGGCACAGAAAGCAAAATAAAGAGAGGGAAAGAAAGATTGGATTAAAAGAGAGAGATAAGAGACCTTGGCCTAGAAATTCAGTTGTTAGTGCCAGCCGCTAGCACCTTAGGAGGAGGAGGAGGAGAAGTGGGGCGCGAAGCGGCTAGCGCCTGGGCGCGGCGTGATCTGCGCCTCTCGCGAACTTCAGTCAAGATTTAGCGGCGGCGCAAAACTGCAGTGCCCGCTCAGCTGCGCGCGCAGATCCTGACGTCATTTGATGGTGCAACGCCCTTGGTGTGCCCCGAACCAGAATTTCAGTGGCGTCCCCCTTCTGTGCGCCTGGTGCCCCCAGCGACTGGTTGAATGGAACGGTTCCCAGTCGCTGTGGGGCGCGGGGGGTGCTATTTAAAGGGGACTCTTCCTGCATTCTTTGTGGCAGCCATTTTGTTCCACTCCTGTGTGAGAGAGAGATTTGGAGAGAGACAAAGGGAGAGCGCTTTCTGCTTTGACTCTGCGCTCGCACAGGTACTTCTGGCTTCAGCCCAGAACTTTGCACTTGGATTTAACTTTCAGTGCCATAGCCTTGAGTCGCCATATATAATGGGGGCTGCAATGGGTGGAAACGTTGGGTTTCTGCATTGCATTCAAGGGGCTCAGACGCCGTGAGAGAGTGCCAGTCATGGCCAGACGGAGAAGGGCCAACAGGTGTCGGCACAGGAGGCCTTACCCACCCAGGGTCTACTGCCAGCAGTTCTCATATCTTAACATGTCTGAGGAGCAGTGTGTTTGGAGGCTGCGATTCAGAAGGGAGGTGGTCACAGATCTGCCACCTGCTTCAGAGAGATCTGCAGCCACAGCTGAGGAGCAGGGCGTCTATGTCGGTGGCAGTGAAGGTGACAGTGGCTCTCAACTTCTATGCCACTGGCTCCTTCTAATCCGCTACTGGGGACATTGCCAATATCTCCCAGTTCGCAGTGCATTGCTGCATCCGCCAGGTGACGAATGCCCTCTTCAGAAGGAGACGTCAGTACATCTCCTTCCCCATGACCCCGGACAAGCAGCAAGAGCGTGCAATGGGATTTGCAAGAATAGCGGGCTTCCCCATGGTCCAGGGCGCCATTGACTGCACGCATGTGGCTTTGCGGGCACCTCTACAGAATGCCGAGGATTACCGCAACCGGAAGGGATACCATTCGCTCAACGTCCAGTTGGTGTGTGACCACAGGCAGCTCATACTAGCTGTCAATGCCTGCTTTCCAGGCAGCAGCCACGATGCCTTCATCCTGCGCCAGACTTCTGTGGCAGACATTTTCGAAGCCCCGGCTCACCCAGGAGGCTGGCTTGTCGGGGACAAGGGCTATCCTTTGTGTACCTGGCTGATGACTCCGCTCCGTGCGCCCAGCACCCCTGCTGAAGAACGATACAATGACGGCCATCAAGCGACCAGGAACATCATTGAGCACACAATCGGTGTGCTCAAGCAACGGTTCCGCTGTCTGGACCATTCCGGGGGAGCCCTTCAGTACTCGCGTGAGCGAGTCTCCCATTTCGTTGTAGTGTGCTGCATGCTGCACAACCTGGCTATGCTCAGGACTCGGCCACTGCCAGCAGACATTGGAGGACCACCAGAGGAGGAGGAGCACCAAGACTGGAGGGAGGCACAAAGTGCAAGGGCCGTCCGTCGGCGGATTATTGCAAGTCGGTTCTAGGCCCCCTCTCAGGGAATGGCTTGTGACATTGAAAGAACATGAATGGAGCCGCTCCGCAAACCCTCAGCCGGACAAGGCAACAAATAGTTCAAAGTGCAAAGTGCAAACATGGACAATCTGAATAAAGACAATTTTTTATTTTACAAACTCTGTGCCCTTCCCGCATGACAAACAAATACAGAGAAACCCCCCAAAAAACAGTCGGACACATAACTGGCTCTCACAACCTGGAGAAAATGAAAAAAACAGTTAAACAAAAATGACCATGATCCTCGGCCTTCATATAAAAAACAAACACAACATTGTCGGCCTTCATATTTATAAAAAAAAAAAAAAACATTTTGCCACACCTTTTTTGCCTGTGAGGGTGATCCGCCTCACTTGCGCAATTTGCCCCTTCCCGCCCTGCAGCTGCTCCTCAATGGGACCCCAGTGGCTGGGGGAAGGCTGCTGAGAGTCAGATGGTGAGTCGGCAGATGCCCTTGGGGGACGGCCTGGACCAGCTCTGGGCCTGGAGGGCCCGGCTGCTGACTGCTCCAACTCTGCTTGGGTGGCAGCAGTCTGTCCTACGGGTGGTGGCAGCTGCAGTGGAGGAGTAACAGTGTTGGCAGCAGGAATGCTGCCAACCTGACAGAGCACAGGCACTCCCTGGTCGGCCGATACACTGGCACTCGCACGGGCCAGCACTGAAGCATACGCAGCAATCTACTGAAGCACAGACTTCCCCCAGCCACTGGGGTCCCATTGAGGAGCAGCTGCAGGGCGGGAAGGGGCAAATTGCGCAAGTGAGGCGGATCACCCTCGCAGGCGAAAAAGTAGGTGTGGCAAAATGTTTTTTTATTTTTTATTTTAAATATGAAGGCCGACAATGTTGTGTTTGTTTTTTTATATGAAGGCCGAGGATCATGGTCATTTTTGTTTAACTTTTTTTCATTTTCTCCAGGCTGCTGCGGCGCGGCGAGGGCCCTGGCGATTCCTGGCTGATCCAGCAAGGGTGGCAGCAGTTAGTGCCCGTGTGGCCCTGATCTGTGTCTGCATCAGACCAGCCAGTGATTGCATGGCACGACTAAGCACTTGGCTGGAAGCCGCCTGTGCTGCCCCGAAGTCCTGCAGACTCCTGTCCTGTGCTGCCCTGAATTCCTGAACACTCCTTGCCAGTGACTCTATGGAGTCAGACATCCTTGCCACTGCAGCCATGAGCTCAATGTGCCTGCGCTCAGTTGGGCGCCCATTTCGGCAAGGAGCTGCACCTCCTCTGCGCTCACCGTAGCAGGACTGGAGGCCGCATTCACCCTCCGGGGAGAAGACCGCCGAGCTTCCCCACCCCTCCCGCGTTGCTTTGCTGCAGCCCGCTGGGCCCCGGAGCAGCCCGCTGGGCCCCGGAGCTTCACCGCCATCAGACCCTCCACCCCCCCCCCGCTCCCCTCCAGGGAAGACGTGTCCCCATCATGGCCATGGGCTGCCTCGGCTGAGGGTGGCACTGATGGGCCGGCTTCCTCTTCCTCTTCGAATTCCGAATCAGTCGCAGTGCCAGCTTGAGGGCCCGCTTCCTCACCTGGCGATTCATCATCTGAAAGCAGGGAGGCGCAGGAGTTGCTTTAGAGTGAGGACAGGGTGGCAGTGAGGGAGGCATGAGTGCTGCAATGCACTGCATTGGTTCGATAGTGGCAAAGGATGCTGGTGTGAGGCACAAGTGGAAAGAGAGAGGTCAAAAAGGTGATGACCTTACCATTGCTGTCCGGAACGGGGTCAGCATCTCCAGTGGCGACGGGGCCAATCAGCCGGCCTCCCATTATCCGCTCCACTCGCTGCTCCAGGTCTTTAAGGTCAGGACGGCCTCCCCATGTCCATCGCTGCTGTCTCCGATTGTGGGCCAGCTTGCCCTGCAAGAGAAAGGACGGCCTCTGAGTACAGTGTCAAGCCCTGGTCTTGCCTGCACTGTCTCCCATGGTGGAATTGCCCTGACACTGTCAAGCCCTCATCTTGCCTGCACTGTCTCCTATGGTCAAATAGCCCTGACAGTGTGTAAAGTGGTGAATGTGCATGTGATTTTCATGAGAGTCCCATAGCTGTTGGATGAGGGCTGGGCATTGGGGCTTTCAGGACCCTTTGGCCGTAAAGTGAGGTGCCCATGCAGGGATGAAGAGGATACTGGAAAAGGTACTCACCCTGACAACCCGAGTGAGGTCGTTGAACTTTTTTCTGCACTGCGTGGGTGTCCTGGGGACCAAGTTGTTGGAGGTCACTCTGTTCGCCACCTCCCTCCAGGTTTTTCTGTACTCGCTGGGCAGCGGCCTCTTGCCACTGTCAGGAAAGAGGACAGGTCGCCTGCGCCAACCAGAAGCTTCAGGGCACCCTTGCTGAAGCGCTGCGCTCGCTCCCTGGCCTTCTCCATAGTCGTGGGCGTAGCGTTCTTGAAGCAGCTCTGTTTAGGCCTAGATTCAGGGCTGCAGTGTGCAGGGCGTGGGTGCAATCCAAATCGACCCTCCCCCTTTAAGAGCTGACCGGCGCCAGCGTGTCTGCCTTCAATCAGTAACTCGCCGCACCTGCGCTGCGCCCGCCCTCGGTGGTAGCGCCTTGGCTCGCCGGCTTAGCGCCTTATGATAGTTGTGCATCGCCTGCTTTAGCACAGCAGCAACCTCTTGGGCCGATGCAACTCAATTTCGGCGAAGGTAGCGCTAAGTTGCGCCGGCCGCTAAATTTAGCGAACGCCCGGCTGTAGCGCCCCAAACGTGGCGATACTGAATTTCTAGGCCATTTTTTTTACTTTATAAAATCTCCAGCAATAATTAAAATCTGAAGGAATGAGACTCCACACTTGTAAAGTTAATTTTCAGTGTCGGAGAGGTACCATTAAAAGGGTACTTACACTGGAATGGACAAGCTCTAACTTTTTCTGGTGAGATTAGTCCATATCTATAGGGAAAGTACAGGAACTTCATGCTGTTCAATGAATTTGAATGATGAGTCAGACGGAGAGATACCGTTATTGCGCAGATTTTGGAGGAGCCGGGAATCTTTGACAAATACTTCCTGAATTTCCTTGTTTAACTGCGCATGTGCGGTTGCCGGAAGTTGCTGTCCAATTGCCATGTAAATAACGGTGGTCGCTGTTTTCTACTGTAAAATCCAACCCATTGAAACGATAGTTGTGTAAAATAAATAATCCAAATAACAATTCAGAAGTCTAAACTAAGTTTGTTCTACGTTTCATTCGGATTTTCTTTGAGAGTAGAATGGCACAGAAAAAAAAACATTAAAAATATCCGAAATGATTTTGTGCAGTTCCAACAGATATCCTTGTGGAGAGTTTCCTTCACTGTTGGTGGTTAAACTGGTACTATGACTTTCTATGCCAGAGAAAATGATTGTATTGGAAACCAGAGAGCTGTCTTACTGCTTAACTGCTGCTTTGAGTTGACAGTGAATAGAAGATAGAGAAAATAGAGGGCTGAAATTCTGATGACATTACACATTACTTTTATAAGATCAGAGGTAATTTGTATATGGAAAAAAAGGTGAGAAGACTTATCGGAGTCATCAATGCTCACCATATCATGCTTTGTTGTCTGAATCGCATCCTGCATCTTGTCTCTCGGGAAAGTGCAATAAACACACTTCGATTTTCTGTTTGCAGATTCAATTTTCCAGAGTAGCTGTGAAGTTGTGTCAAAAGCAAGCTACGAAAAACTGAAACAAGGTGTTGCTGTCCGTTTTCATGGAGAAGAAGGCATGGTATGTGTTTGTACCCCTCTTCAAAATAACTCCATGATTTATATAGTGGCTAGCACCCATGTTATTGTACATAAACTTTCATCAAGATATGTACTTAAAGTATGTAATTGTTCTGAAGAGATTAAAATATAGAATAATTTTATAACATCAACAGCAATATTGGAATATTTAAACCAATATTCTGGGTTAAAGTTTGCAATTATTTAGGAATACCATAACATTTTGACGGTTATACACTGAAGTTTTATATGAAGGACTTTGAGAGACAAGACTTTCTTTTGCAGCTCTGTAGTACCAAACTGGATGAATTGTGTTTGTCCCTGTTCAATTTGCTAATTCTTTTCAACATTATCTTTGGACCAATGCATATTTTATTTTTGTAGAACAGATGATTTAAAATTTTGTTTTGTAAATTGATAATACATTGCACACCATTTGAATCCTGTGGAGAGATTTTGTTAAAACTGACTATGTAGAAATGTCAGACACTAGTATAAAATGAATGGAATTTATTTACCATCTGGCAGCTGAAAATGGGACCTGACCAGTCACTTTCAATGTCTAGACAATGTGGAAAAGCAACTTAAAAAGATAATGGCCCAGAAATTCGGGTCTCCACGGGTGAGTACGCACGGGGTACTCACCTGTAGGCCCAATGGAAGTGCCGGTTTCCTGCATGCACTGCGCATCCGCGGGAAACCGGCACTTCCGTTCCCCTGAAAGAAGGGGTTCAGAGTTCGTGCGCGGGAGAGGCAGCGCGTGCGCATCAAACTTAGGTTTTTTTTTGCAGGTTTTCCCGGGAGGGTAAGTCTCCAGAAGTTAGACATGTAAAAAGCAGGCGTAAGGCCTGCTTTTTACAAGGTAAGTGGTGAATTAATTAAAATTAAAACATTTTTTCCACAGGTTTATTATTTTTAAATACTTTAAAGAAATGTAAGTTTATTTTTAGCCCCGTTAGAAAATAAAATAATTTTTCCAAAAATTTAAATTAATGTTTAAAAATGTAATTTATAGTTTATTTAAAAAATGTGATTTAAAAAAAAAAAAAAAAATTATTTGAAGATTTAGTGATGTTTTGGGGCCCGTAGTATTTCTAAGTTTGACAGCACTTCCTGTCAGACTTATGAATGGAGCATTCCCTGCTCCGATTGGCTCTCCATGGCCCACGTGATCCCAGGGGACGCATCGAACTAACTGCGCCCCTGGGATACGCAAGCACTGCGCGCCGGCAGTTGGAGCAGGCCCAGGATCGGAATTCCACGTGGGCCCACAGCACAACGGCCGGCGCGCTAGGTAAGTGCAGGTCGGGGGCTTGCACCCGCGGGAAGCCCCCGACCCGAATTTCTGGGCCAATAGAATTACAGGTGTTACAAATTTATCTGCATCTGCCCTTTCTATAAGTTTTGTAGTTTGTTTTTGACTGCTGTGGCTGCAGGCCTGCAAAATATGTGTATTTTTATGCCAAATGAATCCTTCTCAATAGGATGTGTGTTGGCACCTGCAGTTTCCATGGTATTGCTGAGTTCCAATTCTCAGCGCATTGGTGTGGGGAAATGCTGAGTGGATGCCTGGAACCCTAGATTTGGCAGTGGTCAGAGCAAGGAAGGAGAGAGTATATGTGAAAGAGGAAACCAATCACAAGGAGCCTCTTGCAAGTTATTGTCGTACACATTTAAGTGACCTGTTCTAAATGGTATTGAAAAAGGCCTGCAATCAGTTTGACTGAGAGATGCATTTGTGAAATAATCTGGAAAGATAGGTGAATGGGGAGCAAATCACCAGGATTTTGACTCTTAAATAAATTATTAGTATGGTACCTTTCAATTCTGTGTTCCTTTTCTGTACTCAGGGCCAAGGTGTGGTGCGTGAATGGTTCGACATCCTTTCCAGTGAGATAATCAATCCAGACTACGCACTCTTCACTCAGTCAGCTGATGGTATATGTCTCCTGTGGATTTGAAAGGAAATAATTTCATATACATAGCATTTTGAGATCTTTAAAGTCCGCAGCTGGATTCTTTTTGTCTTCGCTTTCAACTTAAAAGTTGTCAATTGATGATGTACGAACTAAGAAATTTGTGTATAAAAACAGAAAATTCTGAGTATTTCCAGCATTTTCTGTTTTTTTTAATTTCAGATTTCCTGTATCCGCAGTACAGGAAACTTTCGTTTAAACGGAGGTTAAATGTCCGGAACGCTCTATCCACCGGCAAAATTCAGGAGTTGATTCAGAAAAGTTTTTTTACTTTTCGTTGCTTTTTTTCTCCAGTCGTGGCTCTGCAAGCGTCTAGTTGAAGCTGTTGCTTAGCTACAGAGACGCTTGCAAGCTGCGCCGACTGTTTTGAAGGGTTTGTTGCTTCAGACGGAGCTCAGAAGCTCTATGTTTTAACATTAGCGCTGGTTTCTCTGGCAGTTTTGATGGGCCAGCATCAGCTCGGTCCCGTCAGTGCCGGATACCAGAAAGTTTCCTGTATTTTGCTTTTGTAGTAGTTTTATGCATAATATCTTTCAATATATATTGGTTTATCAATTCAACCAAAGAAACAAATGACATGAGATATCTACATTCTTACAGGAACCACATTCCAGCCGAACAGTAATTCCTCAGTGAATCCGGACCACCTGAATTACTTTCGGTTTGCAGGGCAGATTCTAGGTTTGGCACTTTATCACCGACAACTGGTTAACATCTACTTTACACGCTCATTCTACAAACATATACTTGGTAAGAATTGTTTCAGTTGAAAATTTATATTTTAATTTGCACTCTTTTTCTTTTGTTTCCAAGAATAGCATTGCATTGAGGGAAAGTTGTACATTGGCTACATTGCAAGGGGTTAATTTTTCATAATCGGCAGGTTATTTTAGTGCGACTTGTTTCTACTACACGTCTGTGATGAAGGCATGGACTAGTTTCAGTGGGAATGGGGGCAAAAGAGAGGTAGAAGTGGAGGCAGGCAATGTTTGCGGTTAAAGAAAGCTGTCTTGGTAAATAACAGCAACAACTTAGATTTATCTAGAGCCTTTAATGTAAGAAAATGACTCAAAGCGCTTCATAGAACCATAAGTAGATATAAATTAACGCTGAGCCAAAGAAGGAGATGATAAGAGGGGTGACTAAGCTTGGTCAAAAGGGTAGGTTTTAAGGAAGGTCTTAAAGCATGAGCGAGAGGCGGAGAGGTTTAGGGAGGGAATTCCAGAGGTTGGGACATAGATGGTTGAGGGACAACCAGAGGAGGCAATGGCAGGTATATTAATGACCTTGACCTTGAACACAATCTGTGAGGTCCTCGCATTGAGATTGAGGTGAGGCTGTGGGGATGGAGGTCTGAGCAGGTGGCTTGTGGTGAAGAGGACTTTGAGGCATTAAAGGCGCTATGTAAAGGTGCACTTGAATGCTGTCACTGTAAAGAATTAAATGTTAAATAAAGGTAAGATAATACGTACCACAAATGTGTCTGTGGGCCTCTGTTAATAGGATGTTGGTCTGTGATCGCCTGGTTACATTCTCAAGGTCTATAAAATCAAATGGAATGCGGTAGAAAGGAGAATGAGAAAAGGCTAATAAAGGGCAGAGGATGTGAGGAACGAAGCCAAGTGTATTTACAAGAATAATTAGCAAGGAAAGATGAAAACCGAGAAGTGACAATTTCACTGCAGGAAGCGGGGTGGTGGAAAGATTGAGAAATCCTTAGTTGAATTTCAAAGTGAAGTGGCATGCGTGGCTTAAGGTGCAGTCATTGCACTTGTGTATATGCAGGGATTTGGTTTTATAGTGTATTACATGAACTTGGGCACTTTAGGATTCATACTTAGCCTTTCAATATTTACATAAAGCCTCAGTGGTTTAAAGATTTTCCTGGTGTGTATACATGTTTTTCAGGTATCCCTGTAAACTATCAGGATGTAGCCTCCATTGACCCAGAGTATGCTAAAAACCTTCAGTGGATTCTGGACAATGATATTAGTGACCTGGGCTTGGAACTTACATTTTCTGTAGAGACTGATGTATTTGGTGCAATGGAGGAGGTGCCGTTGAAACCAGGGGGAATAAGTATACTTGTCACACAGGAAAATAAGGTAAGTTTATTTATTTTTTAATGTTTCCCCCCCCCCCCCCCCCAACCCACCCCCTCTTCACAGGTGCCAGCAGTCTCCTGCTATGTCATCCAAGTGGCCATTCTTAATGTGTGAGCTTTGACAGTGAGTGTCAATGGCTAATTAATGGCAAAGGTGGCTTGGAATCTCGGCTAAGCACAACTTTTTCATTGCGCAACATAAGGCTTCCTGCCGGGTAATACTGGATAGCGATCAGGAGTGAGCATCTTCACCCCACAATTTCTTGGTCTTGCATGGCCTGGTACCACACCAAGTACATTTACTTGTCACACCACTTGGGTGGGGCCTGTTCATTTTTAAAATAACTGCAAACATGCCTGCATGCTTTGATTCTTTTCTTTTTTAATCTCTGCTACTGTTGGCATTCTATACTGCATTAGTTTATTCAAAACAGCAATGTCTTAATATTTAACATTTTAATGGGATGGGTAAACTGGATTATTTTATCAGTTAACTTTTATTGTGGCAAATTCTGTTCAGTTTCTAGAAGTCCAGATGTGAACTATATCCCGACATTAGTCAGCACCTTCAGATCTGTACATTTAACTTTGTTTAATATATAGTTTTAATTTAAAAAAAATAAATTGACTGTGTTTTGCCTGAGAAATAGCTTATCAAAAATTAGATATAATGCAATATATCATATAGCAAAGCGAACATTGATTGTTCCTATATCACAATTTCATACCTGCTAGATTAAAAATTATATATTTTAAAAGTGCTGCAATTTTTTTAGATGCTTTTTAATGTGTGTTTGGAATATGTTTGGCAGAAAGTGTGCATTATACTTAAAAAATTATGATTAACAATTTTGTTTAGTCATGGGGCCAGATTTTGGTGCAGGAAATTGTGATTTCAATAAAGAATCTTTTATGCTGTAGAAAACTCATTGCCAGATGAGGGTCAGTGGGCTGAATGACCTTTCTTATCAAAGACTTTTGTTTTTCTGAAATGTTGCTGTCTCTGCTTTTAAATTGCATCTAATTTAGTATGGTAAAATGTCATTTTGTTACTGTCTTTTCTTGGAAGTTTGAGGGCATGAACTATTTTCTGACCTTGACTGAATGGGAAGCCATCAGTGTGATTGAAAAAAGTGAATTCACCATTACCATTTTTTGTGTAAAACATTGCTCTTTCTCCTTTTGCTGCTCTTCATTGTTTGCACTTGGCAAGCCTCTGAGAGCAGAGAACCTGGGTTGGTAACTGTGTAGAACAAGCTGTTCTGAGTGAGTGCTGCCATTCTTAATACTACATATTTATTACTGCTTGGTTGGGATTTGAAATCCAATCCAGTTTGATCACTGTATGCTATGTTGCTTGAATATATTATGCATCGAAAAATGAATTGCATATTTTTGTATTGAGACTTTCAGTAAGTTTTATTAGAAGCACAACAACTCACACACAAATTTGTGATGGCAAATAGCAACTCTGAGGACAAAATTAAAAACTCATTACAGTATATTCATAACATAAGAAATAGGAGCAGGAGTAGGCCATTTGAGCCTTCTCTGCCATTCAATAAGATCATGGCTGATCATCTACCTCATCTCCACTTTCCTGCACTATCCCCATATCCCTTGATTCCCTTAATATTCAAAAATCTATCGATCTCTGTCTTGAATATACTCGACGACTGAGCCTTCACAGCCCTCTAGGGTAGAGAATTCCAAAGATTCACCACCCTCTGAGTGAAGAAATTTCTCCTCATCTCAGTCCTAAATGGCCGACCCCTTATTTTGAAACTGTGACCCCTGGTTCTAGACTCCCCAGCCAGGGGAAACATCCTCCCTGCATCTACCCTGTCAAGCCTTGTAAGAATTTTGTATGTTTCAATGAGATCACCTCTCATTCTTCTAAACTCTAGAGAATATAGGCCTAGTCTACTCAATCTCCCCCCATAGGACAATCCCCCCATCCCAGGAACCAGTCTAGTGAACCTTCGTTGCACTTCCTCTATGGCAAGTATATCCTTCCTTGGGGAAGGAGATCAAAACTGTACACAATACTCCAGGTGTGGTCTCACCAAGGCCCTATATAATTGCAGTCTTTACTCTTATACTCAAATCCTCTTGTAATAAAGGCCAACATACCATTTGCAAAATATTCAGTGCAAAATACCAATCTGTTGGGCTAAATCTTAAACACACTGATATTTGTATAATTTTAAGTCTGGCTCATTAGTTTCAAAATTAGAAATGTGACCGCTTTGAGCAATTTTTTGATGTACATATACAAATGCAGATGTAACATGTAATACTGCATGAAGTTTAAAGGAAGTAGGTGAGCACATTGCAGATGCCCTAACTATAATCTTCCAAAGTTCTCTAGATTCAGGAACCATTCCTTTTAGATTGGAAAATTGTGCATGTCACTCTGCTATTTAACAATGGTGAGAGGGAAACCAGGGAATTATAGACCAGTTAGTGTAACATTTGTTGTCAGGAAATTACTAGAGTCTATAATTAAGGTTGGGGTGACTGAACACCTTGAAAATTTTGAGCTGATCAGAGAGAGCCAGCATGTATTTGTGAAAGGTAGGCCATGCCTGACAAAGCTGATTGAATTTTTTTGAGGCGGTGACTAAAGTAGTGGACAGGGGAATGTCTATGGATGTTATTTATATGGGCTTCCAGAAGGCATTTGATAAAGCCCCTCATAATGGACTGTTAACTAAGGTTAAAGCCCATGGAAATGAAGGCGAATTATTGACCTGGTTAGGAAATTGGCTGGGTGGCGGGAGACAGAGAGCAGGGATATTGGGCGGGTACGCTAATTGGCAGGATGTGACTAGTGGTGTCTCGCAGGGATCTGTTTTGGGGCCTCAACTATTCACAGTATTATTAACAACTTAGATGATGCACAGAAAGTCATATATCCAAATTTGCCTATGACACAAAGATAGGCGGCATTGTAGGCTGTGTAGATGAAAGCATAAAATTACAAAGGGATATTGACAGATTAAGCGAATGGGCAAAACTGGCAAATGTGAGGTCATCCACTTTGGACCTAAAAAGGATAGAACAGGGTACTTTCTAAATGGTGAAAAGCTAAGAATAGTGGAGGTCCAAAGAGACTTGGGGGTCCAGATACATTGATCATTAAAATGTCATGAACCGGTACAGAAAATAATCATAAAGGCGAATGGAATGCTGGCCTTTATATCTAGAGGACTAGAATACAAGGGGCTAGAAGTTATGCTGCAGCTATCGAAAGCCCTGGTTAGACCACACCTGGAGTACTCGGAGCAATTCTGGGCACCACACCTTGGGAAGGATATGTTGGCCTTGGAGGGAGTGCAGTGTAGGTTTACCAGAATGATACCCGGACTCCAAGGGTTAAATTACGAGGAGAGATTACACAAATCAGGGTTATAGTCCCTAGAATTTAGAAGGTTAAGGAGTGATTTGATCACAATTTTCAGGATATTAAGGGGAACAGATAGGGTAGATAGAGAGAAACTATTTCTGCTGGTTGGGGATTCTAGGACTTGGGGGCATAATCTAAAAATTAGAGCCAGGACTTTCAGGAGTAAAATAAGGAAACACTTCTACACACAAAAGGTGGTAGAAGTTTGGAATTCTCTTCCGCAAATGGCAATTAATGCTAGGTCAATTGTTAATTTTAAATCCGAGATTGATAGACTTTTGTTAACCAAAGGAGTTAAGGGATATGGGCCAAAGGCATCTTTATGGAGTTAGGTCAGCCATGATCTCATTGAATGGCGGAATAGGCGCGAGGAGCTGAATAGCCTACTCTTGTTCCTGTGATCCTACCTTCAGAAAAGCTAGATACTCATCTCTGCTGCCTTTTAAGCAACTGCTAGCTGCATGAAAGTGAATAAGGTGTCAGGAGAATTTAAAAAAAATCATATCTCTTTCTTTCTCTCTCTCCTCCTCCCCCCCCCCCCCACCACCCCTTGGAAGTAACTGGCTTCCTCTCTGCTTAACCCAGTGAAGTGGAAACTTGTTACGTTGTGTATCAAAGTCATGAAACTGTCCTACCACTGCACTGTCATATTTTGTACAGACCTGTCTCCTTGCAGTTTATTCTTTACTTGGTAGAAGTTGTTCCTTAACAAAAACTTGCATTGTAATCTGTAAAATAATATATTTGTGAAATGCAATGACCTGCAATAGCATTTTAATCACTAGAGTGAACACTGCATGTTAACAGTGAGGTGTTTTGCTAGGAATTCCTCTTGCCGCTGTATATCACAATATCAGAAGTGTTTTCAGGAAGATTTCCTCTGTTCGGTGTTCCTGGTAAAATTATACATCTGTTCTTTTTGAATGCTTTTACAATTACACGAGTGGTACCAAGCAAAAGGAATCTTTGCAAACGTATTGATGATGTTGCTTGAACAAGTGATGAGAGTAGTCCTCTGTTCTTCCACCCCCCCCCCCCCCCCCCCCAAAAAAAAGTGAATCTTGGGGATCATAAGTCTAGAAATTCAGAAATGGACATGTTTCTGTACTACATTGCTGAGTCCCTTTTAAAGTTGCAGATACCAATAGATCTTGCAGTTCTGGTGTAGGATGTATCCATCAATAAGGCAGCAGTACTAATATCTTCAAACCCATTAAATTCTAACAGAACAAACCAGCAAATAAGAAATATATAGTGTTGAGTTTCCTGGACTTTGAGACCTGCATGAGGCCCACAGGCCAAAGTTTGGACACCCCTATTCTAAACTTGAATACATGAAATAAATTTAGTAATTCAGAATATTACCAGTAGGTGTCACCTTTTTAAAGGGATTGCATTCAAAATAAGGCTTTTGGTAGATTGTTCCTTGAACTTTAGGGAACTTTTCTTTTTAATAAGATGCTAGGAGTTAATGTTTAAAAGTGCTTTAATTACATTATTACTAATCTTTGCACGCATTGTTTTATTCCGTTAAATGTTTTAGTTAAATGAGTTACCTTTTTCCGAAGATTAAACGGCTACTTTTTTTTTTCAGGCTGAGTATGTCCAGCTCGTTACTGAATTACGAATGACTCGTGCTATTCAGCCTCAGATAAATGCATTTTTGCAAGGCTTTCATCTGTTCATTCCACCCTCCCTAATTCAGCTTTTTGATGAATATGAGCTGGTAAGAACACTAGTGCCTACAGAATACTGAATGTGGGTGCTGATTAATATAATAGTGTGTGTAAGTAAGTCAGGAGTGGAAGGAGAAATGAGGGAGAGGGAGCGATGCTTCAGATGATCATATATCCCCTGAGCTGCTTTCACAATGACGCGCTGAAGTCCAAGTTTTTAATAAAGGTGGAAAAAGCTTGTATGGTTAGAATAGCATATTATGATAGTTAACTGGCAGTGATTATAAGGCTGTGATCAAGCTGACTGGTTAGGATGACCATTGTTACCTGGTTTCAGCAGAGGTGAAAAGGAACAAATGTAGCCATCCTGTAATTGTTCTCTGAAGAGACCAGACAAATGGACACAGTGATATTAAGTGGATGTATTGCAGGCAACATCCCCGCAGCTAATCAATCACAGTTTATTATTTGTCTCACTATAGCACTAGATTAACACAGGGTACAATGAAGCAGTAAATATGGATAGTCTAAAAAGACAGTCTTTTGTAGATGAATAAGTTTAATCAAGACTGTTCAATAGTGGTTAATTTCTTGAACTTTTTGAAGCACCATTGGTGAGTTATTGTGCTTGGTGCAATCAGGCTGTTAGGACTATTCTTTCCCTTTTTTAAAGTATAAAAAAAAATTAAAAAATTGACATAACTGATGTGAACATGCCAGACTGTGAACCTCTGAGCCTCAATTAACTGAATAAAAAGCTTTTCAAGACCATTTTCAACTGATCAGTGGAAGACTACCCAGGTATGACCTGTCCACAAAATGCAGGACCAATCAAATCCAACCAATTACCACCCCATCAGTCTACTCTCAAGCATCAGCAAAGTGATGGAAGGTGTCCTCGACAGTGCTACCAATAACCTGCTCACCAATGCTCAGTTTGGGTTCCGCCAGGACCACTCTGCTCCAGATCCCATTACAGCCTTGGTCCAAACATTGACAAAAGAGCTGAGTTCCAGAGGTGAGGTGAGAGTGACTGCCCTTGACATCAAGGAGCCCTAGTAAAATTGAAGTCAATGGGAATCGGGGAAAACTCTCCACTGGCTGGAGTCATACCTAGCACAAAGAAAGATGGTTGTGGCTGTTGGAGATCAATCATCACAGCCCCAGGACATCACTGCAGAGGTTCTTCAGGGCAGTGTCCTAGGCCCAACCATCTTCTGTTGCTTTATCAATGACCTTCCCTCCATCATTAATGTCAGAAGTGGGGATGTTTGCTGATTGCGCAGTGTTCAGTTCCATTTGCAACTCCTCAGATAATGAAGCCGTCCATGCCCGCATGCAGCAAGACCTGGACAAAATTCAGGCTTAGGCTGATAAGTGGCAGGTAACATTCACGCTACAGAAGTGCCAAGCAATGACTATCTCCAACAAGCAAGAGCCTAACCACTGCCCCTTGACATTCAACGGCATTACCATCAGTGAATCTCCCACCATCGACGTGCTGGGGGTCAGCATTGACCAGAAACTTAACTGGACCAGTCACACACATACTGTGGCAACAAGAGCAGGTCAGAGGATGGGTATTCTGCAGTGCATGTCTCACCACCTAACTCCCCAAAGCCTTTTCCACCACCTACAAGGCACAAGTCAGGAGTGTGATGGAGCACTTACCTGGATGAGTGCAGCTCCAACAACACTTAAGAAACTCAACAGCATCCAGGACAAAGCAGCCTGCTTGTTTGGCACCCCATCCGCCATCTTCAACATTCACTCCCTCCACCACCGGCACACCGTTGCTGCAGTGTGTACCATCTACAAGATGCACTGCAGCAACTCGCCAAGGCTTCTTTGACAACACCTCCCAAACCCACGACCTCTTCCACCTAGAAGGACAAGGGCAGCAGGCTCATGGGAACACCATCACCTCCAAGAACACACCACCCTGACTTGGAAATATATCGCCGTTCCTTCATTGTTGCTGGGTCAAAATCCTGGACTCCCTCCCTAACAGCACTGTGGGAGTACCTTCACCACACGGACTGCAGCGGTTCATAACGTGGCTCACCACCACCTTCTCAAGGGCAACTAGTGATGGGCAATAAATGCTAGCCTTGTCAGTGACACCCACATCCCAGGAACAAATACATTTTTTTTTAACCATATAGGTTCCTGCAGAAGAGTGATACCTGAGAGCTCAGGAAAGAAAGTTAAATTAAACAATTTTCAGTTAACCTTTAAAGTTTTTTAAGGTTAGAACAGGTTATAATAGTTGCAAATAAAAATGGAAAAAATAAGATAAAGTAGTATTGGGAAGATGATCGAATGAGGTGAAGACAAGATTAGCAGAATTAAAGTTTTAAATTTTATTTCTAGTTTAAATTAAATGTTTTGTATTATAGCTTTAAAAGTATTTGGCTACCTAGCTCTGTGTATAGATAATAATTACAACATTTTGTTCTCGCCTTATCTGTAGGAGTTACTGCTCTCTGGGATGCCAGAGATTGATGTGACTGACTGGAAACGGAATACAGAATACACCAGTGGCTATGAAAAAGAAGACCCAGTGATACAGGTACTAATATCAGCTGGAAAAATAGCAGACTTAAAATCAAATCCATTTGATATGTATCTGTTGCTTGACATGGTGATATTTAGGCTTCAATATTGCCATATAGCAATACCAGATCATACCCCTAATAGAAATGTCAGGAAAAATAAATTTGTCCAAAGAATCCACACAATGCAACAGTTTAGTTCACCGTTCATTAACGAGAAAAATACAAATTTCATTCTATTACTTGCAAAACATAGTTGACACATTGTACTTGAACTGTGCTTTCATGGTTCATGATGTCAACTGAATTTTCTTGGTTGTGTAACTGCATTGTAACTCACTTGTGCAATACTGAATAAACTGTAATTAATATTTGCCAGAATCAAAAATGATTTTGGATATAGAAATGCATCAAATAACACTACTTTATTTAACATCAGTCATAAGAACATAAGAAATAGGAGCAGGAATAGGCCACTTGGCCCCTCGAGCCTGCTCCGCCATAGTTAATACCATCATGAGATTACATATTGAGGCTTACAGTAAAGTAATTGGATATTTACTATTAAAGTGTAAATCACCATAGGCACAATAGTAATTTAGCTATATTACAATATTGCAGCCTCAGTTGGATTTTGTTTAAGTGTAACTTGTATTCAATGTTTTAGATTGCAATATGGTTTAGCAAGGTTATGTTTACTGTCGGTATTCAACATATCACTAGTAGGTTCCAGTATTTAGACAATCCCTCGGTCACATGAACATGCACAACCGCGTCCTTTGTGGTAGATTGGCTACTGTGCCATGAGCAGTTCTTCTGTAAAAGGGTAGTAAGAGGAGGGTGTGGGGCCGATTCGGGACCAAAAAGGAGATCTATGCATGCAGACAGAGAGTATGGCTGAGGTACTAAAAGAGTACTTTGCATCTGTCTTCACCAAGGAACAGGATGCTGCCATAGACATAGTGAAGGAGGAGGTAGTGGAGATAGCGGTATTAGAAATGCTGGCTGTACTTAAAGTAGATAAATCCCCAGGAGCGGATGCGATGCATCGTAGGATGCTGAGGGAATTGAGGGAGGAAATCGTGGCGGTTCTGGCCATAATATTCCAATCCTCCTGAGATACGGGGGTGGTGCCAGAGGACTGGAGAATTGCAAATGTTATACCATTGTTCAAAAAACAGTGCAAAGATAAACCCAGCAACTACAGGCCAGTCAGTTTGACCTCGGTAGTGGGGAAGCTTTTAGAAACAGTAATCGGCGACAAAATTATCAGTCACTTGTATTTGTGTGGATTAATTAAGGAAAGCTAGCACGGATTTGTTAAAGACAAATCGTGTTTAACTAACTTGATCAAGTTCTTTGATGAGGTCGTTGTCGTACGTGTCTTCATACTGTTCCCTTTTGGGGAACTGTATGAAGTGGTGGAAGGATTTCTGGCCGCGATTAACGCTCCTTCCGTGACCGTAACCATCTTCGTACCAGCCATTAGGGTGGTTAGTCCTATGGCGGGAGGGTTTTACGGGCTCCCACAACCCATACGAGGGGGGGGGGGGGGCCACCCACACCCACGGACGCAAGTATCCCGCTGGATGTCAACGCAGAATTTAGAGCCGGAGCTCCGACTCCACTTGCCGGGACTGTCTGGAGCAGGGTTCGAAACCCTACGCCTTCTGGCCCAGCGGCGGGGATGCTACCGCTACGCCAAAGGCCCACTCCTTTGATGAGGTAACAGAGGGTTAATGCGGTTGACGTAGTGTACATGGATTTCCAAAAGGTGTTTGACAAAGTGTCACATAATAGGCTTGCCAGCAGAGTTGAAGCCCATGAAATAAAAGGGACAGTGGCAGCATGGATATGGAATTGGCTAAGTGATAGGAAACAGAGAGTAGGTGTGAATGGTTGTTTTTAGGACTGGTGTTCCCCGGGGGTCGGTTCTAGGACCACTGCTTTTCTTGAAATATATTAATAACTTGGACGTGGGTGTACAGGGCACAATTTCAAAATTTGCAGCTGACACAAGATTTGGAAGTATAGTGAACAATGAGGAGGAGAGTGATATACTTCAGGAAGACATAGACAGGCGGGTGAAATGGGCAGACACATGGTAGATGAAAATTAACGCAGAAAAGTGTGAAGTGATATATTTTGGTAGAAAGGATGAGGAGAGGACATAAAAACTAAAGGGTACAATCCTGAAGGGGGTGCACGAATAGAGACACCTGGGGGTATGTGTGCACAAATCGTTGAAGGTGGCAGGGCAGGTTGAGAAAACAGTTAAAAAGGCTTATGGGATCCTGGACTTCATAAATGAAGTATAGAGTATTAAAGTGTGGAAATTATGATGAACCTTTATAAAACACTGGTTCGGCCCCAACTGGACTACTGTGTCCAATTCTGGGCACTGCACTTTAGGAAAGATGTGAAGACCTCGGAGGGGGTGCAGAAAAGATTTACGAGAATGATTCCAGGAATGAGGGACTTCAGTTACGTTGATGGACTAGAGAAGCTGAGGTTGTTCTCCTTGGAGCAGAGAAGATTGAGAGGAGATTTGATAGTTATTCAAAATCATGAGGGATCTGGACAGCGTAGATAGAGGGAAACTGTTCCCATTGGCAGAGGGGTCGAGAACCTGTAGAGGACACAGATTTAAGGTGATTGGCAAAAGAACCAAAGGCGACGTAAGAAAAAACTTTTTTACGCAGTGAATGGTTAGGATCTGGAATGCACTGCCTGAAACGGTGGTGGAGGCAGACTCGATCGTGGCTTTCAAAAGGGAGTTGGATAAGTATCTGAAGGAAAAAAATTTGCAAGGCTATGGGGAAAGGGTCGGACTAGCTGAAGTGCTCTTGCAAAGAGCCGGCACGGGCTCGACAGGCTGAATGGCCGCCTTCCGTACTGTAACCATTCTATGATTCTATGTACACCACATGGGTACGGTAATGTGTAAACAGAAAATGCTGGAAATGCTCATATGTGGAGAGAGAAACATGTTAATGTTTCAGGTCGATGGCCTTTCATCAGAACTGGAAAATATTAGAGATATAACTAGTTTTAAGCAAGTACAGGTGCAGGGAAAGGGGGAAGGAGAGGAAAGAACAAAAGGGAAGGTCTGTGATAAGAGTGGAAGACATGAGAGATTTAATGAACAGCAGAATTCCTGCCCTGCTGAGTATTTCCAGCATTTTCTGTTTCTCTTTCAGATTTCCAACATCCACCGTATTTTGTGTTTTGTATTACGGTAATGTAGTGGGTTATGTTAGTGGACTAGTAATCCAGAGAACACGAGTTCAACTTCTACAATGGCAATTTGAGAATTTGAATTCAGTTTTTTAAAATAATATCTGGAAATAAAAAGATGATTATCGGTAAAAGTGACCATGAAGCTGTTCAATTGTCATAAAACCAAGCTGGTTCATTAATGTTCTTTTAGAGAAGGAAACCAGCCATCCTTACCTGGCCTATATGTGACTCCAGTCCCACACCAGTGTGGTTGACTCTCAACTGCCCTCTGAAGTAGACTAGCAAGCCACTTCGTTGTATCAAAAAACACTACAAACACAGATTGCAGTGGTTCAAAAAGGGCCACTACTACCTTGAAGGCTTCCAGGGATGGGCAATAAATGTGAGCCTTGCCTGCATTGCCCACAATGCAAGAATGTGTGTATAGCTATTATATATCATGGTTGACTTTTATTTAAGTACTTTTAGAAAAATTGCCCACCATTTACTGAATCACAAGAATTGCCTCATTTCCTCAAGTTCTGTATATAAATAAGATTTAATGTCATTGCTGTTAAATCTTTATATTTTTCCAGTGGTTCTGGGAGGTTGTGGAAGAGCTAACTCAAGAAGAATGTGTTTTACTATTGCAATTTGTTACTGGCAGGTAAGATATTCTGTGATCAAATACCTGATTTACTGAAGTAAATGCCAGAGTATTTATTTGAAGATGTTCAGATCTGATTACATCCTACTGTACTTAATCACTTTCTAATTATTGGAATACAGAACACTTCAGAAATGTTGGAAGATGTAGAGGAAATTTCCAACAACACACTGGATGATGATTTTTTTAATAGTTGTGGAGGGGAGGAGGAAAGAGGGAAGGGAACAAGAAAAGGGAGAAATATGCACCAAGGCCAAATAACAAAGCATCACATTAGTCTCCAGCTTTTGAAACCGCTTGGAAATAACAGCTGTGAATAGGAACCTAGTTATCAGTAGCACTTGTACATCACAAAAAAAATTAAAGGGTGTATATTTTTATAAAGAATATATACTCATGAGGCCATTGCATCTTGCAGTATTAGTTCTAACGGTATTTATTAAAATTGAAATTTATTCAGCAAATCATCTTTTTTAGTTCACACTTCTATTTTAATGCAACTTCACTCTGCAAAATTGGCATTGAGTAACAAATAATCTACCTGACAATTAATTGCTAAGCTGAAACTTACAGTATGCCATGGACTAGAACGTGCCTTTTATAGAATCATAGAATAGTACAGCACAGAAGGAGGCCATTCGACACATCGGGCAGGATTTTCATTGGGCCGTGGAGGCGGGATTGGAGGCGTGTGGAGGGTTAAAATCCCGAAATGGGGGGGGGGCACGAACCCAACCCGCCTCCATGCCAGTTTCAAAGGGGGCGGGTACCCGACCCGCACTGTGACCCGCCTCCGAGGCGGGAAGGGGACTAGTGCCAATTAACTGCCTGTTAACGGGTAGTTAACAGGCAGTTTTTAGCCTAATCCCTATTTTCATTGGTGAAATGTGGGATTCCCGACGGCTCCAAACCATGCCAAGTTAGCGAGGCGGGCCGTTGGGCTGGAGGGTTTGAGATGTCCGGTGTTCAGGTGAGTGATGGGTGCATGAGTGCAAAGGTAAGTGTGTTTGGTGTGTGTAAAGTGTTTGAAGAAGTTTTACTTACCTTTACAGCCTTCCTTCCTTCAGGTCTCTGGAGTCCCTCATCTCACCGGCACAGAAAGCAGAATGGCCGTGAGCTGTCAAAAGTTCAAGCATTCAGCTTTCTATTCCGGGGAGATCTCTAAATCATCCTGAGAGGAAGGAATTAACTTAGAGTACAGATTGTCAGTGTTTGACAGCTTCAAACAGCTGTGAAATGCTGATATTTCATCTGTCAAAAGGTCTTGACATGAAATATCAATCTGTGATGTCACCTGTTGCCGGGTGGCCCTTAATTGGCCTGCTGAGCCCGCTGGGCGGGCTCAATAAGGTCAATCAAGTCAAAATCACGTGGGTTGACTGGAACTCGATGGAGGCGGGACTACAACTCCAAAAGTTGTAGTCACGTCTCCTACCCGCCGCCTCAATGACAATCCAGCCCTTCGAGTCTGCGCCGGCTCTTTCGAAGAGCAATCCAGTTAGTCTGTTGGGATTAACCACCATTATTGAGGCAAATTATCACTGCCTGATATCCATGCTTCTCTATGTTCGAGTTGTTCCAGATTCAGATATTCAAATTGCTGCTGTGTGGACTTTGTGATGGCTGTGTTTTTAAAGTTCATATTTCTGATGCAGTTAGTGAAGTTGTTTCTTGAACCACAGGTATAGAGCTTTTGTCAGCCTAAAATTATCACCGAGCAATTGAGATGCAGAGATCATTGCATCTTTTAAGGAAAAAGTGGACAAACATTTGAAGCAGAGTAACATATATGGACACAGAGCAGGGCAGTGGGATTAATTTTGGTTTGCTCTAGCAAAGAACTGGCATAGATATGAAGTGCTCAATGTTATCCTTGTGTGCTATAAACTTCTATGGTTCTTCTGTGCCTCTGTATATAGTTCTTAGTGAGGGTGTTTCTCTAGTTGTGTAAACTTGGAGATTTGGTACACCACAGCATGTGAAATGGGAAGAATGGTGGAAGTCCACCTGTTGGGTTGAATACAACAATAACTTGCATTTATATAGCACCTTTAACATAGTAAAACGTCCCAAAGCACTTCACAGGAGTGCTTTCAAACACAATTTGACACTGAGCCACATAAGGAGATAGTAGGACAGATGACCAAAAGCTTAAACAAAGAATAGGTTTTAAGGAGCGTCTTAAAGGAGGAAAGAGGTGGAGTGGTTTAGACAGGGAATTTCAGAGCTCGGGGCCTAGGCAGCTAAAAGTGTGGCCACCAATGGTGGAGTGATTAAATCAGGGAACGTAGGTACTTTATATCTCCTGATTTACTGGAGGAAAAATAAAGTCCTAATTTAAAAAAAATCTTGACCTTATCTATTGAAATGAGATCTATATACAAATCCTGGATGTGAGATGCTGATTATACAGAAGTATTCAAGATAAATTATTCTGAGTAATAGAAAAAGAAAGACTTGCATTTATATAGCGCCTTTCGCAACCTCAAAACGTCCCAAAGCGCTTTACAGCCAATAAAGTACTTTTGAAGTGTAGTCACTGTTGCAATGTAGGAAACGCAACAGTCAGTTTGCACACAGCAAGGTCCCATAAATAGCAATATGATAATGACCAGATCATCTGTTTTAGTGATGTTGATTAAGGGATAAATATTGGCCAGGACACCGGGGCTAACTCCCCATCTCTTTTGAAATAGTGCCATGGGATCTTTTACATCCACCTGAGAGAGCAGATGAAGCCTCAGTTTAACGTCTCATCCAAAAGACGGCACCTCCGACAGAGCAGCCGAGATTTTTGTGCTCAAGTCTCTGAAGTGGGACTTGCTTCTGCGTCAAAAGGTTGTTGGTTCAAGAGTGCTACTCACTGAGCCATGGCTGACACAATCGCCCTAATAGACAGTCCTAATAGCTCATTATTGAAGCTTTCACTGGGGAAAGTCATGTCTGAAATATGAGGATCATTGTATAATTTCAGAACTGGGTTGGCTTTGACTCAACTCCTTTTCACTTTGTGGTGTTAACATTTCCGTCAGAGTGACAGGGCCGTTGTCCTACCTGTTGCTACTGGCTTTGAGCCTGTTTCTGGCAACCAGTGTCCCAATTCACGAGTGATGAGGGTAATGAGAGTTGATGCTCTAAAGGAGCGACATTTTTATTTTAATTTGAAGTACACTTGTATAATCGCCAATGAGATTGTTCTGGTAGTGTACTTATTTATTGAAAAACGTCCTTGTTTAATTTGCATGTTTGTGTTTTCTAGTTCCAGAGTCCCTCATGGTGGCTTTGCATATCTCATGGGTGGCAGTGGGTTGCAGAAGTTCACGGTAGCTGCAGTACCATACACTTCAAATCTCTTGCCAACATCCAGTACTTGGTATGTACAGTTCACATGCAAGACAAATTTACAAGGCAAAGCCTTTCTTTTATTTCATCTCCTATTTGTCAGCTATAGAAATGTCTTGCGTGCTGTAGTTTGCCCTCGATGCAGTTTCATAAAATGTGTTGCCTTTCATGAGATTTCAGGCTATTAAATACTATGAAAGGAAGATAAATGCTGACAGCAGAATGAATGCATATGTGGTAGATTAGCATCGCAGAAAGTAATGGAATACTGTATTGGAAGTGTTCAAGATCCTGTGAAATTCTGCTGTTCCAAGGCAGAAATCTCTCCAATAAAATCTCAACATATCAGCCAAGTTTCATCAAACACATAAAATATTCAATTGTATTTGCATTTAGCTGGCAGCCTTGCCACATTTTTAATACCTGTGGTCTATACGTGAGTAATGTAAGAGTATTGGTCCTGTGGGCTGTCACATGGCTAAAATATTAAACAGTAATTTACTTAGACAAATATATGGATACCAGAACAAAGGAATGTTCAGAAATTAATTCATATTTATGGACTATTTGAATATCGGCAGCAAACCTGATTAACAAATAAAGCATGAAATGTTGTAAGCCCTGAGGTTTATTTAAGTTCAAGGTTATGAGGCATATATCACGCTTTGTAATCAGTTCTTACCAGTTTAAGAGTTGTTGTCATGGCCTTTCTTGGAGATGTTTCCGACACCTTCTCAAGTTTGCATGTGAATAATGACCACTTGGGTGAGATAATCAGAGGGGCTGCAGAAAAAAATGAATTAAAAAAACAAAACAAAAAACTTAATTACAGGAAACTTTGTGCTATCCAGCACCCACAGGTCCGAGCTGCTGCCGTTGCCTCAAAACTGCCATACTCTCCAGAGTTAATGTTGAGAGATACGGAGATTCTTATCTCCGTATTTGACAACAAACACTGTTGCTTAGCAACAGCTTCTAAACACTCGGGTGTGGCCTGCAAGCTCTGTATATGAAGCTGTTGCTATAGCTACAGACCTAGCACAGCTTGACTGTTCAAACAAAGCAAAAAAAACAAACAAAAAGAATAAAAAACGGCTGATTTTTGCCGGTGGCTCCAGATTGCCGGATAGCTCACCTCCGGATAGCGCACAGTTTCCTGTAACAACTTTTTACTCTTTAAAATAAATAAAGCTGCTAAGGTGTTCTTATTTGTTTGTCATCTGGTCTGTGTTCTAATTTAAATACATGTCCAATCAAACCATAGCATCAATATATTTAACATTTGTACCAAGAGGATTTTGGGATAATTTTCTAACTTTGCACCACTGTCAAGGAGCCTCTCCCATCATTTGCACATGTGAGAAATTTGGTGAGTGCTGTACACAATTTTCCAATAAAATGATGGTCAGAAGATTGTGTATAGTTTGTCCTAAATTTTTCTGCACTTCCCGCCAGCAGTGTGAGGATTGGAAATTACCCTGTAAGCAATGTTCCCACTAAGATGTGCGCGTGGCCGCGCAGTATTCTGAAAGGTCCCGTGCAGGCCGCTCACCGGCTTTTACATTGTAAATACCGCACATGCATAGAAATTTAACGGGACCGCACATTAAAAGAAAAAGGCCGCGCGGAACAAAAGCGCAGCTTACAGGGAACATGGCCTATAAGTCTTCAAAGATCTTTCTGTATATTTCCTTGGTGGGCAGGCAAGTGACCGACTTTATAGGATTCAGTCCAATGCTGTAGCAACATAAATCTTGTGCCCTTGGTGGGGGATGGAATTCCTTCAATTTCCTTGCAAGGGATATCAAAATGAACACAAAAGCTGTTTACAATTATATTAGGAAAAAGAGGGTGCTCAGGAGCAATGTTAGCCCCTTGAAAACGGATGACGGTGATCTTGTAAATGAAAATAAGGAAATGACGGACATGTTGAATAATTACTCCCTTTTTGTAGTTCTTGCTATCTGTTTTGTCGCCTTTTGTTTTTCTTTGTAACTCTCCCAGTTGCCAGGGTCTGTGCTAGTGTTTGCATTTTCTTTTAGTTTTATGTTGTCCCTTACCTCTTTAGTCGTCCGTGGCTGTTTTTTTTTGGCAAGTAGAGCTCTTGCCCCTTAGTATAAACTGGTTCTGTATCACATTAAATTCTTTTTTAATCACCTTCCACTGATCATCTGTCATTTTACCCATCAACAGATTTGCCCAGTTTACTGTGGACAGTCTCTGTCTCATCACATTGAAATCAGCCTTACCTCAATCTGGAATCTTAGCTGTTTCACATTTCTCCCTTTCAAACAATACATTGAACTTGTACTGGCCGCGCTAGACGTGCTCCTATCTAGTTATCCAGCAAGTTAAACACTTATTCAAAATAATTCTTTGTGAAGCCGTTTGCTGTTTGAAGCCTTTACTTGAACAATTTTTGTGAAACTGTAAACAAAGACAAAGTATGTTTTGTACATAAACTGAGTACTATACATTCGATATTACAGAAGATATAAACATATTTACAACAGTAGAATAGATTAATTGTATAACTAACATTTGGACTAACTTCTGTAACTATTAAATATTAACCTTTTATAACATATTATTGTCAAAATACTACTCTGACAACGTTGCTATTGTGCTAACAAAGATACTCACAGATATTGCGCTTGGCCTAACATATGAAATCAGATTACATTGGATTGTGAAACCCTCATGGAATCCTCCATTACTGCCAGGTTCTTCCTGGAATTCTACTTCCTGGGTTACACAGGAAGAAAGGTACGAAGGTCAAATGACCTCTGCGTCATACAAACACACTGCTAACACATAACCACCACCAGAGGGTGCTATCTGCACATAAAATAGTCCATCGGTCCAGAACAGAACTCTATCATATTATGATCGCTATTGATAAATGTTCACGCACCATTAGGCTGTTAACTAAATCTAGCTGATTATTCATTAATAAATCTAATATGACCTGCCCCTTTGTTGGATCTAGGACATGTTGCAGAAAATGATCCGGAACATAAGAAATTCATTACCTTTCTGACATGAGCTAGTCTGCTTATATTATATTCCAATCTATATGAAAGTTAAAATCCCCTATTAAAACCACTCTGCCATTGCTATATGCTTGTCTAATCTCTGCATTTATACATTCTACCACATCGCAGTTGCTACCAGAGGGCCTATACACAACTCCCACTACAGTCTTAAATTATTTTCTATTTCTTAATTCTACCCATAAAATCTCCACTCCCTGCTTACCTCTTGTTAAATCCTCCCTTATCATTGAAGTGATTTCATCTTTAATCACTAAGGCTACTCCTCCCCTTCTACCATTTTCCCTATCTTTCCTGTAGACCTTATAACCTGGTATATTTAGTTCCCAGTCCTGACCGTCTATCAGCCATGTCTCAGTAATGGCTACCAAGTCATACCCTCCAAGTTGAATTTGCACCTGCAATTCATTTAATTTGTTCCTTATACTCTGTACATTTGTATAAAGAACAGGTTATAACAGGTTTTAAGCAAGTACAGAGGCAGGGAAAGCGGGGAGGGGAGGAAAGAACAAAAGGGAAGGTCTGTGATAAGGTGGAAGGCAGGACAAATTAAATGACAAAAGGTATGATGGTGCAAGGCAAAAAGGGATGGTAATGGGACAAGTAAAGAAACAAAAGATGGATCTAGAGGAAGTTTAAATGGCAGTAGCAGTATCATTACTAACAGCTGCTGTCCGAACAAATGGGAGCAGTAGTTATGGTCTGAAATTGTTGAACTCAATGAGTCTGGAAGGCTGTAAAGTGTCTAATTGAAAGATGAGGTGCCGTTCCTCGAGCTTCTGTTGAGCTTCATTAGAACAATGTAGGAATCCAAGGACAGACGTCAGAGTGGGAATGGGCGGGGAATTAAAATCACATACATTGAAGAGGGTGTAGAAGAGAATAACGAGAATGGTACTGGTGGGAAGTCAGACGAAAACTTCTTGCTCAAGGTAATAGATGTGGAGTAAGTTACCAGAGAAGAGCTTTGAGGTGGCTGGTATAAATTGCTTGTAAATCCATTATTAAACTTTTCTTTAGAGGCAGGAGACTGAGTGACAAACACACTTGGGGATATTGGGCTGAATTACCTTTTTCTGTTTTAAAGATTTTATATAATTGGAAAATAGCACATTTAAAAATATTAATGGTAGCTAGCTCATTTGATATGTTTCCCTTCACTGAAATGGTATAGTGTGACTAGGACTCCATGACGAGCTCATAGGATATCAGGTTATTTCTTCTGTATATTTCATAAATTCACAAGCATACTTTGTGTAATGTTATGTTTAAGTAGGTTAATGGGTATAAATTAGTTCTTTGTATACCTATAGATTAATGTAATGTGGCTTGTAATAATGCATATTTATTTCAAAAAATGTTTTCTAGCATCAACATGTTAAAATTGCCGGAATACCCCAGCAAAGAGAACCTGAAGGATCGCATTCTTGTAGCATTGCACTGTGGCAGCTATGGATACACCATGGCATAAACATGTCTGAAAACTTGAAAGTGGCTCCTGAAGAGACCTTCATTCCTCAACGGTGTTTAATAATGCTTCTGATTTTTAAGCGCTGTCTCCAGATTCATATGCACATTTCTGTGTTGTGGCACATCTGTATATGCATGGCATACATTGAATGCTCATGTCGAGCAATATGCTTATGTATGTACTTTAGGGATTTACATTTTCTTTTAAATTGTTATGTTTTGGTACAACTAATCATGTGCTCGTGAAAGTATAGGAATTTGCAAACTGCTGCATGATGTCAAAACATGTGGTATTCTGAAATCTGAAATTCAGTGTATGCAGGTGTACTCTCAGTACGCTTGAATCAGTGGCTGGAGTATGTAAGTTCTATTGCCAAGCTTCATATATTTATGGTGGGGGGAGGGAAAGAGGAAACCAGTGGTTCTCCAAAGCCAAGATTTCATTCTTTTTTTGTAAGATAGGGAACAGACATTTTATATTTTTTGTGAAGATGTTTATTACTCAGACTTCATAATTTAACATGTCATATTGAGATGGAGGGCATTGTCAGTAGAAATGGCAGAATATATTTGATAGACTGTCCTAACAACCAAATTATTTTGCGGAATTTCTGCAAAGCAATGTTATTAGCTAGTTTAAAAAGATGAAAGTATTTGTATATTGTGAAAATTATGCACTGTATATATTGCTTGAAGTCCTGTATATTTGTATTTGTAGAGTATGATGCAGCTGCTTATGTATCTCCCTGTTGTGCATGCCTTTTTAAAAAAAAAACTATTAAATTTCTTACTGAAAAATTTACCATCGTATACCATTCTTTTACATTTAGTGTAAAAGGACTAATATTAGTGGCAGGCTCCAGTATATTAGTTTCTAGTCTTGGAGCCTTCACTTGAGTAGCTCCTACTCTGGGACTCCCTCCCTAAACTTATTTGCTACTCCATCTTTTGTAATCAGGAGGGCAGGCCATACTAGATATGGTAACGAGTAATGAGCCAAACTTTGATAAATGTTCCCTGACTCTTTGAATTCAATCATAATATGATTAGTTAATAATCTATATTAGTTTTGAAAGGGAGAAACGTAATACAATTACTAAGATTCTAGGTTTTTGTAAGGCTAACTTTTAACGGGATATGACTGAGACTGACGACCGGAAACTGGTCAAAACTGATAAAAGTACAGATGAACAGTGGGAGATGTTCAAAAGAGAGTTTAACTTAATACAGGACCAGTGTCTACCCCTAAGGGGCAAGAGCGCTACTTTACCAAATAAAACAGCCATGGTTGACAAAACAGGTGAGTGATAATGTAAAACTAAAGGAAAGATCATACAAAAGTGCTAAGAATAGTGCACATCCAGGGGACTGGGAGAGATATAAAGAACAGCAAAGGAAGACAAAAAAGAGAGTTGCAAAAAGGAATATGAAATGAAAACTGAGAATGTTATCAAGAATAACAAAGTTTGTACAATTATAGAAGAAAAAGGGTAGTCAAGGATAATGTGGGCCCTTTAAAAACAGATGCAAGTAATATTGCAAATGAAAATAAGGAATTGGCAGACTTGATGAATAATTGCTTGTCAGTCTTCACAGTAGAGGAAGAGGATAATATACCTGACATTCCACGGAAACTAATAATAAATCAAGGACTAGAAGTAGTTAAAGTAAGCTAGAAAACATTATTGGAAAAAATAATGGCACTAAAGATTGATAAATCCCCAGGGACTGATTAGTTTCATGCCAGGATTTTAAAGGAAGTAGGTAAGGAAATTGCAGATACTTCAGATGTGATCTACCAAAGTGCTCTGATTCAAGAATTGTCTCTTTAGATGAATAGTCCTGTTAGATTAGAAAATTGCAAATATAGCTCCATTATTTAAGAAACAGCGAGAAACCAGGAAATTATGGACTAGTTAGTATAACGTCGGTTGTGGGGAAGCTATTGGAATCTATAAGTAAGGACAAAGTGATTGAGCACTTTTGAGAAATTTGAGCTGATTAGAGAGCCAACATAGACTTATCATGTCTAACGAACCTAATTGAATTTTTTGAGGAAGTAACTAAACCAGTAGACAAGGGAATGTCTATGGATATAGTTTATATGGAGTTCCAGAAGGCATTAGATAAGGTTCTGCATAAGAGATTGTTAGCTAACATTAAAGCCTATGGAATTGAAGGCAAATTATTGACCTGGTTAGGCGGTAGAAAGAAAGACTGACTGACTTACATTTATATAGCGCCTTTCACGACCACCAGATGTCTCAAAGCGCTTTACAGCCAATGAAGTACTTTTGGAGTGTAGTCATCGTTGAAACGTGTCAGCTAATTTGCGCAAAGCAAGCTCCCACAAACAGCAATGTGATAATGACCAGATTATCTGTCTTAGTGATGTTGATTGAGGGATAAATATTGGCCAGGACATTGGGGATAGCTCCCCTACTCTTCTTCGAAATAGTGCCATGGGATCTTTTACGTCTACCTGAGAGCGCAGATGGGGCCTCGGTTTAACATCTCATCTGAAAGATGGCACCTCTGACAGTGCAGCACTCCCTCAGCACTGCACTGGAGTGTCAGCCTAGATTTATTTGCTCAAAGTCCCTGGAGAGGGCAGAGTAGGGATAAGAAGGCAGAGAGTAGGGATAATGGGTATGTACTTGAATTGGAAGGAAGTGACTAGTGGTGTCCCACGAGGATCTGCATGGGGCCTGAACTATTCACTATATTTATGACTTGGATAACACAATAGGCAGCTATATATCCAAGTTTGCCGAGGACACAAAGGTAGGTGACATAGTAAGTAGTGTAGACAGGAGTGTAAAATTAGAAACATTGATTAAGTGGGCAAAACTGGCAGATGGATTTCAATGCAGGGAAGTGTGAGGCCATCCATTTTGGACCAAAAAAGGATAGATTAGAGTTTTTTAAATGTTGAAAAGCTAGGAACAGTGAAGGTCCAAAGAGATTTATGAATCCATGTACACAGATTACTAAAATATAGTGGTTAGGTACAAAAAGGCTAAAAGACTGCTGGCCTCTATATCTAGAGGGCTAGAATACAAGTGGGGTAGAAGTTATGCTACAGCTATACAAAGCCCTAATTAGAGCACATCTGGAGTACTGTACAGTTCTGGGCACTGCACCACAGAAAGGATATGTTGGCTTTGGAGGGCGTGCAGTGCAGATTCATCAAAATGTTACCAGGGCTTCAAAGGTTAAATTATGAGGAGCGATTACATCAACGAGGCTTGTGTTTGCTGGAATATAGAAGGTTAAGGGATGATTTGATTGAGGTTTTTAGGAATTGACGGGGTAAATAAAGAGAAACCATTTCCGCTGGTGGGGGAATCTCACAAGAGGGCATAACTTTAAAATCAGAGCCAGGCTATTCAGGAGTGAAGTTAGGAAGCACTTCTTCATACAAAGGGTGGTAGAAGTGTGGAACTCCCACAAAAAACAGCAGATGCTAGCTGAAATAATTTTAAATCTGGGATTGGTCGATTTTTGCTAGCCAGGTATATGGAGCCAAGGTGTGTAAATGGATTTAGGATACAGATCAGCCATAATACTTCTGTTCCTATATTCCTAATTCTTCTCAAAATCCACCCTTTTAACCTTCAGTCACCCCATCTAATTTTTTCCTACCAAGCTAGCTTTCGATTTTCTCTATGCCTATTTGTGTAACCCCTTGAGACATTCTTTACGTTAAAGGCACTATATAAATGAAAATTGCTTTTAGAAACTTTGTGCATTTACAACAGTCCTGCAAGATTGTGTAGCCTATTCACCAGTTGAGCTGGGACAATGAATGAAGGGTCTGTAACCTAGGATTGTATTAAGAAAACAGGTATTAAATACACTTTGCCAATAAGTATGTGGTGAAATAGCAAAGGCAACTAGTAATTAATAACTGAAAACATTACAATGTCTGTGTATGTATTGTGTAATAATCTCTATAATTCACTGTTATATCATAGAATCTTTCCAGAGAAACCTTTGTTAAACCACAAATTTTTGGTTAATATGTTGCCATACCCAAGTCTCATAATTCAAATATCACATGATCCAACAACTGCTTCCCAAGATAACAATTCTGAAGACATTCCAACATTCTCTGCTGCAACAGCAACAGAAGTGGTGAAAGACCTTAAGGGGCAGAAGCGCCCGAAGATTGGAATTGATGTCCCACTGAAGGCCTCGGCCAAGACCAGGGCCTTCAGCAGCTAAGTGTTGGGGGCAGGAAAGAGGAGGCTACTACAAGGTCCTTTCCATACGAGCACCCCAGGGCCGTCTGTCGTTTCCTGGGGCCTAATGAAACCTTTGTCATTGCAGACCTGCGATGTGATGGCACCACTGGTGGACAGGTGGGAAATCTGCCGGTGGCCCCAGCCTTACTCCCCTCCTGCCATTTACGTATAGTGGGTGGGGAAGGAGAAGCGAGCAGAAGTGAGGTCCACAAAAGAGTCTCCAGCTCTAGATGTGCCCAATTTCTGGTGGTTCTTCATACTAGTTCCTGACACCTGTTATTTCAGGAGACTGCTGTATTGGTGTCTGTCCAAGGTGGCAGGAAGCAAAAGCTTAACTTATAATCTTTGGGACTGATGGTAGTTACCATCTGTGTAGTCTAACACTGGGACTATATGTGAGACCTTTAACAGCTCGATGTGCTGACAGCGTAGTCTTCCCAAACACACTCCTTTTGACCAGCTACTGAGAACCTGTTGCATGCTGTTTCATTTACTTGAGAAGTTACTGCGTACATTTCATTTGATTTTGGGAAGTTACGCACCATCATTCCTCACTGCTCCCAGATGTCCTGCCAAGTCTGAACGGAAATGCTCATTGCAGTGTATGGATGTCGAGTTCACTGTTCCTAAATTGACAAAAGCATAGGCATTGGGTAATTGTGTCAGCTGTTTTGTATTCCACTGCAATAATATCCAATAATCTGCTTTGGGCTTCTGGATTTTGGCCTGAGAAATGTAAGTTTTGTTTTCATCGAGTCTTGACTGATCAGCAGCCTTTAAGTGACTGGATTTTATATGCATGCATCCATATTGTTTCCAGTGGCAGAAGGTTTGGTAACCAAAGGAGACAAATTAAAGGTGATTGGCAAAAGAACCAGAGGCGACATGTGGAAACACTTTTTTTTACAGTGAGTTGTGATCTGGATTGCGCTGCCTGAAAGGGTGGTGGAAGCAGATTCAAAAGAGAATTGGATAAATACTTGAAGGGTAAACATTTACAGGACTATGGGGAAAGAGCAGGGGATTGGGATTAATTGGATAGCTCTACAGGCTGGCACAGGCATGATGGGCTAAATGGGCTCCCTTCTGTGCTGTATCATTCTATGAAATGAACACAGGAAAGCAGGCAGATTTGTTGGTCAAATGTAAAATAAGCAAAACTTAATGTAGAGTATTGGTGAGAAATAATTCAAACTTAAAATAACAAATACAGAAGAAATGCAGCCAGATCAGCAGTATATTTATAAAAATGTTTTAGAATTGTTTATAAGTGCTTATTTTATTTGTAAAACTATTACTTAATGAAGCTAGCCTAGGCAAACTAGGCATACTTTAATAATCTATTGGAAAATTATAGCTAGTACCTTTCTTTTTTCATCACCACCCTCACTCACTGTTCTGGACTATAGACCATATTGGCCTGGTGAATTTATTAACTTACATTACAACAGTGACCACACTTCAAAAGTACTTCATTGGCTGTAAAGCGCTTTGAGACGTCTGGTGGTCATGAAAGGTGCTATATAAATGCAAGTCTTTTTCTTTTTTCTAAGTTTTTAGTGGAGTTTCCTTATAAGGTCAGTTTCTCCATCCCGTCCTCTGAGCTTACTGGTTCAGCCACAGCTTCATCTATTCTCATTGCTGGTTTGGTTCCGGTGGGAAATGTTCAGCAACAATTGGGGTGAAATTCAACTTTGCCGTAGGTGCAAAACGAGCAATGGTGGATTGGCCACCTGTTATACACCCCGCCCAATTTGACTTTGATGGAAAGGGAAATCTAGCAGGGTTTATAACTCGCGGTCGATTTGCGAGCGCCCTCGCTGGAATGGAATTTTACCCCCAATGTGTCAGCTGAACGTGTGTGTTTGTGGGACCTTGCTGTGTGCAAATTGGCTACCATGTTACATAGAATTACATAGAGTTTATAGGACAGAAACAGGCCATTCGGCCCAACAGGCCTATGCCAGTGTTTTTGCTCCACACAAGCCTCTTCCCCACCTTACTTCATCTCACTCTATCAACACATCCTTCTATTCCTTTCTCCCTTATGTACTTAACTATATTCCCCTTAAATGTATCTATTTTACACGCCTCAACTACTCCTTGTGGTAGCGAGAATGATGTTCTTCTAGTCTTTGTGGATTGTGCAATGGAGTCCTGGGCCAAAGTTTCCGACTGTAGCCCATGATTCCCAGTGGACGGCCTTGCTGATAGATATCTCATTCCAACTAACTACATACACATAACTGCCTAATGTTGACTCAATGTATTATTCATTCACCATAAGGTACCATTGGCCATCTTTACAATTTATATACGCGATCAGATCAATTGTCAGCACCTGTACCTCCATGTGCCTACTGTCAAATGCATTCAATACTCTTTAGGCAGGTACCAATGGCCGCAAATGCACAGTGGGAAGAATTTCCTCAACACCAGTGATGCTTTAATGGTGGAAGTTGGATGCACAAGGCCCAATGGAGGTGGCATTTCTGGGGCACCAGTGGGGAGAAATTTGGGGGCGCTAATGACTTACCGCCCAGGCTTGGTGAGATTAACGACTTACCGCCTGGGCTTGGTGAGATAAACGACTCCCGCAAAATTCGGCGAGAGGTTTGCGGTGGCGCCAAGACTTTGCAACATGATCTCCTTCACCCGGAGATCATGACATCATCGCCGTGCGCGTCGTCCTGGTAGCGCCCCGGACCCGAACTTCAGTCCTGCCCCCCTGCAGCATCGCGAGGCAATGACACCGATAGCTGCAGGAGGCGTTGATCGGGAGGCTGGGCACTTGGGAGGGCGAAGGTTAAAGTGGAGTTTGCCGAGGTAAGTACCTAAATTTCTGAAATGGTTTTGGCCAATTTTTTTCCTTCTCCTGGGCCGCGCTCGATCAGCCCGGCACTCTACTGGAGTACATGGGGCTGATCGAGCCAGATCGCGGCCGCTGTTGTGGACCAGCTCACTGGTCCCAATGCAGAGCCTGCAGCGATGGCCCTTCCCTTTAAGGGAGGGAAGTAGCCTCGGAATGCAGCAGCGCTGCTCGGGACATTGTGCACAACTACCGCCCCCTCCTGCATCCTTTAGCACTCCAGGAAGGAAGTGGAGCGCCACACTCCACTTCTTTCCTGGAGCACTGAACCCAATTTAGTGAGAGCTGGGAATCACTAGTGCCTGGCACTAAGTTTCCCAGCTTTCAAAAGATACCGCCCCCAAATGGGGTGAAAATGAATTTCTCCCCCCAGGTTTCTGATTGGAATCTTATTACGTGGGGATCTGGGATGGGCAGAACTTCCATCTTCTCCAAACATGGCCCCTTGATGTAAGAAGGGATGGAGCTGCCCACTTAACAACAGTACTTTACCGCTAAAGTTATTTATTGGCTGTGTACTGAGAGTGTGAAAAGTGCTCTATAACTCATTAAATAAAAGCTCTGATTTAACAATGTTCTTTGGGGATGTGCTTTTGTTTTCTGTTGCAGAGGGGGCTTCTTGCCCTGGGCAGGAGGGGATATTAACGATGAGCTGCAATGCTGAGTGCACAGATTTTGGTCAGGCTTGGAACAGGATGAATAACTTATTGTTCAAAGACCTCGTCACCGGAGATTCAATGATGGGCAAAACCTCCCTGCTATGCCAAACAAACTAAGAATTAAGGAGAGATAGTTCATAATCATATAACTGAGAAAAAGGAAAGATTCAACAAATCCAAGCAAATACTGCAAATCTACAGCATTAGCATGGTGTGTAATTTTTTTTAATGTTGTCAGTCATGTGACATTGCTTCAGTAAATCTGCCCTATTATAATGCTGGATGAGCCATTATAGTGTTAGACTGCAGCGTGACCCCTGTATATATCAAACCACATGCACTACCTCTAAGCAGTGCCATGCGAGAGCTAGTAATTGTGTTAACATATGAGTTTGTGGTAAAAATAAATCACACAATTTACAATCCACAAAACCATAGGAATATATCTATTTAAATATTGTTTTGCTTAGTTTCTTTGTCTAAGGTGGTATAACAAGAAGAAAATCAGACTGACTATCAACAATGACCTGATAACATGTCAGGATAAGATTAGGGCAATCTCAACCCAGTCAACCCTGCAAAGTCCTCCTCACAAACATCTGGGTATTGGTGGCCAAATTGGGAGAGCTGTCCCACAGACTAGACAAACAACAGACTGACATAATTGTACTCACAGAATCACATCTATCAGCCACCGTCCCAGGGTCCTCCATTACCATCCTGGATATGTCCTGGCTAGACCCACCAGAGGTGGGGGTGTTATGTTCATTAATAACTAGTCATTTTTATTAAGAACAGCTAGCTTTTGCTAGACACTTTATTGAGCACATGTGGACTAGGTACAGCATCTGTAGAGGCCTCCATCTTGACTGCTGCCTTGTGGGTAGCCCACTCTTATATACATACAACACCACCTAGTGTACCATTCCAGAATGACAGGTTACTGATCATTGCAGGGGGCACAGTGATATACAATCAGGTGGCAGTGGCCCTGATGTCCTCAACACTTACATCTTCACTTCAGGTGAAACACGGCCAAGGAAACCCACCTGTCGCTGACACGTCTGTCCATGGTAGCACTAGCAGAAGTGACCACCGCAAAGCTTTTGTGTCAACAAAGTTTTGTTTCGACTGTCAAGGTATCCTCTATCGTGTAGTATGGCACTACAACTGTGCTAAGTGAGACAGATCTATCAGCCCAAAACTGGGCATCCCTAAGGACATGTGGCCACCTTCAGCAGCAGAATTATATATTGCCACAGTCTGTAACCTCATGGCCTAGCACATCCTTCACTCCATCACCATTAAGCCTGGAGACTATCCCTGGTTCAATGTAGAGTATAGAAGGGCATTTCAGGAGTAGCACCAGGAATATTTTCGAAATGGTTGCAAACCTAGTGAAGCTACTAAACAAGGTGGGGTTTGTCTTAATTTCTTTATTCAACCTCAGTTTTTTTTGTTTGATATTTTTTAGTTCCTTTAATTGATCATAAACTGTTTGCATTTGAAGAATTACACAGAAATTACAATATAGAAACAGACCATTTGGCCCAACCAGCCTGTGCTATTGTTGTTTATCCTTCACACAACTAGTAGTCCTAATCCCATGTGCCAGCCTTGTTCCCACAGCCCTTTGACCCTGTCCTTCAACCACCTATCCAATCTATTGTTAAATATTGACATTGTCACTGCTTCAATCAGTAACTCTGGTATTGCATTCAACAGGTTTACAACCCTCAGTGTAAAAATGTTTCTCCTGCTCTCTGTCCCAAGTCTCTTACAGTTAATCTTATATCTTGTTCTAGATCACTCAACCATTGCCACTTTTTTGCCCATTCCACCATCATATCAATATCACCTTGCAACTTCCTCATTCTTTCTATTTTAGTATCATATGCAAATTTGGACACCACTCCTTGTAGCCATATAAATTAAATGACATTGAAAGGGGCTGTTTCTCTGGATGGTTCACTGGGTATGTGTATAGGTTGGAGTGCTTTAGGCAGTTTTCAAAGGATTCAGGAACAGTTACGTCATGAGGTCTTATCTGTGACATGTACCTTTGATGTAGGCAAAATATATATATGGTGTATAAAGGAGCATGGCTTTCAACCGTTCTTTAGCGGACTCAAAAGATAGAACTAGAAACTGAAAGCCACCTCTGTGTATAGTTAGGCCGATCACCTATATCAATAAAGCCTGTTCCGTATACTCCACCATCAAGTGTCTTGTGCTTATTCAAAGCATGTCATTGCGAACCGTAGAAGGAAGGAGGTTGACTAACAGTTGAATGTTAGCACAAACATTTCCCAACTATTTTGCTTAGAGGGCTTTTCAGTTTGGTTTTAACAAAGTAATATGTATGCTAATTAACTGGATTGATTAAATACCACATCAGTTGCCATTTCCTTCATGGGTTCAATAAACATTATAATTACCACCATGCTGAAGAGCCTCCTACCCTCTGCTCTCATCCCCACTGCCCATGCTCCTCCTCTTCTGGCCTTTGTAATTTCACTTGGCCTATCATTATAAAATATGTTAATAAAGGAGTGACACCACTTTGCAGTTTGCATCCTTTATTCCATGGCCCTGCATTAACTAAATTTCATTTTCCACTAGCAAATATGTAAGCCTGATCTGGGAGAATTGAATAGAAACAATTTAAATTCCCTCCACCCAGCAGTAGTGGCCCAAAAATAGCCTTGGGTCACTTAGCGCCGCATTTACACTGCCGCTTGGACCGCAGCCATCTTGGGTAGAATCCTGAGATGGGCGGCCAGAGTGCCCGCCTGTTTCAGGTGGGTGGCCACTTGTAATACGCAAATCAGAGTCCTATGATATACATAGGACCTCAATTGCAATTTTGAGGTCCAAATGGGCATGTTCTTCTAATTTTATCGGGTGGTGAGCTGCCTAACCAGCGTTCCTGAAAGAGAACACTGGAGGCCGCGTACAGAAGGGCCCAGGAAGTGGTACGTTTTCCTTTTTTGGTGGGGTCAGGAGCAGCAAGCATGCGCCTCCTTGCCCGTTTGGCACCTCCATCTCGCCAACAGAATGTAAAGAGGACAGGCCTCAAAACGGCTTGGGCCTCAAACCAGTATGAACGTGAGGGTGCGGGCATGTTCCGTCCTCTGCCTGCCTGTGGTTAAAATCGGCCTTGACGTGTCTAAACACCTTCTTACCCAACCGCTATCTAATTCAAAAGATCTGCTGTAGTGAAAATATTTGAAAAGGTGGATTAATATTCTGGTCCAATACTGAGTAACTGCAGTATGATATAACAATATTCGGCTATCAGTCACGTTCTCCCAGTGTGTGATATAACCTGTTATTAAAAACCTATCTGGCAAGTTTCCATTTCTGGCTAATAAACTAAATTTGTTGATCTGGATGTGCAAATTGCCTGAACCAAATTACTCTCAGTACTCCTCTTTGATAGGAGATGCAACTACAAGACTGCCAGAGTCAGGGACTATTTGTCACTATCCTTTATCACAATCAATATTCCACACTCCACATGCTCTGAGGTGTTTTGGGCCAATGATCTTTCTCGTTACTCTCTTGACAATGTTTGCATACTATTATCAGAAGTAAATTATTAACATGCTTCAGAAAGACTTCTCTGATCAGAAAGGGAATGTGTATGGAAATTAAATGGAAATACTCACCCATTTTGTCTCACATGGCTATAATTGAAGTGCAATACTATCTTTCTACAGTTTTCTGTAAAGAACAAGCATTGACCTTCACTAGTAGAGGGTAACAGTTTATTCATCGAACACTATTGCCAGTGCCATTTTCCTACTTTTGAAAGATATTTAATCTCCTTTGAAAAACACATAATAAGGATCACACAGAACAGTTTTAACATTTATATGCCTAACCTATTGTATAATTACAGTATTCCACTTCTCAGTAAACAATGGGGCAATGTTAATGGTAAGCTAGAACAATTTTATATAGATATTTCCAATATAGAAAAAAATGCTTGAATGGATCCATTTTACTTTGGCTATGATGACTCGGTGATTATGTAAATGGAGGCTGTATTATGGGGAACGGAGGAGTACCCAGTTCATTCTAAGAGTGAGAAAGAGCTGGTAACTCATGAGTGATGAAGGAAGATGGATTTTGCGCTGCTCCTCATTGTGAATTCTGCTAATTTTGTTTTAAAATAAAACGATGTTTTTTAATTAAGATTTAATGGAGATTATTGCAAGGGTGGAAAATACGTTAATACTTCTCATTATCTCCTGTGAGCTGCTTCTTGCTTCTTTCCAAATGTAATTGGCTTCCACTTTGAAAGTCCCTTGAGCAAGGAAGAATTATGCCCATGAGGCATCTCCGTGCCAGATAAGATTACCACTGTTATAAGTCAGTCATGGAGCTGGTCTGGATATACAGCTCTGGGATTCTATATGGAGCCAAAAGAAATGACAGCAGCTTATAAAGTGTATCAATGGGCACAGTAGGACAAGAACAGCCAATATTCCTCCTTCAGTTTCAAACAGTAGGCCACAATTATGGCTCTGTTAGCGCAAAATGACCAACTTTGTAGACTTGTATTCCAGTTACAATTTAGATAACTTCCCAGCATGTTTCGCATGCATGAAAGCCTGTCATAGCTGCCCGAATTAATAACGAATTTCCAGTTCCAGCTGTCCTGAGATAGTGCCACCTCATACTGCCACTGTGTGAAGCATGGCCACCTGGGCTTGGATCCAGTAGTGATTATCTTCATTTTCTTTACACCTGCTAACTGGAGATGGCAGATGAAGAGTCAGGTGGCCAGGTGGTCAGGCTTTTTTCGGTTGCAGTGGATGCAGTAGTAAGAAAAAAAGAGAATGGGCAGAACAATGGCAGATCAAATTGAAGATAAACAAGTACAAGATCAGTATGTTGGAAAGAAAAGTGAGCACCATAATTACAGCAGGGATGGTGTAGGAGCAGCTTGAGGTAATTTTGAAAGGGATCTGAGGTTGACATTCAGCAGCTAATGGGGTAGATTTTCACTCCAGGCAGGGGGTGGGAGGAGAGCTCACGTTGACCACCCAAAGTCCTTGCTGTGAGGCCTCAGCCATTTTGAGGGCCGGTCCTCAGTTGGTTACTTGCCGGCAAGGTTGCAAGTACTGTACCAGTGTTCTCCTGGCCCCACAAAAATCATACCTGCTTTGTGAGTTACCTCAGTGGTCCCTGTAGCTGGCTGAGCTGGTTGAGCCGGTTAGGCCACTCTTTGGCCGGTATCAATGGGCGGAGCGTGCTCGGTCCAGCCAGTGGTGTAATGATCAATAACATGTCATTCTATAGTGGACACTAGGTGGCGCCGTAGAGCTGTGTAGAGCTGTATATAGCTGTATGTATAAGACTACACTACCCAGCTGTATATATATTAAGACTACATCACCCATGAGGCTAGGCTACCCACAAGGCAGCAGTCAAGATGGAAGCCTCTACAGATAAATTGACCCTTAGTGTTAGGGGGATTAAATACATGGGGTTACGGGGATAGGGTGGGATATGTGTTGGTGTAGGGGTTACGGGAATCGGGTGGGATATGTGTCGGTGCAGGCTTGATGGGCCGAAATGGCCTCTATCTGCACTGTGGGGTTTCTGTGAGATTCTGTGAGATACAGTACCTAGTCCACATGTGCTCAATAAAAAGTCTAGCAAAAGCTAGCTGTGTTCATAATAAGAATGTCTATTTAGTAATGAACATAAGATGGTACCAGGATGGTGAAGATCTGCTGAAAATTGTGAAAAGTGACATGGAGAATTTGAAGCTGGAAGGAGTTCGGGTCTATGTTGATGACATCATCATCTGGGGCTCCACACTGAAAGAACACAATGAGAGACTGACTAAAGTGCTACAGAGCATACGCCGGAATGGACTGAAGCTCAACAAAGCCAAGTGTCAGTTTGGCGTCCAGGAAGTCACTTTCCTAGGAAATAATCTATCTGGTAAAGGAATAGAGCCAGATATGGAAAAAGTAAACGCCATACACAAAATGCCCCGACCCACTGACAAAAAGGAGTGCTACGCATCATGGGGATGATAAACTTCATTGGAAAGTTCATTCCTAACTTGTCAGCCAAGACAGCCTGTCTGCGAGACCTGCTACATAAAACAAATGAGTTCGCATGGACAGAAAGACATGAACAAGAGTGGATAAACCTCAAAACAGTGCTGACAACCACACCTGTACTCACCTTCTTTGACCCAACAAAGAGAATCAAAGTGTCAACAGATGCATCAAAAGATGGCCTAGGTGCAGTCTTGCTACAAGCAGAGGGCGAAGATTGGAAGCCTGTTGCCTATGCCTCCAGGTCTATGACTGATACTGAGTGTCGATATGCCCAGATTGAAAAGGAATGTCTAGGCTTGGTAGTTGGACTAGAAAAGTTTCATGGCTACATATATGGACTTCCCACCTTCACAGTTGAGACAGACCACAGCCCTCTGGTTGCCATCATAAAAAAAACCTGAATGAGATGTCTCCAAGGATTCAACGACTCATGATGAAGCTGCAAAGATATGACTTTGAACTGATATACACACCAGGCAAATACATAGTGTTAGCAGATGCACTATCCCGAGCACCCACAATGAGTCATGTGAGCTCTACTGAAGAAGACGTGGATGTTCATGTGAGTATGGTCACTGCTGCGCTGCCCGTGTCAGACACAAAATCAAAGCAAATAGCAGAAGAAACAGTATAAGATACAATATTACAAACAGTAATAGAGAACATTCATCATGGTTGGCCAAAAGGTTCCTGTCCAAAATATTTTCACATAAGGTCAGAATTGAGTGTCGCAAGTGGACTATTATTAAAACAGAACAGAATAGTCATTCCACAGGCTCTACGTCAAGACATGCTCAAAAGGATTCATGAGGGACACCTCGGAATTGAAAAATGCAAAAGGAGGGCAAGAGACACTGTTTATTGGCCTGGCATAAATAAGGACATTGAGAACATGATAGGCAAATGTGAGACATGTCAGAAACACCAAAACAAACAAACAAAGGAACCAATGATAGTAGCTGACTTACCAACAGCACCATGGCAAAAGGTTGGTATGGACCTCTTTCATTTAAATGGTAAAGAATATTTAATAGTGATTGACTACTATTCTAACTACCCTGAGATGGCGCTGCTCTCAAGCACATCAGCAAGCAGTGTCATAATGCATGTGAAATCCATCTTCGCCAGACATGGAATTCCCAGGATTGCCGTTAGCGACAATGGTCCGTGCTTCAACTGTAAGGAGTGGCAACAGTTTGCAGCACATTATGACTTTCAGCACATCACATCCAGTCCTTTGTATGCTCAGTCAAATGGTAAGGCAGAGAAAGGTGTTCAAGTTTTCAAGCAGCTACTGAAGAAAGCGACAGAAAGCAAGTCTGACCCTTATCTCGCCCTGCTGAGCTACCGAGCCTCACCTTTAGACTGTGGTTCTTCACCTGCTGAACGACTAATGGGTCGCAAGTTGTGCACCACGCTACCCTGCTGTGCAAAAGAACAGCAAAGTGAGGAACTGAGACAGAGACTTCAACTGTTAAAGCTGAAACAGAAATCATACTATGACAAGTCATCCAAAATTCTAAAACCATTGACAAGGGATGATGTTGTCAGGATTGAGGATCCAGATGCATGGAACAGGAAAGCTACAGTTCTTGAGGAAGTAGGACCAAGGTCATACACTGTTAGAACTGAGGAAGGACAGATTCTCAGGAGGAACCGCTGTTCCCTCCTAAAAACACAAGAGACTATTCAAGAGCAGATTGATGACAATGCCGCAACTGCATCTTGTCATTCACCGCCAGAACAATCTCATGAAGACACATCAGACTTACCCGTGTTGAGAAGATCCACACGTGAAGTAAAAGAGCCTGATAGGCTTAATCTTTGAGTACAATGTAAAGCTTTGAAAATGTGTTGACTGTTTTGAAAATGTTTATGTTTATAGAGCACTAACAAAAGTGTTACTGATATTATCTTTATTGTTTTCTTGAAAGTTGATTGATATTGATTTTGTTAAACCTCAAAGAAAGGGGGATGTAATGATCAATAACATGTCATTCTATAGTGGACACTAGGTGGAGCCGTAGAGCTGTGTAGAGCTGTATATAGCTGTATGTATAAGACTACACTACCCAACTGTATATATATTAAGACTACATTACCCATGAGGCTAGGCTACCCACAAGGCAGCAGTCAAGATGGAAGCCTCTATAGATACAGTACCTAGTCTACATGTGCTCAATAAAAAGTCTAGCAAAAGCTAGCTGTGTTCATAATAAGAATGTCTATTTATTAATGAACATAAGAAGTGGTACCTCAAATTGTCCGGGGACTTGCGTTCATCATAGGACTCTGATTAGTATTTTACAATTGGCTCCCGCCTGAAATAAGCCTCCATTATCCGTACTTATCCTGTCATCTGTGATTTGGATTTTGGGATTCAATACATTGCAAAAAATAAACATTGCATCACCTGATTCTTTCCCTTCTTATCTTCTCGGTATTTCTCCTCCTCCTCCTCCCTCACTCCACTCCTCCCCCCATCCTCCCCCACTCTTGTCTTCTATAAATTAATCATGCTCCCCTTTTCTCTTGCTTTTCTGGTAAGAGATTTAAAAAATGCCGCTGGGAAACAATCCAACGTAGTCTGCTTTGTGCTCTGACGCTGGCCCAGTACCTAAATGTCTGCTTCAATGTGAAAGCAACAAGGAGCAATGATACTTTATAGAGGCACTTGAGAATTTTCTGAAAGGAGGGGGTCTTGGATACATGTAGAATTGGTTGCAGTCATATCTAGCACAAAGGAAGATGGTTGTTGTAGTGTATGTACCTTTAAGAGCCCCTGTGTACTGTAATACCGGTAGTGACCACTCGGGTATATAAGCCTGTATAGCGTCTTGTATCTTTTAGTTCACCTCCAGACTTTGTTCAGTAAACACCTGTTAAACCAACTCCTGCATTCCGTGTCTCCATTAACACACGGATACAACAGTTGTGGTTGTAGGAAGGCCAATCATCTCAGCCCCAGGACATTGCTGCAGGAGTTCCTCAGGGCAGTGTCTGAGGCACAACCATCTTCAGCTGTTTCATCAATGACCTTCCCTCCATCATACGGTCGGAAGTGGGGATGTTCGCTGATGATTGCACAATGTTCAGTTCCATTCACAACTCCTCAGATAATGAAGCAGTCCGTGCCCGCATGCAGCAAGACCTGGACAACATTCAGGCTTGGGCTGATAAGTGGCAAGTAACATTCGCGTCACACAAGTGCCAGGCAATGACCATCTCCAACAAGAGAAAGTCTAACCACTTCGCCTTGACATTCAATGGCAAAAGACAAGGCTGAAGCATTTGCCATCATGTTCAGCCAGAAGTGCCGAGTGGATGATCCATATCGGCCTCCTCCAGAGGTCCCCACCATCAATGAAGCCAGCCTTCAGCCAATTCAATTCACTCTATGTGGTATCAAGAAACGGCTGAGCGCACTGGATACAGCAAAGGCTATGGGCCCCGACAACATCCCGGCTGTGGTGCTCAAGACTTGTGCTCCAGAACTAGCCGTGCCTCTGTTCCAGTACAGCTACAACACTGGCATGTACCGAAAAATGTGGAAAACTGCTCAGGTATGTCCTGTCCACAAAAAGCAGGACAAATCCAATCCGGCCAATTACCGCCCCATCAGTCTACTCTCAATCATCAGCAAAGTGATGGAAGGTGTCGTCGACAGTGCTATCAAGCGGCACTTACTCACCAATAACCTTGTAGGGGGTGGCGTGTGCCCAGTCAGCTCTGCCCCTGACTGTCTCTGAGCGGTTCGAATCGCTCCCACACCCCTGGGTTCTAGACACCGGACTTAGGTACAGGCGGCGATACAGAAATAGAGTAGACAACTGGTATGGTGCAAGAAAACTGTAATTTTATTAAAGGCACAATACTGAAAATTACTAGAATAATTACAGGCATATAAAAGTACACTTATTTGGGAATGGGGAACACACGGCACATCGAGGGAACAAACACATTAAAAATCCCCCTACCCTTGTCCCTCCCCCAATACCTAACTAGATTAAGCTACGAGGGGCCAGGAATTTATGCTCACCAATGGGGTTCCTTTTTACGGTTCGAAACCTGTCGATTAAGCCGGTTGTGGTTTTGGGGTTTGCTCTTTGTGTCCTTTGGGGCCTGCTGTCGTCACGTGGTCCCAGGGCGTGGCGGTGGAGTCGTCTGAGTAAAGTACCCTCTTTTCCTCCATTAGAGATAGGGAGTAAAGTCTTTGTTGGGAACTTTACCTTGCAGAATGGTTGTTCTTCTGGTGGTGGTCTGGTCGTCGAAGGTTTTGTTGCGGTTGGGGTTCGGTTGGCGGTCTATGGTGTTGGCTTGAGATTGTTACCGTGGTGCTCATGGTCGTCAGCTGCTCCTACCCATGCATCGAACATCAGCTTACCGGGGTGTGTGCCCGCTTGTCCCCAACGCTTCTTTACGCTGCCCTTCCCTGCTTATCGGCCTTGCCGTTCATCTCATCTTGCCTGCCTACTTGCGGCCCCGCGTGTCCTGTGTGTGTTGAGTCGGGTCCCGTTCTGCTCCCGCGTTTGGCCCCCGGTGTTGTAATGGGTGTCCTCGGTGTCGAGCAGCACGGGGAGGGAGGAGAGGAAGAAGAGAGCAAGAGCGCTTGGCTACCGGTGGGCCTACAATTATACCGGTTCTTCACCCCTTATCTGCGCGCCAAATCAGGTCAGTTCTTTGTTTAATTTTGGCGGGCTCATCTAGAGTGATTACAGTCATTCATTTTAACGGCTTTTGGGGCAGTTGTCTCCTTGTTTAATGGCTTCAATGTCCTGGCTGTTTGTCATTTATGAAGCTTAATCCTCTTTTCCTGGCTTGGTGGCTCCTTTGAGCTGTTACCGATTAGTTATGCAGAAAGTTAATGGCCTCAAGATTAGGTCTATCCTGAGTTGATCTGTTTCTAGATGAAGAATGCATATTCTGTGTTTACCTAGCTGTCTGGCTTTAGAAAATAACAAAGTCTTTCACAGATCCATGCATGTTAGGTTTCGTTTCAGGATTTGAATGGGCCTGCCTTTGCAGGGTCTTGCTTTAAAAAAAAAAATCCTGCAGGCTTCTGTCACGAGGTTTCAGAAGCCATTTTCTTTTGGGTACCCTTTTTAATAACTTGTCCATACAGGGTCCCTTTATCCATAACTTTCGGGGAATGTGGGAATTTTGAGAACCCTACACCTGCTCACTGATGCCCAGGTTGGGTTCCACCAGGACCACATGGCTTCAGACCTCATTACAGCCTTGGTCCAAATATGGACAAAAGCGGTGAAGTCCAGAGGTGAAGTGACAGTGACTGCCCTTGACTTCAATGCAGCATTTGACCGAGTGTGGCATCAAGGAGGCCTTGTGAAACTGAAGTCAATGAGAATCGATGGGGAAAACTCTCCACTGGCTGGAGTCATACCTAGCACAAAGGAAGATGGTTATGGTTGTTGGAGATCAACAATCTCAGCCCCAGGTCATTGCTGCAGGAGTTCCTCAGGGGAGTGACCTAGGCCCAACCATCTTCAGCTGACCTTTGCTCCATCATAAGGCCAGAAGTGTGGATGTTTGCTGATGACTGAACAGTGTTCAGTGCCATTCACAACTCCTCAGATAATGAAGCAGTCCATGCCCGCATGCAGCAAGACCTGGACAACATTCAGGCTTGGGCTGATAAGTGGCAGGTAACATTCGCGCCACACAAGTACCAAGCAATGACGATCTCTAACAAACAAGAGCCTAATCACCACCCCTTGACATGCAATGACATTACCATCACCGAATCCCGCCCAATTAACATCCTGGGTGTCACCATTGACCAGAAACTTAACTGGACCGGCCACATAAATACTGTGGCTACAAGAGCAGGTCAGATGCTGGGTATTCTGCGGCGAGTGTCTCACCTCCTGACTCCCCAAAGCCTTTCCACCATCTACAAGGCACAAGTCAGGAGTGTGATGGAATACTCTCCACTTGCCTGGATGAGTGCAGTTCCAACAACACTCAAGAAGCTCGACACCTTTCAGGACAAAGCAGCCCGTCCACCACCTTAAACATTCACTCCCTCCACCACGGGCGTATCGTGGCTGCTGTGTGTACCATCTACAAGATGCACTGCAGCAACTCGCTAAGGCTTCTTCCAAACCCGCGACCTGTACCACCTAGAAGGACAAGGGCAGCAGGCACGTGGGAACACCACCTCCTCCAAGTTCCCCTCCAAGTCACACACCAGCCTGACTTGGAAATATATCGCTGTTCTTTCATCGCCACTGGGTCAAAATCCTGAAACTCCCTCCCTATCAGCACTGTGGGAGTACCTTCACCACACGGACTGCAGCGGTTCAAGAAGGTGGCTCACCACCACCTTCTCAAGGGCAATTAGGGATGGGCAATAAATGCTGGCCTTGCTAGCGATGCCCACACCCCAGGAACAAATACATTTTTTTTACCTTCATCAAATCCCCCACCATCAACATCCTGGGGGGGTCACCATTGATCAGAAACCTAACTGGACCAGCCACATAAATACTGTGGCTACAAGAGCAGGTCAAAGGCTGGGTATTCTGCGGTGAGTAACTCACCTCCTGACTCCCCAAAGCCTTTCCACCATCTACAAGGCACAAGTCAGGAATGTAATGGCATACTCTCCACTTGCCTGGATGAGTGCAGCTCCAACAACACTCAAGAAGCTCGACACCATCCAGGACAAAGCAGCCCGCTAGATTGGAACCCCACCCACCACCTTAAACATTCACTCCCTCCACCACTGGCGCAGCGTATCTGCAGTGTGTACCATCTACAACATGCACTGCAGCAACTCGCCGAGGCTTCTTTGGCAGCATGTCCCAAACCCGCGGCCTCTACCACCTAGAAGGACAAGGGCATCAAATGCATGGGAACACCACCCCCTCCAAGTTCCCCTCCAAGTCACACAGCATCCTGACTTAGAAGTATATCGCCATTCCTTCATCGTCGCTAGGTCAAAATCCTGGGACTCCCTCCCTAACAGCACAGTGGGAGTACCTTCACCACACGGACTGCAGTGGTTCAAGAAGGTGGTTCATCACCACCTTCCCAAGGGCAACTAGGGATGGGCAATAAATGCTGGCCTTGCCAGCGATCCCCAACCAATTAAAAAAAAATAGAGAAAAAGGCTGTGGATGTTGGAACAATTGGTGCTTTCAAGATTGAGGGTGATAGATTTTTGTTGGGTTAGGGTATCAAGGATATAGAGCTAAGGCAGATAAATGGAGTTCAGGCACAGATCATCCATGATCTAATTGAATGGTGGAGCAGGCTCGAGGGGCTGAGTGACCTACTCCTGTTCCTATACTCCTAAAAGCACCACCATCATCACTCTTTCTGCTGGAAATGCTGCATATGTCTATAGAAACTATCGGAGAGCTTGAGACACCCTGTAATGCTGAGCCCGGCTTCTCCAGTTTACCACAGAGCCAGTTGTAGAAATAAATAATGTATGACTGTATAACAAGCACTGGATGATAACCCAATGTCAGTCAGAAAATAAAAGATTTTAAAGAAAAACATAGGCCCCGATTTTCTGGCCGCCGTCGGGCGGCTTTTCATGCGGCCGGGGGCCGAAAATCGGCGAAAAAGCGGGTCGGGACCCCCCCCGCCTGATTCCCCGCCCCGTCCAACTTTCGGATCGCCGTTTCCCCGCACCCCGCTTCAGTCCCGGCTGCCGCTGGCGGGACTGGTCGTCGGCACACTAATTACCAATAATTACCTCGTTGAGGTAGATTTTCCGGGGCCGTTGCGACTTTGGGGCTTTCCCCACATGAAACCCGCCTGCGGGGAACCCCGCTGCTGAGAGCTGGCGTGAAGCTTGCCGGCTTGCTTGCTGTCAGCTGCAGGTCAATGGAGAAGCTGCGATTTAAAGGGACAGCACTTGTATGTTGAAGGACCTTGTTGCTGAAGGCTTGGGGCTACTTCTTCAAGGCTTAGGCACAGCTGTGGAAGGTTGGTGCCTCACACACTTCTCCAATGTGATCTCCTGGGAAGCCCCTCTCGCCACCCTCACTCAGCGCTTCCTCAGCGGAGGCATCTACGAGAAGCATGGGACACCTTTTTTTCCTTCCTTTCTTGCCATTAGAGGATCTCCAGCAGCAGAGGCGGCAGCAGCAGAACCAGGAACAGCATGATGAGCACCAGGAGCACCAGGCTGCTGCTCACTCACCTGAAGCTGCACAGGCAAGAAGGGGCCAGCACTTGGAAGTGGCTTGAGAGCACCTTGCTGCGCTTTAGGGGGCCATGGGGACCCGTTTCTGCACTGGCAGTCCTACTCAGAAGGACTTCCATGAAGGTCTGGTTTCTCTGTTCAAGAGATGGCCAACGCTCCTCAAGAGATGTTATTCTCTTATGAGCACTCACCATGTTTTCCGTACCCTGGCGAGTTATCTTCTCCATGGAGGTTGCCAACCTTTCCATGGTGATGCGTTCATGCGCCAATGACTCCACAAAGGCTCTGCTCATGGTCGCTATGGACTCCTCTGTTCGCTCCACACTCGCAGCGACCCTGGAGACAAAACCTGCCAGAGACTCCTGCATCTGTGCATGGAGATCCAGCACCTCTTCTCTTGTGGATGGACCCAGAGGCAGAGGGTCGACATGCAGCGCAGCTGAGCTGAGCTGGCAGTGTCCTGCGCCCTCCGACGAGGACTCTCCACTGCTGTCCCTGTCTCCAGAATCTGCTGAGGCTCACTTGTGAGCTGTGAAACACCAGGTGACAACACTACTCTATGTCCCGAAGGTCCCCCCGAGGTGTGAGTGTCTGCGCTGGTGCTGGGTGCGCTTACTTCTGCTGATGCTGCGCCCTCAGAGGTTGGAGCTTCCTGAGGAGTCTGGCTGCACAGCCTCTTCCTCCTCCACAGTGAGGACGGGGGCTCTGGATGGTACTGTATGAGAGTTAAGGAAGGAGTTAGAGATGTAATGCAAAGGTGCTTCTGGTGACTCCCAGTGAGTTGGCATCTGCTGACACCTGCATCCATGCAGCATTGGTCTCAGTGGGAGGCCTCTTCCTCCCTGACCTAGGGAAGAGGACCTCCCTGTCGGCCCTAACCCCATCCAATAATGCCTGCAGTGAAGCCTCGTCGAATTTGGAGGCAGCTCGGTGATGTGCCTCAATTATTCCGAGACTCGAAGTTAGCAGAACAAAAGTAAGGCTTTTATTAACTCAGAACATTACACGTAAAATAGAGAGATGTCTACCGTCAGGAGGCTGATGCCGGACTGAAGTTAGATTACAAAGGAGCCAGGTATGGGCGGAGCCCTGCACACAACCAGTTCCAGCACATTCCAATGCATAATACATGAGGACTGGGGGAAGGGAAAAGACACAGAAAGCAGGCAGTTAGAAGACACAGAAAACAGGCAGTGATGAATGGAATATATTTCATCACATTCACCCCTTCTATAGATTTAGTCTGTTCGGGGGTTTGATAGTCCTCTGCGACCGATGTGGCTGTTGTGGTGCCGCGGGTGTCGGCTGGGTGTCCCCGGTAGCCTCCTGGGTCTCTGCCGGGGGTGCCGCCGGGGTTGTTGAAGGGGTAGTTGGTGGGGGTGCCGTTGGTCGATGTTCTTCCGGGGGTGATGAAAGAATAGTGGGTGGGTAAGGGTTGCTGTGATCGTCGTCGCTGCTATTGCCGTGGTTGTTGTTGATGCCGGCTGGGGCGACGTCTTTTTTGGACACGGTGTCCTCCCTTCCGTCGGCGTGCCGGACATATGCGTATTGGGGGTTGGCGTGGAGTAGGTGTACTGGCTCCACGAGAGGGTCCGTCTTGTGGCCCCTCACATGCCTTCGCACGAGTACCGGACCTGGGGTGGAGAGCCATGACGGCATGGATACGCCCGAGGTGGATTTCCGGGGAAAGACAAACATTCGTTCATGAGGCGTGGTATTAGTGGCCGTACACAATAGCGACCGTATCGAATGGAGCACATCCGAGAGGACTTCCTGCCAGCGGGAGATAGGGAGGCCCTTGGTCCTTAGAGCTAGAGTGACTGCTTTCCACACTGTCCCGTTCTCTCGCTCCACCTGGCCGTTACCCCGGGGGTTGTAGCTGGTGGTACGGCTCGTGGCGATCCTCTTGGACAGCATGTACTGGCGTAGCTCTTCACTCATGAAGGACGCCCCCCTATCCGTGTGGATATAGCTCGGCATACCGAACAGGCAGAACAGGCTGTTGAGGCATTTAATGACCGTGGCGCTGGTCATGTCTGGGCAGGGGAAGGCGAATGGGAAACGGGAGTATTCGTCCACAATGTTCAGGAAGTAAACATTGCGGTCGACGGACGGGAGGGGGCCCTTGAAATCTAAGCTGAGCCGCTCGAAGGGCCGTGTAGCTTTGATTAAGTGGGCTCTATCTGGGCGGTAGAACCGAGGCTTGCACTCAGCGCAAGTGCGGCAGTTCCTGGTCAGAGACCGAACTTCCTCAATCGAGTAGGGTAAGTTACGGGACTTTATGAAGTGGAACAGCCGCGTGACCCCTGGGTGGCAGAGGTCGTTGTGGAGGGTCTGTAGCCGATCCTCGGTGGTGCTGGCACACATCCCTCGTGAGAGGGCGTCAGGGGATTCGTTAAGGGCCCCTGGCCGGTAAATGATGTCGTACTCGAAAGTGGAGAGCTCGATCCGCCACCTAAGAATCTTATCATTTTTAATCTTCCCCCTCTGTTTATTGTTGAACATAAACGCTACCGATCGCTGGTCGGTAAGTAGGGTGAAGCGTTTGCCGGCTAGGTAGTGGCGCCAGTGGCGCACTGCCTCCACGATGGCTTGGGCCTCCTTTTCCACGGAGGAGTGTCTGATCTCGGGGCCTTGGAGGGTCCTCGAGAAGAAAGCTACGGGCCGCCCCGCCTGGTTGAGGGTGGCCGCCAAGGCGAAGTCGGACGCATCACTTTCCACTTGAAATGGAGTGTTCTCGTCCACTGCCTGTAGCGTGGCCCGCTCAATATCCTGCTTAATGCTTTTGAAGGCGGCGTGGGCCTCAGCAGAGAGCGGAAAAGAGGATGCTTTCAAGAGGGGGCGGGCTTTGTCGGAGTAGTTGGGGACCCATTGGGAATAGTAAGAAAATAACCCCAGGCACCTTTTCAGGGCTTTGGGCTTTGGCTGCCCGCAATCGGTCGGGGTCTGGTCCGATTTCCCCATTCTCCACCACGCTGCCCAGTATGCAGAGGCGCGTGGTGTTGAAAACGCACTTGTCCTCGTTATAGGTGAGGTTGAGTTTTTGTGCGGTTTTCAGGAACCTCTCGAGGTTCGAGTCGTGATCCTGCTGGTTGTGACCGCAGATGGTGACGTTGTCGAGGTAGGGGAAGGTTGCCTGCAAGTGGTGGTCATCGACCATGCGATCCATCTCCCTCTGAAAGACCGAGACCCCGTTCGTCACCCCAAAGGGGACTCTGAGGAATTGGTAGAGGCGTCCGTTCGCCTCGAAGGCGGTGTACGGGCGGTCCTCTGGTCTGATAGGGAGCTGGTGGTACGCTGACTTGAGGTCGATGGTGGAGAACACCCGGTATTGGGCGATTTGGTTCACCATTTCTGATATGCGGGGTAGCGGGTAGGCGTCTAGTAGGGTGTACCTGTTGATCGTTTGACTATAGTCGATCACCATCCGTTTCTTCTCGCTACCCCTTACCACTACCACTTGGGCGCGCCACGGGCTGTTGCTGTGTTCAATAATGCGCTCTTTCAGGAGCCTGTCTACCTCGGTCGCGATAAACCGCCTGTCCTCCCAGCTGTACCTCCTGCTTTTGGTCGCTATTGGCCGGCAGTTAGGGGTAAGGTTCGCGAATAGCGAAGGCGGCTTTACCTTCAGGGTAGCCAGACCGCACACTGTGAGGGGCGGCTGGGACCCACCGTACTTGAGCGTGATGCTTTGGTGGTTGCACTGGAAATCCAAACCCAAGATCACGCTCGCACATAGATTCTTCATGATTAATACTTTAAAATTATCATACACAGTTCCGTTAACGCACAATTGTACCGTGCAGTAACCCAGAATGGTCGATGTCTGGGTTTTATCGGCCATAGAGATGGTACCCTGAGCAGGGACCACCTTTAGGGAGAGTTGTTGTGCCAGTTCAGGGTGGATAAAACTCTCCGCGCTTCCACTGTCAATTAAGCATTTAACCCGGCACCCGTTTACCTCGATGTCCACCATTGATTTGGATAGCGGATGCGGCCTGGTCTGGTCCACTGTGACCGATGCCACTGTAGGGCCCTGATCGAGACAAGATGGCGTCCACGCTGTCTGCTCATAAGATGGCGGACCCCACGAGGTCGGGCAAGATGGCGTCCAAGATGGCCGCTCCCACGGCGCACACGCGGCGGTGGCGGGTTTTCCGGCGGTTGGTTTTCCGGCGGGGTTCCCTCTGCACACCTTCCCGAAGTGCCCCTTCTTACCGCACTTAAAGCAGGTGGTGCCTTTCGCCGGGCACAGGTTTCTGGTGTGCTTTGGCTGCCCGCAGAAGTAGCAGTTGGGTCCTTGACGCGTCGCGGCTGTCGTAGGGCTTCTGGGGGGAGAGCTGGGCCCCGCCGGTGTCGGGCTGCCGGGCGGGGAAGATGCCTTCCAAGATGGCGGCGCCCTCGGCGCACACGTGGCGGCGTGGGCGGCGCGGGCTGAAGAGTAGGCGTCCGAGTTTCTCTGGGCCATCTCCAGGGACCGCGCGGTGTCCGCAGCCTGTTTCAGGTCCAACCCCGTTTTTTCCAGCAGTCTTTGCCGGATGTGAGTGGAGCTGAGGCCTGTGATAAAGGCATCGCGAACAAGCTCGTCGGTGTACACTGCGGCTTTTACATCTCGGCACTTACAGTCCTTGCCAAGCTTTTTCAGGATGCTTAGGAACTCCTCCACCGATTCCCCAGGTCGCTGTGCGCGAGTAGCGAGTAGATGCCTAGCATACACCTCATTCGTAGGCTGCTGGTAATGCGCCTTTAAGGTGTTGCAGGCGGCCAGGTACGTATCGGCATCTTGGATGAGGGGGTAAACCCGGTGGCTTACCCAATTCCGTAGCATTCCGAGTCTCATCTTCGCAGTGTCCGTAGCGTCTTTGACGGCTGCGGAATTGTCCAGGAAGAATTCCATACAGTCAAACCAGTGTCCGAAGCGTGCTGATGCGTCCGGAGCATGTTGATCCAAATCCAAACGTTCGGGTTTCAGGAGTTGATCCATAGTGTTGAAAATTGAGTTAATAAAATTGATGTGCCTCAATTATTCCGAGACTCGAAGTTAGCAGAACAAAAGTAAGGCTTTTATTAACTCAGAACATTACACGTCAAATAGAGAGATGTCTACCGTCAGGAGGCTGATGCCGGACTGAAGTTAGATTACAAAGGAGCCAGGTATGGGCGGAGCCCTGCACACAACCAGTTCCAGCACATTCCAATGCATAATACATGAGGACTGGGGGAAGGGAAAAGACACAGAAAGCAGGCAGTTAGAAGACACAGAAAACAGGCAGTGATGAATGGAATATATTTCATCACACTCGGGGTCTGGCACTGCCCACAGCTGCTGCAGGCTCCTCTGCCATCCTGTATGGTTCGTTTGGAAGCCTTCAGAGGATGCAGTGCTTGCTATGGACCTTGAAAGCACCACGAATGATGACATCATACTGTGGGGATTTCTGACTCGAATTGGACAATTAGCAAGGCTTCCCACATGCTGGGAATTAATTGGCCACTTGAGGGAAAATTGCGTGGAGCTGGCTGACACTTTTTATGTGTGTCAGAAACCCCACATTCGGGGAAATCCGACCATTCCCCACACAAGCTGAAAATCGGGGCCATACACTCTTACATTTTTACTTCCCACCCGACCCAAACCCACCCATTTTTGGGGGTTAAAATTCCCCCCAATATCTCTCAGTTCTGAGAAAGGGTCGATTCGTGAAATGTCAATTGACCTACGATTCCTCAACAGACGCTGCCTGACCTGCTGCATGACTCTGGCATTTTCTGCTTTTATTTCTGATTCATAAGGGTAAGTTTTGTACAAGAACTGCAATTATTGGGCCAGAAATTCCAGAACGGGGCTTGCAGCACGTGCAAGCCCCGTATTTGCACTTACCCCGCGCTCCTGCCGATCAGCTTCTGGGACGTCTGAACTTTGAGAAATAGAAAGCACACTCCCGGGCAGCGTATGACGTCACGCCGCCCAGGAGTGCAGCCAGCGCGGACCCAGGAGCGTGCAGTGTAAGTGAGACACGCCCCTTGAGGTCTCAGTTTCACTGGACACGCCCCCAATGTTTCTGTCAAGCTGCTTTGCTTTTTTACATGCAAAGCAGCAGTTTAAATAGGTTTTTGGAAGTTTTTTGAAGATTTTGGTAACTTTTATAAACTTTTTTAAATGTTTACATTATTTTGAGTAATCTGAAGTAGTTTTAAAGAGAATTAAAGCAATTTAAAGACTTTTAAAAGCCCTAAAAGATTTTTTTTAATTCCATTTATTTATTTAGCAATGTCGTCGTCATACGTGTCTTCACACTGTTCCCTTTGGGGAACTGTATGAAGTGGTGGAAGGATTTATGGCCGTGATTAACGCTCATTCCGTGACCGTAACCATCTTTGAACCAGCCATTAGGGCGGTTAGTCCTATGGCGGGAGGGTTTTACGGGCTCCCACAAGCTATACAAGGAGGGGGGGCCACCCACACCCACGGACGCAAATATCCCACTGGATGTCAACCCAGAATTTAGAGCCGGAGCTCCGACTCCACTTGCCGGGACTGTCTGGAGCGGGGTTCGAAACCCTACCCTGACCTGGCCCAGCGGCGGTGATCCTACCGCTATGACAAACGCCCAATCCGATTAGCAACGTGAAATGGCAGCATAGGGCTCCAGTCACGGGGAGGGAAAAGGCGCAGGAAACGTATGGGTGTCACCTTTTGTGCGGAGTGGGCCTTTTGCGTAGCAGTAAGCATCCCCGCCGCTGGGCCAGAAGGAGTAGGGTTTTGAACCCCACTCCAGACAGTCCCGGCAAGTGGAGTCGGAGCTCCAACTTTAAATTCTGGGTGGACATCCAGCGGGATACTTGCGTCCGTGGGTGTTGGTGGCCCCCCCCCCCCTCAGATGGGTTGTGGGAGCCCGTAAAACCCTCCCGCCATAGGACTAACCACCCTAATGGCTGGTTCAAAGATGGTTACGGTCACGGAATGAGCGTTAATCACGGCCATAAATCCTTCCACCACTTCATACAGTTCCCCAAAGGGAACAGTGTGAGGATACGTCCGATGATGACCTCTTGCGCAATGCACCTCCTTGGACCCTCAGTCGCAGATGCGAGGGGGCAAGTCGTGCAAGTGTTAAATTTTTTATTTTATTGACATGTAAAATGTTGGCCCAATAATTCCCTTCCAAATGCGCTAGTACGGTCGGGGTACTTACGCATCTGGCCGGATGAAATGCCGGTTTTCAGCATGCACGGTGCATGTGGGGAAAACCGGCATTTCCTGTCCTCTGAACGAAGGGGTTCAGAGGCAGAACGCGTGCGACTGCACATGCAGCGCATGCGCAGTATAATTCGCCGCTTTCATTAATGCTTTCAGTGAGGTCCAGTCATTACAACTTACACATGAAAAAAGCACGGGTACAGTTGCTACAGAGGCTGTGGAGGAAGATATTTCTTATCGTGGAGCTTCTGAAAGTATGTATGTCTGTATATATTCCTTTGCGTGTTATGTATATATTCCTTTACTTATGTGTATGAATGTATTATTTAATTATGACTTTCAGAGAAAGTAACTTATTGGAAAATCATAATTAAAAACATACATTCATAGTAAAGGAATATAAAACATACATACATATACGTAAAGGAATATATGTGGACATACATACATAACTCATTCTCACATTCCATTCACACAGCCACAATTGCTCCTTCTACCTACCGTTCTGAAAACCCTTTAAAAAAAAAATAATTTTAACTTTAAAAGTTACTTAAAATTTCTTAAAATAACTTCCCTCCCTTTCCCAAACAAAAATATTGCATTTCAAAAGCTCCACGATAAAATATATCTTCCTCCGCAGCCAATGAACCACTTTACACTTGCTTTTTTTCAGTGTAACTTCTAAGGACTTAACCTCACGGATTTCATGAATGAAATCCACGAAGTTCACTGCGCAAGCGCTGCCTGTGCAGTCGCACGCGCTCGAGGTCTGGAAATGCCGGCGTTCCCCGCATGCGCTGTTCATGCTGAACGCCGGCATTTCCAACGGCCAGAAGCGTGAGTAAGCCGACCGTACTCACGCTTCTGGCCTGGAATTTCTGGCCCATTATATGTCTGAAATGTCTGAAAGTAATGGGGCAGAAATTCCTCCCCAAACGCGTGAGTACGGAAGGGGTACTCACGTGTCTGGCCGGAGGAAATGCCGGTTTTCAGCATGCACAGCGCATGCGCTGAAAACCGGCATTTCCTCTCCTCTAACCCAAGAGGTGAAGAGGCTAGCGCGTGCGCTGTAGGGGGCAGCGCGTGCGTCTTGGATTTCCTCCGTTTTGGGGGATTTGCGCATGTCTAAAGGCCTCCGGTCTTTACGCTTGTAAAAAGCACACGTAAGTATTTATTTTTACAGGTAAGTGGTGTTTTAGTGTAATTTAGAATTTTTTTTCCACAGGTTTATTATTTTAAAGAATCTACAATAAGGTAAGTTTAGTTTTAGACCCTTTTTATTAAAAATTTATTTTATTTCCAAAAAAAAAATTGTTTACATTATTTTTTTAAACTGATTTATACTTAATTTAATGATTGGGATGTTTTTAAAATTTTTGGGGCCCCCGTAGTTTTCATGAGTTTGACAGTTCTTACTCTCAAACTCATGAATGAACCTTCCCCTCCCCTGATTGGTTGTACAGTGCTCACCTGATCCCAGCCGGCACATCGCACTAACTACGCCGCTGGATCGGGTAAGCACTGCGCGCTGACATCTGAACTGGGCCTGTGACAGGAAACGCAAGCAGGCCTGGGCTTCAGATGTCAGCGCGCTGGGTGAGTGCAGATTGGGGGCTTGCACGCGCGGCAAGCCCCCGACACCAAGTTCTGGGCCATTGTGTCAGTAAATATGGCAGCCATATTGCTTACAGCAAGGTCCCACACACAAGAAGGACGCCCAGTTAATCTGCTTTTTCTGGTGTTGGTTGAAGGAGGAATGTTGGCCAGAACTCCAGGAGAGCTTCGTGCTCTTCTTCCTCAAATCTTGAATGTTCACTTGGACCACTAGAATAAGTAGATTTAATGTCCCCTTTGAAAGACGGCACCTCTGACAATGCAACATTCCCTCAGTACTGCACTGGTGTTCTATCTTAGATTAGGTTATCATGGAATCATAGAACCATAGAATTATACAACACAGGAGGAGGCCATTCAGCCCATCGTGCCTGTGCTGGCTCTTTGTAAGAGCTATCCAATTAGTCCCACTCCCCTGCTCTTTCCCCTTTTCTTCAAGTATTTATCCAATTTCCTTTTGAACGTTATTATTGAGTCTGCTTCCACCACCCTTTCAGGTAGTGCATTCCAGATCACAACAACTCGCTGCATAAAACAAAATTGTCCTCATCTCTCCTCTTACCTTGACTCTGTACCCCCTGGTTACCGACCCTTCTGCCATTAGAAACAGTTTCTCCTTATTTACGCTATCAAAACCCATCATAATGTTGAACACCTCTATTAAATCTCCCCTCAACCTTCACTGCTCTAAGAACAACTGCAACATCTCCAATCTCTCCATGTAACTGAAGTCACTCGTCCCGGGTACCATTCTAGTATGGTTATATGTGATTTTAAATCTCTTTATCGTATTTCAATTGAAGATCGTGGAGCTAAGGCAGATGAATAGAGTTGAGGTACAGCTCAATCATGCTCTAATTGAATGGCGGAGCAGACTCCAGGGGCTGAATGGTCTATTCACTATATTCCTATGTTCCTAAGCACTAATTTTACATAAAAATCCATTAAAAATGCTTCATTTTGTAGGTCAATGCAAGGGTTCAAAGTGATGTACTTGAATTATACACACTTAGAGCTTCTTTACTCAATGTCATTTTAAAAATGTATTCTTAAAGTCATACAGATAAATAGTAGAGAGGAAAAAAATGATCTAGAATGAAGTTTCTTATGGAGAAGATCCTAATTGTTCTTTCGATGAATCGACTGTGCTCTTATTATTTTTTCTCATGCTATGCTGATGTTTGTGTATTGCTCACTTTGCCTCTTATTATTCAGCGCTCACTCAATCCACCTGCAACAGTCGCGCGGTTTTCCCGACAGGATTTCTGAGCAAATGAACGGCTCGATTAGATTGTTCTGGAAGGGTCTGGCTCTGTTCCCACCTGCGTGTGGGTAAAACTTTCCATCTAATCCAGCTGGATCAGTGAAGCAGAGCTGGTGTACAACTGCGCATTTTAGCTGGATTTAAAATTGATACCAGGATAAGAGAAAGTACGTACCGAGGGGATTCAGCTAAGAGTCAGCTCGACCAGATGCTGGCGCGGAATATGGCAGCTTTGATTCTCGAGAGACCTTCAGAAGGCAAAGGAAGCAGCTTACAGAACAAGAACGGTAAAGTGTTTTGTAACTCCGCATTCTGAGAACGATCTCCATTCAAACCTCAAGGCAGAAGTCACTCTGTTGAGGGGATCAGATGAAAAATTACCGATAGAGGTAAATTTGAATTTATGAAACTGGTCTCAAATGTCAAAGATGATCTTTTAGAGGAATGGCTAAATTGATATTCTTGGTGAGTGTGTCTATACCTTTCATCAGATATGAAAAATGAAACAAAAGAAAGTAATCTGTTGTGCAATGTACAAAATCAGTACAGCATCTCATCCCAAATAAAATGACTAGGGAAAGGTGGGATTTGGACTAAATACAAAATCTCTGCGCATTTGAAGTTTTGGATCAACATTTCTCTGAAGCACACCTGCAACAGAATAAACCTCTATGGTTTGACAGGATTACTTGGAGGATTGACTATGAGTGAAATGTGTTCTATTATACTTCTGTGGGAAAGTAGAATCCTGATCCTTGGCCATCTTTCAGTGTAAGGACCAAGACGCAGTTCACTGATGGCTTTCACATTTTATTCTTGATTTGTGTCATACACTCACCTAGGCAAGTGCAGAAAGATTCTTGTGAAAGCATCAAAAACTTCTTACATAGAATTTACAGCACAGAAACAGGCCATTCAGCCCAACAGGTCCGTGCCGGTGTTTATGCTCCACACGAGCCTCCTCTTAAAATCATACAGATAAATAGTAGAGAGGGAAAAAAATGATCTAGAATGAAGTTTCTTATGGAGAAGATCCTAGTTGTTCTTTCGATGAATCGACTGTACTCTTATTATTTTTTCTCATGCTATGCTGATGTTTGTGTATTGCTCACTTTGCCTCTTATTGTTCAGCGCTCACTCAATCCACCTGCAACAGTCGCGCGGTTTTCCCGACAGGATTTCTGAGCAAATGAATGGCACGATTAGACTGTTCTGTGAGGGTGGGGACAACTAACCCTATCAACATATCCATCCATTCATTTCTCCCTCACGTATTTATCTAGCTTCCCCTTAAATGCATCTATGCTATTCACCTCAACTGCTACTTGTGGTAGCGAGTTCCACATTCTATCCACTCTCTGGGTAAAGAGGTTTCTCCTGAATTCCCTATTGGATTTATTACTGACTATTTTATATTTATATAATCCCTAGTTCTGGTCTCCCCTTATCAAACCTTTTCATAATTTCAAAGACTTCTACCAGGTCACCCCTCATCTTTCTCTTTTCTAGAGAAAAGAGCCCTAGCCTGTTCAGTCATTGCTGCTCTTAGCCCCAGGATATCGCTGCAGGAGTTCCTCAGGGCAATGTCCCAGGCCCAACTATCTTTCAACTAACTGCTTCAGCAAGACTTTCCCTCTCTCATAAGGTCAGAAATGGGGCTGCTGTCACTCAGTTGGTAGCACTCTCGCCTTTGAGTCAGAAGCTTGTCGGTTCAAGTGCTGCTCCAGAGACTTGAGCACAAAAATCTAGGCTGATACTCCAGTGCAGCACTGTTGAAGGTGCTGTCTTTTGGATGAGATGTTAAACTGAGGCCCCCATGTGCTCTCAGGTGGATGTAAAAGATCCTATGGCACTATTTCAAAGAAGAGCAGGGGAATTATCCCTGGTGTCCTGGCCAATATTTATCCCTCAATCAACATAACAAAAACAGAATATCTGATCATTATCACATTGATTTTCGTGGAACTTTGCTGTGCACAAATTGGTTGTTTATATTAAAACAGTGACTACATTTCAAAAGTACTTCATTGGCTGTAAAGCGCTTTGGGACATCCTTTGGACAAGTTTGATCCAAAATTGGTTCAATGGCAGGAAGCAGAGGGTAATGATCGACGGTTGTTTTTGTGCCTGGAAGGCTGTTTCCAGTGGGGTTCCGCAGGGCTCAGTTCTAGGCCCCTTGCTTTTGTGGTATATCTCAATGATTTAGCCTTCAATGTAGGGGGCATGATTAAGAAGTTTGCAGATGATACAAAAATTGGCTGTGTGGTTGATAATGAAGAAGAAAGCTGCAGACTGCAGGAAGATATCAATGGACTGGTCAGGTGGTCAGGTGTTTAATTTAATTGCAATTAATTAAAGGGTAAGTCAAGGCAGAACAGCCCGGTGCCGTGGTATACTCCTCCTGCGCTATGTGGGAACTCAGGGACACTTCCGGTGTCCCTGGCAACCATGTGTGCAGGAAGTGTGTCCAGCTGCAGCTACTGGCAGACCGCATTACGGTGCTGGAGCAGCGATTGGATACATACTGGACCATTCGCGATGCTGAGGACGTCGTGAATAGCACGTTTGATCAGTTGGTCACACCGCAGGTAATGTTGGCACAGGCAGAGAGGGAGTGGGTGACTAACAGGCAGAGTAGTAGGCGCAGGCAGGTAGTGCTAAGTCCCCTGTGGCCATCCCCCTCTCAAACAGATATACCGCTTTGGATACTGATGGGGGGGGTGGCTTACCAGGGGAAGGCAGCAGCAGCCAACTTCCTGGCACCAGGGGTGGTTCTGCTGCACAGAACGGGAGGAAAAGGACTGGGAGAGCTAGAGATATGGGGACTCTATTGTAAGGGGAATAGATAGGCGTTTCTGCGGCAGCAAGCAAGACTCCAGGATGGTGTGTTGCCTCCCTGGTGCAAGGGTCAAGGATGTCTCGGAGAAGCTGCAGAAAATTTTGGAACGGGAGGGTGAACAGCCAGTTGTCGTGGTGCATATAGGCACCAACGATATAGGTAAAGAACGGGATGAGGTCCTAAAAGCTGAATATAGGGAGTTAGGAGGTAAATTAAAAAATAGGACCTCAAAGGTAGTAATCTCAGGATTGCTACCAGTGCCACAGGCTAGTCAGAGTAGAAATAGAAGGATACTTCAAATGAATATGTGGCTAGAGGAATGGTGCAAGGTGGAGGGATTCAAATTCCTGGGACATTGGAACCGGTTCTGGGGGAGGTGGGACCAGTACAAACCGGACAGTCTGCACCTGGGCAGGACCGGGACCGATGTCCTTGGGGGAGTGTTTGCTAGTGCTGTGGGGGAGGGTTTAAACTAAAATGGCAGGGGGTTGGGAACCTGAGCAGGGAGACAGCGGAAAGGGAAACAAGAATAGAATCAAAAGACAGGAAGGAGAATAACAAAGGTTGCAATCAGAGAAATCAAGGGTTTAAAACAAACATGGCCACAGTAAATAATAATTCTAAAAGGCCTAAGAGCGTTAAAAAAACAAGCCTGAAGGTTTTGTGTCTTAATGCAAGGAGCATTCATAATAAGGTGGATGAATTAGCAGCGCAAATAGAGGCAAATGAATATGATATGATTGGAATTACGGAAACATGGCTCCAGGGGGACCAAGGCTGGGAACTCAACATCCAGGGGTATTCAATATTCAGGAAAGATAGGCAAAACGGAAAAGGAGGTGGGGTAGCATTGCTGGTTAAAGAGGGGATTAACACAATTGTAAGGAAAGATATTAGCTCTGATGATGTGGAATCTCTATGGGTAGAACTGAGAAATACCAAAGGGCAGAAAACATTAGTGGGAGTGGTGTATAGACCCCCAAACAGTAATGCAGAGTTTGGGGATGGCATTAAAAGGGAAATTAGAGAAGCGTGCAATAAGGGCACAGCAGTCATCATGGGTGACTTTAATCTACATATAGATTGGGCTAACCAAATTAGTAACAATACTGTGGAGGAGGAATTCCTGGAGTGTATACGGGATGGTTTCCCGAACCAATATGTTGAGGAACCTACTAGGGATCAGGCCGTCTTAGACTGGGTATTATGCAATGAGAAAGGATTAATTAGCAATCTTGTTGTGCGAGGCAATCATAATATGATCGAATTCTTCATTAAGATGGAGAGAGAAGTAGTTGACTCAGAGGCTAAGGTCTTGAATTTAAATAAAGGGAACTATGATGGTATGAGATGCGAGTTGGGTAGGATTGATTGGGGAATGTCACTCAAAGGGTTGACGGTGGATAGGCAATGGCAAACATTCAAAGATCACATGGATGAACTACAGAATTTGTTTATCCCAGTTTGGCATAAAAAAACCCAAAAAGGTGACTCAACCGTGGCTAACAAGGGAAATTAGGGATAACATAAGATCCAAAGAGAGGGCATATAAATTGGCCCAAAAAAGCAGCAAACCTGAGGATTGGGAGCAGTTTAGGATTCAGCAAAGGAGGACAAAGGGATTAATTAAGAGGGGGAAAATAGATTATGAAAGTAAGCTTGCAGGGAACATAAAAACTGACTGTAAAAGCCTTTATAGATATGTGAAAAGAAAAAGATTGGTGAAGTCAAGCATAGGTCCCTTGCAGTCAGATTCAGGGGAATTTATAATGGGGAACAAAGAAATGGCAGACCAATTAAATACATATTTTGGTTCTGTCTTCACAAAGGAGGACACAAATAACCTCCCAGAGATGTCGGGGAACATAGGGACTAATGAGGGGGAGGAACTGAAAGAAATCAGTATTTGTAGGGAAATGGTGTTGGGGAAGTTGACGGGATTGAAGGCCGATAAATCCCCAGGGCCTGATAATCTACATCCTAGGGTACTTAAGGAAGTGGCCCTGGAGATAGTAGATGCATTGCTGGTCATCTTCCAGAACTCGATAGACTCTGGAACAGTACCCATGGATTGGAGGGTAGCTAATGTTACCCCACTATTCAAAAAAGGTGGTAGAGAAAAAGCGGGGAATTATAGACCGGTAAGCCTGACATCAGCAGTGGGGAAAATGCTAGAGTCCATTATAAAAGATGTAATAGCAGAGCACTTGGAAAGCAGTGACAGGATCGACAAAGTCAACATGGATTTACAAAAGGTAAATCATGCTTGACTAATCTACTGGAATTTTTTGAGGATGTAACTGGTAAAATAGATAAGGCAGAACCAGTGGATGTGGTGTATTTGGACTTTCAGAAGGCTTTCGATAAGGTCCCACATAAGAGATTAGCTTGTAAAGTTAAGGCACATGGGATTGGGGGCAAGGTATTGACTTGGATAGAGAACTGGTTGGCAGATAGAAAGCAAAGAGTTGGAATAAACGGGTCTTTTTCCGAGTGGCAGGCAGTGACTAGTGGGGTACCGCAAGGATCGGTCCTAGGACCCCAGCTGTTCACAATATATATTAATGATCTGGACGAGGGAATTGGATGTAGTATCTCCAAATTTGCAGATGACACAAAGCTGGGTGGGAGGGTATGCTGTGAGGAGGATGTTGTGAAACTCCAGTACGATTTGGACAGGTTGGGTGATTGGGCAGAAACATGGCAAATGCACTATAATGTGGATAAATGTGAGGTTATCCACTTTGGTGGCAAAAACAGGAAGGCAGATTATTATTTGAATGGCAATAAATTGGGAGAAGGGGAAGTGCAAAGAGACCTGGGTGTTCTTGTGCACCAGTCACTGAAGGTAAGTATGCAGGTGCAGCAGGCGGTTAAGAAGGCAAATGGTTTCTATGTTTCTATGTGGGCAGAGCAGTGGCAAATGGAATTCAATCCGGAGAAGTCTGTGGTAATACATTTGGGGAGGACTAACAAGGCAAATGAATACACTATAAATGGTAGGATACTGAGAAGTGTAGAGGAACAGAGGAACCTTGGAGTGCATGTTGTAAGAATTCGCAATCATTTCACAGTTCTGAAGATTAATTATTTTTGATTAAAGAATCCCTGGGCGATGTGCCTTTAAATTTCCAGGGATAAAAATGGCCGTCGGACCGCATGGTCGAAGACAAAAAAAAAGGACTTGGAACTTGTTTTTCCTTCCCTATTTAAGTAAGGCAGTGTTGCATCTAGCAGAGAAGTGCTATAGTGAACACTGGATTCGCTACTTAAAACTGTATTAAAAGGGAGTAGCTGTTTCAAAGTACTGTATTTAAAACTGTATTAAAAGGAGTAGCTGTTTTAAAGTACTGTATTTAAAACTGTATTAAAAGGAGTGTTGCATCAAGCTGAGTGCTGTGGTGAACGCTGTTAGCTGTTTTTAAAGTAACTGTATTAAAGTGCTGGTTTTAAGTAAAAGCCACTAAGCGAGAGGTGCTGTAGTGAGCAAGGGGTTTCTATTTTAAAAGTACTGTATTTAAAATAAGGTAGTGTTGCACTGAGCAGGGAGCGCTCTAGTGGACACTGAGTGTACTGCATGTATTAAAGTAAGGTAGTGTTGCACTGAGCAGGGAGCCCTCTAGTGGACACTAAGTGTACTGCGTTTAAGCAAAAGTGTTGTTCCAGCCATAAGAGCCATTTTGAATTTTCTAAATTGTTTCTTTCTTTTGTTTTCAATAAATGCTGGTCTGTTTTGCACCCAAACCACGAGTCACGTTGTTTTCTGTCTACATCGCTACCGAATAAGTCTGGCGGTCAGAACTCAGGAATAGGGGAGTGCTTCGAAACCGCAAGGGGGTCCCTGGAGCAGCTCAGAAGCTTCTGACTGGCCAGAGACAAATAACCCCAACCCCGTTAGCGTGTGCTAATTCCTTACAAAATGACGACCGCAGCAGGACCGTCGACAATGGTGTGCGATGTGGCAGACAGTGGTTTGGGTCTGGAAAGAACAGCAGTTATTGGGTTTCTTTTTATCCGACTGGTTTGTTTGTGGTTAGGTTCCCGCAGGCTTGGGGAGGTTACCCGCAGGCTTAGGGAATCCAGGGCAGAGAGTTGGGATAGGGAAAGGGAGGTTGAAGAATACCAGGCCAAGGTAGAGCGCCTGGTAGTTCAGTTTAGTGAGGGCAAAAGCCACATGAGGCACGAGTCAGAGTACCTGAAGTGCCTAGTTGCAGAGGCAAAGAACAATGAGATGAGGGTGCGGGAGGAGAACGCGCGCCTCATACAAGAAATAAAAGAGCAGGAGGAGAAGGTTAGAGAATTGAAGGCAGCATATGAGCTGGCCTGCGAGCAAGGGTTTGAGGAAGCAGATCATGGCCCCTGTAGGGCAGAGATAGAAAGCCTTAACATGGCTTTAAAAGGAGCAAAGGGGATGATTTGTCTGATTAGCCTGAAGGCAGGTCCGAGCTTTCAGGAGCCCTGGGAGCAAAGGGGGGTGGAGGATGAGGTGGTAGAGACAGAAATTCCCCCCCCCTGGGTCGAGTCACTATTGGAAGCACTGCGGTCTCTCCTGACTGGCCAGGGGAGCATAGCAGCCACCACCGGTGCTTTGACCCCATCCCACTCCCAGCAATGGCTGGAGCCAGCGCAGCCTGTTGACCTGAGTCCCCGTGAAAAAGCTAAGGGGAGCAGGCCCTATGTTGAGATGGGGGAGGAGATGGTGCAGGGGAGATATTCGGTGGAGACTGGAGCTCCCAGCATGGTGGTCCACTCGGAGGACCTGACCAATTCACCCCGGTCTAACAAGGTCCCATTTAGCTTAATGGGACCCACAGGGAAACAGGCAGCTGGGAGTGAACCTGAGAATAGAAATCCCCAGCCCACAGCAGGTCCAAGTTCACAGGCAAGCACTGTGGCTTGCATTAGGGGAGGAGCTATTCATGATTTTGAACAGGATTACTGGCAGGCAGCCAGTTATATCAAACAGTGCGGTTTATTTAAGCAGGGGGCAGGGGAACAGGCAGCTGGGATTATAGGAGCTCCCCAGCACTTGGCCCGTGCGATTCCCCCTCTCTTGTGGGACTCCGGGGAGGAGCCTGAACCAGGTTTTAGACCTGAAGGGGAAGGCTCTCAGCTACCGGCAGCCGGTGGCAAGGGATTGCCTGTCCCCAGCCCGGGTTTGGGAAGGGAGGGACCTGAAGGAGGAGGTCCCCGGCCAGCAGGGAGTGTGACCCGAGCTAAGGGTCTGCTCGCCAGGGTAGCCCCCCCCGGCAACACTCCCTAGGAGATCTCTTCGGGTGCCCCAGCCCAAGAAAGTATGGTCACCCACTTTACAGTGGAGTAGGGTGGTCTCCCGAACCAGGGAGAGGCCAAAGAACAGAGGTCCCCAATCAGCAGCCGTAAGCTGCGAGGGACCAGAAGCTGGAATCAGTCCAGCCATGCAGCAAGGAGCAGCCTGTGGCAGCCCAATCAGGGACTGAGCTGGCCGCCCAGAGATGGGCGGCGCTTGTATGTAGCTTTATTAAGGTAGAACATGCTGTTAAGGTAGAACGTGTGTTAAGGTAGAACAGGTTAATTTTAATTTATGGTTTAAGGTAGAACGTGCATTAAGGTGGAACATGCTATTAAGGTAGAACATGTTGTTAAGGTAGAACGTGTGTTAAGGTAGAACATGTTAATTTTAATTTCAGTGATATATTAGTGCATATGTTTTGAGTGTGGTATGGTTCCAGGATTGTATTATGGATCAAGGTCACGGGACCTGATTACACTTCCCCGAGTCAGGGGACCTGGCAAGATGTTTTCTTTGTTTTTTTCAGAGTTCCAGAAAGCGCAGGGGATCGAGTCGTGGAATTCGAGAGAGGAAACACCCCCTAGTCTGTGAAGAAAAGGGGACAGCAGGAAACAGGCCCACAACATTTAAAACCTGCCGCTGGAAATACAATTTAAGAATTTATGGAACTGGTTAATTATTTCACTGCTTGTTTGTAGTTAAAGGAAGCTCGTTTGTCTTCCATCTTTTTAGCAGACATGTTGGCTGGATGACAATCCCTTTTAAAGATGTTAAAATTATGTTACAAGTGGTGCAGGGGCATAGGACCCCCTTCATGCTTGACTTATTGTGAATATAAGTGGTGCAGGGGTATTGGACCCCTCCGTGTATTGATTATTTTAATTAATTGTTGGTTTTTCTGTCAATAGATGCCTGCCATACTAGGATTCTCTCTGGGCAGGGGAGATGGCGGTGTAGGGAGATCAAGGATAGATTTAGTTAAATATAAGGGAAGGTTGTTTGTGGAGGGGTCAGAAATTATTGCTCACTTTTGGCAAGGATACTACAAGCAAGTTTTAGTATCCGATGGGGGACTGTAAGAATTTGCAATAATTTTACAGTTCTGAAGATTAATTATTTTTGATTAAAGAATCCCTGGGCGATGTGCCTTTAAATTTCCAGGGATAAAAATGGCCATCGGACCGCATGGCCGAAGAAAAAAAAAGGACTTGGAAAGAGCAGCTTGTGTCTGTGAGAAAAGGACAATGGAGCAGTCAAAACTGCCAATCAAAGGGGAGTTTCCCCCCCTCCCTGCAGAGACAATCGATGTGTTTACAGAAACTGCTACTTTGTGTACACAAGGGAGTAACCACTTGAGACTGCAGTTTCAGTTGACCACAGAACAATGACTTTCTGTTTACAATACCTTCAAGGCTATTTACTCAAGCAATCAAGGAAATAGCTTTATTCAATGGCCCATCACAGACAATGAAGACACTTTCAAACCACTGCAGCTTTATTCGATAGCCATCACAGACAATGGACACATTTAAACTGCAACTTTATTCAAACCCACCCTAGACAATGGGGCAGTATGGATCCCTTTTGTTTTAGCCCAGAAACATCCGGAGGTGGGCGGGCCCCAAAAGGGGGTATAAAAGATAGCTTCCCAGAAGCTCTCTCTCTCTCTCTCTGGCCTTACCTCCGTGTGCCTCTACAACATGGGAGTCTGCCTGAGGAAGCGAAACACTAGCAGTTTACTTTTATAACACTAGGGTGTTTTTCACTTTGGGGCAGTGAAGATCTAAGTTCGCAGGGCACGGAGCTGGCATTACAGTGGTGAGCATATATTTTTCTGGCCTTCCACAAGGCAACTTAGGATAGGCATAGGGGTGGGAGTAAAGTGGGAATTTCGTTAGAATTGTGTATTTTAGTCAATTTCCCTCGTTGTGTCCGTTTTTCCTCCCCTATTTAAGTAAGACAGTGTTGCACCTAGCAGAGAAGTGCTATAGTGAACACTGGATTTGGTATTTAAAACTGTATTAAAAGGGAGTAGCTGTTACAAAGTACTGTATTTAAAACTGTATTAAAAGGAGTGTTGCATCAAGCTGAGTGCTGTGGTGAACGCTGTTAGCTGTTTTTAAAGTAACTGTATTAAAGTGCTGGTTTTAAGTAAAAGCCACTAAGCGAGAGGTGCTGTAGTGAGCAAAGGGTTTCTATTTTAAAAGTACTGTATTTAAAATAAGGTAGTTGTTACGTCCGTGTAATAATAAGAAAAGGACTGCAGAGAACGGTACAACAGGTGTTTACTCAACGTGGTTCAAACTGCAACTGAAACAACAGATTACTACTCAGCGTTATATACAGGTGTGGTCACTGCTGGTACTACAGTATACATGAGCTGTAGAAAGTAGTTCCCCCCTTAAAGGTACATACATTACAATTCCTCCCCTTTTAGATTAACAGTACCATAACACTCATTTAACAATTAAATATCAAACTAATTACAATTAACACTTTTAACATGCAACATTAGCTGAAAATAGTCTATTTATAAATTCAGTCTTTGGGGAGGCTTCCTGATCCTTTCTGGATAGCGCCTTTCCTGAGTGTCTTGCTCTTGGTGCAGAGGCAATTCTGGCCCCCTGTCGTCGGTTGGTTCATCAGCTTCCGATGCTACTGTTTCTGGGGTAGATGCTACCTGTACGTCGGGTTCATCACCAGGTACGTATGGGCGAGGCATGGGGTTGACTCGTTCCTGTGACTCTTGGATCTGGTCAGCATGGCGTCTCACGATGCTCTCCCCAACGTCCACTGTGTACATTAGTGGCCCCTGCCGTGTGCATATCGTTCCTGGTTGCCATTTCTCTGTTTGGTAGTCACGGGCCAAGACTGGTTGCCCTACATTGAAGCTCCTTGTTGGCTTCTCATTGATGTGCTGGAATTGCTTACTCTCAACATCTCTTCGTACATTTGGTCTGAGCAAATCCAGACGAGATCTCAACCTTCGGTTAAAGAACATCATGGCCGGGGCCTGGTTGGTGACTGCATGTGTCGCATTTCTGTAGGCTAACAGGAAATTGTCCACCTTATGCTGCAGTGGAATGTCGTCATCGCACATGGCCTTTACTGCTTTTTTAAAGGTTTGTATGAACCTCTCAGCCAATCCATTTGTGGCTGGATGATACAGGGCGGATGTATAATGCCTTACCCCATTCCTTTTCATAAATCTTCGAAACTCTTCGGACACAAACTGTGGTCCGTTATCAGAGCAAATCTGCTCTGGCAAGCCGTTCCTGGCAAAAATGGTCCGTAGGACTGCAATAGTTTTCTCCGTGGTGGTGGAGGACATTTTGATCACCTCAGGCCATTTCGAGTGCACATCCACGGCTATTAAAAACATTGAGTCCATGAATGGACCAGCAAAATCAATTTGCACCCGTTGCCATGGAGATGAGGGCCACTCCCATGGGTGTAGAGGGGCATGTGATGGTGCATTTTGGACCTTCTGGCATCCTGAGCAGCTCTTTGTCAGGTCCTCGATTTGCTGATCGATCCCCGGCCACCACACATAAGCCCTAGCAAGGCTTTTCATTTTCACCCCTCCCAGATGACCTTCGTGAAGCTCATTGAGCACTCTCTCCCTTAACTTGGGTGGAATTACCACTCGGGATCCACACATCAAGGTCCCCTGGCATACTGACAGCTGTTCTGTTCTGGATGAGAATGCTGGCAACAGTGAGTCGCCATGTGCTGGCCATCCCTTCACCGTCAAATCATATACCCAAGACAGTGTCGGGTCATTTCGGGTCTCCTTCTCTATACCAGCGTTAGATACTGGCAAGCATTCAATTATAGTCGAATGAAATATTTCGACAGGATCCACTGCTGGTGCTTCCTCCGCAGTAGGCAGTGGCAGGCGTGATAGCCCATCAGCGTTTCCATGCTGTTTCGTGCCCTTATATTCGATTTCATATCGGTGCGCCCCTAGAAAAAGGGACCATCTTTGTAGCCGTTGCGCAGTCATCACCGGAATGCCCTTCTTTGGATTAAAGATGGAGACAAGTGGTTGGTGGTCAGTCAGCAAGGTGAACTTCTGCCCGTGTAGATAGTGATTGAACTTTTTCACTCCCCACACTAGGCTGAGGGCCTCCCTGTCAATCTGGGCATAGTTACGCTCAGCTGAGGTTAGTGACCGAGACGCAAAGGCTACTGGCCTCTCCGAGCCGTCCGGGAATTTGTGCGACAGCACCGCTCCAATGCCATAGGGTGATGCATCACACGCCAACCGAATTGGTAGTGCTGGGTTGAAATGAGCCAACACCTCTTTTGATGTGATCAATGCTTTGCTCTTCTGGAAAGCTCGTTTACATTCGTCACTCCACTTCCATGGTACCCCCGTTTGCAGTAGGGTGTTCAGTGGGTGTAGTACGGTAGACAAATTCGGCAAGAACTTATGGTAGTAGTTCACCAGCCCGAGGAACGACCTCAGTTGTGACACATTTTCCGGTGCTGGAGCCTTGACTACTGCCTCAATCTTTTCAGGGGACTTATGTAACCCCTCTTTATCAATAACGTGGCCACAATACGAGATCTGCTTCTGAAAAAACTCGCATTTGTGGCGATTAGCTCAGAGCCCATATTCCTTCAATCTAGTGAGCACCTGCTCCAGGTTGGCGAGGTGATCACTGTCATTTTCGCCCGTGACCAGGATGTCGTCCAAATAACACTGGGTCCCTGGAATCCCTTGCAGGACTTGTTCCATTGCCCTTTGCCAAATAGCCGGAGCTGATGCTACCCCGAACACCAGCCAGTTGTATTGGTAGAGACCTTTATGAGTGTTGATCGTGAGGTACTGTTTCGAGGCTTCTTCTACCTCCATTTGCAGGTATGCCTGGGCCAGATCAATCTTAGTGAAGCGTTTCCCTCCAGATAGCGAGGCGAAAATATCTTCAATCCGTGGAAGCGGATATTGTACAGTGTGAAGGACTGGGTTCACTGTCACCTTAAAGTCCCCACAGATGCGAACCTTCTTTGGTTCCCCAGGCGTATTACTCAACGACCTCTTCATTACAGGAACGATGGGTGTAGCCCACTCGCTCCAGTCCACTTTGGACAGTACTCCTGAACGTTCCAAACCTTCCAGCTCTGCTTCGACGGCTGGGTGGATCGCATAAGGTACCTGTCTGGCCGTAAAAAACTTTGGGCTTGCATTTTCCTCTATTTTGATCATCGCTGTTATGCCTTTTAGTGTTCCGAGTCCCTGCTGGAACACTTCTTGTGCGACAGTTAGCATTTTTGACAGTCGTCCAGGTGTGACGTCGTCATCATTTTTGGCATCTACAATCAGTGCTTGTATGGAATGCCAATCTAGCTGTATCTTCCGGATCCATTCACGTCCTAGTAGTGGTGGTCCTCCATCTGGCAATACATATAGGTCCATTTTTGGTGTTTCCTTGCCGTTATATATAACGTTCACCCTTATTTTTCCTTTGGGGTAGACTTTTTGCCCCGTGTACGTCTTCAAGACAATCTTTGTATCTCTCAAGGGTATATGTGAGAATAGCCGTTTGTAGTCCCTTCGGTTTATGACTGTTAGGGCTGATCCTGTGTCCAATTCCATTTTCACTTGGACTCCTGCTATCTTGAGCGTGACCCAGATAGTTTGGTGATCCTCCGTTTTGATCACATTATGTAGTTTCAGACAACCCAGCTCCTTGCTTCCGGAGTCTGTATCACTCTTCTGTTCGTCTGAACTACTCTCCGTCACCTTATGTACCTTCTTGTACTTCTCCTGTGGAGATTTCTTGCTGCTGGTTTTCTTTCCCGACCTGCAGACTCTTGCTATGTGTCCTACTTTTCCACACTGTCTGCACACTTTGTCCTTGAACCAGCAATCATTATGGTCGTGTGTTGTTCTGCCGCAGCGATAGCACTTCACTGTTCCGTATGACATTTCATTTGTGCCATATTCTTGCGGTCTCCGTTGTATCTCTGCAGCGCCCCGTGCTGCTGCTTCGTGTGATACTGCAATGCTGAAAGCTTTGTCCAGCGTAAGATCCTTTTCTGATAGAAGCCGTTTCTGGGTTCCTTCACTTTGAAGCCCACACACAAACTTGTCCCTTAAAGTATCTGCTAGTCCCGTTCCAAACTGGCAGTGCTTCGATAGCTTGCGCAGTTCTGTTAAATACTTAGCATTACTTTCATCTTTATGCTGGTTCCTTTTGTGAAACTTAAATCTTTCTGCTATCAGCAGCGGTGTGGGGTTTAAGTGGTTGTGTAGGATTGACACTATGTTTTCAAAATCCTTTTCTATTGGCTTCTCTGGGGTTACTAGGTTTTGTAGTAAGCCATACGTTTTTGCACCCATTGAATTCAACAATACCAGCGCTTTCTTGTCATCTGGCACTTCATTCGCCTTGCAGTATACTTCTATGCGTTCGACATATGTCGTCCAATCTTCAACGTCATTGTCGAACGCTGTGATACTGCCACTCTTCGGCATCTTTGGGTGTGGTTAGACTGGCTTAAAATGGCGTCTCCCGTGCTTTCCTTTCTTCCCCGCTGCGGCTTAAAATGGCGTCTCCCGCGCTGCTGCCATCGCCGCTCTCCGCGGTCCTCGTGGCAAATGGCGACGCCCTGTGGGTTTTGTACGCTGCTCCTGCGCTGCTGCCAACGCCTCTCTCTCCGGTCCTCGTGGCAATGGTAGCGCCTTGCATTTTCCTGCGCGCCTCTCTCCCCCGTTGACACTGCTCGGCCCTTGACCACCGGCTACGCTCTGCTCTCTCTCGCCTCTCTCCCCCGTTGACGCCGCTCGGCCCTGAACACCGGCTGCGCCCTGTGCGCTCTGCCCTCTCTCTCTCCCCCGTCGACGCTGCTCGGCCTTTTTCTGTGCCGCTCGGTTGGGCTCTAGCCCGTCGCTGGCCGGGAAGGTTCTGCGCAGTACCTGTTGCCAGCCCGTTTCGCTGGACCACCGTGACTGGAAAGCCAAGCCTGGCTCTCGACAGCCTGCCCTGCGATGCTCAAATCTCCGCTGGATGACTGGGCGGTTGCCCGTGGTCGACGCCCATGCTTCTGGACTCGACCTTCTTCCACTGTTCTCCAGGAGCGAATCCCTGGGAGGTGATGCAGAGTTGCAGGTAGGTTCGAACTTGCTCGTCGCCACTGTTACGTCCGTGTAATAATAAGAAAAGGACTGCAGAGAACGGTACAACAGGTGTTTACTCAACGTGGTTCAAACTGCAACTGAAACAACAGATTACTACTCAGCGTTATATACAGGTGTGGTCACTGCCGGTACTACAGTATACATGAGCTGTAGAAAGTAGTTCCCCCCTTAAAGGTACATACATTACAGTAGTTTTGCACTGAGCAGGGAGCACTCTAGTGGACACTGAGTGTACTGCATGTATTAAAATAAGGTAGTGTTGCACTGAGCAGGGAGCCCACTAGTGGACACTAAGTGTACTGTGTTTAAGCAAAAGTGTTGTACCAGCCATAAGAGCCATTTTGATTTTTCTAAGTTGTTTCTTTCTTTTGTTTTCAATAAATGCTGGTCTGTTTTGCACCCAAACCACGAGTCACGTTGTTTTCTGTCTATATCGCTACCGAATAAGTCCGGCGGTCAGAACTCAGGAATAGGGGAGTGCTTCGAAACCGCAAGGGGGTCCCTGGAGCAGCTCAGAGGCTTCTGACTGGCCAGAGACAAATAACCCCAACCCCGTTAGCGTGTGCTAATTCCTTACAATGTCCACAGATCCCTGAAGGTAGCAGGACAGGTAGATAAGGTGGTTAAGAAGGCATACGGGATACTTTCCTTTATTAGCCGAGGCATAGAATATAAGAGCAGGGGGCTATGCTTGAACTGTATAAAACACTAGTTAGGTCACAGCTAGAGTATTGTGTGTAGTTCTGGTCACCACATTACAGGAAAGATGTGATTGCACTAGAGAGAGTGCAGAGGAGATTTACGAGGATGTTGTCAGGACTGGAGAATTTTAGCTATCAAGAAAGATTGAACAGGCTGGGGTTGTTTTCTTTAGAACAGAGGAGGCTGAGGGGAGAATTGATTGAGGTGTATAAAATTGAGGGGCCTAGATAGAGTGGATAGGAAGGACCAATTTCCCTGAGCATAGAGGTCAATAACCAGAGGACATAGATTTAAAGTAATTTGTAGAAGGACTAGACGGGAGTTGTGGAGAACTTTTTTCGCCCAGAGGGTGGTGGGGGTCTGGAACTCACTGCCTGAAAGGGTGGTAGAGGCAGAAACCCTCATCACATTTAAAAAGTACTTGGATGTGCACTTGAAGTGCCGCAACCTACAAGGCTACAAAAGATGGAAAGTGGGATTAGGCTGGATTGCTCTTTTTCAGCTGGCATAGACATGATGGGCTAAATGGCCTCCTTCTGTGCTGTAAATTTCTATGATTTTATGGTTCTATAAGTCTTTCTTTATATATAATGGAGCATTTACTTGAGTTCCGACGAAGGGTCATCGACTTGAAACGTTAACTCTGTTTCTCTCTCCACCACGCTGCCTGACCTGCTGAGTGTTTCCAGCATTTTCTGTTGTTGTTTCAGGTTTCCAGCATCTGCAGTATTTTGCTATTGTAAATATACTGTGTTGGGTGCATTACCTATAATTGTCACTAGATGGTGCAATATGCACATGCAATGCAGCCTTATAAATGTTCTTCTCTAATACAAAAATAAAATGTTAAGACACACTTTGCATTATTCTATCCCCAGAATGCAATCCTGCTCAACAGAAGCACATATCAGAGAATTGGGTGTAGAGGTCAGCATGTGCCATTCTTGGTGCACCGTATTTTCCAGTTATAAAATGAAAGGCTAGAAAATCAGAAGTTCTATGAATCAGATGCTGTGAGCTCTTTGTCTGATTCTCTGATTGGCACTTCTGTTGAATGAGACTGTACTGGGAATAGAGCGGCGTAATATGCAACCTATACTATCCACACAGTATTCTGTGGCAGATTGCTGGTTCTACCCCATATGGGGTGGTGGGAAGCGGTGGGTGGGTTAGGGAGACAACTCACCTGTGCCGGTGACATTCAAGAGTTAATTGGTTCCTTTCATGTGCGACATAAACTCCCTTTTTAATGATCTACTGAGGAACATCTTTGGTGTATATATAATGGAGCAGTTACTTGTACTGTAATACACTGTGCTGGGTATGGGTACGGTAATGTAGTGGTTATGCTACTGGACCAGTAAAAGCTGCCATGGACCAGTGCAGTCAGGCAGCGCTTTAGAATGTAATTTAAAACAAAACCATTTTGCAACAGACTCACCAACCACAGCAGACACGGTCATGTGGAAGGAAGTGGAACAGGTAGTAAGTGCTAATATTGAGATAGAGGATCAGCCATGATCATATTGAATGGCAGGGCAGGCTCAAAAGGTCGAATGGCCTACTCCTGCTACAATTTTACTATGTTTTCATGTTTCTAACTCTCTAACCCCCCCCACCCTCCAGACTTGTCTCCAATGCAGAAGGGGGTTTAATGACCTCACAAGGTCAGCAAAAGTAAATGTGATGGCTGCAAGCTGTTGTCAATGTACATTTTGTACATTTCAGGCAGGAGACCTATATTTACCCTAAAAAGTGAATTCACAACTTGAAGGCTATTACTAAATGATCTGTAGTGACACCTGCACACGGAAGACTTCAGTTAAATAAATATAGCATTCTGCAATGCTAGACTAATAACCCAGAGAACGAGAGCAGTTTGGGAATTTGAATTCAGTTTTTAAATCTGTAAATAAAAGACTGGTGTCAGTACAAGCAGCCATAAATCTGTCCAATTGTCATAAAAACCCAACTATTTCACTAATGGCCTGTGAGGAAGAAATCTGCCGTCCTTACACGCTCTGGCCTATATGTGATTCCAATGTGGTTGACTCTTAACTTCCCTCAGAAGTGACCCGGCAAACACTCAGTTATATCAAACTGCTACCAGCGGTTCAAGACGGAGGCCCACCACCAGCTTCTCATGGCAGCTGGAGATGGGCAATAAATGCCAGCCTTGCCAGCGACGCCCACATCCTGAGGATGAATGTTTTTAAATTGTCACACCATGGTTAAAAGTGCACGTAAAATGCAGCACTAAAAAAATAAATGACCAAAATTTTCCATTAAACAGAGAACATTATACAATTATTAATTATAGTTTTTAATCTGGAAACCGCTAATATTCTAAAAAAAATAAACCATTCTTGTTTAGTTCTTCAGTTTACTAAGGCCGAGTTTACTACAATACATTCAGCATTGCCAATGGGGAATGAATGCCATGCAACGACCAGAGACACAAAGGTTCAAATCCTACCGAAGTCCATTTTCAGCGCACTGATTCATGTATTGGTGTAGGTCCTCATGTGCTATTTTAATTAAGTCAGTCATGCAAATCACAAACTTGAAAACTTGAAAAAAAAAACACATAATAGGATTTTTTTTGGAGCCCTTTTTGGTGTTTTTTGCATCATTGCTTCCCCTCTTCTCCCGGGGGCTCTAATTTATTCTAGGATACAGCTTTATCGGCGCTAGCAATTCTCCATTGCCTTACCCAAACGAGGCTAGTCTTTGTATATGAGCTCAAACAGTTGGCCTATATCTTCAAATTGCTGTTATTTCAAGGGTAGCTGTAACCCATTTAAAATCATGGCAATTGGAAAATCGTGCTCCGTTCTGTTGTTTGCTGATGTTGCTCTATCCGCACTTGCCAACAGGGGTCAGTAGATAGCCATCACAAGAAATAATCTGCCTGAATAGCTTCCTCTTCTCTCGGGATGCTCAGATCAATTCTGCCATCTCCACCACAGCTGTGAGCACCTAACTCAGCACAGATCAGGGATCAAATAGCGCTTGCATTGCTTAGTGCGAGATCACACTGTGCATTCACCCACTGAACCCACTGACACAGCCCTAATGGAAGTCGATTTTAATAAAAGGCTGTGTTGCTAATTTTGTTTCTCCCCATGATAATACCACATGATTCTGTGTTTCCAGTGTGGCTGGGTTACATAGAAAACCCAGACACACATCAGAACATATCTGGAGCACTATTTCAAGGTAGGAGCACTCTAAGGTAAACCAAGACACCAGGATAAGGCGACACACTCTGACACTGCTGAAAGGACAACTTAGGACAAACACCAGGAATAACTTGTTTGTGCAAAGAGTGATCAGCACTTGGACTAGTCCTCCAGAAGGGGTAGTGGAGGCAAAAACCTTACACCTACTCAAAGGTACAGTTAGATAATGCATTGGGGATAATGATTGTAAGTTTTTTAAATTCAGGATGGAAGAACGAAGAAGGGGCAAATAGCCTCCCTCACCTATATTTATCTCATCATCTTTTGAGAAACTGTAGAACCATAGAAGTTCTCAGCACAGAAAGCCCATTTGGCCCATCGTGCCTGTGCCAGCTCTTTGCTGGAGCAATCCAACATCAATCTTACTGTTTTGCTCTCTCCCCATAGCCTGGTATCTTCCACTACTTCAAATCTTTATTCAATTTTCCCTTAAACGATGCAATGGTCTCTGCCTCGACCACTCATGGTGGCAAAGCATCCCACATTCCAACAACTCCTTGAATGAAGTAATTTCTCTTTATCTTGCTCCTCACTCCCTTAACAAATACCCCTTGTGCAAAGATTAAATTGATGACCCCTTGTCACTGACTTCCCGACCACAGGAAATAGTCTTTCTCTAATCACTCTACCAAAACCCTTCGCAATTTAAAAAAACCTCTAATAAATCTCCTCTGAGCCTTCTCTGCAGTGAAAATAGTCCAAGTATTTCAACTCTCCTCAAAACTATAGGGAGGAATTTTAATTCCCCACATCCTGTGGAATCTGGGTGGGGGTGCAGTTAAAAAGGTCCAAGGGACTTACCTACTGGCTGCCTGCAAATTTAAATTACAAGCGGCAACGACAGCCGCCCAAAGCCGGCGGGGTCCTTCTTTAAATATGCAGATCAGGTTCCAATAATGTCATTGGAGACCGACTATAAAATTCAGCTGAAGCCAGCCAGGCCAAACCCGCCGGGAGTTTCCGCTTTGGGCACAATCGCCGATCTGGGCGCAAATTGCGCTCAAAATTGTGCTAGTTTTGAGAAGCGTTTTTTTTGCTCAAGTTTCTGTTCAAACTCATTTGCATATCACCAAATGTAAAATCTGCCATGGACCAGCACAGTCAGGCAGCGCTTTAGAACGTAATTTAAAACAAAACCATTTTGCAACAGACTCACCAACCACAGCAGACACAGTCATGTGGAAGGAAGTGGAACAGGTAGTAAGTGCTAATATTGAGATAGAGGATCAGCCATGATCATATTGAATGGCGGAGCAGGCTCAAAGGGCCAAATGGCCTACTCCTGCTCCTATTTTTCTATGTTTCCATGTTTCTAACTCTCTAACCACCCCCCCAGACTTGTCTCCAATGCAGAAGGGGGTTTAATGACCTCACAAGGTCAGCAAAAGTAAATGTGATGGCTGCAAGCTGTTGTCAATGTACATTTTGTACATTTCAGGCAGGAGACCTATATTTACCCTAAAAAGTGAATTCACAACTTGAAGGCTATTACTAAACGATCTGTAGTGACACCTGCACACGGAAGACTTCAGTTAAATAAATATAGCATTCTGCAATGCCCTTTGAAGTCTCACTGCTTCATGGAAATTCCATAAGAGAAGTGATGAGAATTCTCAAATAGTTGTCAGGTTCAACAGTGTGTGACTGACGATAACAAGCATTGTTTTGTCAGGCAGGAAAAGATTATTCACCATTACTGAAGAAGGCAAACTACAGGGCGAGGAACAGCAGGAGCATACAAAGCAAATCCTGGGCTCTCACCCAGCTGATATAGGAGATAGAGACACAGGGAAGGGCCTGCACCCATGGATAGTTTCTGTTGACTAATGTGCTAATGGTCAAAAATTAGAAATGGTTTCTTTTTATTGAGGCTCATACCCCAAGCAGCGTAGACCTCATGGGCGACCTCATAAAATTTAAAGGTGAACTCAAAATACTTTTTAAGTGGCTCTTAACATGGCCATAAGACCTAAATTGCCTCCCCCGCTGCTGCATGTCGGGCCTGTTCAGCGTCGGCAGACCCGACATGTGGGAAAGTTGCATGGCATCTTTGCTAAATCTCACATTCTGATCCTTTTCCTTCCCTTCCAGATATAAATGCACCCGATTTACATCCTTCTAAACCATTGGGATCTTGAGCCCTATTTCACCAGGAATTTCCTCAGGGCTTCACTCGCTCCCCTGCACTCAAACAGGATTTTCACAGAACTTCTGCCAAAGTTACGGTGGCTGAGCGGGCGAAGCGCTGAGGAAATTCCCAGCCTATACAATGCTGCAATGTTTATGGTGTTGACCGCATCAAGCTCTTGGTTCATTTTTTTGTCAGCTGTAGCTGTCAGTCCTGACATCTCTCTCGGTTGTTAAAACTTAAAGATTAACATTGAGATGTCATTAATGCAAATGCATCAAGAAACAGCTGTGATAAATTTACTGTGAAATTTTATTAGTTTAATGTTGGCAAAATAAAGTTATTTTCCAAAGAGATTGCCCTTGACAACACTCCCAGTAAAAGGGAGCCAGGAGATTGTAATGAGGGTATGTTTTAGTTGTGTTCCACGCTGCTAGACTTTCACTATTTGATATTTTTCTGCTGGTGTCCTTCAGAAGGAGCCTGGACATTACATCAGATTAAATTTTGCTGCAACATATTTAATGTGTCTTATTCTATGTGGCAGCTCCCAACAGATTCGTCCATAATGCACATTTTAAATAATTGCTTTAAACATTTTGAAATGCAGCCAAATATTGGGGGAGACTGATTTTGTTCACTGTTCATTAAGGTGAGTAATGTTCAAGCTGGGGAGCGGAATGCATTTCCACTTTGAACATCCCAGAGTCTGCATCAAGCACGCTCAGGTAACATGGGTCAGACAGAAAGTGAAACTTTCCTCACTCTGCTCCATCAACTTGCTTTAGCCTCAAGCTCAGGAGAGCAAGCCCGACTGCACCAGTGGGATATTTCCCTCTCTCACACCAACCATTCATACGGCAAGGGAGAACTGTCATTCCATCATTCTGGGCTGGATTTCACCCAGGCCCTAGGTGTGAATGAACAAAGGTCTAACCTACTGCTTGATTCAGTCCCCTGCATATAGATTTTGTGCCAAAGATGACAAAGTAATTGAAGCATGAATCAAGCACAATGCTCTCTTCTGAGCGAGCACCAAGCCTGGAGAAATACAATCTTAACCCGTAGTCTGCAAGGAAAAATTATTAATTTGTTCGTATGAGCTGATTCTACAGCAAACGAGGCCCAAAAAGTACTTTTCATCCTAAAGCTTCCCTACAGTGGTCACAGAGGAACTTATTGGTGTGATTCATGAGAAGTTGTACAGGGCAAATCATAATTGCCCATTGCTCGCTGACCTCCATTGTCTGATTACCCAGGGTTCTATGCATCTAGCCCTTTTTAGAGATGATAATCCAGCACCTTTAAAGGAAAAGCTTACGGCACCAAACAGGTTCAGTTTAATAGATAGAAGGCCATCCAAGTATCCAGTTCATTCTCTACGTTTCCATTATTTGTCTACATAATGGCCACTTCATTCCAAAAGTAAATTGTTGTTTCAGCATCAAAATTAGCATTACTCTCTGCACAGTAAAAACAAGCATCAAAGACTGTAGTTCCCACTCATTACCTGGTGTGCATTGACTGATTTGGTGATATTTGTCAACAGATTTTGTAGTCAGCGGCGAACAAACAGCATTCTCCGTTCATTACACTTACACTTGCCCACAGACTTTCTGTGGGTTTTTGTGCTGAGACTTACGGTAATTAGTGAGAGAGGAAGTATTAAGGGGTTTAGCAGCTTTAAAAGTGGATAAACCCCCAGGCCCAGATTAAATGTGTCCCAGGCTGTTAAGCGAAGCGAAAGAGGAAGTGGCGGAGGCCCTGACCGTCATTTTTCAATCCTCTGTGGCTTCAGGTGTGGTACCGGAGGACTGGAGGACTGCCAATGTGGTACCCTTGTTTAAAAAGGGAGAAAAGGATAGACCGAGTAATTACAGGCCAGTCAGCCTAACCTCGGTGGTGGGAAAATTATTGGAAAGAATTCTGAAGGACAGGATAAATCTTCATTTAGAAAGACATGGATTAATCAAGGATAGTCAGCATGGATTTGTTAAGAGAAGGTCGTGTCTGACAAACTTGATTGAGTTTTTTGAAGAGGTAACAAGGAGGGTAGATAAGGGTAGTGTGTTTGATGTAAAGTACAGTATATGGAATTTAGCAAGGCTTTTGACAAGGTTCCACATGGCAGACTGGTCACTAAGTTAAAAGCCCATGGGATCCAGGGCAAGGTGTCAAGTTGGATTCAAAACTGGCTCGGAGACAGGAAGCAGAAGGTAATGGTTGATGGGTGTTTTTGTGACTGGAAGGCTGTTTCCAGTGGGGTTCCGCAGGGCTCAGTACAAGGTCCCTTGCTTTTTGTGTTATATATCAATGATCTAGACTTGAATATAGGGGGTATGATTAAGAAGTTTGCAGATGGTACTAAAATCGGCTGTGTGGTTGATACTGAAGAAGGAAGCTGTAGACTGCAGGAAGATATCAATAAATTGGTCAGGTGGGCAGAACAGTGGCAAATGGAATTCAATCCGGAGAAGTGTGAGGTAATGCATTTGTGGAGGGCTAACAAGGAAAGGGAATACACATTAAATGGTAGGACACTGAGTAGTGTAGAGGAACAAAGGGACCTTGGAGTGCATGTCCACAGATCCCTGGAGGTAGAAGGCCAGGTAGATAAGGTGGTTAAGAAGGCATACGGAATGCTTGCCATTATTAGCCATGGCATAGAATACAAGAGCAGGGGGGTTATGCTTCAACTGTATAAAACACTAGTTAGGCCTCAGCTAGAGTACTGCGTGCAGTTCTGGTCACCACATTACTGGAAAAATGTGATTGCACTAGAGAGGGTACAGAGGAGATTTACAAGGATGTTGCCGGGAGTAGAGAATCTTAACTATGAGGAAAGACTGGATAGGCTGGGTCTGTTTTCCTTGGAACAGAGGAGGCTGAGGGGAGACCTTATTGAGGTGTATAAAATTATGAGGGGCATAGATAAAGTGGATAGAAAGGACCTATTTCCCTTAGCAGAGGGGTCAAAAACCAGGGGGCACAGATTTAAAATAATTGGTGGAAGGTTTAGAGGGGATTTGAGGGGAAATTTCTTCACCCAGAGGGTTGTGGGGGTCTGGAACTCACTGCCTGAAAGGGTGGTAGAGGCAGAAACCCTAACCACATTTAGAAAGTACTTGGATGTGCACTTGGGATGCTCTAACCTGCAGGGCTATGGACCAAGAGCTGGGAAGTGGGATTAGGCTGGATAGCTCTTTGTTGGCCGGCGCGGACACGATGGGCCGAAATAGCCTCCTTCCGTGCTGTAAATTTCTATGATTCTATGAATTAGAGAGTCAAAAACAGTGCAGCGACCTCTAAAGGGGATCTGGAACCTGTGTGAACAGGCAAGCAACGGTGTGTCTCCTTAACCAATCACATTGAAGAATCTTTACTGAGACACGCAGGGCTGGATTTTCATTGAGGAGGTGGGTAGGAGGCAGGACTACAACTTTCGGGGTTGTAGTCCCGCCTCCATCGAGTTGTAGCCAACCCACGTGATTTTGACTTGATTGACCTTGTTGAGCCCACCCAGCGGGTTCAGCAGGCCAATTAAGAGCCACCTGGCAACAGGTGACATCACAGATTGATATTTCATCTGTCAAGACCTTTTGACAGATGAAATATCAATATTTCACAGCTGTTTGAAGCTGTCAAACACTGACAATCTGTACTCCAGGTTAATTCCTTCCTCTTGGGATGATTTAGAGATCTCTCCGGAGCAGAATGCTGAATGCTGCAATTTTTGACAGATCGCGGCCATTCTGCTTTCTGTGCCGGTGAGATGAGGGACTCCCGAGACCTGAAGGAAGGAAGGCTATAAAGGTAAGTAAAACTTCTTTAAACACTTTAAACACACCAAACACACTTACCTCTGCACTCATGCACCCATCACTCACCTGAACACTGGACATCTCGACCCCTCCAAGCCCTTCAGCCCGACGGCCCACCTCGCTAACTTGGCGTGGTTTGGAGCCATCGGGATTCCCACACTTCAAGAATGAAAATAGGGATTAGGCTAAAAACTGCCTGTTAACTACCTGTTAACAGGCAGTTAATTGGCACTAATCCCCTTCCCGTCTCAGGGAGGTGGGTCCCAGTGCGGGGCGGGTACCCGCCTCCTTTGAAACTGGCACGGAGGTGGGTTGGGGGCGGGATGGCTTCGTGCCCCCGATTTCGGGATTTTCACCCCCCACACGCCTCCAATCCTGCCTCCACGGCCCAATGAAAATCCTGCCTGCAGAATCTAAACCAGGAAGTGTCAGTTCAAGTATTTTATTCAATGCCAAATCATGTACAGAAAGTGAAATAAAGAGAAGGAAAGCAAGATGGGATTAAGAGAGAGAGATAAAAGAGACAGAAAGAAAAAGTTAAAAAAAATTATTAAAATTAAAAACATTTTTTAAATTGCCAACAATAATTAAAATCTGAAGGAATGAGGTTCTACACTTTTGAAAGTAAAGTTTCCTTGCTAGAGAGGTCATTTGGCATTAGTTAAGACTTATCACACTGTTAAAAATTCACTTACATTTGAATGCACCAGCCCTAACTCTTTCTGGTGTGTTTAGTGTGTATCCAGTGGGTAAGTGCAGCAACTTCACGCCCTTACATGTGTTTCAATGCCGAGTCTCTCGGCGAGATACTGTTATAGCACAGCTTCAGGAGGAGCAGGGCAACTCGGACAACAACTTCCTGATTTCGGCGTTTAACTGCATATGTGTGGTCGCCGGAAGTTGCTGTCCGATTTATTCCTTAATAAGGGTGAACGCTGATAGCCTCACCGTTATTCCTATCGCAAGATCCGGGCCATTGTAAGAAGCAGTGCAAACTAAATGTTTTGGATGTTTGCTAACTTCACAAGAGATTCCGGTATGGGAGGAAGGCCTGGACGAACCTTCCCCTGCCCTTCCTACGTCGAGGGATACATCTGGCGTGGGTTCTGTTGAGGCCCTAGCATGAGTCTCAAACCTTTGGAAAGAGGAATCAATGAGCTCTCTGAAGAGGCAGAATGGCTTCCTTTGCGGCTGAAGACTCTTTGACAGTTTCTTTGGCGTGGATCAAGGTGGGCACTGCTGAAGCGCTCTTATAATGTATATGAAAATGAATGAGAGGAATAGATCAGCTGGTCTATTAAGTCTGTCCCACACTGTCTTGGTGCAACTGATACACACCATGACCCCATTCGGTCCTCCCTCCCCAACTATACAACACGTATATATAAGACTGTGTCGAAATGTGTCACTGTTTCACTTGTGCATGACACTGTAATGGTAAAAAGGTGCAGTTCCCCCTACCAGAGGGGGGGGATGGAGCACGTAGAAGGATTTATCAGTTTTTTTCCTGAAGCCTGTGCCCCTTTAACAGTCAGCAGAGTGCTTGCAATGCTTTCAGTGCTTACACTTTGCTGTGCACTATAAATGCACATTTGGAAATGTCAGCGCTGTAAAATGACAATGAAGAAGCAGAGGCACGACAAGAAGACAAGAAGCACAGGCTGAAGACTGATATCAAAGCCACAGTGAGCTCCGCTGAGCCCAGTGCAGGCTGCTGGATCACAGGGTCAAATATAAATGAGGTGAGATCCAACATCTGTCACCCACATTGTTGAGACTAAGGCCTGTCAAGTGATTTTAATTCAGATCAGATGCCTTTGTTGAGAAGAGTTTGACTTTCGAAGGTACTTGGAAGGACAGCGTTGTAAAGAGGAACTGTGCCCTATGTAAAATAAATGGAAAATGTGAATGGTTTAAAAGCCAACACAATTTTCTGCCAATTACATTTTGCCATGAAAAAACTTTTATTGATGAGACAAAATCCTGCAGAAATTTCTATCGCAACAGCTACGGAGCGACAGTGTAACCATCACTTTCGGCAAACAAAGCAAGCAGAAAGATTACACACACCAATGGTCAAAACATGCAATTTTAGAAGTTGGATCTCTCCATATGAGAGCACCACATGCCTCCAAACATTCAGCTGCGAATTGTGTTTCTGATTGAACTGAACATTTGCTTTTAGTATCATTACCCCCTGATTTTACTATTTCATGGGGGTGCGCTGAAACATGGACTTTAACGCCTCACCCTCCCACAGTGGGCTATCCAGTGAACAAGCAGAATCTATAATCCTGACGACCAATTGTGAACTGCAATTATGAGCCTCGTAAACAGCTAAGTAGTGCTGGGGAGCGCAAGGCAGTTTGACTGAACAATGTAGCCGAAGAATGGAACACTGCAGACAAAGGAAAGGAAGGTTTGACAACCTGGTGCTCGAAGTTCTACCTGAAGGAGTCAGGATGTGGAGGGACACATGTTGTGCGACTAATGCTCAACCCCTCCAGCAGCATCTGGTGTAGCAAGCATGGGAGGAGGTGGCAAAAAGGGTGAATGCTGGTTCTAGGGCCTGCTGGAGCTCAGAAAGAAATTCTCAAACTTAAAGATATCTGAGAAGGTAAGCCAACAATACTGTTCTGCATGATCAGTATCTGGCTCAAGTACACATGCAATAAATTCCAAGCTGCTAACAGGTTAATCCTTTAGGTGGTAGCAATCGCACCTCTGAGTCAAAAGGTTGTGGGCTCAAATCCAGCTCCAGAGACTTGAGCACAAAAATCTAGGCTGACACTCCAGTGCAACAAGAACAACAACAACAAAAATCTAGGCTGACACTCCAGTGCAATAACAACAACAACAACAATGCAGTACTGAAGAAGTGCTGCATTGTCGGATGTGCCATATTTGGATGAGATGTTACACCGTCTGCCCTGCCAGGTGGATGTAAAATATCCCATGGCACTATTTTGAAGAAGAGCAGCGGAGATCTCCCTGGTGTCCTGGCCAGTATTTATTCCTCAACCAACGTCAATGGAATAGATAATCTGGTCATTATCTCATTGCTGTTTGTGGGTCCTTGCTGTGTGCATTATTGGCTGCCGCATTTCCAGCATTACAACAGTGACCACACTTCAAAAGTACTTCATTGGCTGTAAATTGCTTTGGGACTTCCGGAGGCCATGAAAGCCACTATATAAATGCGATTCTTTCTTGGATGCTGGAAGTTGCTAAGCAGTTAGAATAATTTACATACGTGTAGTCCTGCCACAATAGAACTACGCAGGAAAGCTTTCTTTGAATGGGGAGACTTTTGGATATATGATATAGTTACAATTAGGGAATGCATGTGGTAACAAATCTTAAAGGAGTTTCACACAAGGAAAAGACATCAAGGTGCAGTTTGCATTATGCCCCTGAAGCTATGCAGCTACATCACTGTTCAATGTACATTTGGTGCTTCTGCACTATTCTTCTGCTGCAGGACTAGATGGCACTTAATTGCCTGAAACTGCTCTGTATAAGAGGTGGCTCAAAGAAATTTAATCCATTGACTCCCTTCCAAGGAGGCCATCCAGGGAGTAACATCACACGGAAGGGGTGATTCCACAATCTTGCACTGTCAGCAGGGAGCTGTGCTCACAGGGAGCACAAGTCGGAGTTACAGTTGCAAGATTGTACCTCTGATTCTCTGTCCTACGTGCCCTGTTTGTGGGGCAACAGTACGTAACAAGAGGGAGGAGGTCCCCCAACCTGTGTCCTTGGCAGCCCTGGAGATTTTTAAAATTATTTATTCGTTCCTGGGATGTGGGCGTCGCTGGCAAGGCCAGCATTTATTACCCATCCCTAATTGCCCTTGAGAAGGTGGTGGTGGTGAGCCGCCTTCTTTGGTACAACTGAGTGTCTTGCGAGGCCATTTCAGAGGGCAGTTAAGAGTCAACCACATTGCAGTGGGTCTGGAGTCACATATAGGCCAGACCGGGTAAGGGCAGCAAATTTCCCACTCTAAAGGACATTAGTGAACCAGATGGGTTTTTATGACAATCGGTCGTTTCATGGTTACATTTGCTGATACTAGATTTTTATTCCACAGCTGCCGTGGTGGGATTATGAACTCATGTTTCTGGATCATTAGTCCAGGCCTCTGGATTACTGGTACAGTAACATAACCACTATGCTACCATTCCCAGTAAATTCAGGGATGGCAGACTATTGGAGGAAGGGGTGGGGAAGTTGGAAACACATTTCCGCTTAGGATTCACACTAGCCTTCTCCTGCTCTTTCTTCTTAGTATCTTCACTTCGCTTATTCATTGGTACCAAAGTATACGCTGAGCTCCAATACTCATTCTGCTGAAAGCTGCATCTGGAGGGTTCAAATGAACACAGTATTGTAACATGTCCCTCTTCTCTTTCTCTAGCTGTGCCAGAGGAAACAAAGTTAGAGCCCAGCAACACAGAGCAAGCCAGCATCTCGCAGCATGCACGCACGCAGCAAAACTCAGGAACCTCCACCCCAGCAGCTTTTGATACTGAGGTTTAGAAGGGTGCAATGGATGACTGACCATGAGTGAACAGGAGCAGGTGCTGGTGGCACAGGAGGAATATAAACCTGATATAGGTGCCTCGTGCAGATAACCAGTTATGAGGGTGTGTAGGCCTAGAAGATCCTACTTGAATATTTACTTGGAGTTAGATGTAGGGAGCCTCCAGTTCACCCAAGGAACTCTGGAAGAGTTTAGAACCGTCCTATAGAGAGAACTGCAAACTTCTTCAAGAAACAGGACAGCAATTATTGTGGCTCATTCTAAGGGGTAACAGGTGACTTCTGCTGGGCCAGTCAGTTTGCTGTTCGTTCTTGCATAAGGCAAGTCAATGATGCCCTGTTTGCCAGGGCAGTCCAGATCATTACATTTGAAACAGGAGCAAGACAACTGAGTGAGCAGGCCATTCGATTGCATTGTATCACTTGGTTTCCCTGAGTGCATGGAGCTATGGATTGCACTCATGTGGCTATAGGAGCCCCTACTGCCAACCGGAAGAGAGTTCTCTGTCTTTATGTTTAATTCGTGTGCGACTACAGGTGCAGGTTTCTGCACATCAGTGTCCAGTATGCAGAAAGCTGCCTTGATTCATTCATCCTTCAGCAGCCAAGAACATAAGAACATAAGAAATAGAAGCAGGAATAGGCCACTTGGCCCCTCGAGCCTGCTCTGCCATTCAATAAGATCATGGCTGATCTTGGGCTCAAAGCCACTTCCCTGCCCGCTCCCCATAACCCTTCACTCCCCTATCTTGCAAAAACCTGTCTCTCTCTACCTTAAATGTATTTAATGACCCAGCCTCCACAGCTCTCTGGGGCAGAGAATTCCACAGATTTACGACCCTCTGAGAGAAGAATTTCCTCCTCATCTCAGTTCTAAAAGGGCGACCCTTTATTCTGAAACTAGGCCCCCGAGTTCTAGATGTCCCCACGAGGGGAAACATATTCTCTGCATCTACCTTGTCGAGCCCCCTCAGTATCTAATATGTTTCAATAAGCATCCATGCACTCTTTCAGAAAGAAGGACAAGGAATTGGCTGGCTTTTTGGTGACAAGGGGTATACAATACTACTACATAGCAAAATACTGCAGATGCTGGAAATCCGAAATAACAACAGAAAATGCAGGAAAACTCAGCAGGCCAGGCAACATCCGCGGAGAGAAATTAGAGTCGACGTTTCGGGTCTAACTCTTTTTCAAAACTGGAAAGGAAATGAAATAGATCGAAAGGCAGGGCTGGGAGAGAACAAAAGAAGTGAAGAGACATTAAGAGGTATTCAAAACGAGACGAGATGGTGATAGGACTAGTGGAGACAAAAGACGGCTCTAGATTAGGTGTGAAATGTTCTGGCAGAATGAGAGACAGCTGCCATGTGGGAGAGAGGAAAAAAAAAGGGGGGGGGGGTGAGAAAAGGGCCAAAACAAAGATGTGGATAAAATATAAGCAAAAATGTAATGGGGGCCGAGGTTATGATCTGAAATTGTTGAACTCGATGTTGAGTCCGGAAGGCTGTAAAGTGCCTAATTGGAAGATGAGGTGCTGTTCCTCGAGTTTACGTTGAGCTTCCGTGGAACAATGCAAGAGCCTGAGTACAGTGAGGTCTGAGTGGGAATGGGGCGGTGAATTAAAGCGACAGGTGACCGGAAGCTTGGGGTTCCCCTTACAGACTGCACGGAGGTGTTCCACAAAGCGGTCACCCAATCTGCGTTTGGTCTCCCCAATGTAGAGGAGATCACATTGTGAGCAGTGAATACAGTGAAGTACAAGTAAATCGCTGTTTCACCTGGAAGGGGTGTTTGGGGCCCTGGACAGTGGGAAGGGGGGAGGTATAAGGGCAGGTGTTGCATCTCTTGCGCTTGCACGGGAAGGTGCCGGGCGAAGGGGAAGGGGTGCTGGGCGTGATAGAGGAGTGGACTAGGGTGTCTCGGAGGGAGCAGTCCCTATGGAATGCTGAAAGGGGAGGGGAGGGGAAGATGCGTTTGGTGGTGGGATCACTTTGGAGGTGGCGGAAATGGTGGAGGATGATCCGTTGAATGTGGAGGCTGGTGGGGTGAAAGGTGAGGACAAGGCGAACCCTATCGTGGTTCCGGGAGGGAGGGACAGGGGTGAGGGCAGAAGTGCGGGAGATAGAACGGACACAGTCGAGGGCTGTGTCAACCACAGTAGAGGGGAATCCTCGGTTGCGGAAAAAGGAAGCCATGTCGAAAGCACTGGTGTGGAAGGTGGCATCGTCGGAGCAGATGTGGCGGAGATGGAGAAACTGGGAGAATGGAATAGAGTCCTTACAGGAGGTGGGGTGGGAGGAAGTGTAGTCTAGGTAGTTGTGGGAGTCAGTGGGCTTGTAGTGAATGTTGGTCAATAACCTATCCCCAGAGATGGAGACGGAGAAGTCGAGGAAGGGAAGGGAAGAGTCGGAGATGGACCATGTGAAGGTGAGGGAAGGGTGGAAATTGGAGGCAAACTGAATGAAATTGTCTAGTTCAGGGCGAGAGCAGGAAACGGCACCGATACAGTCATCAATGTACCGGAAGAAGAGGTGAGGGAGAGGACCCGAGTAGGACTGGAACAAAGAGTGTTCAACATATCCCACAAAAAGGCAGGCATAGCTAGGGCCCATGCAGGTACCCATAGCAACACCTTTGATTTGGAGGAAATGAGTGGAGTCAAAGGAGAAGTTGTTCAATGTGAGAACAAGCTCAGCCAGGCGGAGGAGGGTGGTGGTGGATGGGGACTGGTTGGGCCTCTGTTCAAGGAAGAAGCGGAGCTCCTTCAGGCCATCCTGTTGGGGGATGGAGGTGTAGAGGGATGGTACGTCCATGGTGAAAAGGAGGCGGTTGGGGCCAGGAAACTGGAAACTGTTAAAGTGGCGGAGGGCGTCCGAAGAGTCGCGGATGTAGGTGGGAAGAGACTGGACAAGGGGAGAAAAGATAAAGTCGAGATAGGAAGAGATAAGTTTGGTGGGGCAAGAACAGGCTGAAACGATGGGTCTACCAGGGCAGTCCTGTTTGTGGATCTTGGGAAGGAGGTAGAAGCGGGCTGTGCGGGGTTGGGGAACTATGAGGTTGGTGGCCGCGGGGGGAAGATTGCCAGAGGAGATGAGGTCAGTGACAGTCTTGGAAACGGTGGTTTGATGTTCGGTAGTGGGGTCATGGTCCAGGTGGAGGTAGGGGGAGGTGTCGGAGAGTTGGCGTTCAGCTTCCGCTAGGTAGAGGTCGGTGCGCCAAACAACAACAGCACCACCCTTGTCAGCAGGTTTAATGACAATGTCAGGGTTGGATCTAAGAGAATGGAGTGCTGCAAGTTCAGAGGGAGGTAGGTTGGAGTGAGTGAGGGGAGCAGAGAAACTGAGACGGCCGATGTCACGGCGGCAGTTAGCGATGAAAAGATCTAGAGAGGGTAAGAGGCCAGGGGGAGGGGTCCAGGTAGAACAGGAATTCTGAAAGCGGGAGAAAGGGTCAGCCGTGTGGGGGGAAGACTCCTGGCCAGAGAAGTGGGCATGGAGATGAAGGCGGCGGAAAAAGAGCTCAACATCGTGCCGAGCTCGAAATTCATTGAGGTGGGGGCGTAAGAGGATGAAGCTCAGGCCTTTGCTGAGGACTGATCGTTCAGGGTCAGAGAGGGGAAGGTCAGAGGGGATAGTGAAGATGTGGCAGGGGGTGAGATTGGGAGAAGTGGGGTCAGAGGAAAGTGAAGGAGAAGAAGGTTCCGGAGGGGCGTTGGTGTTCAAGAGTTGCTGAAGCTTGCGATCCTTGACATCGGAAAGGAAGAAAAAAAGTTTTTGTTGAAGCGTCGGATGAGTCGAAGGATGAAATGGAACATTGGACCCAGACAGCTTTGAAATAAAGTGCGTCGGTGCTGCTGAAGAGAGAGGTCGAGAGTGTTCATGTGAGCCGCATGGCGTTGAGCGTGGCTCTCAAGATGCGGCGAGAGCAGTAGTTTGAGGAACAATGAATATCTTGGAGATATTTGTAATCCTGGGTGGATCCGAAGCACGAAGGGTGGAAGTTTAGTTGGAATCCACGTGGAATAAGTCGGAACCGGAGACAGTTGCGGAGGAAAATGATATGGCTGTGAAACCGAGTCTTGGCAGATACCTGATCAAACACGATATACAATACTACTATGGCTACTACCTCAACATTGGTGAAGTACAGGAATTCTACAACAAGGCTCGTATCTGCACTTGTATTAAAATTGAGCAGATCACTGACATGCTGAAGGAAGACTCAGGTGCCTAGGTAGGGCCAGGGTCTCCCTACAGTACGCTCCCAATGTTGTCTCACTAACTATGGTGGCCTGCTGTGTCCACAAATTTGCTCGTCAGAAAGGCCTGAAATTGAGATTCATGAGCAGACCGAGTCAGAAGCTGAAGATCCCGAGACAGAGGAGTTTGAACACGAGGAGGGCGCGCAGCAGGGTCACAGACAGCAGCTGTGAGACAAAATCATCAGAGAGACTTTTAGCGACGTCCGATCATATTATAGTCAGACAGCATCTGTAAAATCCAAGAAGCTGCACATAATTTAAATGTATGACCCTTCAGATCGCTTCAGTCATCATTAAAAGCTGAGGTCCCACGAGGGTACCTAGTCCGCAAGTGTCCTTTTCACTTCCAGTGCAACTTCGTGTTTTCAACCAAAAAAAAATCATGTATATCGTAACAAGAGCTGGGAATTTACTCGGAGCTGCGCTCTCTTTACGTGCATATGCTAGCAATGATGTAAAGATTGGATCTTGTCTGTAGGTCTTCCCAAAGGAGATGCCATGGCTCTGTCACAGCCTCCCCGTTAATCCTCATCTCTCCCAGATGTTCCCAGGCAGCTGTGCCTGGTACAGCGGAGCCATCCCTTTCATACTTGCCAGACCCGATGACGTACTATGGATGCCACCTGACATTACGGGCAGGTCTTTCCTGCTGTTGTTGGTCGACACTGTGCCCATTACAGTGCTAGCAAAGCACTGAATTCAATCCCCAGAGCAGCTTTCGGATCACGTGTACAACAGCTCACCTTTCAGTAGATGGTCAAATAAACAGAATGCAGCCTGTACAGTAATAGGCGCACCTGAGGGCTAGCAATGTATGGACACATTCAATGCATCAGCATAGGAATATAGCGGGCCTTCCATCTAAGCATCTATTATGCCAGCAAATACAAGAGTAATTACTGTAAAGTAAATCCTCATGGCACTACAGAGTACTCGTAACCTTCGGATAGCATAGAGCTAACAGCTACAGTAATTTTCAGGCCTCAGGGCTTTGCTGAGCTGGGAAAATTCTGGCAGAATGAAATAGCTTTAAAACCACTTTTACTCTGCAACATTCGAAAGCACTCTAATTCTGGCATCTTTGAAATAGAGTTGACACCATAATCGGCACTGATTTCATTAAACTGATGTTAGGTCTCAGAGGAAATCAGAGTTGATAGCAGGTAAAATTGGCTCATAGGAACAGGAGCGGGCCATTCAGACCCTCGAGCCTGTTCCACCATTCAATCAGATCATGGCTGATCTGTACCTCAACTCCATTTACCCGCCTTTGCTCCATATCCCTGGATACCCTTACCTAAAATAAGCTATCGATCTCAGTCTTGAAAATTTCAGTTGACCCAGCATCCACAGCCTGTTGGGAGCGAGAGTTTCAGATTTCCACTAACCTTTGCATGAAAAAATAATTCCTGATTTCACTCCGAAAATGGCCCAGCTCTAATGTTAAGATTATACCCCCTTGTTCTGGATTACCCCTACCAGAGGAAATAATTTCTCTGTATCTACCCCATCGAATCCTTTATCATTTTAAAGACCTTGATTAAATCACCCCTCAACCTTCTGAACTCAAGGGAATACAAGCCAAGTTTATGCAACCTGTCCTCTCAATTTAACCCTTTAAGATGAGATGTAAGTGAATGCGAGTGGGCTGTGCCATGCCATGTAAACAATCCAATGCCATGCGATCATGAACACTGGACAAGTAGATTGATACTTGTATGTTTGGCCGTTAAAGGGGAAACAAATATTGGAAAGATAGATTGCAGTTGTAATCAATACAGCTAATACGAGTTTAAGGCAGTCTTACAAAATCTAATTCTATCCTTTACGAATGAACAAACCAACCTCAGTTAAAACGTCTAAACTGAACCACGTTGCTGAAACCAAAACCACAAAAGTCTGTATTCCTGGCACAGGAATGAAGAAGAAAAATCCCAAACATTTCAGATAGCTTTATTTACTTGTGCGACTGTTTGATGAACCTCTCCTGCCTGCTCTGTGACTCAGCAAGTGCCACTGATTTTACTTTCTAATGTGTTAATATCCTGTCCTTAAATGCTGCTTCTTCTGCCCTCTCCCACAGAGTCTCATGTGCCTCCTGCATTGCCCTTTTATTTGATGCTGCAGTACCAAGAGAGAGGCCTTCACTACTCAGTTTGATTATAGATGTTAAAGGCCAGCTTCTTTGAAATTATAATAGTAGATAAACAAAATACCAACAATTAAGCTGGTTAAAGGCTAATTCCATTGTAATTATAATTGTAGATAAAAATTAATGACAATTATACTGTCACTTTGTGCCCAATTGAGCAGCTCGCCTGGTGTTAGTGACTGCAAGTAACAGATATAAAGATAAAAGTGTGATAATTGTTTGCCTCTGAGCTGTAGATATTAGTTTTATTCTCATTTCCTGTGTGAAAGAAAGAAAGACTTGCACGTCTATCACGCCTTTCACGACCACCGGACGTCCCAAAGCACTTTACAGCCAATGAAGTACTTTTTGAAGTGTAGTCACTGTTGTAATGTGGGAAACGCAGCAGCCAATTTGTACACAGCAAGCTCCCACAAACAGCAGCGTGATAATGACCGGATAATCTGCTTTTGTTATGTTGATTGAAGGATAAATATTGGCCAGGACACTGCGGATGACTCCGCTGCTCTTCTTTGAAATAGTGCCATGGGATCTTTTATGTCCACCTGAGAGAGCAGAATGGGCCTCGGTTTAACATCTCATCCAAAAGACGGCACCTCCGACAGTGCAGCACTCCACTGGAGTGTCAGCCTAGATTTTGTGCTTAAGTCTCTAGAGTGGGACTTGAACCCACAACCTCCTGACTCAGAGGCCAGGGTGCTACCAACTGAGCCACTGGCTGACTTTTTAAAACATTTATTCGTTTATGGGATGTGGGCATTGCTGGCAAGGCCAGCATTTATTGCCCAATCCTAATTGCCTTTGAGAAGGTGGTGGTGAGCCGCCTTCTTGAACTGCAGCTGTCCGTGTGGTGAAGGTACTCCCACAGTGCTGTTAGGGAGGGAGTTCCAGGATTTTGACCCAGTGACGATGAAGGAGCGGCGATATATTTCCAAGTCAGGATGGTGTGTGGTTTGCAGGGGAACTTGGAGTTGGTGGTGTTCCCATGCGCCTGCTGCCCTTGTCCTTCTAGTTGGAAGAGGTCGCGGGTTTGGGAGTTGCTGCCGAAGAAGTTTTGGCGAGTTGCTGCAGTGCATCTTGTAGATGGTATATACTGCAGCCACAGTACGCCGGTGGTGGAGGGAGTGAATGTTTAAGGTAGTGGATGGGGTGCCAATCAAGCAGGCTGCATTGTCCTGGATGGTGTCGAGCTTTTTGAATGTTGTTGGAGCTGCACTCATCCAGGCAAGTGGAGAGTATTCCATCACACTCCTTACCTGTGCCTTGTAGATGATGGAATGGCTTTGGGGAGTCAGGAGGTGAGAAACTCGCCACAGAATACCTAGCCTCTGACCTGCTCTTGTTGCCACAGTATTTATGTGGCTGGTCCAGTTAAGTTTCTGGTCAGTGGTGACCCCCAGGATGTTGATGGTGGGGGATTCAGCGATGGTAATGCAATTGAATTTCAAGAGGAGGTGGTTAGACTCTCGTTTTTTGGAGATAGTCATTGCCTGGCACTTGTGTGGCGCAAATGTTACCTGCCACTTATCAGCCCAAGCCTGAACGTCGTCCAGGTCTTGTTGCATGCAGGCATGGATTGCTTCATTATCTGAGGAGTTGTGAATGGCGCTGAACACTGTGCAGTCATCAGCGAACATCCCCATTTCTGACCTTATGTTGGAGGGAAGGTCATTGATGAAGTAGCTGAAGATGGCTGGGCCTAGGACACTGCCCTGAGGAACTCCTGCAGCGATGTCCTGGGGCTGTGATGATTGACCTTCAATCACCACAACCATCTTCCTTTGTGCTAGGTATGACTCCAGCCAGTGGAGCGTTTCCCCCCCGAGTCCCATTGACTTCAGTTTTACTAGGGCTCCTTGATGCCACACTCGGTCAAATGCTGCCTTGATGTCAAGGGCAGTCACTCTCACCTCAGCTCTGGAATTCAGCTCCTTTGTCAATGTTTGGACTAAGGCTGTAATGAGGTCAGGAGCCGAGTGGTCTTTGTGGAACCCAAGCTGGGCATCAGTAAGCAGGTTATTGGTGAGTAAGTGCCGCTTGATAGCACTGTCGATGACACCTTCCATCACTTTGCTGATGATTCAGAGTAGACTGATGGTGCGGTAATTGGCCTGGTTGGATTTATCCTGCCTTTTGTGGACAGGACATACCTGAGCAGTTTTCCACATTGTCGAATAGATGCCAGTGTTGTAGCTGTACTGGAACAGCTTGGCTAGAGGCGCAGCTAATTCTGGAGCACAAGTCTTCAGCACGATAGCTGGGATGCTTTTGGGTGCGCTCAGCCGTTTCTTGATATCACGTGGAATGAATCGAATTGGCTGAAGACTGGCGTCTGTGATGGCGGGAACCTCAGGAGGAGACTGATATGGATCATCCACTCAGCACTTCTGGCTGAAGATGGTTGTGAACGCTTCAGCCTTGTCTTTTGCACTCTCGTACTGGGCTCCATCATCATTGAGGATGGGGATATTCATGGAGCCTCGTCCTCCCGTTAGTTGTTTAATGGTCCACCACCATTCACGACTGGATGTGGCAGGACTGCAGAGCTTTGATCTGCTCCATTGAGCCCTGTCTATAACATGCTGCTTCCGCTTTTTAGCATGTATGTCGTCCTGTGTTGCAGCTTCCCCAGGTTGGCACCTCATTTTTAGGTACACCTGGTGCTGCTCCCGGCATGCTCTTCTACACACCTTATTGTTCTAGGGTTGGTCCCCTGACTTGATGGTAATGGTAGAGTGAGGGATATGCTAGGCCATGAGGTTACAGATTGCGGTGGAATACAATTCTGCTGCTGCTGATGGCCTACAGCGCCTCCTGGATGCCCAGTTTTGAGCTGCTAGATCTGTTCTGAATCTATCCCATTTAGCACAGTGGTAGTGCCACACAACACGATGGAGGGTGTCCTCAGTGTGATGATGGAACTTCGTCTCCACAATGACTCTGCGGTGGTCACTGTTACCAATGCTGTCGTGGACAGATGCATCATCAACAGGTAGATTGGTGAGGATGAGGTCAAGTAGGTTTTTCCCTCGTGTTGGTTCTCTCACCACCTGTCACAGTCCCAGTCTGGCAGCTATGTCCTTCAGGACAATGCCAGATCGGTCAGTAGTGGTGCTACCGAGCCACTCTTGGTGATGGACATTGAAGTCCCCCACCCAGAGTACATTCTGTGCCCTTGCTACTCTCAGTGCTTCTTCCAAGAGGTGTTCAACATGGAGTACTGATTCATCAGCTGAGGGAGGGTGGTAGTGGTAATTGTAATGATATCAGCAATAGTGTAAAATAGTTATCCCAAAGAGTCTGAGAAGAGAGATGCTAAAAAGGATCCATGGAGGACATCTGGGAATCGAAAAGTGTAAGAAAAGAGCACGAGAGGTGATGTACTGGCCACGAATCAACCAAGATGTGACAAATGAGGTGTCAAACTGCACAATATGCCTGAAATATCGAGCAAGCAATCCGGTAGAACCACTAAAGCCACACCCAGCGCCAGACAGACCTTACCAGAAGGTAGGCGCTGACCTATTCGTATGTCAAGGGAAGGACTATCTTGTAGTCACAGACTATTATTCCCTGTATCCAGAGGTTAGTAGACTGTACACCACCACTGCAGATGCTGTGATAACATGTATGAAAGCCATATTCTCCAGACATGGCGTGGCAAGCGAGGTCTTCACAGACAACGGACCCCAGTTTTACAATGCAAGTTTCTGACACTTTGCCAAAGAGTGGGACTTTGTCCACACAACGTCAAGTCCTCACTTTCCACAGTCCAATGGACTAGTGGAAAAATTGGTCCAGACAGTGAAAAGACTGATGTACAAGGCAAAAGACAGTGGAACTGACTTCTACCAGAGCATGCTTGTATACCGCACAACGCCGCTCGAGTGTGGTATGTCACCAGCCCAATTCCTTATGGGACGTCGGCTAAGGTCAAACCTACCCATCCCGAAGAAACTCCTGAAAACAAAAGAGGGGGAGAAAGTGAGGAAGTTCAAAGAACAACAGAAAGAAAAGCAAAAGTACTACTATGACAGAGGAACACAAAACCTACCTGAACTCCACACTGGTGACCAAGTAAGGTTCAAAGACAAAACAAACATATGGACTCAGAAGGGAACTGTCCTGAGTGAAGTTCAACCAAGATCATACACCATTCAGACGGATGAGGGTGCTGTTCTGAGAAGAAATCGTCGAGATCTTCTCATGGGACCAGCCACAGCAGGTCAAAAGACTGATACTGTTGAACAACCTGATCACACAGCAGGTCGAAAGACTGATACTGTTGAACAACCTGATCACACAGCTGAGAAAACATCATCTGAAGCAACAACTCAGATTCAAGGACAATCAATCAGAAAATCCTCAAGACACATGAAGCCTCCTGAGAGACTCATTGAGTAAATTTAAGGACTATTGTTATAGAAGGAAGTAATGTTATCTTATTCTTTCTTCAAGTTCTAGTGTATTTACATATTTCATGTGAACACACAAAGCAAGTTAAAAAACCTTGATAATGATAATGTTAATGTAAGTTCATTAAGTGTTACAGTTAAAATGCAGATTAATACAAAGAAAACATGTTTTAGTTAAAAGTAAAATACTTTTGTTTTAAGAAAGGGAGATGTAATGATATCAGCAAATAGTGATGGTATTTGCCTGTTTGATTATGATGCCTTACCAGCATATTTGCATGTATTGATTACTTATGCCTGACCAGCAGAGGGCATGTGACAGAGACAAGCAGTTTAGTTTTAGTTTCGCTTTTAGATGAATCTCAAACATGATGTCTCCTGTAATGCTGTTAAAAAGAGTTGAACAGACTTTAGATTAAAAGACATTCTCTTTCATAAATGTCTCGTCATTGAACCCACATACAAATCGATACAGTAATCAGCAGGAGGGTTCCTTGCCCATGCTTGGCCTGAAGTCATGAGACTTCATGAGGTCTGGAGTCAATGTTGAGGACTCCTAGGGCTAAACCTTCCCGACTGTATACCACTGTGCTGCCACCCCTGGTGGTTCTAGTCTTGTCGGTGGGACAGGACATATCCAGGGATGGTGATGTAGGAGTTTGGGACATTGGTGTGCCATTGCCATGTCCGTAGCCGGTGCTGAGTTTGATGCCAGGTTGTCCGTCCGGTTTCATTCTTATTATTGTGTTTTTACAACTGAGTGGCTTGCTAGGCCATTTCAGAGTCAATCACATTGCTGTGGGCCTGGAGTCACATTTAACCAGATTTCCTTCCCTAAAGGGCATTAGTGAACCAAATGGGTTTTTACAACAATCCAATAGTTGCATAGTCATCATTACTAATACTAGCTTTTTATTCCAGATCTATTTAATTAACTGAATTTAAATTCCCCAGCTGCCATGGTGGGATTTGAACTCATGTCTCTGGATCATTAGTCCAGGCCTTTGGATTATTAGCCCATTACCACTACGCTACCGTTCCCATGACTATTAGCTATCTTGTTATTGGAAACCAGTCTCTTTGTTGCAGTCTGTTTTTAATAACTAAAGTTTTTAGCGAAATAAAACTAGAAAGAAAGAAAGACTTGTATTTATATATTGCCTTTCACAACTTCAGGATGTTCCAAAGCACTTTACAGCTAATGAGGTACTTTTGAAGTGTGGTCACTGTTGTAAGTTAGTACACAATGGGGCAGAAATTAGGATCGGGGGCTTGCCGCGTGTGCAAGCCCCCAATGTGCACTTACCCGACGCGCCGGCCGTTGAGCTTCAGGGACGCCTGGAATTCCTGTTTTAAAATGATGACTCCCTGGCAGCGTCTGACGTCACGCCACCCAGGAGTGCAGCCAGCACGAAGCCTGGAGCACGCTGTGCAAGTGAGACACGCCCCTTGAGGTCTCAGTTTAAAAGGACACGCCCCCAATGTTTCTCACAAGCTGCAAAGCATTTTTACATGCAGAGCAGCATTTTAAATAGGTTTTTGGTATTTTTATGAAGCTTTTGGTAACTTTTATAAACGTTTACATTATTTTGAAGAATCTGAAGTAGTTTTAAACAGAATTAAAGCAATTTAAAGACTTTTAAAAGCCCTGAAAGCATTTTTTTCATTCTATTTATTTAATTAGCAACATCGTCGTCATACGTGTCTTCACACTGTTCCCTTTGGGGAACTGTATGAAGTGGTGGAAGGATTTATGGCCGTGATTAACGCTCCTTCCGTGACCGTAACCATCTTTGTACCAGCCATTAGGGTGGTTAGTCCTATGGCGGGAGGGTTTTACGGGCTCCCACAACCTATACGAGGGGGGGGGGGGGGCCACCCACACCCGCGGACGCAAGTATCCCGCTGGATGTCCACCCAGAATTTATAGTTGGAGCTCCGACTCCACATGCCGGGACTGTCTGCAGCGGGGTTCGAAACCCTACCCCGTCTGGCCCAGCGGCGGGGATGCTACCGCTACGCCAAAGGCCCACTCCAATTAGCAACGTGAAATGGCTGGAATGAGCACAATTCACGGCATTAAAAGAACTCACAATTGAACTGATGATGACCTCAGCAATCTCCTCAACGAGGTGGAGGCGCAGCGCCTGCTCATCATTGGTAATGAGAAGTCCAAGGCGCCGCAAAAAGGACAGATGATAGCTTGGTCTTTCAAGTGGCAGCATAGGGCTCCAGTCACGGGGAGGGAAAAGGCGCAGGAAACGTATGGGTGTCACCTTTTGCGCGGAGTGGGCCTTTTGCGTAGCGGTAAGCATCCCCGCCGCTGGGCCAGAAGGAGTAGGGTTTCGAACCCCGCTCCAGACAGTCCCGGCAAGTGGAGTCGGAGCTCCAACTATAAATTCTGGGTGGACATCCAGCGGGATACTTGCGTCCGCAGGTGTGGGTGGGGCCCCCCCCCCTCAGATGGGTTGTGGGAGCCCGTAAAACCCTCGCGCCATAGGACTAACCACCCTAATGGCTGGTATGAAGATGGCTATGGTCACGGAAGGAGCGTTAACGTGGCCAGAAATCCTTCCACCACTTCATACAGTTCCTGAAAGGGAACAGTGTGAGGATACATACGACGATGACCTCTTGCGCAATGCACCTCCTTGGACCCTCAGTCGCAGATGCGAGGGGGCAAATCGTGCAATTGTTAAATTTTTCATTTTATTGACATGTAAAATGTTGTGTTTGCTGTTTTCATTGAAATGTTTATTTGTGACTGAAAGGATATGTAACCTTTTCCTTTAAACAGTGCAGCCTGTAGTCAGTTTGAAAAAAATTAGCAACTTTTATTGGAGCCAAAGTATTTTTACAACAACTATTTGAAAATTAGAACATAGCTAGTTTCCACCTTGAATGTCTTTATTGCACTAAGAAAACAGAAAAAGTCACTTTAAAATGTTAACACATGTTTTTCTGAACTATTCATGTTTACAAATGTTTGAAAAGCAGGAAATAGCTAGTTAACATTTTAAAGTTATAAACTATCTACATCAAAACTGACCCTGAAAACTGTTTTATGGTGCAATAAAAGTTCACTGCTTCACTTTAAATTGTGTCTGCTCCTTTCTTTGCCTTGCGGGGGGAGGGGGAGGTACAAGGCGCCACTAGCTCGTGAAGGTGTTGGCTACTAGCAGTTCCAGGGCATTTTTCTCGCTCACAGGCCTCCTGCTTACACAGATGTCCTTGCAAGGAAGAAATGGAAAGAGTTGTTAAAGTAATTTTAATGAAGTGACTGGCTAGAAAATCACCCCGGCCTATGGCAGGAGAAACGCGTTATCGTCTTGGTAATACATCATACCCACCTGATCAATTTCACAGCCCGAGATGATTTTCCAATAAGTTACTTTCTCTCAAAGTCATAATTAAATAAATACATTCATACACATAAGTAAAGGAATATTTACATACATACATATATGTAAAGGAATATATACAGACATACATACATACATAATTACTTACTGATGAAAAGTTTATTTCTTAAAAATGTTGGAAATGTTACATTATTCATTTTAGAACAGTCATTTTCACATTTAATAAACACAGCAAATTCAATTCACACAGCCACAATTGCTCCTTCTACCTACAGTACTGAAAACCCGTTTAAAAAAAAATAATTAAACTTTAAAACTTACCTCATCATTTCTTAAAATAACTTTCCTCCCTTTCCCAAACAAAAATATTGCCTTTCAGAAGCTCCACGATAAAATATATCTTCCTCCGCAGCCTCTGGAGCAACTTTACACATGCTTTTTTCATGTGTAAGTTGTAACGACTTAACCTCACTGAATCCATGAATGAAATCGACGAAGTTCACTGCGCACGCGCAGCCTGTGCAGTCACACGCGCTGTGCCTCTGAACCCCTTCGTTCAGAGAACAGGAAATGCTGGTTTTCCCCGCATGCGCTGTGCATGCTGAAAACCGGCATTTCCTCCGGCCAGATGCGTGAGTACCCCGACCGTACTCACGCGTTTGGAACGGAATTACTGGGCCAATGTTTAACCAATGGAAGTAGTGCAAAGAAGCTTCCTGGACACAACTCTGAGGAAGAAGGGCAAGATGTTTTGTTCTGAATATGTCCAAGAACTTGTTTGAATTGAGGCAACTTTCAACATCAACACCTTGCTTAATTCAGCCCATATACCAGAGACACTAACCTGTCTTTTCTTTTTGCAGATGCTAAGTGACCTGTTCCAGCATTTTCTCACTTTGGTTCAGCCCACAAAATAATCAGGAGGAAGTTGAGATATTTTCAACCTTAATGTTGAATTTAGCAACCCTATGAAACTTAAAGCAGCATTATAAAAGGTATTCCATCAAAGTAAGGTGAAATATTTCTAACAGGCACGCATCAGGAAAGCCTTCTTTGAGCCTGGTAGAAGCTGTGGAGGTTCAGAAATACATTGTCTGACCTAAGTACTTCAATTGGTAACTGAGAATAACACATGGACCTGGACTTTCTAATTGGGGTGCATCTGCGGCAGGGTAAGAGGATGGGAGATGCCCCTGTGACAACAGCCAAGCTTCCAGTTTAGAGGTCATTTAAATATGAGAGAATCCTGCCAAAATAAGGGCCTTTTGCTATATTTTGAAGTCTGCTTTAGCATAGATTTTGTCGGCAGCCTCTGAGCTTTTAGTCAAACAAGTTCATTCTAAATTTTTACTATTTTTTTTCTGGGGCGGGGTCGTGGGAGGGAGGGTTGGGGTGGGGGGTTTATGCAAGGTCCTGGCTGACCAAAACTTTTATACCCTCCCACCAACCTTTGAATGCTAGTTGCCTGGACCTAACATGCAACCTTTGTGTAAATGTTCTAATGACGCCCATGTCAGGAAATAAGTCGGCAGATGTATTTCTCTTATTTGCCTCCAGTTTACTTGTGCTCCCAGCATCGGGTGGTCATATTCTGTGCTGATGTCACCGCCTGTGGGAGGCGAGGGGAGAGATTACAGAGGCAGGGACGCGGCAGAATGGATCCTCAAACAGCGTTACAAACCCTGTCTGCCTCAGAAGCAGTGGGCAGAAAAATCCAGGCAATGGATCCTAACAGCAGAAAATGGTTACTGCATCCTTAAGAGCAAGTCTAAACTTTCTTTTTGCTCCCTGTGCAACATATCAGGAAGGAAGTTATCAATTGAGAGAAAACCAAAAAAGGGAAGTTTTATACTATTTTCCAAGGCTGTTAATTGGATTTATGGCAGCCAGAAAGTATTTTTGTTAATTATAAGTGAGCATGGGGACTAGTATTGGATTTTATTATTATAACTTCATGTATAGGAGCGACAGTAACAAAAGAGACAAAGTTAGATTCTGCATTACATTTTTCATTCTTCACTTTTGCATTCTCTACCATGCAGTAGGTTTAATGGAGCACGTAGCTATGTGTAGAGGGACCTCTCTCTGCAGCAGAATTCAGTATGCATTTTATATCCTGCATCCTCTGACAAGTATTTCCACTCTCCTTGTCCTGATCAGAGAAGAAAACAAAGCAAGACGCTTCAAAAGAGGAAAATGAAGGACCGCACTCAGATGTGAAGATAGGTATGCAACATAACACTCGGTAAAAACATTCGCTGTCCTTTAAGACACTTGAATCGGTGCATCGTACTAGAGAACATATCGATGGTTCAGTGCTATATGAAGGGACCAGGGCCATATTTGTATTGTATCAACACTGTAGTTAATCTGTTATTAGGCTAAAGGTACCCTCTGTCTTTTTAACACACTATTTAACTTATTAGCAGCTATTAACCAAGAATGCTAGAAATATCAGGAATATATTGGCACCACATGGGCCTTTCATCCACGAGAAAAATTACAAACCTCAATGAGCTTTTGGCTCAGAATTTGTGGTCAGCGGCAAAGCAAAGGTCTTTCGCCGCTGGCCCTGAAGTAAGCTTCGCACCAAGATCTCGCGATCTCTGTGGCGAGAATTTCGGATTTTACGACGCGTAATTGAAATCAACGGAAGTTAATCGGCATTCCCAGCGAAGAGCTGCTGTGACGTCAACAAGCTGTCTAAACAGCCAATCAGAATGCAGAATTCTCACAGACAGCGAACCAGGAAGTGGGTAAGCTCCTAAAATTCTGGACATATTGGAGAGAGCAAAACAAAGATTGGGGCTCTCACATGGGGAAAAGGCAAACCTGAAATAAAGATGAACAAATTTTCTTAAAAATTTAAATTTTTATTAAAATGGCTAAATTTGACACTGCACAAAATTAAAATTAGTTTTTCAGGGCCATAGCCTTTGTTTAGCAGTCAATACACTGTTAAAACCCCAGTTATACCTAAACCCTTTGGGAGAAAACTTCAGTGCCTCCCGTTAGTGCCTGCAGATGGTGGTAATGGGGTGCTGATGCAGTAGCACCGGGGCAAGGCGATTCCAACGCTGCATGGCAAATTCGGCCCCCCCATTGCACCACGAGGTACCGCCAGGGACTTCAACACCAGGCAGATCGTGACGTCAACGCTCACTGGGCACCCGATCTGGAAAATTCATTGTTGTCACTTACCTTAGAGCCTCGACCAGACAGTGACAGGGAGAGCTGGCGTGCAGCTGCAGGAAGTTGGCTCCAGCAATGTTATTTAAAGGAATCAGCATTAATCACTCGCAGCTGTCAGGGCAGGTTAGTTTCAGTGGTTTCTTGTCAATATCACCCAATGGAATTTCAAGCTTCTTTTGTATCAACAGTCTTTTGGCAAGTGCAATGTAGCTACATTTATTGCTCAAAGATTCAAACTGCTACATTGGGCAACATTACTGGGGGCTGTACTGGCATGCTACCTCACCCTCCAGGATCTATGGTGGAGGGAGTGTAGGCAGCGAGAAATATGGGAACATGTGGGCAGAGGGATGAGGAGGGGCATCAGGGCCCTCACCAGGAGGCCTTCCCCTCTGAGGGTATTCCAATAGCACTTCTCCTACCTTCAACTAAGCGAGGAGCAGTGTATTAGATGGCTACGCATCACCAAGGTGGTGGTCACAGAACTCTGCCACCTCCTCCAAACAGACCTCCAGCCTCACACCAGAATGACTTAAATCCCAGATCCCTTTTGCTCACCACATGCCCATCATACCATCCTTGTGTCATGCCATATCACAGCGTCCTCCTGGGCGCAAAGGTGGAATAAGAGAGACTACAAAATATTGCAAACCCCATTAATAAATTTATGCATAAACATATCACACATATCACACACATTCTAATAACTAATGACCCTTGTGCCTATCATAGTTGAATAGCTGTCATTGTGTGCAAGGTGTGAGATGTGGGTGAGTGTGTTGGTAGGCAGAGATTGTTGGTGGGTGAGTGCTGGGGGTCTGGTGCTTTGGGCAGTGTGTGAAGCTTGTGGTACAGATGGTGGTATGTAGCATTTGTTGAAGCATTCACTCACCCTGACCACCTGACTGAGGTGGATCTGCCATGAGCATACCTGCTTCAGTCCTCCAGCTCCTTCTCCTTGTTGTGCTTCTCCTTGCTGAGGCAGCTGCACAGCCAGCAATGCTGAGGATGAGGTACTCCAGTATCAAAGAACCTCCCCTTTAAGTACTGTGGCAATGATGAGTTGAGATTAGACTGCACCCGATATTGGTCCACCCTTTCAGTGTAACGCCACTGAGCTAGGCCATTAAGAATTGATTTAGTGCTCCAATCATTTCTTTGAGCAGTGAGAATGAATTTTGCGTGCAGTCTAAAGCATTAGCGCCTGGCGCTAATTCTCAAACTTTTCTAAAGATACCGCCCATTCCTGGGCTATAATGAATTTCTAGCCCTTTAAATCTAACTTTTAATGGGCTATTTAACAACGTAATTACTGCGGAAGAGCCAACGTTTTCGTCAGTTTCCATGATTTGAGAGATTTCCCTGATTGTTGGCTCTGTGGGTGGGGCACAGTGCAGCCTGTGGAGGAGCAGCGAATGACAGACCACAACTTCAGGATTTCCGCATTAGGCTGTACATGCGCTATGTGATGAAATATTCCATTCATCACTGCCTGTGACTGTGGTCGGTTTCAGTGTCATTTCCCTTCCCCCAGTCCTCATTGTATTGTTTATTGGAATGTGCTGGAATGTGCTGTGTGTAGGGCTCCGCCCATACCTGGCCCCTTTTGTAAGCTAGCTCAGTCTGGCCTCAGTCTCCAGAAGGAAGATACCTCTCTCTCTTACGTGTTACTTTCCAAGTTAATAAAAGCCTTGTTTTGTTTCGCTAACATCGAGTCTCGGAATTATTGAGGCACATCAATTTTATTAACTTATTTTTCAACACTATGGATCAACTCCTGAAACCTGAACGTTTGGATTTGGATCAACATGCTCCAGACGCATCAGCACGCTTTGGACACTGGTTTGAGTGTATGGAATTCTTCCTGGACAATTCCGCAGCCATCAAAGACGCTACGGACGCTGCGAGGATGAGACTCGGAATTCTGCGGAATTGGGTAAGCCACCGGGTTTACCCCCTCATCCAAGATGCCGATACGTACCTGGCCACCTGCGACATCTTAAAGGCGCATTACCAGCAGCCTACGAATGAGGTGTATGCTAGGCATCTGCTCGCTACTCGCGCACAGCGACCTGGGGAATCGGTGGAGGAGTTCCTAAGCACCCTGAAAATGCTTGGCAAAGACTGCAAGTGCCGAGATGTAAAAGCCGCAGTGTACACTGACGAGCTTGTTCGTGATGCCTTTATCACAGGCCTCAGCTCCACTTACATCCGGCAAAGACTGCTGGAAAAAACGTGGTTGGACCTGAAACAGACTGCGGACGCCGCGCGATCCCTGGATGTGGCCCAGAGAAACTCGGACGCCTACTCTTCAGCCCGCGCCATCCACGCCGCCACGTGTGCACCGAGGGCGCCGCCATCTTGGAAGGCATCTTCCCCGCCCGGCAGCCCGACACCGGCGGGGCCCCGCTCTCCCCCCAGAAGCCCTACGACAGCCGCGACGCGTCAGGGACCCAACTGCTGCTTCTGCGGGCAGCCAAAACACACCAGAAACCTGTGCCCGGCGAAAGGCACCACCTGCTTTAAGTGCGGTAAGAAGGGGCACTTCGGGAAGGTGTGCAGAGGGAACCCCGCCGGAAAACCAATCGCCGGAAAACCCGCCACCGCCGCGTGTGCGCCGTGGGAGCGGCCATCTTGGACGCCATCTTGCCCGACCTCGTGGGGTCCGCCATCTTATGAGCAGACAGCGTGGACGCCATCTTGTATCGATCAGGGCCCTACAGTGGCATCGGTTACAGTGGACCAGACCAGGCCGCACCCGCTATCCAAATCAATGGTGGACATCGAGGTAAACGGGTGCCGGGTTAAATGTTTAATTGACAGTGGAAGCACGGAGAGTTTTATCCACCCTGAACTGGCACAACAACTCTCCCTAAAGGTGGTCCCTGCTCAGGGTACCATCTCTATGGCTGATGAAACCCAGACATCGACCATTCTGGGTTACTGCACGGTACAATTGGGCGTTAACGGAACTGTATACGATAATTTTAAAGTATTAATCATGAAGAACCTATGTGCGAGCGTGATCTTGGGCCTGGATTTCCAGTGCAACCACCAAAGCATCACGCTCAAGTACGGTGGGTCCCAGCCGCCCCTCACAGTGTGCGGTCTGGCTACCCTGAAGGTAAAGCCGCCTTCGCTATTCGCGAACCTTACCCCTAACTGCCGGCCAATAGCGACCAAAAGCAGGAGGTACAGCTGGGAGGACAGGCGGTTTATCGCGACCGAGGTAGACAGGCACCTGAAAGAGCGCATTATTGAACGCAGCAACAGCCCGTGGCGCACCCAAGTGGTAGTGGTAAGGGGTAGCGAGAAGAAACGGATGGTGATCGACTATAGTCAAACGATCAACAGGTACACTCAACTAGACGCCTACCCGCTACCCCGCATATCAGAAATGGTGAACCAAATCGCCCAATACCGGGTGTTCTCCACCATCGACCTCAAGTCAGCGTACCATCAGCTCCCTATCAGACCAGAGGACCGCCCGTACACCGCCTTCAAGGCGAACGGACACCTCTACCAATTCCTCAGAGTCCCCTTTGGGGTGACGAATGGGGTCTCGGTCTTTCAGAGGGAGATGGACCGCATGGTCGATGACCACCACTTGCAGGCAACCTTCCCCTACCTCGACAACGTCACCATCTGCGGCCACAATCAGCAGGATCACGACTCGAACCTCGAGAGGTTCCTGGAAACCGCACAAAAACTCAACCTCACCTACAACGAGGACAAGTGCGTTTTCAACACCACGCGCCTCTGCATACTAGGCAGCGTGGTGGAGAATGGAGAAATCGGACCAGACCCCGACCGATTGCGCCCCCTACGGGAGCTGCCCCTGCCCAACACTCCCAAAGCCCTGAAAAGGTGCCTGGGGTTATTTTCTTATTATTCCCAATGGGTCCCCAACTACTCCGACAAAGCCCGCCCCCTCTTGAAAGCATCCTCTTTTCCGCTCTCTGCTGAGGCCCACGCCGCCTTCAAAAGCATTAAGCAGGATATTGAGCGGGCCACGCTACAGGCAGTGGACGAGAACACTCCCTTTCAAGTGGAAAGTGATGCGTCTGACTTTGCCTTGGCGGCCACCCTCAACCAGGCGGGGCGGCCCATAGCTTTCTTCTCGAGGACCCTCCAAGGGCCTGAGATCAGACACTCCTCCGTAGAAAAGGAGGCCCAAGCCATCGTGGAGGCAGTGCGCCACTGGCGCCACTACCTAGCCGGCAAACGCTTCACCCTACTTACCGACCAGCGGTCGGTAGCGTTTATGTTCAATAATAAACAGAGGGGGAAGATTAAAAATGATAAGATTCTTAGGTGGCGGATCGAGCTCTCCACCTTCGAGTACGACATCATTTACCGGCCAGGGGCCCTTAACGAATCCCCTGACGCCCTCTCACGAGGGATGTGTGCCAGCGCCACCGGGGATCGGCTACAGACCCTCCACAACGACCTCTGCCACCCAGGGGTCACGCGGCTGTTCCACTTCATAAAGTCCCGTAACTTACCCTACTCGATTGAGGAAGTTCGGTCTCTGACCAGGAACTGCCGCACTTGCGCTGAGTGCAAGCCTCGGTTCTACCGCCCAGATAGAGCCCACTTAATCAAAGCTACACGGCCCTTTGAGTGGCTCAGCTTAGATTTCAAGGGCCCCCTCCCGTCCGTCGACCGCAATGTTTACTTCCTGAACATTGTGGACGAATACTCCTGGTTCCCATTCGCCTTCCCCTGCCCAGACATGACCAGCGCCATGGTCATTAAATGCCTCAACAGCCTGTTCTGCCTGTTCGGTATGCCGAGCTACATCCATACGGATAGGGGGGCGTCCTTCATGAGTGAAGAGCTACGCCAGTACATGCTGTCCAAGGGGATCGCCATGAGCCGTACCACCAGCTACAACCCCCGGGGTAACGGCCAAGTGGAGCGAGAGAACGGGACAGTATGGAAAGCAGTCACTCTAGCTCTAAGGACCAAGGGCCTCCCTATCTCCCGCTGGCAGGAAGTCCTCTCGGATGTGCTCCATTCGATACGGTCGCTATTGTGTACGGCCACTAATGCCACGCCTCATGAACGAATGTTTGTCTTTCCCCGGAAATCCACCTCAGGCGTATCCATGCCGTCATGGCTCTCCACCCCAGGTCCGGTACTCGTGCGAAGGCATGTGAGGGGCCACAAGACGGACCCTCTCGTGGAGCCAGTACACCTACTCCACGCCAACGCCCAATACGCATATGTCCGGCACGCCGACGGAAGGGAGGACACCGTGTCCATAAAAGGCGTCGCCCCAGCCGGCATCGACAACAACCACGGCAATAGCAGCAACAACGATCACAGCAACTCTTACCCACCCACTACTCTTTCATCACCCCCGGAAGAACATTGACCAACGGCACCCCCACCAACTACCCCTTCAACAACCCTGGCGGCACCCCTGGCAGAGACCCAGGAGGCTACCGGGGACACCCAGCTGACACCCGCGGCACCACAACAGCCACGTCGGTCGCAAAGGACTATCAAACCCCCGAACAGACTAAATCTATAGAAGGGGTGAATGTGATGAAATATTCCATTCATCACTGCCTGTGACTGTGGTTGGTTTCAGTGTCATTTCCCTTCCCCCAGTCCTCATTGTATTGTTTATTGGAATGTGCTGGAATGTGCTGTGTGTAGGGCTCCGCCCATACCTGGCCCCTTTTGTAAGCTAGCTCAGTCTGGCCTCAGTCTCCAGAAGGAAGATACCTCTCTCTCTTACGTGTTACTTTCTAAGTTAATAAAAACCTTGTTTTGTTTCGCTAACATCGAGTCTCGGAATTATTGCGGCACATCACGCTAAATCCTGAAGTTGCGCTCAGTTCCAAAGGTGAAATGATGCCAAACGCTGCCAGTTCACCATCATCAGGATTGCAAATTCCGGATCTTTAAATGCACAAGTCAACAGTTCACAAGTTGCTCTCACAACATTTAACAAATTCAATTCATCCAGCGATAAAGAAAATTACTCTCAAGAGAATAGGGATAGCTAGAAGTTACAGTTAAGGTTAACAAAATCTACTACTAGAACCGTCAAAAGAGCAGAAAAGGGGATCGTAGGTAGGTGCAGTAGTGAGAATAAGGTCTGTCATGTGAGAAGTCAAACACGGGTAAGAACATAAGCATTAGGAGCAGGAGTAGGCCATATGGCCCCTCGAACCTGCTCCTCCATTCAATAAGATCATGGCTGATCTTTGACTTCAACTCCACTTTCCCGCGTGATCCCCATATCCCTTGAGTCCCCTTGACTCCAAATATCTATCTCAGCCTTAAATATACTCAATGACTGAGCATCCACAGCCCTTTGGGGCAGAGATCAAGGATTGCATAGGGCATTTGCCAATCACCTTAAATCTGTGTCCTCTGGTTACCGACCCTTCTGCCACTGGAAACAGTTTCTCCTTATTTAATATATCAAAACCGCTATTTCTCTCTTTGATGCTGCCTCTCCCTGGAGATTGCATGAGTGCGGTGGTGGTGTGTGGAGGCGGGGCAGGGGGTGAGGAGGTTGATTGTGGAAATAGACTGCCCCATGGTCTGGATGGGGCAGCTTGATGAGCAGACCAGTTTTTCCTGTCCTTTTTTTATACGTTTGTATGCTCTTAAGTTTCTGAAATTGGTGGCTTGAAATTGCAGTTATACTGCAGTTTCTGCATCAACGGGACGTGCAAACCACGTAGCATCGACACATTAACTGCAGTAAGACTGGCCCGAACAACCTCAGGGCTTCAGATCACAAGCTGCACTGTCAGACTTTGTGGCAAAGATCCTGAGGTACAGCTCATAAGGGTCATTTTCTTTGTTGTTGAAAATAGCAGATTGAAAGGAGAATTTAAACACGGGGTGTAATCTTTGTAAACATCTGCACTGCTAATCAGGCAGCACTGACAGTGATTGCTTATGGTAGAGGGCAGATTTGGCAGCACACCGTGGATTGCTATGTTGTCACTTGGAAATTCAAATGTTGATTTAAGTTTCAGCAGACTTATGTGTTGCTGCCATGTCAATCACTTGAGAGTTGGGGATCCTGTTCTTTCACAGCACAGGCAAGTCTGCAGCTGTTCCCACTTCATTCTGTATTATTAGAATCAGTATAAAAGATTACAAAGAAGGCAAATGTACCCTCTTGGTAGAATCATAGAATAATACAGCACAGAAGGAGGCCATTCAGCCCAACATGCCTGTGACAGCTCTTTAAAAGAGCTATCCAATTAGTCCCATTCCCCTGGTCTTTCTCCATAGCCCTGCAAATCTTACCCCCTCAAGTATCTATCCAATTGCCTTTTGAAAGTTATTATTAAATCTGCTTCCACCACCCTTTCAGGCAGTGCATTCCAGATTATCATAACTCGCTGCGTAAAAACAATTCTTCTGATCTCACCTCTGGCTCTTTTGCCAATCACCTTAAATCTGTGTCCTCTGGTTACCGACCCTTCTACCACTGGAAGCAGTTTCTCCTTACACTATCAAAACCCTTCGTGATTTTGAACACCTCTATTAAGTCTCCCCTTTACCTTTTCTGCTCTAAGGAGAACAACCCCAGCTTCTCCAGTCTCTCCACATAACTATAGTTCTGCATTGCTGGTACTGTTACGTCTGGGTATAATAAGATACAGACTGCAGCAGAAACGGTACAACAGGTGTTTACTCAACGTGGCTCACAGTTGAACTGACTGTACAGATTACTACTCAGTGCTATATACAGGTGTGGTCACTGCCGGTACTACAGTATACATGAGCTGTAAAAAGTAGTTCCCCCCCCTTAAAGGTATATACATTACCCTTTTAGATTAACAGTACCATAACACTCATTTAACAGTTAAATATCAAACTAATTACAATTAACACTTTTAACAAGCAACATTAGCTGAAAATAGTCTATTTATATATTCAGTCTTTGGGGAGGCCTCCTGATCCTTTCTGGATAGCGCCTTTCCCGAGTGTCTTGCTCTTGGTGCGGAGGCGATTCTGGCCCCTTGTCGTCGGTTGGTTCATCAGCTTCCGATGCTACTGTTTCTGGGGTAGATGCGACCTGTACGTCGGGTTCATCACCAGGTACGTATGGGCGAGGCATGGGGTTGACTTGTTCCTGTGACTCTAGGATCTGGTCAGCATGGCTTTTCACGATGCTCTCCCCAACGTCCACCGTGTACATTAGTGGGCCCTGCTGTGTGCATATCGTTCCTGGCTGCCATTTTTCTGTTCGGTAGTCGCGGGCCAAGACTGGTTGCCTTACATTGAAGCTCCTTGTTGGCTTCTCATGGATGTTGTAAAGTCTGTGGGTTGTTTAGTTAATTAATACACAGACTCCAAGAGTAACTTAAAACAGGACTTTACTATTCGAAGGTCAGGGTGAATCTGCCCAATAACTCCTGGCACAACACTTATATACTGGTGTGGTCACCGTCGGTATTACCGTATACAGAAGCCAAACAAAGTAGTGCCACACCTAAAATAGTTCTCTTAAAGGTGAACGGTTACATACAATAGTTCTCTTAAAGGTAGGCGGGTACATACACTACAATCCTCCCTTTTTAGCTTACAACATACTTATTCCCCATTAAACATAACATATAATCAACTTCATGTAAAACAATTCACAGATATAGTCTCTGCGGGAAACAGTTCACAGATTCAGTCTCTGCGGGAACAGTTCACAGATTCAGTCTCTGGTCTTGACTCGGTCCGAACAACATCTCTGTGGTGTAGCCGGTTCACATTTCTAGCGTGACTCATCCAATAGTCTTTCCCTTGGCTTAACAGCTTGAACTTCCGTCCTGCTGAACCAGCAGTGCTGACTTTTACAAACAGCTGGACTGCCTTGGTAATTTTTCCTACTTTCCAACTGATTTGGCCCCCTTCGTAGGGCCCACGTGCATAATCTGATAGAAGTGATAATGATTTAGATGGTTATCGTCTTCTGCTTTGTCTTTTTCTTTTCTGCTTCTTGGAGACCCTCGGGGCTCCCTTATCCGCTGCCAGCTGTAGCGCCACCATCTCCCTATGTTCCTTAGACTTTAAGTGCTTCATCCTGATTTCTGCACTTTGGGAGTTTTCATCACAAGCTGGGCAGACCAAGTCATCGTAATATTCCGTGTCACTCAACAGGTCATGGTAATATTCGGTGTCGTCCTGAGCTAGTCTAGCGAGAGGGCCTGCTACTTCTTCCGTACCCAACTGGATGTTAGCCGACTGTTGTTCCCTCCCTAGACATCTTTCCTGAAGAGACTTCTTCATGCGTTCATATTCATCCCGCTCTTCCTGGGTTTCCTGCAAATCCTTCACTAATGACCTCGTTTGTGATTTCAATACTTCCCCTTCCCTCGGGGATTGATTGATCAGGCTATTCAATCCTTCTACTGGAGCAGCTGTTTCAACATTCTGCTGTTCACATTGACGTGATTCAACGTACTTTTGGCATCCCTATAAAATCTGTGTTGCAACCTCAGCTATTTCCATAACTTTTGAGAGCTCCGAACTCCTTCCCTTTGAAGATTGAAGCTCGTGTTCAGAGGCCATTCTTACAGTCTCTGTGTTTCTTACAGTTCCCTTTTCTTCCACTGAACGGATTCCCAGTTGAATCTGTTCTTCAAGTTGTTGAATCTCGGTCATTGCCGCCCCATATTTGTCTTGGGTTTCCTTTAATATTTTTATGAGTTCTTGTACATCTTGTCTTTCATGTTCTGCCATGTCTTTCACCTCTAATTTCTCATCTATGGATGGAACTTCTACCGATGAGTCTGTCTTGGCCTTGAGCTCATCAAGAATTTCCTGCAGCCTTTGGACTTCTTGCTCATGTTCAACCTTCAGTTGCTCATATGCTTCCACTGAAACTAGCTTTTCGGAGGTTGCCGAGTTAACCCCTTCCAGAATTGTAGCCTGGGCCTGTTCATACTGTTCTTTCAACTTCTCACACTCTGCTTGTAAGGAGTCGTAGAGAAGAACTGGAATAAAATCCTGGCTTCCTGAAGATTCCTCTTCATTTGCTTCTTCCTGCAAATATTCTAACTCCTGAACAGCATAAGGGAGATGTGATCGGTAATTGGTCACGATGGCTCTATGGTCGCTCTCTGCTTGAGCTAGCTGCTTCTGTTGTCTTTCCAGATTCTCCCATTCGGTGTCATAGAACTTTTTCATTGTTTTCATCTCTTGTACGAGACGGTAACTCAATTGTTCTAATTGTTGTCGTAATTTGAAATAAGTTTGAGTCCGAGCTCGGTGTTCTTCCGTCATGGATATGTCCGTAACTTGAACAGGGTCAGAATTTTCTGTCAAACTAGGTTGTCGTTGTTCGGTGGAGTTCTGCTCTGAAACTTTGTTCTTCTCTGGAGCATAAGCCTTTATGCATGCCTTCGTTTTTCCAACCTTCGTCGGCAAGTCTATTTCAGCCTTGTCTTTCATATTTGGGTTGGTCTTATCGTCATCCGTTTCAGAATCTGAGCTGATTGTCTGCACCGAATCCTCACTCGTTATGGCTTTTAGATAGTGCCATTCCATGTCTATTTTCTTGATCCACTCCCGTCCTAGAAGTGGTGGTCCTCCCTCATGTAGTACGTATAAGTTCATTCTTGGGTGTTCTTTACCCCTATCTCTCACTTTGACTCTTATCTTTCCCATGGGGTATACTTTATGCCCCGTGTATGTCTGCAATATGAACTTGGTATCTCTTAAGGGTATATGTGAGAATAGCCGGTGGTAATCCCTTCGATTTATGACTGATAGAGCTGATCCAGTGTCCAACTCCATTTTCACTTGGATTCCAGCTATTTTTAGCATGACCCAGATAGTTTGTAGGTCAGCTTCCTTACTCACATTGTGAATTCTCAGACTACCCAGCTCCTGGCCGTTTGGGTCTGAGTCTGAATTCGGTTCGTCTGAACTCTTCTCAGCCACCTTGTGTACCTTGTTGTACTTTTCCTGTGATGGCTTCCTTTGGTTGTTGGTCCTTTGGTTGTTGGTCTTCTTCCCTGACTGGCATACCTTAGCTATGTGACCCAGTTTGCCACATTTCCTACATTCCTGGTTCTTAAACCAGCATTGGTTCTGGTCGTGTGTTGTCTTCCCACAACGATAGCATTTTGTTGTTGTCGAGGTAATTTGATCCACACTTAGTGCTGCTGTCTTTAGCTGCATTTCCGCAGTTCCCTTCGCTGCGGCTTCGTGCGATGCTGCAATAAGGACAGCCCTGTCAAGTGTAAGGTCGTTCTCTTCGAGTAGTCGCTTTTGCGTTCCTTCCTTTGCCAACCCGCACATGAACTTGTCTCGCAATGCCTCTGTCAGATTCCCTCCAAACTGGCAGTATTTCGCTAGTCTACGCAGTTCGACCAAGTATTCTGCGTTGCTTTCGTCTTTCCGTTGCGTTCTCGCATAGAATTTGAATCGTTCCGCCAACATCAACGGTGTGGGGTTCAAGTGATCCTTCAGAACAGCCACAATATCATCGAAAGTCTGATCCGCCGGTTTAGCTGGTGATAGTAGATGCTTCAAGAGCCCGTATGTCTTCGCGCCCATCGAGTTTAGCAAGGTTATAGCTTTGTCATCTTCTTCTATTTTATTGGCCTCACAATAGATCTTGATGCGTTCCACGTACGTGGCCCAGTCTTCTACCTCGGCATTAAAATCGTTGATGTTACCACGCTTAGGCATCTTCCTCTCTTTCTGATAACACCCCGAATTATTTCTTTAACTTATTTTTTTTTCTAAGATGGCGGTTTTCCCGCGAAAATGGCGGTTTCCCGCGCTTATCTTCTCTCCCCGCCCACTTCAATGGCGGTTTCCCGCTTCTGTCTTCTTCCCCGCCTAATGGCGGCTTCCCGCGTTTCTTCCCTAGCGGGAGGGGTACACTTTCCCCCACAGGCGACGGCCGCTGGCTTTCAGGTTCACAGCCTGCGCGTCGGCTTCAGGGCTTTCCCTTTTCTCGGAAGGGCAACCGGCGCTGGGTACACCCCGTTGACGGCGAACAGGTTCAGCCGCTGGGCTGGCTCTCGCGCAGTCTCCCTTGGTCAGCTCTGCCTCTCGTGCTCGCTCGGCTCTACCGGCGCTGGGTACACCCCGTTGACGGAGAACAGTTTCAGCCGCTGGACTGGCTCTCGCGCAGTCTCCCTTGGTCGGCTCTGCCTCTCCCGCTCGCTCGGCTCCCAAACTCCTCTCCCAGCCGTCTCGCAGTCCGGTGCTTCCCTCCCCGGCTGCGGCTGAGTTTATCTCTTCCTGCGCCTACGCTCCCGGTCGCAGCGCTTCGTGGCTTCGGTCGCTGCCCGGCTTTTCCCGCCGGTCGCGGTCTAGCTGTCTCACGACGCCGTTGCGTCCCCCAGCCTATTAGTACCGCGGCTTCCTTGCTCCACGCTGCCCCCGTCTCAGCGCCTCTGGGCCCGACTTCTGTCCGGCTCCTTTCCCCCTCGACCGTGGTCGAGTGCACCGCCCTTATCCTCCGGTTATTCTTTTTACTTTTCCCTTACTCACAGTCACCGTGGCCGCCTTGCTTCGCGTGCTGATCGGTTCACTCCTCACCGTGGCAGAAGGGACAGTCAGTGCCTGTTGCTGATGGAAGTCTTTGTCTCTGAATTCTTCCTCCTTTCCAGCTCTGCAGACTTGAGTTTTCTCCCAGCAGAATGACGAGGGCGGTTGCCTCTTCTCGACGCTCGTTAACTGCTTCGGAAGTATTGTTGCCGCAGGGTACAATCGGACTCGTCGCCACTGTAAAGTCTGTGGGTTGTTTAGTTAATTAATACACAGACTCCAAGAGTAACTTAAAACAGGACTTTACTATTCGAAGGTCAGGGCAAATCTGCCCAATAACTCCTGGCACAACACTTATATACTGGTGTGGTCACCGTCGGTATTACCGTATACAGAAGCCAAACAAAGTAGTGCCACACCTAAAATAGTTCTCTTAAAGGTGAACGGTTACATACAATAGTTCTCTTAAAGGTAGACGGGTACATACACTACAGATGTGCTGGAATTGCTTACTCTCAACATCTCTTCGTACGTTTGGTCTGAGCAAATCCAGGTGAGATCTTAACCTTCGGTTAAAGAACATCATGGCTGGGGCCTGGTTGGTGACTGCATGTGTCGCATTCCGGTAGGCAAACAGGAAATTGTCCACCTTGTGCTGCAGCGGAATGTTGTCATTGTACATAGCCTTTATTGCCTTCTTAAAGGTTTGTACAAATCTCTCAGCCAATCCATTTGTGGCTGGATGATACGGGGCGGATGTATAACGCCTTACCCCATTCTTTTTCAAGAACCTCCGGAACTCTTCGGACACAAGCTGTGGTCCATTGTTGGAGCAAATCTGTTCTGGCAAGCCATTCCTGGCAAAAATGGTCCGTAGGACTGCAATAGTTTTCTCCGTGGTGGTGGAGGACATTTTGATGACCTCAGGCCATTTCGAGTGCGCATCCACGGCTATTAAAAACTATCCCTGCATGTGCACCTCACTTTATGGCCAAAGGGACCTGAAAGCCCCAATGCCCAGCCCTCATCCAGCAGCTATGGGACTGTCATGGAAATCACTTGCACATTCAGCACTTTACACACTGTCAGGGCTATTCCACCATGGGAGGCAGTGCAGGCAAGATGAGGGCTTGACACTGTCAGGGCTATTCCACCATGGGAGGCAGTGCAGGCAAGATGAGGGCTTGACACTGTCAGGGCTATTCCACCATGGGAGGCAGTGCAGGCAAGATGAGGGCTTGACACTGTCAGGGCTATTCCACCATGGGAGGCAGTGCGGGCAAGATGAGGGCTTGACACTGTCAGGGATATTCCACCATGGGAGGCAGTGCAGGCAAGATGAGGGCTTGACACTGTCAGGGCTATTCCACCATGGGAGGCAGTGCAGGCAAGATGAGGGCTTGACACTGTCAGGGCTATTCCACCATGGGAGGCAGTGCAGGCAAGATCAGGGCTTGACACTGTCAGGGCTATTCCACCATGGGAGGCAGTGCAGGAAAGATCAGGGCTTGACACTGTACTTAGAGGCCGTCCTTTCTCTTGCAGGGCAAGCTGGCCCACAACAGCAGGCAGCAGCGACGGACCGGGGGAGGCCGTTCTGACCTCAAACAGCTCAGTGACCTGGAGCAGCATGTGGAGTGCATTATGGCAGGCCGGCTGATTGGCCCCATCACCAGGGGAGATGCCGACCCTGTTCTGGGCAGCAATGGTAAGGTCATCACCTTTTTACCTCTCTCTTTCCACTTGCACCTCACACCAGCATCCTTTGCCACTATCGAACGAATGCAGTGCATAGCAGCACTCATGCCTCCCTCGCTGCCGCCCTGTCCTCACTCTAAAGCAACTCTTGTGCCTCCCTGCTTTCAGATGCTGAATCGCCAGGTGAGGTGGCGGGCCCTCAAGCTGGCACTGTGTCTGATTCTGAAATTGAGGAGGAGGAAGAGGAAGCCGGCCCATCAGTGCCACCCTCAGCCGTGGCAGCCCATGGCCATGATCGGGACACGTCTTCCCTGGAGGGGAGCAGGGGGGAAGGGTCTAAGGAGAGTGAAGATCCGGGGCCCATCGGGCTGCAGCAACACGGGAGGGGTGGGGAAGCTCGGTGGCCTGCTCCCCGGAGGGAGAGTCTGGCCTCGAGTCCTGCTACGGTGAGCACAGAGGAGGTGCGGCTCCTTGCTGAAACGGGCGCCCAGGCTGAGCGCAGGCACACTGAGCTCATGGCTGCAGTGGCAAGGATGCCTGACTCCATAGAGTCACTGGCAAGGAGTGCTCAGGAATTCGGGGCAGCACAGGCCAGGAGTCTGCAAGAATTCAGTGCAGCACAGGCCAGGAGTCTGCAGGACTTCGCGGCAGCACAGGCTAGGAGTCAGCAGGACTTCGCTGCATCACAGGCGGCTTCCAGCCAAGTGCTCAGTCGTGCCGTGCATTCACTGGCTGGTGTGATGCAGACACAGACCAGGGCCACACGGGCACTAACTGCTGCCACCCTCGCTGGATCGGCCAGGCATCGACGGGGCCCTCACCGCAGCAGCCCAGCAGTCTGTGCTTCAGGAGATTGCTGCGCATGCTGCAGTGCTGGCCCGTGCGAGTGCCAGTGTATCAGCCGACCAGGGAGTGCCTGTGCTCTGTCAGGTTGGCAGCATTCCTGCAGCCAACACTGTCACTCCTCCAGTGCAGCTGCCACCACCCGTAGGATAGACTGCTGCCGCCCAAGCAGAGTTGGAGCAGTCAGCAGCTGGGCCCTCCAGGCCCAGAGCTGGTCCAGGCCGTCCCCCAAGGGCATCTGCCATCTCAACATCTGACCCTCAGCAGCCTTCCCCCAGCCTTGCTGCAGCCACTGGGGTCCGATTGAGGAGGAGCTGCAGGGTGGGAAGGGGCCACTCGCGGAAGCGAGGCGGATCACCCTCGCAGGGGAAAAAGTAGAAGGTGTGGCCAAATGTTTTTTTTATATATGAGGCTGAGAAGGTTTTTTTATATATGAAGGCCGAGACTGTTGTGTCTTTTGATATATGAAGGCTGAGACTGTTGTGTTTTTTGATATATGAAGGCCGAGATTGTTGTGTTTTTTGATATATGAAGGCCGAGACTGTTGTGTTTGTTTTTTATGAAGGCCCAGATTGTTGTGTTTGTGTTTTATGAAGGCCGAGACTGTTGTGTTTGTTTTTTATGAAGGCCCAGACTGTTGTGTTTGTTTTTTATGAAGGCCGATGTAGTGTCCGAGGATCAATAATACTCAGACTGCAGGAGAACAATAAAACAGGTATTTACTGAACAGAGTAATTCAAGACTGAAATACAGAAGCCTGCTATAGCTTTAGGTACAGGGGTGGTCACTGCAGGTACTGCAGTATAGAATCAGTTCTTCTCTTAAAGGCACAGACACAACAATTCCTCCCCAATTCCTCCCCTTTTAGACAAACAGTACATAACATTCATTTAACAACTAAATAATAACTAATTACAATTACAATTTTCTCTGTACTATATACATCAACTGAAGTAATCATTTATAAGTTCAGTCTTTGAGGAGGCTTCCTGATCCTGACTGGATAGCGCCTTTCTCGAGTATCCTGTTCTTGCGGTGGAGTTGATTCTGGCTCTGAAGGCAGCGGAACAGGTAGATAAGGTGGTTAAAAAGGTTTTCAGAACCTCTCTGGCCACAGGGGATGTACCAGAGGACTGGAGAACAGCTAACATAGTACCATTATTCAAGAAGGGTAGCAGGGATAAACCAGGGAATTACAGGCCAGTGAGCCTAACATCTGTGGTAGGGAAATTATTGGAAAAAATTCTGAGGGACAAAATTAGTCTCCACTTGGAGAGGCAAGGATTAATCGGGGATAGTCAGCATGGCTTTGTCAAGGGTAAATCATGTCTGACAAATCTGATTGAATTTTTCGAGGGGGTGACTAGGGGGGTGGATGAGGGAAATGCTGTGGATGTGGTTTACATGGACTTCAGTAAAGCTTTTGACAAAGTCCCGCATAGGAGACTGGTCAAGAAGGTAAGAGCCCATGGGATCCAGGGTGCCTTGGCGCGTTGGATCCTAAACTGGCTGAGTGGCAGGAGGCAGAGGGTAATGGTCGAAGGTTGCTTTTGTGACTGGAAGCCTGTGTCCAGTGGGGTACCTCAGGGATCGGTGCTGGGTCCCTTGTTGTTTGTGATCTACATAAATGATTTGGATGAGAATGTAAAAGGTATGATCAGTAAGTTCGCAGATGACACGAAAATTGGTGGGGTGGTAAATTGCGAGGAGGAAAGCCTCAGGCTACAGGATGATATAAACGGGTTGGTCAGATGGGTGGAAAAGTGGCAAATGGAATTTAACCCTGAAAAGTGCGAGGTGATGCATTTTGGACGGACAAATAAGGCAAGGGAATACACAATGAGTGGTAGGACCCTAGGAAGTACAGAGGGTCAGAGGGACCTTGGTGTACATGTACATAGATCCCTGAAGGCAGCGGAACAGGTAGATAAGGTGGTTAAAAAGGCATATGGGATACTTGCCTTCATTAGCCGAGGCATAGAATATAAGAGCAGGGAGGTTATGATGGAGCTGTACAAAATGCTGGTGAGGCCACAGCTGGAGTACTGTGTGCAGTTCTGGTCACCTCACTATAGGAAGGATGTGATTGCTTTGGAGAGGGTGCAGAGAAGATTCACCAGGATGTTACCTGGGATGGAGTGCCTCAGCTATGAAGAGAGGCTGGACAGGCTGGGGTTGTTTTCCTTGGAGCAAAGAAGGCTGAGGGGGGACCTGATTGAGGTGTACAAAATGATGAGGGGCATAGATAGGGTAGATAAAGAGGAACTTTTCCCCTTAGTAGGGGGGTCAATAACAAGGGGGCATAGATTCAGGGTAAGGGGCAGGAGATTTAGAGGGGATTTGAGGAGAAACTTCTTCACCCAGAGGGTGGTTGGAATGTGGAACTCAATGCCTGAAAGGGTGGTAGAGGCAGGAACCCTCACAACATTCAAGAAGCATTTGGGTGAGCACTTGAAATGCCATTGCATACAAGGCTATGGACCAAATGCTGGAAAATGGGATTAGACTGGACAGGGATGGATGGGCGGCGCAGACACGATGGGCCGAAGGGCCTCTTTCTGTGCTGTAAAACTCTATGACTCTATGACTCATTGTCATTGGTTGGTTCATCAGCTTCCAATACCACTGCTTCTGAGGTAGACGCAATCTGTACTTTGGGTTGAATACCAGGTGCACCTGCTCGTGGTATGGGTTTGGCTTGTTCCTGTGACTCTAGAATTTGGTCAGCATGGCGTCTCACGATGCTCCTCCAACGTCCACTGTGTACATTAGTGGTCCCTGCTGTGTGCATATCGTTCCTGGCTGCCATTTTTCTGTTCGGTAGTTGCGGGCCAAGATTGGTTGCCCTATCTTGAATGTCCTGGTTGGCTTCTCATTTATGTGCTGGAATTGCTTATCCTCAACATCTCCTCTTATGTTTGGTTTGAGCAAATCCAGGCGACATCTTAGCCTTCGGTTGAAGAACATTATGGCTGGAGCTTGGTTGGTGACTGCATGTGTCGCATTCCGGTAAGCAAACAAGAGATTATCCACCTTGTGTTGTAGTGGTATGTCATCATTATGCATCGCCTTTATGGCCTTTTTAAAGGTCTGAACAAACCTCCCAGCCAATCCATTTGTGGCTGGATGATATGGGGCAGATGTGTAATGCTTCACCCCATTATTCCTCAGAAACCTCCGGAAATCCTCTGACACAAACTGTGGCCCATTGTCGGAGCAAATCTGTTCTGGCAAGCCATTCCTGGCGAAGATGGTCCGTAGGACTGCAATAGTTTTCTCCGTGGTGGTGGAGGACATTTTGATGACCTCTGGCCATTTTGAATGGGCGTCCACAGCGATTAGGAACATTGAGTCCATAAATGGACCAGCAAAATCAATGTGTACCCGTTGCCATGGAGACGAGGGCCACTCCCATGGATGTAGCGGGGCCTGTGGTGGAGCGTTTTGGACCTTCTGGCATCCTGTGCATCTCTTGGTCATATCCTCAATTTCTTTATCGATTCCCGGCCACCACACAAACGCCCTGGCTAGGCTCTTCATTTTTACCCCTCCCAGATGACCCTCATGAAGCTCATTGAGCACTCTATCTCTCAACTTGGGTGGAATTACCACTCGGGATCCACACATCAAGGTCCCCCGGCACACTGACAGCTGTTCTCTCCTTGGCGAGAATGCTGGCAACACTGAGTCGCCATGTGCTGGCCATCCCTTCACCGTCAAATCATAGACCCGAGAGAGTGTCGGGTCATTTCGGGTTTCCTTCTCTATACTTGAGTTTGTAACAGGTAGACATTCGACTAAGGTCACATGGAATGTCTCAACAGGGTCCACTGCAGGTGCTTCCTCTACCGTAGGCAACGGTAGGCACGACAGCCCATCAGCATTTCCATGCTGTTTTGTACCCTTGTACTCTATGTCATACTGATGTGCCCCTAGAAAAAGTGACCATCTTTGCAGCCGTTGCGCCGTCATCACCGGAACGCCCTTCTTTGGGTTAAAAATGGAGACCAGGGGCTGATGATCAGTCAGTAAGGTGAATTTCTGCCCGTGCAGATAGTGATTGAACTTCTTCACCCCCACACCAGGCTGAGGGCCTCCCTGTCAATCTGGGCGTAGTTACGCTCGGCTGAGGTTAACGAGCGCAACGCAAAGACTATTGGCCTCTCTGAACCGTCAGGGAATTTGTGTGACAGCACCGCTCCGATGCCGTAGGGAGACGCATCGCATGCTAACCGAATCGGTAGTGTTGGATTGTAGTGGGCCAATACTTCTTTTGAAGTGATTAGGCATTTACATTTCTGAAAGGCACGCTTACACTCATCACTCCATTTCCATGTTACCCCAGTTTGCAGTAGGGCGTTCAGTGGGTGCAGAATTGTAGATAAATTCTGCAAGAACTTATGGTAGTAGTTCACCAACCCGAGGAACGACCTCAGTTGCGACACATTTTCCGGTGCTGGAGCCTTGACTACAGCCTCAATCTTGTCCGGCGACTTATGTAACCCTTCCTCATCAATCATGTGGCCACAATACGAGATTTGTCTCCTGAAGAACTCGCATTTGGGGCGGTTGGCTCGTAGCCCATATTCCTGTAATCTCGTGAGCACCTGCTCCAGGTTGGCAAGGTGTTCACTGTCATTTTCGCCCGTAACCAGGATGTCATCCAAATAACACTGGGTCCCCGGGATCCCTTGCAGGACTTGTTCCATCGCCCTCTGCCAAATAGCCGGGGCTGATGCTACCCCGAATACCAGTCGATTGTACTGGTAAAGGCCTTTGTGAGTGTTTATTGTGAGGTATTTCCTAAACGCTTCTTCCACCTCCATTTGTAGATACGCTTGGGCCAGATCAATCTTTGTAAAGCGTTTCCCTCCAGCTAGTGAGGCGAAAATATCTTCTATCCGTGGAAGTGGATATTGTACTGTGTGCAGGACTGGGTTCACAGTTACCTTGAAGTCCCCACAGATGCGAACCTTCTTTGGTTCCCCAGGTGTGCTGCTCAATGATTTCTTCATTACAGGAATGATGGGTGTGGCCCACTCGCTCCAGTCCACCTTGGACAGCACACCCGAACGCTCCAGACTCTCCAGCTCTGCTTCAACGGCTGGGCGGATCGCGTAAGGTCTGGCCTTAAAAAATTTTGGGTTTGCGTTATCTTCGATTTTTTCGTTGCCGTTACTCCTTTTAGAGTCCCAAGTCCTTGTTGGAACACCTCTTTTGCGTCAGTTAGAATTTTTTGACAGTTGTCCAGGTGTGACGTCATCATCCTTTTTGTCAGTCACAGTTAGCGCCTGAATGGAATGCCAATCCAATTGTATTTTTCGGATCCATTCACGTCCCAATAATGGTGGTCCTCCATCTGGTAGTATATATAGATACAGTTTCTGTGTTTCCTTGCCGTTGTATTCAACTGGCACCCTTATTTTTCCTCTGGGGTAGACTTTTGCCCCATGTATGTCTTCAATACAATGGACGTGTCCTTCAAGGGTATGTGTGAGAATAGCCGTTCATAGTCTCGTCGATTCATGACAGTTAGGGCTGATCCTGTGTCCAATTCCATCTTTACTGGGGACCCTGCTATCATGAGGGTGACCCAAATGGTTCGGTGATCCTCCTTTGCGATCACGTTGTGTAACTTTAAACAACTTAGTCTCCTGCTCCCGGAGTCCTTATCACTCTCCTGATCTTCCGAACTACTGTCTGTCAATTTCTTTACTTTCTTGTACTTTTCCTTAGTAGTTCTTGTAGTGTTGGTTTTCTTTCCCGACCTGCAGACTCTTGCTATGTGTCCCATTTTCCCACATTGCCTGCATACTTTGTCCTTAACCCAGCAGTCCTTCTGATCATGGGTTGTTCTGCCGCAGCGATAGCACTTTTCTGCTCCATACGCCATTTCGTTAGCGCTGTATTCCTGTGGGTTCTGTTGTATTTCTGCAGCTCCCCGCGCTGCTGCTTCGTAGGATACTGCCACGCTGAAAGTCTGTTCTAGCGTCAGGTCCTTTTCCGAAAGTAGTCGTTTCTGGGTTCCTTCACTCTGGAGCCCGCAGACAAACTTATCCCACAAGGTGTCTGCCAGTCCTGCTCCGAACTGGCAGTGCTTCGATAACTTGCGTAGTTCCGTAAGATAGTCAGCATTGTTCTCATCTTTGTGCTGGTTTCTTTTATGGAACTTGAATCTTTCTGCTAACAGCAGCGGTGTAGGGTTTAGGTGTTCCTGTAAGATATTAACAATCTCTTCAAAACTTTTCTACATTGGTTTAGCTGGGGTAATTAAATTCCGCAATAGGCCGTACGTTCTCGCGCCCATCACATTTAATAATACCGACGCCTTCTTTCCATTGGCCACCTCATTGGCATTGCAGTACACTTCAATTCTTTCCACATACGTGGTCCAGTCTTCTACCTCGTTGGCGAAAGCAGTGATACTGCCACTCTTCGGCACCTTGGGTGATTTAAAATGGCGCCTCCCGTGCTTTTTCTTCTTCCCCAATGTAATAAAATGGCGCCTCCCGCGCTTTTCCTTCTTCCCCTTGCTGCCACGCTGCTCCTAGCGTTCTACAGGGTGATGGCGGCAACCCGCAGCTTCGGCGCGTCTCACTTTTCCTTCCCCGTGTTCTATCCTCTCCACGCTGCCCTGTCCTTGAGCACCGACCACGCCCTGTGCGCTCCACCTTCTCTCTCTCTCTTCCTCCCGACAACGCTGCACGGCCCCTTTGCAGAGCCGCTCGATCGAGCCCAAGCCCGCCGCAGTCCGGAAGGGTCAGCGCACTACCTGCTACCAGCACGACTTGCTGGAACACCTCGACTGGGGAGCCAGTCCCAGCTCTCCACAGCCTCCCCTGCAACTCTCCGATGGATCCCTGGGCGGTTGCCCGTGGTCGACGCCCGCCGTTCTGACTTCGACCTCCAAGAAGCTTCTCTTCAGGGAAAAGATCCCTGTGAGGTGATGCAGTACTGCAGGTGAGTTCAAACCTGCCCATCGCCAGTGTAGTGTCCGAGGATCAATAATACTCAGACTGCAGGAGAACAATAAAACAGGTATTTACTGAACAGAGAGTAATTCAAGACTGAAATACAGAAGCCTGCTATGGCTTTATATACAGGGGTGGTCACTGCCGGTACTGCAGTATAGAATCAGTTCTTCTCTTAAAGGCACATACACAACAGCCGAGGCTGTTGTTGTTGTGTATGTACCTTTAAGAGAAGAACTGATTCTATACTGCAGTACCGGCAGTGACCACCCCTGTATATAAAGCCATAGCAGGCTTCTGTACGTCAGTCTTGAATTACTCTCTGTTCAGTAAATACCTGTTTTATTTGTTCTCCTGCAGTCTGAGTGTGGTGAAATAAGTCATAAGTATATACCTTATTCTACCTGTGTATCGTTTCCTATTGTAATCTATTGTAACCCTGCGGCTTTCTTGGTTGGCCAGGAATGCTGATGTACTGTATACCACTCTGCTGTGCCATTGATTGTCCTGATACTGTTACTTCACCCCTGGCTCCGCCTCCTGGCAGTTCTGAGAAGCTGGTCAGTAGCCTAACATGTGTGTTCTGTTCTGTCGAGTTCTAAGCTAATAAAAGCCAACTGTTTGAGTTATAACTACCAGTCTTTGTAGTTATTTAAGGTATATCACTGAGTATTATTGATCCTCGGACACTACACTGGCGACGGGCAGGTTTGAACTCACCTGCAGTACTGCATCACCTCACGGGGATCTTTTCCCTGAAGAGAAGCTTCTTGGAGGTCGAAGTCAGAACGGTGGGCGTCGACCGCGGGCAACCGCCCAGGGATCCATCGGAGAGTTGCAGGGGAGGCTGTGGAGAGCTGGGCCTGGCTCCCCAGTCGAGGTGTTCCAGCAAGTCGTGCTGGTAGCAGGTAGTGCGCTGACCCTTCCGGACTGCGGCAGGCTCGGGCTCGATCGAGCGGCTCTGCAAAGGGGCCGTGCAGCGTCGTTGGGAGGAAGAGAGAGAGAGAGGGTGCAGCGCACAGGGCGCAGTCGGTGCTCAAGATCAGGGCAGCGTGGAGAGGATAGAATGTGGGGAAGGAAAAGTGAGACGCGCCGAAGCCGCGGGTCGCCGCCATTACCCTGTAGAATGCTAGGAGCAGCGTGGCAGCAAGGGGAAGAAGGAAAAGCGCAGGAGGCGCCATTTTATTACATTGGGGAAGAAGAAAAAGCGTGGGAGGCACTATTTTAAATCACCCAAGATGCCGAAGAGTGGCAGTGTCACTGCTTTCAACAACGAGGTAGAAGACTGGACCACGTATGTGGAAAAAATTGAAGTGTACTGCAATGCCAATGAGGTGGCCAATGGAAAGAAGGCGTCGGTATTATTACATTTGATGGGCGCGAGAACGTACGGCCTATTGTGGAATTTAATTACCCCAGCTAAACCAATGTAGAAAAGTTTTGAAGAGATTGTTAATATCTTACAGGAACACCTAAACCCTACACCGCTGCTGATAGCAGAAAGATTCAAGTTCCATAAAAGAAACCAGCACAAAGATGAGAACAATGCTGACTATCTTACGGAACTACGCACGTTATCAAAGCACTGCCAGTTCGGAGCAGGACTGGCAGACACCTTACGGGATAAGTTTGTCTGCGGGCTCCAGAGTGAAGGAACCCAGAAACGACTACTTTCGGAAAAGGACCTGACGCTAGAACAGGCTTTCAGCGTGGCAGTATCCTATGAAGCAGCAGCACGGGGAGCTACGGAAATACAACAGAACCCACAAGAATACAGCGCTAACGAAATGGCGTATGGAGCAGAAAAGTGCTATCGCTGCGGCAGAACAACCCATGATCAGAAGGACTACTGGTTTAAGGACAAAGTATGCAGGCAATGCGGGAAAATGGGACATATAGCAAGAGTCTGCAGGTCGGGAAAGAAAACCAACACAACAAGAACTACTAAGGAAAAGTACAAGAAAGTAAAAAAAATGACAGACAGCAGTTCGGAAGATCAGGAGAGTGATAATGACTCCGGGAGCAGGAGACTAAGTTGTTTAAAGTTACACAACGTGATCGCAAAGGAGGATCACCAAACCATTTGGGTCACCCTCATGATAGCAGGGTCCCAAGTAAAGATGGAATTGGATACAGGATCAGCCCTAACTGTCATGAATCGACGAGACTATGCGCGGCTATTCTCACACATACCCTTGAAGGACACGTCCATTGTATTGAAGACATACACGGGGCAAAAAGTCTAACCCAGAGGAAAAATAAGGGTGCCAGTTGAATACAACGGCAAGGAAACACAGAAACTGTATCTATATATACTACCGGATGGAGGACCACCACTATTGGGACGTGAATGGATCCGAAAAATACAATTGGATTGGCATTCCATTCAGGCGCTAACTGTGACTGATAAAAAGAATGATGACGTCACACCTGGACGACTGTCAAAAATTCTAACTGACGCGAAAGAGGTGTTCCAACAAGCACTTGGGACTCTAAAAGGAGTAACGGCAACGATAAAAATCGAAGATAACGCAAACCCAAAATTTTTTAAGGCCAGACCGTTACCTTACGCGATCCGCCCAGCCGTTGAAGCAGAGCTGGAGAGTCTGGAGCGTTCGGGTGTGCTGTACAAGGTGGACTGGAGCGAGTGGGCCACACCCATCGTTCCTGTAATGAAGAAATCATTGAGCAGCACGCCTGGGGAACCGAAGAAGGTTCGCATCTGTGGGGACTTCAAGGTAACTGTGAACCCAGTCCTGCACACAGTACAATATCCACTTCCACGGATAGAAGATATTTTCGCCTCACTATCTGGAGGGAAACGCTTTACAAAGATTGATCTGGCCCAAGCCTATCTACAAATGGAGATGGAAGAAGCATCTAGGAAATACCTCACGATAAACACTCACAAAGGCCTTTACCAGTACAATCGACTGGTATTCAGGGTAGCATCAGCCCCGGCTATTTGGCAGAGGGCGATGGAACAAGTCCTGCAGGGGATCCCAGGGACCCAGTGTTATTTGGACGACATCCTGGTTACGGGCGAAAATGAAAGTGAACACCTTGCCAACCTGGAGCAGGTGCTCACGAGATTACAGGAATATGGGCTACGAGCCAACTGCCCCAAATGCGAGTTCTTCAGGAGACAAATCTCGTATTGTGGCCACATGATTGATGAGGAAGGGTTGCATAAGTCGCCGGACAAGATTGAAGCTGTAGTCAAGGCTCTAGCACTGGAAAATGTGTCGCAACTGAGGTCGTTCCTCGGGTTGGTGAACTACTACCATAAGTTCTTGCCGAATTTATCTACAATTCTGCACCCACTGAATGCCCTACTGCAAACTGGAATAACATGGAAATGGAGTGATGAGTGTAAGCGTGCCTTTCAGAAATGTAAATGCCTAATCACTTCAAAAGAAGTATTGGCCCACTACAATCCAACACTACCGATTCGGTTAGCATGCGATGCGTCTCCCTACGGCATCGGAGCGGTGCTGTCACACAAATTCCTTGACGATTCAGAGAGGCCAATAGCCTTTGCGTCGCGCTCGTTAACCTCAGCCGAGCGTAACTATGCCCAGATTGACAGGGAGGCCCTCAGCCTGGTGTGGGGGGTGAAGAAGTTCAATCACTATCTGCACGGGCAGAAATTCACCCTACTGACTGATCATCAGCCCCTGGTCTCCATTTTTAACCCAAAGAAGGGCGTTTCGGTGATGACGGCACAACGGCTGCAAAGATGGTCACTTTTTCTAGGGGCACATCAGTACGACATAGAGCACAAGGGTACGAAACAGCATGGAAACGCTGATGGGCTGTCGTGCCTACCGTTGCCTACGGTAGAGGAAGCACCTGCAGTGGACCCTGTTGAGACATTCCATGTGACCTTAGTCGAATGTCTACCTGTTACAAACTCAAGTATAGAGAAGGAAACCCGAAATGACCCGACACTCTCTTGGGTCTATGATTTGACGGTGAAGGGATGGCCAGCACATGGCGACTCAGTGTTGCCAGCATTCTCGCCAAGGAGAGAACAGCTGTCAGTGTGCCGGGGGACCTTGATGTGTGGATCCCGAGTGGTAATTCCACCCAAGTTGAGAGATAGAGTGCTCAATGAGCTTCATGAGGGTCATCTGGGAGGGGTAAAAATGAAGAGCCTAGCCAGGACATTTGTGTGGTGGCCGGGAATTGATAAAGAAATTGAGGATATGACCAAGAGATGCACAGGATGCCAGAAGGTCCAAAACGCTCCACCACAGGCCCCGCTACATCCATGGGAGTGGCCCTCATCTCCATGGCAACGGGTACACATTGATTTTGCTGGTCCATTTATGGACTCAATGTTCCTAATCGCTGTGGACGCCCATTCAAAATGGCCAGAGGTCATCAAAATGTCCTCCACCACCATGGAGAAAACTATCGCAGTCCTACGGACCATCTTCGCCAGGAATGGCTTGCCAGAACAGATTTGCTCCGACAATGGGCCACAGTTTGTGTCCGACGATTTCCGGAGGTTTCTGAGGAATAATGGGGTGAAACATTACACATCTGCCCCATATCATCCAACCACAAATGGATTGGCTGAGAGGTTTGTTCAGACCTTTAAATAGGCAATAAAGGCAATGCATAATGATGACATACCACTGCAACACAAGTTGGATAATTTCTTGTTTGCTTACCGGAATGCGACACATGCAGTCACCAACCAAACTCCAGCCATAATGTTCTTCAACCAAAGGCTAAGATGTCGCCTGGATTTGCTCAAACCAAACATAAGGCGAGATGTTGAGGATAAGCAATTCCAGCACATAAATGAGAAGCCAGCCAGGGGCTTCAAGATAGGGCAACCAGTCTTGGCCCGCGACTACCGAAGAGAAAAATGGCAGCCAGGAATGATATGCACACAGCAGGGACCACTAATGTGCACAGTGGACGTTGGAGAGAGCATCGTGAGATGCCATGCTGACCAGATTCTAGAGTCACAGGAACAACCCAAACCCATACCACGAGCAGGTGCACCTGGTAATCAACCCGAAGTACAGATTGCGTCTACCTCAGAAGCAGTGGTATTGGAAGCTGACGAACCAACCAATGACAATGAGCCAGAATCAACTCCGCCGCAAGAACAGGATACTCGAGAAAGGCGTTATCCAGTCAGGATCAGGAAGCCTCCTCAAAGACTGAACTTATAAATGATTATTTCAGTTGATGTATATAGTACAGAGAAAATTGTAATTGTAATTAGTTATTATTTAGTTGTTAAATGAATGTTATGTACTGTTTATCTAAAAGGGGAGGAATTGTTGTGTATGTACCTTTAAGAGAAGAACTGATTCTATACTGCAGTACCGGCAGTGACCACCCCTGTATATAAAGCCATAGCATGCTTCTGTATGTCAGTCTTGAATTACTCTCTGTTCAGTAAATACCTGTTTTTTTGTTCTCCTGCAGTCTGAGTATTATTGATCCTTGGACACTACAGTTGTGTTTGTTTTTTATAAAGGCGGAAGATCATGGTCATTTTGGTTTAACTGTTTTTTTCATTTTCTGAAGGTTGTGAGAGCCAGTTATGTCTCTGACTCTTTTTTGGGGTGTTTATCTGAATTAGTTTGTCATGCGGGAAGGGCACAGAGTTTGCACAGTAAAAAATGTTCTTTAATCACATTGTCCGTGTTTGCATTTTGAACTATTTGTTGCCTTGACTGGCTGAGGGCTTGCGGAGCGGCTCCATTCATGTTCTTTCATTGGCACAAGCCATTCCCTGAGAGGGAGCCTAGAGCCGAGTTGCAATAAGCCGCCAACGGACGGCCCTTATGCTTTGTGCCTCCCTCCCATCTTGGTGCTCCCCCTCCTCCTCCTCCTCCTCCTCCACCTCTGGTGGTCCTCTAATGTCTGCTGGCCGTGGCTGAGCCCTGAGGATAGCCAGGTTGTGCAGCATGCAGCACACTACAACGAAATGGGAGACTCGCTCAGGTGAGTACTGTAGGGCTCCCTCGGAACGATCCAGACAGCGGAACCATTGCTTGAGCACGCCGATTGTGTGCTCATTGATGTTCCTGGTTGCTTGATGGCTGTCATTGTATCGCTCTTCAGCAGGGGTGCTGGGCGCACTGAGAGGGGTCATCAGCCAGGTGCACAAAGGATAGCCTTTGTCCCCGAGAAGCCATCCTCGTGGGTGAGCCTAGGCTTCGAAAATGTCTGCCACAGAAGTCTGGCGCAGGATGAAGGCTTCGTGGCTACTGCCTGGAATGCGGGCATTGACAGCTAGTATGAGCTGCCTGTGGTCACACACCAACTGGACGTTGAGCGAATGGTAGCCCTTCCGGTTGCGGTAATCCTCGGCATTCTGTAGAGGTGCCCGCAAAGCCACATGCGTGCAGTCAATGGTGCCCTGGACCACGGGGAAGCCCGCTATTGTGAGGGTGCCAGTCAGTTCCTTCAGTAACCCCTAGATGGCACCTTCACTGGTTGGTTCCTCTTTTTTCGAGACAAATAAGTTAAACAAATAAACTGTAAACAAAACTCTAATAACCCTTTAAATAAACCTTAACAAATCAAATTAAAATTTGGTTGTTTGAACTAATTATGCACTCCAGTCCCCGCGGCGCCCACCGGTCACGAAATTGCTCGAGCGCGCCGGTGGACACCGCGTGCTCCATCTCTAGGGCCACCCAGGCGCGAACATGGCCACGGAAGAGAGGGAGGCAATCCGGTCGGACGACCCCCTCGACCGCCCGCTGCCTGGACCAATTAATGGCCTTCTTGGCCAGGCCCAGGAGCAGACCCACGAGGAGGTCCTCCAACCTGCCCGCTCCCCTCCGCACCGGGTGACCGTAGATCAAGAGCGTGGGACTGAAGTGCAACCAAAACTTGAGGAGCAGCCCCTTCAAATAATGAAAGAGGGGCTGCAACCTCTCACACTCACTATATGCGTGAAACACGGACTCCTCCAGACCGCAAAACAAACAGGCGGCCTGGGAGTCCGTAAACAAACTTAAGAGTCTATTGCACGGGACTGCTCTGTGCAACACCCTCCAGGCCAAGTCCCCAATAGAACAAGGGAGGACTCCCGCATAGAGAGCCCCCCATTGGGGACCTCCGCCTCCGTCGGAAGGTAAAACGGCACGCCACGGCGTGTCCGGACGGCAGGCGAAGATGGCAAAGTGGAAGGTGTGCAGGAGCAGCCCGTACAGGAAACCCCTCCGTGCGGAATGAAAAGGCACGGAGGGCATTTCCTCGAGACGGCTCAGGTTGTGAGGCGCCGATCCCCAAGGGGAGTTTCGGGGCAGGGCGCCGATAAGGAACTCCGTCCGAACGGGGGTAAGCTCGGACGGAATCGCCCCACGCACCTGAGCTGCCTCGATACACCTCGTGGCGCCGGGGGGCAGCATCGCTTTCACCGCCCCGATGGCATTGGCCGCGAGCCGGACGCTGTTCCAGGACATGCGCCGCGCCAACTCCTCTGGCGCCATCCAGCCCGCTCCTCCGCCATCGAGTAGGTCCCCGACTCTAGTCAACCTGGCAGGCACAGCCCTGCGCTCCGCCAGCCACCCGAACCCGCGGACGTGGAGGTGCGGATTCCTGAACAGCAGCTCCCGGAAGACAGCCGCCATTCCTGACGGGGGAGAGCTCCGCCTGGAGGCGACGCAGCTCCAAACCCATAGTAGTTCCTGGTAGAAGACAGGCAGCTCCCGCAGGCTGGCATGCCTGTCGCTCAGTTCCAAAAACAGGAGCTGCATGTCGTAATTGAGGCTGTGCAGCTGGCGGAAAAAATAGGTCGCCAGCGCACACCATCTCGGAGGATTCTCGACGTACAGGTATCTCTGCAGCGTCTGAAGACGGAAAGTCGCAGCCTGGGTGCGGAGGCACACCAACGCCTGACCGCCCTCCCTAAGCGGGAGACTCAGAACCGCGGCAGAGACCCAGTGCTTCCTTTTGTCCCAGAAGAAGTCGACGAGCTTCTTCTGTATCTTGGCGACAAACGCAGGGTGAGGGATCAAAGTGACGAACCGGTACCACACCATGGCGGCCACCAGTTGGTTTATGACCATCGCTCGACCCCTGTAGGACAACACTCGGAGCAATCCTGTCCAGCGTCCTAAGCGAGCGGTGACTTTGGCCTCCAACTCTTGCCAGTTCGCCGGCCAGGCGTCCTCGGCAGGGCTGAGGTAGACTCCCAAGTAGAGGAGGTGTGTAGTGCTCCAGGCAAAGGGCCTGAACTCCTCCGGCAGGGAGTCCACCCGCCACTGACTCACCAGGAGTCCGGAACATTTCTCCCAGTTGATCCTGGCGGAGGATGCGTCCGAGTAAATCTGCTGGCATTCCCGCATCCTCCGCAAGTCAACGGGATCCGTGACCATGAGGAGCACGTCATCGGCGTAAGCCGAGAGGACCACCTCCACGCCCGGCCCTTGCAGAGCCAGTCCCGCCAACCTCTTCCGCAAGAGGCGCAGGAAAGGCTCTACGCAAATGGTATATAACTGGCTGGACATGGGGCATCCCTGACGCACCGCCCTCCCGAAGCGAAGGGGCGCCGTCAAGGACCCGTTAACTTTAATCAGACACTCCGCGGCAGCGTACAGAAGTCGGATCCGGGCGACAAAATGCGTCCCGAACCCGAATGCGCGCAGAGTCCCGAAAAGATACTCGTGATCCACCCCGTCGAACGCCTTCTCCTGATCCAAGGAAAGGAAGGCGACCGACAGACCAGCCCTCGGGAATGGTGGACCAGGTCCCGGACCAGATGGACGTTATCATGGATGGTCCGGCCCGGGACCGTGTAGGACTGGTCGGGGTGGATCATGTGGGCCAGCACGGCGCCAAGGCGAACAGACATGGCCCTGGCAAAGATTTTGTAATCCGTGCTGAGGAGGGAGACCGGGCGCCAGTTCTTAAGGAGGCGGAGATCACCCCTCTTAGGCAGCAGGACAATCACCGCCCTGCGCCAAGAGAGGGGCATCTCCCCGGTCGCCAAACATTCCCCCAGGACCCGCGCGTAGTCGCCCCCCAGGACGCCCCAGAACGCCCTGTGGAACTCCACGGTCAGCCCGTCCAGCCCCGGGGACCTCCCCCTAGAGAGCTGGCGGAGGGCGCCGGACAGCTCCTCCAAACTCAGAGGAGCGTCCAATTTTTCGGCGCCCTCCAGGCCGACCTTCGGCAGGTCCTCCCACAAAACTCTGCGCGCGTCCTCGCTGGATGGATCCGGAGAGAACAGAGCCCCGTAATAGGCGCGAGTCTCCGCGTGGATTCCCTCCGGATCCGAGACCAGAGATCCGTCGTCGGCCATCAGCTCCAAGAGCTGCTTACGGACCCCCCGTCTTTTTTCCAGCGAGTAGAAGAAGGGGGAGCCGCGGTCCAGGTCCCGCAGGAACTGGATCCGCGACCTCACGTACGCGCCTCGGGACCCGACGAGCTGCAGGTCCTTCAGCGCGCCCTTCTTCTCTTCGTACACCAGCCGCAGGGCCGGATCCTCGACGACTTGACCGAGACGGGACTCCAGGTCGAGCACCTCCTTCTCCAACTGCCCGACCCGGGCCTCCCGCCTCTTGGTCGACCCCTTCGCGTACTCCTGACAGAAGAGACGGATGTGAGCCTTGCCCACATCCCACCATAGCCTCAAGGAGGGGAAGCCCCCCTGCTTCCTTCTCCAGCCGGCCCAGAACCGACTAAACGAATCCCGGAACCGTGCGTCCTCCAGCAGCAGATTGTTAAAGTGCCAATACGCGGACCCCCCCAGTGCGCGTGGCAGAACGAGCTCCGCCCACACCAGGTGGTGGTCCGTGCACGGCACCGGCTGCATGGAAGCCGCCGGAACGCAGGAGATGTATGCCCGGGAAATGTAGAGGCAGTCGATCCTGGACGCTCCTCTCCCAGACCTCACGCAAGTGAAGGCGCTGGAGTCGGGATGGAGATTTCGCCAGACGTCCACCAAGTTGAGGGACCCGACCAGGTCCCTCAACTTCTCCGTCGCCGCCGGGCAAGGCAGGGCGCCCGTGCGGTCCCTCGCCTCGAGGGTACAATTAAAATCCCCCCCCCGAGGATAACGCACTCGCCCGCGTCGATGGAGCCCAAAAGAGTGGACACTTCTTCAAAGAAGCGCGCCTGCTGCGCACCGGCCTGAGGGGCGTACACGTTCACTAGATGGAGTGGCACGCCCCCCAGGCGAACAGTGACCTGGAGCAAGCGGCCCGGCACGAGCTCCTTGACCCCCAAGATCTCCGGCTGAAAATGCGGGGCCAACAAGATAGCCACCCCACTGGAAACACTGGAGAGGTGACTCATGTTGACCCCTCCTTGCCACTCCAGGAGCCATGTGGCCTCGTCTCCCGGAACGGTGTGGATTTCTTGCAGGAAGCACACCGCATACTTCCCGTCCCGAAGGACCGAAAAGTTATTAAATCTGCGGCTAGCTTCCCTGCTGCCGTTGATGTTGAGGCTGGCTATGGTTATCTTCATTTCAGAAGCATAAACCAACCCCTACTTATCACTAACGGGGGAAGGAAGGGCGGCCGCTAGTCGACCGCCACTTCCTTAGCAGCCCAGTGAGAAACAACCGGAACTGACGCAGCTCGAGCGGGCTCACGCCCACGTCCTCGCCCATGGTCTTGTAGGCGACGCAGGCCGACCCGATGAGCAGCGCCAGCTCCGACCATCTGTCGAGGGCCCGCCGCGTGCCTTGGCGACCCTGGCACGTAGCCACAAAGTCCCGGAGCTCCCTGATAGGAATAAGAGTGAGGGGGGTCCCGGCGAGGGGCGCGAGGTCATCCATCGCCTCATCGGCGAAGGAATCTAAGTCCTCCTCCGCCCCTACCACCGAGTCCCCGTCCTCCTCCGGGGGGTCGCCACTGGCGGCCGAACCGTCCGCCACGCAGTGCGCATCGGGCGGCTCGGCCGCGACGGCCGGCCCCGCCTCCGCCCGGGTCCCACCCCCAGGATCGGTAGCGGAGGATTCCTCCCTGGGCTCCTCTAGGGGGGCCGGGCCAGAAGACGGCGGCGGTTCGGAGACCCCCTCCGCCCCAGGCGCCAGGACGACCGGAGAGACCGAAAAGACGGGAGAATACGTGGACCCGACCCCCTCCAAGTCGCCCGGCGCCGGAGACACAGACAGAGGGCTCTCCTCTGCTACGCCACCGGCCTCCGACCCAGCAGATGGGGTAAATTGTTGACAGACCTCGACGAAGTCGAGCAGCACCTGGGAAAAGTCCGGGCCGCTCTGGGCGAGCTCATCTTCCGCGAGCTCGCCCGACCCAGACCCCGAGCCGCCCGACTCGTCGAGGGGCAATTCTACCGTTAAGGGGTCAATCCCCGCCGCGGGTTGTTCCGCGACCCCCCCCACACGCAGGGTCCCGTCCCCATCCCCGGGAGGCACAAACTGGGCAGACGCCTCTGCCTCAGCCGCCCCAGGGACAGGCGACCCCTGCCGTTCGCCCGCGATGGTGTCAGCGGTGGGGTGGGGCGCAGTATCCGCGGCGGGCGACGACTCCCCCCGACTGGAGGGACCTTCCTCCTCCCGGTCCTCCTCCTCGTCCAGGGGGTCGCGCCTTCTCTTGAGCGCGGAGGGGTAGAGGGAGGCCTCCATTTCTTCAGGGGCCTCCCCTGCTCCCTGCGGCGGAGCGAGTTCTTCGGGTCCCCTGGGCCCGAGCCCGGCCGCAGGTTCTAGTGTACCCGCCTCGGCGGTCGCGGCCACGGGCTCAGGCACAAGGTCCCCCTCACCTCCGCACTCCGTGATCAGCGCGATGACGCGCTCGGGCGTCAGGGGCTCCAAATCAAGGGGGACGCCCTCCATGGGGGGACCCACCCTGCGGTTTTTGGTCTTGTACCGCGCCTTCTTTCCGACCGGACCTCCCTCCTCCCCCCCGCCGGAGGCCTGGATGGCGACGGCCTCCGACGACGACCGTGCCCCGGTGGCATTTGTTTGGGAGGGGGCACGGCTAGACCCGGAGGGAGGAGCGGCGGCGGCGCCAGCCTTGGCCACGCCAGTCACCCTGGCGGCTTTGGAGGCGGGGCAGTTTTTCCGAACGTGCCCCACCTCCTTACAGGCGTGGCACCGCACGCCGTCCGTCGTCCAGAAGACGCGGTACGGGGTCCCCTCGTGGAGGACTGTAAAGGCCCTGTCCGTCTCCCCCTCCCGTGCCAGCTGGATAAAGGCCTGGCGCCGGAAGGAGAAGACATGGTGAAGGCTGCTCTCCCGGAATCCGAGCGGGATCGGAGAAATCCCCGACCTCACCTCCCCGAGTTGGTATAAGTGGGGGAGGAGGAGCTCACCGGCGATAAAGGGCGGGACGTTTGACAGAACGACCCTCTGCGCGGTGGCCTCAAGAGGGTCCACCGGCAGGAAGGTCCCGCCCACGGTGAGCCCCTTGGCGATGGCCAGGGCCACCACCCGCTCGGACTCCAGGAAGAATACAGCCTTCCCATACATCTTCGAGGCGGCCACTATGGCCGGATGGCCGACAACCCCAGCCATAGCCTTGACGCATGCCTCGATGGTCATGTTGGGGTGGGTGTAGCTCTTCACCCCAAGCTTCTTAGTCATTAGCCGGAACAGCGACAGGGCAGCAGCAGCAGCGGGAGCAGCCGAGGCTTTGGCCGTCGCCGCCGCATAGGTCATCGCTGGCCCCGTCACCGCCGAAGAAGCACTGGCCATCATGGGGTGGTTCTTAAAAAAGAGCTACACACACCCCAACTTTGTCACAGGCCTGGAGGTTTTTAATGGCCTCGGAAAAAGAGTCCTGAGCAGAGGGAGTGTAAATGTACTGGGCCACCTCTCCCCTTGACGGAATAAATTGGGAGGGGGCCCTTCCTTCCCTCTGCTCAATTGGTAAAAATAAATAAGAAGAAGGGAGGTGCCTTTTGGAGAGGCAGAGAGAGGACAAAGAGAGAGAGAGAGGGGGTTGGTGGGAAGGAGGGGGGGCCGCAAAGGCAGGGTCCCCACTCAAGGATGGTAGACGGTGGGTGGGTGTCGGCAGGGTGCACTCCCCCGATGGTAACACGCAAAGTCTTTAAGGTATAGGCTGGTCTTCGGGCAGGGGGAGAGGATGTCTTCGCCTGGGCAGGCTGGAGAACGCCCAAGGTCAGCCCACACCAGGTCTTCTCGATGCGCAGGAACAAGCTTCACCTGGGCAGGCTCCAGCCAACCCAGGCCAGGCTTTCGGCCCGTCATCTTTTCCTCCCCCCCGCCTAGAATGCAAAAGTCTTTAGGGGGAATACACAGAGACACCCACCTGCAGATGTTGGAGTTGCAGCTCCTCCCCTCCCTCCAAGTGGAGCTGTTTGTATCCTCTCTCCCTCTCTCCCTCTCCTGGGCTGGAGGCCGAATTGGGAGGCAGTGCTGGAAAAGGCCTCTCCCGTTCTAATGCTGGCCTCCTCCTCTGTCCTCCACTCCTTCCTCTCCAGGCACCTCTGTCGATGATGTCGATGGGTTGGTGTGGGAAGGTTGTAGTGGTGGTGGCCTGGGGTCACTCCTTCCTTCCACTCTACTCCCAGGCCAAGGCAACCACACACTCTCTCCCCACAGTAGCAGCAGGAGCAGCTCAGCAACACAACCTGCTCCTCTGACTGCAAGGTCCAAAATGAGCTTGTGTGAGGGTGCCGGTAAGTTCCTTCAGTAACCCCTAGATGGCACCTTCACTGGTTGGTTCCTCTTTTCGAGACAAATAGGTTAAACAAATAAACTGTAAACAAAACTCTAATAACTCTTTAAATAAACCTTAACAAATCAAATTAAAATTTGGTTGTTTGAACTAATTATGCACTCCAGTCCCCGCGGCGCCCACCGGTCACGAAATTGCTCGAGCGCGCCGGTGGACACCGCGTGCTCCATCTCTAGGGCCACCCGGGCGCGAACATGGCCACGGAAGAGAGGGAGGCAATCCGGTCGGACGACCCCCTCGACCGCCCGCTGCCTGGACCAATTAATGGCCTTCTTGGCCAGGCCCAAATTTGGTTGTTTAAACTAATTATGCACTCCAGTCCCCGCGGCGCCCACCGGTCACGAAAAAGCTCGAGCGCGCCGGCGGACACCGCGTGCTCCATCTCTAGGGCCACCCGGGCGCGAACATGGCCACGGAAGAGGGGGAGGCAATCCGGTCGGACGATCCCCTCGACTGCCCGCTGCCTGGACCAATTAATGGCTTTCTTGGCCAGGCCCAGGAGCAGGCCCACGAGGAGGTCCTCCAACCTGCCCGCTCCCCTCCGCACGGGGTGACCGTAGATCAGGAGCGTGGGACTGAAGTGCAACCAAAATTTGAGGAGCAGCCCCTTCAAAAAATGGAAGAGGGGCTGCAACCTCTCACACCCCATATATACGTGAAATACGGACTCCTCCAGACCGCAAAACAAACAGGCGGTCTGGGAGTCCATAAACCTATTTAAAAATCTATTGCACGGAACTGGTCTGTGCAACACCCTCCAGGCCAAGTCCCCGATAGAACAAGGGAGGACTCCCGCATAGAGAGCCCCCCATTGGGGACCTCCCCCTCCATCCGGAGGTAAAACGGCACACCACGGCGTGTCCGGACGGCAGGCGAAGATGGCAAAGTGGAAGGTGTGCAAGAGCAGCCCGTACAGGAAACCCCTCCGCGCAGAATGAAAAAGCACGGAGGGTATTTCCTCGAGACGGCTCAAGTTGTGAGGCACCGATCCCCGAGGGGAGTTTCGGGGCAAGGCGCCGATAAGGAATTCCATCCGAACGGGAGTAAGCTCGGACGGGATCTCCCCACGTGCCCGAGCCGCCTCGACGCACCTCGTGGCGCCGGGGGGCAACATTGCTTTCACCGCCCCGATGGCATCGACCGCGAGCCGGACGTTGTCCCACGACATGCGCCGCGCCAGCTCCTCTGGCGCCATCCAGCCCGCTCCTCCGCCATCGAGTAGGTCCCCGACTCTAGTCACCCTGCCAGGCACAGCCCTGCGTTCCGCCAGCCACCCGAACTCGCGGACGTGGAGGTGCGGATTCCTGAACAGCGGCTCCCGGAGGACAGCCGCCGCTCCTGACGGGGGAGAGCTCCGCCTGGAGGCGACGTGATTCCAAACCCATAGTAGTTCCTGGTAAAAGACAGGCAGCTCCCGCAGGCTCTCACGCCTGCCGCTCACCTCCAAAAACAGGAGCTGCGTGTCGTAATTGAGGCCGTGCAGCTGGCGGAAAAAATACGTCGCCAGCGCACACCATCTTGGAGGATTCTCGACGTACAGGTATCTCTGCAGCGTCTGAAGACGGAAAGTCGCAGCCTGGGTGCGGAGGCACACCAACGCCTGACCGCCCTCCCTAAGCGGGAGACTCAGAATCGCGGCAGCGACCCAGTGCATCCTGTTGTTCCAGAAGAAGTCGAGGAGCTTCTTCTGTATCCTGGCGACAAACGCAGGGGGGGGGGGATCAGAGTAACCAACCGGTACCACAACATGGCAGCCACCAGTTGGTTTATGACCAACGCCCGACCCCTGTAGGACAACACTCGGAGCAATCCTGTCCAGCGTCCTAAGCGAGCGGTGACTTTGGCCTCCAGCTCGTGCCAGTTCGCCGGCCCGGCGCCCTCGGCCGGGCTGAGGTAGACTCCCAAGTAGAGGAGGTGCGTAGTACTCCAGGCGAAGGGCCTGAACTCCTCCGGCAGAGAGTCCACCTGCCACTGACCCACCAGGAGTCCAGAACATTTCCCCCAGTTGATCCTGGGTAAATCTGCTGGCATTCCCGCATCCTCCGCAAGTCAACGGGATCCGTGACCACGAGGAGCACGTCATCGGCGTAAGCCGAGAGGACCACCTCCACGCCCGGCCCTTGCAGAGCCAATCCCGCCAACCTCTTCCGCAAGAGGCGCAGGAAAGGCTCCACGCAAATGGCGTATAACTGGCCGGACATGGGGCATCCCTGACGCACCCCCCTCCCGAAGCGAAGGGGCGCCGTCAAGGACCCGTTAACTTTAATCAGACACTCCGCGGCAGCGTACAGAAGTCGGATCCGGGCGACAAAATGCGTCCCGAACCCAAAAGCGCGCAGAGTCCCGAAAAGATACTCGTGATCCACCCTGTCGAACGCCTTCTCCTGATCCAGGGAAAGGAAGGCGACCGACAGACCAGCCCTCTGGAAATGGTGGACCAGGTCCCGGACCAGATGGATGTTATCGTGAATGGTCCGGCCCGGGACCGTGTAGGACTGGTCGGGATGGATCATGTGGGCCAGCGCGGTGCCAAGGCGAACGGACATGGCCCTGGCAAAGATTTTGTAATCCGTGCTGAGGAGGGAGACCGGGCGCCAGTTCTTAAGGAGGCGGAGATCACCCCTCTTAGGCAGCAGGACGATCACCGCCCTGCGCCACGAGAGGGGCATCTCCCCGGTCGCCAAACATTCCCCCAGGACCCGCACGTAGTCGCCCCCCAGGACGCCCCAGAATGCCCTGTGGAACTCCGTGGTCAGCCCGTCCAGCCCCGGGGACTTCCCCCTAGAGAGCTGGCGGAGGGCGCCGGACAGCTCCTCCAAACTCAGAGGAGCGTCCAATTTTTCGGCGCCCTCCAGGCCGACCTTCGGCAGGTCCTCCCACAAAACTCCGCGCGCGTCCTCGCTGGACGGATCCGGAGAGAACAGAGCCCCGTAATAGGCGCGGGTCTCCGCGCGGATTCCCTCCGGATCCGAGACCGGAGATCCGTCGTCGGCCAGCAGCTCCAAAAGCTGCTTACGGACCCCCCGTCTTTTTTCCAGCGAGTAGAAGAAGGGGGAGCCGCGGTCCAGGTCCCGCAGGAGCTGGATCCGCGACCTCACGTACGCGCCTCGGGACCCGACGAGCCGCAGGTCCTTCAGCGCGCCCTTCTTCTCTTCGTACGCCAGCCGCAGGGCCGGGTCCTCGGCGACTTGACCGAGACGGGACTCCAGGTCGAGCACCTCCTTCTCCAACTGCCCGACCCGGGCCTCCCGCCTCTTGGTCGACCCCTTCGCGTACTCCTGACAGAAGAGACGGATGTGAGCCTTGCCCACATCCCACCATAGCCTCAAGGAGGGGAAGCCCCCCTGCTTCCTTCTCCAGCCGGCCCAGAACCGACCGAACGAATCCCAGAACCGCGCGTCCTCCAGCAGCAGGTTGTTAAAGTGCCAGTACGCGGACCACCCCCCGGCGCGCGGCGGCACGAGCTCCGCCCACACCAGGTGGTGGTCCGTGCACGGCACCGGCCGCACGGAAGCCGTCGGAACGCAGGAGACGTACGCCCGGGAAATGTAGAGGCGGTCGATCCTGGACGCTCCTCCCCCAGACCTCACAAAAGTGAAGGCGCTGGAGTCGGGATGGAGATTACGCCAGACGTCCACCAAGTCGAGGGACCCGACCAGGTCCCTCAACTTCCCCACCGACGCCGGGCTCCTCTGGGTACCCGTACGGTCCCTCGCCTCGAGGGTACAATTAAAATCCCCCCCGAGGACGACGCACTCGCCCGCGTCGATGGAGCCCAAAAGAGTGGACACTTCTTCAAAGAAGCGCGCTTGCTGCGCACCGGCCCCGGGGGCGTACACGTTCACTAGATGGAACGGCACGCCCCCCAGGCGAACGGTGACCTGGAGCAAGCGGCCCGGCACGAGCTCCTTGACCCCCAAGATCTCCGGCTGAAAATGCGGGGCCAACAAGATAGCCACCCCACTGGAAACACTGGAGAGGTGACTCATGTTGACCCCTCCTTGCCACTCCAGGAGCCACGTGGCCTCGTCTCCCGGAACGGTGTGGGTTTCTTGCAGGAAGCACACCGCATACTTCCCATCCCGAAGGACCGAAAAGTTATTAAACCTGCGGCTAGCTTCCCTGCTGCCGTTGACGTTGAGGCTGGCTATGGTTATCTTCATTCCAGAAGCACAACCAACCCCTACTTAAACCTAACGGGGGAAGGGAGGGCGGCCGCTAACCGACCGCCACTCCCTTAGCAGCCCGGTGAGGAATGCCCGGAACCGACACAGCTCGGACGGGCTCACGCCCGCGTCCGCACCCATGGTCTTATAGGCGACGCGGGCCGACCCGATGAGCAGCGCCAGCCCCGACCATCTGTCGAGGGCCTGCTGGGTCCTGCGGCGACCCTGGCTCGTGGCCACAAATTCCCGGAGCTCCCTGATGGGAATGAGAATGAGGGGGGACCCGGCGAGGGGCGCGAGGTCATCCATCGCCTCGTCGGCGATGGACTCTAAGTCTTCCTCCGCCCCCACCACCGAATCCCCGTCCTCCTCCGGGGGGTCGCCACCGGCGGCCGAACCGTCCGCCACGCAGTGCGCATCGGGCGGCCCGGCCGCGACAGCCGGCCCCGCCTCCGCCCGGATCCCACCCCCAGGATCGGTAGCGGAGGATTCCCCCCCGGGCTCCTCTAGGGGGGCCGGGCCAGCAGGCGGCGGCGGTTCGGAGACCCCCTCCGCCCCAGGCACCGGAACGACCGGAGAGACCGGAGAGACCGGAGAAAACAAAAACCCGGCCCCCTCCAAGTCGCCCGGCGCCGGAGACACAGACAGAGAGCCCTCCTCCGCAACGCCCCCGGCCTCCGACCCATCAGACGGGGAAAAATTTTGACAAACCCCGACGAGGTCGAGCAGCACCTGGGAAAAATCCGGGTCGCTCTGGGCGAACTCGTCCTCAGACGACCCGCCCGACCCGGTCCCCTGGCCGCCCGACCCGTCGAGGGGCAATGCCACCAGTAATGGATCCATTCCCGCCGCGGCTTGTTCTGCGACCCCCCCCACGGGCAGGGTCTCGTCCCCATCCCCGGGAGGCACGAGCTGGGCAGATGCTTCTGCCTCAGCCTCCCCAGGGACAGGCGACCCCTGCCGTTCGCCCGTAATGGTGTTAGCGGTGGGGTGGGGCGCAGTGCCCGCGGCGGGCGACGACTCCCCCTGACCGGAGGGACCTTCCTCCTCCCGGTCCTCCTCCTCATCCAGGGGGTCGCGCCTTCTTTTAAGCGCGGAGGGGTAAAGGGAGGCCTCCATTTCTTCAGGGGCCTCCCCTGCTCCTTCTGGAGGAGCGAGTTCTTTGGGTCCCCCGGGCCCGAGCCCGGCCGCAGGTTCTGGCATTACCGCCTCGGCGGTCGCGGCCACAGGCTCGACCACGAGGGCCACCCCCTCCGCACTCCGCGATTAGCGCGGCGACGCTCTCCGGCGTCAGGGGCTCCATATCGTGGGGGACGCCCTCCGCGGGGGGACCCACCCTATGGTTTCGCGTCTTGTCCCGCGCCTTCTTTCGGACCGGACCTCCCTCCTCCCCCCCGCCGGAGGCCAGGATGGCATCGACCTCCGACGACGACCGCGCCCCGGTAGCGTTGGATCGAGCGGGGGCGCGGCTAGACCCGGAGGGAGGAGCGGCGGCGGCGCCAGCCTCGGCCACGCCAGATGACTTGGCGGCCTTGGAGGCGGGGCAGTTTTTGCGCACGTGCCCCACCTCCCTACAGGCGTGGCACCGCACGCCGTCCGCCGTCCAGAAGACGCGGTGTGGGGTCCCCCCGTGGAGGACCGTGAAAGCCCCGTCCGTCTCCCCCTCTCGCGCCAGCTGGACGAAAGCTTGGCGCCGGAAGGAGAAGACATGGCGAAGGCTGCTTTCCCGGAGCCCGAGCGGGATCGGGGAAATCCCCGACCTCACCTCCCCAAGTTGACGTAGGTGGGGGAGGAGTAGCTCACCGGCGATATAGGGCGGGACATTCGACAGGACAACCCTCTGCGCGGTGGCCTCCAGCGGGTCCACCGGCAGGAACGTCCCGCCCACGGTGAGCCCCTGGGCGATGGCCAGGGCCACCGCCCGCTCGGACTCCAGGAAAAAGACAGCCTTCCTGTACATTTTTGAGGCGGCGACTATGGCCGGAGGGCCGACAACCCCAGCCATAGCCTTCACGCACGCCTCAATAGTCATGTTGGGGTGGGTGTAGCTCTTCACCCCGAGCTTCATGGTCATTAGTCGGAACGGCGACGGGGCCGCAGCAGCAGCGGGAGCAGCCCCGGCCTTGGCCGCCGCCGCCGCATAGGTCATTGCTGACCCCGTCACCGCCGAAGAAGTGCTCGCCATAATGGGGCGGTTTTTAAGGAAGAGCCACACACACCCCAAAAGTCACAGGCCCCAAGATGTTAATGGCCTCAGTAAGTGCGTCTTTCCCAGAGCAGAGGGAGTGTAAATTAACTGGCCCGCCTCTCCCCCTGATGGTATTAATTGGGAGGGGGGCCCTTCCTTCCCTCTGCTCAATGGGTAATTAGAAAAAATAAAAGAGGTGCCTTTTGGAGAGGCAGAGAGAGGACAAGGAGAGAGAAAGAGGGGGATGGGAAGGAGGGGGGGCCGCAAAGGCAGGGTCCCCACTTAAGGTGTTGGTCGGTGGGTGGGCGTCGGCTGGGTGCACTCCCCCGATGGAATAAAAAAGTCTTTCCCGATGGTCTTCGGGCAGGGGGAGAAGATGTCTTCACCTGGGTAGGCTGGAAAAAAAACCCAGGCTCAGCCCACACCAGGTCTTCTTGGTATGGAGGAAACAAAACTTCACCTGGGCAGGCTCCAGCCAACCCAGGCCAGGCTTTCGGCCCGTCTTCTTTCCTCCCCCCGCCTAGGATGTAAAGTCTTTAGGGGGGAATGCACATAGACACCCACCTGCAGATGTTTCGAGTTGCAGCTCCTCCCCTCCTTCCACGTGGAGCTGTTTGGTCTCCTCTCTCCCTCTCCTGGGCTGGAGGCCGACTTGGGAGGCAGTGATGAAAGAAAGCCCCTCCTGTTGGAATGCTGGCCTCCTCCTCTGTCCTCTCCTCCGTCCTCTCCAGGCACCTCTGTAAATGATGCAGGCTGCTAGTAGTAGTGGTGCTCCCCACAGCAGCAGGAGCTCAGGAACAGCACAGCCTTCTCCTCTCACTGCTGCAACACAATGAGCTCCTCTGAGGGTGCCGGTCAGTTGCTTCACTAACCCCTAGATGGCACCTTCACTGGTGGGTTTCCCTTTGTTAATTGTGAGTAGTTTCTCCTCTCTTTTCATTCGATCAAAAAAAAACAAGTGCACAAATTAACTAACAAAAAAAACCAATAGCCCTTTTAAGAGCCCTCCACCAATCAAATTAAAATTTGGTGGCCCAGATTAATTATGCACTCCAGTCCCCGCGGCGCCCACCAGTCACGAAAAAGCTCGAGCGTGCCGGCGGACACCGCGTGCTCCATCTCTAGGGCCACCCGGGCGCGAACATGGCCACGGAAGAGGGGGAGGCAATCCGGTCGGACGACCCCCTCGCTCGCCCGCTGCCAGGACCAATTGATGGCTTTCTTGGCCAGGCCCAGGAGCAGGCCCACGAGGAGGTCCTCCGACCCGCCCGCTCCCCTCCGCACGGGGTGACCGTAGATCAGGAGCGTGGGACTGAAGTGCAACCAAAATTTGAGGAGCAGCCCCCTCAAAAAATGGAAGAGGGGCTGCAACCTCTCACACCCCGTGTAAACGTGAAAGACGGACTCCTCCAGACCGCAAAACAAACAGGCGGTCTGGGAGTCCGTAAACCTACTTAAAAATCTATTGCACGGAACTGCTCTGTGCAACACCCTCCAGGCCAAATCCCCGATAGAACAAGGGAGGACTCCCGCATAGAGAGCCCCCCATTGGGGACCTCCGCCTCCGTCCGGAGGTAAAACGGCACGCCACGGCGTGTCCGGACGGCAGGCGAAGATGGCAAAGTGGAAGGTGTGCAAGAGCAGCCTGTACAGGAAACCCCTCCGCGCAGAGTGAAAAAGCACGGAGGGTATTTCCTCGAGACGGCTCAAGTTGTGAGGTGCCGATCCCCGAGGGGAGTCTCGGGGCAAGGCGCCGATAAGGAATTCCATCCGAACGGGAGTAAGCTCGGACGGGATCTCCCCACGTGCCCGAGCCGCCTCGACGCACCTTGTGGCGCCGGGGGGCAGCATCGCTTTCACCGCCCCGATGGCATCGACCGCGAGCCGGACGTCGTCCCACGACATGCGCCGCGCCAGCTCCTCTGGCGCCATCCAGCCCGCTCCTCCGCCATCGAGTAGGTCCCCGACTCTAGTCACCCTGCCAGGCACAGCCCTGCGTTCCGCCAGCCACCCGAACTCGCGGACGTGGAGGTGCGGATTCCTGAACAGCGGCTCCCGGAGGACGGCCGCCGCTCCTGACAGGGGAGAGCTCCGCCTGGAGGCGACGTGATTCCAAACCCATAGTAGTTCCTGGTAAAAGACAGGCAGCTCCCGCAGGCTCTCACGCCTGCCGCTCACCTCCAAAAACAGGAGCTGCGTGTCGTAATTGAGGCCGTGCAGCTGGCGGAAAAAATACGTCGCCAGCGCACACCATCTTGGAGGATTCTCGACGAGCAGGTATCTCTGCAGCGTCCGAAGACGGAAAGTCGCAGCCTGGGTGCGGAGGCACACCAACGCCTGACCGCCCTCCCTAAGCGGGAGACTCAGAACCGCGGCAGCGACCCAGTGCTTCCTGTTGTTCCAGAAGAAGTCGACGAGCTTCTTCTGTATCCTGGCGACAAACGCAGGGGGGGGGGATCAGAGTAACCAACCGGTACCACAACATGGCGGCCACCAGTTGGTTTATGACCAACGCCCGACCCCTGTAGGACAACACTCGGAGCAGTCCTGTCCAGCGTCCTAAGCGAGCGGTGACTTTGGCCTCCAGCTCGTGCTAGTTCGCCGGTCAGGCGTCCTCGGCCGGGCTGAGGTAGACTCCCAAGTAGAGGAGGTGCGTAGTACTCCAGGCGAAGGGCCTGAACTCCTCCGGCAGAGAGTCCACCTGCCACTGACCCACCAGGAGTCCAGAACATTTCCCCCAGTTGATCCTGGCGGAGGATGCGTCCGAGTAAATCTGCTGGCATTCCCGCATCCTCCGCAAGTCAACGGGATCCGTGACCACGAGGAGCACGTCATCGGCGTAAGCCGAGAGGACCACCTCCACGCCCGGCCCTTGCAGAGCCAATCCCGCCAACCTCTTCCGCAAGAGGCGCAGGAAAGGCTCCACGCAAATGGCGTATAACTGGCCGGACATGGGGCATCCCTGACGCACCCCCCTCCCGAAGCGAAGGGGCGCCGTCAAGGACCCGTTAACTTTAATCAGACACTCCGCGGCAGCGTACAGAAGTCGGATCCCGGTGACAAAATGCGTCCCGAACCCGAAAGCGCGCAGAGTCCCGAAAAGATACTCGTGATCCACCCTGTCGAACGCCTTCTCCTGATCCAGGGAAAGGAAGGTGACAGACAGACCAGCCCTCTGGGAATGGTGGACCAGGTCCTGGACCAGATGGATGTTATCGTGAATGGTGCGGCCCGGGACCGTGTAGGACTGGTCGGGATGGATCATGTGGGCCAGCACGGTGCCAAGGCGAACGGACATGGCCCTGGCAAAGATTTTGTAATCCGTGCTGAGGAGGGAGACCGGGCGCCAGTGCTTAAGGAGGCGGAGATCACCCCTCTTAGGCAGCAGGACGATCACCGCCCTGCGCCACGAGAGGGGCATCTCCCCGGTCGCCAAACATTCCCCCAGGACCCGCACGTAGTCGCCCCCCAGGACGCCCCAGAACGCCCTGTGGAACTCTGCGGTCAGCCCGTCCAGCCCCAGGGACTTCCCCCTAGAGAGCTGGCGGAGGGCGCCGGACAGCTCCTCCAAACTCAGAGGAGCGTCCAATTTTTCGGCGCCCTCCAGGCCGACCTTCGGCAGGTCCTCCCACAAAACTCCGCGCGCGTCCTCGCTGGACGGATCCGGAGAGAACAGAGCCCCGTAATAGGCGCGGGTCTCCGCGCGGATTCCCTCCGGATCCGAGACCGGAGATCCGTCGTCGGCCAGCAGCTCCAAAAGCTGCTTACGGACCCCCCGTCTTTTTTCCAGCGAGTAGAAGAAGGGGGAGCCGCGGTCCAGGTCCCGCAGGAGCTGGATCCGCGACCTCACGTACGCGCCTCGGGACCCGACGAGCCGCAGGTCCTTCAGCGCGCCCTTCTTCTCTTCGTACGCCAGCCGCAGGGCCGGGTCCTCGGCGACTTGACCGAGACGGGACTCCAGGTCGAGCACCTCCTTCTCCAACTGCCCGACCCGGGCCTCCCGCCTCTTGGTCGACCCCTTCGCGTACTCCTGACAGAAGAGATGGATGTGAGCCTTGCCCACATCCCACCATAGCCTCAAGGAGGGGAAGCCCCCCTGCTTCCTTCTCCAGCCGGCCCAGAACCGACCGAACGAATCCCGGAACCGCGCGTCCTCCAGCAGCAGGTTGTTAAAGTGCCAGTACGCGGACCGCCCCCCGGCGCGCGGCGGCACGAGCTCCGCCCACACCAGGTGGTGGTCCGTGCATGGCACCGGCCGCACGGAAGCCGTCGGAACGCAGGAGACGTACGCCCGGGAAATGTAGAGGCGGTCGATCCTGGACGCTCCTCCCCCAGACCTCACAAAAGTGAAGGCGCTGGAGTCGGGATGGAGATTACGCCAGACGTCCACCAAGTCGAGGGACCCGACCAGGTCCCTCAACTTCCCCACTGACGCCGGGCTCCGCTGGGTACCCGTACGGTCCCTCGCCTCGAGGGTACAATTAAAATCCCCCCCGAGGACGACGCACTCGCCCGCGTCGATGGAGCCCAAAAGAGTGGACACTTCTTCAAAGAAGCGCGCTTGCTGCGCACCGGCCCCGGGGGCGTACACGTTCACTAGATGGAACGGCACGCCCCCCAGGCGAACGGTGACCTGGAGCAAGCGGCCCGGCACGAGCTCCTTGACCCCCAAGATCTCCGGCTGAAAATGCGGGGCCAACAAGATAGCCACCCCACTGGAAACACTGGAGAGGTGACTCATGTTGACCCCTCCTTGCCACTCCAGGAGCCACGTGGCCTCGTCTCCCGGAACGGTGTGGGTTTCTTGCAGGAAGCACACCGCATACTTCCCGTCCCGAAGGACCGAAAAGTTATTAAACCTGCGGCTAGCTTCCCTGCTGCCGTTGATGTTGAGGCTGGCTATGGTTATCTTCATTTCAGAAGCACAACCAACCCCTACTTATAACTAACGGGGGAAGGAAGGGCGGCCGCTAGTCGACCGCCACTTCCTTAGCAGCCCAGTGAGAAACAGCCAGAACCGACGCAGCTTGAGCGGGTCGGCGCCCGCGTCCTCGACCATGGTCCTGTAGGCGACGCGGGCCGACCCGATGAGCAGCGCCAGCTCCGACCATCTGTCGAGGGCCCGCCGGGTAGTGCGGCGACCCTGGCACGTGGCCACAAAGTCCCGGAGGTCCCTGATGGGAATTAGAACGAGGGGGGTCCCGGCGAGGGGCGCGAGGTCATCCATCGCCTCCTCGGCGACGGCATCTAGATCTTCCTCCGCCCCTACCACCGAGTCCCCGTCCTCCTCCGGGGGGTCGCCACCGTCGGCCAAACCGTCCACCATGCAGTGCGCATCGGGCGGCTCGGCCGTGACGGCTGGCCCCGCCTCCGCCCGGATCCCACCCCCAGGATCGGTAGCGGAGGATTTCTCCCTGGGCTCCTCTTGGGGGGCCGGGCCAGAAGACGGCGGCGGTTCGGAGACCCCCTCCGTCCCAGGCGCCGGAACGTCCGGAGAGACAGGAGAGACCGGAGAATACGAAAACCGGGCCTCCTCCAAGTCGCCCGGCGCCGGAGACACAGACAGAGGGCCCTCCTCTGCGATGCCACCGGCCTCCGACCCAGCAGACGGGGTGAAATTTTTACACACCTCGACGAGGTCGAGCAGCACCTGGCAAAAATCCGGGTCGTTCTGGGCGAGCTCGTACTCAGACGACTCGCCCGACCCGGTCCCCTGGCCGCCCGACCCGTCGAGGGGGAGAGCCACCGTTAAGGGATCTATATCCGCCGCGGGTTGTTCCGCGACCCCCCCCACGGGCAGGGTCTCGTCCCCATCCCCGGGAGGTACGAGCTGGGCAGACGCTTCTGCCTCAGCCTCCCCAGGGACAGGCGACCCCTGCCGTTCGCCGATGGTGTTAGCGGTGGGGTGGGGCGCAGTGCCCCCGGCGGGCGACGACTCCCCCCGACCGGAGGGACCTTCCACCTCCCGGTCCTCCTCCTCGTCCAGGGAGTCGCGCCTTCTCTTGAGCGCGGAGGGGTAAAGGGAGGCCTCCATTTCTTCAGGGGCCTCCCCTGCTCCCTCTGGCGGAGCGAGTTCTTTGGGTCCCCCGGGCCCGAGCCCGGCCGCAGGTTCTGGCATTACCGCCTCGGCGGTCGCGGCCACAGGCTCGGGCACGAGGTCCCCCCCACCTCCGCACTCCACGATTATTTGAATGACGCACTCGGGCGTCAGGGCCTCCAAATTCAGGGGTACGCCCTCCGCGGGGGCACCCACCCTACGGTTTCTGGTCTTGTCCCGCGCCTTCTTTTTGACCAGACCTCCCTCCTCCCCCCCGCCGGAGGCCTGGATGTCGTTGGCCTCCGACGACGACCGCGCCCCGGTAGCGTTTGATTGAGAGGGGGCGCGGCTAGACCCGGAGGGAGGAGCGGCGGCGGCGCCAGCCTAGGCCACTCCAGATGACTTGGCGGCCTTGGAGGCGGGGCAGTTTTTCCGAACGTGCCCCACCTCCCTACAGGCGTGGCACCGCACGCCGTCCGTCGTCCAGAAGACGCGGTACGGGGTCCCCCCGTGGAGGACCGTGAAAGCCCCGTCCGTCTCCCCCTCCCGCGCCAGCTGGAGAAAGGCCTGGCGCCGGAAGGAGAAGACATGGCGAAGGCTGCTCTCCCGGAGTCCGAGCGGGATCGGGGAAATCCCTGACCTCACCTCCCCAAGTTGGTGTAGGTGGGGGAGGAGGAGCTCACTGGTGATAAAGGGCAGCACGTTCGATAAAACAACCCTCTGCGCGGTTGCCTCCAGCGGGTCCACCGGCAGGAAAGTCCCGCCCACGGTGAGCCCCTGGGCGATGGCCAGGGCCACCGCCCGCTCGGACTCTAGGAAGAAGACAGCCTTCCCGTACATTTTTGAGGCGGCGACTATGGCCGGAGGGCCGACAACCCCAGCCATAGCCTTCACGCACGCCTGAATAGTCATGTCGGGGTGGGTGTAGCTCTTCACCCCGAGCTTCATGGTCATTAGTCGGAACGGCGACGGGGCCGCAGCAGCAGCGGGAGCAGCCCCGGCCTTGGCCGCCGCCGCCGCATAGGTCATTGCTGACCCCGTCACTGCCGAAGAAGTGCTCGCCATAATGGGGCGGTTTTTAAGGAAGAGCCACACACACCCCAAAAGTCACAGGCCCTAAGATGTTAATGGCCTCGGTAAGTGTGTCTTTCCCAGAGCAGAGGGAGTGTAAATTAACTGGCCCGCCTCTCCCCTTGATGGTAATAATTGGGAGGGGGGCCCTTCCTTCCCTCTGCTCAATGGGTAATTAGAAAATATAAGAGGTGCCTTTTGGAGAGGCAGAGAGAGGACAAGGAGAGAGAAAGAGGGGGATGGGAAGGAGGGGGGGCCGCAAAGGCAGGGTCCCCACTTAAGGTGTTGGTCGGTGGGTGGGCGTCGGCTGGGTGCACTCCCCCGATGGAATAAAAAAGTCTTTCCCGATGGTCTTCGGGCAGGGGGAGAGGATGTCTTCACCTGGGTAGGCTGGAAAAAAGCCCAGGCTCAGCCCACACCAGGTCTTCTTGGTATGGAGGAAACAAAACTTCACCTGGGCAGGCTCCAGCCAACCCAGGCCAGGCTTTCGGCCCGTCTTCTTTCCTCCCCCCGCCTAGGATGTAAAGTCTTTAGGGGGGAATGCACATAGACACCCACCTGCAGATGTTTCGAGTTGCAGCTCCTCCCCTCCTTCCACGTGGAGCTGTTTGGTCTCCTCTCTCCCTCTCCTGGGCTGGAGGCCGACTTGGGAGGCAGTGATGAAAAAAAAGCCCCTCCTGTTGGAATGCTGGCCTCCTCCTCTGTCCTCTCCTCCGTCCTCTCCAGGCACCTCTGTAAATGATGTAGGCTGCTAGTAGTAGTGGTGCTCCCCACAGCAGCAGGAGCTCAGGAACAGCACAGCCTTCTCCTCTCACTGCTGCAACACAATGAGCTCCTCTGAGGGTGCCGGTCAGTTGCTTCACTAACCCCTAGATGGCACCTTCACTGGTGGGTTTCCCTTTGTTAATTGTGAGTAGTTTCTCCTCTCTTTTCATTCGACCAAAAAACAAGTGCACAAATTAACTAACAAAAAAAACCAATAACCCTTTTAAAGAGCCCTCCACCAATCAAATTAAAATTTGGTTGCCCAGATTAATTATGCACTCCAGTCCCCGCGGCGCCCACCGGTCACGAAAAAGCTTGAGCGTGCCGGCGGACACCGCGTGCTCCATCTCTAGGGCCACCCGGGCGTGAACATGGCCACGGAAGAGGGGGAGGCAATCCGGTCGGACGACCCCCTCGCTCGCCCGCTGCCAGGACCAATTGATGGCTTTCTTGGCCAGGCCCAGGAGCAGGCCCACGAGGAGGTCCTCCGACCCGCCCGCTCCCCTCCGCACGGGGTGACCGTAGATCAGGAGCGTGGGACTGAAGTGCAACCAAAATTTGAGGAGCAGCCCCCTCAAAAAATGGAAGAGGGGCTGCAACCTCTCACACCCCGTGTAAACGTGAAAGACGGACTCCTCCAGACCGCAAAACAAACAGGCGGTCTGGGAGTCCGTAAACCTACTTAAAAATCTATTGCACGGAACTGCTCTGTGCAACACCCTCCAGGCCAAATCCCCGATAGTGAGTAGTTTCTCCTGTGTTTATTATTTAACTGCCTTTTATTAGGTTTATTGGTTTCACCTGTTTTTGCTTGTATTTAAGTTCTGTGGTTTCTTCCCTCTGGGCTCAGTCCTGTCAAGGGAGTGAGTCCTCACAAGGTGCTCTGTCTCGACTAGGTGCTCAGTCTCGACAAGGTGCTCAGTCTTGACAAGCCTGTTGCCCTGTGGTATCTTGCCTTGACAAGCCGGTTGCCTTAGTGGTTGCTTGTCTTGAGCTCCTATGTCTATAACTGTTTATCTGTGTTATGTTTTTGCTTGTATTTAAGTTCTGTGGTTCTTCCCTTTGTTCTCGGTCTGACAAGGGAGTCAGTCTTGACAAGGTGCTCTGTCTTGACTAGGTGCTCAGTTTTGGACAAGCCAGTTGCCCTGAGGTAGCTTGTCTTGAGCTTAGTCTTGACAAGCCGGTTGCCTCACGGTAGCTTGTCTTGAGTTCCTATCTTGACTAGCTGTTTGCCTATGTGGTAGCTTGTCTTGAGCTCATATGTTTTGTAACTGTTTACCTGTGTGATTCTAGTAAAGTACTGTTATTTAAGACTGCATATCTGCTTCTCGCCTCGTCTGTCTGCACTTGGGTCCGGAGCCAGCCTCACCCGGACAGCACGGCTCCATGTCTACACGGCCCCGTGACAGCAACCCTGACAGCTATTCCTGCAAATCCCATTGCACGCTCTTGCTGCTTGTCCAGGGTCATGGGAAAGGAGATGTACTGACGTCTCCTTCTGAAAAGGGCATTGGTCACCTGGCGGATGCAGCAATGTACCGCGAACTGGGAGATGTTGGCAATGTCCCCAGTAGTGGATTGGAAGGAGCCGGTGGCATAGAAGTTGAGAGCCACCGTCACCTTCACTGCCACCGACAGAGACGTCCTGCTCCTCAGCTGTGGCTGCAGATCTCCGCGAAGCAGGTGGCAGATCTCAGTGACCACCTCCCTTCTGAATCGCAGCCTCCGAACACACTGCTCCTCAGACATGTTCAGATATGAGAACTGCTGGCGGTATACCCTGGGTGGGTAAGGCCTCCTGTGCCGACGCCTGTTGGCCCTTCTCTGTCTGGCCTTGACTGGCACTCTCTCACGGCGTCTCTGAGCCCTTTGAATGCAATCCAGTAAGCCAACGTTTCCACCCATTGCAGCCCCCATTATATGTGGTGACTCAAGGCTATGGCACTGAAAGTTAAATCCAAGTGCAAAGCTCTGGCCTGAAGCCAGAAGTACCTGTGCGAGCGCTGAGTCAAACCAGAAAGCTCTCTCCCTTTGTCTCTCTCCAAATATCTGTCTGTCACACAGAAGGAGTGGAACAAAATGGCTGCTACTTATAATGCAGGAGGAGTCCGCTTTAATTAGTGCCCCCCGCGCCCCGCAGCGACTGAGAACCGTTCCCCTCTACCAGTCGCTGGGGGCGCCAGGCGCACAGAAGGGCGGCACCACTGAAGTTCCGGTTCGGGGCGCGCCAAGGGCATTGCACCATGAAATGATGTCAGGATTTGCGCGTGCAGCTGAGCGGCTGCTGCGGTTTTGCGCCGCCGCTAAACCTTGAGTGAAGTTCGCGAGAGGCGCAGATCACGCCGCGCCCGGGCGCTAGCCGCTTAGCGCCCCACATCTCCTCCTCCTAAGGCGCTAGCGGTTGGCGCTAACAACTGAATTTCTAGGCCCATGAGTCTATGCCCCGCGCCCCAAGGGTGTTTGAAACACGTCCAATGCCATATTGGGTTGGGCGATATTCAGTCATTCCTGGTGGCGGTTTCAGATAGGCGTTAGGCTCCTTGCATATGTTAATGAGGGACCTTATGCCTGTTTAAGGACCCCCCTCCAAAATTGGTCAGACACTGAGTGGAACTTATGCTTCTTCTGTTACTCCTGGAGTCTAACCAGCGATCCTTAAAGGTACTGGGGTATGGGGAGAGAGCAGGAAAGTGGTGTTGAGGACAAGATTGGATCAGCCATGGTCTTATTGAATGGCGGAGCAGGCTCGAGGGGCCGATTGGCCTACCCCTGCTCCTGTTTCTTATGTTCTTATGTACTGCTGGAGGCCGCCAACATAAATATCATTCAAGGGAGAATGTTTGCTGGCCTAGATTCGCTCCCAGTCCACAATGCCAGGATTTTAAAATTCTCATCCTTGTTTTCAAATCCCTCCATGACCACACCGCCCACTATCTCTGTAACCTCCTCCAGCCCTACAACCAATGTTCCCTTTAAGCTGTGCAGTGTTCCAGGGCCCTGCGCAGCAGGTGAGCCAGCTTTTAAATTGAAAAAAATCACGCACGCGCAGAATATTGAATGGGCCGCGCAGCCCGTTAAAGGGGCTGCGCGGCCCCCCCAAAAAAATTACAGGGAACATTGCCTGCAGCCCTCTGAGATCTCTGCACTCTTCCAATTCTGGCCTCTTGCGCATCCCCGATTTTAATCGCACCACCATTGGTGGCTGCGCCTTCAGCTGCCTAGGCCCTTAGCTCTGTAATTCCCTCCCTAAACCTCTCCGCCTCTGCCTCTCTCTCCTCCTTAAAGGCACTCCTTAAAACCTACCTCTTTGTCAAAGCTTTTGGTCATCTGTCCTAAATATCTCCTTATGTGGCTCAGTATCGCGGTCCTGTGAAGCTTGGGATGTTTTACTACATTAAAGGTGCTATAGTTGTTGTTTTTGTTGTATGCTTTCCACAATGTATTAACTTATCAAGAATTTACAGTGAGATTTATTAGTGTGCGTGGGTATTAGTGTTGCTCTAACTGATCAGCTTAGTTATAGAACTTGGCTGAAGACTGTAGTACCTCAACTATAAAATCTTAAGGAATAAACACCAAGAAGATGGATTATTCAGGTTATGGTAATTGGTCATTTGCTCTGTTACTGTGAGCGTGTGCTTGGTTCCATTCTGTTCATCTTCATCAAAGACATTTTGGGCGTCATCAAAAGTGACAGCACACCCAATAGAATGCTTAATTCTCCATCTGAAAGAATAGCACTGGCTTAATCACTGCAGGCAGATAGGGAAGGAATTGGACAGCAGGCAAACAAATGGAGTGCTATCTGCAGTGCTGAGTAAATCAAGTCAATAACTTTGTCAAGAACAATGCACCGTGATATTCTTTGCACTCGTCTATACTCTAAAAGGGCTGTCATTTACTTACAAATTTCATCTTGATCCACATTGGGGAAAATGTGCGAAGTTTATAGAAAAGTGCGGCCCTCAAGAAAGCTCAACCTTACTTGTCACTGTTGGCAATTGCAGTATTCCACTAAGCCTGTTCCAAACAGTGATGGAATATTGAAGTAGATTTAGTCACTTGAAACAGCAAGTACAATGAGGATCGAATTATTTTCACCAAAGTTTCCCTTGCTCCACTCAAAAATGGGCTGACCCAGGCTAAGAACAAGAGGACATAATCCTAAAATTAGAGCGAGACCGTTCAGGAGTGAAATCAGGAAGCACTTTTTCCACACAAAGGGCAGTGGAAATCTGGGACTTGCTTCCCCAAAAGGCTGTGGACGCTGGGACAATTGACATTTTCAAGACTGAGGTTGATAGATTTTTGTTGGCTAAGGGTATCAAGGGATATGGAACAAAGGTGAGTAAATGGAGTTGAAGTACAGATCAATCATGATCTAACTGAATGGTGGAACAGGCACGAGGGGTTTGAATCGCCTACTCCTGCTTCTATGTTCCAATAATTATGGTTCCACAGGCACTAGCAACCTTCCAGTATCTCACCTATATGGCCATTCTTCACGTGGGAGCCTAGACCTGGTACAGCATAAAACCATGTAGACTATTGGATCTGATATGGACAGCCTACTTTTAACCAAAGTTTACTGTCACCAGCACTGGAAGACTGTGGGAAGAACATAAGATCTTTCTAAGGATATAAGTGAAGTGGCAGCAAAGTTGCCAAGATGTTCTGCAGCCACACTTCACTGTTTTGTATCAATTCAAAAAGTCTGCACAAAATACCAAGTACAAATACAAGATACACCACTATGAACTTCATACGCGTGCTGCAACCAGCTGCTCCATAAATGGAAGTTGAACGATAGCCCGATGTGCGACTGTGAAATGACTATTGAAACCACAGAGCATCTTGTGAACCATTGCTGGCTAAGATCCTTCCCTGGAAATAGCTTCTAATCACTCTGTGTACCCAGAGGCCATAGAGTGGATGATTTTCAAGCTGCCACATGAAAGATGACTCTAAATAATTACACAGGTTCAATACATACTGAATACCCTAAATAATTATACAGGTTCAATACATACTGAATACCCTAAATAATTATACAGGTTCAATACATACTGAATACCCTAAATAATTATACAGGTTCAATACATACTGAATACCCTAAATAATTATACAGGTTCAATACATACTGAATACCCTAAATAATTATACAGGTTCAATACATACTGAACACCCTAAATAATTACACAGGTTCAATACATACTGAATACCCTAAATAATTATACAGGTTCAATACATACTGAATACCCTAAATAATTATACAGGTTCAATACATACTGAACACCCTAAATAATTATACAGGTTCAATACATACTGAATACCCTAAATAGTTACACAGGTACAATCCATACCAAATTCCCTAAATAATTTTACAGGTACAATTCATACCAAATTCCCTAAATAATTATACAGGTACAATCCATATTAAATACCTTAAATAATTATACAGGAACAATGCATACTAAACACCCAAAATAATTATACAGGTTCAATACATACTGCATTGAATAAATAATTATACAGGTACAATCCATACTAATTAACTTTAATACTCATGCAGCTTTAATCTAGACTCAATATCCTAAATAATGATAGATACAATCCATAGTAAATAGCTCAAATAATTATATGGGTACAACCTATACTAAATAGCCTTAATAATTATGCAATTTCAATACATACGGCATAGCATAGATAGTTATACAGGTACAATATATACAGTACTACATTTTAAAAAATTCATTCTTGGACTTTAGGCATTGCTGGCAAAGCCAGCATTTATTGCCCATCCCCAGTTGCCCTTGAGAAGATGTTGCTGAGCCTTCTTCTTGAACTGCTGCAGTCCGTGTGGTGAAGGTACTCCCACAGTGCTGTTAGGTAGGGAGTTCCAGGAATTTGACCCAGCGACAATGAAGGGACGACGATATATGTCCAAATCAGGATGGCGTGTGACTTGGAAAGTAATTCGGAGGTGCTGGTGTTCCCATGCAGCTGCTGCCCTTGTCCCTTTAGGTGGTAGAGGTCGCGGGTTTAGGAGGTGCTGCTGAAGAAGCCTTGGCGAGTTGTTGCATTGCATCCTGTAGATAGAACGCACTGCAGCCACGGTACGCCGGTGGAAGGAGTGGATGTTTAAGATAATGGGTGGGGTGCCGATCAAGTGGACCACTTTGTCCTGGATATCTAATCTAAATCATTATACAAGTACAATCTATATTAAATAATCTAAATAATTATACATGTACAATCCTTGGTTAATAAACTAATTAATAACCGGTTACAATCCCTAATAAATAATGTTCATTTTTTACATCCAATATAATCCAGATAAATTAATCTTAATGATTATCCTGGCATAATCCATACTAAATAATCTGAATAATTATACAAGTATAATTTGTACCAAATAATGTCAATAATTATAGAGTTACATTCCATACTAAATAACCTAGTTAAAAAGCTTCTAATATCAAACTTACACATGAGGTTTTTTTTAACACCTGGTCTGATTGGGCAGAAGTAATGCCAGGTGGTATACTTGATTAACGTGCGGAATATTTGGTGGGGAACCTAACAGGGCATCAATTGCATAATTCGGAATGAATATATTGGTGCATAGCAGGACTGAAACATTTAAACATGGGTTTTTTTTCTAGTGGGGCCTGGGTAACAGTCAATATCCATAATTTTTCTTCCCAAATTGAACTGGTGTTAGTGATACTGCTTGTTGGAGTGTTCCAGCTATGTGGTGAGTAAATTGTCTGTGGCATTTTGCCCTGTCTGTTGCCTCCATGTCATATTTGGAGGCTTTCCTGGTGCAGTAAAAATGTTTCTCCATCACGTACTTCACAAGCATATACAAGACTTGCTTGCTAAATCTTGCTTGCCTTTGCGGTTTTTCAATAACTTTTCTGAACTTCACAGCAGGATTAAAGACTTTTTTCCATTTAACATTCAACTTTTTGAGGTAACTGGACATCACTAGATATCATTAATTAGCTGCAGTTGACAGAAAGTGAGAAACATTACTGCTCTCCTGTGAGATTGGATGATAGATCTTGCGTTGGATAGGGAATTGGTTGCATTCTCGTAGTCAGAGGGTCGTCATTCATTAGGCATCAATGATGGCGGAGCCCAGCATGTGAGTGCAAAAGACAAGGCTGAAGTGTTCACAACCATCTTCAGCCAGAAGTGCCGAGTGGATGATCTACCTTGGCTTACACTTGAGGTCCCACCATCACAGAAGCCAGTCTTCAGCCAATTCGATTCACTCCACGTGATATCAAGAAACGGCTGAGCAACTGGATACAGCAAAGGCTATGGGCCCCGATAATATCCCGGCTGTAGTGCTGAAGACTTGAGCTCTTGAGGTCATGAAAGGTGCTATATAAATGCAAGACTTTCATTCTTTCCAGAACTAGCCGCGCCTCTAGCCAAGCTGTTCCAGTACAGCTGCAACACTGGCATCTGCCCAACAAAGTGGAAGATTGCCCATGTATGTCCTGTCCACAAAAAGCAGGACAAATCCAATCCGACCAATTACCGCCCCATCAGTCTACTCTCAATTATCAGCAAAGTGATGGATGTGGCGTTGGCAGCGCTATCAAGTGGCACTTACTCACTAATAACCTGCTAACTGATGCCTAGTTTGGGCTCCAGGCCTCATTAGAGCCTTGGTTCAAACATGGACAAAAGAGTTGAATTCCAGAGGTGAGGTGAGGGTGACTGCCCTTGATATCAAGGTAGCATTTGACTGAGTGTGGCCCCAAGGTACCCTAGTAAAATTGAAGTCAATGGAGAAAACTCTTCACTGGCTGGAGTCATACACATGTGCACAAATCATTGAAGGTGGCAGGGCAGGTTGAGAAAGTGGTTAAAAAAGTATACGGGATACTTGGCTTCATAAATAGAGGCATAGAGTACAAAAGCAAGGAAGTTATGATGAACCTTTATAAAACATTGGTTCGGCCTCAACTGGAGTATTGTGTCCAATTCTAGGCACCGCACTTTAGGAAGGATGTGAAGGCCTTAGAGAGGGAGCAGGAAAGATTTACAAGAATGATTCCAGGGATGAGGGACTTCTGTTATGTGGATAGACTAGAGAAGCTGGGATTGTTCTCCTTAGAGCAGAGAAGGTTGAGAGGAGATTTGATAGAGGTGTTCAAAATCATGAGGGGTCTGGACAGAGTAGATAGAGAGAAACTGTTCCCATTGGCGGAAGGGTCGAGAACCAGAGGACACAGATTCAAGGTAATTGGCAAAAGAACCAAAGGCGACATGAGGAAAAACTTTTTTACGCAGCGAGTGGTTAGGATCTGGAATTCACTGCTTGAAAGGGTGCTGGAGGCAGACTCAATCATGGCTTTCAAAAGGGAATTGGTAAGTATCTGAAGAAAAAAACTTGCAGGGCTATGGGGAAAGAATGGGGGAGTGGGACTAGCTGAAGTGCTCTTGCAGAGAGCCGGCATGGGCTCGACAGGCTTGACGGGTCGAATGGCCTCCTGCTGTGCTGTAACATTTCTATGATTGGCTTCCTTTGCGCTTCTTGTCAGTGTCTCCGGGGCGATAATGGGGCACTAATGGCTTACCGACCGGGCGCGGCGGAATTACTGACGCCTGTGAACTTCCATGGCGGATAAAACTTACCACCTTGATCTTCTGCGCCCCAGAGATCGTGATGTTATCCGGTGAGCAGCGCCCCATTATTGCCCCGGATGTAAAATTTGCTTCCGCCCCATGCAGCAACGCCGGGCGTCAACAACGGCAGCTGCAGGAGGCGTTGTCACCTCGGCTGGCCGCTTGGGGAGCGCTAATTAAAGGCAGTGCAGGTCAGGTTGGGCCAAAATGCAATAATGTCCCCAGTGTGCTGTATTTTGATTTTTTTCCAGCCCGCGGTTGATCAGCCCTGCACTCTCTTAGAGTGCTTGGGGCTGCTTTGCGCCTAACACAGGTTCTGTCGATGACCATTCCCAGCCTTTGCCTTCAATGACTGCAGTCTTGGCCCTTCCCTCTAAAGGAGGGAAGGAGCCTGTAAAACTGGCAGCACTGCCTGGAAGATTGTGCAGCGCTCTGCCGCTACCATCCCTCTCGCTCCCTTTAGTGCTCTAAGGGAAGTGGTAGCGCTTGATTTGGCGATCCACTTCCCTCTCGGTACGCTAAACCAGAAGTCCTCATCGGAATCAATTGTTTAGCGCCCGGCGATACTTCTGCGCTCCCGCAAAAATTATCGCCATGGGGCGATACGCAATTTCTAGTCCTGTGATTCTATACCTAACACAAAGGAAGATGGTGATAGTTGATGGAGATCAATCATCACAGCCCCAGGACATCGCTGCAGGAGTTCCTCAGGGCAGTGTCCTCGGCCCAACCATCTTCAGCTGCTTCATTAATGACCTTCCCTCCAACATAAGGTCAGAAGTGGGGTTGTTTGCTGATGATTGCACAGTGTTCAGTTCCATTCCTAAATCCTCAGATAATGCAGCATTCCATGCCCACATGTAGCAAGACCTGGATAACATTCAGGATTGGGCTGATAAGTGGCAAATACCATTTGTACCACACAAGTGCCAGGCAATGACCATCTCCCCTTGACATTCAATGGCATTATCATTGTTGAATCCCCCACCGTCAACATCCTGGGGGATTGCCATTGATCAGAAACTTAACTGGACCACCCACATAAATACTGTGGCTACAAGAGCAGTTCAGGGACTGGTATTCTGCGGTGAGTGACTCACCTCCTGACTCCCCAAAACCTTTCCACCACCTACAAGGCACAAGTCAGGAGTGTGATGGAATACTCTCCACTTGCCTGGATGAGTGCAGCTCCAACAACACTCAAGAAGTTCAACACCATTCAGGACAAAGCAGCCTCTTGCTCAGCACCCCACCCACCACCTTAAGCATTCACTGTCTCCACCACTGGCGTAACATGGCTGCAGTGTGCACCACATGGGAGTATGATATTGTTGCTATCACGGAGACATGGTTGAGGGAGGGGCAAGACTGGCAGCTCAATATTCCGGGGTATAGAATCTTCAGGCAAGACAGAGGTGGGGTGGGGGGGGGGGAGTAAAAGAGGAGGGGGTGTCGCAATATTAATTAAGGAGTCAATTACTGCTGTAAGGAAGGATGATATATTAACAGGTTCCTCTAATGAGGTCATATGGGTAGAACTTAAAAACAAAAAGGGGGCAAGCACTTTGCTGGGAGTGCACTATAGGCCCCAAACAGCCAGGGGGAGATAGAGGAACAGATATGTAGGCAAATCTCAGAGAAATGTGCAAATAATAGGGTAATAATAGTGGGGGAGTTCAACTTCCCCAATATTAACTGGGATAGTCAGAGTGTGAAAGGCTTAGAGGGTGCAGAATTCTTAAAGTGCATCCAGGAGAGCTTTTTGAGCCAGCATGTAGAAAGTCCTACAAGAGAGGGGGCGGTACTGGACCTAATTCTAGGAAATGTGGCCAGGCAAGTGGTAGAAGTGTTAGTAGGTGAGCACTTTGGTGACAGTGACCATAATTCGGTGAGATTTAAGGTAGTCATGGAAAAGGTTCTAAATTGGGGGAAGGCCGATTTTAATATGATAAGGCAGGATCTGGCCAAAGTGGACTGGGATCAGCTACTTGTAGGAAAATCCACATCGGAGCAATGGGAGTCTTTCAGAAAGGAAATTGAGAGAGTACAATGGCAACATGTTCCCGGCAGTTGCGAGGTGAGGCCCGATCAGAGCATCGGACCTGTGAGGGGGCAGTGACCAGCGGCAGAGCTTAAAAGCGGCGGCAGTTTCAAATCGGCGGCAGTTGCGAGGTGAGGCCCGATCAGAGCATCGGACCTGTGAGGGGGCAGTGACCAGCGGCAGAGCTTAAAAGCGGCGGCAGTTTCAAATCGGCAGCAGTTGCGAGGTGAGGCCCGATCAGAGCATCGGACCTGTGAGGGGGCAGTGACCAGCGGCAGAGCTTAAAAGCGGCGGCAGTTTCAAATCAGCGGCAGTTGCGAGGTGAGGCCCGATCAGAGCATCAGACCTGTGAGGGGGCAGTGACCAGCGGCAGAGCTTAAAAGCGGTGGCAGTTGCGAGGTGAGGCGTACCAATTCAACAGCAGAGGAGAGAGGTAAAAAGTAATCCAAGTGTGACATCACCAGGAAGCAGGTAAGTGATTGATTGGTGAGTATTTCTTTTATTACAAGCTTAAATTCTGCGGTTTATATTTTCTTGGGTCTCTGTGGTGTAGTGGGGACAGTTTTTAAATAAGCGCCCTAGAGTATATCTTTAACTGGTGGTATTGAATTAATTTAAACTAATTAAAGGGGTAAGTCATGCCAGGAGAGCCCAGCCCCGTGTTATGCTCCTCTTGCTCTATGTGGGAATTCAGGGACGCTGCCAGTGTCCCTGATGACCACGTGTGCCAGAAATGCATCCAGCTGCAGCTACTAACGGGCCATATTGAGGCGCTGGAGCTGCGGATGGATGGGTTGTGGAGCATTCACGACGCTGAGAGGGTCGTGGATTACACGTTTGATGAGTTGGTCATGCCGCAGGGTAGGGCTGCACAGGCAGGAGGGAAATGGGTGACCACCAGGCGGAGCAGTAGAAGCAGGCAGGTAGTGCAGGAGACCCCTGTGGCCATCCCCCTTTCAAACAGGTATACCAATTTGGATACTGTTGAGGGGGATGACTCACCAGGGGAAGGCAGCAGCAGCCAACTTCCTGGCACCGGGGGTGTTGCTGCTGCTCAGGAAGGGAGGAGAAAGAGTGGGAGAGCAATAGTGGTAAGGGATTCTATCGTAAGGGGAACAGATAGATGGTTCTGTGGCCGTAGACGTGACTCCAGGATGGTTTGTTGCCTCCCTGGTGCCAGGGTCAAGGATGTCACTGAACGGCTGCAGGGCATTCTGAAGGGGGAGGGTGAACAGGCAGAGGTCGTGGTTCACAATGGGACCAACGACATAGGTAGGAAGAGGGATGAGGTCCTGCAACAAGAATTTAGGGAGCTAGGTAGCAGATTAAAGAGCAGGACCTCAAAGGTTGGAATCTCTGGATTACTCCCGGTGCCACGTGCTAGTGAGTATAGGAATAGGAGGATAGAGCAGATGAATGCGTGGCTAAAGAGTTGGTGCAGGAGGGAGGGCTTTAGTTTCCTGGATCACTGGGCCTGCTTCTGGGAAAGGTGGGACTTGTACAAGTCGGACGGGTTGCACCTGAACCAGAGCGGGATAAATATCCTTGTGGGGAGGTTTGCTAGCACCGTTCGGGGGGTTTAAACTAAAATGGCAGGGGGTTGGGAACCTGAGCAGGGAGACAGAGGAAAGGAAAACAGGGATAAAAGCAAAAGATAGGAAGGAGAAAAACAAAAGTGGCAGTCAGAGAAATCAACGGTTTAAATCAAACGTGGCCACAGTAAATAATAATTCTAATAGGTCTAAGAGCGTTAAAAAAACAAGCCTGAAGGCTTTGTGTCTTAATGCGAGGAGCATTTGTAATAAGGTGGATGAATTGGCTGCGCAAATAGAGATAAACGAATACGATTTGGTTGGGATTACAGAAACGTGGCTCAAGGATGGCCAAGACTGGGAACTCAACATCCAGGGGTATTCGATATTCAGGAAAGATAGGCAAAAAGGAAAGGGAGGTGGGGTAGCATTACTGGTTAAAGAAGGGATTAATAAAATTGCAATGAAGGATATTAGCTCTGATGATGTGGAATCTGTATGGGTAGAATTGAGAAATACTAAGGGGAAAAAAACATTAGTGGGAGTGGTATATAGACCTCCAAACAGTAAGGTGAAGGTTGGGGATGGCATTAAAAGGGAAATTAAAGAAGCGTGCAATAATGGCACTGCAGTCATCATGGGTGACTTTAACCTACATATAGATTGGGCCAACCAAATTAGTAACAATACTGTGGAGGAGGAATTCCTGGAGTGTTTACGGGATGGTTTCCTGGACCAATATGTCGAGGAACCAACCAGAGATCAGGCCATCTTAGACTGGGTATTATGCAACGAGAAAGGATTAATTAGCAATCTTGTTGTACGAGGCCCCTTGGGTCGGAGCGATCATAATATGATCGAATTCTTCATTAAGATGGAGAATGAAGTAGTTGACTCAGAGACAAGGGTCCTCAATTTAAATAAAGGAAACTATGATGGTCTGAGGAGCGAGTTGGGTAGGATTGAGTGGGGAATGGCGCTCAAAGGGTTGACGGTGGATAGGCAATGGCAAACATTCAAAGACCGAATGGATGAGCTACAGAATTTGTTCATCCCAGTTTGGCGTAAAAATAAAACAAAAAAGGTGACTCAACCGTGGCTAACAAGGGAAATTAGGGATAGCATAAGATCCAAGGAGAGGACATATAAATTGGCTAGAAAAAGCAATAATCCTGAGGATTGGGAGCAGTTTAGGAGTCAACAAAGGAGGACAAAGGGATTAATTAAGAAAGGGAAAATAGAATATGAGAGTAAGCTTGCGGGGAACATAAAAACTGACTGTAAAAGCTTTTATAGATATGTGAAGAGAAAAAGATTAGTGAAGTCAAGCGTAGGTCCCTTACAGTCAGAATCAGGGGAATTTATAATGGGAAACAAGGAAATGGCAGACCAACTAAATGCATACTTTGGTTCTGTCTTCACAAAGGAGGACACAAATAACCTCCCAGAGATGCCGGGGAACATAGGGTCTGATGAAAGAGAGGAACTGAAAGAAATCAGTATTTGTAGGAAAATGGTGTTAGGAAAATTGATGGGACTGAAGGCCGATAAATCCCCAGGGCCTGATGGTCTACATCCCAGGGTACTTAAGGAAGTGGCCCTAGAGATAGTAGATGCATTACTGATCATCTTCCAGAACTCGATAGACTCTGGAACTGTACCCATGGATTGGAGGGTAGCTAATGTTACCCCACTATTCAAAAAAGGTGGTAGAGAAAAAGCGGGGAATTATAGACCGGTAAGCCTGACATCGGTAGTGGGGAAAATGCTAGAGTCTATTATAAAAGATGTAATAGCAGAGCACTTGGAAAGCAGTGACAGGATCGGACAAAGTCAACATGGATTTACAAAAGGTAAATCATGCTTGACTAATCTACTGGAATTTTTTGAGGATGTAACTGGTAAAATAGATAAGGGAGAACCAGTGGATGTGGTGTATTTGGACTTTCAGAAGGCTTTCGATAAGGTCCCACACAAGTGATTAGCATGCAAAATTAAGGCACATGGGATTGGGGGTAAGGTATTGACTTGGATAGAGAACTGGTTGGCGGACAGAAAGCAAAGAGTTGGAATAAACGGGCCGTTTTCCGAGTGGCAGGCAGTGACTAGTGGGGTACCGCAAGGATCGGTCCTAGGACCCCAGCTGTTCACAATATATATTAATGATCTGGACGAGGGAATTGGATGTAATATCTCCAAATTTGCAGACGACACAAAGCTGGGCGGGAGGGTAAGCTGCGAGGAGGATGTCGGGAAACTCCAGTACGATTTGGACAGGTTGGGTGAAACATGGCAAATGCACTATAATGTGGATAAATGTGAGGTTATCCACTTTGGTGGCAAAAACAGGAAGGCAGGCTATTATTTGAATGGCAATAGATTGGGAGAAGGGGAAGTGCAAAGAGACCTGGGTGTCCTTGTGCACCAGTCGCTGAAGGTAAGCATGCAGGTGCAGCAGGCGGTTAAGAAGGCAAATGGTATGTTGGCCTTCGTAGCAAGAGGGTTCGAGTACAGGAACAAGGATGTCTTGCTACAGTTGTACAGGGCCTTGGTGAGACTGCACCTTGAGTATTGTGTGCAGTTTTGGTCACCATACCTGAGGAAGGACGTTCTTGCCATGGAGGGAGTGCAGCGAAGATTCACCAGGCTGATACCTGGGATGGCAGGAATGACGTATGAGGAGAGATTGTGTCGATTGGGCTTATACTCACTGGAGTTTAGAAGATTGAGAGGGGATCTCATCGAAACCTATAAAATTCTGTCAGGTCTGGACAGACTAGATGCAGGAAGGATGTTTCTGATGGCCGGGGAGTCCAGAACCAGGGGTCATAGTCTAAGGATAAGGGGTAAGCCATTTAGGACTGAAATGAGGAGGAATTTCTTTAACCAGAGAGTGGTGAACCTGTGGAATTCTCTGCCACAGAGGGCGGCGGAGGCCAGTTCATTAAATATATTCAAGAAAGAGATGGATATGTTTCTTGAGGCTGAAGGGATCAAGGGATATGGGGAAAAGGCAGGGACAGGGTACTGAAGTTGGATGATCAGCCATGATCACATTGAATGGCGGAGCAGGCTCGAAGGGCCGAATGGCCTACTCCTGCTCCTATCTTCTATGTTTCTATGTTTCTATGTAAAGGTCAAGGGTGGGACCAACAAGCCCAGGGAACCTTGGATGTCAAGGGATATACGAGAATGGATTAGGATAAAAAGGGGGGCTTTTGACAGATACAAAGGACTAAAGACAGAGGAAGCCGTAGAGGGGTATAAAAAGTGCAGGGGGGTGTTAAGTCTGTGTGTTATAATGAGAATTATTACACAGACCACAAGAGTAAATTTTAACAGGTCTTTACTAGTTGAAGGTCAGGGCGGAAATGCCCAATAAATCATTACACAGCTCTTATAGACCGGTGTGGTCACCACCGGTATTACAGTATACAGCAGCCAAGATAAAGTAGTGCAACCCTTAAAATAGTGCTCTTAAAGGTGGAACGGTTACATACACTACAGGGGGTACTTAAAAAAGAAATTAGGAGAGCGAGGAGGGGCCATGAAGTAACACTGGCGAGCAAAATAAAGGAAAATCCTAAGGTGTTTTATAAGTATATTAAGGGCAAGAGGATAACTAGGGAATGAGTAGGGCCCATTAGGGACCAAAGTGGCAATCTGTGTGTGGAGCCAGAAGATGTAGGTGGGGTTTTAAATGAATTTTTTGCATCTGTGTTCACTATGGAGAAGGACGATGTAGACATAGAAATCGGGCAGGGGGACTGTGATATACTTGAACATATTAGCATCGAGAGGGAGGAGGTACTAGCAGTTTTAGCAGGCTTAAAAGTGGATAAATCCCCAGGCCCGGATGAGATGTATCCCAGGCTGCTGTGTGAGGCAAAGGAGGAGATTGCAGGGGCTCTGACACAAATTTTCAGAACCTCTCTGGCCACAGGGAATGTGCCAGAGGACTGGAGAACAGCTAACGTAGTACCATTATTCAAGAAGGGTAGTAGGGATAAACCAGGGAATTACAGGCCAGTGAGCCTAACATCAGTGGTAGGGAAATTATTGGAAAAAATTCTGAGGGACAGAATTAGTCTCCACTTGGAGAGGCAAGGATTAATCAGGGATAGTCAGCATGGCTTTGTCAAGGGAAGATCATGTCTGACCAATTTGATTGAATTTTTCGAGGGGGTGACTAGGTGTGTGGATGAGGGTAGTGCAGTGGATGTGGTATACATGGATTTCAGTAAGGCTTTCGATAAAGTCCCGCATAGGAGACTGGTCAAGAAGGTAAGAGCCCATGGGATCCAGGGTGCCTTGGCACATTGGATCCAAAACTGGCTTAGTGGCAGAAGGCAGAGGGTGATGGTCGAAGGTAGTTTTTGTGACTGGAAGCCTGTGTCCAGTGGGGTACCGCAAGGATCGGTGCTGGGTCCCTTGCTGTTTGTGATCTACTTAATGATTTGGATGTGAATGTAAAAGGTATGACCAGTAAGTTCGCAAATGACACAAAAATTGGTGGGGTGGTAAATAGCGAGGAGGGTAGCCTCAGTCTGCAGGACGATATAGATGGGTTGGTCAGATGGGCAGAACAGTGGCAAATGGAATTTAACACTGAAAAGTGTGAGGTGATGCATTTTGGAGGGACTAACAAGGCAAGGGAATACACAATGAATGGTAAGACCCTAGGAAAGACAGAGGATCAGAGGGACCTTGGTGTGCATGTACATAGATCCCTGAAGGCAGCAGAACAGGTGGATAAGGTGGTTAAAAAGGCATATGGGATACTTGCCTTCATTAGCCGAGGCATAGAATATTAGAGCAGGGAGGTTATGATGGAGCTGTACAAAACGCTGGTTAGGCCACAGCTGGAATACTGTGTGCAGTTCTGGGCACCACACTATAGGAAGGATGTGATTGCTTTGGAGAGGGTGCAGAGGAGATTCACCAGGATGTTACCTGGGCTGGAGCGCTTCAGCTATGAAGAAAGACTGGACAGGCTGGGGTTGTTTTCCTTGGAGCAGAGAAGGCTGAGGGGGGACCTAATTGAGGTGTACAGAATTATGAGGGGCATAGATAGGGTAGATAGAAAGGAACTTTTTCCCTTAGTAGAGGGGTCAATAACAAGGGGGCATAGATTCAAGGTAAGGGGCAGGAGGTTTAGAGGGGATTTGAGGAAGAACTTTTTCACCCAGAGGGTGGTTGGAATCTGGAACTCACTGCCTGACAGGGTGGTAGAGGCAGGAACCCTCACAACATTCAAGAAGCATTTGGATGAGCACTTGAAATGCCATAGCATACAAGGCTGCAGACCAAATGCTGGAAAATGGGATTAGATTAGACAGGGCTTGATGGCCGGCGCGGACGCGATGGGCCGAAGGGCCTCTTTCTGTGCTGTATAACTCTATGACTCTATGACTCATCTACAAAATGCATTGCAGCAACTCGCCAAAGCTTCTTCGACAGTACCTCAGAAACCTGTGACCTCTACTACCTAGAAGGACAAGGGCAGCAGGCACACGGGAACACCACCACCTCCAAGTTCCCCTCCAAGTCACACACCATCCTGACTTGGAAATATATCACTGTCACAGTTCCTTCGTCGTCACTAGGTCAAAATCCTGGAACGCCCTTACCTAACAGCACAGTGGGAGTACCTTCACCACACAGACTGCAGCAGTTCAAGAAGGCAGCTCACCACCACCTTCACAAGGGCAATTAGAGATGGGCAATAAATGCTAGCATTGCCAGCAGTGCCCAAATCCCGTGAATGAATAAAAATTCAAAGAAACTCTCGCCTCTGAGTCAGAAGGTTGTGGGTTCGAGTCCCACTCCAGAGACTTGAGCACAAAATCCAGGCTGACACTTCACTGCAGTACTGATACAGTAGTGCACTGTTGGAGATGCCATTTTTCAGATGAGATGTTAAACCTTTTGTCCAGTGCTTTTTGGAGTGGAGTGACGAAAGCTTTGCCAAATATTATTGGAAACCTTACCTTTCACTCTTCTTGCTGTTTTAAGTAACTAACACAACAGAAACACTCTATCAATCCAAACCATCTACATTGAATGCCAATCGCATAGATTCACATAGTGCTCCTGCCTGCGGATTGCTCTCCCAGACACTAACCTCATCAAAAATTTTGAGGGTGGATTTCTGCGGGGGCTCTCCCGCCATCCGTCATAACTTCAATACTTGTAAAAACTTTCCGTTGAAAATGAAGAACTTCTTGTAGTGTGGAGTACTGCCAAACTTTCGGCCTTGCCCTGCATGTGACTTCTATTTTAACACCAAAGTTGATGCCTTTGGATGAATTTGTCTGCACTTTCATGTTAGCATTGCATTAAATTGCAGATAACCAAGTGCCTGTCATCTTGAAGTAATGATGAGGGCCACTGATAGCTAAGATGAAATCTCTTCTGAATTTAGAAATACTAAATGTGATTGCTCCAAGTGACTAAGCATTGCTCTTCATAAATAATTTTCGTTCTCATTTTCCATTTGCTTCAGAGTTGAAAACTGACTAGATAATGGAAATGACTTTTTAATCTGAGCAAACAGATCTGCCAAAGACAATGACTTTCGGGGAGAATTGCACCAAGAGGCCTTTATAACCAAGAAAAATCACATTGCCACATGAAAATACAAGCATTGAACTGCTGACATCATGTGTCGCTATCAATTATGTTTGAAAGGCCCATTATATTACGGTTACTTACCAGTTCTATTGTGTGATATTAGTTAGCTCAAACCTTTCTATATCTAAAGTTTAAGAAACTCCTTTTACATTTACTTTCTTGCTGACATGTTAATTCTATTCTGTCAACTGAAGGGACACTTATTTCTCATGGGTGATAATATCCATTCCATTCATTAGGGATACACATTGTCTACCCTTTTAAAACAAAATCCCAGACAATAGTTTGGCATATTCATCATTATGTAGACACTGTCACCTATCTTGCATTGATACAGAAAGAGGGAAAGGAATATCAAAGAAAGATACAGTGGCTTCCCAATCACCTAACCTAACTTTGCTACATAAACTAACCATTCCAAAGTTTCACACAGAGGGGTTGGAATTACATTGTGTGATGTTGGCAATAAACGTGTTAACATATTTGTATGAATTTCTGTTGCTCTCTATGAGATACTAACTGTGGGGATGAGAACAAGGACAGCAGGGTGGATGAGCAAACTGACCTTGGTGGCCATGGTGCAGGAGGCCATTCAAGTGGGGGGAGTGAAAAGGAATGTGGTAGTGGTAGGGGACATTATAGTCAGAGGGATAGATACTGTTCTCTGCAGCCATGACCGGGAGTTCCGAAGGTTGTGTTGCCTGCCTGGTGCCAGGGTAAAGGATGTCTCCTCGTGGCTGGAGAAGAACTTGGAGTGGGAGGGGGAGGATCTAGTTGTCATGGTCCACGTAGGAACCAATGACATAGGAGGTTCTGCTGAGGGAGTTTGAGGAGCTAGGATCGAAATTAAAATGCAGAACCTCACAGGTAATAATCCCTGGATTGTTACCCGAGCCACATGCAAATTGGCATAGGGACAAACAGATTAGAAGGTTAAAAGCGTGGCTGAAAGAGTGGTGTGGGAGGCAGGGGTTTCAATTCATGGGGCACTGGCACCTGTACTGGGGAAAGAGGGAGCTGTTCCATTGGGACGGGCTCCACTTATACCGGGCTGTGACCAGTGTCCTGGCAAATTGAATAACTAGAGTGGTAGATAGGGCTTTAAACTAATGAAGTTGGGGCGGGAGGATTCAGGAAAGGGTAAATTCAAAAGCAGTAAGAGAAATGTCAAGGCTGTAGAGCAGAGTAGTGACCTGGGTAAAGATGAGGGAGAAGGGAATAGAGGGTTATGCTGATAGAGTTAGATGAGGAAAGACGAGAGGAGGCTCGAGTGGACCATAAACGCCGGCATGGACTGGTCTGGCCAAATGGCCTGTTTCTGTGCCATATACCCTATGTAATCCTATATAATGTAATAAGCAGAGCAGGTCAGGAAGGGACAGAAAGATTAATAAAGGTAATAGGGCATTAATAACATCAGGGAAAAATAGAAAAAAGTTAAAGCTAAAGGCACTATATCTGAATGCCTGAAGCATTCACAACATAATAGATGAATTAATAGTGCAGATAGAAATAAATGGTTTGGATTTAATAGCCATTACAGAGATGTTGTTGCAGAGTGACCAAGGTTGGGAACTAAATATTCCAGGATATTTGACTTTTAGAAGAGACAGGCAGAATGGAAAAGGAGGGTGGGGTAGCCCTGAAAATAAAGGAGGGAATAAAGACAATAGAGAGAAAGGACCTTGGCTCGGAAAAACAAAATGTAGAATCAGTTTGGGTGGAGCTAAGAAACAATAAGGGCAGAAAACACTAGTGGAATTAGTTTATAGGCCCCCTAACAGTGGTTGTAGTGTCAGGCAGAGTATAAACCAGGAAATTAGAGATGCATGTAACAAGGGTAATACAGTAATCATGGGGGGCTTTCATATAGACTGGGCAAACCAAATTTGTAGAAATAGTGCAGAGGGAGAGTTCATGGAATGCATTCAAGGTAGTTTTCTAGATCAGTATGTCAAAGAACCTACGAGGGAATTGGTTATTTTAGATCTAGTACTGTGCAATGAGACAGGGTTAATTAATGACCTTGTAGTAAAGGAGCCTCTGGGGAGCAGTGATCATAACATGATAGAATTTTATGCTGCGTTTGAGAGTGATTTAGTTAAGTCCGAAACGAGAGTCCTAAACCTGAACAAAGCAAACTACGTAGATATGAGAGGCGAGTTGGCTAAGGTAGGTTGGGAAATTAGATTAAAAGATATGATAGTAGAAAAGCAATGGCAAACATTTAAAGAAATAATTCATAATTCGCAACAAATATATATTCCCTTAAGGAATAAAAACACCACGGGAAAAATGGTCCAACCATGGCTAACAAGAGAAATTAAAGATAGTATTAGATTAAAGGAAGAGGCTTATAATGCTGCCAAAAAGAGTAGTAAGCCTGAGGATTGGGAGGATTTTAGAATTCAGCAAAGGAGGACCAAGAAATTGATAAAGAAAGGGAAAATAGAATATGAAAGTAGACTAGCGAGAGACATAAAAACAGACTGTAAAAGCTTCTAAGTAAAAAGGAAAAGATTAGCAAAAGTAAACGTGGGTCCCTTACAGGCTGAGACAGGAGAAATTATAATGGGGAATAAGGAAATAGCAGAGAAATTAAACAAATACTTTGGGCTCAATTTTAATAGCCCTGTGGAGGCGGGTTTGGAGGCGGGTTGGCAGCGAAAATCAGAAAAAATTGCTTCAGTCTGCCAACCCGCGTCTGTCCCGCCCCCACGCAATTTTCGTGAGTGTTGTGTCAGCCGCTCCCAAACTGACCCGACTGGAACCGATGGGACAGGTAGTTAAGGCAGTTAACAGCTTGTTAACTGCCTTGCTAATCCTATTTTGAAAGTGGTTTCCCATTTTTGTGCTTCTGGCTCCTGTTTCTCGTCTTGTCAGAAACAGGCCAGCTGCAAGGAAAGGAGTTTCTCGAGAACATGATTTGTATTCATTGGTGCAGCACTTTAAAAGCGCTCCTGAAACATGGCTGACATTCAAATGCAACAACTTTGTTATTGGAGATTTGGTATAAGATTTTGCACATCTACTGACCTTGTGACTGTTCAAGCTGACCTGATCTGCAGTGAGACCTGATTGGAATAATTTCAGGCCACTTCGACAGTGCGCTTGCAAGCTTCTAGCCTCAAGTGAAATCTATAGCAACCGAATGGGAGCCATTTATGTCCTCTCATAATCGGAGGAGCAGCAGCCGTGTGGCTCAGCGCAGATCTTCCTCGGAAGAAGAGGAGGAGGATGAGGAAGAAGAGGAAGAAGAAGAGGAGGAGGAGGAGGAGGCATGCTTTGCGGGCACTGTTGTGACCAATGCAGCACCCCTCCAGTTCACTGCTGCCCGTCAAGCAGGGGATTCACACTGCCATGCCACATTTGCGTAAGCTTACTCTTCAACCATAGGTGGCTACCATATGGCTCTCTAATTGTAGGCGACCTTCCTCCAACGTCATACATAATCTCTGCTATAACTGGTTCTTTCCTATTACTTTCACCATCTGCATTACAAATGCAAGTCGCCCTGAGCCCTGATGTGCATTTGCCATTTCCCAGAACACATAGGCCACACATTCAACTGTTTGCCATCACTTTTCTTTACGACAGTAACAAAAGGATAACAATGCAAGTACAAGCAGAAAAATAATGACAAAACACCCACGTGAGTCCCACATGACAAAAGGATAATATACCAGCAAGAGTCAGAAAAAAAGTCACATCACCCAAGTGACTCCCCTTGTGGCTATAGGTGCTTTATCTTCCTCATACATGTGCTTCTGCGTGGTGCTTCCCCTGTGGCTTCAGCAGATGTAGAGGCGCCTTGCTGACTAGGATACTGCACCTGCTTAGATGCCTTTGGCGGGCGTCCTCTGGGTTTGGGAGCCTGGGAGGGCTCTGCAACAGTCTGCTCTTCCTGCGGCTGTGCAGGGGCTGAAATGACCATCTCAGTTGGCTCTGCAAAGTGGGTCTCTGAGTGAGTGCTCCACAGTGGCATGGTCATGTGAGTGCGTGGAGAGGAACCCACACTACCTTGTAGCCTGTCACCAACATCCCTCTCATGGATCAGCCGCACCTCAGTGCTGGCAAGTGGATGGAGAGCACCTTGCTGCACTTCAGGGGGTCCATGAGGACCCATATCTGCACTGGCAGTCCTCATAACAAGGACATCCATGAAGCTCTGGTCTCTCTTCTCAATAGCTGCCCATCTCTCCTCCAGAGATGACAATCTATTTTGAACACTCACCATGTTTTCGTGACTCTGGCAACTTATTTCCTCCATGGCAGTTGCCAGCCTTTCCATGGAGGTTGCCATCCTATCGATGGAGGTGCGTTCATGCGCCATTGCCTCCACCAAGGCAGTGCTGATGTTAGAGGTGGACTCCTCCAATCTCTGCACACTCGCACTTACCCTGGAGGCAAACCCTTACAGAGACACCTGCACTTGTTCCTGTAGTTCACAAACCGCTCTTTTTCTGGATGGCCCCAGAGGCACAGCGTCTGCATGCAGCTCAGCAGAGCTAGGAGAGTCCTGCGACCGCCAAGGAGGACTCTCCAGTGCTGTCGCTGACTCCACCATCTGCTGATGCTCACTTGTGAGCTGTGATAGGCCAGGTGGCAACACTATTCTAAGTCGCAAGGGCCCCGCTGAGGTGTGCGTATCTGCGCTGGTGCTGGGTGCGCTGAGTCCTGGTGATGCTGCTCCCTCAGAGGCTGCAGGTTCCTCTGAGGAGTCATCTGGCTGTTCATCCTGGACAGTGGGGAGGGGGGCTCTTGATAGTCCTGTGGGAAAGTAAAGGCATGAGTTAGACATCTGATATTGATGTAGCAGACACATCCTTTTGTGCAGATGATACAAAGTGAATCTCTATGAGCATCATATGCCATTGCAGTCAATCACTAAATGTCAATGAGAGGGATGAAACTCTATTCTGTCACCAGCTTCCTCTAGTGTGCCCGTCTCTCCATTGCCCACTTCCAGATCATCACCACCTCCAACAATCTCATTTGCAGCCTCCTCAGCACTGGTCAATGTTGCTGGGGTAGGTGTTCCTCCTCCAGTCATTGCTCTCTCCCTCTTATTGTGGGCTATCTTTTCCTGCAGGGAGGGACACAAGCGGTGTTTCAGCCACAGTGATGGAGTGAGTGTGAAGAATGCCTACCATAGAAGCTTTGAGGGAGACCAAGATGGAGTGAGGTGCCAAGAGGAAGCTAGCTCCCTGTGCATTGTTAGTTGTTGTCACTGCATAACAGTGAGAGCGAGTCTAAGGGGTGCACAGGCAGGATGGCGAAGTGATTCGGTACAGAGACAGAGATGGATAGGTAAGGGTGCAAGGGAAGTAAGGGTAAGGAGGGATGTGGAGGAGCAGGCTTACAAAGCCGAGTGCTGGTGATGAGAAGAGAAGGGAAGCAGATTGAAGGTAAGTGTGACGGGATACTCACTTTTGATGATCGCAGAAGATCATTAAACTGTTTCCTGCACTGGATCCATGTGCGTGCATACATGGACCTTGCACTGACCTCCTGAGCAATGCGCAGCCAGGCTGCCTTGGTCTGATGTAGGGGCTTCCTCCGGCCAACCGGAGGGAAGAGAATCTCCCTGCGCCCTCTTACAGCCTCAACAAGAGCTTGGAGGGACTCCTCATTGAAGTGTGGAGCTGCCTTGCCTCTGGAAGCACTCATTGCAGTTCTCACAAATGCGCATACCATCAGAATCCAGAACAGAAAGGCTGAGGCTGAATGGGACCATTAAAAGCATCTGCAATTATGATGTCATCAGAGGCAGCTAACAGACCCGATCGTACTCATTGGACCGGCCAGCGCGCCCCAATGAAGTTAACAAGCTCATTTAATTAAAATAGGAAAACCACAGCTGATCCTGCCGGCAGCAGGTCTGGAACCCGCCCACCACGCAACCCGACTCCAAGCCACCTCGTTAAATAAAGTCGCGGCCTTAGTGTCTGTCTTCACGGAAGAAAATGCAAAAAACTTCCCGGAAATAGTGGAGAACCAAGGGTCTAGCGAGAATGAGGACTGAAAAAATTAGTGTTAGTAAAAAAATAAGCAATTAATGGGACTGAAAGCCAATAAATCCCCTGGACCTGATGGCCTACATCCTAGGGTTTTAAAAGAGGTGGCTATAGAGATAATGGATGCATTGGTTGTCATCTTCCAAAATTCCATAGATTCTAGAACAGTTCCCGCGGATTGGAAGATAGCAAATGCAACCCCACTATTTAAGAAAGGAGGGAGAGAGAAAATGGAGAACTACAGACCAGTTAGCCTGACATCAGTAGTAGGGAAAATGCTCAAATCTATTATTAAGGACGTGGTAACAGGGCACTTGGAAAATAATAGGATTGGGCAGAGTCAACATGGATTTATGAAAGGGAAATCATGTTTGATGAATCCATTAGAGTTTTTTGAGGTTGTAATTATGTAGGGGGGCATCTTTTACTGGGTTTACGGTAATTTACCCGGTCAGCAGCCTTTGCCTGCACTCTGACCAATTCCAACCTTTTACCTGGTTTACGGTAATTCACCTGGTCAGGCAGCCTTTTGCTGCTACACTGTAAACCAATTTAAACAGCGGTTTCGAATCGCTACCCCACCTTCCAGTTCTGACTGGAGGAACTTATAATTAATGATATATTAAAAACGGACAACTGATCTGGATGTGAGAAAGTCAACTTTTATTAAACTAAAGAAACTATAATCAAATTTTAAACTATACCACACAAACACAGTAACTACAGTAAATTGCTTAACAGGGGAAGGCAGACAGCAAAAATGAGGGATAAATGTCTACAATGTTAATTAAACAATCTTAGCAATTTCCCCTAAATTACCACCCCCTAACTCCTTACTAGGTTGCCTTGCTGAGGAGTCAGAAACCTGCTCACCTGGGGTCCAGTGAAGTAAGAGAGAGAGATAGCTTCTCAGGAGCTACCTTTATATCCTGCCAACTCCTGCTGTTTGGCGCTGAAAGGGTCTGTGTGCAAAATTCGCGCCCAAAAGTCCGAATATACAAGAGAAAGGCTGTGATTGGCTGATTCAAAGTGGTTGGAGTGGTTTGAATGTGTCTACCTTCTGGGGCCGAAGTGTACCCGCCCACATCCAGAGTTCACCTGGGCTAAAACAAAAGGGAATCCAACTGCCCTATTGTTCAGTAATGGGTGATTCAAAAACCCATTCAATCCAAACTGTTCTCTTTCAAAAATCCTTTCAATGTGCCTCATTGTGTGTAAGAGGTTTGAATGGGGCTGGATTTCTGTGTAAGCAGAAGCCTATTGCCCTGCGGTCAGCCTAACCACAACCTAAGTGGATAATACCTTATGTCAATAAGCAAACGTCGATTGCTTCTGTAGGGGAGGGAAACTCCTGTTGATTGGCAGGTCTTTCTCACAGACATACTACAAGCTGTATAATCTGCCTTTTGTACCCTGGCCATGCTTTCTGATGGCCATTTTTTTAAACCCCTTTACAATTACCAAACTCCAGGGAACAATTTTATTAATAAAATGTACTGTCTTAAAGTGTGCAAATTTTTCCACAAAGTTCCTCAATTCCGGTGTTGTCCACGTGCTGTCCATCTCAACGCAGCCTTTTGCGGTTCTGGGCACATTTAAAAACATCACACAATTCTTCGTCCATGATGTGGACCAATATTTTCCGATCTTCAGGGATTTAGGGGATTTTTGCGAACCCCTTTGGATACTTCCAACTTGTTTGTGGTATCCACTCGAAGGAGTGAGCAAAATTTTCTGACCCCCGACAAACAACCATCCCCAGTGTTTACCTACCACTGATCCCCCGACCCGTCTATTCCCCTCAAATTTGAGAAAAACCGTGGTACGGTAGGCATCTTACAGATACATCAGTTTACAATAAAGGGTCTCATACCCCTGCATCACTTGTTACATTATACAATGCAATCAAAATTTACAATCACTTGTTACATTACAACTTATTACAAAATGTTGCAATCTTAGTTATACAATGTAATCAAAATGATCCCAAGCACGGAGAGGGTCCTGCGCCTCTGCACCACTTGGAACTATAAAACAAAATACAAAAATCTTCATTAAACATTTGAACAAAATGCTGAAATAAACCCCGACCATCACGTGCCAATGATGGGTCGCGAAATTCGAGTGGGTATTGCTCCTCCCACCCGGGCAGTAAATGTACCTTCCACCCCCCCTTAAATGGTCTTAAACCTTTAAAACATACAGAATGGATTTACAGACCAGCCTGCTCCGCCAGCCCCGAGCCGTTCCCTTGTCCCTTTGTGGAGGCGGGGTACCCCTCATGTTTAAATTTACCTTGGCACAGACCGAGACCGGGGAGTATGGGATCGTGACTCCCAGTCCCTCCCCCTCCCGCCTTCCCTCGACTGGCTGCAGAAAATGATGAGTGCCTGTGTGACAGCTCTCCCTGGCCCCACACTCAAACTTGGATCCCAGATCCGGCCACCCACTCATCCTCTCCAGCCACACTTACACTCTAACTTTGCCCGTGGGCCCCCCCGGGTGAGTTCCTCCCTTCCCCGAACGCATCCACGTGACTCTTGGGTCTCCCCCTCCCCTTTACAATCTTTCCCGGGCCGTCATCACCCACTCCCGGGGAATGCGTCCCTATCTGACAAGGCGCCATGACTCCTCAACAGCGAGGTCTCCCGCAAGTGAACTTCGGTCAGGATAGTGCTGGGTTGGGGGCCATGCCCCACCCAGCTGGGGCCATCTCTTCCACGTAGGAGTAGGCAAATTCCTCCGGACCCTGTCCGGTTTCTCCCGAAGGTCGCTGCGGGGTTTCCTTCTGGATTTGTCCAGTGGCGAGGTGATCCCCAACATTCTGTATCTATATCTTCCTTTGATGCCCAGCTCAGGCTGGGCGAACAGGGCTGCTTCTTCGTCCAATCTCCTGCAAAAACTTATAAGAACATGCAGCCAGGTCTCTGACTGACCTGCTGCCTTAGGTGGAGGCGTGGTCGGGTCCCTCGACCTCGGACCAAAAATACAAACATTTGGCACACTTGTAAACTTAAACTTTATACTTAAACTTAAAACTAGTTATATCAAAACTTAAAATTTACACCTTAAAGCAAGCTATATACACACATAGCTATAATACAAATGCCGCCCATCGCCGGATGGCCAGGCTAATCTCTGGCACTGTCGCAGATTACTGCTGGCTGCAGCGAAGCTGAACTGCCTCCAGCTTCTGGTCCCTCGCAGCTTATGGCTGTTGATTGGGGACCCCTGTTTTTTGGCTTCTCCCCGTTTTGGGAGATTGCTCTTTGTGGCAGGTACTCTGGTGACCATCTTTTCTTGGGCTTGTGGATCCACTGAGACCTTCTGAGGGGCATCTCTGTGGGGGAAACTTTGGCTGGCGGACCCTGAGCTTGGGTCACAGCCCTAGCTGGCTGGGAACCTTCTCCCCCTGATGCAAACAGCCCGCACTGTATAATATACCTGGCAGTCTGCCGGTACTCCGGGTTTGTCTCATTTTCCCTGCCCACTCCTGTGCTGGGGGCAGGTATTCCCTCACCACCTGCTGCTGGTGGCTGGAAATCTTCCTCCCCATGTCCAAAGCCTGTTACTAGCTCCCCTGCAAGAGGAATTGCTATCCCTGCCTCCCCAGGGTCCCACATCATGGGGGGGACCACTCTAGAAGTGGGCTGGGAAGCTTGTTCCTTTAAACAGGTGACTGCGCCTGCGCAAACCTCCTGAAAAAGAGCCACTGTGGTCCCGCAGGCAACTGCGCCTGCGCAAACCTCCTCCTCGGAGTCCCACGGCAGAGGCTGTGAAGCCTCTGGCTTCAAACAGGCGATTGCGCCTGCGCGGGAAAACTTAGAAAGAGCCGCTGGGGTCCCACAGGCAACTGCGCCTGTGCGAACAATCTCTTTAAAGGGCTGGGGAACTGCCACACTAGCACAGGCAACCGCGCCTGTACGTTCAATTTCTTTGCAAAAGATAGGAAGAACCACTGGGTCTTCCAAGCAGGCTACTGCGCCTGCGCGTATATGTTGGGAAGCGGGGACCTTTAAACGGCCGATTGCGCCTGCACGCTCTGCCTCACACAGAAGAGGAGTCACTGGGGCTTCCGAGTTCGCGACTGCGCTTGTGCGAAACTGGTATTGGCAAACCTCTCCCCTCAGGCGCGCGACTGCGCCTGCGCGGGAAAACTGAAAAGGAGCCGCTGGGGGCTCCGAGTCCGCGATTGTGCCTGCGTGGGCCCAGTGTTGGGAAAACTCTCCCCTCAGGTGCGCGACCGCACCTGCGCGGGAAAACTGAGGAAGAGCCGCTTGGGGTACGGGCTGGGGAACCGCGCTTGCGCAAGCAGTCTCTGTGAATGGATTTGCAGCAGCCTGCAGATTTCTAATCTCAGGTTGCTGTTTCTTTGTTTCTGAACCACATAACTTGTTCAAATTTAAACATTGATTCGAATTTAAGCTTTGGCCAAAATTTAGGTCCCACTGGGGCGGGGAAGTGTCCCAATTTGTGGGCTGGACAACTTTTCCCTGGAAACAAGCCACAGCGCCTGTCTTTACAGGCTGTGAACTTGAACTTGTCTTGTCAGATTTGTACAATTTACATTGGTTGGCGCGGAACCACTTTGTGTACCGGGGTAGTTTTACTGCATAGACCATGGGGCTGGCCCTATCCACTATACTATAGGGTCCCATGTAGAGTGGCTCTAAACTTCCCACCCAGGCATAGTTTCTTACCATCACTAGGTCTCCTATCTCCCACTGGTGGCTCTTGCTTGGCTCGAGCAGCAGCCGGTTATTTCGATGCTGCTTCCCCATGCTGTCTGCTGCCTGCCCATAAATCCATTTGAGGTGTTCTAGGAGGTTTCGGGTGAATTTATCCCGGTTTATTTCCTGCAGTTGTCCTTCGGTGAGGACTGGGGCGAGGACATGAGTGGGGGTCCTCATAACTCTGCCGGTCATGAGCTCATGTGGTGAATGCCCTGTACTTTTGGACTGACTGGCCCAGATCCCCATGAGGATCAGAGGTAGGGCCTCTGCCCATTTTTGGGGTGACCCCACGACCTCCTTCCTCAATCTTTCTTTAAGGGTACGGTTCATACGCTCCACAATCCCTGAGGACCGCGGGTTGTAGGCTACGTGCCACTTCCCTTGAATACCAAGCAGCCTGAGGGTGTTCTGCATGACTTGGCCAGTAAAGTGGCTTCCCTGGTCAGACTCCATGAACTGGGGCAGTCCCCACCATGAGAACACCTCCTTCACCAAGATCTTTGCAGTCCCCATTGCTGTGGCCGTCCTGCAGGGGAAGGCTTCCACCCACTTGGAAAACACATCCACCAGGACGAGGCAGTACTTATAGCCTTCCTGGGTGGTGGGCAATGGCCCTATATAGTCGATCTGGATTGACTGCCATGGTCCCTCCACCCTCCTAATGTGTCCCATGGGCACCTTTCTTTTGTGGGGATCGGGATTATTTGCTGCACACTCAAGACAGTTAGCACAGAACTCACGGACATCATCCCAGAGCCCTGGCCACCATCCCGCCTGTTACACCCATTGCCAGGTGGTCTCAGGCCCGGGGTGTCCTGCTCCCGGCCCCTCATGGGCCAGCTGAAGGAACTCCCTCCGGTGTTGCTGGGGGACTACCCACTGTTCCCCCCTAAACAGCATGCCTTCCCTTATGGAGATGGGGGCTATGCTGTAGGGGCCCTCTATCCTTTTGCCCTCCATCACTGCACTCATGACAACTTTCAGGACTGGGTCCTGTGCCTGGACCATCCTGAGGTCTGGGGTCAACACTACTCCTGATTTTCCCTGTGTCCCATCCCTGCCTGTAACTGCCGCCACGGGCCCAGACTCATACGGGTCCCAGAAGGTGCCGGTGTGTGCGCCCTCCTTGACCAGCATATCAGCTTGCTGGTTGCCCTGGCTGCGGGGTTCTGTGGAGGAATGGGCCTTCACCTTGTAGATGAAGACCTCGCCTTCCTCCCCCACAGCTGCCAGGATTTTCTCCAGCAGGGGCTTTACTGTTAAGGGCTTCCCGTCGGCGGAGGTATACCCACGACAAGACCAGATGGCCAGGTACTCCGTACACGAGTTGCAAGTGAACATACTGTCAGAGCAAATCGTATACGGGGTAGGGAAGATGTCGGGGTGTGTAACCACGTACATCACCACAGACAGTTCAGCCTGCTGGGCACTCATGGTGTTAGGGAGCTTGATTGCCAAGGCAATGCCTGCCGTTGGGTCAAAGATCCCGCAACCCGTGAGTCGTACCCCAGCGGATACCATGCTGGAACCGTCTACATAGATCTCACGGCCTGAGGGATGTATCCCAGCCCGTAAACCTATGTTCACCTCCCATACCCCTTCTATGGAACACCGATGGGCTGTTCCAGGATATACCATATTGGCTGCAAGCTTTGGCTCGCAAAGGCCCTTTACCTTCAGATCCATCTGTGAGAGGAGAAGGGTCCAGCGCGCAATGCGGAAGCTGCTGACTGTACCATCTTTAATCCTCCCATCCAAAAGCATCTGAGTGGGTGTGTGGTGTGTGAGGAGGGTGATGGGAGAGGTGCCTGTGAAAATTAAAGATCTTTTCACAGCCCAATGTGTGACCAAAAGGTGCCGTTCACAGTTGGAGTAGCTCCCCTCCACATCCGTGAGGACTCTGGAGGAGTAGACCACGGGTCTCAGCCTGCTGTGCTGGTCTTGGAGCAGCACAGCACTCAGACTATCCCCGCTGGCCGCTACCTCCAAGAAGAACTCCTTTTTCCCATCTATCGCTCCTAGGGCTGGTGCGGTCTGCAGGTCTCCCTTTAACTTAACAAATGCCGTCTGGCATCCCTCATCCCAGGACCACTCCACCCCCTTGTGTAGGAGACAGAGCAGAGGGGCCGCTGTGGCTGCATAGTCCTCTATAAAATCCCTGCAGTACCCCGTCAATCCCAGGAACGACCTCACCCCTCTTACTGAATTGGGAATCGGTAACTCCTGGACTGCTTCCCTCCTTGCCTTATCTATTGCTCTCTCTCCTCTGCGGACAGTCAGACCCAGGAATTTTACTTCCTGCTGACCGACCTGCGCCTTCTTGGGGTTGACTTTAAACCCTTTTCTCTGCAGCAGCTCCAGCAGTTCAGCCAGGAGTGGGCCATGCTCCCCGACCGAGTCGGTAAATAGGAGCAGGTAATCCACATACTGCAGTAACTGAGTGGGCTGACTGAACTCCTTTAAACTATCCTTCATGCATTGGTGGAAGATGCTGGGGCTGTTGTGGAAACCCTGTGGCAGACAGGTCCAGGTATACTGCTGTCCCTTAAAGGTGAAGGCAAACTTATATTTGTCCTCCCGTTTTAAAGGGATGGACCAGAACCCATTCGAAATGTCCAGCACCGTGAATGTGTTCGCGGATGCTGGAATATTGCTTATAAGATTAGCCTCTGCTTCTACTGTGGGGGCACACATGGGGATATTGCTGTTAAGCACCCGATAGTCCACCGTGGCTCTCCATGAATTGTCCGGTTTCCTAACCGGCCAAAGTGGAGAATTAACATGAGTGGCTATGGGCCTCAACACTCCCTGTTTAACTAAGGAGGTGATGGCTGTCTCCATATCGGGTTCTGCCTCCTTGGGGAAATTGTACTGCTTCTGTGGTCGGGCCATGGGGCCCCCGTCTATTTTAACTTCAAACCCTGTGATCCTCCCGCAGTCGTGTTTATGGGTGGCAAACGCTGTGAGGTTTGCCGGCACGACTGCCTGCAGTGCCTCCGGGACACCATTTACCATGAGCCCGAGGTCGTAACCTTCTTTGGGCTTCACAGTACACAAGGTCCCCTTTCCCTCCTTGCCTGGGATGACCACTACACCCTCTTCCCTGTCTGTGCTAGCCCCCCAGAGGCAATGGTTGCGAAGATCCACGAGGATCCCATGGCTCACCGTGAAGTCGGCCCCTAGGATCCCCTTTCCTTCCTCCTGATATCACGTTGCCAGGATGCACGTCCACTCAGTCTGGAGCATGCCCAGATGGACTGAGAGGGGTCTGGACTATACCCCCGCCTGCTCCTGACCGGTGAATCCCAATAGTATGTAGGGAACCCCGTTAGACAGAGGTGAGGTGGTGGGATTATCCGTATGGATCACAGTGCATGTTGCCCCTGTATCCAATAGGTAAGTCCCTGTAACCTTCTCTACCTCCATCTGTATGAGCGGTCTCTTCCATTCATCGTACCGGAGATTACACAGACGGACAGGCTGCGCGGGCTCCAGTCATAGTGGGGAGGCAGAGGTGGGCGAGGGGGCTGCAGCACCACTGATGGCTGCTACCTTTCCCTGATTGGCCCTAAGGAAAGATTTTAACGACTCCAGGACGGGCTCGACTGTATCGGGAGGAGTTTCTATCTCTGCCTTCTGAGCTGGGGCTGCGGGGGCCCTGGCTTTATCGTTCATGGGTGGACCGTACCTCCATTGTCGGAGGGGGTACACTGGTCCTGGTCCCTGCCTGCCTAGCGGGACCTGCTGGCGTTCTCCTACCACCCCTTCTGGCTGCCAGAGCTCCTCAACACTTGGAGCTGTGGGCTGCTGCCTTGGGATCTCTAATTCCCTGGCCAACCTTTCCCTGGGTGTTGCCTGTGGGGCGGTTTTGCTTAGGTTGCCAGTAAAATCCGGCTGACCTGCCTTCGGGCTGATCAGACAAATCATCCCCTTTGCTGCCTTTAAAGCCATGTTAAGGCTTTCTATCTCTGCCCTACAGGGGCCATGATCTGCTTCCTCAAACCTTTGGTCGCAGGTCAGCTTATAAGCTGTCTTTACCTCCCTAACCATTTACTCCTGCTCTGTTACTTCTGAGATGAGGCGGGCATTCTCTTCCCGCAGTCTCATCTTGTTACCCTTTGCTTCTGTAAACTGGCACTTCAGGAACTCTATCTTGTTCCTTGCGTGGCTTTTGCCCTCGCTAGCTTTTTGGGTGAGGTGTGCGTTTTCCTCCTGTAGCCTCATCTCACTGTCCCTCACCTCTGTGACTTCCTGCACAAGGCACTCTATCTCTGCCTGGCATTTTGTGACCTCTAGTGTGAGGCGTGCATTCTCTTCCCGCACCCTCATTCCACTAGCTCTGGCCTCATTCACCTCTCTTATGAGGCGTTCTACCTCTGCCTGGCATTTTTCAAACTGGGACCCCCGATTCTTGGCCTCTTTAACCTCCTCCTGCACCCTCATCTCACCCTTCTTAACCCAGCCACCTATTCCATGATAGGTCTGCCTACACACTGCCGCTAACATCCGCAGGGCTACCCACATACTGAAAATGAGAGAAACAAGAGCTGATGTTTTCTCCATATCCAGACCAGTCATCATATCAAGAACTGCCTCCAGTCCTGCCGCAGTCGCCAATGTGTAGGGGGCATCTTTTACCTAGTTTACGGTAATTTACCCAGTCAGCAGCCTTTGCCTGCACTCTGACCAATTCCAACCTTTTACCTGGTTTACGGTAATTCACCTGGTCAGGCAGCCTTTTGCTGCTACACTGCAAACCAATTTAAACAGCGGTTTCGAATCGCTACCCCACCTTCCAGTTCTGACTGGAGGACTTATAATTAATGATATATTAAAAACAGACAACTGATCTGGATGTGAGAAAGTCAACTTTTATTAAACTAAAGAAACTATAATCAAATTTTAAACTATACCACACAAACACAGTAATTACAGTAAATTGCTTAACAGGGGAAGGCAGACGGCAAAAATGAGGGATAAATGTCTACAATGTTAATTAAACAATCTTAGCAATTTCCCCTAAATTACCACCCCCTAACTCCTTACTAGGTTGCCTTGCTGAGGAGTCAGAAACCTGCTCACCTGGGATCCAAGGAAGTAAGAGAGAGAGATAGCTTCTCAGGAGCTATCTTTATATCCTGCCAACTCCTGCTGTTTGGCGCTGAAAGGGTCTGTGTGCAAAATTCGCGCCCAAAAGTCCGAATATACAAGAGAAAGGCTGTGATTGGCTGATTCAAAGTGTTTGGAGTGGTTTGAATGTGTCTACCTTCTGGGGCCGAAGTGTACCCGCCCACATCCGGAGTTCACCTGGGCTAAAACAAAAGGAATCCAACTGCCCTATTGTTCAGTAATGGGTGATTCAAAAACCCATTCAAACCAAACTGTTCTCTTTCAAAAATCCTTTTCCGGAGTTTCAATGTGCCTCATTGTGTGTAAGAGGTTTGAATGGGGCTGGATTTCTTTGTAAACAGAAGCCTATTATCCTGTGGTCAGCCTAACCGCAACCTAAGTGGATAATCCCTTATGTCAATAAACAAATGTCGATTGCTTCTGTAGGGGAGGGAAACTCCTGTTGATTGGCAGGTCTTTCTCACAGACATACTACAAGCTGTATAATCTGCCTTTTGTACTCTGGCCATGTTTTCTGACGGCCATTTTTTAAAACCCTTTTACAATTGCCAAACTCCAGGGAACAATTTTATTAATAAAATGTACTGTCTTAAAGTGTGCAAATTTTTCCACAAAGTTCCTCGATTCCGATGTTGTCCACATGCTGTCCATCTCAACACAGCCTTTTGTGGTTCTGGGCACGTTTTAAAACATCACACATTTCTTCGTCCACGATGTGGACCAATATTTTCCGATCTTCAGGGATTTAGGGGATTTTTGTGAACCCCTACAATTAGCAGACTAGATAAGGGGGAACCAGTGGATGTGGTGTATTTGGATTTTCAGGAGGCATTGAATAAGGTGCCACACACAAGAGATTATTAAACAAAATTAGGGCTCATGGGATTAGGGGTAATATACAAGCATGGATTGAGGATTGGTTAACGGACAGAAAATAGAGAGTAGGAAAAAACGGGTCATTTTCAGGTTGTCAGGCTGTAACTAGTGGAATCAGTGCTTGGGCCTCAGTTATTCACAATCTATATCAATGATTTGGTTGAGGGGACCAAATGTAATATATCTAAGTTTGCTGATGATACAAAGCTGGGTGGGAATGTAAGTTGTGAGGAGGATGCAAAGAGGCTTCAAGGGGATATAGACAGGCTAAGTGAGTGGGCAAGAACATGACAATGGAATATAATGTGGAGAAATGTGAAGTTATCCACTTTGGTAGGAAAAATAGAAAAGCTGACTATTTTTTAAATGGTGAGAGATTGGGAAATGTTGGTGTTCAGAGGGACCTGGGTGTCCTTTTATGTGAATCACTGAAAGTTAACATGCAGGTACAGCAAGCAATTAGGAAAGCAAATGGTATGTTGGCCTTTATCACAAGAGGATTTGAGTATAAGTGTAATGACATCTTACTGCAATTATATAGGGCCCTGGTGAGACCACACCTGGAGTGTTGTGTACTGTTTTGGTCTCCTTACCTAAGGAAGGATATACTTGCCATAGAGGGAGTGCAACAAAGGTTCACCAGACTGGTTCCTGGGATGGGGGGATTGTTCTATGAGGAGAGATTGAGTAGACTAGGCCTATATTCTCCAGAGTTTAGAAGAATGAGGGGTGATCTCATTGAAACATACAAAATTCTTACAGGGCTTTACAGGGCAGATGCAGGGAGGATGTTTCCCCTGGCTTGGGAGTCTAGAACCAGGGGTCACAGTCTCAGAATAAGGGGTTGGCCATTTAGGACTGAGATGAGGAGAAATTTCTTCACTCAGAGGGTGGTGAATCTTTGGAATTCTCTACCCCAGAGGGCTGTGGAGGCTCAGTCGTTGAGTATATCCAAGACAGAGATTGATAGATTTTTGAATATTAAGGGAATCAAGGGATATGGGGATAGTGCAGGAAAGTGGCGTTGAGGTAGATCTCATTGAATGGCGGAGCAGGCTCAAGGGGCTGAATGGCCTACTCCTGCTCTTATTTCTTATGTTCTTATATTAACCTATAAAAACAGGGAAACTTCTTTGACAAAAGCAAAATACAGTGGATGCTGGAAATCTGAAATAAAAACTGTAAAAGCTGGAAATGCTCAGCAGGTCAGGCAGCATCTGTGGAGAGAGAAACAGTTAACTTTTCAGGTTGATGACCTTTCATCAAACTGGTAAAGGTTAGAGATGTAACAGGTTATAAGCAAGTACAGAGGCAGGGTAAGGGGGAGGGGAGGGTACAATAGTGGACAAAAGAATTTCAAATCAATGTTCATTGCTGACATTGCACAACATGATTTAGAACAAGTAAATAGGTCATCGAAAGAAGGATGATAGGAGTTTTGGTCATGCTTGTAGTAATTGGTGTAGTACTGTTCTTTGTGCTGGAGTGACACAATCTCATCCTGTATTCTGGTATGAAACATATTGAAGTGATTGTTACAATTGTGAGCATATAGGGCCAAAACACAAGCATGTTGGAATATTGGTGTTTTAGGAATTCATGCTGCACCGTTCTTTATCTGCCAACCTCATCCTAACTATGTTAATGTTTACTATGTATTAACATGCTCTCTGTCGGTCAATTGAATTGCGTATTTGAAATAATCCTTTCCTTTAGTTTACCTTATTATAGCAATATTACGAATTACAAGTGGAACATGATGGTGTTATTCACTCAGGGCTTTTGACTCCAAAGAGCAGCACCTAATGGAGCTTGCTGAACTAGTCGAGCTCACTGTTTAACTGATCTATCTGAGGCCAATTCAGCGTCAGTGCAGTAAAGCCTGAAACATCAAGCCGATCAAAATACATTTTGAGTTTTTTTCCATTTATCTACGTGTTACATTGATCAGTTACATAAGAAAAAATCTTAAGAGCAACAATTCAAAAACATTGTTAGTAAAATAGTCACGGTAGATAGAAGAACATCTTTTCTATCAACAGGACCTTTGTCCACTTCACCCCACCCTCAGAAATCCATACATAAAATGGCAAGATTTAAACTTTCCCCATATGGATTAACTATATACTATCATTGAAAGTAATGGGGCTTCTTGAAAATAATCTTCTTACAACAGGACAGCATGTGTTTCTGGCTTGTAAACCGTAAATATACAGTAACAGTACTGTTTTAATGAACAGCATGTGCGTTAAGTCTTACAATGCAAACAACAGTGACGTTATTACATAGTGTGCGCTTGGTTCAATGGTAGCATTCTCAGCTTTGAGTCCGAAAGTTGTGGTTTAAACCCCACTCCAAGTACCTGAGCTCCTCACCTAGGCTAACACTGAAGAGTACTGTATTCTCGGAGGTAACCTCTTTCAGATGCATCATTAAACTGAGACCCTGACTGCATGTCCAGGTGGATATAAAAGCTACTGTGGCATATTCTTAAAATAAAAATAGCATTTTTCACACAAAGGATAATGGAAACCTGGAATTCTCTCTCCCCAAAAGGCAGTGGATACTGGGTCAATTGAAATTTTCAAGACTGAGATCGATAGATTTTTGTTAGGTAAGGGTATCAAGGGATATGGAGCAAAAGCGGATAAATGAAGTTGAGGGACAGGTCAGCCATGACCTGATTCAATGGCGAAACAGGCTCGAATGGCTGAATGGCCTAGTCCTATTCCCATGTTCCTATTTAAAGAAGAGCAGGGTGTTGCCCTGGCCAAAATTTATACCTCAATCAACACCATCAAAGACAGGTTAGCTGGTTTCTGTTTGTGCGACCTTGCTGTGCACAAGTTGGCTGCTGTCATTGCCTACAAAACCACAGTGACTACGATTCAAAATAATTCACTGGTTGCAAACCGCTTTGGTGTGAAGGTGCAATATAAGTGCAAGTTGTTTCTTTCTAGGTATTAATATATACATATTCCTATATTCCCCTACATTACAACAGTGACAAAACTTCAAAAGTACTTCATTGGCTGTAAAACACTTTGGGATGTCCTGAGGTCATGAAAGGTGCTATATAAATGCAAGTTCCATGGATTTGCTGTTGTATGCCAAGTAACATACAACATATTATGAGTGCCACTGATTTACAGTAACGCAGTAAGTCAAATTGCATTTTTATTATGCAGTTTTTCGAGGAATCTTAGTGGTATTGTAAGTTTTAAGATAGGTGATTATTTTAATGAAAATTATAAATCAGTTGCCTTGGATTATTATTAATAGTTTGTTCAGCTATGTACTAAACTTTATCTCTTACCTTTTTTCTTAAAGCCTAGGATATCCAGAAAGAAGTTTTAGGTTGCAGGCAAGTAGGAAGTGTGTAGTTGTACTGGGAAGTGGAGTCAAAATTGTGTGTCTTGGTATTGTTAGGAGGGTGATTCAGGGGTCTGGGACCATTGGGATAAGTGTGTTTGGGTGTGGAAATAGTGGAGGGCTGTTGCGGTCTCAATGTATTGAGGAAGGGGTCTGGAATAGTGGAGGGATTTTCTGGGATCTGGAAGCACGAGAGATGCTGTATTTGGAGGCTAGAAAGGGTGGGAGGAGGCAGCTGTGGTGTGAAATGGCGAGAGGGTGGATTTGGGGTGTGAGATAGGGGTGGCAGGATGTGAAAGCATTAGGAAAAGGGATGAATGGGTGTATAAGTATGGTGAGGGATGTCCTAGAATGTGGGAACAATGGGAGTAAAAGTTGTAGGTATGACAATGGTGTTAGAAGATACTGGTGTGTAGTAGCAGTGGGAGGGTGGTATTGGGTCTGTGAGTCCTCAGAAGTAGGTCCCAGGATTTGGTAGCACTAGGAAGGAGTTCATAGGGTCTTGAAGCACTGGGAGGGATCCAGGGGCCTGGAAAAATTAGAGGGGTGTTGCAGAGTTTGGAAGCAGTGGAAGAGGGATCCCAAGAGAGGACAGGAAGGTAGGCGCTGGGGTCTGCAACCATTGTTAGGGGTTCCTGGGATCTGGGAACAAGTTGGACTGTGAGAGTACTGGGTAGAGAGGTCTGTGGGTCAGCGAGGATAGGGGAGAGAGTTATTGGAGTCTGGGGGCATTGAGGGAGAGTCATGTCTGCGAGTATAACGGGCCTGGGATTTGAAGTATTGGGAGACCTGGGGCTCTGACATTTTTTTTCACATGGAGGGGTTCTTAGATATTAAAACTACTTATGCTGTATGTCTGTGTTCTTTGATGTAAGGGATAAAAAGGTGCCATCTACTCTAAAAATAAATCCAGGTAGACTTAAGAATGTAAAATAGTATGCGACAGAATGAACAAATAATGTTTGAAAGAAGTAGAACTGAATAGTAAACCTGAATAAAATGGCTTGGAGGGGTCTAGGAGAGAATTAAAATGTAAAGTTGTCTGTTTGCTGCTGCAGAAAGGGTAAAAGGGTAAATGATTACCTGAAGCATAATCATAATCACATCACAGGATTTGCAGCACAATCACTTTATTTTCTTCAGCAGAATAATATCCCCCACAATATTGTAGGTGATAATTGAAATATAATTCTAAATGATCCACTTATGGTTTGTTTTTGACATTTTGAAAATGGTACTTCTGATATCATATACATGGATGTTGAATATTAATGCTTCAAGAGTAATATCCACTCTTGATGTTCAAGTATGAATGTGCTGGTTGATGTGAATCAATGCTCGCATCTTTTAGCGATCAATGTAATGAATGTCAATACTGAGAAATGGATGTCTGGAATTTCTATGAGGGTTTCTCCGGCGGGAGATTAGTGGAGCCCCCAGAGAAATGGTGTAAATGGTTAAAATCAGCTGTGTGCGTCATTTCTCCGGGAGCTCTGCTAATTTCCCACTGAAATTATGGAAGGAGATTGGGAAAACCTTGCAGAAAGTCAAGGCTGGAGTCTTTTCTGATTTGGTGCATCCAGTTCCAGCCACAAGTACTCCAGGCCATGGGTGCAGCAAGGGAAAGCCCCCACTGCTTTGTCCCAACAATGTATTTTAACCCTAAACTCAGAAGATCACTCCCTATTACAGTCCCCACCGCTAATAGTGGGCACGTTGGTGTCAACACAATTTGCCCGCTATACCTGATGGGCGATGTAACCAAGAGATTTAAATAGAGTATTTTTTTTTGCACTAGTTGTCAGAGTAACACTAGTTTGCCTAAATCCCTTGCTGGCTGTTTTAAAAAAAATGTAAATACACAGATACGTATCTGTGCTGTGGTGCACAAGTTTACCTGCCTCCTTCCAAAGGTAAAGCCTGTACGAAAGCATCGGGGTTGGGGCCCTCGTCTATTTGACCACCAAATGAGGAGCTCAACAAGCCGACGAGAACTTTCTGAACACAGTTAACTAAGGCCGCCTAATCACACATAGAATGCGAATTAGTTATATCTTTCCAAACAGATGTTCGATTTATTATTTAATTTAATCTTGGCAAAATATGTTTCATAATAACATTTAATTAGCACATGATTTGTAATGCACTTTCAAGTACTATTATAAACCAATTAAATTTGTTGCCAACACTTCTGGAAGGAGTAAATTTCACATTGCATGCAAACAAGAAAGTCTTCTGTATCACTGAGATATTCCCTTGTCATTATTCTCTTCAGAACATGTAAAGGACAACTAAGGGCTCAAAATGCCTCTGCTGCAGAAGATTTGTGTTCTAGAATGTACCTGAGACCATCTGGAGGCAGTGGAATGTGGCAGAAGCAAATGAACTGGGAGATGTCCTATAGCTCTGTGTGGGATCATACTATCAACTAACTCAGCGTTATGTTGCACAACAGGAATCCACACCAAAATGTTAATGACATTGCAGATGGGGCTAAGCACGGAAGCACAAAGCATTATCCCCAAGCACAGTCAGGAGATGGTTCACTGATCCTACTAGCACAACTCAATAAAACTTCCTCAGTGATATTAGAAGTCATAGACGGAGCTGTTGACAGTGATAAGAACAGCCTAGATTTGCTACGTGGGAGCCTAGGTTGACATTAGGTAAGTGTATACCACAAAGACATCTCGAGGCCCATCTTCAGAACATTTGGAATAATAGATAGCTGGAAGAAAACTGCGATTATAATTGAACCAAGAGAATCCAATGAGGTCAGAAGCCAGTAGAACAAAGCCAGAGCAGTTTATGAATATTATCAGACCCCATTGGTCTTTGATGGATAGTTCCATGAGAAAGCTATATATATATATAATGGCCTTTTCCTAGGCTATCAATTATATATTGAAATTACTGAGTAGGTCACAACATTCTATTGGAAACGTGTCTGTAGATGGCATTGTGAGGGTCATGTTATGCATGAGGCCTGCTGCATTCAGGATCGCTTGGTCTACAAGCGGTCTAACCAGCAGTCCGTAAAGGATCCTGGCAGGAGGTTCCTACCTAAATAATTAATAAAAACTATGGGCCACTGCCAGCTACTGCTCACACCCCCGCCCCCCCCTTCCGATTGCCACTAAAAACAGATTATCTGGTCATTATCACATTGCTGTTTGTGGGACCTGTGCGCAAATTGGCTGCCGCATTTCCTACATTACAACAGTGACTACACTTCAAAAGTACTTCATTGGCTGTAAAGCACTTTGGATCGTCCTGAGGTCATGAAAGGTGCTATATAAATGCATGTCTTTCTTTTTATGTTGGAGTACCAGGCACCCTTTAACCTGTAGGGGCAGGAGAGAAACATGAGGATGGAGCGTATTCATAATAATTTTAAGAGTATATTGAATAAAAAATGCAAAAGAGTGAATTGTTTCTAAATTAACATCAAAGTTGATTCCCCAAGACATGTTTGATTTAGAGATGTACATTAGCTGACTCCATGTTATCCTTAATAAACATTCCAATATTTCTGGCAGATATTTGAATTCATATAAATCATACCATCCCAGAATTATATTGATTTGGCTTGTTGGATAGTCTAAGCAACAATAACTGAGATTCTGCACACCTACCCTTTCCAGCAGCATTCTCCCCATGTGCCAGCCCCAGGTGTTTTAGATAAGATTCCCAAATTGTGATTGATTTGTCCTGCAAAATCATGTCAGTGAGCTGCTAGATTAAGAAGGCACAATCATTCACCTCACTTGTGACCCCATGTTGTTAAGTCAGAGTTCCCATTACGAGGCTGCGTTTGAACTGCAGCTTCAGAGGCACAGGGTAAACTGGTTCGAAATGGTGAACAGTACAGTAGATTGTACTCGCCGTCCTTCCCTGAAGAGAAGAAATTGTATCTTGCAGTTCTATCTATCCCTATTGATTTGTACACAGTGTCTGTGCCGGCGCTTCTTTGTTACAGTGAATGAACAGTGAATGAACAGCGTTATAGGGCCTGATAAGAATTTTCCCGATGGTTTTGCTATGTCTGTTTTGAAGGGAAAGAGCACTATAATTAACACAAAGGAGGGTTTGTGAAATAATCACTTATATTCTTATTGAACTTATGGTAGTATCAATGGTGGATTGTGTATTTTTAAAACAATCTTTGGAAAGACATTTCATTAAAGGGAGAAATATCTCTGCTGAGTATGGAACTGATCTTGGCAGGTTCACTGAGGTAAGTGCCTTTATTGCACTGCTTGTGGGCCAGAGGGAGCAGGAGTGTTTCCCCCAGGCCCAAGAAGCTTACATGAACGTAATTGGACCCCCGTGATCGGCCACCCCTGATTCACCCCTAACCCCGCAATGTCCGATTCACCCCAACCCCATAATGTCTGATTCACCCCCAACCCCCACAATGTCCGATCCACCCCCAACCCCCACAATGTCCGATCCACCCCCAACCCCCGCAATGTCCAATTCACCCCACCCCCATATTGTCTGAGTCACCCCCCACAATGTCCGATTCACCCCCAACCCCCGCAATGTCCAATTCACCCCCACCCCCATAATGTCTGATTCACCCCCCGCAATGTCCGATTCACCCCAACCCCCGCAATGTCCAATTCACCCCCACCCCCATAATGTCTGATTCACCCCCCACAATGTCCGATTCACTCCTCCCCACCGATGTCAGACTTACCCGACATCCGCTCCCCAGTTGCTTTCCAGCCAGACAGGCAGTCAGCCTATCAATCTAGCTGGCTATTGGGCGGGAAACATGTTGAAAACATTTTAAAGCCGTCCTGTGGTTAATTTCTGCATCCCCCCCACTCCCCAGCCCGCTCTCTTCCCAGCCCCGGGTAAACATCATGGCCAATGTGTCACTGAGAGAGTGTCCTAGTTGAAGGTCCAGAAGATGCTTCACAACTTAAATAAGGGTACAAAGACTTCAATATTACTGTACTGTACCAGCATAAGGCACACGCAGACATGAAGTAAAGTGACAGTTATTAAAGATTTATGCAAAAAACACTATACTGATTATAGTGAAATGTTAGGAATGATGTAGCAAATAATGCATTAGGAACATAGGAACAGGAGTGGGCCATTCAGCCCCTTGAGCCTGCTCTGCCATTCAATGAGGTCATGGCTGATCTGCATCTTATCTCCATCCACCCGCCTTGGCTTCATATCCCGTAATACCCTTGACTAGCAAAAATCACTCAATCTCAGATATAAAATTATTGATTGAGCTAGCATCGACTGCTTTTGTGGGCGAGAGTTCCACACTTATGCCAAACTTTTGTTAGAGGTGTTTCCTAACTTCTCTCCTGAATGGCCTGGTTCTGATTTTAAAGTTATGTCCCCTTGTCCTAGACTACTCCCACCAGCGGAAACAGTTTCTCTTTATCTACCCTATTGCTTCCTTGAAAAATCCTAAAAACCTCAACCAATTTACCCCTTAACCTCCTATATTCCAGGGAATACAAGCCTAGTTTATGTAATATCTCCTCCTAATCTAACCCTTGGAGCCTTGGTAACACTCTGGTGAATCTGCGCTGCACTGCTTCCAAGGCCAACATATCCTTTCTAAGGTGCGATGGGAATACTGCAAACCTGTTTGACTCAGACATTAGATTACTAAGTGTGCCACAGAGTATCAACTTAGTTCCAGTGACCTATTGCAAGGTATGTCAATTGCAGCCAACTCAGCGCCAAAGAGATCCTCGCTCCCCTCCCCTCAATGGAGCATAGCTACTTGAGCTCATCCAAGATGTTAGTGCTGGAGAAGGAAACATTTTTAGCACTTAGTTTGTGGGATACACCTGCCATCAGGGAGCTGAGATTACAGTAAAACCTAATGCCTCAGGAATACCGAGATATTACAACATGGAAACAGCTTTATATTCGCTAGAGTTTAGAAGAATGGGAGGGGATCTCATTGAAACTTTTAAAATTCTAACAGGGCTAGACAGACTAGATATAGGAAGGATGTTCCCAATGGTGGGGGAGTCTAGAACCAGGGGTCACAGTCTAAGGGTAAGGGGTAAGCCATTTAGGACTGAGATGAGGAGGAATTTCTTCACCCAGAGAGTGGTGAACCTGTGGAATTCTCTGCCACACAGGGCAGTTGAGGCCAATTCATTAAATATATTCAAGAAGGAGTTAGATATATTTCTTGAGGCTAAAGGGATCAAGGGATCAAGGGATATGGGGAGAAGGCAGGGACAGGGTACTGAATTTGGATGATCAGCCATGATCTCATTAAATGGCGGAGTGGGCTCGAGGGGCCGAATGGCCTACTCCTGCTCCTATCTTCTATGTTTCTATGTTTAGCCCATACGACCCCACCAGTCCATGTTGGAAATAAATGGGAAATATTAGTATTAGCCAGTCATTTATATTTAAATTCTGCAGCTCACCTTTTTCCTTCAGCATAGCAACCAGCTAGCAAATAATAGCATTTGCCTGGTTTCTAATGCAAATATATATTCTGTAAGTTGCTCCTCATGCTCTTTATTATAATAAACCATATCATTGGTAGTTTAGCACTTAGTAAGGTATATTAATCACGTCTGCCAGAACTGAAGTGCTCTTCCTTCCTGAATTATTATCATTAAATGGAACATAGATTAATGATAATATATTAGCCGGAATTCACACTGCAGGAGGAATCAGAACAAATGGAAATCCTGTAATTAAGCAGATGCAAGAAAAGAAAGACATACAAATACATGGACGATCCCCTAATGGGCGATAGTTTCGAGTGAATAGAGAATCTCATGCAAATTAGAATTACTTTTGTGCTTTGCCAAAATAATATGCACATAGTTTGTTTTGCTGGAACAATGACCAACAGAAATGTTAAAAGAAAGACTTGCATTTATTTCACGCCTTTCACGACCACCGAACGTCTCAAAGCACTTTACAGCTAATAAAGTACTATTTTGAAATGGAGTCACTGCTGTAATGTGGGAAACGCGGCAGCCAATTTGCGCACAGCAAGCTCCCACAAACAGCAATGTGATAATGACCAGATAATCTGTTTTTGTTATGTTGGTTGAGGGATAAATATTAACCGTGAAATAACGTAATAGATAATATATCAACAGGACACGTCTGTGCAACCGTGCCTTCGTAAATGTAGTTTGCTATCTTCACTGAATGAATAGGAATTAGAATGGAATCTAAGAACAAACTTGCATTTCTCATCACATTTGCAGGACATCCCAAAGCGCTTGAATGAAGTACTTTTTGAAGTGTGGTCACAGTTAAATAGGCAAACGCAACGGCCGATTTGTGCTCGGATCCCACAAACAGCAAATGAGATGAATAGCCAGCTAATCTGTTTTTGGTGGCATTTAAAGGGAAATATTGGCCTGGGCAGCAGGAGAACGCCCTGCTCTTCTTCAAATAATGCCATGGCATCTTTTATGTGTACCTGAATAGGGAGGCGGGGCCTTGGTTTAATGTGTCATTTCAAAGTCAGCACCTCAACAATGCAATACCACCTTCACTGAAGTGCCAGCCTAGAATATGTGCATAGGTCCTGGGGTGGGGCTTGAACCAAGAAGGTGTGATGGTGCAGACACATTGGTGTACTGACACTTTGCCCTGTGACATGGTAGAATGTGGGTTAATGGCTGTTGTATATGTCAAGTACTCTACATCATTCTCTGAGATGCCCAACTAGTTAACTTTTTATGGTGAAGCCTACCCCATGGCGGCGTTCTTCTTCAGGTTTGCCTTTCCAGAAGAAGGTGTAGCCACTGCCTTGCTCCTTGAGCTGGCCTTCCCCTGCCCGCTGAGTCTCACTAAGGACGGCGATGTCAACGTCGAAACGTCTGAGCTCCCGGGCAATGATAGCAGTACGGCGTTCCAGTCTGGCACTGTTGGGGTTGTCCATGAGGGTCCTGACGTTCCAGGTCCCGAACTTCATTTTAAGTGTGGAAGATGCCTGTGCGTGAATTCTTTTAACGTGGGGTGGCCGTTGCACACCATCTACCACACGAGCTTGACAGAGCAAGGTCTTGGTCCAATGGCAAGGGGATCCAAGATGATTGGAGACCAGGCTCTGCTACCATGGCCCAGCACACACATACAAACATACTGCTACTGTCCTCCTCCCTCCTCCCCGCAGGTCCTCCTTGCTTGGGTTTCGTAGGATGCATTGTGGTCCTCCTGACCTCGCTGTTGGCCTGTGCCGCACCTTCCCTGGGCTCCGACCCTGCTGTTGGTCCACGCTACACCACTCCTGGGCCTTGACCTCGTTGCTGGGCTCGTCCTCGCTCCTGGGTCCCGGCCTCGGACATGAATGATGTTGTCCCTCACAGGATCAAATTTGCAATGATATTCTCGCGATCCCTGGCTCCGAGCTCCACTCGCGATCCACTAGTCACTAGATCACTAGTCCAGTGGAAAAGCATAGTCTTGACGGCAGATAGGTCTGGGAATTTGGAAGTTAAGTTTAAGTGAAGAGCCAGTGCTCACTGATGAGAACACCCAAGGTCGTCCCATCCTCTGCCATCGAAGTACAGTATGCAGACGATGCTTGCATCTGCGCTCATTCGGAGGTTGAACTCCAAACCATCGTCAGCAACTTCACCGAAGCGTACGAGAGCATGGGCCTTACACTAAACATCTGTAAGACAAAGGTCCTCTACTAACCTGCCCCCACCACACAGTACTGCCCCCTGATTATCAAAATCCACGACAAGGCCTTGGACAATATGGACCACTTTCCATACCTCAGGAGCCTACTGTCAACAAGGGCAGACGTTGATGACGAAGTCCAACAATGCATTCAGTGTGCCAGTGCAGCCTTCGGTCACCTGAGGAAGAGAGTGTTTGAAGACCAGGACCTCAAACCCGGCACTAAGCTTATGGTCTACAGAGCAGCAGTGATACCCGCCCTGCTTTATGCCTCAGAGTCATGGACCCTGTACAGCAGGCACCTCAAAGCACTGGAGAGGTACCACCAACACTGCCTCCGCAACATCCTGCAAATCCATTGGCAGGATAGGTGCACCAACGTCAGTGTTCTCGCTCAGGCCAACATCCCCAGCATCGAAGCTTTGCTCATGCTCGATCAGCTCCGATGGACGGGTCACATCGTCTGCAAGCCCGATACAAGACTCCCAAAACAAGCGCTCTACTTGGAGCTCCGACCCAGCAAGAGGGTCCCAGGTGGGCAGAGGAAACGCTTCAAGGACACCCTCAAAGACTCCTTGAAAAAGTGCAATATCCCCACTGACACCTGGGAATCCCTGGCCTAAGACCGCACAAAGTGGAGGAGAAGCATCCGGGAAGGTGCCGAATACCTCGAGTCTCTTCGCCGGGAGCAAGCAGAAGCCAAGCGCAAGCAGCGCAAGGAGCGCACGTCAACCCAAGCACCCCACTCACCCGCCCCTTCAACCACCGTCTGCCCCACCTGTGACAGAGACTGTAGGTCCCGCATTGGACTCATCAATCACCCGAAAACTCATTTTTAGTGTGGAAGCAAGTCATCCTCGGTTCCGAGGGACTGCCTAAGAAGAAGAAGAAGAAGAAGAAGAAGACATCATTCTACTCATTGTATCATTAGATAAACTGCAGAATAGATGCCAAGTGCTATGAAGGAGAGAATATCAGTGACACTGGGCTGTTCCTGTATTTCGCTTGGTAGTGATTGAAAGCAGCACAGCTGAGGATTAGGAGCAAGTTGATCGCCCTCTCTCTTGGATGGGGACTAAAGAAAGATAACTCAGAGAGGGAGAAAATAAAATACCCTCAACAAAGATTGCTGTTGAACTGCACGCTGAGGATGATCAGTCTACGTATCAGCTAATACCATGGACCAAGGGAAGTGTGTAAACTTTGTTGAACTCATAATGCATTCAAATTTTAAAAAAATGTATCTATTTTATGTGTTTGTGTAATGAATGCTGTTTAATGAGTAATGAGTGGTGTTTACTCCAATTCAGAAATAGCTAGCAGCTGTTTAAGGGTAAAGATTTGTAATTACCTTCTGCTACATGATTTTCTAGTTGATTGTAGTCTTGCAGTCTCGCAGGCAAATGGCCGAGGGGCCACATGTAGGACTACATTGTGTATAGTTGTTTATAATGAAAACTAAGCAAATGATCATTCCCTGAGTGCAATTGCTTGTGTGATATTCATTTGTCTATTTTTCATCAAATACAGGGATGTCCTAAAATCAGATTGGATTAGTTAAACTGGTTCACATGGAAAAGTAGCAGAGCAGCAGGGATCCTGGCTGAAACCAATGCAGCGCTGACCTGGCAGTTACACAGCAAACCTGTTCTGCTTTGTTTGGAGAGATCTGCCGTGTAGACCCTGCCTAACCCTCATAATTGCTACATATATGAATGTTTTCCAAATCTGTTGTGAAAAATAGTTGCAAGTCCTGTCATATTCCTCATGTTCTATTTTAAAATGTGGTCAAATTCTTTATTCCTGCAATACAATAGTGACTACACTTCAAAAGTACTTCATTGGTTTTAAAGCACTTTAGGCTGTGAAAGGAGTGATATAAATCCATCTAGACCCATCTTTTGTTTCATTAGTTGTCCCATTACCATCTCCTTTCACCTTGCACCATCATTCCTTTTGTCATTTAATCTCTCCTGCCTTCCACCCTATCACAGGCCTTCCCTTTTGTTCTTTCCTCCCCGCCCCCCTTTCCCTGCCTCTGATCTTGCTTGAAACCTGTTACATCTCGAACCTTTTCCAGTTCTGACGAAAGGTCATTGACCTGAAACGTTAACTCTCTCCATGATGCTGCCTGACCTGCTGAGTGTTTCCAGCATTTTCTGTTTTTATTTCAGATTTCCAGCATCCGCAGTATCTTGCTTTTGTATATAAATCCAAGTGTTTCTTTCTTTTCTGCATCATAAGGAGACAGACTTATCTTCATATGGTATTGTAAAATTTTGATATTGGACTGATATAGGAACATATAAGCATATGAACAGAAGTAGGCCATTCAGCCCCTCGAGCCTGTTCGATCTCTCAATTAGATCAGGACCGGTTTGTATCTCAACTCAATTTATCTGCCTTTGATCCATAATCCCTTGATACCCTTACTTAACAAAAATGGCTTCCAAAACTTACCTGCTGAAGGTCTCCTCTTTGCCAAGAGCTTCAGTGGAGGCCTTCCTTCTGATCTTCAGGTCAATTAGGAACATAGGAACTGGAGTAGGCCATTCAACCCCTCAAGCCTGTTCCGCCATTCAATTATATCATGGTTGATCTGTATCTTAACTCTATCTACCCGCCTTGGTTCCGAAACACTTAATACCCTTGCCTAACAAAAATCTATTAATCTTGGTTTTGAAATTTTCAATTGATCCAGCCTCAACAGCTTTTTGGGGGAGAGACTTCGAGATCTCCATTAACCTTTGTGTGAAGAACTGCTTTGTGACATCACCCCTGAAAGGCCTGCCACTAATTTTAAGGTTATGCCCCCTTGTTCTGGTCTCCCCCCCCAGAGGAGCTGACTGAGGGGAGAGGAGGTTGCTACAAGGCACACTCCCTTCATTGAGGGAAATCTGGGCCTTCATTGCCGCTTCCTGGGAAACTAATTCCACCTCCCCCATTGGGAAGCTCCAGTAACTGAGGCACAAAGGAGGAAAATTTGCAGGCGGCCGGCCAGCAACAGCCCCAGCGGGGGCGGAGACCAACAGAAGCCAGTCAGGGAGGTGAGACGGCTGAAGACAGTCAGGGAGGTGAGACGGCTGAAGACCTCACCGCTCGAATTTTCCAACATTCTCTACTGCATCCCTGCCCAATTTTCGGGCGGGATTGCAGAGGCGAATTCCCCCCATACCGTCCAACTCACACATGTTTCTGCTCTCTCCACCCTCACCAACTTGAAATCAAAGCTCACTGCAGTTTCCTGCTGTAATTTATCGCTCAGCCTGATTATGCGCTGGAAATATGCCCATAATGGCATGGAGTTTGACCTGCAGTTACTAAACACACTATGGAGGCTAGTACTCACCTTTCTGGCTTCCCTGGCTGACTGAGATAGTAAATGGAGTATTTGGTGGGAGAAATAAGATGGAAAATCTGGAGCTGCTGACAATAAAAACAGGAGCAAAAGCCAGTCAGAACGATTCAGGGACATACCCTTCATCAGAACTGAAGGCTGAGATATACAGGCATTTTAGAAAGGTTGGCAAAATAAAAGGGTTAAAGAAGATAGGGATAGGTGATAAATCATAGAGACAGAGAGAGTACACGTGTTATGACCTGTAAACATATTTTGTCCAACTCAAGCTCTCGGAGCTGCCTATTCCACTGCCCCTCCAGATTTGTATTATCAGTAATTCTGACCACTTGCATTCTGTTTCTGAATCCAGATAAATTAGAGACTTCTAACACCGAGCCTTGAGGCGCTCTACTCGGTACTCTCCTTCACCCGCCCCCACCACCCCCAACTCCAACAGAACTCCTCTGAGTATTCATTGTTTTCTACCCTTCCACCACTTTCTTATCAATTCCCAAAATTTACCCTGAATTCCTACAACTTTGGATTTAACTGATAACCGAGGAACTTTGTCATAAGCAACTTGGGTTATCACTTTCTCATAGTTGAGCAGGTTGGTCAGTTAGGATCTCCCCCTTCTCTTCTTCTTCTTAGGCAGTCCCTCGGAACCGAGGATGACTTACTTCCACATTAAAAATGAGCTCGCAGGTGACTGATGAGCCCAATGCGGGACCTACAGTCTCTGTCACAGGTGGGGCAGACGGTGGTTGAAGGGGCGGGTGGGTGGGGTGCTTGGGTTGACGTGCGCTCCTTGCGCTGCCTGCGCTTGGCTTCCGCTTACTCCCAGCGAAGAGACTCGAGGTATTCGGCGCCTTCCCGGATGCTTCTCCTCCACTTTGTGCGGTCTTGGGCCAGGGATTCCCAGGTGTCAGTGGGGATGTTACACTTTTTCAAGGAGGCTTTGAGGGTGTCCTTGAAGCGTTTCCTCCTTCTGAAACCATATTGATTGCATGTTTAATCTTAATTACTCCTAATAATTAATTCAATTATTTTACATGGAATGGAAGTAAGACCAATGGCACTATCGTTGCATTTGTCGAGTTTGTCAACTTTTTGAATTTGGGCACCATGTTTCCAATTTATTGGGCATAAATTGGATGGAGAGTTACCAGCAGATGGAATAAGCAGTACCTAACTGGTTGTTTTTTTTGTGTTTCTCTCATTGATTTGACATGTGATTTTATATCTAATGCCCCAAAGACATTTGTCTCTGGGTATTTTTATTATTATTTTCAGATGTGGGCATTATTGGCAAGGCTGGCATTTACTGCTCACCCCTAGTTGTCCTGAGAAGGTGGTGGTATGGTCTGAGTGGTTTGGTAGGCCGCTTCAGAGGGCAGGTAAGAGTCAACCACATTGGTGTGGGACTGGAGTCACATATAGGCCAGACCGAGCAAGGTCAGCAGGTTTCCTTCCTTTAGTAAACCAGTTGGGATTTTATGACAATCTGCTAGCTTCATTGTGGCTTTTTAACTGATACCAGCTTTTTATTTCCAGATTTTTTGACATCTCATACTGCCATGGTAGTACTTCAGCTCACGTTTTCTGGATTATTAGTCCAGGCCTCTGGATTCCTATGTTTGCAATGTGCCATTCCTCCTTTGGTGCAATTCATTGGGTTTAATATTTCACCTTTAATTGTGCCAAAAATGACAATATATCATTTACATATTACACATTAAATAACATCAAACTGTGACTCTGTGCTGTCTATCTATTCTGTGCTGAAGAACGGGCTCTTAAAAAATCAATTGCTGAAAATTGAGGAATGGAGATGCTTCAGTTTTATCACAACCAAACATAAAGGGGGAAAAATTCAGTTGTTTGCGCCTCCTGTTAGCGCCTTAAGAGGGCGCTAATGGGGCGCAAAGCAACTAGCGCCCGGGCGGTAGTGTTTGTGCCACTCGCGAAATTAACTAGACATTTTGCAGCGGCACTAAACACTACCGCCATGATCTGCTGCGCCGGCAGATTGTGACGTCAGTCGAGTGCGCAACACCCCGTTAGCGCCCCAGACCAGATATTCAGTGGCGTCCCCTGCCTTACCGCCTGCCGCTATCAACGACAGGTTGAGGGGAGCGTTATGCTGTCAGAAAGGGACTGGGGGAGCGCTATTTAAAGGCAACCGCTTCCTGCCTTTTTTTGTCGGTGACATTTTTGCACCACGCATTCTGAGAGAGAGAGAGAGAGAGACTTCTGGAGAGATTCAACGCTGTGTGAAGGAGTTTTGAGTACTGAGCAGCACTTTGCAGGTTCATTTTGATTTGCCCTTCCTTGCTTCGCCAGCGCTCTGAGGTAGCGCCTCGCTCCTCAGCCTTTGCGCCTTAAGACAGGTGTGAAGCACCTGATTTAGCGCTCCAATCACCTCCAGGGGCGATAAAAGCCAAGTTTGCTGTCGGAGGCGATAATTAGCGCCAGGCGCTGAACTTTGCGCACGGCCGATAATGGCGCCCCAAACAGGGTGATACTGAATTTTCCCCCCAAAATATCTGGTAACATTACTGACATGAGATTTTGGAGATATTTATCATAATCTATCTTAAATCATAAAGAAACAAATAAAACATTGAGGCACAGTCATTATCACTAGGTGGTTCATTAGAAATCTTAATCAACAGGGAATGTGCTGTAATTTCTTGTCATGGAGGTGAATGATATAGATTTGGCACTATACTAACCTTGACCTAATCATTCAGGTCAAGGTCAATGGAGAATGGCTACTGATATTAATCGAATAACAAAAATATAATTAAATACATTGAATACTTTGGTTTACTAGTTAGGCAAATAGGCTTGGAAGGGTAATATAGAAGAGGTACCCATGACCTTTGTGTGTTCAGTGTCTTATGGGGTAAGCAGTTGGGGCTTGAAACTCCCTGTGGGATATTTATAGCACTCTAGTTAATACTCTTGTGTCAAATTAGCATGTAACAATATCATTAACCTAATTTAAAATAAATAGGTCAACGACTGTTCAATAATGCACAGAGAAATATGACATAGGCACATTAACCAGTGAGCTAAAACTGGCACCTCGAGGAATTTCAGCCCCTTTAAAACACCAAGCTCCAGCAGTAATACTGTCAGATATTAAACTCCTGTCCTCCTGTTTTATTTCTCTTATCTCCCACAACTTCCTCTTTTGTGAACAAACTTATAATGATTGTACTTTAGTACATAGACTGAGCCTGTGGAACAGATCTGCAGGGAGTAACGCAGCATTCTCTTTATTGCTTTGACTTCAGACTGGATAATGCGATGGTACAAGGACCGCTCATCCAAATGAACAAATGAATGTGAAAGCTGAAAGGTCTCTTACGCACTGGAGCTGTTGTTTATGTCCAATTGAGCACAGCTGCTAATGTCAGAAATTACAGGTATTCAGTTGGGTTTCTGAAAACCCACTAGGACTGAGACTGCCCAGAACCTTGGAGGGTGTTATTAGTCTGTCCGACTCAGAGGTGATGATGCTCTTAAAAGCAGAGTTTCACCATCAGTAGCCCTCTTAAAATTCAAACAGTTAACCGGCACTATGATTACCCTTAAAGTTCTTTCTTTTCCTTCTTCCATCACCCAGACAGCCTCAGTAACCCCTTCTTAGTGGTTTACTAAACCGGTCATCAGCACTCGCTGATTGAACAAAAATATTTTTAAGAAGAACAACCAAGATGGACCAGATAAGAAAATTAAAAGTTAAAGGTAACCCATATTTACCTGTAAGTTTCGTAGAAATACATAAAATTACATAAAATGTACAGCACAGAAACTAGCCATTTGGCTCTATTGGTCTATGTGCCACAAGAGCGTCCTCCCACCCCTCTTCATCTAACCCTAGCAGCATACCCTTCTATTTCTTTCTTCTTCATATATTTAGCTAGCTTCCCCTTAACTGCATCAATAAGTGATTTTGAAATTGTACAAAGGGTGCAATTTCCTGCTCAAAGTACAGAGTCATCGGGAATTTCTTGTTTCTGAACATTATGGGCGCGATCGTGCCTGCCCTGGGGAGGTGGGTATGGAGGTACGACTGCCGGGAAAATGGCAGAATTTGGGGGCGGTGCCCAACCCGCCCCCAAACCACCTCCGTGCCGTCTTGCCAGGAGGCGGGTTGCCGTCCCGCGCCGGGTCCCGTCTCCTTGGAGGCGGGAAGGGATTAAAGCCTATTAACTGCCTGTTAACAGGTAGTTAACAGGCAGAAAATAGGCTTATCACCATTTTTCCCACACAAGTGCGGGCTTCCCGAAGGCTCCGAATCCCGCTAAGGTCACCGAGGTGAGTAGTGGGTCAGCGGGTGTCGGAGGGGTGCAAAAGTGCACTGTGAAGGTAAGTGATGGGTGCAAGTGTAGAGAGGTGAGTATCTGAGGTAAGTGCAAAGTGTTAGTAAAAGTGTACTTACCTTTGTTTCTTCCTGCAGGCTTCAGTCGGTGTGTATGCGGAGAGTCTTGCACCTCCGCGGTAGAGATGACAGATGGCCGTTGCATTCTCCAATGCAACAACCATCTCATTTCTGCAAAAGAAAGAGGTTTGATGAGATCTTGAATTCAAGACCTCATCAAACTACAGAGAATGTCACTGTTTGACAGCTTCACAGAGCTGTCAAACGATGACAATTCATCTGTCAAAAATTTTTGACAGATGAAACGTCATACGCTGACATTCTCTGCAACTTGCTTTCCCTTAATTGGCCTGCTAAGCCTGCTGGGTAGACTTAACAAGGTCAATCAAGGGAAAATAGCGTGGGTTGACCAGAAGTTGATGGAGGCGGAACTGAAACCCGACAAGTGGGAGTCCCGCCTCCAAAAGTTCCCCATTGGCAAAATCACCCCCTAAGATGCAGTTTATTAAAAGAAAAGAGATCGATTTTGCTTATTAAATATATATATATGGCTGGTGGACTTGGTGGTTCAGTGCAGAAGATAGTCACATCTGAGGCACTGGCCTGTCATCTCTGATACCACTGTTTGCCCAGGTATGTCCTGTCCACAAAAAGCAGCACAAATCCAATCCGGCCAATTACCCCCATCAGTCTACTCTCAATCATCAGCAAAGCAATGGAAGGTGTCAAGCGACACTTATTCACCAATAACCTTCTCACCGATGCTCAGTTTGGGTTCCGCCAGGACCACTCGGCTCCAGATCTTATTACAGCCATGGTCCAAACAGGGTCAAAAGAGCTGAATTCCAGAGGTGAGGTGAGGTGAGAGTGACTGCCCTTGACATCAAGGCAGCTTTTGACCGAGTGTGATACCAAGGATACCTAGTAAAATTGAAGTCAATATGAATCAAGGGGAAAACCCTTCACTGGCACAAAGGTAGATGTGCTAGGTTGTTGGAGGCCAATCATCTCAGCCCCAGGACATCGCTGCAGGAGTTCTGCAGGGCAGTGTCCTAGGCCCAACCATCTTCAGCTCCTTCATCAATGACCGACCCTCCATCGTGATGTCAGAAGTAGGGATGTTTGCTGATGATTGCACAGTGTTCCGTTCCATTCGCAACTCCTCAGATAATGAAGCAGTCCATGCCCACATGCAGCAAGAGCTGGACAACATTTGGGCTTGGACTGATAAGTGGCAGGTAACATTCACACCACAAAGTGCCAGGCAATGACCATCTCCAAAAAGAGAGAGCCTAACCACCACCCCTTGACATTCAATGGCATTGCCATCGCCGAATCCCCCACCATCAACATCCTGGGGGGGTCACCATTGACCAGAAATTTAACTGGACCAGCCACACAAATACTATGGCTACAAGTGCAGGTCAGAGCTGAGTATTCTGCAGTGAGTGATTCACCTCCTGACTCCCCAAAGCCTTTCTACAATCTACAAGGCACAAGTCAGGAGTGTGATGGAATACTCTCCACTTGCCTGGATAAGTGCAATTTCAACAACACTCAAGAAGCTCGACACCATCCAAGATAAAGCAGCCCACTTGATTGGCACCCCATCCATCACTTTAAACATTCACTCCCTCCACCGCCAGCGCACTGTGGCTGCAGTGTGTACCATCTACAAAATGAACTGCAGAAATTTGTCAAGGCTTCTTCGATAGCACCTCCCAAACCTGCAACCTCTACCACCTGGAAGAACAAGGGCAGAAGGTACATGGGAACACCATCTCTTCCAATCACACACCATCCTGACTTTTAATATATCGCTGACCCTTCATCGTCATTGGGTCAAAATCCTTTAATTCCCTCCCTAACAGCATTAGAATCATAGAAATTTACGGCCATTCGGCCCATTGTGTCTGTGCTGGCCGAAAGAGAGCTATCCAGACTAATCTCACTTTCCAGCTCTTGGTCCATAGCCATGTAGGTTACGGCACTTCAAGTGCATATCCAAGTACTTTTTAAATGAGATGAGGGTTTCTGCCTCTACCACCCTTTCAGGCAGTGTGTTCCAGACACCCCACCACCCTCTGGGTGAAAAAAGTTCTCCTCAACTCCCCTCTAATCCTTCGACCAATTACATTAAATCTATGCCCCCTGGTTATTGACCTCTCTGCTGCAGGAAATAGGTCCTTCTTATCCACTCTATCTAGGCCCCTCATAATTTCATACATCTCAATTAAGTCTCCCCTCAGCCTCCTCTGTTCTAAAGAAAACAACCCCAGCCTATCCAATCTTTCCTCATAGCTAAATTTCTCCAGTCCTGGCAACATCCTCATAAATGTCCTCTGTACCCTCTCTAGTGCAATCACATCTTTCCTGTAATGTGGTGACCAGAACTGTACGCAGTATTCCAGCTGCAGCCTAACTAGTGTTTTTTACAGTTCAAGCATAACCTCCCTCATCTTATATTCTATGCTTCGGCTAATAAATGAAAGTATTCTGTATGCCTTCTTAACCACTTTACCTACCTGTCTTGTTACCTTCAGGGATCTGTGAACCTGCATTCCAAGGCCTCTCTGTTCCTCTACACTTCTCAGTATCCTACCATTTATTGTGTATTCCCTTGCCTTGTTAGCCCTCCCCAAATGCATTACCTCACACTTCTCCGGAATGAATTCAATTTGTCACTTTTCTGCCCACCTGACCAGTTCATTGATATCTTCCTGCAGTCTACAGCTTTCTACCTTACTATCAACCACACGGCCAATTTTTGTATCATCTGCAAACTTTTTAATCATGCCCTCTACATTGAAGTCTAAATCATTGATATATACCACAAAAAGCAAGGGACCTAGAACTGAGCCCTGCGGAACCCCACTGGAAACAACCTTCCAGTCACAAAAACACCTGTTGACCATTACCCTTTGTTTCCTGCCACTGAGCCACTTTTGAATCCAACTTGCCACTTTCCCTTTGATCCCATGGGCTTTTATTTTCTGACCAGTCTGTCATGTGGGACCTTGTCAAAAGCCTTGGTAAAATTCATGTAGACTACATCAAACCCACTACCCTCATCAACTCTCCTTGTTACCTCTCCAAAAATTGAAAAGCATTGTGGGAGCACCTTCACTGCACAGGCTGCAGTGGTTCAAGAAGGCAGCTCACCACCACCTTCTCAAGGGCAATTAGGGATGGGCAATAAATGCAAGCGACGTCCACATCCCATGAACGAATAAAAAAACCTCAGTTTCAATCCAGCCCAGGCTGATGGGATGAAAATTACCTCTGCCTGCTGGCTATCAGCATTCTGTGTGAAATGTATTTGGCCAGATTTATTCCTAGTGGGCACTTAGTGGTTTTAAATCTCTCCATTTCCTCACCCTCCCTATCTTTGTAACCTTTACTAGCCTGACAAACCTCCCCCCATCCCCCATAAGAACATAAGAACATAAGAAATAGGAGCAGGAGTAGGCCATACGGCCCCTCGGGCCTGCTCTGCCATTCAATAGGATCATGGCTGATCTGAATCTAGACTCACGTCCACTTCCCTGCCCTCTCCCCGTAACCCCTAATTCCCTTATCTGCTAGGAAAATGTCTATTTCCATTTAAAATTTATTTAATGTTGCAGCTTCCACAGCTCTCTGGGGTAGCAAATTCCATAGATTTACTACCCTCTGAGTGAAGAAGTTTCTCCTCATCTCAGTTTTGAAAGGGCAGCCCCTTATTCTAAGATTTTGCCCCCTAGTTCTAATCTCACCCATCAGTGGAAACATCCTCACCGCATCCACCTGATCAAGCCCCCTCACAATCTTATATGTTTCGATAAGATCGCCTCTCATTCTTCTGAACTCCAATGAGTAGAGTCCCAACCTACTCAACCTCTCCTCATACGTCAACCCCCTCATCTCTGGAATCAACTGAGTGAACCTTCTCTGAACCGCCTCGAGAGCAAGTATATCTTTTCTTAAATATGGAAACCAAAACTGCACGCAGTATTCCAGGTGTGGCCTCACCAATACCCTATATAACTGCAGCAAGACTTCCCTGTTTTTATACTCCATCCCCCTTGCAATAAAAGCCAAGATTCCATTGGCCTTCCTGATCACCTGATCATCTCAATGTTTTCACTCCCCTGACTCCAGCCTATTGTGGATCCCCCCCTCCCTTTCGCCCACCATTAGCAGCTGTGCTTTCAGCTGCCTAGGTCCCACTCTCTGGAAACCTCTCCAAACCCCTCCATCCAGCCACTTCCCTCTCCTGCTTTAAGACCCTCATTAAAACCAACATCTTTGACTAACATTCTTGTCACTCCTCCTAACCTCTCCTTTCTCATATTTCAAAACAAGATGACTTGCGACTGTTAAATATCATAGCATGCACTTATATTTTTTTGATCTTTATAAAATGCAAACCAGTATAGTCTTTGGATTTAAACAAAAGGAAGTTTCAACTTTATATAGCAATCAACTGTACCATTTTATGAAGTAAAGGTTTTTTTAGTTAATTAATCATTTGTGCCTGATCAATATTTGCCCTTCAGTACTTTATCAGAGAGAGAAAGCGTTTTTCTCCCAACAATGTCTGTTCATCTAAAGTCTTTTTATGACCTTACTTCTCTAAGTCATTAATAGCTTGAATATTTCCTACACTGCATTAAACAGGCTACATCACATTCCGAAATACAATTTTCCTGTATAGACAGGGTCTAGATTAATGGGACCAGTGATGGACAATACATGTAACGCTGAGGTATAATGCTGCCTGATCAGCTTAACTGCTGACGAATTGTTTGCTAAAAATCTATTGCGGCTGATGACTTGTCTATATGGCAATGTAGTGTTCTTTATTTATATTTTTATTGCTGAGGAAAGTGCTTTAATGCTTTGCCCTTTTTTCAGATATTGCTAAAATGAAAATGCATGAAAGCTGCTATATTTAAGTCTTTCTTCATGTTTTAATTTACCCGCTCGCCAATTCCTAATAACTTTCCAGTGAGGCAAAGACAATATTTGATTAGATTGGACAATCAGGAGACATTTGATATAAATGACTTTGCTTTCCAGCTAATTGCCTTTAACAAGCTTTCTGTTCAAACCTTGCTATTACAAGCTTGTCACAATGGCAGAGAATTTCCTTGGAGCTGCTCCCACTCCCTCACACTTACGGTGAAGTTACAACGGCAGAGTGGGAGCATTCCCACTGGGAATAGGAGCAGCTACAAGTGCATTCCTGGATTTTTTAATTATGATTTGTGTTTTTTTCCCCTTTTTCCTTCTCATTCCCAAGGACACCGATTCGCACTGGGTTTGATCGCTGGTAACCTGTTGGCTATTTTGGCAAGGGACTATTCTTCCTGCATGTCCCTAGACAATGAACGTGGGAAATTTATTCAGCTATGGCGCTGAAGCAAACCCTGTCCTTACCAGATGCCCACAGGCACATAACATTCCAGCAAAGGTCACTGGATAGAGAATAGGAGTTGGAGTGGGATGCATGGTTGATTTTTCCATTGTTGATGCCAATTGTAGCGCCCTAATATTAGCAAAGCGATGGAAGGAGTCGGTGGTGGGAAAATTATTGGAAAAAATTCTGAGGGACAGGATAAATCTTCATTTCGAAAGACACAGATTAATCAAGGACAGTCAGCATGGATCTGTTAAGGGAAGGTCGTGTCTGACTAACTTGATTGAATTTTTTGAGGAGGTAACAAGGAGGGTCGATGAAGATAGTGCATTTGATGTAGTGTTTATGGATTTTAGCAAGGCTTTTGATAAGATCCCGCATGGCAGACTGGTCACGAAAATGAAAGCCTATGGGATCCAGGGCAGAGGCAGGAAGCAAAGGGTAATGGTTGATGGGTGTTTTTGTGACTGGAAGGCTGTTTCCATTGGGGTTCTGCAGGGCTCAGTACTAGGTCCCTTGCTTTCTGTGGTATATATCACTGATTTAGGCCCCGATTTTCTGCCAGCCGTCGGGCGGCTTTCCAGGCGGCCGGGGGCCGAAAATCGCCCAAAAAGCGGGTCGCGACCCCCCCCCCGCCTGGTTCCCCGCCCCGTCCGACTTTCGGACCGCCGTTTCCCCGTGACCCGAATCAGTCCCGCCCGCCGCTGGCGGGACTGGCCGTCGGAACACTAATAAGCAATTATTACCTTGCTTAAGTCGATTTTCAGGGGCCGTTGTGATTTTGGGGCTTTCCCCACATCAAACACGCCTGCGGGGAACCCCACTGATGAAACTTGGCGTGCAGCTTGCCGGCTTGCTTGCTGTCAGCTGCAGGTCATTCGGAAAAGCTGCGATTTAAAGGGACAGCACTTGTATGTTGAAGGACCTTGTTGCTGCAGGCTTGGGGCTACTTCTTCAAGGCTTAGGCACAGCTGTGGAAGGTTGGAGCCTCACAAACTTCTCCAATGTGATCTCCTGGGAAGCCCCTCTCGCCACCCTCACTCAGCGCTTCCTCAGCGGAGGCATCTACGAGAAGCATGGGACGCCTTTTTTTCCTTCCCTTCTTGCCATTAGAGGATCTCCAGCAGCAGAGGCGGCGGCAGCAGAACCAGGAACAGCATGATGAGCACCAGGAGCACCAGGCTGCTGCTCACTCACCTGAAGCAGCACAGGCCAGAAGGGGCCAGTGCTTGGAAGTGGCTTGAGAGCACCTTGCTGCGCTTTAGAGGGCCATGGGGACCTGTTTCTGCACTGGCAGTCCTACTCAGAAGGACTTCCATGAAGATCTGGTTTCTCTGTTCAATAGATGGCCAACGCTCCTCAAGAGATGTCATTCTCTTATGAGCACTCACCATGTTTTCTGTACCCTGGCGAGTTATCTCCTCCATGGAGGTTGCCAACCTTTCCATGGTGATGCGTTCATGTGCCAATGACTCCAAAAATGCTCTGCTCATGGTCGCTGTGGACTCCTCCATTCGCTCCACACTCACAGCGACCCTGGAGACAAAACCTGCCAGAGACTCCTGCATCTGTGCATGGAGATCCATCACCTCTTCTCTTGCGGATGGACCCAGAGGCAGAGGGTCGACATGCAGCGCAGCTGAGCTGAGCTGGCAGAGCCCTGCGCCCTCCGATGAGGACTCTCCACTGCTGTCCCTGTCTCCAGAATCTGCTGAGGCTCACTTGTGAGCTGTGACACACCAGGTGACAACACTACTCTATGTCCCGAAGGCCCCCCCGAGGTGTGAGTGTCTGCGCTGGTGCTGGGTGCGCTTACTTCTGCTGATGCTGCGCCCTCAGAGGTTGGAGCTTCCTCTGAGGAGTCTGGCTGCACAGCCTCTTCCTCCTCCACACTGAGGACGGGGGCTCTGGATGGTACTGTGGGGGAGTAAAGGAAGGAGTTAGAGATGTGATGCCAAGGTGACATGCAAATTCGAGTTGACATCTGCTGACACCTGCATCCATGCAGCCTTGGTCTCATGTGGAGGCCTCTTCCTGCCTGACCTAGGGAAGAGGACCTCCCTGTGGGCCCTAACCCCATCCAATAATGCCTGCAGTGAAGCTTCGGCGAATTTGGAGGCAGCTTGGGGTCTGGCACTGGTCACAGCTGCTGCAGGCTCCTCTGCCATCCTGTATGGTTCGTTTGGAAGCCTTCAGAGGATGCAGTGCTTGCTATGGACCTTGAAAGCACCACGAATGATGACATCATACTGTGGGGCTTCCTGACTGGAAATGAACAATTAGCAAGGCTGCCCACATGCTGGGAATTAATTGGCCACTTGAGGGAAAATTGCGTGGAGCTGGCTGACACATTTTTTTTATGTGTCAGAACCCCACATTCGGGGGAATCCGACCATTTCCCACACAAGCCACAAAATCGGGCCCTTAGACTTGAATGTAGGGGGTATGATTAAGAAGTTTGTAGATGATACTAAAATCGGCTGTGTGGTTGATAATGAAGAAGAAAGCTGTAGACTGCAGGAAGATATCAATGAACTGGTCAGGTGGGCAGAACAGTGGCAAATGGAATTCAATCCAGAGAGATGTGAGGCAATGCATTTGGGCAGGGCTAACAAGGCAAAGGAATACACATTAAATGGTAGGACACTGAGAAGTGTAGCGGAACAAAGGGACATAGGAGTGCAGGTCCACAGATCTCTGAAGGTAGCAGGCCAAGTAGATAAGGTAGTTAAGAAGGCATACAGAATACTTGCCTTTATTAGCCGAGGCATAGAATACAAGAGCAGGGAGGTTATGCTTGAACTGTATAAAACACTAGTTAGGCCATAGCTAGAGTACTGTGTGTAGTTCTGGTCACCACATTACAGGAAAAATGTGATTGCACTAGCGAGGGTACAGAGGAAATTTATGAAGGTGTTGCTGGACTGGAGAATTTTAGCTATGAGGAAAGATTGGATAGGCTGGGTTTGTTTTCTTTGGAACAGAGGAGGCTGAAGGGAGACCTTATTAAGGTGTATGAAATTATGAGGGTCCTAGATAGAGTGGATAGGAAGGACATATTTCCCTTAGCAGAGGGGTCAAAAATGAGGGGGCACAGATTTAAAGTAATTGGTAGAAGGATTAGAGGGGATTTGAGGGGAAATTTCTTTACCCAGGGGGTTGTGGGGGTCTGGAACTCACTGCCTGAAAGGGTGGTAGAGGCAGAAACCCTCACCACATTTAAGAACTGCTTGGATGTGCACTTGAAGTGCCGTAACCTACAGGGCTACGGACCAAGAGCTGGGAAGTGGGATTAGGCTGGATAGCTGCTTTTCGGCCAGCGCGGACACGATGGGCCGAAACTCGGCTGCCCGTATCCTTACTCGCACCAAGTCCTGTTCACCCATCGCCCCTGCGTTTGCTGACCTACATTGGCTGCCACTTAAGCAATGCCTTGATTTCAAAATTCCCATCCTTGTTTTCAAATCCCTCCATGGCCTCCCCCCTCCCTATCTCTGTAATCTCCTCCAGCCCCACAACCCCCCGAGATATCCGCGCTCCTCTAATTCTGCCCTCTTGAGCATCCCTGATTATAATTAAATATATACTCCTGTGAAGCGCCTTGGGACGTTTTACTATGTTAAAGGCACTGGGCTGGATTTTCCTAAGCCCCTGGAGTCGGGTTGGAGGCATGTGGGCGATAAAAATTGGAGATCCGGGGGTCCCGACCCCATCCCGCCTCCAACCCGCCTCCATGTCAATTTCATAGGAGTCGGGTTGCCGACAAGTGCTGGAACCCGACTCCCAGAGGCGGGAAGGGATTAAAGGCAATTAAACTGCCTGTTAACAGGTAGTTTTTTGCCTATTCGCGATTTTTATTGCTGGTTTGTGGGCTTCCCGACAGCTCCAAACCACGAAAAGTTTTCGAGGCGGGACGTGGGTCTGAGGTCTTGGAGGGGTCGAGATGCCCAGTGTTCAGGTGAGTGAGGGGTGCAGGAGTGCAAAGGTAAGTGTTTTGCAAGTGTTTAAAGTGTTTAAATAAGTTTAACTTACTTTTACTTACCTTTACAGGAGTCCTGCATTCCGGTGTCGGGAGTCGGCTGCAAGAACCACAGAAGCTCCGATTTAAAAAAAAAAATCAGCTTCTTGGTTTCTGCAGCAAAATGATTTTAAAGTTATCCTGAGAAAGGACTGAGGCTGAATTAGCAGTTTTTCAGTGCTTGGCAGCTTCAAACAGCTGTTAAACACTGATATTTCATCTGCCAAAAGCTTTTGACAGATGAAATGTCAATCTCTGACGTCACCTGTTGCCGGGTGGCCCTTAATTGGCCTGCTGAGCCCACAGGGTGGGCTCAACAAGGTCAATCAGAGGAAAATCCAGTGGGTTGGCCACATCTCCATGGAGGCGGGACAACAAGCCCGAATGTGGGTTTCCCACCTCCAACCCGCCCCCGTAGCAAAATCCAGCCCTTTATATCAATACAAGTTGTTGTTGTTGTTGTTTTCATGCTTGCTTCAAGAGCACCTGCCTCCCCTGCACCTCTACCATCAAGGAAGACAAGAGCATTAATATCATGCGAACACCAGCATCTCCAATTTTCCCTGCAACATCCTGACTTGGACATAAATCAGCATTCCTTCATCGTCGCTGGTTCTGAATCCTGGCATTCTCTACCAGGCACACCAGCACCACAAGAACTGCAGTGGTCCAAGGAGAAGGCACAAAGTCTCGGCAGTAAGGGGTGGGTGATAAATGTGGCCTTGCCAGTGTCACCCACATCCTGAGAACAAACAAATAAAACTCATTACAGTGTTTCATTCGTGCTTATGGCACAGCTGTGCTGCATCTTTTTAACCGAGCTGGTTTAGGCAACAACAAAAATGTACATTTATATAGCGCCTTTCACATAGTAAAGTGTCCCAAAGTGCTTCACAGGAGCGAAATAAGACAAAAATTGACACTGAGCCAAAGAAGAAAATATTAGGATAGGTGACCCAATGTTTGGTCAGGTTTTAATAAGCAGCTAAAGGAGGAGAGAGAGGTAAAGAGGCGAAGGAGTCTGGGGTGGGAATTCCAGAGCTTAGGGCCTAGATGGCTCAAGGCACAGCTGCCAATGATTCAAGAGTCAAACCAAACAATAAATGTAAAATCCCAGACATAAATCTAAATCTCAGTCAATTCTTCCTTAAAAGCCTTCTCTTTCTGACTTTTTTTCAATCCCTGATTACTTCCCCCCAGCACCCCCAACACACCCCAGTCTCCTTTCTCTTCCCACCAGAACCACTTGCTATTTTGTATGGGTTGGCTTGAAAACACCAGGGTCAACGAGAAACTAAGATTAGCTGGACAGTAAGGTTGGTTATTTGTTGTGGGGTTTGTCCATTTTTCACATTTGCACTGGTTCCACCCTTGGAGTTTGTCTTTGGTAAGTCATCTTTTAGTTTTCCCTTGCACTATTGAATTAACTGTTGAATTACTCACTTCTACATTTGTCAATCTATCCACACACTTCCACATATAACGGTTGAATTTCCAAATACATGCTACCTGGGGGAAGTCTTGCCTGCTGGGAGTGAATATCAGGAAATGGTTGGCACATTAGCCATGATTTCCAATTGAAGGAAAATACTGGGCCCAATCAGTTTGTGTTGGCGTTTATCCTCCACTAGAGAAAATAGTTCTAGTCACATTTACCTACCATATTTCCATATCCCTTCAACCCTTCTCCTTCATCCATCTATCCATTCAATGTTGGCCTGGTTTCGACCTCAATTGCTAACCCTGGAAGTGAATTCCACATGCCCGGAAGTGATGTGCACATTCAGAAAATCAGCCGTTTATTCTCCAAACGTTCTAAACTCTAAGCAAAAAAATTGTCAGGATTAAAGCATTACCTCAGACATTCTGATCAATCGATCAATCACCAATTATCAAAGTTAAATTTTCAATTAAAATTTGCAAAAATGCTTTGATACATTAAAATAATATAAACAACTAGGGTTAACTTAGGACTGGGGGCTAACTCACAGTAAAGACCGAAAGCATATAACTATATTTAATAAATTAAACAAGTTATTACCTAGATTAAAAACTATTAATAGACAATTGAGTATTTCAAAACTTGAAAATCTAATTAGTTAAATAAAATACAATAGAGATGTCAAGGCAGGTGATGTGTTGCAGCTGTAGCATGTGGGAGCTGGTGGACACCAGTGTGATCCACAGCGACCACATCTGCAGTAAATGTCTGCAGCTCGAGGAACTTTGGCTCAAAGTTGATGAGCTGGAGTCCGAGCTTTGGACACTGCGATACATCAGGGAGGGCGAAAGTTACCTGGACACTTTGTTCCAGGAGGCAGTCACACCCCTTAGGTTAAATACTTCAGATTTGGTCTGTGGGCAAGGACAGGAGGGAGTGACTACGAATGAGGCAGATATGTGGATCCAGAAGGTAGCACTGGATACAAAGCTAGGTGGCAGTGTCAGTGTCAATTGTGAAGAGGATGTGAAGAGGCTTCAAGGGGATCTCGACAGGCTCAGTGAGTGGGCGAGAACATGGCAGATGGAATATAATGTGGATAAATGTGAAATTATCCACTTTGGTAGAAAAAATAGAAAGGCAGAGTATTTCCTAAATGATGAAAGATTGGGGAATGCAGATGTTCAAAGGGACCTGGGTGTCCTTGTACATGAGTCACTGAAAGTGAATGTGCAGGTGCAGCAAGCCATTAGGAAGGCAAATGCTATGCTGGCTGACGTAAGAAAACTACTAGGCACTTGGTCTAAGCTTTAAACAAAGCTTTAATCAACTGTTTTATAACATGGAGGTCTAGTTGTGTCCTTCACTAGTTCCTGTTAAGAATGTCCTGCGCAAGCTGGGCCCATGCCCGAGTATTTATACTCTCCCTGGAAAGCGCCACCCGTAGGCCACTCAGTATTATTTTATAAGTCTTTCTTTCATGAATGACTGATTCATGTCACTGGCCTTCATTACAAGAGGATTTGAGTAAAGGAGTAAAGAAGTCTTACTCCAATTATATAGGGCCTTGGTGAGACCACACCTGGAGTACTGTATACAATTTTGGTCTCCTTACCTAGGGAAGGATATACTTACCATAGAGGGAGTGCAACGAAGGTTCACGAGATTGATACCTGGGATGGCAGGACTGTCGTATGAGAAGAGATTGAGTAAACTAGGCCTGTATTCTCTTGAATTCAGAATAATCAGAGGGGGTCTCATTGAAGCATACAAAATTATTACAGGGCTTGATAGGTGTAGAATTCGCAAAATTGAACATTGTCCTATAAGGGTCTATTGGCAAAAAAGGCCTTAATTTTAAAGACTGTTTTAAAAGAAGCCCAGAAAAAGGGACACACAAAATGGCTGCCAGACCCCGTGACCAGCTTTTGAGACATTTTAAAATGGTTCCTGCAGTCCCCAGACAGCTTTTGTGGATTCAGCCCACAGTAAGTCCTGGAAGGCAGTTTCAGGGAAAACGAAACCAGACAGAGCCCCATACATACAGATTGGATGCAGATCCGATCAGATCGGCCTGTAGATAAAGGCCATCTAAATGTTTACCCAGACAAAGGGGAACAGATTCAAGTTCGAAGAGGGACATTAAAGACAATACAAGGTCATTCCAGACCAGAGATGGCAGTTACCGGCCATCCCGAAGATACTTTAAAAACAAAGACTACCCCGCTGTGCTACAAGCCCGCCAAAAGTTAAACAAAGACTAACCTTGATTTGGCGGGAGATAAGGGCCTCCATGGAAAAGTATAACTGGAGTCCCGGGGTAGCCATCGGGAGGCTTTTTGGCAGCTTTTAACTTGGTAGCTTTGTGAAGAGCCAGTCCATTCGAGAGATTGTTCGGGGGTCCGAAGAAGGCCTTTTTGGACTCAGAAGAAGAAGACGAGACCCGGGGTAGTTATCGGGAGATCATCGACAAAAAACCCCGGGCCGTTGACGAGACGAGGAGAAAGTTGATGAGAAGAAGAGGAGACGAAACGCCCTACAGAACGGGTAGCCAGCGTTGAATGCAGGAGCACAGAGAAATCAGGACTGTGACCACCATCGTGGTATGCAGGAGCACGAAAAAAAAAAAACTGCGGGCGAAATGATGGTCAGCGCGTCTTGCTGAAGAGAAGGAGCCATCAGCTTGAGCAGCCCGCTGCTCCTACACCCCAACGACCACGTGGAGACAGGACGCCTGAGAGGACCAAAACGCAGACTTCAAAACCTCTATGTTTCTAACTGGGATTGGTGAGCATGTTTCTGGCCCCTCATAATCTAATCTGTAGTGTATGTACCCGTCTACCTTTAAGAGAACTATTGTATGTAACCGTCCACCTTTAAGAGAACTACTTTAGGTGTTGCACTACTTTGTTGGCTTCTGTATACTGTAATACCGACGGTGACCACACCGGTATATAAGTGCTGTGTCAGGAAGTATTGAGCAGATTCGCCCTGACCTTCGAATAGTAAAGTCCTGTTTTAAGTTACTCTTGGAGTCTGTGTATTAATTAACTAAACAACCCACAGACTTTACAGTGGCGACGAGTCCGATCGTACCCTGCGGCAACAATAATTCCGAAGCAGTTAACGAGCGTCGAGAAGAGGCAACCGCCCTCGTCATTCTGCTGGGAGAAAAATCGAGTCTGCAGAGCTGGAAAGGAGGAAGAATTCAGAGACAAAGACTTCCATCAGCAACAGGCACTGACTGTCCCTTCTGCCACGGTGAGGAGTGAGCCGATCAGCACGAGAGGCAAGGCGGCCACGGTGACTGTGAGTAAGGGAAAAGTAAAAAGAATAACCGGAGGATAAGGGCGGTGCACTCGACCACGGTCGAGGGGGAAAGGAGCCGGACAGAAGTCGGGCCCAGAGGCGCTGAGACTGGGGCAGCGTGGAGCAAGGAAGCCGCGGTACAGACAGGCTGGGGACGCAACGGCGTCGTGAGACAGCTAGACCGCGACCGGCGAAAAAGGCCGGGCAGCGACCGAAGCCACGAAGCGCTGCGACCGGGAGCGTAGGTGCGGGAAGATATAAAAACTCAGCCGCAGCCGGGGAGGGAAGCACCGGACTGCGAGAGGGCTGGGAGGCGAGGTAGAGCCGAGCGAGCGGGAGAGAGACAGAGCCCGAGCAAGGGGAACTGAGCGAGAGCCAGCCTAGCGGCTGAAACTGTTCGCCGTCAACGGGGTGTACCCAGCGCCGGTTGCCCTGCCGAGAAAAGGGAAAGCACTGAAGCCGACGCGCAGGCTGTGAACCTGAAAGCCAGCGGCCGTCGCCCGTGGGGAAAGTGTACCCCTCCCGCCAGGGGAAGAAACGCGGGAAGCCGCCATTAGGCGGAGAAGAAGACAGAAGCGGGGAACCGCCATTGAAGTGGGCGGGGAGAGAAGATAAGCGCGGGAAACCGCCATTTTCTCGGGAACCGCCATCCTGGAAAAAAAAAAAAAAATTTAAAGAAATAATTCGTGGTGTTATCAGGAAGAGAGGAAGAGTCGCGTCAGTACCTCACCATCAACACACACAGAGGGTTGTATCGTTATAATAGACTGGTTTTTGGGGTAGCTTCGGCTCCAGCAATTTGGCAGAGGGCCATGGAGCAGGTATTACAAGGAATTCCAAGCACGCAGTGTTACTTAGACGATATCCTGATTACGGGAGAAGACGAGGAAGAACACCTCACAAATTTGAAACTGGTGCTCACTAGGTTGAAGGAATATGGCCTTCGAGTTAATCGCAAGAAATGTGAGTTCTTCCAAAAACGGATCTCGTACTGCGGTCATGTCATTGACCGAGAGGAGCTGCACAAGTCACCTGACAAGATAGAAGCTGTCGTGAAGGCCCCTGCTCCAGAAAACGTATCACAGTTAAGATCATTCTTGGGGTTGATTAATTATTATCACAAGTTTCTGCCGAATCTATCCACGGTGCTGCATCCGCTGAATGCTCTGTTGCGGAAAGAAGTACCATGGAAGTGGAGTGAGGAATGTAAAAAGGCCTTTCGCAGAAGCAAGGCGTTGATTACCTCTGAAGAAGTGTTGGCTCATTTCAACCCGACGTTACCTCTTCGTCTAGCTTGTGATGCTTCCCCCTATGGAATTGGAGCAGTACTTTCACACAAGTTACCAAATGGCTCGGAAAGGCCAGTGGCATTCGCGTCCCGATCATTGACCTCCGCGGAGCGAAATTATGCTCAAATAGATAGGGAGGCCCTCAGCCTTGTGTGGGGCGTAAAGAAATTCAATCATTATCTGCAGGGCAAGAAGTTCACATTACTGACAGACCACCAGCCGTTGGTGTCCATATTCAACCCTAACAAGGCCGTTTCCACCATGACAGCGCAAAGGTTACAGAGGTGGTCCGTGTTACTTGGGGCACACCAATATGACATCGAATACAAAAGGTCCAAACAGCATGGAAATGCTGATGGGTTATCGCGCTTGCCATTGCCGATAGTAGAAGAAGCGACTACAGTGGACCCGGTAGAGATGTTCCACTCATCCATAGTGGAATGTCTACCAGTAACAAATTCGATGATCGAAAACGAAACAAGAAATGACCCGACTCTCTCACGAGTCTATGATTTAATGGTGGAGGGATGGCCAGCACAGGGCGAACCAACGCTGCCAGCATTTTCGCAGAGAAAAGAACAGCTGTCAGTGTGTCGAGGAACCCTGATGTGTGGATCTAGAGTGGTGATTCCACCCAAACTTCAACAGAAGGTGTTAAAGGAGCTGCACGAGGGACGTCTGGGTGGAGTGAAAATGAAGAACCTAGCAAGAGCGTTTGTGTGGTGGCCAGGCATTGATGGGGACATCGAAGAAATCACTAAGAGCTGTCTAGGATGCCAGAAGGTCCAAAACGCGCCACCACAGGCTCCTCTGCATCCATGGGAGTGGCCCTCATCTCCTTGGCAAAGGGTACATATCGACTTTGCTGGTCCATTATGGACTCAATGTTTCTAATAGCGGTGGATGCACACTCCAAGTGGCCGGAGGTAATAAAGATGTCCACCACCACCACGGAAAAAACCATCACAGTGTTAAGGACCATGTTTGCTAGGAATGGGCTGCCGGAACAGATCTGTTCTGATAATGGACCGCAATTTGTGTCCGAAGAATTCAAGAAATTCTTAAAGAGCAATGGGGTTAAGCACTACACGTCAGCCCCATACCATCCCGCCTCCAATGGATTGGCTGAAAGGTTTGTCCAGACCTTCAAGAAGGCCATAAAGGCCATGGGTAATGAAGCCATTAACTTACAGCATAAGGTGGATAGCTTCTTGTTGGCGTACAGGAATGCAACACATGCGGTCACAAATCAAACTCCCGCCATGATGTTTTTTAATAGACGACTAAGATGCCGGCTGGATTTGCTTAAGCCAAACGTCAGAAGGGATGTAGAGAACCGGCAATTCCAGGGCATGAATGAAAGGCCAACTAGATCTTTTCAGATAGGTCAACAAGTTTTGGCCCGGGACTACCGTACCGAGAAATGGCAGCCTGGAACTATCGGAAAAAGGCTAGGGCCGTTGATGTATACGGTGGACATTGGGGACAGTATAATAAGGCGCCATGTTGACCAGATCATAGGGTCAGCCACAAATGGCCAACCTACTCCACCACCTTACACGGTTAATGTTGAGACAGAGATACCCAGAACACCTACCTCCGATCTGGTAATACTGGAATCAGATGAACCTGACACTGTCCTTCAAGCCGAATCGACCTTGCCAGAAGCACCTACTACCCCGCCGGAAGTTACGACACCACCGAGGCGTTATCCGGACAGAGTCCGGAAACCTCCAGAGAGACTGAATCTGTGAACTGTCTTGCATAAAGTTGTATATATGTTATAATGTATGTTTAATGGGGAATCAGTATGTTGTAAGCTAAAAAGGGAGGATTGTAGTGTATGTACCCGTCTACCTTTAAGAGAACTATTGTATGTAACCGTCCACCTTTAAGAGAACTACTTTAGGTGTTGCACTACTTTGTTGGCTTCTGTATACTGTAATACCGACGGTGACCACACCGGTATATAAGTGCTGTGTCAGGAAGTATTGAGCAGATTCGCCCTGACCTTCGACTAGTAAAGTCCTGTTTTAAGTTACTGTTGGAGTCTGTGTATTAATTAACTAAACAACCCACAGACTTTACATAATCTAGCTAGGTTTAGGGGGTGGGCATTTAGGGGATAATTAACAATGAGTTGTTGTCCCTCGATGTTCCATGTGCTTCCCTATTTCATGATGAACCTTGTAAAGCATAATATGCCTGTAGATATGTTGGTTAGTACTGTATTATGATTTGCTTTTCCCTCCCATGTACATTATTGGCTTACATTCAATTTTTCCTTTGTGCAATAAAATTTCATTTCGTTTCATTAAACTTGGTCTATAGAGTATTCTCTGCATTGTAGTTCCTGCCTCAAAGTCCAGTGTATAGAACCTAAGGTGTGAGTGGGTCGAACCACTCGGTGAATTACTGTGCAAGAGACAGAGGCCTCTAGAGAGAGAGAGAGAGAGACCTCGTCGATCGAAAACCCCTTACATAGGGTGGATGCTGGGAGAATGTTTCCCTTGGCAGGGGAGTCTAAAACCAGGGGCCACAGCCTCAAGGTAAAGGGTAGGCCATTCAGGTCTGAGATGAGAAGAAATTTCTTCACACAGAAGGTGGTGAATCTTTGGAATTCTCTACCCCAGAGGGCTGTGGAGGCTCAGTCATTGGGTATATTCAAAACAGAAGTCAATAGATTTCTGACTAGTGAGGGCATCAAGGGATATGGCGATAGGGCCGGTGAATGGAGTTGGCAGAAGATCAGCCATGATCTCATTGAATGGCAGAGCAGGCTCGAAGGGCCGAATGGCCTACTCCTGCTCCTATTTCTTATGTTCTTACTTGTCCATCAGGTACGAGGTTCTTGCAGCCTGTGTGGACGAAAGCAGGGACTGCAGGGAGGATGAGCAAACTAACCACAGCACCGTGCTGCAGGGGGCCATTCAAGTTGGGGGAGTCAAAAGGAATGTAGTAGTGGTAGGGAATAGTATAGTTAGGGGGATAGGTACTGTCCTCTGCAGCCGAGAGTGTGAGTCCCAAAGGCTGCGTTGCCTGCCTGGTGCCAGGGTTAAGGACATCTCCTCGGGGCTGGAGAGGAACTTGGAGTGGGAAGGGGAGGATCCAGTTGTCGTGGTCCACGTAGGTACCAATGACATAGGTAGGACTAAGAAAGAGGTTCTGCTCAGGGAGTATGAGCAGCTAGGGGCTAAATTAAAAAGCAGAACCACAAAGGTAATAATCTCTGGATGACTACCTGTGCCACAAGCAAATTGGCATAGTGTCAATAAGATGGGAGAGTTGAATGCATGGCTCAAGGATTGGTGTGGGAGAAATGGGTTTCGATTCATGGGGCATTGGGGAAAGAGGGAGCTGTTCTGTTGGGACAGGCTTCACTTGAACCATACTGGGACCAGTGTCCTGACAAATCGAATAACTAGGACTGTAGATAGGGCTTTTAACTAAATAGTGGCGGGCGGCGGCGAGGGGGTGGGGGTGCGTGGGGGAGGGTTCAGGTGAGGGGAAACTTAGAAAGTTAAAGAGAAAGGACAAGGCAATAGTGCAGGGTAGCGATAAGGGTAATGATAACCAGAGTGTGACAGGAAAGGACAGAGCATTGTAGAAAAGGGGGGGAGTTAGGGTGTGATTTTGGTTGCCCCTGGGGTTTGTCTCTGGCTAGTCAGAAGTATCTGAGCTGCTCCATGCCCCGTGCGGTTTCAAATCGCTCCCTTTTCTGGTTCTGACCGCCGGACTTATTTCAGTAGCGATGCAGACAAAACGAGACTCGTGGTTGGGTGCAAAGAAGACCAGTATTTATTGAAATAAAGAATAAATTGAAAATAATGATGAATACAGCACACTTTTACTTAATACAGCACACCTTTGCTTAATACAGCACACCTTTGCTTAATACAGCACACCTTTACTTAATGTAGCACACCTTTGCTTAATACAGCACACTTTTACTTAATACAGCACCCCTTTGCTTAATACAGCACACCTTTGCTTAATACAGCACACCTTTACTTAATACAGCACACCTTTGCTTAATACAGCACACTTTTGCTTAACGGCAAGGAGAAACGGACACATCGAGGGAAAATTGACTAAAATTGCACTTTAACAAAATTCCCCTTTAATTCCCACCCCTAATGCCTATCTAGGTTGCCTTGTAATGGGCCAGAAAGCTTATGCTCACCAGTGAATGCCTGCTCCGTGCCCCTGTGGCCTGTCTTAGATTCTTCACTGCCCCGAAGTAGAGATACCCCAGTAATTCAAAAGTAACTGCTGGTATTCCACTTCTTTGGGCGGGCTGTTGAGCTGTTCCTCTTGTAGGCAGGGCATCGGAGGCAAGGCAGCAGAGAGAGAGAGAATGGCTTCCTGAGGGGCTATCTTTATACCCCATTGGGAGCCGTTATCTTCGCGCCCAAATCTGGATGTATCTGGGCTATACAAAAGGGACCAATCTGTCCCCATTGACTGTAATGGGTTTGAATGTGTTTCCCATTCGTTTAAACTGGTTTGTGCTCAGTTTAAAATGTCTCAAGTGCTGGACAAACAAATCCTTAAGTGTTCAGTCAACAGCACTCAAGTGCTTTGTAAACAATCCATTGTCTTGTGGTCACCGCCCAACCGCAACTGATTGACAGCTTTAAGTACTTAAGCCCTTGAGTCAACATTGTAGAGAGCTCATGTAAACAAACAATCCTTTTGTTCCTCTGTTGAACTTCCTAAACCGCAGTTGATTGACAGTTTAACGTACCTCAAGTACTTCAGTCAGTGATGGGAGATGTTCAGGCAGGCTGCCTTTGTCTTCTGCCACGAGGCCTGACAGCCATTTTTGATGCCCTGGGTTTTTAAGGTACATTCCAACCAGGTTTTCTTTTAATCAGATAATCTTCGGGGGCTGCTGAAATTTCCAAAATTTTGTGAAACCTTGCAGCGTACAAGCATAAGAGTGCACCAGCAAATAGGGTCAGAGTAGGGAAAAATGGTAAAAAGACAAAATTAAAGGCTCTTTATCTGAATGCACATGGTATTCATCACAAGATAGGTGAATTGATGGTACAAATAGAAATAAATGGGTATGATCTGATGGCCATTACAGAGACATGGCTGCAAGTTGACCAAGGCTGGGAACTGAATATTCAGGGGTATTTGACATTTCGGAAGGATAGGCAGAAAGGAAAAGGAAATGGGATAGCTCTGTTACTGAAGGATGAGTTCAGTACAGTAGTGAGAAATGATCTTGGTTCGGAGGAGCAAGATGTAAAATCAGTTTGGGTGGAGATAAGAAATAATAAGGGAAAGAAGCCACTTGTGGGAGTAGTCTATAGGCTCCATAACAGTAGCTACACTGTGGGACAGAGTATAAATCAAGAAATAATGGGGGCTTGTAAGAAAGGTTCTGCAATAATCATGGGTGATTTTAATCTTCATATAGATTGGACAAAACAAGCTGGCAAAGGTAGCCTTGAGGATGAGTTCATAGAGGGTATTCAGAACAGTTTCTTAGAACGATACATTGTGGAACCAACCAGGGAACAGGTTATTTTAGATCTGGTAATGTGTAATGAGATGGGGTTAATTAATGATCTCATAGTAAAGGATCTTCTCGGGAAGAGTGATCATAACATGATAACATTTCACATTCAGTTTGAAGGTGAAAAACTTGGGTCTGAAATTAGTGTCTTAAACTTAAATAAAGGCAATTACAAGGGTAGGAAGACAGAGTTGACTAAAGTGGATTAGGAAAATAGAATAAAAGGTAAGATGGTAGATAAGCAGTGGCAGACTTTTAAGGAGATATTTCATAACTCTCAACAAAGATATATTCTAGTGAGAAAGAAAGACTACAAGAATGATGAACCATCCGTGGCTTACTAAGGAAGTTAAGGAGGGTATCAAATTGAAAGAAAAGGCATACGATATTGCGAAGATTAGTGCTAAGACAGAAGATTGGGAAATTTTTAGAAACTTACAAAGTCATAGGCCTAGAAATTGGGTATAGCCCCGCTTGAGGCGTTAGAACTGGCGGTGCGCAAAGTTTATAGCCAGACACAACTTATCGCCGCCTGGCACGATATTGGGTTGCATCGCCCCCAAAGGTGATTGAGGCGCGACTTCAGACATTGCACGGGACTCCTAAGGCGCAAAACTTCTGGCACAACCCAATATCGGCGCGGACGGGTGCAGTGCAGGTGCTCTCAATTACCGGTAACCACGAGACTTCCAGGCGCCGGCCGGCTCTTAAAGGGGTGGGTCAGTCAGCCTCAGCTTCCACACTCAGCGCCTTGTAGGCCTCAGAATCGGCGCAGGTCCTTCTCTGGCGCAAAAAACTTGGACCAGATGGAGAAGGTGAGACAGAGAGCAGAGCGCTTCAGCAATGAAGTTCTGGAGCAATTGGTGGCCGCAGTGGAGCGGCGTCGAGATGTTTTGCATCCAGACAATGGCAGGAGGCCAAATCAAAAGGAATACCGCCGACCTTGGAGGGATGTTTCTCAGAGGGTAAACTCCAGCAGCATGGTGACCAGGAGCCCTGTACAGTGCAGGAAGAAATTCAACGACCTCACTCGGGTTGTGAGGGTGTGTGGTGTTTATTCAAACTTCTGAATCCCTCCATCTGCACCTGACTTTATGGCTACAGGGTGCGCGATACCCCAATGGCCATGTGTCAGCAAGCACCCATGGCCCTTTCTGGGCACACACATGCACATTTGACTCAGGCCATCATGTAAGGGCTCTTGCACCATGGGGGGCATGAGATGATCACTCAGGGCATCATGTAAGGGCTCTTGCACCATGGGGGGCATGAGATGTTCACTCAGGGCATCATGTAAGGGCTCTTGCACCATGGGGGGCATGAGATGATCACTCAGGGCATCATGTAACATAACTTCCCCTTCTTTCCCCTGCAGTCCAAGCTGGCGAAGAATCGCAAAGACCAGCTTCGAATCGGTGGAGGACCTCCACAATTGGTCACTCTCACGGATCTCGAGGAGAGAGTGCACCAGATTCTTGGAGGACGTCTGAGTGGTCCTGCTACTACTGCAGCTGCCAACCCCATTGTTGACAGCGATGGTAAGGTTCTCACCTTTTACAGCTGTCTCCTTCCACTTGGTCCCCCCGCCAGCATGCTTTCTCACTGTGAAGCCATGTCAGAGCCTTGCTGCAATCTGGCATGCCTTGCTGCCAACCTGTCCTTTTGCTAAAGCCACTCTTCCACCTCCCTGCTTTCAGATGCTGCATCACCAGCTCGGGATCCGGGCCCTGAAGCTACCAGTGCCAGTGCCTCCGGAGGCGAGGATCAGGAGGAAGCCGGAACATCCGTTCCAGCCTCAGGGGAGCCTTCACATCTGCAGACTGGGGATAGTAGTTCCCTGGAGGGGAGGTGGGGGGGCTCTGATGAGGAGCCAGTTGCCGGAACAAGCGGCCTGCAGCAACGCGAGGGGGGTAGGCAAGTTCGTCCACCGGCTCCCCGGAGGGCAAGGCAGGGAACGATGACTGCTGCACAGAGTGCAGAGGAGGTGCGGAGCCTGGCTGAAATGAGCACCCAGGCCCGGCTCAGGCACACTGAGCTTATGGCTGCAGTGGGGAGGATGCCTCAGTCGATAGAAACACTGGCAACGAGTGTGCTGGACTTTGGGGCAGCAATGGAGAGGACTGTCCAGGGCTTCGGGGCAGCAATGGAGAGGACTGTCCAGGGCTTCGGGGCAGCAATGGAGAGGACTGTCCAGGGCTTCGAGGCCGCTATGGAAAGGACTGTTCAGAGCTTCGGACAATCCCTGGAAAGGTCTGTCCAGGGCTTGTCTGAGGCAGTGGAACGGACTGCTCCGGCCTTGTCCGAAGAAATGGAAAGAACGGTCCAGGACTTCTCCGAAGCACTGGCACCTGCCACACAGGTCCTCACTGCTGCCACGCAGTCACTTGCTGGCCTCGTCCACACCCAGATTGAGGCAACGCGAACTCTCACTGCTGCCACCCTATCTGCATCAGTTAGGATCACCCCGGGCCCTTCCAGTACCACACGAGGCCAGGAATCAGTGGAGCAGTCGATTGTGGCGGATGAGCCGAACCGGTCCCCTCAGAGAGCCAGTGTGTCGCCCGACCATGGTGCAGGTGTCCTCTCTCGGCAGGTGACCATTGCTCATGCCACCGCTGGAACGTCTGCAGTGCAGCTGCCACCACCTGCAGTGCACACTGCTTCCAGCCATGCCCATATCAAGCAGACAGCCTCTGCACCCTCCAAGCCCAGAGGTCGTCCAGGCCGTCACTCAGGGGCTTCTGCGCTTCCAGACAGTCAGCAGGCGTCCCCCAGCCTTGACACCGCCACTGGGGTTCAATTACGTAGGAGCAGCAGGGAGGGCAGGGGCCGACCGTGAAAGAGAAGTCGGTCTCCATCAAGGGGTCAGCAGTAGAGGGAGTTGCTAAGACATTTTTTTCTCCAAATTCAAGGACGCCCTCACCTGTTGTGATTGTTTGTGATGGTTTGTTTAGTTTTGCAGCTTTGCCAGAGAGTTAACTGTTATTTTGTTAGTTATGGTTTCTGTTGACATGACGTTGTTATGCTGGAAGGAAGCACTTTTTGGACAATAAAGAATTTTTTTTATTTACAATGGTACTCGTAACTATTTACACTCATGGTGGCCTTCATAGGCTTTGTATGATCCGAAGTGCGCAGGACGAATGACACCCATCATTCCGTCAGAGGGGCCTAGAACCGAGTCCTTATGAGCCTCTGACGGACGGCCCTTCCAGTTTCAGGAGCCCTCCCATCTTCCTCCTCCTCCTCCTCCTCCTCCTCGTCCGCATGCTCCTCCTCCTCCTCCTCGTCCGCCTGCTCTTCCTCCTCCTCCTCCTCCTCCTCCTCGTACGCCTGCTCTGCTGGACCTTGAGGGTTGGCTGGCATTGGCTGGGTTCGGCGAATGGCCAAGTTGTGGAGCATGCAGCAGATGACGACGATGCGACCCACTTGCTCCGGCGAGTACTGCAGGACTCCCCCCTAATGGTCTAGACAGCGGAAACGCTGTTTGAGCACACCAATAGTGTGCTCCACAATGTTCCTGGTCGCCTGATGGCTGCTGTTGTAAAGCTCTTCTGCCGGGGTGGTGGGCAAACGGAGTGGGGTCATGAGCCATGGGCAGAGAGGATAGCCCTTGTCGCCCAAAAGCCAGCCACGTGGGTGAGCCGGGCCCTCAAAAAGGTCAGAAATTGAGGTCTGCCGCAGGATGAACGCATCGTGGCTGCTCCCAGGGAATTGTGCGTTGACTGCCATGATCATCTGGCGGTTGTCACAGACCAGCTGGACATTGAGGGAGTGGAACCCCTTGTGGTTGCGGAACTCCTCCGGATTATGTAATGGCGCCTGCAAAGCCACGTGTGTGCAATCAATGGCCCCCTGCACCATGGGGAAGTCCGCAATAGCAGCGAAGCCCTGCGCACGCTCCGCCTGCTTCTCCAGGGTCACAGGGAAGGTGATTAATTGACGCCTCCTTCTATAGAGGGCAGCTGTCACTTGCCGGATGCAACAATGCACTGCAAATTGTGTTATATTCGCGATGTCCCCAGTGGCTGACTGAAAGGATCCGCTTGCGTAAAAGTTCAGGGCAACAGTCACTTTGACGGCAACCGACAGAGAGGTCCTGCACCGTAGACGCGGCTGCAGATCCTCAGCAAGCAGGTCGAACAGCTCAGTCACAACCTCTTTACCGAATCTGAGCCTTCGCAGACACTGCTCCTCTGACATGGTAAGGTATGACACCTGCTGCCTGAAAACCCTCGCAGCGTATCGTCAGATTGGGCGACCTCCATTGCCCCTCCTCCTTCTGGCCAATCCCGGCCCTCTCTCCCGCCGTCTCTGTGCCCCTTCCAAGTGTCCGGCCATGAGGACGTTCCCCTCCAAAGCAGCTCCCATTGCTATGCCAGACGGGTAACACGAAGTAATGTCTAGCGCTCCAACTGCTCCGGACAGGGCTGCAGGTCTCAAGTCTTTGAAGGCTAAATCCGAAAAATAGTGTGCAACAGTAGTTCACCAACTCTCTCCCACAACGATCAGAATGAACAGGCCAAGTGGCTGCAGCTTTTATACTAGAGCTGTCCCCTTTAAATAGCGCCCCCCGACTCCGAGAAGGGCCTGGGAACGTTCCATCCAACTGTCACTAATAGCGCCAGGCGGAAAGGTTCCGGGCGCCACCGAATATCCGGTCAGGGGCGCCAAAAAGGCGTTGCACACTGAAATGACGTCATGAACTGCCTGCGCACGCGGGCGCGCTATGGATACTCAATATGGGAGGTGTCGCTATCTTCATTGCGCCCGCCCGAACATTGGGTAACGCCCCAATTCTTGGGCTCTTTAGGCACTAATCGCTGGCGCAAACAACCGAATTTCTAGGCCATAGTCCCATTCCCCCGCTCTATTCCCGTAGCCCTGCAAGTTTATTTCCCTCAAGTGCCTATCCGGTCTCCCCTTGAAAACATTGAGGGGGAGAAATTCGGTTGGTTGCGCCATCCATTAGCGCCTAAAGAGGCCGAGAAGTGGGGCGGTAACCAACTAGCGCCCGGGAGCAGCGAACCCTGCGCCTCTTCCCATATTGAGTGGACATTTTGCGCCGGCGCTAAACCTTAGCGCCCGCTCACGGGCGCAGGCAGATCATGACATCATTTCAGTTTGCAACGCCTTTTGGGCGCCCCGGACCGGAAATTCAGTGGCGCGCCCCTCCGTTCCGCCTGGCACTAATAAGGACAGCTTACCTGGAACGTTCCCCAGTTGCTGTTGGGCTGGGGGGGGGGGCGTTCTTTAAAGGGGACTGCTGTGGTATAAAAGCGGCAGCCATTTTTAGAGCACAACTTCTTTGAGAGTTACAGAGAGTTGCTGAGCTGCACACTGAGAGCCATTTCACCACTGAGCCAGCGCTGGCAGAAGAACTTCAGCCTTCTGACCATCGCCTTGCTGTTGGTGAGCATTTCAAACGGGGAGACTTTCTGTGCGCACTTATTATGGGGGCTGCATTGGAGGGGAAGGTCCTGCTGCTGAACCATCTGGAAAGGGCACAGAGACGCAGGGAGAGAGGGGCAGGCATGGCCAGACGGAGGAGGGCCAACAGACGTCGCCACAGCAGACCTTACGCTGCCAGCGTTTTCCGACAGCAGTTTTCCTCCATGAACATGTCGGAGGAGCAGTGTATCAGAATGCTGCGCTTTAGAAAGGAGGTGGTGACTGAGCTGTGCCACCTGCTTCAGCCAGATCTGCAGCCTCAGATAAGGTACAGGACATCTCTGTCGGTGGCCGTGAAGATGACTGTTGCCCTAAACTTCTACGCAAGCGGCTCCTTTCAGGCCGCTACTGGGGACATAGAAACATAGAAACATAGAAGATAGGAGCAGGAGTAGGCCATTCGGCCCTTCGAGCCTGCTCCGCTATTCAATGAGATCATGGCTGATCATCCAAATTCAGTACCCTGTCCCTGCCTTCTCCCCATATCCCTTGATCCCTTTAGCCTCAAGAAATATATCCAACTCTTTCTTGAATATATTTAATGAACTGGCCTCCACTGCCCTCTGTGGCAGAGAATTCCACAGGTTCACCACTCTGGGTGAAGAAATTCCTCCTTATTTCAGTCCTAAATGGCTTACCCCTTATCCTTAGACTATGACCCCTGGTTCTGGACTCCCCGGCCATCAGAAACACCCTTTCTGCATCTAGTCTGTCCAGACCTGACAGAATTTTATAGGTTTCGATGAGATCTCCTCTCAATCTTCTAAACTCCAGTGAGTATAAGCCCAATCGACACAATCGCTCCTCATACGTCATTCCTGCCATCCCAGGTATCAGCCTGGTGAATCTTCGCTGCACTCCCTCCATGGCAAGAACATCCTTCCTCAGGTATGGTTACCAAAACTGCACACAATACTCAAGGTGCGGTCTCACCAAGGCCCTGTACAACTGCAGCAAGACATCCTTGTTCTTGTACTCAAACCCTCTTGCTATGAAGGCCAACATACCATTTGCCTTCTTAACCGCCTGCTGCACCTGCATGCTTACCTTCAGCGACTGGTGCACAAGAACACCCAGGTCTCGTTGCACTTCCCCTTCTCCCAATCTATTGCCATTCAAATAATAATCTGCCTTCCTGTTTTTGCCACCAAAGTGGATAACCTCACATTTATCCACATTATAGTGCATTTGCCATGTTTCTGCCCAATCACCCAACCTGTCCAAATCGTACTGGAGTTTCATGACATCCTCCTCACAGCTTACCCTTCCACCCAGCTTTGTGTCATCTGCAAATTTGGAGATATTACATCCAATTCCCTCATTCAGATCATTAATATATATTGTGAACAGCTGGGGTCCTAGGACCGATCCTTGCGGTACCCCACTAGTCACTGCCTGCCACTCGGAAAACGACCCGTTTATTCCAACTCTTTGCTTTCTGTCCGCCAACCAGTTCTCTATCCAAGTCAATACCTTGCCCCCAATCCCATGTGCCTTAATTTTGCACGCTAATCTCTTATGTGGGACCTTATCGAAAGCCTTCTGAAAGTCCAAATACACCACATCCACTGGTTCTCCCTTATCTATTTTACCAGTTACATCCTCAAAAAATTCCAGTAGATTTGTCAAGCATGATTTACCTTTTGTAAATCCATGTTGACTTTGTCCGATCCTGTCACTGCTTTCCAAGTGCTCTGCTATTACATCTTTTATAATAGACTCTAGCATTTTCCCCACTACCGATGTCAGGCTTACCAGTCTATAATTCCCCGCTTTTTCTCTACCACCTTTTTTGAATAGTGGGGTAACATTAGCTACCCTCCAATCCATGGGTACTGTTCCAGAGTCTATCGACATCTCGCAGTTTGCGGTGCATTGCTGCATCCGTCAAGTGACTGATGCCCTGTTTAAAAGGAGGCGGCAGTACATCTCCTTCCCAATGACCCCGGACAAGCAGCGGGAGCGCGCAGAGGGCTTCGCAGCAATAGCAGACTTCCCCATGGTGCAGGGTGCCATTGACTGCGCGCACGTGGCTTTGCGGGCGCCTGTATTGAATCTGGAGGAGTTCCGCAACCGCAAGGGGTTCCATTCCTTGAATGTCCAGCTGGTCTGTGACCACCGACAGCTGATCCTCGCAGTGAATGCGCAGTTCCCAGGCAGCAGCCACGACGCCTTCATCCTGCGCCACACTTCTGTTGCAGACCTTTTCGATGCCCCGGCTCACCCAGGAGGCTGGCTTCTCGGGGACAAGGGCTATCCTCTGTGCCCGTGGCTGATGAGCCCGCTCCGTTTGCCCAGCACCCCTGCTGAAGAACGCTACAATGCGAGCCATCAAGCGACGAGGAACATTGTGGAGCACACAATCGGCGTGCTGAAGCAGCGGTTCCGCTGTCTGGGCCATTCCAGGGGAGCCCTGCAGTACTCGCATGAGCGAGTCTCCCACTTCGTGGTTGTATGTTGCATGCTGCATAACCTCGCTATCCTACGTACCCAGCCAATGCCACCAGACATTGAATCACCAGCAGAGGAGGAGGAGGAGGAGGAGGAGGAAGAGGAGGAGGAGGAGCAGGACCATGATGGGAGGGAGGCACAAACTGGAAGGGCCGTCCATCAGAGGCTGATCAGAAGTCGCTTCTAGGCCCCTCTCACGGAATGCATGCTGACATTCCAAGAAGAGGAATGGAACCGTTCTGATACCCCAAAGCCTGTGAAGGGCAAAATGCATGTAAATAGCAGACATGGCCATTGTAAATAAAGAAAGTTTTTTATTGAACAAAATGTGCTTCCTTCCAACAAGACAAAGCAATGGCAACAGAAAGCAAAACTAACACACTGACACATAAGTGACTCGCACACCCGGGAGACTGTCCAAAACACAACTAACATTCAGACCAGCATCCTCGGCCTTGATTTCTACAAATAAGACATTTCAGCAGCACCTTCTACTCTTTCCCCCTTGATGGTGATCTGCTGCTCTTGCGAGATTGGCCCCTTCCCTCCCTGCAGCTCCTCCGTAATGGGATCCCAGTGGCTGCAGCAAGGCTGGGGGAGGCCTGCTGACTGTTCGAAAGCGCAGATGCCCCTGAGGGACGGCCTGGACGACCTCTGGGCCTGGAGGGCCCGGCTGCTGACTGCTCCAATTGTGCATGGGTGGAAGCAGTCTGTCCTGCAGGTGGTGGCAGCTGCAGTGGAGATGTGCCAGCGGTGGCATCAGGAATGCTGTCATCCTGAGAGCGGACAGCAGCTCCCTGGTCGGCCAACACACTGGCACTCTGACGGGGCAGCACCGCAGCATGCGCAGCAATCGGATGGTCCACAGATTGCTGGCCTGCTGTGGTGCTGCAAGGGTCCCGGGTAATCCTGCCTGATCCAGCAAGGGTGGCAGCAGTCAGTGGTCGCGTGGCCTCCATCTGCGTCTGCATGAGACCAGCGAGTGACTGCGTGGCAGCACTCAGCAGTTGCGTGGCAGGTGCCAGTGCTTCGGTGAAGCCCTGGACAGTCCTTTCCAGTGATGTACAGACGCCCTGGACAGTCCTTTCCAGTGCTGTCCCGAAGCCCTGGACAGTCCTTTCCAGTGATGTACAGACGCCCTGGACAGTCCTTTCCAGTGCTGTCCTGAGGCCCTGGACAGTCCTTTCCAGTGATGTAAAGATGCCCTGGACACTCCTTGCCAGTGTCTCGATGGATTCAGGCATCCTTGTCACTGCAGCCATGAGCTCAGTGTGCCTCAGCCCAGCCTGGGCCCTCATTTCTGCGAGGGCATGCACCTCTTCTGCGCTCTGTGCAGCAGCACTCGCGGCCTGACTCACCCTCTGGGGAGACGGCCCCCGAGCTTCCCTACCCCCCTTGCGTTGCTGCAGGCCGCTGGTTCCTGGAACTGGTTCCTCCTCAGAGCATTCCTCCCCGCTCCCCTCCAGGGAAGTAGTCTCCCCAGTCTGCAGATGGGCTGGTTCGCCTGAGGGTGGTAGGGATGGTCCGGCTTCCTCCTGCTCGTCGCCTCTGGAGTCAGTGGCAGTGACAGCTTGAGGGCCCGGCTCCCGAGCTGGTGATGCAGCATCTGAAAGCAGGGAGGTTGAAGAGTGGCTTTAGCGAAAGGACAGGGTGGCAGCAAGGGATGCATGAGTGCTGCAATGCACTGGCTTGGGTCCAAAGTGAAAAAGCATGCTGGTGGGTGGAACAAGTGGAAGGAGAGAGCTCAAAAAGGTGATGACCTTACCATTGCTGTGCACAATGAGGTCGGCAGCTCCAGAGGTGACAGGACCACTCATCCGGCTTCCAAAAATCTGGTGGACTCGCTCCTCGAGGCCTGTGAGGGTCTGCAGGTGAGGCCGGCCTCCTCCGGTATGAAGCTGCTCCCTACGGTTCCTGGCTAGCTTGGCCTGCAGGAGAAAGGACGGGAAGTGATGAAACATGCTGCCCTGAGCTGACATTACATGCCCCCCATGGTAGAATAGCCCTTACCTTATGCACTGAGCTGAATGTGCATGTGTGTTTCCAGAAAGGGCCATGGGTGCTGGCTGGCAGATTGATACGCTTATCAATTACTTCATAAAAGGTGATGAGTCGAAGAAGAGATGATGAGTCGAAAGAAGAGATGAATAAGGCTTTTATTAGCTAAGAAGAGACCATGCTTCTTCGTGAGTGACTGAACAAGTCTGAACGAAACCCACACAGTGGTGGGTGGAGTCAGCTGAGGCATGCCTCCATACACAGCGCCACCCAGAGGTGGCAATATACAATACAGTGGTTTACCACATTCACCCCTTGTTTAATGTGAAGTCCGGCGGGGTGAAGGGTACTACAAGTTAAGTCTATCAGGAGGCCTTGTCTGACGTCCTGATCATCGTGGTGGCGGCGGTGGTGTTGCAGCATCCGACGTCGGGTCTGGTGTCTGGGTGGTTGGCGAAGATTCCTGGGGCTTTGGCATGCCGTCTGCAGGGGTTGGGTTGGGAGGGGTGGTGGGGGATAACAGTGGTAAGGGGGATAACGGTGGTAAGGGGGATAACGGTGGTAATTCAGGGGTACCCGAGGGTGCGAGATCTCGTATGGAGACCGTGTCCTCCCGCCCGTCTGGGTATGTCACCCAGGCATACTGGGGGTTGGCGTGTAGGAGGTGCACCCGCTCGACCAGGGGGTCCGTTTTATGCGTCCTCACGTGCCTCCGCAGTAGGACGGGCCCAGGAGAAGTCAACCATGCCGGTAGCGAGGTTCCCGATGTAGACTTCCGGGGGAAAACGAACATTTTCTCATGAGGGGTCGCATTAGTGGCAGTACAAAGCAGTGACCGAATGGAGTGAAGCGCTGCAGGGAGGACCTCCTGCCAGCGGGAGGTCGGAAGGCCCTTAGATTTTAGTGCTAAGAGGACTGCCTTCCAAACCGTCGCGTTCTCCCTTTCCACCTGGCCGTTCCCCCGGGGGTTGTAACTGGTGGTCCTGCTCGTGGCGATACCTCTTGTTAGCAGGTACTGCCGAAGTTCGTCGCTCATGAACGATGAGCCCCTGTCGCTATGTATATAGCTGGGGAACCCGAACAGAGCGAAGATGTCATTCAGACACTTGATGACCGTGGTACTGGTCATGTCTGGGCAAGGGATGGCAAAGGGGAAACGGGAGTACTCATCAACTATGTTGAGGAAGTACACATTGCGGTCAGCGGAGGGGAGGGGCCCTTTAAAATCGATGCTCAGGCGTTCGAAGGGGCGGGTGGCCTTGATCAGGCTTGCTCTGTCCGGCCTATAGAAGTGCGGTTTGCACTCGGCGCAGATTTGGCAGCTCTTGGTCATGGTCCTGACCTCCTCGATGGAGTAGGGCAGGTTACGGGATTTGATAAAATGGAAAAACCTGGTGACCCCCGGGTGGCAGAGGTCATTGTGGAGGGACTGCAGCCTATCACTCTGCGCGTTGGCGCATGTACCACGTGATAGGGCATCTGGGGGCTCATTGAGTTTCCCTGGCCGATACAAGATATCATAATTGTAGGTGGAGAGTTCGATTCTCCACCTCAAGATCTTGTCGTTCTTGATTTTACCCCTCTGCTTATTATTAAACATAAAAGCTACTGAACGCTGGTCAGTGAGCAGGGTAAATCGTTTCCCGGCCAGGTAATGCCTCCAGTGACGCACCGCTTCTACAATAGCCTGGGCCTCCTTTTCGACGGAGGAGTGTCTCGTCTCGGGGCCCTGGAGGGTCCTTGAGAAAAAGGCCACGGGTCTGCCCGCCTGGTTAAGGGTCGCGGCTAGGGCGAAGTCGGAGGCATCGCTCTCCACTTGGAAGGGGATGGACTCATCCACCGCGTGCATTGCGGCCTTCGCGATATCGTTCTTGATAAGAGTGAAGGCTGCACACGCCTCTGGTGTCAGGGGGAAGGAGGTGGCTTTGATGAGGGGCCTGGCTTTGTCTGCATAGAGGGGCATCCACTGGGCGTAGTAGGAGAAAAACCCCAGGCATCTCTTCAGTGCTTTTTGGCAGTGGGGAAGGGGTAGCTCCATTAGGGGGCGCATTCTGTCGGGGTCGGGCCCGATGACTCCGTTCTCCACCACGCAGCCGAGGATGGCCAGGCGCTTGGTGTGAAACATACATTTTTCCTTATTGTACGTTAGGTTCAGCCGTTGGGCCGTACGGAGGAAATTTGCTAGATTAACGTCGTGGTCCTGCTGGTCGTGGCCGCAGATGGTGACGTTATCCAAATAGGGGAAGGTTGCCCGCAGCGCGTTCTGGTCAACCATTCGGTCCATCTCCCTTTGGAAGACCGAAACCCCATTGGTGACGCCGAAGGGGACCCTAAGGAAGTGGTAGAGGCGGCCGTTTGCCTCGAAGGCAGTATACTGGCGGTCCTCATGGCGGATGGGCAGCTGGTGGTACGCTGACTTAAGGTCGATGGTGGAGAATACTTTGTATTGCGCAATCTGATTGACCATATCAGATATGCGAGGGAGGGGGTACGCGTCCAGCTGGGTGTACCGGTTTATGGTTTGGCTGTAGTCGATTACCATGCGGCGTTTTGCAGTGGTTTTAACGACTACAACCTGGGCTCGCCAGGGGCTAGTGCTACCTTCGATAATGCCCTCCTTCAAGAGCCGCTCCACCTCAGAGCTGATAAAAGCTCTGTCCCCGGCACTGTACCACCTGCTTTTGGTAGCGATGGGTTTACAGTCGCGGGTGAGGTTAGCGAACAGGGGAGGGGGGGGGACTTTTAATGTGGAAAGGCTGCAGGTGGTTTGCAGCGGGCGATTTAAAAGTTGTTGGTTGCAGACTGTGAGTGGGGGGAGGGGTCCACCGTATGCTAGTGTGACACTCTTAAGGTGGCACTGAAAATCCAACCCTAGCAGGACGGCAGCGCAAAGACGGGGCAGGACTAGCAGTTTAAATTTTTGATATTCAGTGCCCCCTACTGACAGGGTCACCACACAGTAGCCGCTGATGTCCATTGACTGGGACTTGGACGCCATAGAAATGCGATGGTGCGTTGGCAGAATCGTGAGGGAGTGGCTACGTACCGTGTCGGGGTGGACGAAACTCTCTGTGCTCCCGCTGTCGATCAGGCAACTGGTGGCGCGGCCGTTTACCGCGATATCCATCATGGAGCTGGATAGATGGTGAGGGTGGCCTTGATCCAGCATCACGGAGGCCAGTATGTGGCTTAGTGAGTCACTATAGTCATCCGCCGAGACGGTGGTCGGTTCCGGTGACGAAATGGCGGTTGAGTGCGTTGGATACGATGGCGGCGGATGCCATGCGGCCGGGGGTACACAAAATGGCGGATAAGATGGCTGCTCCCACGGCCCGCACGCTGCGCTGCTGGCTGGCTTCCCCTTGCAGGCGTTAGCGTAATGGCCTTTCTTCCCGCAGCCCGAGCAGGTAGCTGTCTTAGCTGGGCAGTGCGCTCTGGGATGTTTTAACTGGCCACAGAAATAGCATTTTTGGGCCTGGTTACTGGGCATCGAAGCAGTTCTTACCGGAGGCTGCTGTCTCGGTTGGGTCGCTGCAGCGGTTGGTGCCGGGGGCGGCGGTCCCGTGTCCCACGGTTTCGATTGCCATGTCTCGGCGCCGTTACGGGGGTATGCCTCGAGGTTTCGGTGGGCCTCCTCTAACGAGAGCGCAAGGGCAATGGCCGTCTTCAGGTCGGGTTCCTTGCTTTCTAGCAGTCTCTGCCGGGTGTGGTCTGACTGGAGGCCCCTGACGAAGGCATCACAGGCGAGTCCCTGCGCGTGCTCCACAGCCGTTACCGCTTTACAATCGCAGTCTCTGCAGAGTGCCAGTAGCGCCCGTGCAAATGCCCCTACCGATTCTCCCGGTTGCTGCCTGCGGGATCCCAAGAGGTGTCGGGCGTAAATTGTGTTCACTGGGCGCGTATATTGCCCTTTTAGTAGCTCGAGGGCCGCCACGTACGTATTAGAGTCCCGGATTAGCATATATACTTGATGGCTCACCTGGGCGGTCAAAATTTTCAGTTTGTGATCCTCCTCTGTAACCTGTGAGATTGCGAGGAAGGATTCAAAGCAGCTCAGCCAGTGTTCAAACTTGGCTGATGCACCCACATCTTGAGGGTCGAGGTCCAGGCGTGGTGGTCTGAGGGCTCTCAGCAATGTCTGCTGTATCCGTTGCTGTTGTTGCTCCTCAGGTGTCGCCATTTAACTTTTAGCTAATAAAATTGATACGCTTATCAATTACTTCATAAAAGGTGATGAGTCGAAGAAGAGATGATGAGTCGAAAGAAGAGATGAATAAGGCTTTAATTAGCTAAGAAGAGACCATGCTTCTTCGTGAGTGACTGAACAAGTCTGAACGAAACCCACACAGTGGTGGGTGGAGTCAGCTGAGGCATGCCTCCATACACAGCGCCACCCAGAGGTGGCAATATACAATACAGTGGTTTACCACACAGATGGCCATTGGGGCTTCGCGCACCCTCTGGCCATAAAGCCAGGTGCAGATGGAGGGATGAAGATGATTGTGAAAAAGGCACTCACCCTAACGACCCGAGTGAGGTCGTTGAACTTCTTCCTGCATTACACAGGAGTCCTGGGCACCATGCTGCTGGAGGTGACTCTTTGGGAAACATCCCTCCAAGCTCTGTGGTATTCGCTCTGATGAGGCCTCCTGCCATTCTCGGGGTACAGCACAGCTTGCCGGCGCTCCACTGCGCCAACCAGATCATCCAATGCCCCATCGCTAAAGCGCTCCGCTCTCTGCCTGACCCTCTCCATGTCTTGGAAGTTTTGAACGCCACAGGGAGGTCACCGCCGATTTTGAGGCCTACAAGGCGTAGAGTGTGGCTGCTGATGTTCATTGACCCGCCCCTTTAAGAGCTGGCCGGCGCCAGCGTGTCTCGGGGAAATCGATTATTGACAGCACCTGCGCTGCGCCCGGCCGCCGAGAAATTGAGTAGCGCCGCCGGGTTTGCGCCTTAAGAGTACCGTGCAGCGCCTGATTTAGCGCCGCAATCACCTTCAGGGGTGCTGCAACCCAATATCGCTCGAGGTGGCGATAAGTTGCACCTGGCGCTAAACTAGCACCCCAAACGGGGCGATACCGAATTTCTCCCCCTGAGTGTCTCCGCTTCCACCACTTCTGTTGGCAGTGAATTCCAGGTCATCACCACTTGATGCATAAAAAGATTTTCCTCACATCCCCCCTGTATCTTTTACCCAAAACCTTAAATCTGTGTCCCCTAGTCCTTGTACCATCAACTAGTGGGAACAGCCTTTCCCCGTCTAGCCTATCCAAACCCGTTATAATCTTGTACACCTCTATCAAATCACCACTCAACCTCCTTTGCTCTAATGAAAACAAATCCCGCTTCTCCAACCTATCCTTGTAGCTAAGATCCCCCATCCCCGGAATCATTCTGGTAAATCTCCTCTGCACTCTCTCAAGTGCCTTCACATCCTTCCTAAAGTGTGCTGACCAGAACTGGACGCAATACTCCAGTTGTGGCCTAACCAGTGCTTTATAAAGGTTCAGCATAACTTCTCTATTTTTGTACTCAATACCTCTATTTATGAAGCCCAAGATCCCATATGCTTTGCTAACCACTCTCTCAATATATCCCACCACCTTCAGGGACCCATGCACATTAACTCCCAGGTCCCTCTGTCCCTGCACACTCTTTAAAACTGGGCCATTAAGTATATATTGCCTCTCCCTGTTCCTTCTGCCAAAATGCATCACCTCACACTTCTCTGTATTAAATTCCATCTGCCACTTGTCTGCCCATTCTGCTAGCCTTTCTATGTCCTGTTGTAGTTGATTGGTATCATCAGCACTGTTTGCCACACCCCCAAGTTTGGTGTCATCGGCAAATTTAAAAATTCTACTCTGTATTCCAATATCCAGGTCATTTATATATATCAAAAAAAGCAGTGGCTCCAGCACTGACCCTTGGGGAACACCACTGTCTACCATCCTCCAGTCTGAAAAACAGACATTTACCACAACTCGCTGTTTTCTGTCCTTAAGCCAATTCCTTACCCAAGCTGCCACTGACCCACCTATTCCATGAGCCTCAATTTTGTTAACCAGAATTCTATATGATACTTTGTCAAGTGCCTTCCGAAAATCCATGTAGACAATGTCCATTGCATTCCCTTCATCAATGCTCCCTGTTACTTCATCAAAAGATTCAATTAGATTAGTCAAACACGATCTGCCATTTATAAATACGTGTTGGCTCTCCTTAATTAGCTTAAACCTCTCCAAGTGCCTGTTAATTTTTTCCTTGATTATTGTTTCTAAAACTTTACCCACCACTGATTTTAAACTGACTGGTCTGTAGTTACTAGGATTGTCCTTATACCCTTTCTTGAACAATGGTATCACATTTGCCACTTTCCAATCCTCAGGCACCTCTCCCGCATCTAGGGAAGATTGGAAAATTTTGGCAAGCCCTTCTGCTATCTCCTCCCCCAATTCTCTTAGCAACCTGGGATGTGAGCCATCTGGACCAGGCGACTTATCCACTCTAATCATACCCAGTCTTTCTGGTACATCCTGACTATCAATTTTCACCCCTTTCATTGCTTCTACCTTTTCCACTGCTACCGATATTTTGTCAGCATTCACCTCCTTAGTAAAGACTGATACAAAGTACTCATTGAGTATTCTAGCCTTGCCCTGCACCTCTAAGCATATATCACCTTCTTTGTCCCTAATAGGCCCCACCCCGCCTCTTACTACCCACTTATTGTTTACATGCCGGTAGAAAATTTTTGGGTTCCCTTTTATGTTAGCCACCATTCTACTCTCATATTCTCTCTTTGCCAATCTTATTTTCATCTTGACATCCCCTCTCAATTTATTGTATTTGGTCTGGTTCTCCCGTGAAGAATTCACCTGACATTCATCATACACCCTCTTTTTTTGTTTCGTCATCTTTTCAATCTCCCTCATCATCCAAGGAGCCCTTGCTTTGGTTCTCTTACCCTTCCCTCTTGTTGGTATATACCTAGCCTGTACTTGGAATATCTCCTCCTTAAAAATCACCCATTGTTCCGTTACAGTTTTTCCTGTCAGTCTTTGGTTCCATTTTAACCTGGCCAGATCCTTTCACATCCCACTGAAGTTAGCCCTATCCCAGTTTAGAAGTTCCACTCTAGATTGTTCCTTGCTCCTCTCCATTGCTAACCTAAATCTTATGATACGATGATCACTCGTACCCAAGTGTTCTCCCACAGATACTTGGTCGACCTTGTCCAGCTCATTCCCCAGAACCAGATCCAGCAATGCCTCTGTAAGGGTTTGGGGGCTTCTTTAAACTGGTTTAAAGTAATTTTCCTGGTCTTGCAGGACCAATTCCAATAAAACCAATTTTATTACAGCGGATACGAATCGCTACCCCTCCTTTAGTTCTGAGTGGAGGAACTTATAATTAATGATATTAAAACGGAACAAGTGGTTTGGATGAGAGAAAAAAATCAAGTTTTATTAACTAAAAGAAACTACAATCAAAAGAATAAACTATACCACACAAACACAGTAATTACAGTAAAACTATATAACAGGGGGTTGCAGATGGCAAAAACGAGGGATACAATGAGCTACAATGTTATTTAAACAATCTTAGCAATTCCCTTAAATCACCACCCCTTAACCCCTGCTAGGTTACCTTGTTGAGGAGTCAGAAACTCTGCTCACCTGTGATCCAGCGAAGTAAGAGAGAGAGCTAGCTTCTCAGCCGCTATTTTTATACCTGGTGAGGTCCTGCCGTTCTGCCTTGCAAGGGCTGTGTGCAAAATTCCCCACCCAAAAGGGTCCAATACACAAGAGGAAGCTGTGATTGGCTAACTCAAAGTGGTTAGACTGGGTTAATGTGTCTTCCGGAGCTTCCTGGGCTGAAACAAAAGGGAGATACAACTGCTCTATTGTCCAGTGCTGGGTGATTTAAAACCCATTCAAATCTTGAACGATTCCCATTCAAGGCGCAAAAGTCTCTTCTGCAGTTTTGATGTATCCACTCGATATACAAACAAATGCTAATAGCATTCAATTGCTTTGTAAACAGAGCATTGTCCTTTGTCTTTGGCCATGTGGTGACAGCCATTTTTATCCCTGGAAATTTAAAAGCACAACGCCCAGGGATTCTTTAATCAAAAAAAATGAATCTTCAGAACTGTAAATTATTGTGAATTCTTACACCTCCTTCCTAGTTGGGCCAAGAACATACTGGTCAAGGAAATTCTCCTGAACACATTTCAGAAATTCCTCCCCCTCCTTTCCCTTTACCCTAGCATTATCCCAATCAATATTTGGATAATTAAAGTCCCCTAATATCACCACTCTGTAGCTCTTGCATATCTCTGCAATTTCCCTGCAGATTTGCTCCTCTACCTCCCTCTCACTATTTGGAGGCCTGTAGAATATCCGCAATAACGTGATCATATCCTTTTTGCTCCTTAACTCTAACCAAATGGATTCTGTCCTTATCCCCTCAAGAACATCCTCCCTTTCCAAGACTACAATGTCTTCCTTAATCAGCACTGCCTTACCACCTCCCTTTTTTCCTTCCCTATCTTTTCTGAACACCTTGTACCCTTGAATATTAAGTGCCCAGTCCCCACTGATTTTAAGCCACGTGTCCGGTATTGCCACAGCATCATATTGCCACACGACTAATTGTGCTTGTAGCTCACCAACCTTATTCACCACAATTTGTGTGTTTACGTACAATGGATGACTAAAAAAAAATAAAGAGGGAAAAAATAGATTTTGAGAGTAAACTAGCAAGAAATATAAAAACAGACAGTAAGAGCTTCTACAAGTATATAAAAAGGAAAAGAGTAGCTAAAGTAAATGTTGGTCCCTTAGAGGATGAGATTGGGGAATTAATAATGGTAAACAAGGAAATGGCAGACACTGTGAACAAATATTTTGTACCTGTCTTCACAGTAGAAGGCACTAAATGCATCTCAATAATACTGGAAAATCAAGGGGCAAAAGGGAGGGAGGAACTTAATATAATCACTATCACTAGAGAAAAAGTACTAGGCAAACTATTGGGACTAAAGACTGCCAAGTCCCCTGGACCTGATGGCCTGCATCCTAAGGTCTTAAAAGAAGTGACTGCAGGGATAGTAGATGCATTAGTTGTAATCTTCCAAAATTCCCTAGAATCTGGAAAGGTCCCAGCAGAGCAGATTGGAAAACCGCAAATGTAACGCCCATATTCAAGAAAGGAGGGAGACAGAAAGCAGGAAACTATAGGCCAGTTAGCCTACAATCTGTCTTTGGGAAAATGCTGGAATCAATTATTCAGGAAGTAGTAGCAGGACATTTAGAAAATCATTATACAATCAAGTAGAGTCAACATGGTTTTATGAAAGGGAAATCGTGTTTGACAAATTTATTAGAGTTCTTTGAGGATGTAATGAGCAGGGTGGATAAAGGGGAACCAGTAGATGTAGTGTATTTGGATTTCTAAAAGGCATTCGATAAGGTGCCACATAAAATGCTACTGCACAAGATAAGAGCTCATGGTGTTGGGGGTAATATTAGATTGGATAGAGGATTGGCTAACTAACAGAAAACAGAGAGTCAGGATAAATGGATCATTTTCAGGTTGGCAAACTAACTAGTGGGGTGCCACAGGGGTCAGTGCTGGGGCCTCAGCTATTTATAATCTATATTAATGACTTGGATGAAGAGACTGAGTGTACTGTAGCCAAATTTGCTGATGATACAAAGATAGGTTGGAAAGCAAGTTGTGAGGAGGACACAAAGGGCTCAATTTTAATAGCCCTGAGGAGGCGGGTTTGGAGGCGGGTCTGTTGCGAAAATCAGAAATAATGGCTTCTGACACCCAACCCGCCTCCATCCCACCCCCACCCGATTTTCATGAGTGTCTGTTTAGCCACTTCCAAATTGACCCATCTGGAACCGATGGGACAGGTAATTAAGGCAGTTAACAGCCTGTTAACTGCCTTGCTAATCCTATTTTCAGAGTGGTTTCCCATTTTCGTGCTTCTGGCTCCTGTTTCCCGACTTGTCAGAAACAGGCCAGGTTCAAGGAGACGAGTTGCTGGAGGACATGATTTGTATTCATTGGTGGAGCGCTTTAAAAGCGCCCCTGAAACATGGCTGACATTCAAATGTAACAACTTTGCTATTGTAGGTATGGGATAACATCTTGCACATCTACTGACCTTGTGACTGTTCAAGCTGACACCCATCTGCAGTGTGGCATGAAAGGAATAATTTCAGGCCACTTTGACTGTGAGCTTGCAAGATTGTTGCCTCAAATGAAATCTATAGCAAGAGGGTGGGAAGCATTTATGCCCTCTAATCCTGGTCCTCATAATCGGAGGAGTAGCAGCCGCGTGGCTCAGCGCAGATCTTCCTGGGAAGAGGAGTAGGAGGAGGACAAGGGGTGCCTTGCATGCCCTGTTGTGAACAATGCAGCATCCCTCCAGTTCACTGCTGTCCGTCAACCAGGGTATGCACACTGTCATGCCACATTAGCATAAGCTTACTCTTCAACCATAGGTGGCTAACATATGGCTCTGTAATTGCAGGCAACACTTGTCCAACATCATACATCATCTCTGCTATACCCTGTTATTTCGTATCACTTTTACCATCAGCATTACAACAGCAAGTCACCCTGAGCCCTCAATGTGCTTTTGCCATTTCCCATAATATATAAGCCACACAATCAACTGTTTGACATAATTTATCTTTAACACATGACAAAAGGATAATAGACCAGCAAGAGTCAAAACAAAAAGAAACATCACCCAAGTGACTCCCCTTGTGACTATAGGTGCTTAATCATTCTCTTATGCGTGCTTCTACGTGGTGCTTCCCCTGTGGCTTCAGCAGATATAGAGGCACCTTGCTGACTAGGATGCTGCGCCTGCTTAGATGTCTTTGGCGGGCGTCCTCTGGGTTTGGGAGCCTGGGAGGGCTCTTCCACAGTCTGCTCTTCCTGCAGCTGTGCAGGGGCTGAAACGGCCATCTCAGTTGTCTCTGCAAAGTGGGTCTCTGACCAAGGGCTCTGCAGTGGCATGGTCGTCTGAGCGCTTTGAGAGGTGCCCACACTTCCTTCTGTCCTGCCAACAACATCCCTCTCATGGGTCAGCCACAAATCAGTGCTGGCAAGTGGCTGGAGAGCACCTTGCTGCATTTCAGGGGAGCATGAGGACCCGTATCTGCACTGGCAGTCCTCCTCAAAAGGACGTCCATGAAGCTCTGGTCTCTCTGCTCAATAGCTGCCCATCGCTCCCCCAGAGATGTTATTCTACTCTGAACATTCACCATGTTTTCCTGGCTCTGGTGACTTATTTCCTCCATGGCCGCAGCCATCCTTTCCACTGAGGTAGCCATCCTATCCATGGTCATGCGTTCATATGCCATTGCCTCCACCACGGCAATGCTGATGTTAGAGATGGACTTCTCCATTCTCTCCACAATCACACTAATCCTGGAGGAAAACCGTTCCAGAGACACCTGCACTTGTTCCTGTATTTCCCGAGATACTCTTTTTCTGGATGGCCCCAGAGGCACTGCGTCTGCATGCAGCTCAGCAGAGCTAGGAGATTCCTGTGACCTCCGCCGAGGACACTCCATTGCTGTCACTGTCTCCACCATCTGCTGATGCTCACTTGTGTGCTGTGATAGACCAGGTGGCAACACTACTCTAACTCAAGAGGGCCTCACCGAGGTGTGCATTGCTGCGCTGGTGCTGGGTGCGCTGAGTCCTTGTGACGCTGCTCCCTCAGAGGCTTCAAGTTCCTCTGAGGAGTTGTCCGGCTCTTCGTCCTGGATCATGGGGAGGGGGCGCTCGATGGTCCTGTGGGAGAGTAAAGGCATGATTTAGACATCTGATATTGATGTAACAGCCACATCCTTTTGAACAGATGATACAATATGATTCTCTATGAACATCATATGCCATTGCTTTCTGAGAGGGATGAAATTCTATTATGTTACCAGCTTCCTCTAGTGTGCCCGTCTCTCCATCGCCCACTTCCAGGTCCTCGCCACTGCCAACAACCTCGCTTGCAGCCTCCTCAGCACTGGTCAATGTGGCTAGGGTAGGTATTCCTCCTCCAGTCATTGCTCTCCCCCTCTTATTGTGGGCTATCTTTTCCTGCAAGGAGGGACACAAGCGGTGTTTCAGCCACAGCGATGGAGTGAGGGTCAATAATCCCTACCATAGAAGCTTTGAGGGAGATGAAGATGGGGTAAGGTGCCTAGAGGAAGCTAGCTCCCTGTGCATTGTTAGTTGTTGTCACTGCTTGACAGTGAGAGTGAGTCTAAGGTGTGCATAGGCAGGGTGCTGAAGTGATTCAGTGCAGAGACAGAGATGGATAGGAAAGGGTGCAAGGGAAGTAAGAGTAAGGTGGGATGGGAAGGAGGAGGCTTACAACGCAGAGTGCTGGTAATGAGAAGAGAAGGGAAGCAGCGTGAAGGCAAGTGAGATGGGATACTCACTTTTGATGTGCACACAAGATCATTAAACCTTTTTCGGCACTGGATCCACGTGTGTACATCTATGGACCTTGCGCTCACCTCCTGAGCAATGCGCAGCCAGGCTGCCTTGATCTGCTGAGGAGGCTTTCTCCAGCCACAGGAGGGAAGAGAATCTCCCTGCGCCCTCTGACAGCATCCACAAGAAATTGGAGGGATTCATCATTAAAACAAGGAGCTGCCTTTCCTCTGGAAGAAGTCATAGCGTTTAATTCAAGTCCAGGAAACAGCAATAGAACGGCTCAGTCTTAATGGCAGCTTTAAAAGCAGCTGCTATTATGACGTCATCAGAGGCGGCCAGCCAACCCGATCCCACTCATTGGACCGGCCAGCACACCTCACTGAAATCAACAAGCTCATTGAATCAAAATCGGACATCAGCAGCTGATCCCGCCGGAAGCGGCTCCGGAACCCGCCCACCACGCAACCCGACTCCAACCCGCCTCGGGAATTAAAATCGAGCTCAAAGAGTCTGCAAAGGGATATAAATAGGTTAAGTGAGTGGGCAACAATTTGGCAGGTGGAGTATAATGTGGGAAAATGTCAGGTTTTCCACTTTGGTAGGAAGGATGGAAAAGCAAAATATTATTTAAATGGAGAGAGACAACAGAATGCTGCGGTACAGAGGGATCTGGGTGTCCTCGTACATGAAACAAAAAAATTAGCATGCAGGTACAGCAAGTACTGTGTACAGTTTTGGTCTCCTTATTTAAGTAGGGATATACTTGCATTGGAGGCAGTTCAGTGAAGGTTCACTAGGTTAATTCCTGGGATGAAGGAGTTGATGTATGAGGAAAGGTTGAGCAGGTTGGGCCTATACTCATTGGAGTTTAGAAGAATGGGAGGTGATCTTATTGAAACATATAAGATTCTGAGGGGGCTTGACAGAGTAGATGCGGAGAGGATGTTTCCCCTCGTGGGGGAATCTAAAACTAGGCGGCATAGTTTCAGAATAAGGGGTCGCCCATTTAAGACGGAGATGAGGAGGAATTTCTTCTCTCAGAGGGTCGTGAATCTTTGGAATTCTCTACCCCAGAGAGCTGTAGCGGCTGAGTCATTGATTATATTCAAAGCTTAGATAGACAGATTTTTGTACTACAGGAGAGTCAAGGGTTATAGGGAACAGGCAGAAAAGTGGAGTTGATGCCAAGATCAGATCAGCCATGATCTTATTGAATGGCGGAGTAGGCTCAAGAGTCCGAATGGCCTCATCCTGCTCCTATTTCCTATGTGCTTATGTTCTTATTCTTGTTGAGGGAGTTGTCAGAAAGTTTTGGGTACTCCTTCATTATCAAGAGTAGTCAAGATAGGGCCTACCAGTGCTCCATGATGGTAAGCTTCATAAGAACATAATAACATAAGAATTAGGAGCAGGAGTAGGCCATACAGCCTCTCGAGCCTGCTCTTCCATTTAATAAGATCACGGCTGATCTTCAATCTCAACTCTACTTTCCTTCCCTATCCACATATTCCTTTATTCTCCAAGAGCCAAAAATCTATCTATCTCAGCCTTGAATATACTCAACAACTCAGCATCCACAGCCCTTTGGGGTAGAGAATACCAAATATTCACAACCCTCTGAGTGAAGAAATTCCTCCTCCTCTCAGTCTTAAATGGCCCACCCCTTATCCTGAGACTATGCCTCCTAGTTCTAGACTCTCCAGCCAGGGGAAACAACCTCTCAGCATCTACCCTGTCAATCCCCCTCAGAATCTTGTATGTTTCAACGAGATCACCTCTCATTCTTCTAAACTCCAGAGAATATAGGCCCAATCTACTTGATTTCTCCTCATAGGACAACCCTCTCATCCCAGGAATCAATCTAGTGAACCTTTGTTGCTCCGCCTCTAAGCAGGTATACCCTTCCTCAGATAAGGAGACCAAAACTGTGCACAGTACACCAAGTGTGGTCTCATCAAAGCCCTGTACAATTGTAGCAAGACTTCCTTACTCTTGTACTCCAACCCCTTAGCAATAAAGGGCAACATGCCATTTGCCTTCCTAATTGCTTGCTGTACCTGCATGCTAACTTTCTGTGTTTCATGTACAAGGACACCTAAATCTCGCTGACCACCAATATTTAATAGTTTCTCACCAGTTAAAAATATTCTGTATTTCTATTCTTCCTACCAAAGTGAATAACCTCATATTTCCCCACATTATAATTCATTTGCCACTGTATTGCCCACTCACTTAACCTGTCTATATCCCTTTGCAGGCTCTTTGTATCCTCCTCACATCTTACTTTCCCACCTAGCTTTGTATCATCAGCAAACTTGGAAACATTGTACTCGGTCCCTTCATTCAAGTCATTAATATAGATTTTAAATAGCTCAGGCCCAAGCACTGATCCTTGCGGCAGCTAGTTACAGCCTGCTAACTGGAAAATGACCCGTTTACCCCTACTCTCTATTTTCTGTCCATTAACCAATCCTCTATCCATGCTAATATATTACCCCCAACCCCATCAGCCCTTATCTTGCGTAGCAATCTTTTCTGTGGCACCTTATTAAATGCCTTTTGGAAATCCAAATATGCTACATCCACTGGTTCCCTTTGGCTAATTAAAGGAAAATATATGGGAGGGAAAATTTGGTTGGTTAGCGTTAGTGACAATGAAAGTGACAGTGGCTCTCAATTTCTACATCAGCGGCTCCTTCCAGGCTTCAACAGGGGATATTGCGAACATCTCCCAGTTCGCTGTCCATTGTTGCATCCGGGTGGTCACAAATGCTCTCTACAAAAGGAGGTCATCTCATTCCGCATGACCCAAGACAAATAGCGTGAACGTGCATGTGGCTTCGCTAGGATAGCGGGTTTCCCCATGGTTCAGGGCGCCATTGACTGCACGCATGTGGCATTGCGGGCACCTCCATGAAAATGCAGAGGTTTTCCGCAACCGCAAAGGATTCCGCTCTCTGAACTTCCAGTTAGTTTGCAACCACAGACAGCGCATCCTCGCCAGCAATGCCCGCTATCCTGGCAGCAGCCACGATTCATGCATCCTGCACCACACTTGTGCCCCAGGCCTGTTCCAACCTCGCATTAAGCTCGTAGCTGGCTCCTCGGGGAAAAGGGTTATCCACTCTGCACCTGGCTGATGACACCGCTCCGTAACCCCAACACTCCTGCTCAGCTTGCCTACAATGAGAGCCATAGCATCATTAGGAACCTCATCGAACAGACTATCGGCGTTCTGAAGCAACGGTTCCCGTGTCTTGACCACTCTGGAGGAGTCCTGCAGTACTCCCCTGATCGAATATCGGTTTTCATATAGTGTGCTGCATGCTTCACAATCTCGCCATTCTGAGGACCCAACCATTGCCACCAGGGATTGGTGGACCACCTCAGGAGGAGGAAGAGGGAGAGGAGGAGGAGGAGGCGGAGGAGGAGGCTCAATGTTGCCTCTTCAAGGGCCATTCGCGAACACCTCATAAGACAGCGCTTCTGATGAATGAAAGGGAAGATGGCTTTTGGGATCAACAATCACATCATTAGAGCCATCCCGCAGCCCCTATTACCAGGCCAAGTTCCAATGAGTAACATGAGGAAATTTGTAACATTTCAATAAAAAAAATTATTTTTCTGAACAACAGTGTCCTATTAAACACAACCAATAACAAACACAACAATTTATTAACAAACACAACTGGTTCTTACCACATCGAAATAAGTCTTAACGGAGTGAACAATATATTTACAAACACATTCAACTTTGGGGCTAACATTCCCCCCATATGTTAGAAAAATGTTAGTTATTCGCCCTTCTTGAACGATCTCCCACCCCTTCACACTTCCCCCCTTCCAACCCAACTGCTCCTCCGTAATGGCCCAGAAATTCGGGTCGGGGGCTTCCCGCGGGTGCAAGCCCCCGATCTGCACTCACCTAGCGCGCCGGCCGTTGAGCTGTGGACCCCTGTGGAATTGCGATTCTGGGCCTGCTCCAACTGCCGGCGCGCAGTGCTTGCCAATCCCAGGAGCGCAGTTAGTTCGATGCGTCCCCTGGGATCATGTGGGCCATGGGGAGCCAATCGGAGCAGGGAATGCTCCATTCATAAGATTGACAGGAAGAGCTGTCAAGACTGAGAAATACTACGGCCCCAAAACAGCACTAAATCTTCAAATAAATTAAAAAAAACATCACATTTTTTAAATAAACTATAAATTACATGAAATAACTATTTTAAACAATAATTTAAATTTTTGAAACAAATAATTTTATTTTCTAACCGGGCTAAAAATAAACTTACCTTGCTTTAAAGTATTTAAAAATAATAAACTTGTGGAAAAAATGTTTTAATTTTAATTAATTCAACACAGTTACCTTGTAAAAAGCAGGCCTTATGACTGCTTTTTACATGTCTAACTTCTGGAGACTTACCCTCCCGGGAAAACCTGCAAAAAAAAACGAAGTTCGATGCGCATGCGCAGCCTCTCCCGCGCACGCGTTCGATCTCTGAACCCCTTCGTTCAGGGGATCGGAAGTGCCGGTTTCCCGCGCATGCGCAGTGCATGCAGGAAACCGGCACTTCCATTGGGCCTACGAGTGAGTACCCCGTGCGTACTCACCCGTGGAGGCCCGAATTTCTGGGCCATTGTGGAAGGCTGCTGAATGTTGGATCCAGAGACTGCAGGTGGCCTTGCAGTATGCCCTCGACCAGCTCTGGGCCTTGAGGGCCTGGCTGCAGACTACACCAACTCTGCATGGGCGGCAGCAGTCTGAGTTGGCTGGTTTACAGGCTGTGGCAAGTGCAATGGCAGACTGGAAGTGGTGGGAGCAGGAATGCTGTCATCCTAAGAGAGGACTGCACCTTCCTGCTCGACCAACACACTGCCACTCCCCCAGGGCAGAACCTCAGCATAGGAGCAATCCGCTTGAGCACAGATTGCTGGCCTGCTGCGGCACCGTGAGATCCCCGGTGGACTGTGGGTGACCCAGCGATGATAGCAGCAGTCAGCGCTTGCGTGGCATCAATCTGAGACTGCATCAGAGCAGTCTGAGATTGGATGGCACCAACCAATGACTCAATTCCAACACTAAGCCATTGCATTACCTTGGCCTGTGCTGCAATAGATGCTGCCAGCTTAACCACTACACGTGGCATGGGTCTGGGTTCCCATGGTCTCCCTGCAAGTCAACCATCCTCTGCAACGAGGCGAGGATGGGCTCGAGGGTTTGCGCACAGATGACAGCTGTGCTGGTAGCGGACTCCCCACACTCCTGGCCAGTGCATCCATGCTCTCGGGCACCCTTGCCATTGCACCCATGAGCTCCGCATGCATGCTCATCACCTGTGTGTTCATCGCCGCGATATCGAGGTCCTCATCTGAGCCCTGTGCAGCAGAACTCGTGCGCGCATTCACCCTCCGGGGAGATGGCCCCCAATCTTCCCTTTCCCTATGGCATTGCTGCAGCCCGCTGGGTCCCGGAGCTCCACCCACATCAGAGCCAATTCCTCTGCTCCCCTCCAGTGACCGCGTCACCCCAGTATCGGATGTCTCGTCCTCGGGAGACACAGGCGGTGAGGCTCCAGCTTCGTGTTCCTCCTCCTCTCGCACGTCGCTGCCACTGGGAGGCTGAGGGACAGGCTGGTCAGCTGGTGGCTCACTATCTGAAAGCAGGAAGGTACAAAAGTGATTTTAACCTGAGGGCAGGGGGGCAGGAAGGGAGCAAGGAATGGAGACAGTAAATTTAGATGGAAAGTGGGAAAGGCTTGTGTTGTGAGGGAGAAGTAGTACGAGAGAGGAGAGAAAGATGATGAACATACCATTGCTGTCCCCAAGGGGGTCGACCTCTGCAACTTCCACAGCATTCTCTTAGTGACTGCCTTGTGTGTGTCTTTGTCCATCCTACTGCTGCCACGCAGTGCTACCCCAATGACTGCAGCATGGCTGGTGGAAGGCTGCTGAAGCCTTGGCGAGTTGCTGCAGTGCATCTTGTAGATGGTAGATGGAGGACACTGCAGATAGCCTTGCAGGACGGCCTCAAGGAGCTGGTGGTTGGGAGTGACAAATCGTGTGACGGTATTTCTTCTTCTTCACTCTCCTCGCCCTCTTTTTGGTTAACCACTGGCTGGGCAGGCTGCATTTCTTGGGTGTCTGAAATGAGGAAGGCAAAAGGGTAGGGTTCTGGTGAGGGGAGGATGGGAAAGTAAGAGGTGCATGCTTACACCATGTGCAGTTTGTACACCAGAAGAGATAGTGGGATGAGTGTAAGTGGGATGTGAGAAAGAGGATAACTTATGAGAATACTGGCATCTTACATTCTTTCAGCTCGCCGCTGGCCAAGGCCTCAGCCATGTCCCTGCCAAGAATGGCCTGCACCGTCTCCTCCAAGGGGGTGAGGTGAAGCTAGGAATGTGAGGTGTGCCTCGTGTTTGGTACAGATTGTTGGTAGGTGAATGATGGGGGGTGTCATGCTTTTTTTCATTCCTGGGATGTGGTCATTGCTGGCAAGGCCAGCATTTATTGCCCATCCCTAATTGCCCTTGAGAAGGTGGTGGTGAGCCGCCTCCTTGAACCGCTGCAGTCCGTGTGGTGAAGGTACTCCCACAGCGCGGTTAGGGAGGAAGTTCCAGGATTTTGACCCAGCGACGATGAAGGAATGGCAATACATTTTCAAGTCAGGATGGTTTGTGACTTGGAGGGGAACTTGGAGGTGGTGGTGTTCCCATGCACCTGCTGCCCCTTTCCTTCTAGGTAGAAGAGTTCACGAGTTTGGGAGGTGCTGTCGAAGAAGCCTTGGCGAGTTGCTGCAACCATCTTGTAGATGGTACACACTACAGCCACGATACACCAGTGGTGCAGGGATTAAGGCCTAGAAATTCAGTGGCCTGCGCCACCAGTTTGCGCCCAAAGAGGGCTTTTGCGCCACTGTGCAAACCTGCCGCGATATTTAGCGGGGCGCTAATGGTGGCGTTAGCCAGTAGCGCTGCGCCACCACCGATGATGTCATCGGTGTGCGCAGCGCCCCGCTATCGCCCCGCTGGCCATATTTGGCCGCTGCCGCCTCCCCCGCGCCGGCCGCAAACAGCGACCGGTACACGGGGCCTACCTGTGCCGGTAGTGGGGCGAGTTAAGGTGGAGGTGCGCACCTCCGTCCCCGGCCTCCTACACCCCCCCTCCCCGCAGCATTGCCGGCTGTTTCCAGAGAGCCCGGCACTTCTCCTTGGTGCCGGGCTCATTTGCCGGCACTCGCGAGCGGGGATCGCGCTGTTGCAGGCACCTCCTGTAGTGTCCGTGTGTAGATAAAGACACTGAAGACAGGAGTTGGTTCATAGGTATTTACTAAGCAAGTCTGGGGGGGGGTTTCTAAAGGATATACACAATACACAGGCTTATATAGCCCAAGTGGCAATTACCGGCATTACGCACACCTGGGGCTCTTAAAGGCACATACACCATAATTGCTCTTAAAGGCACATACACCACAATTCCTCCCCTTCTAGCTAACTAGTACATCATATTTTAAGTAATTATTAATTACATGTTATATGCAAAATAATATACATTGCTGTATTAATTAATTATAAGTTAGTCTCTCAGGAGGCTTCCTGACTCGGTCCGGATAACGCCTCGGGGGTGTAGTAGTTTCTGGTGGTGTAGTAGGTTCTTCTGGCAAGGCTGATTCGGTTTGAAGGCCAGTGTCGGGTTCATCGGGCTCCAGTATCACCGGATCGGAGGTAGATATGGGTATCTCTACTTCATCGTTAGATGTATAGAGTGGTGGTGCAGGTTGTCCCTTTTCGGATGACTTGATGATTTGGTCAGCATGGCGCCTTATTATGCTGTCTCCGATGTCCACGGTATACATCAGTGGTCCTAATCGTGTGCAGATAGTTCCAGGCTGCCATTTCTCGGTACGGTAGTCCCGGGCCAAAACCAGTTGGCCTATCTGGAAGGCCCTAGTTGGCCTTTCATTCATGCCCTGAAACTGCCGGTTCTCCACGTCCCTTCGGATGTTGGGCTTGACCAAATCCAGCCGGCATCTTAGGTTTCTATTGTAGAACATCATGGCGGGAGTTTGGTTAGTAACCATATGCGTTGCATTCCTATATGCAAATAAGAAGTTATCCACCTTGTGCTGAAGTTTTATGTCTTCATTACCCATGGCCTTGATGGCCTTCTTGAAGGTCTGGACAAACCTTTCAGCCAATCCATTGGTGGCGGGATGGTATGGGGCGGACGTGTAGTGCTTTTCCCCATTGTTCTTTAAGAACTTTCTGAATTCTTCGGACACAAATTGCGGTCCATTATCAGAACATATCTGCTCCGGCAGCCCATTCCTGGCAAATATGGTCCTTAATACTGTGATGGTTTTTTCCGTGGTGGTGGAGGACATTTTTATTACCTCCGGCCACTTGGAGTGTGCATCAACTGCGATTAAGAACATTGAGTCCATAAATGGACCAGCAAAGTCGATGTGCACCCTTTGCCAGGGAGATGAGGGCCACTCCCATGCATGTAGAGGGGCCTGTGGCGGAGCATTTTGGACCTTCTGGCATCCTAGGCAGCTCTTGGTCATGTCTTCGATGTCTCCATCGATACCTGGCCACCATACAAACGCCCTAGCTACGTTCTTCATTTTCACTCCACCCAGATGCCCCTCGTGAAGCTCCTTTAGCACTTTATCCTGGAGTTTGGGTGGAATCACCACTCTGGATCCACACATCAAGGTTCCTCGGCACACTGACAGCTGTTCTCTTCTTTGTGAGAATGCTGGCAACAGTGGTTCGCCATGTGCTGGCCATCCCTTCACTGGTAAATCGTAGACCCGTGAGAGAGTAGGGTCATTTCTTGTCTCCCTTTCAATGGCAGAATTTGTCACCGGTAGACATTCCACTATGGTAGAGTGGAATATCTCTACTGGGTCTACTGTAGGTGCCTCTTCTATCGTTGGCAACGGTAGGCGTGATAAACCGTCAGCATTCCCATGCTGTTTTGACCCTTTGTATTCAATGTTGTATTGGTGTGCCCCTAGAAAAAGGGACCACCTCTGTAGTCTTTGTGTCGTCATAATGGGGACACCTTTTTTAGGGTTGAATATGGAGATGAGGGGTTGATGGTCAGTCAGCAAGGTAAATTTTTGTCCGTGTAGGTAATGGTTGAATTTCTTCACTCCCCATACCAGGCTGAGTGCTTCCCTGTCTATCTGGGCATAGTTACGCTCAGCTGAGTTCAATGAGCGTGACGCAAAAGCTATCGGCCGTTCCGAGCCATCAGGGAATCTATGGGACAATACCGCTCCTATGCCGTAAGAGGATGCATCGCACGCCAGTCTGATTGGTAGTGATGGGTTGTAATGAGCCAAAATTTTCTCGGATGTGATTAAGTCTTTACATTTATGGAAGGCACGTTTACAGTCTTCGTTCCATTTCCAAATCACTCCTGTCTGTAGAAGATCATTAAGAGGGTGTAGAATAGTTGATAAGTTCAGTAAAAATTTATGATAGTAATTTATTAATCCCAGGAATGACCTTAATTGTGAAACATTTTCAGGTGCTGGGGCTTTTATAACTGCTTCAATTTTTTCAGGTGACTTATGCAACCCTTCCTTATTAATTATGTGGCCACAATATGATATCTGATTTTGGAAAAATTCGCACTTGGGGCGATTTGCTCGTAGGCCCCGTTCTTTCAGCCTAGTGAGCACCTGCTCCAAATTGGCAAGGTGCTCGTTGTCGTTTTCTCCTGTTATAAGGATGTCGCCTAGGTAGCATTGAGTCCCCGGAATCCCTTGCAGGACTTGCTCCATAGCTCTTTGCCAGATAGCTGGAGCTGATGCTATTCCAAAAACCAGTCGATTGTACTGGTACAGGCCTTTGTGTGTGTTTATTGTGAGATACTTTTTAGAGGTCTCTTCAATTTTTGTGAAACGTTTCCCTCCGGATAGTGAGGCGAAAATATCTTCTATCCTCGGAAGAGGATACTGTACCGTGTGAGGGACCGGGTTTACAGTCACCTTAAAGTCCCCACAGATGCGAATTTTTTTCTGTTCCTCAGAGTTATTTTTCAATGTTTTTTTCATGACTGGAACGATGGGTGTTGCCCATTCGCTCCAATCTATTTTGGATAATACGCCTGCCTTTTCCAAATTCTTCAGCTCTGCCTCGACTGCCGGACGTATTGCGTATGGCACCGGTCTTGCCTGAAAAAATTTTGGAATTGCTGTATCTTCCACTTTTATTGAGGCGGTGATGCCTTTCAAGGTTCCTAGTTTCTCTTGAAACGCTTCTTTGGCGTTGGCCAAGATGTCTTTTAATCGTTCAGGTATGATGTCATCATTGTTTTTTTCCTTACTGGTCACCGTCAGTGCCTGAATGGAGTGCCAGTCTAAACGTATCTTCCTTATCCATTCACGTCCCAACAACAGTGGACCACCATCTTGTAGAATGTATAAATACAACTTTTGTATTTCTTTGCCGTTGTATACCACAGGCACCCTTATTTTTCCTTTGGGGTAGACTTTCTGCCCCGTATATGTTTTTAAGATAATGGATGTGTCTTTTAGAGGTATATGCGAAAATAGCCTCTCGTAATCTCGTCGATTTATTACGGTTAGAGCTGATCCTGTATCTAGCTCCATTTTAACTGGGGACCCTGCTATTGTGAGGGTAACCCAAATGGTTTGGTAATCCTCTTTGGCAAGTACATTATGTAATTTGAGACAGCTTAGTCTCTTGTTTCCGGAGTCGCTATCGCTATTCTGGTCTTCGGAGCTATTGTCCGTCATCATTTGTACCTTCCTGTACTTTTCTTTATTGATTTTTTGTTTTCTGTCAGTGGATTTATTTTGTCCAGATTGGCATACCCGTGCAATGTGTCCAATCTTACCACATTGCCTGCATGCTTTGCTCTTGAACCAGCAGTCCCTCTGGTTATGGGTGGATCTGCCGCAGCGATAACATCTTCCGAACTCCTGTGTCATTTTATGGGTGCCGAAGTCCTGTGTCTCTTGTATCTCTGCAGCTCCTTTTGCTGCTGCTTCGTATGATACAGCCATACTGAAAGCTTTGTCCAATGTTAAATCTTTTTCAGAAAGCAGTCTTTTTTGTGTTCCTTCACTTAAGAGACCGCAAACAAATTTGTCTCGAAGATAATCCGATAGTCCTGCTCCGAATTGGCAGTACTTTGATAGCTTTCTTAATTCGGTTAGGTAATCAGCGTTACTTTCATTCTTGTGTTGATTTCTCTTGAAGAACTTGAATCATTCCGCTATCAGCAGCGGTGTTGGGTTTAAATGCTCCTGCAGGGTATCAACAATTTCTTTAAAAGTCTTGTCCTTTGGTTTGGCTGGAGTGATTAAATTTCGTAACAGCCCGTATGTCTTCGCGCCCATTAAGTTCAGAAGTACTGAAGCTTTTTTTTCAACTGTTATTCCATTTGCAGTGCAATAAACCTCTACTCTTTCCATGTATGTGGTCCAATCTTCTATTTCGCCATCAAAAGCCTCAATATTACCAGATTTAGGCATTTCAGAAAAGATATGGCGCTTCCCGCGCTTTTTTTTTTTTCTTTTTTTTTCTCTCTGTAGCAACGATATGGCGCTTCCCGCGCTTTCCCGCCGCTGCTACCGATAACAACGCTGCTTTACTGTGGTTTCCGTTTATTCACTGTTGGAGACTCGTTCCCGACGGAGGTCTAAACGCTGACCTGCTTGCCGCGCTGGCCGTCTCTCGAGTGCACCCTCCCAGTCCGTTATTGCTTGCCTCCGATTTCGCTGCCTGTCTCAGCTGTAGAGCCCGCCGCTGGAGCTCCAGCCTGACGCCCAGGAAGGATTAGCGCAGTACCTGTCACCAGCTTGGCCAGCTGGTGAAACCATAGTTTCTCTTACTTCCTTGAGTCTTCTGGACGCTGGAGGAATCGATGTCCTTGAGGTGCTGCCGAATTGCAGGTAAGTCCGTTTCCACTTCGTCGCCACTGTAGTGTCCGTGTGTAGATAAAGACACTGAAGACAGGAGTTGGTTCATAGGTATTTACTAAGCAAGTCTGGGGGGGGGGGTTTCTAAAGGATATACACAATACACAGGCTTATATAGCCCAAGTGGCAATTACCGGCATTACGTACACCTGGAGCTCTTAAAGGCACATACACCATAATTGCTCTTAAAGGCACATACACCACACCTCCCCCTTAAGAGTGAGAGGAAGGCCTGCAGTGCCGCAGGCTGCCGTGCCGCAGCGGGTGGCGCTGTGGCACTTTGCATGCCGATATTCAGTTTCAGCGCCCCAAGCGGGGCGCTGAAACCCTTGTTTAGCGGCCGGCTTCCACTTGGGGTGCTGAAACTGAATATCCCGCTGGCGCAAGTGGCTCCGCGCGCAGCGGTAATTCCGGCGCCCAGGCGAGCTGGGCGCCCCTAACTGAATTTCTAGGCCTAAATGTTTAAGCTGGTGGGTGGGGTGCCAATCAAGCGGGCTGCTTTCTCCTGGATAGTGTCAAGCTTCTTGATGTTGTTGGAGCTGCTCTTATCCAGGCAAGTGGAGAGTATTCCATCATACTCCTGACTTGTACCTTGTAGATGGTGGAAAGGCTTTGGGGAGTTAGGAGGTGAGACACTCTCCACAGGATACCCAGCCTCTGACCTATTGAGCAGTGTGTGAGGCTAGTGGTGCAGTTGGTAGGAGACATTTTTTTTGAAGATGCATTCACTGACCTTGAGGTCATGAAACTTCTTTGGGCCCTGGAGGCAGGTCATTGCTGGCAGTGACTGCCTCGGCGATCTGGTCCCACATCCTTCTTTCTGGAGAGCCTCCTGGCCCCCTGTGTGTAGAGGACCTCTCTTCCAGTGTTGACCCCCCTACACAAAGCTGGAGTGCTGTGTCCGAGACCCTGTGTGCCCTGTTGAGCCATTTGTGTTAAAGTTGTCCACTTTAACCATTTTTTACATGCAGAAGACAGTTCAGTTTTAAGAGCTGAAGACTGCCTATTTTTGAATGATTTTTAATTTTTTTTTGCAGAAGTCATTTCACCTTTAAGGGCTCAAGACTACTTTTAAAACCAACAGTCTTGCCTTAAGAAAATGCAGCGACGCGACATTGGGCCTCCTGCTGAGCGCACAGCCTGAAGCAGAGCGATAGTCGCTGGGTTATGAGCTAAAATCATTCAAATTAATAGGCAGCACCAAATTAATGTGCTGTCTGCACTTTCTAAACAGGCATGAGCAAATCTCGCTCCGCGGTGCCCCTGCTCGTTTTCAGGGTTTATCGAATTTCACCCCCATTAACATTCACCAAGAATGTATTGTTCCATGATCTCTGATGTCATGCACTGTTTATGAATTGCTCACTGTTAGAGGACCCATAAAAGTAGTCTCTGTAATGCACCACAAAGCACTCTTTTTGTACATCTCCCAAAAGCAATTTTGTACAGTGTACGTTATATGGATTTGATATTGAAAAGTATTGGGCAATACCCAGAGATCGATCAAGCAGTTGCATTTACTGTTTACTAATCCACACGATCTATAGTTCCCTGCTGGCTGCATCGCTTGTCTAGTACACAATGTGAATATTCTCTTTGGAGCACGACCTGTTGTATATCCACCAACTTCAAATCTCAGTAATAAGAAAAAAGAAAACTTTTGTTATTAGTAATATTTGATTAATGTTTAACAATAGCAGTGTCTGTTTACAGCACTTGAGCACAATTGGACGCTCCAAAGGGTAAGCAAATAATTTGCAAAGCTCAAGGAAAGAAATGGGGAAATAAAAGAGTTCTTGCTAAATGACTCGATATTAGTTCTCTTGGCAATGATTAGTTTTTCCACTAGTTCATGGCGGCTCCTGAGAGATGTTTGGTTCTCACACTGAGCACAGCACAATTACAAAAGAAAAGGAGCCATATGTCCAGTGTGATGAATGCAGCAAGCTGAACTTGCGCACAGTCCTTGCAACTGATTAGTGACATTCTGCGCCCATTGAAAATAACTTTGTTAGTAACGTAAGGTGCACATGTCACTGATGTTGAAGACTGAGGACTAAGTCTTAAAGGTCAGTTTGAATTAGAGTGACAGACAATCATTGCAGAGGCTTAGGTCACGTTCAGATGATGCTGTGGTAGACAGCTTCTGTTTGACCTGGAAGATAAATAGGCTTGAATTCTTGGCTTTAAGTGATATCTGTTTCCTGAGACAATTCTAGGAGGAGAAGCAATGATATGCAACGACTGGCACTTATTGTTCCCATTGTCACCTTGCACTTCACGAGTATTGGCACTGCAGGATGTGGGGCGGCTAATTGAACAGTGAGGGAAAGCTGTTGTGCTAAGAACTCTTCAGTTTTTCAAGTCCTGGGACTAAATGTATGATTGTTAAACAAGACTTTTTGGCTGCGAAATTCAGTATGTTCGCGCCTCCTGTTAGCACCTGGCGGGGCGCTAATGAGGTGCTAAGGGGTTAGTGCCCGGGCGCGGCGAATGCAGTGACGCCCGCTAACTTCAGTGCCGGTTTAGCGCTGGCGCTAACTCTTAGCACTTGGGCCTCTAGTGCCTCACAGATCGTGATGCCATAAAGTGCGCAGCGCCCAGTTATCGCCCCCTGCTTTATCACCTTGCGCCGACAACACCAGCAAGAGGAGGCGTTCTGAACTTGGCTGACCGCTTTGGGAGCGGTAATTAAAGGGAATGCTTTCCAGCTAGCGCAATCTTTTTTTATTTGCACCAGTCTGGTGACTGTGCAAAGTTTTTAATGATTCATTGGTGCAAGATGACCAAGCCCTTCACCTTGTGAAAGTGTTTGGGGCTGTAATGGCAGTCGCCCAGGTCACCTTGCAAAACAGAACTGATGACAACTAGCTTGTGTAGCATCACTGGCCCTTCCCTTTAAGTGAGGGAAGCAGCCTCTGTGATGAAAGAGTGCTGTTCACAATGTGCTCAAAATTGTTTAGAGCTGTCGCCCTGCTCTCGGACTTTAGCGCCTTAAGAGAATTGGTTAGCGCTTGATTTAGCGCACCACTTCCCTCTTGGAGCGCTAAAACTGAATTTCGTGGGAGGTGAGAATGATTAGTGCCTGGTGCTAATTTTTCCAACTTTTAAAGTTCTAGGGCTAGATTTTCAGTTGTTTGCGCCAGCAGTTAGCGCCTTAAGAGAAGTGATTTTCGGGCACTATGCGTGTAGCGCCCGGGCGCAGCGCAGTTTGCGCCCCGCCCCAAATTAAGTTGCCCGTTAGCGCCGGCGCAAAGTTTAGCGGCCGCCCGGATGCGCGCGCAGAAAATGACGTCACATCCTCGTGCAACGCCCTTTGGCCGCCCCGAATCCAAACTTCAGTCGGACCGCCCCATTGTGCGGCTGGCGTCCAGAGCGTTTGTAAAATGGAACGCAACACACCCTGGGGAGCGCAAATTAAAGGGCACTCCTCCTGCACTATAAAAGGCAGTCTGCATGTGTTGTGTGGAAAGATCCAGTGTGTTGTTGAGAACAGTGTATTTATGTTTCCGGCCACCACCACCACCACCACCACCTCCTCCTCCTCCTCCTCCTCCTCCTCCTCCTCCTCCTCCTCCACCACTTTTCCCCCCCAGACTCTGCCTTTGAAAAACACATGCACCCTTCCCCTTTAAGAGCTCACTGGCACCAGAGTGTCTGCCGTGCGCTGCGCCCGAGCTCGGGTGTTGCGCTCTGCACCGCCGGCTTAGCGCCTAAAGATAGTAGTGGAACGCCTCTTTTAGCGCTCCACCAACCTCTTAGGGCGAAGCCACTGAATTTCCGGCAACGGGGCGCTACTTCGGGGCGGGCGCTAACTTCGGGCGGGCGCTAAGGTTAGCGCCCCAAAACTGTCTATACTGAAAATCTAGCCCCTAGTGCCCCAAATGAGGCTATACCGAATTTCTCCCCCATTAACTTCAATAGGCAATCAATTGTACACTCAGATCTCACTATCTGAATATAGATGTTCTTAGCACAGTGTATAATCCTGTATAGTTCTACAACAGTGCAGTCTGTAGTGGGCCCTTGCATTTCAATCTAAATGTTAATATTCACCATTACTTTAAAGCAGCATTCATTGTGATTAAGTATGGATTTTGCAATTGAGGACATCGAGAGGAGGAAGGTGAATATGAATCAATGTATATTAGTACATTTTCCCCTCCCAAGTAAAGGCAACTACCATGGGTGTGTGCCAATTTTTTTCTAAGCAGTCTATATGAGTTACTGCTTTGCATTGTGTCAAACTGTGTTTAAAATTGGCGGCAGCCAATTTGCGCACAGCAAGGTCCCACAAAACAAAATGTGATAACCGGTTTGTTTAGTGATATTGATTGAGGGATAAATATTGGCCAGGACACCAGGGAGAACTCCCCTACTCTTCTTCGAAATAGTGCCATGGGATCTTTTGCGTACACCTGAGGGGGCAGATGTCTCAGTCAAAAGAAGGCACCTCCAACTGTGCAGCCCTTCCTCAGTATTGCACTGGAGTACCATGGCTCTGAAATTGCGGTCAGTGGCATAGCTAAGGAGTACACCACCGACCTCCGAACGAAATCTGCACTTACCTGGTGCGATGCCCCAAGCGAAAACTTGCTTTGAAACAACTGCGGAGTTGTGCGCAGCCTAGTGGCCCACGGATCCCTGCGGAGTTGTGCGCAGCCTAGTGGCCCACGGATCCCTGCGGAGCTGTGCGCAGCCTAGTGGCCCATGGATCCCTGCGGAGTTGTGCGCAGACTAGTGGCCCACGGATCCCTGCGGAGTTGTGTGCAGCCTAGTGGCCCATGGATCCCTGCGGAGTTGTGCGTAGCCTAGTGGCCCACGGATCCCTGCGGAGTTGTGCGCAGCCTAGTGGCCCACGGATCCCTGCAGAGTTGTGCACAGCCTAGTGGCCCACGGATCCCTGTGGAGTTGTGCGCAGCCTAGTGGCCCACGGATCCCTGCGGAGTTATGCGCAGTCTAGTGGCCCACGGATCCCAGAGGTATTCCGTTGTGCGTAAGCGTACCCGTGATCACATGCGGTGGTGCTCCTTTCACTAGCCAATCAGGAACCATAGAAAGCCCCGTGTATTACAGCTTGTAAATTAAACGGCGTGATACTAATTATATTTATTTGACAAGTACAGTACTTGGCTTTAAATACTTTGAAGTAAGTACAGTTGTTTACTGGAAGACTCTGCAAGGTTTAAAAATAAGATTAAAATGATCTTGTCCTTCAAACCGAGCCTTTACAGCTGCCTGATCGATTCTTTTACTTTTTCTTTTTTTATTATTATGCAATTTTCTCATCCCCCCCCTTCCCCTTACACTGTGTAAACTGGCTCCTGCGCCTGTTTGCACCAGCCGTAAAATTTTCCAGTGTTATTGATGCACAGTAGATGGGCAATTAGCCCAACTTTTCAATTTCAATGAGGAGTTGAAAGTTGTAGTGGAGCATCTGTCTATTCAGAACTTGACAGATCGCTAGTTCAGGATTTAGCGCATGCGGTAATCCCTAATTTGCAGTCAATTTTAAAAGCAGTTTGACAGCGCACTCTGACAGTACTCTGAGAGGAGGCCATCATACCGACCGCAAATTCAGGGCCAACTTGTTTTAATTCTGCTCTGAAGGTTGGCATGATTTTCCGCAGGGGTTACAAGAAATAATTGAGTGCATTGTAATTGTTAAATGTATGTGTGGATAATTTTACTCAGCCTTTAATCTCTCTCAGATACATCTTCTGGATGATTCTTATTAGTTCTTAAACATTTTCATAACTTCCCTTTGTGTTGCAATTGTAATGTGTTACTGGATTTATTTAACTTAAATATGCTAAGGCATTCAAGAAAACACATGTGACACTTGTAATTTACTTTGGCATCAGTGACTACCTCCACATATAACAGACTACGGGCTAGATTTTCAGTTGCTTGCGCCAGCAGTTAGCGCCTTAAGAGAAGTCGGCCTAGAAATTGGGTTCTGGTCTTGCCAGGGCTGTAGCGCCAGAAAGTTTGCGCCAGCGGTAATGCGGCAGCGCCCGACGAAAATTCGGGTGCGCCGGGCCCAGACGGCGGCGGGCGCTAAAACCCTCCTTTAGCGCCTCAAAACGGGCGTGAACTTGGGTTTCCCGGCGCTAATCCCCCGCTGCGGCACCCAATGCGGTGCGGCAGGCGGGGGAACTGCAGGCCTCCTCCTCCTGTTAAGGAGGAGCTGCCTGCAGCCGACAACTGTCCGGCGGATTGACCCGACATCTGAGCCCGGCACCTCGGGGAAGTGCCGGGCTCGCATGAGACACTGATCAGGGCCGCGGGGGGGGAATGCAGGAGTCCGGGAAGGGAGGTGCGGGCAGGCGGCCGCCGGGAACGCGGCCGGCCGCCGCTCCACCTTTATGCGCCGGCGCACACTGGGGGAAGACTCTGTTGCCAGAGTCTTAGTTGCGCCTGCCACGGGCGAGGCGGGCGCAACTGAATTTCGGCTTGGGGCCGGGTTACCACGGCAACTGGGACGCTGCGCACACCGATGACGTCATCGGTGCCGGCGCAGCGCTACCGGTCTACCGCCGCAGAAGGGCCCCAGGCAATTTAGGAACCGGCGCCAATTGCAGCGCTAGGCCCTCTAGTGCCGCAAAATCGGCGCTAAGGGCACTGAATTTCTAGGCCGTGATTTTCGGGCGCTATGCGTGTAGCGCCCGGGCGCTGCGCAGTTTGCGCCCCGCCCCAAATTAAGTTGCCCGTTAGCGCCGGCGCAAAGTTTAGCGGCCGCCCGGATGCGCGCGCAGAAAATGACGTCACATCCTCGTGCAACGCCCTTTGGCCGCCCCGAATCCAAACTTCAGTCGGACCGCCCCATTGTGCGGCTGGCGTCCAGAGCGTTTGTAAAATGGAACGCAACACATCCTGGGGAGCGCAAATTAAAGGGCACTCCTCCTGCACTATAAAAGGCAGTCTGCATGTGTTGTGTGGAAGGATCCGGTGTGTTGTTGTGAACGGTGTATTTGTCTTTATATTTATCCTCCTCCTCCTCCTCCTCCTCCTGTTTTCCCCCCCAGACTCTGCCTTTGAAAAAAAACACATGCACCCTTCCCCTTTAAGAGCTCACTGGCACCAGAGTGTCTGCCGTGCGCTGCGCCCGAGCTCGGGTGTTGCGCTCTGCACCGCCGGCTTAGCGCCTAAAGATAGTAGTGGAACGCCTCTTTTAGCGCTCCACCAACCTCTTAGGGCGAAGTCACTGAATTTCCGGCAACGGGGCGTTACTTTGGGGCGGGCGCTAACTTCGGGCGGGCGCTAAAGTTAGCGCCCCAAAACTGTCTATACTGAAAATCTAGCCCCCAATTTTTCCCAGGATCATTCTCATTTCTCACCTTAGCACTTCCCAATGCAAATATTTCCTTTCCGCTGCCCCTCCATGTTTTGTGGGTAGAGGAGCTCCTATTCACAGGCAGGGTGATGGTCTATGACACTTATATGGTTCTCCACATTGTACAGGGCAGTTCTCCCAGCCCTCACACCTTCTACAATGATCTGTGGGCTTTCTGTGGTACGTTGTGCTTTCCATTCAGTACGGCTGCTCCTCCATTTGTCCCAGAAATAACAAAACCCACAGCTCAAATGCCTCACACAACAACATTTTACACATGTTACGTGACTGTTTAGCTAGACAAACAGCATTCTGGTGCTCTTGGATTGACTGCTTAATGGTGGATTACTTTCAGTGCTCCCTGATGCACCTGAGTTTCAAAACATGCTTTTGAAAGTTGGTTGTAGCTGCAAGTGTGCTTAAAATAAGGGAACATTTAGCTGCCAATTAATCTGCGGTCTACCTGCTTGGAAGAGGTAAGGGGAGTGAAGGAATTTCACTCCCTTAATCTCTTCCTATAAATTACTTTAACTGTTATACTTTTACAATGTTTCCCAATTCTGCACTAATCCCTTGTGTTTCTACTGGAATTTTTTACTGCAGGCAGGGTTTTATGGGTCAACTGTTATTTTCTCTATTTTCATTGACCCATAAAACATAAGCCATGGCTGAATTTGTTTTAATCACTTTTACCAAATAAGCAGGGGAGTTATCCCAGGTGTCCTTGCCAATATTTATCCCTCAATCAACATAACAAAACAGATTATCTGGTCATTATCACATTGCTGTTTGTGGGAGCTTGCTGTGCGCAAATTGGCTGCCGCATTGCCCACATTACAACAGTGACTACACTTAAAAAAAAAACGACTTCATTGGCTGTAAAGTGCTTTGAGCTGTCCGGTGGTCGCGAAAGGCGCTATATAAATGCAAGTCTTTCTTTCTTTATAAGAGGCTATTTAACTTCAATTTTTTAAATAAAGGGCATTAATACACAAGTGCCCTAATTGTTTGATGTTTGGTTATTCCCACAAGCAAATTCACGTGCACCCACCTCCTTGATTGGGGGAGGGGGGGGGCGGAGGGGGGAAGGAGTGTCATTAAAATCTACAAAAATAAAAGGGATATTGACCCTTGATTCAACAAAGTGGAAAGTGTAGCTGGTAGTGCTTTAAGGGTTGAGGCTGTGAGAGCTCTAGCAGCATTTCTACATCATGTCTGCAGTTTGAACTTCAAACGGAGATATGCTACGATCTTTGTGTGCCCGATACTTTGTGGTGTTCAATTATATTCTCAATTATATTCAACAGAATATCATTAAAAAATACATAAAGGAAAACAAAAACCGAATCTCCTTTGGTTCTAAAAAAGAGAATTGACTATGTATGTGTCAGGATTGAGTTGGTTCTATTTTTATTAAGCTGCTTCTCTTTTTCCTGTACTTCTAAAAAAAAATGACACCGGCACACATGAAACTCAAGTTTACTAATTCCGCTGTTTAATATTCATTAGCTGCGTCACAGTGTTTATTATTTCTATTACACTGGGGAGGGAGTGGGCGGAAGAGTTTAAGATGGAATTTGAAGTTTTTTGGCAGGATGCTTCCTTATCTATGAAATGCTACTGCGCCATATTGTTCTTTGTTTCAGGTAGAGGGGGCTGATGGACTAGTCGTCTGTGATTAGTGTTGCTCTGGGGATTACAGTTCGCCGGCATCTCTGCACAGCTCAGTGGCGCCATGGAAATGAGGCCCGAGGCCTAATATCGGGGGTGCCTCCAGACTCACCATTCAGGCATCGGAATCGCAGCCTGCAGCCCGCGTGTGCCCAAAAATGGGCACGCCCGAATTTCTAAGCCAGTATAGTCACTGTCCCATCATGTTGCGGAAGATGCAGCTTGCAGATTCCTGTTATTTTTACTTCCTACATCCTTGCTAACATTGCTGTGCATCAGATCTGTGTTTTTGGCAGACAGCTTCAACAACTACTTTCCTTCATGTCCATAAATGTTCTGCACTCTTACCTTGCAGCAATATTCAAGTCTTACTTTAGTGTTCTTCTTCAAGCTGTGCAATGCCTTCCAGATCTCCCATCATTGACACCATTTTCCCTCTTAGCCATAAACCACTCTGATTGCTGTCTCCTTTCCACATCTGCTCATATTTCTGCATCTCAGAGCGTATACATAGGGCTCGATTTTCAGTGTGCCGTGGAGTTGGGTTTGGAGGCGTGCAGGGGGGTTAAATTCCCGAAATCGGGGGTCCTGACCCCATCCCGCCCCCAACCCGCCTCCATGCCAGTTTCAAAGGAGGCGGGTACCCGCCCTGCACTGGGACCCGCCTACCCGAGGCGGGAAGGGATTAGTGCCAATTAACTGCCTGTTAACAGGTAGTTAACAGGCAGTTTTTAGCCTAATCCCTATTTTTAAGCTTGAACTGTGGGATTCCCGACGGCTCCAAACCACGCCAAGTTAGAGGAGTCGGGCCGTCGGGTTGAAGGGCTTGGAGGGGTCGAGATGTCGGTGTTCAGGTGAGTGATGTGTGCATGAGTGCAAAGGTAAGTGTGTTTGGTGTGTCTAAAGTGATTAAAGAAGTTTTACATACATTTTCTTACCTTTTCAGCCTTCCTTCCTTTAGGTTCGGGGAGTCCCTCATCTCACTGGCACAGAAAGCAGAATGGCTGCGATCTGTCAAAAGTGACAACCTGCAGCTTTCTGTGCAGGAGAGATTTCTAACTGAGTCTGTGGAGAAGGACTCATGTTAGAAGTAAGACTGTCAGTGTTTGACAGCTTCAAACAGCTGTGAAACACTGATATTTCATCTGTCAAAACGTCTTGACAGATGAAATTTCAGTCTGTGACATCACCTGTTGCCGGCTGGCCCTTAATTGGCCTGCTGAGCCCACTGGGCGGGCTCAACAAGGTCAATCAAGTTAAAATCGTGTGGATTGGCCGCATCTCGATGGAGATGGGACTACAACCCGACTTCTGAATGAAAATCCAGCCCATAGTCTCTGGTTGCTAAAGTTGCTCTTTCTCAACTTTAGTTAAGCCATTCTCTCCCAAAATAACATATTCTAAAGTTGGATTAACAAACTTTGTGACATTTCTACCTGTAAAGTAGCTCATTCATTCATTGGAAAGTATTAAGGTGTTACTGCCTGCTATACTTTTTATTACCACTAACATAATTGCATTCTCAGAGAGTGCATAATTCACAATTTCATGTGATGCTGTTAACAGCTTGTAATGTATGAAGAATAAACAGACATTTCTCCTATTTTCTTTTGAAATGTGAGAAATTGTTCCCTGTGATGTATGGTGTTTAAAGTGCATGAAAGGGATAGATGAAAGGCTGTGGACATGCTGACTCCACAGAAGTTTTGTATATCTTTTGACAGTCTCGAATGACACAGGAAACAAAGAGAGATACTGCAGCTCTTTGAGCCCCTTTTTCAAAATGAGAAACTTCAAAAAATTCATTGAAATAATGGCGAATGGCATAGATTCAGCCATGGTCACTCAGTTTGTTCCATAAACTGGAGGCAATTGCATTTAGCTGTATAATTTTTAATTGGTTAAAATTTGCTACACAGAGTATATAATTTTGTCAGTTCTGCCATTGTTCAAAACTGTTCAAGAACGTGTTAAGTAGCTTTTTCTATGAGCTGCTATTAATTTTTGGAAAGTGAGAGGACAGAAATATAATTAGGTGGGCAGTGATAGGCTAGAGAATGAAGTACCTGCTAGAATAGTTCAGCATGTTAACTAGTTCATCAGTTCTGTGGTTTTGTGAGGCTGAGTATGTTTACAAGGGAACTACTCTGAAAGTGTATTAATTAGGCAGCGGAATATGAATAGCTAGGCTGATGTAATTTTTTTTGTCTCATGCCCCATTTATTTTAACCACACCGCTATCAAGGGCAGTAGCATGCTGAAGTAAATGGAGATGGCCCTGCAGTCTGCAGAGGGTTTGAGAACCACCAGAAGGGCTGGTTTCCATGGGAAACTATGGACCCAATACGGCCCTGATGGCAATGTGCACACAAGGGGGGAAAAATTCAGTTGGTTTGCACCTCCCGTTAGCGCCTTAAGAGGGCACTAATGGGGCGCAAAACAACTAGCGCCCGGGTGCGGCGATGTTTGCGCCGCTCACGAAATGAACTAGACATTTTGTGGCGGCGCTAAACACTACCGCCACGATCTCCTGCGTCGGCAGATCGTGACGTCAGTCGAGTGTGCAACGTCCCGGTAGCGCCCCGGACCTGATATTGAGTGGCGCCCCCTGTCTTACCACCTGCTGCTAGCAACGACAGGTTGAGGGGAGCGTTTTGCAGTCAGGAAGGAACTGGGTGAGCGCTATTTAAAGGTGACCGCTTCCTGCCTTTTTTTGTTGGTGACATTTTTGCACCACGCATTCTGAGAGAGAGAGAGAGAGAGACTTCTGGAGAGATTCAACGCTGTGTGAAGGAGTTTTGGGTACTGAGCAGCACTTTGCAGGTTCATTTTGATTTTCCCTTCCTTGTATCGATTTAGAAGAGACTGTGGGGGCTGCACTCTGAGCTCTTTCCATGTGCCTTTCCATTGTTCTTTCCAGCAGATTTGATGTACAGGTCTCTCCAGACTGAGATGCAAGGCTGCAATGAGCAGGATGTGGATGGAGAGCAAAATCAACCCTCCCCTTTAAGAACTGGCTGGCGCCATTGTGTCTGTGTTCCATTGCTGACTGACATCACATGTGCTTTGCCAACGCTCTGAGGTAGCGCCTCGCTCCTCAGCCTTTGCGCCTTAAGACAGGTGTGAAGCACCTGATTTAGTGCTCCAATCACCTCCAGGGGTGATAAAAGCAAAGTTTGCAGTTGGAGGCGATAATTAGCGCCAGGCGCTAAACTTTGCGCCCGGCCGATAACCGCGCCCCAAACGGGGCGATACTGAATCTTTCCCCTAAGGAGTTTTGCCAACCCATTGGGAAAGGCACAACAGGCAGAAATAGTCACAACACACACGATAGATGCAGCCACACCTATAGGGGTGTACAGCGTTGCTTTTGTCTTGTTCTAGATGCTATTGAAGTCACTTCACAATATAAACAGGGTGACACCCCAGCACCATTATCTGCAGGCAATATTGAAGAATAAAAAAAGCAATTAGTTTTAGTGGCTCTAACCAGTACTTTGCCTTTGCTGGTGTATGACCAACTTAAATTTTTCTTTTCTACATAAAACCCTAATATAAGTTAATACGGTTTATGACACTGAGGCATGCAGACCAGGAAAGGTTTGATTCCTGATTCACACTGAGTTAGTCAATGTCAGCCAAGGTGTACGAGGGTAAAAACAGTAAATTTCAATTTCCCCAGGCTGCTAAGGGGAAAAATATCAGCCAGGGACCCTTGTCCTGTTTAGTGACCACTACTGGAGAGTGAGGATGTCCATTTATCAGGAGAGGACTGTTTCAGACTAGGCTTTGATACCCCTCCCCCATGAAGAGAATATCCTGCTCACATTCTGAAATAAAGAATAGATTTGCCTTCCAAAGCTAGGCTTTATTAACTTTAAAATCTGCAGCACATCTTTCCACATCCAGTCCCAACCAAAGCTGGAAAAGAACTGAATTTAAGGTGGCCACCACACATCATGTGACATCAACTACCAATGAGATTACAACATATATCCCAAGGCAGTTAACAAACGACCAATCACAATACTTTTACCAAACAAGGAATAATCACCACATTCACCCCTCCTTTTAAAATATACTCCAACCTAAATAACCTTTACAATTTATAATTAATTATTTACAACTAAAACTATGCACAACAAGAGTAAAACTGTTTACATGACACAATACTAAGTGAACAACAACAAATAATAACATTGCACATAAGTATTAAGTATCTCTCAACTAAAACAATATAATATAATATTTCAACAATTTTAAAACATTACTATCAATTTAAAAGTCCATTTTCAATCGGTCGACCGGATATCTTGTTCGTGTCGACCTTCTTAACCTTGGTGAAATTCCTTGCCCTCCCACACCAGAAGGCACAGAAGTATCTTCAGCAGGAAGGCTATCCATATCCCGATTTTCAACGGTTTCCGGATTAGAAATCCCATCAGAAGGTAAACTGGGACGGTCATAAACATCCATCAAGGGCTGACTAATAGAAGTATAATTATCTGCAATCGGATTGGAGACATTCGTAGTATCTGTAACAGCATCCACATTATCTAAATCATGACTATTGTTAATATCCTCAGAAGAGGGCTGGCCACCACAAGGAGCCAAGTCTTTAATTGAAACGGTACTTTCTTTCCCATCTTGGAATCGAATATGAGCATATTGGGAATTTGCCTCCAACAGCTCCACCTCCTCCACTAAAGGATCATATTTTGACAATCTAACATGGCATCGAAGCAGCACAGGTCCCTGCATAGTAAGCCATGAAGGTACCGAATATCCCGTAGTAGATCTCCGCGGATAGTTAAAGAGCCTTTCATGGGGGGTCACATTAGTAGCTGTTGAAAGCAATGATCTAATGGAATGCAGGGCATCAGGCAGTACCATTTCCCACTGTGTATTCTTAAGGTTCCGGGATGTCAAAGCCAACATAACTGCCTTCCAGATCACCCCATTGTATCGTTCGCACTGTCCATTACCCTGGGGATTATACGGGGTAGTTCTACTAGTGGAAATTCCCCGACTCTGAAGGTATTCCTTCAACTGGGAAGACATAAAAGAACTTCCCTGATCCGAATGGATATACGCAGGCATCCCAAAGATGACAAAAAGTTGAGTCAGACATTTGATAACTGTAGCAGCTGATACATCTGCACAAGGAAAAGCAAAAGGGAACCTTGAAAACTCATCCACAACAGTAAAAATATATCAGTTTTGAGTAGTTGAAGGAAGAGGCCCCTTAAAATCGACGCTCAAACGTTCAAAAGGAGAAGTAGCCTTTATAAGATGAGCTCGTTGAGGCTTAAAGAAATTCGGTTTACACCGAGCGCAGATAGAACATGATGAAGTCATCCACTTGACGTCTTCAACTGAAAAGGGCAAATTCTTACTGCGTACGAAGTGTATCATCCTCGTAACCCCAGGATGACATAAGGCATTGTGAAGATTAATAAGCGTATCTCTGTGAATCACAGAACAATAAGCCCTCGACAGTGCATCAGCAGCAACATTATCCTTCCCCGGACGATAAACTATGTCAAAATGGTAACATGCCAACTCAATCCTCCATCTCATTATTTTATCATTTTTGATCTTTCCAAAATGTTTAACATCAAACATAAAGGACACAGATTTTTGATCAGTTACCAACGTGAAATGTCGCCCCGATAAATAATGTCTCCATTTTCGCAATGCTTCTACTATTGCGTATGCCTCTTTCTCTATTGAAGAATGTCTTTTTTCACTATTGTTCAAAGTACGTGAGAAAAAGGCCACAGGTCTTCCATTTTGGTTCAGAGTAGCCCCAATTGCAAAATCAGAAGCATCCGTCTCGATCACAAAAGGAACCTGCTCATCAATAGAATGCACAACTGCTCCTAAAATATCCTTTTTAAAATTCTCAAAACATGTCCTGGCCTCCCATGATAGAGGATATGTCGTAACCCGAATAAGAGGCCGGATCTTCCGTGAAAAATTTGCAATCCAATTAGAATAATAAGAAAACAGTCCAACAACTCGTTGCAAAGCCTTAGAATTAGTAGGACAAGGTAAATCAATCAATGGTCGCAGACGTTCTGGATCTGGTTTAATCTTGTTTCCCGAGATAATATACCCCAATAGATTTACCTCAGTAGTCGAAAAGATACATTTCTCTTTATTAAAAGTTAAACCAACTTTTTCCGCAGCTTGAAGGAATCTTTTTAAATTAGAATCATGCTCCACCCTTGATTTGCCACACACTGTGATGTCATCTAAGTATGAAAAGGTGTCAGAGAGGGAGTTATCACTTATAAAAGCATCCATTGCCCGTTGAAAACAAGCAACACCATTAGTAACACCAAATGGTATTCAGCAAAACTGATACAGCTTTCCACCAGCCTCAAAGGCCGTATATGGTTGATCCTTCTTAACAATAGGAATCTGATGATAAGCACTCTTTAAGTCAATAGTGCTAAAAACCTTATACTGAGATACTTTATTGATAAGCTCATCAATCTTAGGCAAAGGGTACGCATCTAATTGAGTATACCTATTAATAGTTTGGGAATAGTCTATCACCATTTGTTTCTTGTGTCTCTCGTTAGTCGTGACAACTACCTGTGCTCGCCAAGGCGAACAACTAGGTTCAATGATTCTTTCCAATAAGAGACGTTGAACTTCAGAATTAATAAATTCTCTATCCTGACTACTATATCTTCTTGACTTGGTAGCAATTGGCTTACAATCCGGCATCAAATTGGAAAAAAGTGATAATGGAGAAATGGATAAAGAGGTTAATCCACAAATAGATAAAGGTGGCTTAATCCCTCCAAATGAAAGACTAAGAGACTCGTGTAACTGAAGCACATCATGTCCAATCAAAATATCCGCACAGAGATTAGGCAAAACAGATAGGCGTATATCAGTATACGTATTACCTAGAAGAATCATTTTCACAAAGCAACAACCAGCTATTTGTGAAATAAGGGTCGTCTGAGCCATACACACCTGATACGTAACAGGCGAAATTTTCAAATGCTTCTCCTTCGCAAACTGAAGACTTATAAAACTCTCAGTACTGCCCGTATCTATAAGGGCCTTCACTTCCAACCCATTAACTTGAGCTGTAACTATAGCTTTGTTTAGGCCATGAGCAAATGCAGCAGAAATTGATGCAATAAACGCCCTATCTAAAGGCTGAATAGTCACAGAGGAGGAGGTGGTAGAGGAGGGCCCTCCCACACCAGGAGAGGAGGAGGTAATTGAACCTGATGATTTGCACATGCGTGCATAATGACCTCTCTTGCCGCATTTACTACACACAGCCTCCCGAGCAGGACACTTCAGACGAGGGTGCCGGATATTCCCACAAAAATAACACTTCTGAATCCTAGAGGCAACAGCCGCCGAAGTAGAAACTGTTTCAGAATCTAGTAAACCACTCCCATTAAGTCCACATAATTCCTTTTCATCCGAAACTGCCGAAACCATAGTCGCAGGCCGATTAAAAAGAGCATAAGAATCCGAACTTCTCTGAGCCACATCCAATGTAGAAGCTTGCTCAAAAGCACTTTTAAGATCCAAAGTCTTATTTTCTAACAACCGCTGACGAATTGATCTAGACAGTAATCCATTAATAAAAGCATCCCGTACCGATTCTTCCTTATATTCTTCAGCCGTCACGGCCTTATAATTACAGTTAACACTAAGGCACCGAAGTGCTTGTAAATAAGTATCCAAAGATTCTCCCACCTGCTGCCTACGGGCAGATAGAAGGTGACGTGCAAATACCTCATTCTTTGGTTTAACAAAAATCTTTTCCAATGTAGAAATAGCCACTTCATAAGTTTTACAGTCCAAAATATATTTATATACATCCGGAGCAATGTAGTTGATCAGCATATTCAGCTTATTTAGAGACTCTTGATCCAACACGCCCAAAAACTTTTTAAATGTACAATACCAATGTTTCCATTTATCATCCACTCCAGCAGAATTGGGGTCAGCCTTGAATCGTTCTGGTTGAAGATATCGCTCCAGTCTAACATAAAGTTAATAAATTGAAAGAAAGATTAGATTTGCCTTCCAAAGCTAGGCTTTATTAACTTTAAAATCTGCAGCACATCTTTCCACATCCAGTCCCAACCAAAGCTGGAAAAGAACTGAATTTAAGGTGGCCACCACACATCATGTGACATCAACTACCAATGAGATTACAACATATATCCCAAGGCAGTTAACAAACAACCAATCACAATACTTTTACTAAACAAGGAATAATCACCACACATTCATTGTCCAGTTTCAATCATAAATCGTACTTAGCTGCTGGTACTGACAGAACTATACCCCTGCTTGAGTCACATCCTCTAAGGGAGCTTAGCGAGAAGAGAATAGCAATCGCCCCTCCCTATCTCTGCAACCTCCTCCAGCCCTGCAACCCTCCAAGATCTCTGCACTCCTCCAATTCTGGTCTCTTGCGCAACCCCGGCTCCCTTCACCACACCCTTGGCAGCCACGCCTTCAACCACCAAGGCCCTAAGCTCTGGAATTCCGTCCCTAAACCTGTCCGCCTCTCTACCTCTCTTTCCTCCTTTAAGACGCTCCTTAAAACCTACCTCTTGGACCAAGCTTTTGGTCATCTATCTTAATGTCACCTTATGTAGCTCGGTGTCAAATTTTGTTTGATAATACCCCTGTGAAGCGCCCTGAGATGTTTCACTACATTAAAGGCGCTACGTAAATGCAAGTTGCTGTTGATGTTCTCTTCCTCTTCCAGTTTCTAACGAACCTCAGTCCTCTTGGTTCAGGCACACGCTGCTGTGTAGCATCGAGTCATGTCCTGAAATCAGGCCCAGGCAGGTTTTTGTCCCATGGTTTTTTTTAGGAAAAATGGATCACAATTGGTATTTATCGGCAGGTGCTTAATTTGGTTCTGAACCGTTCTACATAAACGGTTTCAATTATCATTGATTAAGCTCCCACTCATCCACCAAGAGGGAGTGCACTAAAGAATTGGTTGAAGTACAATTTAAATCTTAGATCCTATCAGAGTTATCAAGGGCTAATGGCACACAAGGGTGTATTACTAACAAATATTTTATTTCAGTACTTCCACCGAGGGAAGGATAATATGATTGTAAACATAGTCATTGCAAACAATTGATTTTAGAATGGCAATAACACTGTATTAGTTGGGTTTAATTTAATATTACTTAACCAAATTACAGTAGTACAGCCTGACTGAGTAGAATTTAATAAACTATTACAGCTTTATCTACATTCGATTTAAATGGGCAATAGTGATTTGGCAGATATTTTACACCCTGCCTGATTTCCTTTTCCATCACCCCAGGGGACTGAAATAACATTTATTAAAAAAAAAATCCCCCTTAAATTTCTGCAAGGAGCCAGGCCACGATTGAAGCTCTTCCTGCTCAAATTTCTCAAGCGATCTCTTTTGAACAGTCTAATCACCAGAATAAAAACCCTCCCTTTGAGCACCTTTGGAATGCTCCAGGAAATCTGTCTTGTCGATCAATCCACTTATCAATTATTAAAGCACCTCGTTAGTGATTTCGACTAATCAATAAATCTTTTCAAAGCCTGAACGTCAATTGAAATTTGCATACGGCCAGCTGCAAATCATTCGTAGTTTACTTAGGTGCAGTTTGCAAGGTTAGGAGGCTTCTTTCCCCCATTGAGGCTTAATGGATCAGCCCAGTTTCATACAAGTATTGTCCGATATGATCCAACGTAACATTCAACTTATTCACAGCTCCATTCACACTCATTCCATGGGGCAGTCTTCGACTTCCACCCAGAACCGATGCAGAGTCGGTGGAGCGGCTGTGACGCTCGCCCAGAGCCAGCATCGAGAGGTCCAAACAATTTTTGCTTCGGGCCTCACTTGAGGGAGTGCAACGAAGGTTCACCAGACTGATTCCTGGGATAGGGGGTGGGGGGGATTGCCCTATGAGAAGAGATTGAGTAGATTGGGCCTATATTCCCTAGAATTTAGAAGAATGAGAGGTGATCTCATTGAAACGTATAGGGGGAGAAATTGGATGCCTTAGCGCCTCCGGGGGGGGGGCGCCAACAAGGCACTACCGACTTTGCGACCGGGCGCGACGATAGTACCGATGGCCGCGAGATTGAGCTGGAACTTTGCGTCGGTGGTAACCACTAGCACCACGATTTCCTGCGCCCGGAGATCATGACATCACCCGGCTGCGCCGCGCCCCCGCTCAGAAATTCACTCTCACCCTCTGCCTGAGCGCCTGCCATTAGCAATGACAGGTACAGGAAGCGGTTTGTAGTCGGAGGAGCGCTGGAGGAGCGTGATATAAAGGCATCAACATCCAGGCTTTTTTTTGTCAGCAAACAATGCTGCCTTGTCAGTTTGATACAAGCAGACAGGCGTTTTGACCCATTTGACCGTTTTCAACTTGAAGGAGTTTTCTGGCTGAGAAAAATGTATCACAGTCATTTGTGTTACATTTGATACTGCAACATTTCCGATGGACAGGCCACATCGTCCGCATGCCCGATACGAGACTCCCAAACAAGCGCTCTACTTGGAGCTCCGACACGGCAAGAGAGTCCCAGGTGGGCAGAGGAAACGCTTCAAGGACACCCTCAAAGCCTCCTTGAAAAAGTGCAACATCCCCACCGACACCTGGGAATCCCTGGCCCAAGATCACACAAAGTGGAGGAGAAGCATCCGGGAAGGCTCCGAACACCTCGAGTCTCTTCGCCGGGAGCAAGCGGAAGCCAAGCGCAAGCAGTGCAAGGAGCGCACGTCAACCCAAGCACCCCACCCACCTGCCCCTTCAACCACCGTCTGCCCCACCTGTGACAGAGACTGTAGGTCCCGCTTTGGACTCCTCAGTCACCTGAGAACTCATTTTTAATGTGGAAGCAAGTCATCCTCGGTTCCGAGGGACTGCCTAAGAAGAAGAAGATTTCCCTCATTTAATGGGGGCTGTACTGGCACTGGACCTCGCCCTCCAGCATCACCATTGGAGGCAGCAAAGGCAGAGAGAAAGATTGGAAAATGTGGAGGAGGGAGGAGGGCCAACAGGCTCTCAACAGGAGGCCTTACCCTCCCAGGGTATTCCAGGAGCACTTCTCCTACATTCATCTGTCAGAGGAGCAGTGCCTTAGAAGGCTCCACATCAGCAAGGAGGTGGTCACAGAGCTCTGCCACCTCCTGCAGCCAGACCTCCAGCCTCAGCTCAGGACCAGGACGTCTTTCCCAGTGGCAGTGAAGGTCACAGGCTTCAACAGGTGATATTGCAAACATTTCGCAGTTCAACGTCCATTGCTGCATCCGGGAGGTAACTGATACTCGGTACAGAAGGAGAAGGGAGTACATCTCATTCCCCATGATCAGAGAGAAACAGGATGAACGCTCATGTGGTTTTGCAAGGATAGTGGGCCTCCCCATGGTTCAGGGTGCCATTGGCTGCACGCACGTGGCATTGCGGGCACCTCATCACAATACAGAGGTGTTCCGCAACTGCAAAGACTACCACTCTCTGAACGCTCAGTTGGTGTGCGACCACAGACAGTTCATCCTCACCGTCAATGCCCGCTATCCTGGCAGCAGCCACGATGCATTCATCCTGTGACAGACTGGTGTCCCAGACTTGTTCCAACCACCACATCCACCTCGTGGCTGGCTCCTCAGAGACAAGGGTTATCCACTCGCCACCTGGCTGATGACACCCCTCTGCAACCCCAACATTCCTGCTCAGCACGCATACAATGACAGCTATATCATCATCAGGAACCTGATTGAACAGACGATCGGGGTGCTAAAGGAACAGTTCCACTGCCTTGACTGCTCTGGAGGAGCCCTCCAGTACTCCCCTGATCGAGTCTCCCTTTTCATCGTTGTGTGCTGCATGCTGCACAACCTGGCCATTCTGAGGGCCCAGCCATTGCCACCAGGGATTACAGGTCCACCTCAGGAGGAGGAAGAGGGAGAGGAGGAGGAGGTGGTGGAGGAGGAGGATGAAGAGGAGGAGGAGCAGCAGCAACGGGGGAGGGAGCCAATCAATCTTGCTTCTTCAAGGACCGTGCTTGAACGCCTCATCAGACACCGCTTCCAATAAGTGAGATAGCACATGGCATTTGCGCAGAACAACCACATCATTACATCCAGCTCGCAGCCCCTATCCCTGGACAAAGCTCAAACGAGAAACATCATAAAATGTGTAACGTCAAATTAAAAATTTAATATCGAACACAACTCTCTCTTATGAAACACAACTGTTCATAAACAAACACAATAATATATTTACAAACACATCAATTTATTAACACACACTACCCCCATTTGCTAATAAAGTATTCTTTACTCCCCCTTCTTCAATGATTTCCCACCCCTTTGGAGCTCCCCCCTCTTAGTCCTACTGCTCCTCCGTAATGTGGCCCCAGTGGCTGCAGCAAGGCTGGTGAAAGACTGCTGAGTCTGGAAGTCAGAGACTGCAGATGGCCTTGCAGGATGCCCTCGACCAGCTCTGGGCCTGGAAGGCCCGGCTGCAGACTGCACCACCTCAGCATGGGTGGCAGCAGTCTGGGCTGGCTGTGTTACAGGCTGCGACAAGTGCAATGGCGGAGTGGCAGTGGTGGGAGCAGAAATGCTGTCATCCTGAGAGAGGACGGCACCTTCCTGCTCGACCAACATACTGGCACTCCCCCGGGTTAGAACCTCAGCATCCGGAGCAATCTGCTCGAGCACAGATTGCTGGCCTGCTGCTGCACCGTGAGATCCCTGGTGGACTGTGGTGGACCCAGCTACAATGGCAGCAGTCATCGCTTGCGTGGCATCAATCTGAGACTGCATGAGAGCAATCTGAGATTGGATGTCACCAACCACTGACTCCTTTCCAACACTAAGCTGTTGTGTTGCTTTGTCCTGTGCTGCAATAGCTGCTGCCACCTCACCCATGACACGCGGCATGAGGTCTGGGTCCCCACGGTCTCTCTGCGAGGCGACCATCCTTGGCAAACTGCCAAGGATGGGCTCGATGGTATGCTCAGAGATGAGTGCAATGCTGGAGGTGAACTCCACCATGTTCCTAGCCAGAGCATCCATGCTCTCGGGCACCCTTTCCATTGCACCCATGAGCTCGGTGTGCTTGCCCATCACCTGTCTGGTCATCTCCTCCACCTCAAAGTCCTCATTTGAGTCCTGTGCAGCAGAACTCGTGCGCGCACTCACCTTCCAGGGAGATGGCTCCCGAACTTCCCTTTCCCCATGGCGTTGCCGCAGCCCACTGGGTCCCGGAGCTTCACCCACATCAAACCCATTTCCTAGGCTCCCCTCCAGCGACCGTGTCACCCCATTATCAGACCTCTCGCCTTCAGCAGACACAGGCAGTGAGGCTCTGGCTTGTTGTTCCTCCTCCTCTCCCGCATGCGGCCACTGGGAGGCTGAGGGACAGGCTGGTCAGCTGGTGGCTGATTATCTGTAAGCATAAAGGGACAAGAGTGGGGTTAAGGTCAGGTGAGGGGGGAAGAAAAAGAACAAGGAATGGAGATAGTATACTTTGCTGGAAAGTGGGAAAGGCTCCTGGTGTGAGGGGGAAGTGGCATGAGAGAAGAGGGAGAGGTGATGAACATACCGTTGTTGTCCCCAAGGGGGTCGACGTCTCCGATGGCCACAGCGCCCATGACATGGGTAACAATGATGCGGCCCACTCGCTCCTCCAGGCCTGTAAGTAAGTGAGTGACCTCCTCCTGTTTGTACCCGCTCCCTCCTGTTATGAGCAAGCATGGCCTGCAAGAAAAAGGAAAGTGTGTGAGTGAGTGTGCAGTGATGTGTTTGGCAGATGTGCCTATCATAGTTGAATAGCTGTTACTGTATACAAGGCGTGAGATGTGGATGTGGCTTTTAGCAGATGGGCATAGTTGGTGGGTGAGCGTTGGGGATGTGGCGGTTTATACAGTTTGTGCACAGAGTAAGGTTGAGATGGTAGCATGTAGAGGTTTTTGAAGCATGTACTCACCCTGACCACCCGAGTGAGGTCGTTGAATTTCTTCCGGCACTAGGTGGGAGTTCTAGGGACCACACTTCTGGCCGTGACGTAATGGGAAACCTCCCTTCACATCCTCCTAAAGGCCTGTGGCAATGGCCTCCTGCCAATGGCCAGGAAGAGCACTGCCCATCGGCGTTCCACGGCCGTGACCAGAACCTCCAAGCCGTGGTTGTTGAAATGGCGAGCTCTCTCTCTCTGGGTCTCTGATCAGCCATCAGTTGCTTAAATGAAGGCTTGCAGCTCCTTGCAGTCCCAGTTCACAAGCAGCAATGATCAGTGAGGCTCTGCATCATGATTGAACCTCCCCTTTAAGAACTGCAAGGCGCCAGTCTGTCTGATTGACAGCGTCGGAACTTGATTAGTGCTCTGAAGGTAGCGCCCCGCTCTGCGACGTTAGCGCCCTAAGAGAAGTGTGCAGTGCTTGATTTAGTGCTCCACTTCCCTCTTGGGGCGTTAAAACTCAATTTTGTGTTTGCCAGCGCTAATTAGCCCCCGCCGCTAAAGTTAGCACCCAGGCGCTGTTAGCCCCCCAAAATGGTCGATACCGAATTTTTCCCCCATAAAATTCTTACAGGGCTTGACATGCTGGGAGGTTGTTATTAAGCAACCTCCTTTCTCATCTGGTTCACAACAGTGGGTCTCGAGTGAGCACGAGACTTCGTAGTGGAATACACGGAACAGACTTTATTGATCTGCAGTAAAGGTGATCAGTCTTAACTGCATATAGAGAGTGGCCTAGAAATTGGGTTTTGGCGCAGCGACGGCTTTAGCGCCGGAAGTTAGTGCCGGAGCTAAGTCGCGCTGGGCGGGCCAAAAATTCACTAGTTCTGCGCCCAAACGGCTGCCGGCGCTGCTGAAAGCTGTTTGCGCCTGAAAACTGGCGCTACGCGCTGAATTGCGGCGCTATTCCGGCGCTGCGGCGCCCGCTGCGGTGCGGCAGGTTCGGGAAGTGCAGGCCTCCTCCTTCCCTTAAGGAGGAGCTGCCTGCACCCGGCCGCGGCCCGCGAAAATCATTGTAAAAATGAGCCCGGCACCTCGGACAAGTGCCGGGCTTGCATCTGTCCCGGGGGGGGGGGGGAGAAGTCCGGGGAGGGAGCTGCGGCCAGGCGGCCGGCGGGAAAGCGGCCGGCCACCACGGGGCCTTTAATGCGCCGGCGCAAAGTCCAGTAAGGCACCTCTGCCAGAACGTTGCTTGCGGCTGCCACGGGCGAGGCGGCCGCAAGTCAATTTCGGAGTTCGGGCGGGTTACCATGGCAACCGGGACGCTGCGCACACCGATGACGTCATCGGTGCCGGCGCAGCGCTAACGGCCTAATGCCGATTTAGGGACCCACTCAATTTCCAAACTGGCCATAACTCCGGCGCTAGGCCCTCTAGCGCCTCAAAAGCGGCGCTAAGCCTACCGAATTTCTAGGCCTCAGTCTCTGGAAAGCCTCTCTGAAGCTGTTGCTAAGCTACAGAGACGCTTCCAAGGTACGGGCCGACTGTTTACAAGCTGTTGCTAAGCAACAGTGTTTGTTGTCAGATACGGAGATGAAAACCTCTGTATCCTTCAACATTAGCGCTGGTCTGTCCGGAAGTTTTCATAGATCGGCATCACACCGGTCCCGTCGGTGCCGGATATCGCAAAGTTTCCTGTATCTATTTCCCAAATCCTCTGAAAACAGATTATCTATCTAAACAGTTTACAATTGTTTACCTCAGAACCACTTCCGTTAAACAAAACTTCCTTTACCTACTGTTATATTTAGCAAAAGGATTCGCTACCCCTGTTTTCTTACCCCACGCTTATTTCCTTACACAAACACTTTACATGTCAGGAGACAAGCCATGCTTTCTCCTCACGACACTTCAATGTCATCCCTTTTAACAAAGAAGTTCGACTGTTAAACTTTTAACTTCCCAAGATGCCCAACATACATCTCTCCAGGATGCCTAACAGTTGCTTCCCCTGGCTGGGGAGTCTAGAACAAGGGGGTCACAGTCTCAGAATAAGGGATCAGCCATTTCTTCACTCAAAGGGTTGTGAATCTTTGGAATTCTCTATCATAGAGGGCTGTGAATGCACAGTCGTTGACTATATTCAAGACAGAGAGCAATAGATTTTTGGATATTAAGGCAATCAAGGAATATGGGGATAGTGCGGAAAGGTGGGGTTGAGGTAAAAGATCAGCCATGATCTTATTGAATGGTGGAGCAGGCTTGAAGGGCTGAATGTCCTACTCCTGCTTCTATTTCTTATGTTCTTATGTTCTTATGTTCTTATGACTGCCACCAGCCGCCCGGGGGATGGTAAACGGGTGCCCCGCGGGATCTCGCTGGTCATAGAGTCATAGAATTGTGCAGCACAGAAGGAGGCCATTTGATGCATCGAGTCTGTGCCGGCTCCTTCGAAGAACAATCCAGTTAATCCCACTCCCTCACTCTTTCCCATATCCCTGCAATTTTTTCTCCTTCAAGTATTCCAATACCCTTTGAAGGCTGCTATTGAATCTGTATCCACCGCCCTATCAGTTGTGGGAGGGCAGGAAATTGGAACGGTTTGGGTAATCCTAGGTGCACTGTTCTCAGTAGATTGGTTTGGAGTCTGGTAATTGGTTTTTAGCGAGGACCGATCACCTGACTGACCATAAGACATGGTGGGTATTTTTTTCAAGTGCAGTACATTGTCCATATTTATGTAGATTAATTTGCCAGAGTTACCTTTTATACCAATGACATGGATTGTTAAAATGAGTGGCTAGTGTACGGTGCACTCCCACTTGAGGTACTGTATGGCTCATATATCTTTCAATCTCTCCCGCTGCTGTAAATGACTAAAATGTAACTATAGGAGTCGGCATTTGAGATTAGGACTGTGCTGATGATTAGGATGTCGGAATGGTAGCACCTCAAGGAGGTTGTGATAAATGGATAATCTCTTGTACAAACAATGTGGTTTTGACATATAATAAGCAAACCAGTGTGCAATATGCCTCATCAAAATTATAATTCTTCCAGAAAAAAGGTCATGTTGGTCTAATAATAATTTATTTGATACTGTTATTTCTATATATTTATTTTCACAGATGTTTTTGCCTGCAGTGACAAAGCTGCCTTCTTCCGATTTATATTTGAAATCTGGCTTTCTTCCCTTTCTCCTTTTATTTTCCCACAGAAGTTACTGACTGTCTTCATCCAGGTAGAGTAGGGTGGACTGGGCTACAGATGTCTCTGTCAGAAAAGAACAAAAAAGACTTGCATTTATATAACACCTTTCACGGCCTCAGGACATCCCAAAGTGCTTTAGAGCAATGAAGTACTTTTTGAAGTGCAATCACTGTTGTAATGTAGGAAACGTGACAGCCAATTGCGCACAGCAAGCTCCCACAAATAGCAATGTGATAATGGCCATATAATTTGTTTTAGTGATGTCGATTGAGGGATAACTATTGGTCAGAACCCCCGGGGATAACTCCCGTGTTCGTCTTCGAAATAGCGCCATGGGATCTTTTACATCCATCTGAGAGAGCAGACTTGGTTCATCCAAAAGACAGCACCTGTGACAGTGCAGCGCTCCCTCAGTACTGCACTGGAGTGTCAGCCTAGATTTTTGTGCTCAAGTCTCTGGAGTTGGGACTTGAACCCACAACCTTCTCAGAGCAGAGGCAAGAGTACTACCAACTGAGCCATGGCTGACACATCACGAATAGAGGTCAGCCTGAATAGAGACTTGAATTGTTTGCTTTTAGTGATGGTTTTTGTCCTATTGTTTGGTGGTTGAGCAGGAGGTATGTGGCCCTGCCTGTGCTGTACTTGGTTATGAAATCTGGAGGAGAAGGCTTGAAGAAAGTGGCATCCAATTTCTGGCGGGTTATTAATGGATGATTCTGGGTTCTCTGCAGATCTTGGGAAACTGGTGAACTGGTCAAATGGATGATACTATTTATTTTGGCTGCAGCTTTACAATAACTTTATTTTAGAATCTTCAAGCACGTAAATGATAAACAGTATCAAATAACAAACTAATTAGTAAATTGGTTCCAAAATTTATCTCAGTGCAAAAGAGAAAAACACCAGTCATTTCTAACATAGTTAAAATTAAAAATTCTCATCCTTGTTTTCAAATTCCTCCATGACCTCCCCCCTCCCTATCTCTGTAATCTCCTCCAGCCCTACAACCCTCCGAGATATCTGTGCTCCTCTAATTCTGGCCTCTTGAGCATCCTCGATTTTAATCGCTCAACCATTGGTGGCCATGCCTTCTGTTGCCTAGGCCCTAAGGTCTGGAATTCCCTCCCTAAACCTCTCCACCTCGCTACCTCTCTTTCCTCCTTTAAGGTGCTCCTTAAAACCTACCCCTTTGACCAACCTTTTGGTCGTCTGCTCTATTTTCTTACGTGGCTCGGTGTCAAATCTTGTCTGATAACCGCTCCTGTGAAGCGCCTTGGGGCTTTTTATTACGTTAAAGGCACTATATAAATGCAAGTTGTTGTTGTTGCTAAAGGAGGAATTCAAATCTGTGTAAGATGGCAGTATAACAAGAAGAGTGGCTGCTGCAGTGGCTGCCATTTTAGCTACAAGTTTTGTTTTTAAAGGAAGCAAAAGAATTGAATACTTGCAAAGGAAGCAAGGGAACTTGAAGTTGAAATAAATAATCATTGAAAGTCAGATTACATAGAATTTAACAGCACAAAACAGGCCATTCAGCCCAAGTGGTCTATGCCGGTATTTAAGGAGAACATAAGAACACATGAAACAGGAGCAGGAGTCGGCCATTCGGCCCTTCGAGCCTGCTCCGCCATTCAATAAGATCATGGCTGATCTTCTACCTCAACTCCACCTTCCTGCACTATCCCCATATCCCATGGTTCCCTTAGTATCCAAAAATCTATCGCTCTCTGTCTTGAATATACTCAATGACTGAGCCTCCACAGTCCTCTGGGGTAGAGAATTCCAAAGATTCACCACCTTCTGAGTGAAGAAATTTCTCCTCATCTCAGTCCTAAATGGCCGACCCCTTATTCTGAGACTGTGACCCCTGGTTCTAGACTCCCCAGCCAGGGGAAACATCCTCCCTGCATCTACCCTATCAAGTCCTGTAATAATTTGGTATGTTTCAATGAGATCACCTCTCATTCTTCTAAACTCTAGAGAATATAGGCCTAGGACCCCAGCTGTTCACAATATATATTAATGATCTGGATGAGGGAATTGGATGTAATATCTCCAAATTTGCAGACGACACAAAGCTGGGTGGGAGGGTAAGCTGTGAGGAGGATGTCGTGAAACTCCAGTATGATTTGGACAGGTTGGGTGATTGGGCAGAAACATGGCAAATGCACTATAATGTGGATAAATGTGAGGTTATCCACTTTGGTGGCAAAAACAGGAAGGTAGATTATTATTTGAATGGCAATAGATTGGGAGAAGGGGAAGTGCAAAGAGACCTGGGTGTTATTGTGCACCAGTCGCTGAAGGTAAGCATGCAGGTGCAGCAGGCGGTTAAGAAGGCAAATGGTATGTTGGCCTTCGTAGCAAGAGGGTTCGAGTACAGGAACAAGGATGTCTTGCTACAGTTGTACAGGGCCTTGGTGAGACCGCACCTTGAGTATTGTGTGCAGTTTTGGTCACCTTACCTGAGGAAGGACATTCTTGCCATGGAGGGAGTGCAGCGAAGATTCACCAGGCTGATACCTGGGATGGCAGGAATGACGTATGAGGAGAGATTGTGTCGATTGGGCTTATACTCACTGGAGTTTAGAAGATTGAGAGGAGATCTCATCGAAACCTATAAAATTCTGTCAGGTCTGGACAGACTAGATGCAGGAAGGATGTTTATGATGGCCGGGGAGTCCAGAACCAGGGGTCATAGTCTAAGGGTAAGGGGTAGGCCATTTAGGACAGAGATGAGGAGGAATTTCTTCACCCAGAGAGTGGTGAACCTGTGGAATTCTCTGCCACAGAGGGCGGTGGAGGCCAGTTCATCTATATATATAAATCGGTACTTCTGTCATTCTGTCTATCTGTCTATCTGTCTGTCATCGCGTGTGCGTTGCGGGTATGCACTCGAAAGTTACAGGGCGTACCTATGCGCGCGTTACCTCCAAAGAAAGCTTACGCTTCCGAGACGGTTTTAAGCGTATTTACGTTTCGGCCGGGCTAAAATTGCGCCCGCGGTATCCCAAAAACCTTCAACATTCCGCTCATTATCATCTCATTATCCGCTCATTAGCGACAGAGTGACCTCGAGCTCGACCAGTCGTATGCCGGGTTGCTGGCGTGTGCCGCCGGGCCAATCGGTGCGCGTGTGGCCGGGCTTTATCGTTCTGAACCGAGGTGAGTCGCCGCCATCTTGATTCCAAACTTTTCCTTTCTTTTTCCCGCTTTCTGCGTCTTAAAAAAAAACGTTGCTTTTAAAACACATATTGTTTTTTAAAAAAATGATTTAGAAAGTAATTAACTTATCTAATCTCATTAATTTTCCTACCTTTCCCCGTTTTTCCAGGTAGGCCTAGAAGCCTCGGCGTCTCCTCCGCACCCACGCCCGAGCTAGGCACCTCCCGGCCCCACTCGAAGGCTGGAGGGCCGAGCCTCAGCCCAGCGCCGCTAGGGTGCGCGCGCAGCAGGAGCTGAGACGTCTCTCTCTGCCGGGGCTTGCTGAGCGTCCAGCGTTACCCTGGCAACGGGCGCAATCGGCAGTCTTCACCTCGGGGGGAGGGGGGGGCGGCCGCGACCCTGGGGGGGGGGGGCCGCGCGCGCAGCAGGAGCAGCTGAGACGCGGCGTCTCTCTCTCTCTGGCTTGGTCAGCGTCACGGTTGCCCTGGCAACCGGGCCCGCCGGCCGAGAGAGACGCCGCGTCTCAGCTCCTGCTGCGCGCGCAATCGGCGGTCTTCACCTCCGGGGGGGGGGGCGACCCTCGGGGGGCCGCGACCCTCGGGGGGGGGCGCCCGCCGCCCTCCCTCCCCTCCCTCCCCCCCGCCGTCCATCCCCCCTCCCCTCCCCCGCCCTTCCCCCCCACCCTCCCTCCCTTCCTCCCCCCGCCCTCCCCCCTCCTCCCTCCCCCTCCCCCCCGCCCTCCCTTCCCCTCCCTCCCCTCCCCCCCGCCCTCCCTTCCCCTCCCCTGCCCTCCCTTCCCTCCCTCCCTCCCTTCCTTCCCCCCTCCCCTCCCCCGCCCTCCCTTCCCCGCCCTCCCCCTCCTCCCTTCCCCGCCCTCCCCCTCCCCCTCCCCCCCCGCCCTCCCTTCCCCCTCCCCTCCCCTCCCTCTCTTCCCCCCACCCCTCCCCTCCCTCTCTTCCCCCCAGTCGCTCTCTCTCTTCCCCCCAGTCACTCTCTCTCTTCCCCCCAGTCGCTCTCTCTCTCTCTCTTCCAACAACAACATGCCCTCGAAAAAGCCTCGGCACCGCCGGGCACTTCAGCTAGTTAAATATATTCAAGAAAGAGTTGGATATATTTCTTGAGGCTAAAGGGATCAAGGGATATGGGGAGAAGGCAGGGACAGGGTACTGAATTTGGATGATCAGCCATGATCTCATTGAATGGCGGAGCAGGCTCGAGGGGCCGAATGGCCTACTCCTGCTCCTATCTTCTATGTTTCTATGTTTAGTCTACTCAATTTCTCCTCATAGGACAATCCCCCATCCCAGGAACCAGTCTGGTGAACCTTTGTTGCACTCCCTCTATGGTAAGTATATCCTTCCTTAGGTAAGGAGACCAAAACTGTACACAATACTCCAGGTGTGGTCTCACCAGGGTCCTATATAATTGCAGTAAGACATTTATGCTCCACACGAGCCTCCTCCAACCCTACTTCATCTAAACCTATTTGCGTATCCTTCAATTCGTTTCTCCCTCATATACTTATCGAACCTCCCCTTAAATGCATTGACATGTAAACAGGAGACCTATCAGATAAATACTGTAAACACAAAGCTCTGCTACTAACTCCGCCACACTTGAACACTCCAGAAGTAAGATCATGTGATATACCTGATATTCTTAGGGTCAATCCGTACTGGGGAGCAGTATTGTGCATTTTATATTAATATCGGCTAACAACAAGATTTGGTCACCTGAATTCGGGAAAATATTTGCAGCTTGAAAAAGATACTGTGAAGAATATATATAAAATTATGCCCCTAGATGGCAATAGAACACCATCTCTGCTGCGTACAGTACAATGCTGTGGCAGGTACAGAATATTAATAGCACTCCATTACGATGCATCATATGTCAAATGGTATCATCATTCTCGATGTTGTCTTCTAACTAATCCATGAACCATTATTTTTTTACGGCAAAGTCAGACTAGCAGTTGAAGAATGTCGGCAAATCCCCGGAATCCTAACAATGCAGCAACTGTAAAATATCTCCTTGGAGACATCGAGGACATGGTGTGAAATACTAATGCTGTCCGGAATCTAAGTCTGGCGTTGGCGATGAAAACAAATACTTAACGCTAATGAAGTGTGACCTGCCACTTGAATGTGAAAGTCTTTCGACAAATAGTTATAGCCCTGCCTGAGATGAGCCTCCTGTCTGTTGCAGTATAAATAATACGTTAAACCATTGTTAGTCTCAATTTATCCAGAATAAAGGATCTCTGGCCAACAATGGCAGGTATCTGTCGCTCCTGTCAATGCACTTTTTATGCCTCCATTTAACTGACTCCGAATTCCACATGGATATCACATTCAGACACTCTCAGTGTTACCAGTCCTTGGTGATAAAGACTAGGGGGGAGATATTCATTATAGCTCAGGAATGGGCGCTAACTTTAGAAAAGTTTGAGAATTAGCACCAGGCGCTAATGATTCAGACTGCATGCAAAATTCAGTCTCAATGCACAAAGGATTGGAGTGCTAAATCAAGCGCTAATGGCCTAGCTCAGTGGCGTTAAAGTTGAAGTGCTGACCAATATCAGGTGCAGTCTAATCACGTCATCATTGCCACAGGCTTTTTCCAGTTCATAAAGGGGAGATTCATTGATGCTGCAGAACCTCATTCTCAGCATTGCTGGCTGTGCAGCTGGCTCAGCAAGCTCAAGCAGGCCAAGTAGAAGGAGCTAGACGACTTAAGAAGCTGGACTGATGGCACATCCACAACCCAGGGAGAGAGCCTGCAGATTCAGCGATGAGGCATTGGAGGCATTGGTCTTCACTGTGGCGAGATGGAGGGCGGTGCTATACCCAGCAAGTGGCAGGAGGCCCTCTCTGCAAGTCTTCCACACCATGTGGAGGGTGGTAGCCCAGCACGTCTCGGGCAGCACTGTGGTCCCCAGGATCCACACACAGTACAAGAAGAAATTTAACAACCTCACTCAGGTGGTCAGGGTGAGCCAATCCTTCAACAAATGCTACATACCACCATCTCTACCACAATCTTCACACAGTGCCCAAAGCATCACACCCCCAGCACTCACCCACCAACAATCTCTGCCTACCAACACTCACACTCACATCTCACACCTTGCACACAATGACAACTATTCAACTATGGCAGGCACATCGCCCAAACACATTGCTCCACACTCACTCACTCACTCACACACTTTCCTTTCTCCTGCAGGCCAAGGTTGCGCACAACGGGAGGGAGCAGGAGTGAACAGGCAGGGGACAAGCCAACACTCAACCACTGTCTGAGCTGGAGACTCAAGTGCTGCAGATTATTGGGTGCCAGGTGGTGGGCGCCTTGGCCACCGGCGATGTTGACCCCTTGGGAACAACAACGGTATGTTCATCCCTACTCCTTCTCACATCCCACTTCCCTCTCAAGCATTTCGCACTTTCCAGCTAATCATGCTGTATGCATGCATTTCTTCCGTCCTGCCCCCTTCACCTTAACCCGACTAATGTGCCTTTATGCTTTCAAATAATCAGCACGCACATGAGCAGCCTGTCCCTGAGGGCACCATAGAGAGCGAGGTGGGAGAAGAGGAGGAGGAAGAACACACCGCGTCACTGCATGTCTCACCCACAGACACCAGCTCAGATACTGGCACTGCACATTCTTTAGAGGCTAGTATAATAGCGGGAACTGCACATGGTGATGCACAGGGGACGAGTGGGATGTAGCAAGGCCGGGGGGAAAGGGTAGCTTGAGGGCCAGCTCCCCAGAGGGTGAGTTCGTGCGCGTGTTCTGCTGCACAGGACTCAGATGAGGACCTCGATGGGAAGGCCTTTAGAAGAAGGGTGATGGGCATGCACATGGAGATGATAGGTGCAATGGCAAGTGAGCCCTGGAGCCTCTCGGCAATGATAAGGAGTGTGGAGGAGTCTGCCTGCAACATTGCACAAGGCTCTGCGCACACCATGGAGCCCATCATTTCCAGTCTGCAAAGGATGGTAGACTGCCAGGGAGACCGTGGTGACCCAGACCTGATGCCGCATGTGATGGGCAATCTGACAGCTTCCATTGCAGTACAGGCGGAAGCGACACAATGTCTTAGTGCTGTAATGGAGTCTATGGTTGGTGCCATCCAATCTCAGACTGCTCTCATGCTGTCTCAGCTTGATGCCATGCAAGCACTGACTGCTGCCATTGTGGCTGGGTCCACCATCATCGACCGGGGCTTTTACGGTGTCGCAGCAGGCCAACAATCTTTGCTCCAACAGATTGCTAGGGATGCTGAGGTGCTGCCCCAGGGGAGTGGCAGTGGGTCAGTGGAGCAGGAACCTGCTGTCCTCTCTCAGGGTGACAGCATTCCTGCTCCCACCACTGCCATTCTGCCATTGCCCTTGTCACTGCCCATCATCCAGCCAGCCCAGACTGCTGCCACCCATGCTGAGGTGGTGCAGTCTACAGCCTGGCCTTCCAGGTCCAGAGCTGGTCGAGGGTATCCTGCAAGGCCATCTGAAGTCTCCCGCATGGGCACTCAGCAGCCTTCCACCAGCCCTGCTGCAGCCACTAGTCTAGGGCCAACACTTTGCAGGAGCACTAGAGTAGGCAAAGGCACAGTAATGCCAGGCACCAAGGGATTACACAAGGGTGAATAGTTCATATTTTTGGTGTAAATATGTGTTCACTGATTATTGATACATTTATTAATTCAGTTTGCATTATTTAACGGTGTCTCTCATTTCAACTTAGCGCTGTGATATGGCCTGCGACAGGGATGGAATGATAGGGATGTGGTGAGCAATGGGGATCTGGGGTTTAATTTATTCGAACCGCAGTCTGATGAGCCAGTCACAGACAAACCTTCTGGAAGGCCAAATGAGTGGCTGCCTCCTCCATCGCTCCTGTTCCTCCTCCTCCTCATCTTCCTCTTCCTCCTCCTGAGGTCATCCCACAATCACTGGTGGCAAAGGCTGAGCCCTCATGATGCCCAAGTTATGGAGCATGCAGCAGACCACCACAAAATGGGACACCCGCTCTGCCGAGTACTGGAGGACTCCTCCTGGGCAGTCAAGGCAACAGAACCGTTGCTTGAGCACCCCGATGGTCTGCTCGATGACGTTCCTGGTGGCAGCATGGCTCTCATTATATGAGTGCTGGGCAGGAGTGTTGGTGTTGCGGAGGGGAGTCATGAGCCAGGAGGAGAGCGGATAGCCCTTGTCTCCGAGCATCCAGCCACGAGCTTGGTGTGGTGGCTGGAAGAGGGCTGGCACACTGGCCTGGAGCAGGATAAAGGCATCGTGACTGCTGCCAGGATAGTGGGCATTGACGGTGAGGATTCGCTGTGTGTGGTCGCACACCAACTGCACATTAATTGAGTGGTAGCCTTTGCGGTTACGGAAGATCTCAGGATTGTTATGGGGTACCCGCAAAGCCACGTGGGTGCAGTCAGTGGTGCCCTGCACCATGGGGATTCCCGCTATTCTGGCAAAGCCACATGCACGTTCATCCTGCTTCTCTCTGGTGATGGGGAAGGAAATGTAATCCCTTCTCCTACTGTAGAGAGCCTCTGTGACCTCCCGGATGCAGCGATGGATGGCGAACAGCGCGATTTTCACTATATCTCTTGTTGCAGACTGGAAGGAACCGCTGGTGAAGAAATTGAGGGCAACAGTGACCTTGACTGCCACTGAGAGAGCTGTCCTCATCCTGATCTGAGGCTGGAGGTCTGATTGCAGGAGGTGGCAGAGTCCGGTGACCACCTCCTTACTGAAGCGGAGCCTTCTAATACACTGCTCCTCGCTTAATTGGAGGTAGGAGAAGTGCTCTCGGAATACCCTAGGAGGGTAAGGCCTCCTGTTGAGAGCCCTCATGGCCCTTGTCCTCCCTCTGACCACATGTTCCAGTCTTTCTCGCTGCCTCCGCTCCCTCCACCATAGATCCTGGAAGGCGAGGTTGACTGTCAGTACTGCCCCCATTAATGTAACCAAGTGTAGCACTTTGATATGTTGTAAGAATAAATGTAACTAATTGTTAGTACCCACAACACTCTTGATACTGAACAACTTTTAAATAACTGAATTAAACTGTTGCACAATGTCAAAGGATGCAGTGAAATAGCACTAACCTGACAGCTGCGACTCATTACTGAGGATGCCTTTAAATACCACCCCTGGAGCTGGCATCTGCCTGCTTGACGCCTCCTCTCCCTATCACTGTCGGGGCGAGGCACTAAGGCAGGGGGTGAAAATGAATTTGGCAGATCGGGCGCCCAGTGAGCGTTGCATATTCACTAACATCACGATCTGCCTGGCAGTGTGGTCCCCAACGGTAACTGGTAGCGGTGGTGCAATGGTGGGGGGGGGCCCGGATTTACTGTGCTGCGTGGATTCGCCTCGCCCTGGCATTACTGCACGGTGCCCCAGGTGCTAATGGGAGGCATTAACCAACTGAATTTTTCCCCCAGGTTACTAATCTGTAACAACTCAGCTCCTTCATTACCTCAAACAATGAGATTCGCTCATTCTTGGGTGTCTCTGGACACGGGGACACTGCTAAGCAATTTTTAAAGCTTTTAGTGGACTTATTAGATACTTATGGTTTTTGGTTTTAAAACTCAAATAGGCTGGGCTGGCGAAGTACTAGAACTTGTATGACACACTGGAATGATCTGACAGACAGACTGCACAATTTATAGAGGCAGTTTCACAATCGGTAACTTAAAAAAAAACACAGTTAAAAAGAATTGTTAGCAGCTTTGACTTGCCTTGATTTTTTTCTCAATGCTATTGATTTAAAAAAAATAATGGGGGGTAATTTTTGACTTTGGACGATAGTGAAACAGTGGCGACACTGGATCAGCCGCTCGTTGTACATCTCTCATGATTTCCATTCTCACAATGGAAATGAAAATAAAGAGAGGTCTATACAGGGCGGGCTAATCTGATATTGCCCGCTTTATACTGTCGTCCAAAGTTAAAATGAGTTCCATTTTGTTTATAAGGCCCCAGTTTCAATCTCTGGTCTGCTGAATCAGTCCAGCACAGCTGCATGTGGCCTAGGGGTAGGGAGCTGGAAAAGAAGAGTCAGGGTTCCTACTTCTGAGCATTAGCAGTGACTGCTGCTGGGATGTGTGCATTTGTGGTCTTTATTCTCATCCTTGTATTCAAATCCCTCCATGGCCTCACCCCTCCCGATTTCTGTAACCTCCTCCAGCCCTACAACCCTCCGAGATCTCTGCGTTCCTCCATTTCTGGCCTCTTGCACATTACCTGATTTGCATCGCGCCACCATTGCCGCCCGTGCCATCAGCTGCCGAGGCCCCAAGCCCTGAAAATCCCTCCCTAAACCTCTCTGCCTCTCTACCACTCTCTTCTCCTTTAAGACGCTCCTTAAAACCTACCTCTTTGACCAAGCTTTTTGTCATCTCTCCTAATATCTCCTTATGTGGCTTGGGTGCCAATTTTTGTATGATAATACTCCTGTAAAGTGCCTTGGGACACTTTACTATGTTAAAGTGCTATATAAACGCAAGTTGTTGTTGTTGTCAGGTGGAGAAGAGAATCAGGCTCAGTTGTGATGCCCTTTACAGTCAATTAGCTGACTGACAATCACTGTCCGGGTGCACAAGAAGAGAATGGTTACTGGTGGGCTGCTGACACCTGGGGAATGGTCGCCAACAAGAGTCACCATCTTAAGGAGAGGAGGGGAGGGGAGGTAAAAAGGGAAACGTTGGAAATTAAAGCCGTAAAAATTATTTTTGCAGGAGAAATTTATTTGCTAAATTACTGACCCCCAGTGGTATAGGGACAAATGGATTAACAAGCAAACAGCTGAGCCTGGAGTGGTCCGGATTAATGTCAAAATTGGTGACTCCTCTAAGCTTGAATGAAAATAACATTAATGTATGCAAAATAATCAATAAGATCCCCTTTATAATAATATTACACCAGATCCTCCTGTGGCACTGTTCATAGTCAGTCAGACGATCCATTGATTTCTAAGAGCAGGGACATTAATGCTGCTTAACCCACGGTGTATTATTTTGCTGCTAAATTGTAGGTGTGTGTCGCTTTAATACCACAAGTTGTAATCGCTCTTCATTGTTCAAATGGGTGACATGCTGATTCAACTTAACAGGTCCTCAACTGGAGGTCTGACTAGTTTCCTTTCTTTTTTATATACCGTTTTTCTTTTCACCACGATTCTTGAAGTCAATTAGAAAGTATTTTGTCTATGTGGCTCAGATCAGGTTATAGGGTTTGGCCGGAGTATATCAGGGAAGGGTTAGTATATTGAGAAATGACAGCACTGGGGGAGGAATCTGGGAGTGTTGTAGGATGGGGAGGACGGTGAGTAATACTGCTTTGTGTTAGCCCTGTACTGGAAGCATGGTACTGTACTGGAGGGGGTACCGAGGTGCAGAATTTTGAGAGGGTCCTCGTGTGTGTTGGGGCGGGGCGGGTGGCGTTGAGGTCTGGTAGGACCAGGAGGTACAATAGTAATCAATTGGTTGTGAAGTGCTTTTGGACATCTTGAGGACATAATGGGTGTTGTATGAATGATGTAAGTTTTTGCTTTCTTTAAAACATAGATGACATAATTATCCTGTTTTGCTTAACTGAAAAGTTTTTTAAAAAACCTTAAGAAATAAGTTTTGTAGGATAATAAACATAGACAAATGCATATTCCATAATTACTTGATTAAATATATGCTTTGTTTCTCAACTGGCTAGCACAGTTGCTCCTTTTTGCTCTCTCTATTTTTCTCTTTCTCTTTCCCCTTTTTATGTCTGTCTCTCTTTCCCATTAGAGTTGCTTCTGACTTGTATGTTCTCTTATAAGAAATAAGCATTTGGTAATAGCTTAAATGTTGTGGTTAATGTAAAATGTAAAGAGTTTAAATGGGCCTGTTGTAGACTAATTGCTAGAGATTGATTGCTGTGATTAGTCAACAACTTCCTGGATTTCAGTATAGGCAAGTGCGAGATCATCCATTTTGGACCTAAAAAGGATAGATCAGAGTACTTTCTAAATGGTGAAAAGCTAAAAACAGTGGAGGTCCAAAGAGACTTGGGAGGTACATGTACATAGATCGTTAAAATGTCATGGACAGATACAGAAAATAATTAAAAAGGCGAATGGAATGCTGTCCTTTATATCTAGAGGACTAGAATACAAGGGGCAGAAGTTATGCTGCAGTTATACAAAGCCCTGGTTAGACCACACCTGGAGTACTGTGAGCAGTTCTGGGCACCACACCTTAGGAAGGATATATTGGGCTTGGAGGGAGTGCAGCGTAGGTTTACCAAAATGATACCTGGACTCCAAGGTTTAAATTATGAAGAGAGATTACACAATTGTATTCCCTGGAATTTAAATGGTTAAGAGGTGATTTGATCGAAGTTTTCAAGATGTTAAGGGGAACAGATAGGGTAGATAGAGAGAAACTATTTCCACTGGTTGTGGAACCTAGGACTAGGGGGCATCGGCTAAAAATTAGAGCCAGGCCTTTCAGGAGTGAAGTTAGGAAACACTTCTACACACAAAGGGTGGTAGAAGTTTGGAACTCTCTTCTGCAAAAGGCAATTGATGCTAGATCAGTTGTTAATTTTAAATTTGAGATTGATAGATTTTTGTTAACTAAAGGTATTAAGGGATATGGGGCAAAGGCGGGTATATAGAGTTAGGTCGCAGATCAGCCATGGTCTCATTGAATGGCGGAACATGCTCGAGGGGCTGAATGGCCTACTCCTGTTCCTGTGTTCCTATGTTCCATTATCATTGTATCATGTGACTACATGGTAGAAGGCAAACTAAATGAACATTGGTCTTTCTTTGTCAAGCAATTCTTATGTTCCTATAAATTACCTGAATTTAGTGTTTTCAAGCCATTTTCAAACATAGACACGCTCTCAGAGAATAAGGAGATAATGCTTGCATGTAGAAAATCCAGAGAGCAAGCTGCAGATGCACCTTGTGACTCATTTTAACTGTTTGGAGGAAACAATAGGCAAATGAAACAAGCTTTTGAGGCAGGTGGAGGCCTTGAAATAGAGACTTTAAAGAAGATATTAAAAGACGCAAAAGAATCATTCTAAAGGCAAATTTAATCGCGTTGTTGTGAAATAGCTCATTTTGTTTAAAATTTTGTTTTTGAGCTTTTTGAGTAAAAAACAGCAGATGAAAGATATTGGATTTTTTTATTTGAGCGATTTGATTGCTTTACCTTCTTTTATTCTTAGATTCTTTTGACTGGTTTTTTGGAGTGGGTGGTTTTCCTAAGTCATTAGAATTTTTTCATTGCTGCTTTCTTCTCTTTTGATTCTTGCATTCCCGACCTCTCCAATTCTGACTTACTCTTCTACTTTGAGCCAATCAACAAGTTATGACAGGAAAATGTGATGGAAAAACAGAACGGAAAAGGGTGACAAGGAAGGGTTAAAGGATGTAAGTGTTACACACAAAAAGTGAAGGTTATTTACAAAAGCTTTATTATGTTATAGATAAATATATATTAGATAAAAGATGCAATGCTTGTCTATAATCAGCCTGTAAAAATACCTCACTATTACTTCTAATCAAATGATCTACAAATAGCGAGCTAGCAATGCGCACCATAATGACAAGACAACAAAAAATGCTAAACCAAACACTGAGAAAGGTAAGGCATCTCTGTATTATATTATGAAGTCATTGCAACCCATCTGTGCACTGTAGCCTTGGAGTACACTAAAGACTGAGTTAGCCCACAGGAAATACTTTCATTTTTAAAAGACTCCTGGGTTGAAATAGCCTTGTCCACTACTAGCAATAAATATGTTAGAATGTTTCCACAAAATGACTCTGTATCGATAAAACATTAAGGGGGAGAAATTGGGTCTCGCCCCGTTTGGGGCGCAATTATCGGCCGGGCGCAAAGTTTAGCGCCTAGCGCTAATTATCGCCTCCGACTGCAAACTTGGCTTCTATCGCCCCTGGAGGTGATTGGAGCGCTAAATCAGGCGCAACACACCTCTCTTAAAGTGCTAACGCAGAGAAGCGAGGCGCTACCTCAGAGCGCTAGCGAAGTTCATGTGATGTCAGTCAGCAATGGAACACAGACACACTGGCGCCGGCCAGTTCTTAAAGGGGAGGGTCGATCTTGCTCTCCATCCACACCCTGCTTATTACAGCCTTGAATCTCGGCCTGGAGAGACCTGTACATCAATTCTGCTGGAAAGAACAATGGAGAGGCCCAGAGAAAGAGCTCAGAGTGCAGCCCCCATAGTCTCTTCTAAATCGATGCAAAGAAGGTCAAATCAAAATGAACCTGCAAATTGCTGCTCAGTACCCAAAACTCCTTCACACAGCGTTGAATCTCTCCAGAAGTCTCTCTCTCTCTCTCTCAGAATGTGTGGTGCAAAAATGTCGCCGACAAAAAAAGACCGGAAGCGGCCGCCTTTAAGTAGCGCTCCCCCAGTCCTTTCCCGACTGCAACACGCTCCCCTCTACCTGTCGTTGTTAGCGGCAGGCGGAAAGGCAGGGGGCGCAACTCAATATTCGGTCCAGGGTGCTATCAGGGCGTTGCACGCTTGACTAACGTCACGATCTGCCGGCGCAGGAGATCGTGGCGGTAGTGTTTAGCGCCGTCGCAAAATGTCTGGTCAATTTCGCAAGCAGCGCAAACATCGCCGCGCCCGGACGCTAGTTGCTTTGCGCCCCATTAGCACCCTCTTAGGGCGTTAATGGGAGGTGCAAAGCAACCAAATTTTCCCCCCTGTATTCGCTATGTATGTCAGGCAGTCCTTATTTGAGCATCACCATTCTGTGACACAAGGAGCGCCTGCAGCTGTACATTTCCACCTCTAATGGAGCTTCATAAGCTCCGGATGCTTCTACCTTTACTGACAACATCACTAATGCGTTCTGAGGCAAGGTCACCTTGTCCTTTCTGTGGGCAAAGCCATGGGTGATCCACTAGTGCTAATTTAACAAAGATATTCATCTACTTAAAGTAGGGGATAACGCAATTTCCTACAAATGTGTTGAAAACGCAGCACAGTATCAATCTCTGCCCCTTTTATCCATGGAGACTGTGCAGGTATGGTTTAAAATAGAAGGAAAGCCCATGCAATGTACTTTCAGTACAAAGTATTTGGCCAAACAATATATACATAGAAACATAGAAAAACAGGAGCAGGAGTAGGCCATTCAGCCCTTCGAGCCTGCTCCGCCACTCAATAGGATCATGGCTGATCCTCTATCTCAATACCATATTCCCACTCTCTCCCCATACCCTGTGATGCCCCTTGTGCCTAGAAATCTATCTATCTCCTTCTTAAATATATTCAGTGACTTGGCCTCCACAGCCTTCTATGGTAGAGAATTCCACAGGTTCACCACCCTCTACTATCATACTATCATTTAAGACACTTAAAAGGTTTCTCCAAACCTGCCTGAATGTAGCTTCGGTGGAGACAAAAAAGAAGCCTTGAATCCTGGAAATTTATGACAAAATTGTAAAATGTGGGAAATGTATAGCAGGTGTCTCAGGTTCTGGAAAGAGAAAAAAACAGATTAATTAAGCTACTAAACTCAAGGGGGGGCTAATTTTAACTGAACTAATGGAGATCGGATCAACCACCTGTTTTACATCCTCGTCTGACTTTACTTTCCATTGAAGTTATTGGAATGCAAAATCGGACGGTGCTCACGATGGGGCGGTGCTCACAATGGGGCGGTGTGCAGCCGGTAGATGGGAGGTGGCTGCCTGTGAAACACTACCATTTAAAACAAATGTGGTGAGGCACTAAGCTCCCATTTGAAGAAATGGCCATTGGAGATCTCCAAAGTAAAGGTAGGCCCATAACAAGGAGACTGCGTCCCTGGACTGCAAATTAACACATTTGAAGTGGGCCTCACCTTACATTCAGCAGCTGAGATATTGCTCAGGTACTTCAGTCACATCATGAGAAAACCCCCTAATATGGATGGCTTCCCGTCTGCATTTCTCTGAGCATAGTGCATTGGATACAGAGTAAGCCTCAGTGCCTCATGCCCAGTAATATGAACTCCTGTCACCCAAGCACTACAGCACTTTACGCTCTGAGGGAAAGCTTTATAGGACCCTATGTAGAAAAACTAAAAAACGACATAGCATTGTAAAGGTTTTGTCGACCTATTTTGTGTGACTTGGCTTAGATAGTTCTGATGAATATTCTTGGAAGTGCTTGTTGGTCTTGTGTAGTGTCCAAACACATTTCACTTTGGTCAGTTCTTAAGATTGCCGTTGAAGCTTATTCTTTTTATATGGACATAAATGATTGAGTAAGGGTGAACTCATTGGATTACCTTTCATTGGTACAGTCAGCATTTCAATTAGCTGACAATTCTGTTATACATATGGAAGCAACTTCCTTGTTTGGAACTCATGATTCCATTCTCAATTGGTAGTGCATCATTACTGAATTTTAACTCACTCCACACTTAGCCATGTAAAGGACACTGAGCTTGAATTTGTAGAATAATAAACACAATATTCAACAACTTAATTTGCAGCACTTTATGTAACATACGGGACATAAGTCTTTATAAGTCTTTTATAAGGAAAACATGTTGTGACAGGAGCTTTGGCGGCTTTGATCCTTTTGGTTTTGTGTTGTGTGAAGCCACATATAAGAGCACATATATTAGAATGTGTAGGGCTTGTCATCACTGTGATGCTTGTAGCATAATCAGCTGGTTACTCCCAGAGGAGGACCCTATGTGCGCTCTTTGTTTTTATTTTGTTTAGGTGCTGTTTTACCTAAGGTTGTTGTGCGTTATATTAATTCTTGGTGCATCATCTTTGCAGTGCCAGCGAGGTTTGTTTTGTATTACTGAGCTCCAGAACACTTACGGGTAGTCATGGTGAAGGAGTTGCCACGGTTACAGTTGTGTACTCATTGACGGTGAGATCAAGCACAAGGCTGTTTGATTTGTTTTTAAGTTGTCAGTATTTTGTATGCCAGATAGCAAGCATATATTGCACCTGTTCTTGGCCACTCTATGTAAATAGCTTCCGTTCATTTATCCTCCTTGTGTTTACTCTGACTCCATGTCTGGCTTAATATACGTGGAATTTATAAATAGCTAACAACTGGGAAAATGGTACTCATAGCAATGATAAGAGTTCAATCTTTCACATTGGTGCTTGTTAAAAGAATGGCTTGACTGGTGGCTTGCCTTTCATTTCAAGTGTTGGTGCTTCAGATGGTACTCTTCTTACTGTGAGGAGTGCCATTTCCCAATGTATTAATGTATAAATATCGGCTTGGCTTCGTGGCTGCATGCTTGCTTCAGCGTCAGACAATCTTTGGTTCAAGGCCAACGCTTCAACGTATTACTGAGGGAGATTGCTGCTTTGTTGGAGGTGCTGCCTTTCGAATGAGAGGTGAAGCCAAGGCCCATCTGCTTGCTCAGTTCAACATAAAAGTTCCCATGTCATTATTTGAAGAAGCACAGGAGAGGTGCCATGGCCAACGTTATCCCTCAACCAACACCACCAAAACAGATTGGTGGTAATTTTAACATTCGAAACGGCCACCTGTTTTACTGTTTACGGAAGAGAGTTCCAAACTTCCACCACCCTTTGTTTGTAGAAGTGTTCCTTAACTCCACTCCTGAAAGGCCTGGCTCTAATATTTAGCCGATGTCCCCTAGTCCTAGACTTCCCAACCAGAGGAAATAGTTTCTCTCTATCTATCCTATCTGTTCCCCTTAATATCTTGAAAACTTCGATCAGATCAACCTTCTAAATTCTAGGGATTACAACCCTAGTTTGTGTAATCTCTCCTCGGAATTTAACCCTTGTTGGAGTCTGGGTATCATTGGTAAATCTACAGTGCACTCCCTCCAAGGCCAATATATCCTAAGGGGCGGTGCCCAGAACTGAACAACATGCGTCTCAATGCTGCTTATGTGCGAGTCAGCTGCCATGTTTGCTTATGTAACAACAGTGACAAGACTTTAAAGGTAATTTATTGGCTGTGAAGCGGTTGGATGTCCGAGGTGTTATACAAATGCCTTTTCTTTTTTCCTATGGTTTTGCAGCTCAGCTACAGTAGAGCGTAAACTAACACCCTGGAGCAGTCAAAACTCCACAGTGACAGGGAGAAATTATTTATTTAGCTGTTTTAACACAATGTTTGAGTTCTCAATAGACATGCTTAATAAATTCAATGTTCAGCCCAGTCAGATGGATGTATAACCCCATCTGTTGTTCAAATGACCTGCTTAAGTCACAATTATTTTTGAGTTATGACATTTTTGTTCTGGTGAAATAACAATCCTGTTGCCGTGGTGTCATCTGTGGTTCAGTTGGTAGCACTCTCGCCTCTGAGTCAGAAGGTTGTGGGTTCAAGTCTCCACATCCAGAAACTTGAGTATAAAAATCTAGGCTGACACTCCAGTGCAGTGCTGAGGGAGTGCTGCACTGTCAGAGGTGCCGTCTTTCAGGTGAGATGTTAAGCTGAGGCCCCATCTGCTCTCTCAGGTGGACGTAAAAGATCCCATGGCACTATTTCGAAGAAGAGCAGCGGAGTTATCCTTGGTGTCTTGGCCAATATTTATCCCTCAATCAACATAACAAGAACAGATTATCTGGTCATTATCACATTGCTGTTTGTGGGAGCTTCCTGCGCATAAATTGGCAGCCATGTTTCCTACATTACAACAGTTACAGCGCTTCAAAAGTACTTCATTGGCTGTAAAGTGAGTTGGGACGTCCTGTGGTCATGAAGGGAGCTATATTCATACAATTCTTTCTTTCTTTTTGCCAACAGAAAAATCAACGTTCATCCTTTGATACAGGGAAATTCCCCCCCTCAAATGCAATTGTTAATATAACCAAAGCACAGGTTAGTTTTCATTCAGGTTTTTATTGTTTTTTTTCTATCCAAAATTAATTTTTCACATTTGTGCAGTTCTACAGTCCAAATAACACACAGGTCTGGCACTTACAAACAGGCTCTACATAAATCCATCAATGGCCACTAGCGTTACCGTAGTAACAATACTGTTATTAACTGCAACCAGTAGTGAAGAAACACAGTTTTTGTATGTGAGGATGGTAAAGCTGATCAAACTATTTTGCCGAGATTTTCCTTACCTTTGCGGGTCAGGGGAGGGCGATGTCAATGGCGGGTCACGGCCCCACTGCTGGCTCCATCCTGCTGCCTAAAAGGAACTTACATTGCTGGGGCTTGTTAAGCCTGTCCACTGGGTTTCCTGGTTCGATAAGAGGAAGCGGGCCTGGTGACATCATTCATGACACGCCATCAGTCGGTTTCCTTAAAGGGACCATGGCCAACTATGTTTTGACATTTATGCTGTCAGTGTTCTGCAGCATTGAAGTGCTGCAAACACTGACAAGCACTGCACAGAGGTGCAGGGCTGCACCCAGGTTCTCCCATGATTCTTGCCATATGCTTATGGAGGGAGTCACAGCACGCAGGGAGGTCCTCTTCTCTCCCCATGGGCGGAAGAGACCTCCCCAGGAGACCAGCGCAGCCTGGTTGCACTTGAAAAGAGAAGGCTGAGGGGTGAACACCCTGGCTGCCACATGATGTGCCAGGATGGCACCATCCACACCAACACCATAAAGTATCCCTACAATGCCCAAGCCATTCCTTTCACACTCATCACCATTGCGGGGGGGTACCATTATGTCTCACCATTCACTGCAACTCACTAAGCCACTTCCAAAGGTGCACACAAATCTGTCCAAGAACGCAAAGTGTTGAAAATAAAGGTTTCACTGTTTGGCACCATATTAACAGAAACTTTTCATGAACAATGGATAAGACACCCAGGTGCCTACCCTTGTGTGCTATTAGTTGTTATGATTGCAAGAGGTGAGTGTGAGGGGTGGCTAGTGAGATGGGGAAGTGATAATATAGATAGAGAGGGATGGGTGGAGGTGCAAGGTAAGTTGGTGTGAGTAAGGATGTGCAGGAGTAGGGTAGGGAAGGCAGTGTGATGGGGATGTGATGAGAGGCACAGCAGGATGTGGCTTTGTACTAACGTTTCGTGTTCGACTGAGATCATTGAAATGTTTGCAGTGCTGCAGCCAGGTCCTCCTGACCACATCTCTGCTTGTGTTCTCCTGTGCAATGTCTAACCAGGCTGTGTTGGTCTCTTCCGCCCATGGGAAGGGAAGAGGACCTCCCTGTGTGCTGTGACTCTCTCCATAAGCACATGGAGGGAGTCATGGGAGAGCCTGGGTGCAGCCCTGTGTCTTTGTGCAGTCATTGTCAGTGTTTGCAGCACCTCAATGTTGTAGAACACTGACAGCACAAATGTGGCCATCATCCCTTTAATGAAACCAACTGGTGAAATGACATCACCAGACCCGCTTCCTCTAATTGGGCCGGCAAATGTGCTGGCCAGGCTTAATGAGCCCAATCAATGGAAAGTCATTTTACAGAACAGGATGGAGTCAGCAGCGGGGTTGGGACCTGCCACTGACATCGCCCACCACGGACCTGCTGAGGTAAGTACAATCGCGGCCGTTCACTCTGTTTCTCTCTCCACAGATGCTGCCTGACCTGCTGAGTATTTCCAGCATTTTCTATTTTTATTTTACATAAAAAATTCATGGATGTTGGCAGGATAATTGACAGACATCTCTGTGATTATATTCTTCCCTGAACATATCTGAAAAAGTGGTGGTAATAGATTCAATAGTAACTATCAAAAGGAACTTGGATAAATACTTGAAAAGGAGAAATATGCAGGACTATGAGGAAAGAGCGGAGGATTGAGACTAATTTAATAGCTCTCTCAAAGAGCCGGCACAGGCACGATGGGCTGAATGGTCTCCTTCTTTGCCGTATGATCCTATGATTCTATACATATAATGCTTTGATAAAATGAATACCTCTCTTGTTAATGTAAACTTGTCCTATTGCAAAATGGAAAAGGAGGAGGGGTAGCCCCGATCATAAAGGATGGGATAAAGACAGTAGAGAGAAAGGATCTTAGCTCTGAAAATCAAGAAGTAGAATCAGTCTGGGTGGAGCTAAGTAACAGCAAGGGGCAGAAAACATTGATGGGAGTTGTTTATAGGCCCCCAAACAGTAGCTGTAATGTAGGGCAGAGTATAAATCAAGAAATTAGAGGCGCATATAAGAAGGGTAAAAAAGTAATTATGCGGGACTTTAATCTACATAAAGACTGGGTAAGCCAAATTTGCAGTAATAGTGTGGAGGACGAATTCATGGAATGTATGCAAGATAGTTTTCTAGATCGGTATGTTGAGGAACCAACTTGGGAACAGGCTATTTTAGATCTAGTATTGTGCAATGAGAAAGGGTTAATTTATAACCTTGTAGTAAAGGGGACTTTAGGGAAGAGTGACCATAATATGATAGAATTTTATATTGAGTTTGAAAGTGATTTAGTTAAATCCGAAACTCAGGTCTTAAATCTAAACAAAGCAAACTACGTAGGTATGAGATGCGAGTTGGCTAAGATAGATTGGGAAACTACATTAAAAAGTATGACAGTGGACGAGCAATGGCTAGCATTTAAAGAATTAATACACAAATTTACAACAAACATATATTCCTTTAAGGCACAAAAACCCCACAGGAAATGTAGTCCAACAGTGGCTAACAAGAGAAGTTAAAGATAGTATTAGATCAAAGGAAGAGGCTTATAATGTTGCCAAAAAGAGTAGTAAGCCTGAGGATTGGGAGGATTTTAGAATTCAGCAAAGGAGGAACATAGACTATGAGAGTAAACTAGTGAGAGACATAAAAACAGACTGTAAAAGCTTCTATAGGTATGTAAAAAGGAAAAGATTAGCAAAAGTAAATGTGGGTCCCTTACAGTCTGAGACAGGAGAATTTATAATGGGGAATAAGGAAATGGCAGAGAAATTAAACAAATACTTTGGGCTGGATTTTCATTGGGCCGTGGAGGCGGGATTGGAGGTGTGTGGGGGTTAAAATCACAAAATCGGGGGGCACGAACCCATCCCGCCCCCAACCCACCTCCATGCCAGTTTCAAAGGAGGCGGATAACTGACCTGTGCTGGGAGCTGCCTCCCCGAGGCGGGAAGGGGATTAGTGCCAAGTTTTTAGCCTAATCCCTATTTTTATTCCTGAAGTGTGGGATTCCTGATGGCTCCAAACCATGCCAAGTTAGTGAGGCGGACCGTCGGGCTGAAGAACTTGGAGGGTTCGAGATGTCCAGTGTTCAGGTGAGTGATGGGTGCATGAGTGCAGAGGTAAGTGTGTTTGGTGTGTTTAAAGGGTTTAAAGAAGTTTAATTACCTTTACTTACCTTTACAGCCTTCCTTCCTTCAGGTCTCGGGAGTCCTTCATCTCACCGGCACAGAAAGCAGAATGGCCGTGAGCTGTCAAAAGTTGCAGCATTCAGCTTTCTGTTGTGGAGAGATCTCTAAATCAGCCTGAGAGGAAGGAATTAACTTAGTGTACAGATTGTCAGTGTTTGACAGCTTCAAAGAGCTGTCAAACGCTGATATTTCATCTGTCAAAAGCTCCTGACAGATGAAATGTCAATCTGTGACGTCACCTGTTGCCGGGTGGCCCTTAATTGGCCTGCTGAAAATCGCGTGGGTTGGCTACAACTCGCTGGAGGCGGGACTACAACCCCAAAGGTTGTAGTCTCGCCTCCTACATGTCTCCAGTATCAAAATCCAACTCTTTGGCCTAGAAATTCATTGACGCCACTTTTGGGGCGCTAAAGTGGGGCGTCTGCTAAAGTTTGCGGCCGCCGCCAAATCTAGGTCACTTCTCCGATATTCATTAGCTTCGCCCTACTAGTTCGGGCGAGCGCTAAAACTGCTGCTGGACGCCTCTCTTTGGGCGCTAAGCTGGAGGTGGTGATCGATAGCGCCGAGGCCGGGCGCAGCGCAGGTGCGGCCATCTCGTGATTGACAGCAGACACCCTGGCGCCGGCCAGCTCTTAAGGGGGAAGGGTCGACTGTGTCTGCTGCCACGCCCTGGATAGTGGAGCCCTCCAGCTAGGCCTGAACACTGCTGCTGGACCCAAATAGCGCCTGAAGACATGGAGAAGGCCCGTGAACGTGCGCAGCGCTTCTCAGAGCGTGATCTGAGTGTGCTGCTTGCTGCTGTGGAGAAGAGGCGCCATGTTTTGTACCCGAACAATGGCAAGAAGGCAACGGTCCGCGTCTACAGGAGAGCCTGGAGGCATGTCGCCAGCAAGCTGTCAGCCAACAGCGACGTCCCCAGGACCGGTGCCCAATGCCGCAAAAAGTTAAATGACCTCACACGCATTGTCAGGGTGAGTACCCTTTCCAATGACCTCCTCATCCTTGCATGTGCACCTCACATTATGGGCAAAGGGACCTGAAAGCTCTAATGGCCAGCCTTCATCCAGCAGCTATGGCACAGGCATGAGCATCAATTGCACATTCTGCACTGAACACACTGGCCAAGCTATTCCACCATGGGAGGCATTGCACACCAGATCATGGCGACACACTGGCCAGGTTATTCCACCATGGGAGGCAGTGCACACCAGATCATGGCGACACACTGGCCAGGCTATTCCACCATGGGAGGCAGTGCACACAAGATCACGGCGACACACTGTACTTAGAGGCCGTCCTTTGTCTTGCAGGCCAAGCTGGCGAATAATCGCAAGAGCCGGACTGCAACTGGGGGAGGACGACCCCATATCCAGCCACTCACCAACCTGCAACATCGCGTGGAGCGCCTCATGGGTGGCCGGGTGATTGGGCCCGTTGCATGTGGAGATGCCGACCCTGTTCTGGGCAGCAATGGTAAGGACATCACCTTTTGCACCTCTCTCGTCCCACTTGCGCATCAGATCTACATCCTTTGCCACTGTCCGACCAATGCGCTGAATGCCACCACTCATGCATCCCGCACTGACGCCCTCTCCTCACTCTAAAGCTACTCTTGTGCCTTCCTGCTTTCAGATGGTCAAGAGGAGGTCCCTCAACTTGCCAGTGACAGACCCTCCGAGGAGGAGCAGGAGGAGGAGCAAGAGGAAGGCGGCCCATCAGGGGAACCCTCAGCCGCGGCCACCCAGGCCAATGTAGGGGACACGTCTTCCCTGGAGGGCAGCATGGCGGAAGTGTCAAAGGGGAGGGGAGCTCCTGGGACCTGCGTGCTGCAGAAAGGCGGGAGGGGGGTGGAAGCTCGGCGGCCTTCTCCCCAGAGGGGGGATGCGTCGGAGGGGAGTCCAATTGCTGGGCCCAGCGGCCTCCAGCAACGCAGGAAGGGTCGGCCAGCTCGGCGGCCTTCTCCCCAGAGGGAGAGTCCGGCCTCCAGTCAGGAGATGCTCTTCGCCGAGGAGATGGAACGCCTCGAAGACTTGTCCGCGGACTCGGAGCACCGGCACACGGAGCTCATGGCGGCAGTAGCACGGTTGCCTGAGTCCATCGATTCCCTCTCTCGGAGTGTGGCCGAGTTCGGGCCCTTAGAGGCCACCAGTCGGGCGGAATACCGGGCAGATCTGTCAGCGACTGGCCAGGTGATTAGTGGTGCCGTCCAGTCACTGGCTGCTCTGCTGCGGTCAGTGAACAGGTCAACACGGGCACTCACTGCTGCCACACTCGCTGTGTCAGCCAGGCATCGCCAGGGCACCCGGCGCGCTGCAGCAGCACATCGGTCTGTCCCTCGGCAGATTGGTGCGCATGCTGCAGTGCTGGCCCGGGTGAGTGCCAGTGTCTCAGGCGACCAGCGAGCGCCTGCCATCCGCCAGCTTGCCGCCATTCCTCCAGCCGCCACTGCCACTCCCCCAGTGGAGCTGCCAGGAGCTGCTGCAGCGACTGATGCTGGCCAGCCACAGCTGCAGCAATCAACAGCCGGCCGCTCGACGGCCAGACCTCGACTAGGCCGACCCCCAAGGGCATCTGCCGTCACGACATGTGCCCCTCAGGAGCCTGCCCCCAGCCTTGCAGCAGCCAATGGCCTTACTTTGAGGCGGAGCAGCAGGGCGGGCAGGGGCCACCCAAAGATGGCCAAGGCATCGCCCTAGCGGGCCAAATAGTCGAATGTGTGGCCATTTGTGTTTGTTTCTTGAGGCCGAGAATTGGATGTTTGTTTATTGAAGGCCGATGATGTGATGTTTGTTTTGGACGAAGGCCGAGAATGACGGCCATTTTAGTTGCCCTATTTTGTTAATCCTCCCCAGGTTGTGGGAGTGAGTAATGTGTTTGAGTGTTTTTTGGGGGTTTCATCTGTTTTTGGTTTTCATGTGGAAACGGCCCAGAGTTTGTACAATAAAGCATTTTATTTATTAACATTGTCCATGTTTGATCTTTGAAGTGCTTGTTGCCTTAACCGGCTGAGGGCTTGCGGAGCGGCTGCAATCATGTTCTATCATTGGCACAAGCCATTCCCTGACAGGGGGCCTAGAAGTGACGTTCAATAAGCCGACGACGGGCGGCCCTTGGACCTTGTGCGTCCCTCCTGGGCTGGTACTCCTCGTCCTCATCATCCTCATGCTCCTCCTGCTCCTCCTCCTGAGGTGGTGGTCCAACGTGAGGTGGCAGTGCCTGAGTCCTGTGGATAGCCAGGTTGTGCAGCATGCAGCAAACGACGACGAATTGGGAGACTCGATCCTGCGAATACTGGAGGGCTCCCCCGGAGCGATCGAGACAGCAGAACCGTTGCTTGAGGACGCCGATTGTTTGTTCTATGAGGTTCCTCGTCGCTTGATGGCTCTCGTTGTATGCCTCTTCAGCAGGGGTCGTGGGCGCGCGGAGCGGGGTCATGAGCCAGGTACACAAAGGATAGCCTTTGTCCCCGATAAGCCATCCTCTTGGGGGAGGCTGTGCCTGGAACATGTCAGCCACAGTTGTCTGTCGCAGGATAAAGGCATCGTGGCTGCTGCCTGGAAAGTGGGCATTGACAGCTAGGATGCGCTGCCTGTGGTCACACACCAGCTGTACATTGAGGGAATGGTAGCCCTTCCGGTTGCGGTACTCCTCGGCATGCTCAAGAGGTGCCCGCAAAGCCACATGCGTGCAGTCAATGGTGCCCTGCACCATGGGGAAGCCCGCTATTCTTGCAAACCCCACTGCACGCTGCTGCTGCTTGTCCAGGGTCATGGGGAAGGAGATGAATTGATGTCTCCTTCTGAAAAGGGCTTCGGTCACCTGGCGGATGCAGCAATGCATGGCGAACTGGGAGATGTTAGCGATGTCCCCAGTAGCGGATTGGAAGGAGCCGGAGGCATAGAAGTTGAGAGCCACCATCACCTGCACTGCCACCGACAGAGACGTCCTGCGCATCAGCTGTGGCTGCAGATCTCTCTGAAGCAGCCGGCAGATGTCTGCAACCACCTCCCTTCGGAATCGCAGCCTCCTAACACACATCGCGGCAGACATGGTCAGATAGGAGGTCTGCTGGCGGTATACCCTTCGTGGGTAAGGCCTCAGTTGGCGACGCCTGTTGCCCCCTCTGCGTCTAGCCAGGGCTGCCACTCTCTCACGGCGTCTGTAAGCCCTTCTGGCATAAGGCTGAAATTCAGCGTTGCCACCCAATGCAGCCCCCATTATATGCTGGCAAACAATGAGCTCTGAATGAAGGCAAAGGTAATTGGTAAGCTCTGGCCTGAGCCAAAAATACCTGTCCAAGTGTTGGTCCAAACCAGTAAACTCTCCTCCTTGGTCTCTGTCCAAAAAACCGTTGCACAAGAGTGAATGCTGCAAAATGGCTGGCCTTTATACTGCTGGGTAAGTGCCCTTTAATTAGCGCTCCCCCCGGCCCGGCTGGCCTGTGTACCGTTCCACTTCACAGTCGCTCGGGACGCCCGGCGCACAATGGGTCGGCTCGAGTGAAGTTCCGGTTTGGGGCGCACAAAGGGCGTTGCACTATTAAATGACGTCATGATCTGCACGCGCAGCAGGGCGCGCGCTAAGACTTTGCGCTGGCGCTAAATGTGTCCTGAAGTTGGGGAGAGGCGCAGATCGCGCTGCGCCCGGGCGATAAGCGCCTAGCGCTCGAGATCTACTCCCCCTAAGGCGCTAGCGGCTGGCGCGCCCAACTGAATTTCTAGGCCTTTGTGTCTGTCTTCATGGAAGAAGATGCAAAAAACTTCCCAGAATTTGTGGAGAACCAAGGGTCTAGTGAGAATGAGGAACTGAAAGAAATTAGTATTAGTAATAAAATAGTACTGGAGAAATTACTGGGACTGAAAGTCGATAAATCCACTGTGTAAGAATTCGCAATAATTTACAGTTCTGAAGATCAATTTTTTTTGATTAAAGAATCCCTGGGCGTTGTGCTTTTAAATTTCCAGGGATAAACATGGCTGTCGCACCACATGGCCGAAGACAAAGGACAATGCTTTGTTTACAAAGCAATTGAATGCTATTAGCATTTGTTTGTATATCGAGTGGATACATCTAAACTGCAGAAGAGACTTTTGGATCTTGAATGGGAATCCGTTTAAGAACTGAATGGGTTTTTAAATCACCCAGCACTGGACAATAGGGCTGTTGCATTCTCTTTTGTTTTAGCCCAGGTGAACTCCGGATGTGGGCGGGATCATTTCGGCCCCACAGTGCAGACTCTAACCCAGTCCAAACACTTTGAGTTAGCCAATCACAGCTTTCTCTTGTGTATTGGACCCTCTGGCCGGGAATTTTGCACACAGCCCTTGCAGGGCAGAACGGCAGGACCTCACCAGGTATAAAAGATAGCTGCTGAGAAGCTATCTCTCTCTTTACTTCGCTGGACCACAGGTGAGCAGGGTGTTCTGATTCCTCGGCAAGGCAACCTAGCAGGAGTTTGGGGTGGTGATTTAAGGGAATTGCTAAGATTGTTTAAGTAACATTGGAGCCATTTTATCCCTCATTTTCGCCATCTGCAACCCCCTGTTATATAGTTTTACTGTAATTACTGTGTTCGTGTGATATAGTTTATTCTTTTGATTGTAGTTTATTTAGGTAATAAAACTTGATTTTTCTCTCATCTAAACCACTTGTTCCGTTTTAATATCATTAATTATAAGTTCCTCCACTCAGAACTGAAGGAGGGGTAGCGATTCGAAACCGTTGTTTGTAAATTGGTTTAGAGTGCAGCAGCAAAAGGCTGTTGACCAGGTGAATTACCGTAAACCAGGTAAAAGGTTGGTGTGGAGATGCCGGAGTTGGACTGGGGTGGACAAATGTAAGAAGTCACACAACACCAGGTTATAGTCCAACAGCTTTATTTATTTCAAATAAAGCTGTTGGACTATAACCTGGTGTTGTGTGACTTCTTACATAGGTAAAAGGTTGGAATTGGTCAGAGCTCAGAGGCAAAGGCTGCTGGCCAGGTAAATTACCTTAAACCAGTTAAAAGAAGCCCCCCCTTACAACTGGACCTGGTGGACTACATCCTAGGGTTTTGAAAGAGGTGGCTAGAGAGATAATGAATGCATTGGTTGTCATTTTTCAAATTACCATAGATTCTAGAACGGTGTCCGCGGATTGGAAGGTAGCAAATGCAACCCCACTATTTAAGAAAGGAGGGAGAGATAAAACAGGGAGCTACAGACCAGTTCGCCTGACATCAGTAGTAGTGAAAATGCTAGAATCTATTATTAAGGACGTGGTAACAGGACACTTAAAAAATAATAATAGGATTGGGCAGAGTCAACATGGATTTATAAAAGGAAAATCATGTTTGACAAATCTGTTAGAGTTTTTGAGGATGTCACTAGCAGAATAGATAAGGGGAACCAGTGGATTTGGTGTATTTGGATTTTCAGGAGGCATTGAATAAGGTGCCACACAAGAGGTTATTAAACAAAATTATGGCTTATGGGATTGGGGGTAATATACTAGCATGGATTGAGGATTGGTTAACGGACAGAAAACAGAGAGTAGGAATAAATGGGTCATTTTTGGATTGGCAGGCTGTAACTAGTGGGGTACCGCAAGGATCAGTGCTTGGGCCTCAGCTATTCACAATCTATATCAATGATTTGGATGAGGGGATCAAATGTAATATATCCAAGTTTGCTGATGATACAAAGTTGGGTGGGAATGTAAGTTGTGAGGAGGATGCAAAGAGGCTTCAAGGGGATATAGACAGGCTAAGTGAGTGGGTAAGAACATGGCAAATGGAATATAGTGTGGAGAAATGTGAAATTATCCACTTTGGTAGGGAAAATAGAGAAGCAGAATATTTTTTAAATGGTGAAAGATTAGGAAATGTTGGTGTTCAGAGGGACCTGGGTGTCCTTGTACATGAATCACTGAAAGTTAACATGCAGGTACAGCAAACAATTAGGAAAGCAAATGGTATGTTGGCCTTTATTACAAGAGGATTTGAGTATAAGAGTAAAGGGCCTAGAAATTCAGTTGGCGCCGCGCCAGGGCTTTAGCGCCGGAAATTTAGCGCCGGCGCTAAGTCCCCCTGCGCGCGCCAAAAATTCAGTAGCGCCACGCCCAAACGGCTGCCGGCGCTACAGGAGGGTGTCAGCGCCTCGAAATGGGCGCTGACTGCCGCATTGCGGCGCAATTCCGGCGCTGCGGCACCCGATGCGCTGCGGCAGGCTGGGGAAGTGCAGGCCTCCTCCTTCAGTTAAGGAGGAGCTGCCTGCACCCGCCCGCTGGCCGTTGAAATCTTGAAAAAAATGAGCCCGGCACCTTGGAGAAGTGCCGGGCTCGCAGGCCAGACGCATCTGTTCCGCGGGGGGGGGGTGGAGGAGTCCGGGGAGGGAGGTGCGGGCAGGCGGCCGGCGGGAAAGCGGCCGGCCGCCGCGCGACCTTAATGCGCCGGCGCTAACTCGCGTAGGACTCTGCTGAAACATCGTTAGTTGCGGCTGCCACGGGCGAGGCGGCCGCAACTCAATTTCGGCGTTGGGGCCCGTCACCACGGCAACCGGGACGCTGCGCACACCGATGACGTCATCGGTGCCGGCGCAGCGCAACCGGTCTAACGCCGATGGCAGGGCCCCACTGAGTTTACAAACTGGCCATAACTCCGGCGCTAGGCCCTCTAGCGCCTCAAATGGGGCGCTAACCCTACTGAATTTTCAGCCCAAGATGTCTTACTGCAATTATATAGGGCCCTGGTGAGACCACACCTGGAGTATTGTGTACAGTTTTGGTCTCCTTACTTAAGGAAGGATGTATTGCCATAGAGGGAGTGCAATGAAAGTTCACCAGACTGGTTCCTGGGATGGGGGGATTGTCCTATGAGGAGAGATTGAGTAGACTTGGCCTATATTCTCTAGAGTTTAGAAGAATGAGAGGTGATCTCATTGAAACATACAGAATTCTTACAGGGGATGACAGGGTAGAAGCAGGGAGGATGTTTCCTCTGGCTGGGGAGTCTAGAACCAGGGGTCACAGTCTCAGAATAAGGGATCGACCATTTAGGACTGAGATGAGGAGTAACTTCTTCACTCAGAGGGCGGTGAATCTTTGGAATTCTCTACCTCAGAGGGCTGGGGAGGCTCAGTTGTTGAGTATATTCAAGACAGAGATCGATAGATTTTTGGATATTAAGGGAATCAAGGGATATGGGGATAGTTCAGGAAAGTGGAGATCATGTAGAAGATCAGCCATGATCTTATTGAACAGCAGAGCAGGCTCGAAGGACCAAATGGCCTACTCCTGCTCCTATTTCTTAAGTCCTTATGTTCTTATGTTGGCAGGTGCACAGAAGGGAACATGAGCAATGCAGCAAATTGATCCTGGTAAAAATGAGGCATCCACCTGAAGAAACTATCAGTGACATAAGAATTAAAGCAGCAGGAGCAGAGCGAGAGCGCCAAAATCCGGGAGATTTCAAAAGCAGCGGGAGCAGAGCGTGAGCGCCAAAACCCGGGAGAGTTCAAAAGCAGCGGGAGCAGAGCGAGAGCGCCAAAATCCGGGAGATATCAAAAGCAGCGGGAGCAGAGCGTGAGCGCCAAAACCCGGGAGAGTTCAAAAGCAGCGGGAGCATAGCGAGAGCGCCAAAACCCAGGAGAGTTCGGGAGCAGCGGGAGCAGAGCGAGAGCACCAAAACCCGGGAGATTTCAAAAGCAGCGGGAGCATAGCGAGAGCGCCAAAACCCGGGAGAGTTCGGGAGCAGCGGGAGCATAGCGAGAGCACCAAAACCCGGTGGATTTCAAAAGCAGCAGGAGCAGAGCGAGAGCGCCAAAACCCGGGAGAGTTCGGGAGCAGTGGCAGCAGAGCGAGAGCGCCAAAGCCCGGGAGATTTCAGGAGCAGCGGGAGCAGCGCGAGAGCGCCAAAACCCGGGAGATTTCAGGAGCAGCGGGAGCAGAGCGAGAGCGCCAAAACCCGGGAGATTTCAGGAGCAGCGGGAGCAGAGCGAGAGCGCCAAAACCCGAGAGATTTCAGGAGCAGCGGGAGCAGAGCGAGAGCGCCAAAACCCGGGAGAGTTCGGGAGCAGCGGGAGCAGAGCGAGAGCGCCAAAACCCAGGAGATTTCAAAAGCAGCGGGAGCAGAGCGAGAGCGCCAAAACCCGGGAGAGTTCAGGAGCAGCGGGAGCAGAGCGAGAGCGCCAAAACCCGGGAGAATTCGGGACCAGTGGGAGCAGAGCGAGAGCGCCAAAACCCGGGAGATTTCAAAAGCAGCAGGAGCAGAGTGAGAGCGCCAAAACCCGGGAGAGTTCGGGACCAGTGGGTACAGAGCGAGAGCGCCAAAACCCAGGAGATTTCAAAAGCAGCGGGAGCATAGCGAGAGCGCCAAAACCCGGGAGAGTTCGGGAGCAGCGGGAGCAGAGCGAGAGCGCCAAAACCCGGGAGAGTTCGGGAGCAGCGGGAGCAGAGTGAGAGCGCCAAAACCCGGGAGATTTCGGGATCAGCAGGAGCAGAGCGAGAGCACCAAACCCGGGAGAGTTCGGGAACAGCGGGAGCAGAGCGAGAGCACCAAACCCGGGAGAGTTCGGGATCAGCAGGAGCAGAGCGAGAGCACCAAACCCGGGAGAGTTCGGGAACAGCGGGAGACTCTGAGGTACAAAGGGCCGGTGAGTGTAAAGAAGTAAAAAGTAATCGAAGTGTGACGTCACCAGAAAGCAGGTAAGTGATTTGTTGGTACGTATTTCTCTATTTCTCGCTTTTTCCCAAACTTGAGCATCTAAATTTAAGTGCCTTGATGTAGATTAAAAGATATAAGTGTTCTAAATTTTAAAACTAATGAATTAATTGAGATGGGAGACCAGGCAATGTGTTGTTGTTGTTGCATGTGGGAGGTGGTGGACACCATTGAGGTCTAGGGCGACCACATATGCAGCAAATGTTGGTTGCTCGAGGAACTTCGGCTCAGAGTTGATGAGCTGGAGTCTGAGCTTCAGACACTGCGACACATTAGGGAGGGGGAGTGTTACCTGGACACTATGTTCCAGGAGGCAGTCACGCCCACTAGAATAATTACATCCAATTTGGCCCATGGTCAGGGACAGGAGGGTGTGACTACAAGCGAGGCAGGTATTGGGATCCAGGAGGTAGTGATGGAGGAGCTTCAGCCCTTTGCCTTGTCCAACAGGTATGAGATTCTTGCTCCCTGTGTGGACGAGGCCAGGGACTACAGGGAGGATGAGCAAACTGACCACAGTACCGCGGTACAGGGAGCCATTCAAGTGGGGGGAGCAAAAAGAAATGTTGTAGTGATAGGGGATAGTATAGTGAGGGGGATAGACACTGTCCTCTGCAGCTGAGAGCGTGAGTCCCGAAGGCTGTGTTGCCTGCCCGATGCCAGGGTTAAGGACATCTCCTCTGGGCTGGAGAGAAACTTGGAGTGGGAGAGGGAGGATCCAGTTGTTGTGGTCCACGTAGGCACCAATGATATAGGTAGGACAAAGAAAAAGGTTCTGCTGAGAGAGTATGAGCAGCTAGGGGCTAAATTAAAAAGCAGAACCACAAAGGTAATAGTCTCTGGATTAATACCTGAGCTACGAGCGAATTTGCATAGGGTAAATAAGATCTGAGAAATGAACGAGCGGCTCAAAGACTGGTGTGGGAGAAATGGGTTTCGATTTGTGGGGCACTGGCACCAGTACTGGGATAAGAGGGAGCTGTTCCGTTTGGACAAGCTTCACTTGAACCATGCTGGGGCTAGAGTCCTGGCAAATTGAATAACTAGGGCTGTAGAGAGGGCTTTAAACTAAATACTGGCTGGGAGGATCCAAGTGAGCGGGAAAATAAAAAGTCAATGAGAAATGAGAAAGCAATAGAGCAGGCTCGAGATGGGGGAAATAATAACCAGAGTGTGACAGGAAGGGACAGAATGTTTAAAAATAAGAGTGTAACAGAAAAAAAGGCCAAAACAAGGAAAAATGGTAAAAAGACAAAGTTAAAAGCTTTATATCTGAATGCACGCAGCATTTGTAACAAGATAAATGAGTTGAGAGCAAAAATAGATACAAATAGGTATGATCTGATCGCCATGACAGAGACATGGTTGCAAGGTGATCAGGGCTGGGAACTGAATATTCCAGGGTATTTGGCAATTCGGAAGGATAGACAGAAAGGAAAGGGAGGTGGGGTGGCTTTGTTGGTAAAGGATGGGATCAGTGCAGTGGTGAGAAATGATATTGGCTCAGAAGATCAAGATGTAGAATCGGTTTGGGTGGAGATAAAAAATAATAAGGGGAAAAAGTCTCTGGTGAGCGTAGTCTACAGGCCCCCGAACAGTAGCAATACTGTCGGACAGAGTATAAATCAAAAATAATGGAGGCCTGTAAAAAAAGTACAGTAATAATCATGGGTGATTCTAATCTCCATATTGATTGGACAAATCAAATTAGCCATGGTAGCCTGGAGGAGGAGTTCATAGAGTGCATCTGGGATGTTTTCCTCGTACAGTATGTAATGGAACCAACCAGGGAGCAGGCTATCTTGGATCTGGTACTATGTAATGAGACAGAATTAATAAATGATCTCATAGTAAAGGATCCTCTAGGAAAGAATGAACATAGCATGGTTGAATTTCAAATTCAGTTGGAGGGTGAGAAAGTTGTATCCCAAACCAGTGTCCTGATCTTAAACAAAGGCAATTATAATGGCATGAGGGCAGAACTGGCTAAAGTGGACCGGAAAAACAAATTAAAGGGTAAGGAAGTTGAAATGCAATGGCGGACATTTAAGGAGATATTTCATAACTCTCAACAAAAATATATTCCAGTGAGTAAGAAAGATTTTAAGAGAAGGGAGACCCATCCGTGGCTAATTAAGGAAGTAAAGGATGGTATCTAATTGAAAACAAAGGCATACAATGTTGCCAAGATTGGTGGGAGACCAGCGGATTGGGAAATTTAAAAAAACCAGCAAAGGATGACTAAAAAAAATAAAGAGAGAAAAAATGAATTATGAGAGTAAACTGGTAAGAAACATTAAAACAGATAGTAAGAGCTTCTACAGGTATATAAAAAGGAAGTGAATAGCTAAAGTAAATGTTGGTCCCTTAGAGGATGAGACTGGGAAATTAATAATAGGGAACGGGGAAATGGCAGAGACCCTGAACAAATATTTTATATCTGTCTTCACTGTAGAAGACACTAATAACATCCCATTAATGGATAATCAAGGGGCCACAGGGAGGGGGGAACTAAAGACAATCACTATCACTAAGGAAATAGTACTCGGTAAAATAATGGGACTAAAAGACGACAAGTCCCCTGGACCAGATGGCCTGCATTCCAGGGTCTTAAAAGAAGTGGCTGCAGAGATAGTGGATGCATTGGTTGCCGTATACCAAAATTCCCTGGACTCTGGAGAGGTCCCAGCAGATTGGAAAACCGCAAATGTAACACCCCTATTTAAGAAAAGAAGAAGACAGAAAGCAGGAAACTATAGACCAGTTAGCCTAACATCTGTAGTTGGGAAAATGCTGGAGTCCTTCATTAAGGAAGCAGTAGCAGGGCATTTAGAAAAACATACTGCAGTCAAACAGAGTCAGCATGGTTTTAGGAAAGGGAAATCATGTTTAACAAATTTGCTGGAGTTCTTTGAGGATGTAACAAGCAGGGTAAGCCAAGGGTAAGTCAGTGGATCTGGTGTATTTGGATTTCCAGAAGGCATTCGATAAGGTGCCACATAAAAGGTTATTGCATAAGATAAGAGCTCACGGAGTTGGGGTAATATATTAGCATAGATAGAGAATTGGCTAACTAACAGAAAGCAGAGAGTCGGGATAAATGGGTCATTTTCTGGTTGGCAAACAGTAACTAATGGGGTGCCACAAGGATGCTTGGGCCCCAACTATTTACAATCTACATTAATGACTTGAATGAAGGGACCGAGTGTAATGTAGCCAAGTTTGCGGATGATACAAAGATGGGTGGGAAAGCAAGTTGTACAGAGGACTCAAAGAATCTGCAAAGGGATACAGACAGGCTAGGTGAGTGGGCAAACATTTGGCAGATGGAGTATAATGTAGGAAAGTGCGAGGTTATCCACTTTGGCAGGAAAAATAAAAAAAGCAAACTATTATTTAGCTGGAGAGAGATTACAAAATGCTACAGTTCAGAGGTTCCTGGGGGTCCTTGTGCATGAAACACAAAAAGTTAGCATGCAGGTACAGCAAGTAATCAAAAAGGCAAATGGAATGTTGGCCTTTATTTCAAGGGGTTGGAGTATAAAAGCAGGGAAGTCCTGCTACAACTGTACAGGGTATTGGTGAGACCACACCTTGTGTACTGCATACAGTTTTGGTCTCCTTATTTAAGGAAGGATATACTTACATTGGTGGCAGTTCAGAGACAATTCACTAGGTTAATTCCAGAGATGAGGGGTTTGACTTATGAGGAATGGTTGAGCAGGCTGGGCCTATACTCATTGGAATTTAGAAGAATGAGAGGTGATCTTATCAAAACATATAAGATACTGAGGGGGCTCGAAAGGGTAGATGCAGAGAGGATGTTTCCCCTCGTGGGGAAATCTAGAACTCGGGGACACAGTTTCAGAATAAAGGATCGCCCTGTTAGAACTGAGATGAGGAGGAACTTCTTCCTCTCAGAGGGTCATAAATTTATGGCGTTCTCTGCCCCAGGGAGCTGTGGAGGCTGGGTCATTAAATACATTTAAAGTGAAGATAGAAAATTTTTTGCAAGATAAGGGAATGAAGTGTTATGGGGAGCGGGCTGGGAAGTGGCTTTGAGCCCTAGATCAGCCATGATCTTATTGAATGGCGGAGCAGGCTCGAGGGGCCAAGTGGCCTATTCCTGCTCCTATTTCTTATGTTCTTATGTTCTTATGAATATTTCTGACTGATTGTCCGTGGTATCTTGCTGGGGGTCTGAGATTTCTTGGCAATATTGTCGCTGGAAACAGCAGTAACTTTCCCAAATAATGCAGGATTACTTTTGGGCTGACAACCTGAAGCATTCAAAATCAGCATAAAAGCATAATAATTGCACCCATCACTCATTTCGTACTTTGTCCCATCAGGTAGCTTGCTGCCGAGTAAAGACAGATCCAGAAAGCAGACTATTTGAAACACCATTTTTGTGAACGCAATTGTATTTTATTCTAAATAACAACAGAAAATGCTGGAAAAACTCAGCAGGTCAGGCAACATCCGTGGAGAGAAATTTGAGTTGACGTTTCGGGTCGAAACCCTTCTTCAAAACTGGAAAGAAAATAGATCGAAGGCAAAGCTGCGATCGAACAAAAGAAGAAAAAGAGACAATAAAAGGTATTTGAAGCCAGACTAGATGGTAATAGGCCCGTGGAGACAAAAGGCAGCTGAGATTAGGTGTGAAGTGTACTGGCAGGTAAGAGACAGCTGCCAGGTGAGAGAGAGAAACAAAAGGAAAGGAGGGGGGTGGGGGAGAAAAGGAGGACCCACAACAAAGGGGTGGAAAAATTTATAAGTAAAAAAGTAATAGGGGCCGAGGTTATGATCTGAAATTGTTGAACTCGATATTGAGTCCGGAAGGCTGCAAAGTGCCTAATCGGAAGATGAGTTGCTGTTCCTCGAGTTTACGTTGAGCTTCCGTGGAACAATACAAGAGGCCAAGGACGGTGAGGTCTGAGTGGGAATGGAGCGGTGAATTAAAATGACAGGCGACCGGAAGCTCGGGGTCACCCTTACGGACTGAAATATGTCCAAAAATGTGACAAGACTGAAAAGACTGAGGTCTAGAAATGGATCGCTGAAGGGTCCAATATAGCGCGTGCTAATTCTGCACCAGGAGAGCGCCGCATGGCATGTTGGTTCGGGGGGACCCGGAGTCATCCAGGGCACTCACCTGAATCCAGCGTTAGGCCTGTTTCCTGTGCTAGTCCAGGGCCTAATGTCGATTTCAGGCTCGTTTGCTTCATTTGAACACGACTGTCCACAGCATGCACTGCACAAACTGTGGTGGGCCTTCTCGGGCATAAAGCGGCCAAACTAGTGGTCCTTAAAGGGGCAGCTGGAGGCTGCCACAAAAAGATGTAAAGAGAAATTTGCTTACCTGAATGTGGAGCCAGGGTCACAGCTCGCCCCCTCCGCCCCATCTCCTCCCCTCACATCACCCCCACCCCGACACCCCCCGTACTTACCATGAGCCCAGTGCCAATGCTCCCGCCGGCCAACTTTCATCCTCCTCAGGATAGGTGCACTGCCTCTTGGAGCTTGATTGGCTCTCCCAGCACGATGGTCACATCCTGATTACCCGAGGGCCAGTTTGACGACCCACTTTCTACCCCTGAGCGCTTTCCACAAGATACGATCCACATTAAACAAAGGCATCCAGTGTAAGATGCCTTGGAGACCGTAACAAGATGCGAAAGAGATTAAGATAGATCAGTAAAACAAAAATTGGCCCCAAGTCTCAGTTGTAAAGCCTATGTAACGCGCATGCAAAATTAGATGGTAATTATTCATCTTAATGGTCTGTTCGGCTGGCAGAAATCCAAAATGGCAGGTAGGGCAAAGCAGATTACAGAGAGGTAGCAGAAGAACAATTTTCCCAAGGGAACTGCTGACCTCGTCACAGGAGAGATTTTCAAGAGCAAAGCCAAAGCTACAAAATTATTTTCTTTTCTGTCAGATGTGCCGTGAGGCTACAGTGGCTGTGAGGCAAGTTGCTGAGTTGAAATTCAATCACATTTCCAAGGAAGAGAGTCAGAGTGGCAATGCAAAACAGATCATTCACAGAAGCGGTTACTTACCCTCACACGGTCCGTAAGATGTTGTAAACACTGTCTGAATAAGAGGCCCACAAAGCTGCTGCCATTAGAGAAAATGCCAAAATGACATTTCTGATCAGACACTGAGACAGATTGTACATCTCCTTAAACGCACAGAGCTGGAGCTGTAGCTAATTTTAAGACGGGTATACTTCAGCATGGATTACATATATTAAACCAAACTGAGTGATTTTTATTCGTAATAAGCAACATTTAATGGGTCCTGCCTCAGTGCTTTCACTGATGCTCTAGCTTCTCCACTTAAATCAATATCTCAGGGGAGGAATTGCTCTGGTGGCTACGTATAAGAACATTGTAAATTCGTTCATGATGATTTCCTACGGTCAGTATGTCTAGTTTTTTTTACATAGTTGCCTTGAATTTGCGGTCGGAGGCTTCCCGCGGGGAAATGCCTCCGATCCGCAAATAAAATCCGTGCCTACCTGGTGGTCCAGGAGGTATGGAGACTCGCGGTCCTGGGCCTCTCCGGGAAGAGGCCCACGTATCCCAGGGGAGCAGGCGGTTCTCAAACGCCCTTGAGATCATGTGGGCCGGCCCAACGAATGAAAGAAGGGAATTCCCATTCATGTTTATGGAGATTCCGTATATACTGAAACCCCATAAGTATGAATGGGAATACCCGAAAAAATATCTCTACACTTCAAATAAATAAAAAAACACTTAAAAAATATTTAAAATGGCATTTAAGTAAATAGTTAAAACAAAAATTGAATTTTTTGAAAATAAATTTACATGTTTTAAAGGGGCTAAAAATAAACTTGTTTTATTTCACAGGTTTTTAAATGTATAAATTATTGATAACATTTTATTTTTCTGTTTTTAAAAACTCTTACGCAGGCCTCATGCCTGCTTTTACCAGGCATAAGAATTTCACGGGCATTCGCTGGGCAGACTCTCTGCCCGCAGAGGCCCTTCTCCCGGGGATGCAGATGATCTGTCAAGAAAATTTTTGACAGATCGCAAGTTCCGGGTTTTAGCGCATGTGCAGCGCATGCCTAAACCTGGAACTTGCGCGGCCCTTACGGGCGCGTACGAACCTCGTACGCACCCGTAGGGGCCGCAATTTACGGCCCAGTATTTACAGCACAGAAACAGGCCATTCGGCCCAACTGGCCTATGCCAGTGTTTGTGCTCTACATGAGCCTTCTCCCACTTTACTTCATCTCACCCTATCAACATATCCTTTCTATTCTTTTCCCCCTCGTGTACTTATTTAGCTTTTCCTTAAATGCATCAGTGCAATTCGCCTCAACTACTCCATGTGGTAGCAAGTTGCACATTTTAACCACTCTCTGGGTAAAAAATGCCCTCAGGGCTACTAGGGACGGGCAATGGACAGGTTGGGCCGAATGGCCTGTTTCTGTGCCATATATCCTATGTAATAAGTGCTGCCTTGCTGGTGTTGCCAAAATCTCAAGAACAAATAATTTTAAAAAACATCCCGTTGATGAAGAGTTAGCTGATCACAGTGAAAGTGGCAGGAGAAGGTGCTACACTTAGCTTGAGCACCCTTGTGCAGGGGAGTGGGAAATTAAAATCAGTCCGGTTGCTGCTCCTCATTACTACTCAGCAATACACTATGGTTAAGTGTGTGTGTCAGAAGTTGATAAGGACAAGATTGGGATACACATTCTTTTATAATTTATACCTATATATACACACACGTAACCTGTAGGCCTCAGCAAACTTCATAGGCCATACACTAAACTCAATTACTCACAGCGCTTAGTGAAATGATAGATTTTTTTTAGTGTATTTACTTTAATTTTACTATAAATATCCATCAGAGGAAATGATCATGATTGTATTGACAATGCCATTACATATAACAACCAGAACAGTTCATCCTCTTGCATTTCCATCTATCAGCTAAACTGCCCTATCAATGCATAGTGTATTTTCCTCCCATAATTACTGCTGACAGGTGATATGTCAGTAGCAGTATCCATGGATGATGTATCCTTTCGCAATAGAAATTGGTAGTGGGATGAGGATTAATTTGTTTTATCTGACTTCTTCTTTGCACTTGTCCTATCACTGTCCCAAGGTATACATGCTATAGCTTCGTGGGCCCCTGACTGTGGGCGAATACAGACTATGCTGTTTCTTACTGAGCTCTTTTGTTTATGGTGGTGGCGGATAAATGGAAAGTCGTGCTTTTGTGCGAAACATTAGCTCTTACTTAATGGAAGCACTTCAATCCCCATCGAGGCAGATTTATTTCCAAACGGCCTCTCTATTAAATATTGTTATCTCTAACCTTTCTCCCATTAGGTGCAATTGGATGCAATGGATCATTCTCTAATCATAACATTAAGCCAACTGAAATCATTCACAAACTGCCCTGAAATCTCAAACATTCTTCAGTTCTGATGAAGGGTCATTGACCTGCAATGTTAACTCTGTTTCTCTCTCCACAGATGCTGCCTGACCTGCTGAGTATTTCCAGCATTTTCTGTCTTTATTACCCTGAAATGAATCTTTCTTGTGAAGATATTTTCAAAGGTTAAAAAAAACACGTTTAAAAAAAACAGCTAGGCTCCTTTAGCTCATACTCACCTGCGATTGAAAATAGTTTATGACAGCCATGTTTAATTTACAAACGCCAAACTCGAAAATGAGTGACAGCTTACTGACAGCCTCAAAAAGGCTGACAGACATGAATATGGCATGTGAAGACGAGGGGTTAGACTATTATTGCAGGAGAAAAAAACCCTAAAATGCGCAGGAGTGCAGTTAGCAGCAGTGGTGGATTTAAAACTTAAGTGCTGAAGGCACGAGATTTATTTTCTCGGCTTCCCCAGAAAATGCTGATCTTGAGGCATTATTTGGTGCATTTTCGGTCAAAAATAAATTCCCCTGGAAGGGTTACAGATATTTTAAAAGTGAAAATAAAAGTCGTTATATTGATTCGATACAACTTTGCGGGGTCCAGTAAATCCGACTCCACATCTTCTCACATTTGTGAACTGAATTCTTTTACAAAGCACATGGACAATAATCTCAAGCAGCAGAGCATTCTACATGCACAAAACATAACTAGCTAGAGACAGATACGGGACTACATGAATTGAGGGTATTCTGATTTAACTATTTTAAATAAACACTGTTAAATTTAATTAGCTTCAGCAGAGATAAGGGTGAGCCAACGTCATTATTCTTATTTCAAAAAAGCATCTGCAACTCGACCTGAAGAATATAAATCTTCACATAAGGCAATTATCTGTATAGTCCAGAAAGCTCCTTTGAAGGTAATGACCTTTTAAAAAAAAAGCTCAATTTTAGCAACTTTCTTGTTATATATCAAACATCTTTGGGGCATAATATTAAATAAACTGACCTGTAATTGCATTTCACAACCATCAGCTCATTTGAGAACATTTTTGCCTCAAGTTCTTGCACAACTAATAAGAGGTGAAAGTAGCAGCTAATTGATTGCTTTTAGTGGCCTTCAATCCCACCATCGCATAAATCTCTTTGGTTGATACTGACACCCTCCATTTCCAGTGGGAAAAATGCTGATTTTTCTTGTAAAATGTGGACAAGCTGACACATGGGTTAAAACATTAATTGTCAGCTTAATTTGTCTGACACTTCCAGCAAGGGCACTAAGCCAATTTTGTTTAAATAAAGTAGGGATGTTCATTATGGCACAATACAACATTGTAGGTTATGATATCACATCATGAGCAGGAGGCACATTTTATAAACAGTTCTATGAAGTAGGAAATTGCTGCCAACAGATAGGGTGAGAAATCCCCTGAAAATTCTTATTCCAGCTTCATCCCTACTTTCAAGATGAGATTATCTCCTTTTGATGTTGCCGGAGAGGACCACATGCCGAATTTCCCAATTCGTCTCATGCATCTGGTAAGTAACTATTAAAAATAGCTTTTTTTGTATTAAAAATTTAAATCAACTCATTACATGAATCAAAATATTTATTTGGGGTGCTGTTTTTAAAGCTGAATTCAGAGTCTTGCTGAAATAAAAAGGAAGTGTTAAAAACCCAGATCCTGCTTCTCTCTTGATTTTCGGACTACACATGGTGGTGATCCAGGAATTTCCACTTGTAGCTTTTTTATGCTCCTAATCATACTAGGGAAAGGTGTAACTAGTGATCTCTGTCAACTGAAATTAGGCACAAGGTAAATCCTTTCAGATGGAGATGGAAGCTAACAGAAGAAGAACTGGCAGCAAGGATATATCTGGAAGAATCTGGCTCCCATTTTAAGATCCAGTCATTGTCAGCCTCCTAAGGAAATACCAATAGGGAGGTCTAATCATGAGACAGCCCCTGTAGCCACTTTTCAACCAAAACCACCCACAGGAATCACATTGTTTTTTCTGCAAGATACTAACAAAATTGGCTATATGACTTCCTGGACTGGATTGGAGCACTCAGAAGAAACAATCCGAGATGAGCTGAACCAGCTCAGCTTCAGTTTGCAGTTTGTATTAAGGGTGTAGTTTGGAATGCGCTGAATCAGTTGTACTGTCCAAGATGGATTGACTGACCTCAGTAGTGCCATGAAAAGGCTACGTGCTGGCTCACCTTCTGTCCAGTTTTACTACTATCTGTAGTCCTAGCTCCTATGTGAATGATATTATTGTGCAAGAGTTCCCCAGGGCCAGTTTGCACATTTGCCAGTAGAGACACCGGGCTCGATTTTGCCAGGCCCGAGGAGGCGGGATTGGAGGCGTGTGAGGTGTTAAACTCGCAAAAAGTGGCGGGCGGCTCCGATCCCACCTCCAGCCCGCCTCTGAGCAACTTTCCCAAAATCAGGATTTCAGGCCCCGTTTCCATCCCACCTCCAAGAGGCGGGATAGGCCCTTAAGACTCTTAACAACCAATTAATTGCCTCTATAATCCCATTTTGAGAGGCCTTTCTGATTTTAACACTTTTCCCCCGTCCTGCACGTCTCCTCTGGAACACGCCAGTGAATCCTGGCGGCCTCACAAGTGGACTGCTTACTAACAGCTGCAGCTCCACCATTAAAAAGGAGTTTTCACCAATGATCATTTGCAGGTGGCAGAACTTGGTTGTCTCAGGTCTGGGGGAACTTTTAGCAGGCATACTCATTGTTGTGGAAGTTTGGAGCTTGATACCCATCTCCAGTGTGACCTCCTGGGAAACCCCTCTCTCCACCTTGACTGAGCGCTTCCTCAACTGAGGCATATACCAGAAGCATGGGAACCATTTATTTCCTTTCCTCCTGGACATCAGATTCGGACGAAGACCAGCCGTGGCAGCAGCAGAACCATGAACAACAGCAGCAGCAACAACAGGAGCGCCAAGCTGCCGCTCATCCACCTGAAGCTGCACAGGCCAGAAGGCGCCAGCACGCGACCACATTGCTGCCTGGGATGCAAGGGACACACTCATGTTGGCCAGATTTGCTTAGCCTGCACAATCAAACACTTTTGCCTCGCACCTTCTTACCAGAGCATCAACAATAGACAAGAACTTACCGATTCCTATCACTCTGACCACCATACTGACAATTGCAAGTCGCTCTAAGCCCTCAATGTGGAACTGCAACAAGCAACTGATGGCATTTCAAAAATAAACACAACATAACACCCAAGTGACTACCCTTGTGACTACTGTTATGTTCATTAATAACTAAACATTCTTATTATGAACACAGCTAGCTTCTAGCTAGTCATTTATTCAGTACACGTTCTCTAGGTACAGTATCTGTAGAGATGCAGCATGTGTGCTCCTGTGTGCAGGCTGCCATCTTGACTGTTGCCTTGTGGGTAGCCTAGTGCCTCATGGGTAATGTAGTCTTTATATATATATAGCTGGGTAGTGTAGTCTTATACATACAGCTATATACAGCTCTACGGCTCCACCTAGTGTCCACTATAGAATGACATGTTATTGATCGTTACATCCCCCTTTCTTTGAGGTTTAACAAAATCAATATCAATCAACTTTCAAGAAAACAATAAAGATAATATCAGTAACACTTTTGTTAGTGCTCTATAAACATAAACATTTTCAAAACAGTCAACACATTTTCAAAGCTTTACATTGTACTCAAAGATTAAGTCTATCAGGCTCTTTTACTTCACATGTGGATCTTCTCAACACGGGTAAGTCTGATGTGTCTTCATGAGATTGTTCTGGCGGTGAATGACAAGATGCAGTTGCGGCATTGTCATAAATCTGCTCTTGTACAGATCGAGGTCTCCTTGCGATCTTTGCTTGGAGAGGGTTTCAGTGTTTCTTTCACTCTTCATGCCATAACTCTCAATGTAGTCAATGCACTCTTGAAAAACTGCTGGCAGCTGGATCCCATCATACAGCATAGTCCTCTCAGCAGCCTCGGCTAATGGAACACCAAAGATTGGCCTGAGGGAAGAAGGAGTATCCACCGGAACTGCTTCCTGCTCTGGTGCAGGCTTCTCCTTTTTCTTTTTCTCTTTCCACTGCTTAACAACATCTGCTGCGGTTATATCTTTGGACTTTTTCTCCTTGTGTTTTTCCTCTTTGTGCTTTTCTTCCTTTGGCTTCTCTTTGACCTTAAAGTCTTTTTCTTTCTTCTTGGAGAAACTAGGCATTTTGAAGACATGGATACCCTTTGGCCTTTTCACCCTTGATGGGCTTTCTGCCTCATCACCTGAGTCATCTGGTCTGCTTATGGCACAGTTTATACGGTAGACTCTTTTGACCAGTTCTAAGTCCTCACAAGCTTTGTCACCTAGTATTGAATCAAGTCTTTCAGCCACAACAGAAAACATGAGATGATGCACTTTGTCTTTGACTGTCACTTTAAGTCTGCATACACCTAAGCTATCTATTTTCTGTCCATTATAGTCCTTCAGTAGTACTGACTTTTTCTGTATTTTGGGCTTTTCTTTCATATTTTTTATGTCACTCATACTGATTAAGTTTGCTTTTGCCCCAGTGTCCAGTTTCAATGTAACTAATGCTCCATTTATCTGCAGTGGGATCATCCATTTGTCCACTTTTACTGCATTGACTTTATGTTCAGCATTGTCCATTTCTGAGGGCTGCACATTTTCTGTATCTTTTTTGATATCGTCACATGACACCATTCCTACAAAAAATGTCTCACTTAAATCAGTGTCCTCAATCACATTAACTTGTTGTCCTTTCGTTGTTTTTACTCTTGAAAAGCATTGTTTGGCAAAGTGATTCTTTCCATTACACTTTGTGCACATTTTTCCAAATGCTGGGCATTGTCTTAACTGGTGTTTGTAACCACAGCGTTTACAATTAAAAATTTCATCCTCCGATTGCTTTTCATTTCTGTTCTGACCATGTTTCTTCCCCTTATAGGACACAGCACCGACAGCAGCATTATCACTCATTACAATCGCATCATTATTGATTTCACTGAAAGTCTTCGCGTGCTTTCGAGCTAGTTCGCTGGCTTGGCATATTTTCACCGCATTTTCCAAATTTAGTTCGGTTTCTCTCAACAGACGTTCCCTTACTTTTTTTATCATGAATACCAAACACAATCTGGTCACAAATCATGGATGATTTCAGCTCAGAGAAATTACATGTCTGTGCTTTCAGTTTCAGATCAGTTATAAAGCTATCAAAAGTCTCATTTTGTTGCTGTGTCCGAGAACGGAAGATGTATCTTTCATACGTCTCATTCTTTTTGGGAGAGCAATGTGCATCAAATTTTTTTAGCACATCTTCTAATTTGTCTCTGTTCTCCGCTGGATTAAATACAAATGTATTAAATACCTCTATCGCCTGTGGGCCTGCAACCGTAAGCAGCAACGCTATCTTCCTTGCATCTGGCTTCGTACCGAATCCGATGGCTGCAATGTAGAGTTCGAATTGCTGTTTAAAAGTCTGCCAATTGTAGTCGATTTTTTCTGTGAGATTCAAACGCTCTGGTGGCTTCAAATTCTCCATGTCATTTTTCACAATTTTCAGCAGATCTTCACCACCCTGGTACCATGTTATGTTCATTAATAACTAGACATTCTTATTATGAACACAGCTAGCTTCTAGCTAGTCATTTATTCAGTACACGTTCTCTAGGTACAGTGTCTGTAGAGATGCAGCATGTGTGCTCCTGTGTGCAGGCTGCCATCTTGACTGTTGCCTTGTGGGTAGCCTAGTGCCTCATGGGTAATGTAGTCTTAATATATATATAGCTGGGTAGTGTAGTCCTATACATACAGCTATATACAGCTCTACGGCTCCACCTAGTGTCCACTATAGAATGACACGTTATTGATCGTTACAACTACTTGTGCATTATCTTGCTCTTACGCGTACTCCTACGTGGTGCTTCCCCTGTGGCTTCAGCAGATGTGGAGGTCCCTTGCTCACTTTCTTGCTGCTCCTGTCGCGACACCTTTGGCAGCCATCCTCTGGGGTTGTGAACCTGTGAGGGCTCGGCAACAGTCTGCTGCTCCTGCGGCTGTGCAGGGGATGAGAAGCCCATCTCAGTTGGGTGTGGACTCTGGTGGGGCTCTGACCGAGGGCCTTGAATTGGCATGGTCATGTGAGTGCATGGAGAGGAGCCCCCACTTTGTTGTTGGCTGCCACCAACATCCCTCTCATGGATCAGCCCCACTTCAGAGTTAGCAAGTGGCTTGACAGCACCTTGCTGCACTTCAGGGGGGCCATAAGGACCCATTTCTGCACTGAAAGTCCTACTCCAGAGGACTTCCATGAAGGTCTGGCTTCTATGCTGTATAGCTGACCATCGCTCCTCAAGAGATGCCAGTCTATTCTGAACAATGACCATGTTTTCAACACTCTGGCGACTTAGCTTCTCCATGGCCGTGGCCATCCACTCCTCTGCCATAGCCATCCACTCCTCTACTGTAGCCATCCTTTCCATGGAGGTTGCCATCCTTTCCATGGTGATGCGTTCATGCGCCAATGTTTGCGATGGATTCCTCCATTTGCTCCACATGCGCAGCGACCCTGGAGACAAAACCTGCCAGAGACTCCTGCACCTGTTCCTGGGGTTTCAGCACCGCTCTCCTTCTGGATGGACCCGGAAGCACAGGGTCAACATGTAGCTGAGCCGAGCTGGCAGAGTCCTGTGCCCTCCGATGAGGAATCTCCTCTGCTGTCCCTGTCTCCACCATCTGCTGATGCTCACTTGTGAGCTGTGATACACCAGGTGACAACACTACTCTATCTCCCGAAGGTCCCACCGAGGTGTGAGTGTCTGCGCTGTGCTGGGTGCATTGAATTCTGCTGATGCTACGCCCTCAGAGGTTGCAGCTTCCTCTGAGGAGTCTGGAAGCTCAGGCTCTTCCTCCTGGACAGTGGGGAGGGGGGCTGTCGATGGTTCTGTGGGGGAGTAAAGGAAAGAGTTGGAGATGTGAGGTAAAGGTTGCATGCACATTGAATTGTGCAGATGATCATAAGTCAATCTGTTAGACCACTTGCAAATCTTCCTCGACACTGTCAATTTCCAGGGCCGTCTCCTCTGAGGTGGTGAGCTGGGCTACTGAGGGTGGCCCTCCTCCTGTCCTCACTCTTTCCCTCTTATTGTGGGCTCTCTTTTTCTGCAATGAGGGACACAAGTGGGGTTTGAGTGAGAATGAAGGAGTGAGTGTAGAGAATCCATAGCATAGATACTTAGAAGGAGACAAAGGGCCCTCCCTGAGTGTTGTAAGTTGTTGTCATTGCGTCACAGTGATAGGGAGTGTGAGGGCTGCATGGCAGAATAGTTAAGTGAATGTGACCATAGAGAGAGAGGGAATGGGTAAGTGTGCAGGGATGTCAGTGTCAAGTGGGATGTGGAAGAAGAGGTTGGCAAAGCAGAGTGCTGGTGAGGAGAGGCGATGGGGATCAGATTGAAGGTGATGGGAAAGCCATACTCACTTTTCCGATGCGGAGAAGGTCATGAAACCTCTTCCTGCACTGCAGCCAGGATCAGCGGCACATAGAGATGGCATTGACCTCCTCGGCCACTTGCAGCCACACAGCTTTAGTCTGCTGGGGAGGCTTTTTCCTCCCTGAGAAAGGGAAGGGCACCTCCTTATTAGATCTTGCTCCCTCCACCAGAGCTTGGAGGGAGGCCTCATCGAACCGTGGAGCACACTTTGGCCTACTGCTGGACATAGTGACTGAATGAACTGATCACAGCAATGAGCATAAAGTTTGCAGTCTCCAGAAGAAGCAAGGCTGTGTAGTGTCTGCGCCTTAATAATACACAGACTGCAGGAGAACAATAAAACAGGTATTTACTGAACAGAGGGTAACTTAAGACTGAAGTACAGAAGCCTGCTATGGCTTTATATACAGGGGTGGTCACTGCTGGTAATGCAGTATAGAATCAGTTCTTCTCTTAAAGGTACATACACAACAATTCCTCCCCTTTTAGATAAACAGTACATAACATTCATTTAACAACTAAATAATAACTAATTACAATTACAATTTTCTCTGTACTATATACATCAACTGAAATAATCATTTATAAGTTCAGTCTTTGAGGAGGCTTCCTGATCCTGACTGGATAGCGCCTTTCTCGAGTATCCTGTTCTTGCGGCGGAGTTGATTCTGGCTCATTGTCATTGGTTGGTTCGTCAGCTTCCAATACCACTGCTTCTGAGGTAGACGCAATCTGTACTTCGGGCTGATTACCAGGTGCACCTGCTCGTGGTATGGGTTTGGCTTGTTCCTGTGACTCTAGAATCTGGTCAGCATGGCGTCTCACGATGTTCTCGCCAACGTCCACTGTGTACATTAGTGGTGCCTGCTGTGCGCATATCGTTCCTGGCTGCCATTTTTCTGTTCGGTAGTCGCGGGCCAAGACTGGTTGCCCTATCTTGAAGCTCCTGGTTGGCTTCTCATTTATGTGCTGGAATTGCTTATCCTCAACATCTCGTCTTATGTTTGGTTTGAGCAAATCCAGGCGACATCTTAGCCTTTGGTTGAAGAACATTATGGCTGGAGCTTGGTTGGTGACTGCATGTGTCGCATTCCGGTAAGCAAACAAGAAATTATCCACCTTGTGTTGTAGTGGTATGTCGTCATTATACATTGCCTTTATTGCCTTTTTAAAGGTCTGAACAAACCTCTCAGCCAATCCATTTGTGGCTGGATGATATGGGCAGATGTGTAATGTTTCACCCCATTATTCCTCAGAAACCTCCGGAAATCCTCGGACACAAACTGTGGCCCATTGTTGGAGCAAGTCTGTTCTGGCAAGCCATTCCTGGTGAAGATGGTCCGTAGGACTGCAATAGTTTTCTCCGTGGTGGTGGAGGAAATTTTGATGACTTCTGGCCATTTCGAATGGGCGATTAGGAACATTGAGTCCATAAATGGACCAGCAAAATCAATGTGTACCCGTTGCCATGGAGATGAGGGCCACTCCCATGGATGTAGCGGGGCCTGTGGTGGAGCGTTTTGGACCTTCTGGCATCCTGTGCATCTCTTGGTCATATCCTCGATTTCTTTATCGATTCCCGGCCACCACACAAATGCCCTGGCTAGGCTCTTCATTTTTACCCCTCCCAGATGACCCTCATGAAGCTCACTGAGCACTCTATCTCTCAACTTGGGTGGAATTACCACTCGGGATCCACACATCAAGGTCCCCCGGCACACTGACAGCTGTTCTCTCCTTGGCGAGAATGCTGGCAACAGTGAGTTGCCATGTGCTGGCCATCCCTTCACCGTCAAATCGTAGACCCGAGAGAGTGTCGGGTCATTTCGGGTTTCCTTCTATGTACTTGAGTTTGTAACAGGTAGACATTCGACTATGGTCGCATGGAATACCTCAACAGGGTCCACTGCAGGTGCTTCCTCTACCGTAGGCAACGGTAGGCGCGACAGCCCATCAGCGTTTCCATGCTGTTTCGTACCCTTGTACTCTATATCGTACTGATGTGCCCCTAGAAAAAGTGACCATCTTTGCAGCCGTTGCGCCATCATCTCCGGAACGCCCTTCTTCAGGTTAAAAATGGAGACCAGGGGCTGATGATCAGTCAGTAGGGTGAATTTCTGCCCGTGCAGATAGTGATTGAACTTCTTCACCCCCCACACCAGGCTCAGGGTCTCCCTGTCAATCTGGGCATAGTTACGCTCGGCTGAGGTTAACGAGTGCGACGCAAAGGCTATTGGCCTCTCTGAACCGTCAAGGAATTTGTGTGACAGCACCGCTCCGATGCCGTATGGAGACGCATCACATGCTAACCGAATCGGTAGTGTTGGATTGTAGTGGGCCAATACGTCTTTTGAAGTGATTAGGCATTTACATTTCTGAAAGGCACGCTTACACTCATCACTCCATTTCCATGTTACTCCAGTTTGCAGCAGGGCGTTCAGTGGGTGCAGAATTGTAGATAAATTCGGCAAGAGCTTATGGTAGTAGTTCACCAACCCGAGGAACGACCTCAGTTGCGACACATTTTCCGGTGCTGGAGCCTTGACTACAGCCTCAATCTTGTCCGGCGACTTGTGCAACCCTTCCTCATCAATCATGTGGCTACAATACGAGATTTGTCTCCTGAAGAACTCGCATTTGGGGCGGTTGGCTCGTAGCCCATATTCCTGTAATCTAGTGAGCACCTGCTCCAGGTTGGCAAGGTGTTCACTGTCATTTTCGCCCGTAACCAGGATGTCGTCCAAATAACACTGGGTCCCCGGGATCCCTTGCAGGACTTGTTCCATCGCCCTCTGCCAAATAGCCGGGGCTGATGCTACCCCGAATAGCAGTCGATTGTACTGGTAAAGGCCTTTGTGAGTGTTTATCGTGAGGTATTTCCTAGATGCTTCTTCCACCTCCATTTGTAGATACGCTTGGGCCAGATCAATCTTTGTAAAGCGTTTCCCTCCAGATAGTGAGGTGAAAATATCTTCTATCCATGGAAGTGGATATTTTACTGTGTGCAGGACTGGGTTCACAGTTACCTTGAAGTCCCCACAGATGCGAACCTTCTTCGGCTCCCCAGGTGTGCTGCTCAATGATTTCTTCATTACAGGAACGATGGGTGTGGCCCACTCGCTCCAGTCCACCTTGGACAGCACACCCGAACGCTCCAGACTCTCCAGCTCTGCTTCAACGGCTGGGCGGATTGCGTAAGGTACCGGTCTGGCCTTAAAAAATTTTGAGTTTGCTTTATCTTCGATTTTTATCATTGCCGTTACTCCTTTTAGAGTCCCAAGTCCTTGTTGGAACACCTCTTTCGCGTCAGTTAGAATTTTTGACAGTCGTCCAGGTGTGATGTCATCATCCTTTTTGTCAGTCACAGTTAGTGCCTGAATGGAATGCCAATCCAATTGTATTTTTTGGATCCATTCACGTCCCAATAATGGTGGTCCTCCATCTTGTAGTATATATAGATACAGTTTCTGTGTTTCCTTGCCATTGTATTCAACTGGCACCCTTATTTTTCCCCTGGGGTAGACTTTTTGCCCTGTGTATGTCTTCAATACAATGGACGTGTCCTTCAAGGGTATGTGTGAGAATAGCCGCTCATAGTCTCGTCGATTCATGACAGTTAGGGCTGATCCTGTGTCCAATTCCATCTTTACTGGGGACCCTGCTATCATGAGGGCGACCCAAATGGTTCGGTGATCCTCCTTTGCGATCACGTTGTGTAACTTTAGACAACTTAGTCTCCTGCTCCCGGAGTCCTTATCACTCTCCTGATCTTCCGAACTACTGTCTGTCAATTTCTTTACTTTCTTGTACTTTTCCTTAGTAGTTCTTGTAGTGTTGGTTTTCTTTCCCGACCTGCAGACTCTTGCTATGTGTCCCATTTTCCCACATTGCCTGCATACTTTGTCCTTAAACCAGCAGTCCTTCTGATCATGGGTTGTTCTGCCGCAGCGATAGCACTTTTCTGCTCCATACGCCATTTTGTTAGCGCTGTATTCTTGTGGTTTCTGTTGTATTTCCGCAGCTCCCCGTGCTGCTGCTTCGTTGGATACTGCCACGCTGAAAGCCTGTTCTAGCGTCAGGTCCTTTTCCGAAAGTAGTCGTTTCTGGGTTCCTTCACTCTGGAGCCCGCAGACAAACTTATCCCGTAAGGTGTCTGCCAGTCCTGCTCCGAACTGGCAGTGCTTCGATAACTTGCGTAGTTCCGTAAGATAGTCAGCATTGCTCTCATCTTTGTGCTGGTTTCTTTAAATGGAACTTTAATCTTTCTGCTATCAGAATCGGTGTAGGGTTTAGGTGTTCCTGTAAGATATTAACAATCTCTTCAAAATTTTTCTCCATTGGTTTAGCTGGGGTAATTAAATTCCGCAATAGGCCGTACGTTCTTGCACCCATCAAATTTAATAATACCGACGCCTTCTTTCCATCGGCCACCTCATTTGCCTTGCAGTACACTTCAATTCTTTCCACATACGTGGCCAGTCTTCTACCTCGTTGTCGAAAGCAGTGATACTGCCACTTTTCGGCATCTTGGGTGATTTAAAATGGCGCCTCCCGCGCTTTTTCTTCTTCACCAATGGATTAAAATGGCGCCTCCCGCGCGTTTCCTTCTTCCCCAATGGAATAAAATGTTGCCTCCCGTGCTTTTCCTTCTTCCCCTTGCTGCCACGCTGCTCCTAGCGTTCTGCAGGGTAATGGTGGCGACCCGCGGCTTTGGCGCGTCTCACTTTTCCTTCCCCTTGTTTATTTTCGCTACGCTGCCTGGTTCTTGAGCACCGACCGCGCCCTGTGTGCTCCACCCTCTCTCTCTCCCTTTTCCTCTCGACGACGCTGCACGGCCCCTTTGCAGAGCCGCTCGATCGAGTTCGAGCCCGCCGCAGTCCGGAAGGGTCAGCGCACTACCTGCTACCAGCACGATTTGCTGGAACACCTTGACTGGGGAGCCAAGCCCAGCTCTCCACAGCCTCTCCTGCAACTCTCCGAACTCCGAGGGATCCTCGGGCGGTTGCCCGCGGTCGACGCCTGTTGCTCTGACTTCGACCTCCAAGAAGCTTCTTCTCAGGGAAAGATCCCCGTGAGGTGATGCAGTACTGCAGGTGAGTTTGAACCTGTTCGTCACCACTGTAGTGTCCGCGCCTTAATAATACACGGACTGCAGGAGAACAATAAAACAGGTATTTACTGAACAGAGGGTACTCTTTTATTTGGACCCAAAAAAAAAACACAATTCAACTGTAAATAAACAAAAGTTCAACTAAAGCTTAACAAATCAAATTAAAATTTGGTTTTCTGTGTTGATGATGCACTCCAGTCCCCACGGCGCCCATCGGTCATGGAAATACTCAAGCGCACCGGCGGACAGCGCGTGCTCCATCTCCAGGGCCACCCGGGCGCGAACAGGCAATCCGGCTGGACGGCCCCCTCGACCGCCCGCTGCCTGGACCAATTGATGGCTCTTTTAGCCAGGCCCAGGAGCAGGCCCACAAGGAGGTCCTCCAACCTGTCCGCTCCCCTCCGCACCGGGTGACCGTAGATCAAGAGCGTGGGACTGAAGTGCAACCAAAAATCGAGGAGCAGCCCCTTCAAGTCGTGAAAGAGGGGCTGCAACCTCTCACAATCCATATAAGCGTGAAACACGGACTCCTCCAGGCCGCAAAAAATGCAGGCGGCCTGGGAGTCCGTGAACCTACTTAAAACCTTATTGCACGGGACCGCTCCGTGCAACACCCTCCAGGCCAAGTCCCCGATGGAACAAGGGAGGACTCCCGCATAGAGAGCCCTCCATTGGGGACCTCCGCTACCGCCGGTCGGCAAAACGCCACGCCAAGGCATGTCCGGACGGTAGACGAAGATGGCAAAGTGGAGAGTGTGCACGAGCAGCCCGTACAGGAAACCCCTCCGTGCGGAATGAAAAGGCATGGAGGGTATTTCCTCGAGACGGCTCAAGTTGTGAGGCGCCGGTTCCCGAGGGGAGTTTCGGGGCCGGGCGCCGATGAGGAATTCCGTCCGAACGGGGGTAAGGTCGGACGGGATCGCCCCACGTGCTTGAGCCGCCTCGATACACCTAGTGGAGTCGGGGCCCAGTGCCGCTTTTACCGATTCGATGGTTTCGACCGCAAGCCGGACGTTGGCCCAGGACAGGCGCCGCACCAGCTCCTCCGGCGCCATCCAGCCCGCTCCTCCGCCATCGAGCAGGTCCCCGACTCTGGTCACCTTGCCAGCCACAGCCCTACCCTCCGCCAGCCGCCCGAACCCGTGTTCGTGGAGGTGCGGATTCCTGAGCAGCGGCTCCCGAAGGAGAGCCGCCGCTCCTGACGGGGGAGAGCTCCGCCTGGAAGCGACGTAGTTCCAAACCCATAGTAGTTCCTGGTAGCAGACAGGCAGCTCCCGCAGGCCGGCACGCCTGCTGCCCACTTTCGCAAACAGGAGCTGCATGTCGTAATTGAGGCCGTGCAGCTGGCGGAAGAAAAACGTCACCAGCGCACACCATCTCGGAGGATTCTCGACGTACAGGTATCTCTGCAGCGTCTGAAGACGGAAAGTCGCAGCCTGGGTGCGAAGGCACACCAGCGCCTGACCGCCCTCCCTAAGCGGGAGACACAGAACCGCGGCAGAGACCCAGTGCTTCCTTTTGTCCCAGAAGAAGTCGATGAGCTTCTTCTGAATCTTGGCGACAAACGCAGGGGGAGGGATCAAAGTGACCAACCGGTACCACAACATGGCGGCCACCAGCTGGTTTATGACCAGCGCTCGACCCCTGTAGGACAACACTCGGAGCAGTCCTGTCCAGCCTCCTAGGCGAGCGGTGACTTTGGCCTCCAGCTCTTGCCAGTTCGCCGGCCAAGCGTCCTCGGCAGGGCTAAGGTAGACTCCCAAATAGAGGAGGTGCGTGGTGCTCCAGGCGAAAGGCCTGAACTCCTCCGGCAGGGAGTCCACCCGCCACTGACCCACCAGGAGTCCGGAACATTTCTCCCAGTTGATCTTGGCGGAGGATGCGTCCGAGTAAATCTGCTGGCATTCCCGCATCCTCCGCAAGTCAGCGGGATCCGTGACCATGAGGAGCACGTCATCGGCGTAAGCCGAGAGGACCACCTCCACGCCCGGCCCTTGCAGAGCCAGTCCCGTCAACCTCTTCCGCAAGAGGCGCAGGAAAGGCTCCACGCAAATGGCATATAACTGACCGGACATGGGGCATCCCTGACGCACCCCCCTCCCGAAGCGAAGGGGCGCCGTCAAGGACCCGTTAACTTTAATCAGACACTCCGCGGTGGCGTACAGAAGTCGGATCCGGGCGACGAAATGCGTCCCGAACCCGAATGCGCGCAGAGTCCCGAAGAGATACTCGTGATCCACCCTGTCGAACGCCTTCTCCTGATCCAGGGAAAGGAAGGCGACCGACAGACCAGCCCTCTGGGAGTGGTGGACCAGGTCCCGGACCAGATGGATGTTATCGTGGATGGTCCGGCCCGGGACCGTGTAGGACTGGTCGGGGTGGATCATGTGGGCCAGCACGGTGCCAAGGCGAACGGACATGGCCCTGGCAAAGATTTTGTAATCCGTGCAGAGGAGGGAGACCGGGCGCCAGTTCTTAAGGAGGCGGAGATCGCCCTTCTTAGGCAGCAGGACAATGACCGCCCTGCGCCAAGAGAGGGGCATCTCACCGGTCGCCAAACTTTCCCCCAGGAGCCGCGCGTAGTCGCCCCCCAAGACGTCCCAGAACGCCCTGTGGAACTCCACGGTCAGCCCGTCCAGCCCCGGGGACTTTCCCCTAGAGAGCTGGCGGAGGGCGCCGGTCAGCTCCGCCAGACGTAGCGGAGCGTCCAATTTTTCGGCGCCCTCCGGGCCAACCTTCGTCAGGTCCTCCCACAAAACTTTGCGCGCATCCTCGCTGGACGGATCCGGAGAGAACAGAGCCCCGTAATAGGCGCGGGTCTCCGCGCTGATTCCCTCCGGATCCGAGACCAGAGATCCGTCGTCGGCCAGCAGCCCCAAGAGCTGCTTACGGACCCCCCGTCTTTTTTCCAGCGAGTAGAAGAAGGGGGAGCCACGGTCCAGGTCCCGCAGGAGCTGGATCCGCGACCTCACGTACGCGCCTCGGGACCCGACGAGCTGCAGGTCCTTCAGCGCGCCCTTCTTCTCTTCGTACACCTTCCGCAGGGCCGGGTCCTCGACGACCTGACCGAGACGGGACTCCAGGTCGAGCACCTCCTTCTCCAACCGCCCGACCCGGGCCTCCCGCCTCTTGGTCGACCCCTTCGCGTACTCCTGACAGAAGAGACGGATGTGAGCCTTGCCCACATCCCACCATAGCCTCAAGGAGGGGAAGCCCCCCTGCTTCCTTCTCCAGTCGGCCCAGAATCGACGAAACGAATCCCGGAACCGTGCGTCCTCCAGCAGCAGGTTGTTAAAATGCCAGTACACGGACCCCCCCCGCGCGCGCAGCGGAGCGAGCTCCGCCCACACCAGGTGGTGGTCCGTGCACGGCACCGGCCGCATGGAAGCTGCCGGAACGCAGGAGACGAACGCCCGGGAAATGTAGAGGCGGTCGATTCTGGACCTTCCTCCCCCAGACCTCACGCTAGTGAAGGCGCTGGAGTCGGGGTGGAGATTTCGCCAGACGTCCACCAAGTCGAAGGACCCAACCAGGTCCCTCAACTTCTCCATCGCCGCCGGGCTTCGCGGGGGACCCGAACGGTCCCTCGCCTCGAGGGTGCAGTTAAAATCCCCCCCGAGGATGACGCACTCGCCCACGTCGATGGAGCCCAAGAGAGCGGACACTTCTTCGAAGAAGCGCACTTGCTGCGCACTGGTCTGAGGGGCGTACACGTTCACTAGATGGAGCGGCACACCCCCCAGGCGAACAGTGACATGGAGCAAGCGGCCCGGCACGTGCTCCTTGACCCCCAAGATCTCCGGCTGAAAATGCGGGGCCAGCAAGATAGCCACCCCGCTGGAATTGTTGGAGAGGTGACTCATGCTGACCCCTCCTTGCCACTCCAGGAGCCACGTGGCTTCGTCTCCCGGAACGGTGTGGGTTTCTTGCAGGAAGCACACCGCATACTTCCCGTCCCGAAGGAACGAGAAGTTATTGAATCTGCGGCGCGCCTCCCTGCTGCCGTTGATGTTGAGGCTGGCTATGGTTATCTTCATGTCAGAAGCATAGTGCAACCTCTACCTACACCTAACGGGGCGAGGAAGCGCAGCCGCTGGTCCGCCGCCACTTCCTCAGCAGCCCAGTGAGAAACGTTGTGAGCCGACGCAGCTCGAGCGGGTTCACACCCTCGTCCGCGCCCAAGATCTTAACGGCGGCGCGGACGGAATCGATGAGCAGCGCCAGCTCCGACCACCTGTCGAGGGCCAGCCGGACCTTATTGCGCTGACCCAGGCACGTGGCCATAAAATCCCGGAGTTCCCTTACGGAAATGAGGGGAGACTCGGCAAGGGGCACGAGGTCATCCATCGCCACGTCGGCGCTGGAGTCCGAATCGTCCTCCGTGCCCATCACCGAGTCCCCATCCTCCTCCAGGGGGTCGTCACCAGCGGCCGACCCGTCCGCCGCGCAGTGCGAAGCGAACGACTCGGCCGCGCCAGCCAGCCCCGCCTCCGCCCGGATCCCACCCCCAGGATCGGCGGCAGAGGATTTCTCCCTGGGCTCCTCTAGGGATGCCGGGCCAGAAGACGGCGGCGGTTCAGAGCTCCCCTCCGCCTCAGACGCCGGAACGACCGGAGAAACCGGGGAGAGAACAATTTCCAGCTCCTCCAGTACGTCCGGCACCAGAGACGCAGCCAAGGGGCCATCCTCCTCCCCGCCACCAACCTCCGACCCAGCGGACGGGGGGTTTTGAATTAAAAGCTCTACCAGGACGAGCATCCCCTGGGAGACGTCCGGGTCGCATTGGGCGAGCTCATTATCCTCGAGCTCACCCGACCCAGCCCCCAGGCTGCCCGACCCGGCGAGGGGTAACGACACCGATAAAAGGTCAACTTCAATTACTGCCGCGGGTTGTTCCGCAACCCCCCCCACGGGCAGGGTCTCATCCCCATCCCCGGGAGGCACGTGCTGGACAGACACATCTGCCTCAGCCTCCCGAGGGACAGGCGACCCCTGCCGATCGCTGGTGATGACGACAGCGCTGGGGGGGCGGGGGGGCGCAGTACCCGCGGCGGGCGACGACTCCCCCTGCTCGGAGGGACCTTCCTCCTCCCGGTCCTCCTCCTCATCCAGGGGGTCGCGCCTTCTTTTTAGCACGGAGGGAGCGAGGGAGACCTCCATGTCTGCAAAGGCCTCCTCCTCGACTCCCTCCGGCGGAGCAGGTTTGTCGGGTTCCTCGGGCCCGAGCCCGGCCGCAGGTATTGGCATTACCGCTGCGGCGGTTGCGGCCACAGGCTCGGGCACGGGGCCCCTCCCGCTCACATCTGCCCTGATCAACTCCGCGAGGAGCGCGGGTGTAAGGGGCTCAAGGGGCAAGGGCTCACCATCCACGGGGGGGCCTGCCCCAAGGTGCTTCTTTTTTCCCCGCGCCTTCTTTCCGGCCGGACTTGCTCCCTCCCCCCCGCCGGAGGCCTTGGTGGCATCGGCCCCCGACGTCAACCGCGCATCAGACGTACTTGACGCGCGGGCAGATCCGGGGGGAAGGGCGGCGGCGGCGGCGCCAGCCTCGGCCGCACGAGATGATCCGGCGGCCTTGGAGGCAGGGCAGTTCCTCCTGATGTGCCCCACCTCCCTGCAGGCATGGCACCTCACACCGTCCGACGTCCAAAAGGCGCGGTAGGCGGTCCCCTCGTGGAGGACGACGAACGCCCCTTCAGTGTCCTCCTCCCGCGCCAGCTGGATAAACAGCTGGCGCCGGAAGGAGAAGACGTGGCGAAGGCTGGCCTCCCGGAAGCCGAGCGGGATGGGCGTGATCCCCGACCTCACCTCCCCAAGTTGTCGCAAATGGGGAAGGAGGAGCTCACCAGGAACATAGGGCGGGACGTTGGAAATAATGATCCTCTGCGCGGTGGCCTCGAGAGGATCCACCGGCAGGAAGGTCCCGCCCACGGTGAGCCCCTTGGCGACAGCCAGGGACACCGCCCGCTCCGACCCCAGGAAGAACACAGCCTTCCCATACATTTTCGAGGCCGCGACGATGGCTGAGGGGCCGACAACCCCAGCCATGGCCTTGACGCAGGCCTCGATGGTCATAGTGGGGTGAGTGTAGCTCTTCACCCCAAGCTTTTTCGTTATTAATCGAAAAGGTGACGGGGCAGCAGGAACAGCGGGAGCAGCTGTGGCTGTGGCTACCACTCTCGCATAGGTCCCGGCTGGCCCCGCCACCGGCGAAGATGCAGTCGCCATTCTGGGGTGCTTTTTTTAAGGGCCACACTCACCCCAAGTCACAGGCCTGAAGGTGTTAATGGCCTCGGTGTATATATATATATATTTTTTTGTCCTCTATTGAGCAGAGGGAGCTGATTAAAATGAGGACACACCTCTCTCCTTATTGATTTAAATTGGGAGAGGAGCCCTCGCCCCTCTGCTCAATTGGCAATTAATAAAATAGATGAAACTAAGGTGCCTTAGAAAGACAGGCAGAGAGAGACAAAGAGAGAGAGAGAGGTGGGGGGGTGGGAAGGAGGGAGGCCGCAAAGGGCAGTGTTGCCACTCAGGATGGTGGGTGGGTGTAGGCAGGGTTGCACTCTCCGATGGAAAAAGTCTTTGGTGATGGTGGTCTTCTGGCAGGGGGAGAAGACGTCTTCACCTGGAAAAGCTGGAGAAGCCCAGGCTTAGTCCTGCAACAGGTCTTAACGATGTAATTAAATTAAATTAAGGACTTCACCTTGGGCAGCTCCAAGCTCTCCCAGGGCAGGCAATAGAAGGGATGCTAATTAGTGGTGTGTGTGGCCTAGCTTTTAACAAGAGCACACACACACTACACCCCTTGATGATCCGGCCTTGCTTCTTCTTTTCTCCCCCCACCTAAAATACAAAGTCTTGGGAGAGTGCCCCAAATAACACCCACCTGTAGATGTTCCGGATGAAGTTTTCTTCCCTCCTTTCAAGCAGTTGGTTTCTCTCCCCTCTCTCCCTCTCCTGAAGTGGAGGCCAAATTGGGGAGGCAGTGATGGAAAGGCCTCTCCCCTGGTTGATGTTGATGTAGGCCTCCTTTCTCCTTTTCCTCCTCTGTCCTCTCTCTCCAGGCACCTCAGTTGATGTAATGATGGTGGAGGTGGTGGTCCAACGTTCTCCTCCTCTTCCTGGTCAGGGGACCACCACTTTAATCCACTCTCCAAAGTCTGGCTGCTCCCTCTGCTCGTGCTTGCAGCTGAACAGAGGGTAACTTAAGACTGAAGTACAGAAGCCTGCTATGGCTTTATATACAGGGGTGGTCACTGCCGGTACTGCAGTATAGAATCAGTTCTTCTCTTAAAGGTACATACACAACAGGCTGCTAGAAGGCCTTAAATCCAGCAGCATTGATGACGTCATCGGAGGCGACTTTCTGTATGAAAAGACTCATTGGGCCAGGGGTTTCCACACGCTGGAAATCAAGTGCCCAATTTGGGCAAAATCGTACTTTTTTCCCACTTCACATCGGTGTCGGGGTCCTGACATGAAAACCACCCGACACGCCCCCAACCCGCCCCCAATGGCAAAATCGAGCCCAACAAGTCAACTGGTCAACTCCAGTTGTGCATTAACATAACCATAAACCACACCAGACATGTGAAGCTTTGCAGCAGCTTGTCTAACAGTAGTTAATACCTCTCCAGCAATGTGCACAATAATCCACTGACGAGTACATATGTTGTGCAGCATTTAACACATTCATATTTTTAGATTTTATTGAATTTCATGAAGTAGACAGGAAGTTAAGACACGTGTACATTATTTTTCAACATGAAACGGTGAGCTGTTGAAATGTAATGCTTTGGAAATATTCCACAATGTAGAGATGCTCAGTATATTCACAATTTTAAAAAATTGCAGTAGACTGCCTGTCCCTATAGCTACAAATGTACAGTAGTTGTGCAATTTGGAGAATTGTGGACATCAAATAGCTCAGCAATCACAACTTGTAAGACAAAGAAGCTTATTTATCACTTATAGAAATTTTTTCTTCAGAGAATCTTACAGCACAGAAGGAGGCCATTCGGCCCGTCGTGCCTGTGCTGGCTCTTTGAAGGAGCAGTTGTACTTCGTCCCATATTCCCGCTCTCTGTCCATAACCCGGTAAGTTCCTCATCCTCAATTACCCGTCCAACTCCCTTTTAAAATTATTTATGGAACCAGCTTGCACCACCTCTTCAGGGAGAGTGTTCCAGTTCCTGATAACACTCTGAGAGAAAAAAATTCTCCTCATCTTCCCTCTAGATCTATTGCCACTGATTTTGAATCTAATTATTGACCCACTCGCCAGAGTGAATAATTTTTCTCTATCTACTCTATCAAAACCTATCATATTGAAAAACTCTATTATTTTCAATATTTTAACCCGGCCCAATCAAAATGGAGGCTGGGGCCATTTTCTTACCCTATCTGATTTGTTCCTATCTTGACTCTATTTTTTCTCCCCTTGTCCAGTCTCTTCCCACCTACATTTGCGACTCTTCCTCCGCCCTCCGCCACTTTAACAGTTTCCAGTTTCCTGGCCCCAACCATCTCCTTTTCACTGTGGACGTCCAATCCCTCTATACTCCCATCCCCCACCAGGATGGCCTGAGGGCACTCCGCTTCTTCCTTGGACAGAGGCCCCTCCGCTTCTTCCTTGAACAGAGGCCCAACCAGTTCCCATCCACCACCACCCTCCTCCACCTGGCTGAACTTGTTCTCACATTGAACAACTTCTCCTTCCTCCAAATTAAAGGTATTGTTATGGGAACCAGCATGGGCCCTAGCTCTGCCTGCCTTTTCATGGGATATGTGGAACATTCTTTGTTCCAATCCTATTCCGGTCCCCTCCCTCGCCTCTTTTTCCGATACATTGATGACTGTATTCGTGCCGTTTCCTGCTTTCGTCCTGAGCTAGAAAATTTCATTCACTTTGCTTCCAATTTCCACCCTTCCCTCACCTTCACATGGTCCATCTTCAACCCTTCCCTTCTCTTCCTTGACTTCTCTGTCTCCATTTCTGGCGATAGGCTATCGACAATCATCCACTACAAACCCACTGACTCCCACAAATACCTGGACTACACTTCCTCCCACCCCGCTTTCTGTAAGGACTCTATTCCATTCTCCCAGTTTCTCTGTCTCTGCCGCATCTGTTCTGACGATGCCACCTTCCATACTAGTGCTTTCGATATGTTTTTCCTTTTTCCTCAATCAAGGATTCCCCCCTACTGTGGTTGGCATGGCCCTCGACCGTGTCCATTCCATTTCCCGCACTTCTGCTCTCACCCCTTCTCCCGCCCAGAGCCACGATAGGGTTCCCCTTGTCCTCACCTTTCACCCCACCAGTCTCCACATTCAACGGGTCATCCTCCTCCATTTCCGCCACCTCCAACGTGATCCCACTACCAAGTGCATCTTCCCCTCATCTACCCTTTCAGCATTCCGAAGGGACCACTTCCTCCGCAACACCCTGGTCCACTCCTCAATTAGCCCCAACAGCTCCTCCCCTCCCGACGGCACCTTCCCGTGCAAGTGCAGGAGATGCAACACCTGCCCTTTTACCTCCTCCAGTCCCACTGTCCAGGGCCCCAAACACCCCTTCCAGGTGAAACTGCGATTTACTTGTACTTCTTGCAATTTAGTATACTGTATTCGCTGCTCACGATGCGGTCTCCTCTACATTGGGGAGGCCAAACGCAGGTTGGGTGACCACTTTGCGGAACACCTCCATTCAGTCCGTAAGGGTGACCCCGAGCTGCTGGTCGTTTGTCACTTTAATTCTCCGCTCCACTCCCACTTTGACCTCTCTGTCCTCGACCTCTTACACTGCTCCAATGAAGCTCAACGTAAGCTCGAGGAACAGCACCTCATCTTTCGATTAGGCACTTTACAGCCTTCTGGACTGAGTTCAACAATTTCAGACTATAACCCCTGCCCCCATTTTTTCAGGCGGCAGCTGTTGATGATTCTGACATCCCCATTTGCAACATTTAATCTTTCTTGCCTACCACCCTAGCACAGACCGTCCCTTTTGTTCCTTCCTCCCCTCCCCCCACCCCTTTCCCTGCCTCTGCACCTGCTTAAAGCCTGTTGCATCCCTAACTGTTTCCAGTTCTGATGAAGGGTCACAGACCTGAAACGTTAACTCTGTTTCTCATTCCACGGATGCTGCCTGGCCTGCTGAGTGTTCCCAGCATTTCCTGTTGTTATTTCAGATTTCCAGCATCCGCAGTATCTTGCTATTGTTCTTGCCCTCATGTTCGTGAAATGTGAATTTGATCATGATGATGACAGAAAACCTGCTAATCATAACTCACCTAAAATTATACTGCTTTCTCAAGCACCTGAATTGTCTGTAAATCAGTATAAATCCTAAAGGTTTTCGTGATCCAACTGCAGTATATGGAGGAAAGAATAAACATTTTGTTGAATTTGGTGATGGATATGGACGTTATGGTGGATGGTTTTCTAACAAAAGGAAAGAATAATTTTGGTGTCACAGGGCAGTCAACCACCATAGAGTGAAGCTGAACCTGGCAATACTTCATGGAGCAGGACAACTCAAGTCCCAACTAGAGGGATCTAAGAGGAAATGCACATTGAGTTTTGTGATATGAAAAAGAACACTAAGGTAAGGCTACATACAATGTTACTACAAAGTATTGGATCATGTTTCCACTTGTAGGGGGGTTCAAAACTAGAGGTCATAAATAAATGATGGTCACCAATAAATCCAATCGGGAATTCAGGAGAAACTTCTTTACCCAACGAGTGGTTGGAATGTGGAACGTGCTCCCGCAGGACTGGCTGTGGCAAATAGCATAGACACATTTAAGGGAATGCTAGATATGTGCATGAGGGAGAAAGAAATAGAAGGATATATTGATAGAGTTAGATGAAGAGGGGAGGGAGGAGGCTCATGTGGAGCATAAACGCCGGCAGAGACCAGTTGGGCTGAAAGGCCTGTTTCTGTGCTGTAGACTGTATGGGGGGAATTTTTACTTCCCGACGGGTTGGGAGTGGGGTGGGGTGGGGTGGGGGTGGGGTGGAGGTGGGACGGGGTATGAGATATACCTCCATAGCGTGCGTCTTCTGTCAGTGACAGGTTCCCCACCCGGAAGTCAGCCTGATTGACATGCTTGGCTTCCAGTCGGGCGGGGAGCACTCCGGAGGAGGCCGCAGGACCAGGTTGGTCTGATCCCCGACCCCGGGGGGAAGGGTCCGATCCCAAGGGGAGGGCCAATCCCCGACCCCAGGCAGGGAGTCCAGTCCCGGGGGTGGGGGTGTGGGGGGAGCTTGTATGGGGGTGTCTGATGGTGGGGGACCTTGGGGGGCCGGGAGGCTGTCCTCGCCTCGCTGCAGCTGCTGGGGTTCCCGAGGCCCGGCCGGCCACAGTTAAACTTACAAAGCAAGTTAAATCTGAGGTTTCCATCCTCATTAACATATTTAAAATGCTAACCGCCTCCTGAGAGCCCTGCCCGCCCTTTGTCCCACCTCAGTAAAACCTGGAAGTCGGCGGGTTGGAGCAGGATTCCCGACACGTTTTGATTTTTTTTGCCAATTTAAACCCCCCACCCACACCCACTCCCACCCCCTTACCCATGTTAAAATTCCCCCTATGTAACTATTACTAAAGGACTATCACCAAATGGAAAGGACAGGCATATATGGATATGGAAGAGTGGAGAGATGCACAAATTAAGAAAAAAAATATAATTGTCAGGGCAGCCTGGAAACCCTTAATATCCCATCTGCCATCTCAGGTGGACGTAAAAGATCCCAGGGCACTATTGTAAGTTCTCCCCGGTTTCCTGGCCAATACTTATCCCTCAACCGACATCAATAAGACAGATTATCTCATTGCTGTTTGTTGGGAGCTTGCTGTGCACAAATTGTCTGCCACATTTCCTACATTACAACAGTAACCACACTTCAAAAGTACTTCATTGGCTTTAAAGCGCCTTGGGACATGCTGAGGTTGTGAAAGGCGCTATAGAAATGCAGGTTCTTTCTTCTTTCTTCCTCTCTTATTAAAAGAGACATACACATGATTACCAAAGGTGGGATCCAGCAAGTCAGGTCCCAGGAAGAGGATGAGGGGAATTAAACCCTCTGCAGCACAAACGACACTGGTACGAAGGACACCGATGACCATTTTTCTCCTGATGAGACATGTGCCAAGCCCTTCTTGCAAACAGAAGGAGAGAACGCAGTGTAAGATTCGCAAAATTCCCACATTCCCCCAAGGTTATTAATAAAAGGGACCCTGCATGGACCTTTTAAAAAGGGTACCCAAAAGATGGCGTCCACACCTCGTGACCAAAAGTCTGCAAGATTTTAAAAGCTTGGACTCTGTGGCAACGCAAGCAGCTTTTGGGGAAATCGAAACCTAAAATGCAGTTTCTGTGAAAAAGGACTTTGTGTTTTGAGAAACAGACAGCAAACATTGAATATGCATTACGCCAGATCGTAGACAGATCAAAACCAGTTAGACCTACACTTGAGGCCATCAAGTTGTCTGCATAAATAATCAGAAACAGCTTATGGGAGCTGTCAAGGCTGGACAGGCTGATTAGAATGCATTAATAACAATACAGCTCGGACATCAGGCCATTAGGTGCGATAAACGGCCATCTAAAAACAGTTAGTTTAGATTGCTATAATCATTTAAAACAGCCCGTCAAAATTGAAACAATGAACTAACCTGATTTGGCGCACAGATAAGGGCCATCCAAAGGAGTATAACTGTGGGCCCCGGGTAGCAATCACTCTCTTGGCTCTTGCTCTCTTGCTCTTGACTCTTGCGCTCTTGACTCTGACCTCTCGTCTGGTCTTGGGCTGCCGCCGCTTGTACTCGTGCCCTAGCCTTGTGGCGGGTTCTCTCCTTGCTCCCTGTAGCAGAGTTTCAGCAACTAAGGACACCATACCAATTGCGGGGAAGGGGAACGAGACCCGAGTCCATAGCCATCCAGGATGCCCAGGCCGCAAAAGGGGCGAGACGAAAGTGAGTAGGCAGTCCAGGACTTGTATAGTAACCAAACAAGACGAGATGAAAAGAGACGAAGAAGACGGTAACAACTCGATAAGAGCAGAGCAGGGCAGCGAAAGACGTATTGATGAGGCCAAGCGTCTAGTTATAAGCTGGCGCTTGGTGAGACGAACATCTTGTTGAACACTGCGAAAACGCAGGTGTTCACGCCACGACGAGTATACTGGCGTTCTCACGCTTGGGAAGGAAAATCTAGGCAGTAAAAACTGCCAACTGCCCTATAGGCACAACGTTACCGCCGACGACCGCCCGAGGGAGAAGTAGAGGAGAACCCATCGCGACGAGTCGATGACAGCAGCGGAGGAGACGAAGGTGTGTCGCAGCAGCAGCTCCAGCACCGCGCCCCTGAAGACCAGGTGGCGACGGGGTACCTAACAGGACAGAGAACCAAAACCTGCATTCGTTAACAGTTGGCTTTGCTTTGGATTGCTGAGCATGAATTCTGGCCCCTCATAGCTTAATCTAGTTAGGTATAGGGGATGGGATAAGGATAAGGGGATTGTTAAAGTAATTGTTTTTCCCTCGATGTGCCGTGTGTTCCCCATTCCCTGTATAAGTATAGTTATTTTGTAATTTGCCTGTATTTTTATACTAGTGACTTCTCGTAAGACTTTAATTTTCTGTTTTAATAAAATCTTGGTTTTCTTACACCAAACTACTTGTCTACTCGAGTTTTCTGCATTGCCGCCTGTACCTAAGACCGGTGTCTAGAACCCAGGGGCATGGAAGCGATTCGAACTGCTCACAAAACAGTCAGGGGCATAACTGACTGGGCGCACGCGCCACCCGCCACTCCCTACCGCAGAAATGTGCACGTGCATACTAACTAAAGCTAGCTGTAATTTTTGGAGGCCCAAAGTTAATTATGCATTTTGTTTACCATTACTTTATGCAATACACTTTGTTTTTTTACCTTAATTTTACATTAGAAAGTGTAGGATTCGCAAAATTGGACTTTGTATTAATAAGGGTCAAATGGCAGAAGAGACCATGATTTTAAAGACTGTTTTAAAAGAAGCCCAGGAAAAGGGGCATACAAAATGGCCACCATACCATGTGACCAGCTTATTGGGACACTTTAAAATGGTTCCTGCGCAACCTCAGACAGCTTTGTGGATTCAACCTACAGCAAGTTCTGGAAGCCGTTTCTAAGAGAATGAAACCAGATCCACACGTATGCATATGGATTAGATGCAGATCCAGTCAAGATCGGCTTGGAGACAGAGGCCATCAAAATGTTGACCCAGACAAAAGGGGACAATTTCATATTCATGAGAACAGCACCCAGGACTAGATAACGAGATCAGCAGGACATTAAAAACAATGAAGGTAATTCCAGACCAGAGATGGGCCTTTACCAGCCGTTTAAGACATTTTAAAATATAATAACTACCCCGCTGTGCTCCCAGCCCGCCAAAAGTAAAAGAAAGACTAACCTGATTTTGGGCGGGAGACGGAAGTTTCTGGGAGAAAGGTATATCTGGAAGACTTTTTGGCAGTTGGTGCTCGAGTTTGAATCCAGAAGCTCAGAAGAAGAAGCAGGCGCTCGCAGGAGGAAGAAGAAAGCCAACATCGAGAAGGCCGTCTTGAAGCCGGCGTCCCGCCCCGGGGAAACACATCATCGATCATCCCTGGGCCATTGCCGGAACGAGAGGCCATCGACCCAACTTGGGAGAAGAGACAAAAAAAAATAAATGTCCGAAGAGAAGAAACCTTCCAGCCACCCCGGCTCAGGAGAAGAGAAAAGAAACTGAAGAAGCGATGGGAGCCAGCCCAAGGCTCCTCTGTGTCATGGGGCCGTGCATTCACGGGGCCGTTTTGCTAGGGTTTTTGGTAGTGGACCCAAGTGCAGGAAACCTATCCAAGGACTCGAGACCAGGTAGAACTCGAAAGATGCTTCACTTGATACTCGAAAACACAGAGACATGGTAACACTCGAAAGGAGATTCACTTGAGACTCGAAAACACAGAGAAACTCGAGAACGCCAGAGGCACAGCAAGAGCTGTTACTTGCAGGCAGGCAAACCCAGGACTGAGCAAAGAGGACAGGAAACAGGAAGCTTAAATACAGGCCAGAGTGGTCACGTGACATAATTAATCAAATGAGACAGGAGACAAATACATTAACAACACACAGGTGAGGCCAGAGGCACAGAGGACAAGACAAGGACAAAAACGAACAACTTTATTAACTAGCCTAATTACTCTGATGAGATCAATTACTCGAGAAACAGGTGAGGAGAGGGGCCCAAAGGCACGGCAGCAGCGCACTGAAGCCTCAAAAAACGCCCTCAGGCGGCGAGCAGAGGGAAGTGCCGCTGAAGCCGTTACACTCTGACCAGGGTCGAGCCGACGATCCTTGACCCCGCCGTCATCCAGGCCCACCGGTGTCCAGCCACCCCCGACCCCCACCTCAGGAGAGAGGTGTGGCACAGCTCGCAGGGGCTCCACGATCCACGTGGAGATGAAACGCCTGAAAGGACCAAACACAGACTCGATTTCAAAACCTTGCACTTCCTAGTGGGATTGGTGAGCATGTTTCTGGCCCTTCACAATCAGATCTAGATAGGTTTAATAAGGGGGTGGATTTAAGGGTACAATTAACATGAGTTGTTGTCCCTCGATGTTCCGTGTGTTTCCTTATTTCATAATGATCTTTGTAGAGTATAAGATGCCTATATTTGCCTTAGTTAGTACTGTGTCGTTATGATTTGTTTTGTGTTCTTCCCTCCCATGTACTCTCTTATCTGCTTGCATTTGATTTGATATTTTTCCTAATGCAATAAAATTTCATTTTGTTTCATCAAACTTGGTCTACAAGAGTTTTCTCTACATTGTAGTTCCTGCCCCTAAGGCCAGAGTATAGAATCTAAAGGGCGAGTGGGTCAAACCACTCAAGGTTTTACTGTGCAAGAGAGAGCGGCCTCTAGAGAGAGAAACCTCAGGGAAAGCTCTCAAGGAAAACCCCTTACAGAAAATGGCGACCGCGGCAGGACTCTGGCAGCAGGATTGCAATGTAGTCGATCCGAGTTTGAATGGTCGAAATGCAGTGGATGAGAGGATAGCAGATTATGTCTTTGGCAAGGTAAATCTCACTAAACAGCGGATTTCCGATCTCTGGCTGGATGGGCGTCCGGTGGACGCAGCCATCAGGTGGACAGAGAGCAAAGAGTATAAGAAGTCAGTCGAGAAGGCAGTGTGGCTGATGTGTTACAAGAAGCAGGTCCAGATCTTGGACCGAGTCGTTGCAGCACAGGCAGCCAGGATCACAACCCAGGCAGCAGAGATAGAGGAAAAGGCCATGGGTGGGGAAAAACTCATCACAGCGCTTTACGCGCTGAATCAGGAACGCCAAGTGGTAGCTAGTCAACATCAGGCTAGGATAGAGTACCTGGAATGCCAGGTTACTGAGGCAAAGATTAATGAAACGAGGATACGGGAGAAAAGCGCCCGCCTCGCACAGCAGCTAAGAGCACAAGAGGAGAGAGTAGTGGAGGTTAAGGCAGCTTACAAGCTAGCCCTCGAGCACGGGTTTGAGAGCACAGACCACGGACCCTGCCAAAAGACCATAGAGGACCTAAGAACGGCCCTGGTTAAGGCAAGAGGCATGGTGTGTCTTGTCAGCCCGAAAGCTAGTCACATGGACTTTTTAAAGGAATCAAAACAGCCGATTCCAGCTGAGGTAATTGTGGTACCAGCCACCGAGCTCTCAGCACTGCCGAGCTATAGTGAGACTTGGTCGGAAAAGGAGGGGGTAGTGAAAGAGGAGGTAGCCGAGGTGGAGTGTGAGGAAGAACCACTGGTAGCAAAGCCGGGACCGGCACCAATGTGTCCCGCTCCGCACCAGAGGTTCGATCCGAATGCTGCCGATGGCAGTATCGGACCCCACCAGAACCAGCTCGTGGTGTCCTACGCTGGCCCGCAATTAAGGTCCATGGTGAGCCACCTTGCATGACTCACAGTAAAGGGAGATCCCTCGATTCATTTCAGTGAGATAGAGGAAACAGCAGCCATTAATGACTGTGATGATCAGGAACAGGTAAAACTGTTGCTTTTCTCCCTGGATTCCACAATCCTTCAGTGCCTCTCAGAGGATGGTAAGAGGGGACGAAAAGGGTATGCGGATCTCATAGTCGAAGTTTTAGAAGTAATGGGAGTGGACGACGGTAGTCCGTTCGACCGCGTAGAAGGGACCGTGCAGTTATCTGGAGAGCCCCCATGGGTTTTCGCAGAAAGGCTGTGGCCAGTGTATCGATGCAGCTGTCCGGGTATGCCTGAACAGGCTATAATGAGCAATGAACAGCGGGTTCATTGGCTCCGTTGCTTGGTTACCAACAGCTTGCCTGAGATACGGGCCCTAGCCAGATCTTGGTTCGATCCCCAAGGTCCCGGTGTCACGGAGGAGACGGTACTCCGTCAGCTTAATGTGGCGTACAAGAATTGTAGAGGTCAGGAAACACCTCCCCAGAAAGGAAAGGTGCATGAGGCAAAACCCGCAGCCCCAAGCCAGAAGGAGTGGCGTCAGGAGGGGAATCGCCCTGTCCAAGCCAAGCTCAATTGCTATGGGTGTGGGAAGGATGGACATTGGCGCAAGGACTGTAGAAATCTGTGGAAGGATAATAAAGGGAGATTTCCCACAGCCCAAGCCCAAGCACAAGCCCAGACCGCCGCCCCAGCAACAGCCCAAACCCAAACCGTAGCTCCAGCCCCAGCACAAGGAGCTGGTGCAGTTATGAATCCCGCTGTGATTGAATCAATCATAGAGACAATGCGGTCTCTGATGACTTCGCAGGGGAAAATAGCTGTCACCACCGGCCTTGTCGCTCCCGAAACCCCGATCGCTGTACCCAAGTGACGAGAGTCAGCGCAGCCCATCTACCTGTGTGCGCTGCGATATGATGTATGGAGACGACCCCTCGTGGAGATGGAGGTGGAGGAGGTGAAGGGAACCTATCTGTTGGACATGGGAGCATCGTGCACCGTAATCCACGCAGATAACCCCACCGCCTCACCTCTGTCCACCGGGGTCCCATACCTTCTGTCGGGCTTCACGGGCGAAGAACAGGCTGGCGCACATTCCCTTCCCCTCTCCATTCGTTTAGGACCACTCCGCACCACGTGGAAGGGTACCCTAATGAAGTGGGAGGTGGGAGGTGGAACGGGAGTCCTGGGGTCTGATTTCTTGGTAGCCCACGGGATCCATGTGGACCTAAGAATCATTGTCTCTGGGGAGAGGGTACGAGTGTGAAGGAGATAGAGAGTGTTAAGGAAACCCCTACGAAGGCACGGGTTGGCCGGCGAGAGAGCCGTAGACCAGGAGGATAGACCGGAATCGGTGGAAAATCCACCGGTCTACGCCACTCGCACAGTGGAGGTGTCCCGACGCAACATGTGGTTTCGCATGAAGCGGTGCAAACTGTTTAAACCGGGTGCAAGAGCATCAGCAATCGAAGCCAGGTCTGAGGATAAAGATCCTCAGCCTGAGGTGCGCGATGAGTCACAGACCACACAAGCTGGCATTGTAGCCTGCTTGGAAGGAGAGGAGGTCCCGCCCACCTGGGGGGAGCTTTCTCCGCTGGCCTGGGACTCGGACGAGGAGGGGCCCGCACAAGAAGGTCCCGCCCTCGACACGATTCTGGAAGAGGTGGAGTCGGAGGACGGCGATCCCGCCCTCGACTCGAGCGTGGGGGGGTAGAAATTGTGGGCAGAGATTCTCCACCTGTAGGGACAGGTGAGGAGGAGCTGTCTGCCACAGACCCAATTCCCGAAGGGGCGGAGCCTGAGGGGAGGGAGCCAAAGCCTACAGTCGTGGAAGAGCCACGGGCTGTGAGAGCTGAAGTCCCACCCGAAGGTCCACTCGCCAAGGGAGCCTGCCCAAATCCCAAAGGGGCGGAGCCTGAGGGAAGGGAGCCGAAGCCTACAGTCGTGGAAGAGCCACGGGCTGTGAGAGCTAAGGTCCCACCCGAAGGTCCACTCGCTAAGGGAGCCACGCCCAAAGTACCTTTTCGCAGGTCGACTCGTATGCCTCAGCCTGTAAGACCTTGGCCTGATTCCCCCGCTCCCAGTAGACGCCGACTTCAGAAATCCATGAAAAAACACAGTCCCCGATTAACAGCAAAAGGCTGCGGGGAACCAGAGCCACAGGTCACTGCAGCCCCGCCACAGGGAGCGGCAAGCTGCAGTCCAATCAGGGATTAGGCAAGCCGCCCGGGGACGGGCGGCGCTGTACATAAGTTTAGGTTTAAGTTTAAGGTGTGTAAATATTAAAATGATTAGAGTTTAAATAGTTTTAAATCTGCCCAGTATGTGTGTGTTTTTGGATCGCGGTCGAAAGACCCGATCATGCCGTCACCTAAGCCAGAATCTCTCGGGAGCCTGGCTATATTGTGTGATTTATTGCAGGAACCAGGAGAAAGATGAGAGGGATCCTCGTCGCGTTCGTGACGATTGGGTGGAGCTGGGCCTATCGGGGCCGCACTGAGGACTCTACCATCTACGGGTGCTCTGGCAACAGAGGCCCCATCGCGACTGATGGAACCGGCTCACGGGACGCTGAAGAGACTGCTGCCTACTTCCATGAAGGGAGATGGCCAGGCTGGCTGGTGTTGAACTCTACTGAATACTCCAGCCAGACGGGGTTTGCATACAAAGAAACGTCTCTGATGTGCCCCAGGGTGCGGATCATTGCGCTCAGGATCAGCGTCACCGTGGGCAAGAAGATTTGCTTGAACTGTTTGGGACATGTACCTTTGGACCGTTGGTGGTGGCTGCGCAAGTTGAGCAGCACCATGAAGAATTCCACGGTGGAATGGGAGAGATTTGGTAATAACACCCATCGGACAGTAACGGGAATTCATGGGGGGTTGAGTGTCTGTTGGGACAAATGGTTGGAACCAGATGAGGGGATCTACATCTGTATGTGGGGTTCAGAACGCGCTTGCCCCACAGGCACCTCCATCTTTTTCCAAAGACAGTGGCAGGATGCTGGACAAGGAATGAGGTGGGACGTCAGCACACGGGCGTGCGGAGTCCCATACTCTCAGATCCCAGTAAACACCACTGAGCTCATCACCCGACCCCGCAAGCCCCTGCCCACAGTTCCAGTAGCTAAAGCCCTCAAGGAAGGGTGCCCCACCACGACAAAGGGACCCGGGAACAGATTGGTATTGGTACCCACAGGTCAGGTACTGTACCAAGGGGTCCACTACACGGTGGTTTCGGTGATTTTAAACCTCACCGAGGTAAGATTGCCAGCGTGGTGCCCCAAGGAAATAGAGCAATTATACCAGGTCCTGTTAACAAACATGTTTAAACAGTTTTACGAATTCAACTTTGCCAATGTCGACAGAGCTGAATTGTACACCACACCACATGAGGCCTTGGACAGAATAGGGAGGCAAAGAAGGGGTGCAGTAAATGATATTTTCACAGCTTTTAATACAGGAACTTCCGTCATCAACACATTAGATGATGTGGAGCTGCAAACCCAGATTAATGGTTTAAAAACACAGCTAAGAAAGATACTGACTGATGAGAATAAGGTAGTGGGTTCTGAGTTACACGAGGACCAGGCCATGACACTACACTTAAAAGAGATAATAGCTGAGCTGGAGAAACATGCCAGAACAGTAAATGCCGTCATTAGGGAGGATCGGAATGCGTCCGATCAGGCTGCGCAGAACGAAGTTTGTGTGCTATATGGGGCGTGGTTACTGGGCGAGGGCTGCAGGAATCTGGAGGATTTAAAGCAAGGTTTAGTCCCCTCCTGGATCAGCAACAAGCACCTCGCAGCCCTCCACCCTTTTGAGAATACATTGAGTCCGTGCCAGCTCAGACTAGCTTCAGAGGCCTACCCAGTCCCAGTGGACTGTGGACGGTCTAATCATACCATTATGGGTATAGTGGTAAGAATGCCGGTGATGGGAAAGACAGCAAAACCCGCCCCGGTATACAGGGTGGAGAACATTGGAGTCATTCAGGGGGGTGCGCACAATCGCTACACAGGGGTCCCACCTTACGTCATTCGATGGGAGCATGCAATGACGGGTACCGACCTCTCGGGGTGCCGGAGCCGGGGAGCACACATCATCCTGTGTCCCCAGCACTTGAATGCCCATTCAAAACCACAGTACGGGTTCAGAACTGCTGACGTGAAGCCTATAAATTGCACCATGGAGGCAATGGCACAAGGCCATGTGCCCCCGCAGGTGGCATATATAGGAGGTGGGACATACTGTGTCACCACTGCAGCGCCCCACTACCAGCATGGACAGCACGGTTGGTGTCCGGTTAGTGACAGCAGCTTCTGTTTCAAGCCCAGGGCAGAGGTTCAAGTAGCCCAAGAGTGAATTGTCCCCATTCTTGAACCTTCCACTGTTCACATCACTGTGAAAGAGAATTTCACCGATCCGTAGCGATTCGTTGCATATTTGGGTATTTCATTCCCCCTCTCCCTGAACACCTCACCAAGATATTAAAAGCCGTTGTTGTTTCACAGAAACACTTCTACACACTGGAGCAGAAGACTTTAGAGATAGGGGCAGACATATTGGATATAGTGACCCCACCATGGTGGGACCTGTTCACTAATATAGAAGTCCCTTCTTGGATTAGGATAGCCTCCCACGTTCTTGTAGTGTGCCAGGTTGTCATTGTAGTTTATTTACTGTTTGTACACTGTAAAAAGGTCAAACATTCGCAAAAGTATGAGAATAGAGGGGAATGGAGGGAGCATTATGTGTGGGTAGAAGAAGAGACACCCGTTTAGATTTTGCTGCTTTGTATAAAGTTAAAATTTTTCCTCCCTCCTCTGTATTATTTTTGATATGTATCCATGTGCATTTTGAATTTTTGTGTGTGTATTTTATTTCCTTATTGAAGTCTTATTAGATGTGATGTTATTATTAGAAGGTAATGTGTATGCACTAGGTGTTGTAGGGGTATAAGGACCCCCTCCACGCCTGGAAGTAAGTTGTTAGATTTTTAACTCCAAGGTATTGCCATCTATAGATGCTTAATGTACACTAGATTTCTTCTGAAATGGGAAATGCATATGTCATGGGGTCATAGATAGGTAAATACTGGGGATGGTTAGATTGTGGAAAGTCAGAAAATTTTGCTCACCCAGAATTATGATACTTCAAGCAAGTTACAGTATCATCAGGGGGGAGTGTAGGATTCGCAAAATTGGACTTTGTATTAATAAGGGTCAAATGGCAGAAGAGGCCATGATTTTAAAGACTGTTTTAAAAGAAGCCCAGGAAAAGGGGCATACAAAATGGCCACCATACCATGTGACCAGCTTATTGGGACACTTTAAAATGGTTCCTGCGCAACCTCAGACAGCTTTGTGGATTCAACCTACAGCAAGTTCTGGAAGCCGTTTCTAAGAGAACGAAACCAGACCCACACATATACATATGGATTAGATGCAGATCCAGTCAAGATCGGCCTGGAGACAGAGGCCATCTAAATGTTGACCCAGACAAAGGGGGACAATTTCATATTCATGAGAACAGCACCCAGGACTAGATAACGAGATCAGCAGGACATTAAAAACAATGAAGGTAATTCCAGACCAGAGATGGGCCTTTACCAGCCGTTTAAGACATTTTAAAATATAATAACTACCCCGCTGTGCTCCCAGCCCGCCAAAAGTAAAAGAAAGACTAACCTGATTTTGGGCGGGAGACGGAAGTTTCTGGGAGAAAGGTATATCTGGAAGACTTTTCGGCAGTTGGTGGTCGAGTTTGAATCCGGACACTCAGAAGAAGAAGCAGGTGCTCGCAGGAGGAAGAAGAAAGCCAACATCGAGAAGGCCGCCTCGAAGCCGGCGTCCCGCCCCGGGGAAACACATCGGGAGATCATCGACCATCCCCTGGCCATTGCCGGAATGAGAGGCCATCGACCCAACTTGGGAAAAGAGACAAAAAAAAATAAAGGTCCCAAGAGAAGAAACCTTCCAGCCACCCCGGCTCGGGAGAAGAGAAAAGAAACTGAAGAAGTGATGGGAGCCAGCCCAAGGCTCCTCTGACCAGGGTCGAGCCGACGATCCTCGACCCCGCCGACATCCAGGCCCACCGGTGTCCAGCCGCCCCCGACCCCCACCTCAGGAGAGAGGTGTGGCGCAGCTAGCAGGGGCTCCACGATCCACGTGGAGACGAAACGCCTGAATGGACCAAACACAGACTTGATTTCAAAACCTTGCACTTCCTAGTGGGATTGGTGAGCATGTTTCTGGCTCTTCACAATTAGATCTAGATAGGTTTAATAAGGGGGTGGATTTAAGGGTACAATTAACATGAGTTGTTGTCCCTCGATGTTCCGTGTGTTTCCTTATTTCATAATGATCTTTGTAGAGTATAAGATGCCTATATTTGCCTTAGTTAGTACTGTGTCGTTATGATTTGTTTTGTGTTTTTCCCTCCCATGTACTCTCTTATCTGCTTGCATTTGATTTGATATTTTTCCTAATGCAATAAAATTTCATTTTGTTTCATCAAACTTGGTCTACAAGAGTTTTCTCTACATTGTAGTTCCTGCCCCTAAGGCCAGAGTATAGAATCTAAGGGGCGAGTGGGTTGAACCACTCAAGGTTTTACTGTGCAAGAGAGAGAGGCCTCTAGAGAGACAAACCTCAGGGAAATCTCTCAAGGAAAACTCCTTACAAAAGTACTGAATACTCTATGGTGTTGGGCTTGTGCTTTCTTTAATGCAAGAGTGCATGTATGTGTTGAATATATTTCATGTGATGTGCTGCTATGCCATCCCCTTGTGCTTGGTGAACTAGCCCCTGCATGCAGGGAATCCCCTCTTCTATTCTGGTTATGTGCTGCTCCACCTGCCTACAGGCAGATACTGGCTAGAGACTCACGTTGACTTGAGAACACCCACTTGTTCCTGCACTTCTGCATGAGAGCGCAGGACACACCTGGGGGAGGTGGGGGTGGTGATTTTAAACTAACCCACCTGATGGGATCGGATGGACCGCTTGTTTTACACCCCATCCAATTTTACTTTCCATTGATTGATTGTTAAATTAAAATTACTCCCACAATTTTCTTCTAAGCGGAACTGAATGTTTTTTTTAAACACACTACTTTAACGAGCCCTTGACAGTCGTTCATATGCCCTTAAGCTACTATTTTTTTCTCATTACCTTCCTTATACCCATTTTAGGCGGTGAGCAAAAAGGATGGTAATAATGGATGAAAAGCCGGTTACCGTTGTTAACATAAGAACATAAGAACATAAGAAATAGGAGCAGGAGTAGGCCAATCGGCCCCTCGAGCCTGCTCCACCATTCAATAAGATCATGGCTGATCTGATCCTAACCTCAAATCTTCTATCACTCTGCATCCACCCGAACCCATGTGATCTCCCGGGAGAGGCGAAAAACCAGATAAAGACCCAATGGCCAATTTGGGAGAAAAAAATCTGGGAAATTCCTCTCCGACCCATCTAGGCGATCGAAATTCTTCCAGGAGATCACTCTGTCCCTATATTTTCTACAGTACTTACCTTCTGTAAAGGCGATCTCCACCCCAGCCAGGAACAGGAATAAAACCATCTCCTGAAATCTAACAGAATTAGAACACAGTAGGAGCAGAACAAGGCTACACGGCCCCTGGGCCTGCTCCACTACCCACAGGGCCATGACCATTCCGAACCCAGACTCATGTCCAATTTCCTGCCCGCTCCCCGTAACCCTTTATTCCCTTTACTTCTAGGAAACTATCTATTTCTGTTTTAAATTTATTTAATGATGTAGCTTCCATAGCTTTCTGGGGCAGCAAATTCCACAAACCTACCACCCTCTGAGTGAAGAAGTTTCTCCTCATCTCAGTTTTGAATGAGCAGCCCCTTATTTTAAGATTATGCCCCCTAGTTCTAGTTTCACCCATCATTGGGAACATCCTCACCGCATCCACCTGATCAAGCCCCTTCACAATCTTATATGTTTCAATAAGATCGCCTCTCATTCTTCTGAACTCCAATGAGTAGAGTCCCAATCTACTCAACCTCTCCTCATATGACCACCCCCTCATCCCCGGGATTAACCGAGTGAACCTTCTTTGTACTGACTCGAGAGCAAGTATGTCTTTTCTTAAGTATGGACACCAAAACTGTATGCAGTATTCCAGGTGCGGCCTCACCAATACCTTGTACAACTGCAGCAATACCTCCCTGTTTTTATATTCCAACCCCCTAGCAATAAAAGCCAACATTCCATTGGCCTTCTTGATCACTTGCTGCACCTGCATACTAACTTTTTGAGTTTCGTGCACCAGGACCCCCAGATCCCTTTGTACTACAGTACTTTCCAGTTTCTTGCCATTAAGATAATAACTTGCTCTATGATTTTTCCTGCCAAAGTGCATAACCTCACACTTTCCAGTATTGTATTCCATCTGCCAAATCTCTGCCCACTTACTTAGCCTGTCTATGTCCCTTTGCAGGTTTTTTATGTCCTCCTCACTCACTACTTTCCGTCCCATCTTTGTATCATCTGCAAACTTTGATATGTTACACTCGGTCCCCTCCTCCAAATCGTTAATATAGATTGTAAAGAGTTGGGGACCCAGCACTGACCCCTGCGGAACACCACTAGTTACTGGTTGCCAATCTGAGAACGAACCATTTATCCCAACTCTCTGCTTTCTGTTAGAGAGCCAATCCTCCACCCATGCCAGAATATTACCCCCAATCCCGTGATTTTTTATCTTGAGCAATAATCTTTTGTGTGGCACCTTGTCAAATGCCTTTTGGAAGTCTAAATACGCTACGTCCACTGGTTCCCCTTTATCCACCCTGTATGTTACTTCCTCAAAAAACTCAAGCAAATTTGTTAAACATGACTTCCCCTTCATGAAACCATGCTGAGTTTGCCCTATTAAATTGTGTTTATCCAAATGTCCCGTTACTGTCTCCTTAATAATGGACTCTAACATTTTACCAACCACAGATGTTAGGCTAACTGGTCTATAGTTTCCAGCCTTCTGCCTACTACCCTTTTTAAATAATGGTGTTACATTAGCAGTTTTCCAATCTGCCGGGACCTTTGCTGAGTCCAGTGAGTTTTGGAAAATTATTACCAATGCATCCACAATCCCTACCGCTACTTCCCTCAAGACCCTGGGATGCAAGCCATCAGGTCCAGGGGATTTATCCGCCTTGAGTCCCATTATTTTACCAAGTGCCACTTCCTTAGTGATTTTAATTGTATTTAGTTCCTCCCCCCCTAGAGCCCCCTGTTTGTCCAGTGTTGGGATATTCTTAGTGTCCTCTACTGTAAAGACTGATACAAAATAATTGTTCAGTGTTTTTGCCATCTCCATGTTTCCCACCATTAATTTCCCGGTCTCATCCTCTAAGGGACCAACATTTACTTTAGCCACCCTTTTTCTTTTTATATAACTATAGAAACTTTTACTGTCTGTTTTTATATTTTTTGGTAATTTACTTTCATAATCTATCTTCCCTTTCTTAATCAATCTTTTTGTTATTTTTTGCTGTCTTTTAAAGACTTCCCAATCTTCCATCCTCCCACTAGATTTGGCTACCTTATATGCCCTTGTTTTTAGTCGGATACTATCCTTAATTACTTTACTTAGCCACGGATGGCTATCTTTTCTTTTACACCCTTTTTTCCTCAGTGGAATATATTTTTTTTGGAAGTTGTAAAATAACTCCTTAAATGTACACCACTGGTCATGTACCGTCTTACCCTTTAATCTATTTTCCCAGTCCACTCTCATTAATTCCGCTCTCATACTTTCATAGTCTCCTTTATTCAAGCTCAGCACGCTTGTTTGAGATCCAACCTTCTCACCCTCTAATTGAATATGGAACTCAACCATGTTATGGTCACTCATTCCAAGGGGATCCTTTACTAGGACATTTTTAATTAATCCTGTCTCATTACACAGGACCAAATCTAAGGTTGCTTGCCCCCTGGTTGGTTCAGTTACATACTGCTCAAGAAACCCATCCCTAATACACTCAATGAACTCTTCCTCAAGGCTGCTCTGCCCAATTTGATTTGTCCAGTTAATATGATAATTAAAATCCCCCATAATTATAGCTGTTCCCTTATTACAAGCCTCAACTATTTCCTGATTAATACTCCGTCCAACAGAGTTGCAACTGTTCGGAGGCCTATAGACTACACCCACTAGTGTTTTTTTCCCCTTATTATTCCTTACCTCCACCCAAACTGTTTCACTATCGTGCTCCTTTGACCCAATATCATTTCTCTGTATTATAGTGATTCCTTCCTTTATTAACATAGCCACCCCACCTCCTCTCCCTTCCTGCCTGTCCTTCCTGATTGTTAAATAACCTGGTATGTTTAATTCCCAGTCATGGTCACCCTGCAGCCATGTTTCTGTAATGGCCACAAGATCATACCCATATGTCACCAGTTTAGTCAAATCTACTTTTAAGTTAACATTACACCGAGTTAAATATATCCCCAAGTTGCAGACCTGTAAAACCTATGGAAATAGGGACCCTGCTATGTGTTGTTGATGATCAATTAAGTAATTAATTCACATATTTGAATTATAACTTCAGACACATTTCATGGTGTGCACAGTTCCCACACTGAGTAAAATTATAAAAGCATGCTAATATTCTAGTGATAAATTAGTTAAGGAAAGCCATGTGACCAACAGATATAAATTTGCAGCGGGGTTTGTGTTCTCACTCTGTGTGAAAGCTTGAGTTAGAAGCTCCAGGGAGTACACCTCTATTAAACATCCAGCCTACTTGCAATTCCGCTACACTCCTAAGGCACGATTTTGTAACTCTGGGGTCATTTCTAACGTGGAGCGAATTTCAGGTAGACAGGGGTCGGGGGTGAGGGTGTGTGGTGGGGTGGGGTGGTGATGGGGGCAAGTGAAAAACACAATCGTTGGCCTAAATTTCAGGCCCAGGCTGTTTTAACTCCTGGGCCTCATTTAAATTTGACCCCTGATCGCATCAGGAACGGGGAGCCTGACCACTTTCCAGGCAGGATTTCCAGCTGGCCTGCAGAAGCCTATTTAAAGTGGAAAAGCACCTCTTAAAGGGAGGCTGTTTTATTGCTGCAAGTAAGGATTTGTCCAAAATGAGTGGCAAGCAAGTTCCCAGGTTTTCTGAAGCCTCCCTGGAGGTCATGGTCCAAGAGGTGAGGGCGAGGGGGGAAGTTTTCTTTCCCATCAATGGCAGCAAGATTCAAAAACCCAGACATGGAGATTGGTGGCTGAGATCGTTAGCTCCAGGAGTATTACTGTGCAGGTCCTGGATCTGAAAAGATCACAAGAGTAGCAAGGGTGAGTTCAGCTCTTCCTTTCTCTATCTCTCAATAAAACCTGGCAGCAGTTCTTCCCACCCCATCCCTCAGTACTAGAACGTTTCTCTTTCCTTCATCAAATCCTTCACCACCCATCGCAAGGGCACACTAAACCACCTCTAATTCTCATTCCAAACACATGCTCTCCTCTTCCTTGCCCCCCTCACAGCAGCCACTAGCAGCATTCTCATCCCACATGGTAACCTTTGTAAAATCAGGAACTCCTCTCATGACACTTTCCTCACCTCACACTCCAGCTACTTTCCTGTCAACACCTCGCCGTCCCGCTTGCATCTTCTTTCTTTTCTCTCTGAACCTTTGCACTACCCGCGGAAGCCCCACACAGTAGACACTCGCTAATTCTTGCCCTCTCTTTCTCCAGTAGTAAAATGATACACAAAACCAGAGAGGAGACTAGGGCTGAGGGAGGACCACCCTACCCTGTCTGAGCTGGTGCAACAAGCTCTCGTGATCAGCAGCCCCTCAAATGCTGTCCGCGTTGGAGATATGGAGGCTGGGGGCTAAGAGTATCTCTGACTGTTACTTGCACCTCTTCATGTAGCTCAGAAAAACACGCATTCAAAATGCTTGATAACATTAAGGTACATTGTGAAGCATGTCATCCACCACTGTGCAGCCTGTCAGTGCCTAGCTAACTCTTGTCACATTTTTCTTTCCTCTAGTTCTATCAGCAACAAGTGTTTTCTGAAGAAGACACCAGATATTAACCCACCCGAGCCAGAGGGAACAGAAGGGTGGGGCCGTTAGAATCGATCGATGAGACTTACCACCCGGCACCCACTGGCCACCACTTTAACTTCTGATTTAATTTAACTAGCTGAGGTGTCCACCGGCAGTAGGCAGATGCTGCATGATGACATTTGGAACCCCACGTGATTTCAACCGTGGCCAACCCGCTGAGTAAAACCTCGCGGGATTGGCTTCGGGCACCGACTGACTGATTGGAGCCACCACTACAACAACAACAACTTGTACTTACATAGCGCCTTTAACGTAGTAAAATGTCCCAAGGCGCTGCACAGCCTTAATTTTAAGACAACAAATTTGTCACCGAGCCACATAAGGATAAATTAGGGCAGGTGACCGAACGCTTGGTCAAAGAGGTAGGTTTTAAGGAGCGTCTTAAAGGAGGAGAGAGAGGTAGCGAGGCAGAGAGCTTTAGGGAGGGAATTCCAGAGCTTAGGGCCTAGGCAACAGAAGGCACGACCACCAAAGGTTTGAGCGATTATAATCAGGGATGCACAAGAGGGCAGAATTAGAGGAGCGCAGGTATCTACCTGCTCCTGCTCGCTCGTGCTGGGTGATTCACCACGTGCAGACCCCTCTAACCCACCCAGGGTGCCAATCTCTGTGCTAATGCTTGGGAGAAGTGGAGCATGTGACAGTGCCTCTTCGGAAGGATTGCCCCTCCTCTAAGGAGCGTCTGCAGCTGAGTACCCCTTTAAATAGTGCTTTCAGTCAGTCACTCAGTGCCCAAAGCCAATACTGCGAGGTTTTACTCTGTCGCCGGTGGGCGTCTCAGCCAGCTAAATGAAGTCAGGAGTTAAAATGGCATCCAGCGGGAGCAGGGTGGTAAGTCTCATCGATCGATTTTAACGGCTGGCTGAATATCGAGCGAGTATTATTGGATAAAACTTCACTTTATTGCAAATGCTTGAGCCTCAAATCAAACATGGTGAAATATGAGATCACTAAAACCTCCTCAGGATGACACAAAACACTCCCAGCCAATGATGAATTATTAGATCCCCAAAATTGCCTTGAAATCTATATTCAGTAAGTTAAGGTCAATGCTGTAAAAGCACACTTACTGTACTTTCTACCTTCAAGGTCACGAAGGACAGATTTTGTTGCACCAAAGAAAAGGGGGAGAAATTGGGTCTCGCCCCGTTTGGGGCGTAATTATCGGCCGGGCGCAAAGTTTAGCGCCTAGCACTAATTATCGCCTCCGACTGCAAACTTGGCTTCTATCGCCCCTGGAGGCGATTAGAGCGCTAAATCTGGCGCTACGCACCTGTCTTAAGGCGCAAAGGCTGAGGAGCGAGGCGCTACCTCAGAGGGCGGGCGCAGCACTGGTGATGTCAGTCAGCGATGGAACACAGACACACTGGCACCGGCCAGTTCTTAAAGGGGAGGGTCGATCTTGCTCGTCAGTCACACCCTGCTCATTGCAGGCTTGAATCTCGGTCTGGAGAGACCTGTGCCTAAATTTTCCAGCCAAGGACTATGGAGAGAGTCAGGGAATGAGCTCTGCGCTTCAGCGACCAGGCCTTGGAGGCTCTGGTTGGCGCAGTGGAGCGCCGAAGAGCAGTACTCTACCCTGAGAGTGGCAGGAGGCCTTTGCCGCGCGACTACAGAAGAGTGTGGATGGAGGTGGCTCAGCACGTCTCCTCCAGGAGCATGGTGCCCAGGACCCATACTCAATGTCGCAAAAAGTTCAACGACCTCACTCGGGTCGTCAGGGTGAGTGGCTGCTTTTCAATACCTCCATCTCAACCTCACTCTATGGCCAGAGGGTCTTAAAACCCCAATGTCCAACACTCATCCAATACCTATGGCCATCTCATAAAACACACATGCACATTCCACCCCTTGCATACAGTAAGGACTATTCAACTATGAGAGGCACATCGGGCAAGACCATGGCTGCATACATTAAGGGCTATTCAAATATGGGAGGCACATCGGGCAAGACCATGGCTGCATATTTACTCAGATGCCATCCTTTTTCTTGCAGGCCAAGCTATCTCATAACAGGAGACAGCAGCAATGGACGGGTGGAGGGCGGCCTCAGCTGCAACCCCTCTCGATCTTGAGGTGTGCGTCCACAGGATTGTGGAAGGCCAGGTGATCGGTCCCGTCGCCCCTGGAGAGGCCGACCCTGTTTGGGACAGCAATGGTAAGGTCATCACATTTCTCTCCTCTCTCCTTCCACTTGTCCCTCACAACACCAGCGTTTGACACTTTCAATCCAACTTACTAAATCGCTGCACTCCTTCCTCCCTTACTGACCCCCTGTCCTGACGCTAAAGCCACTCTTGTACCTCCCTGCTTTCAGATGGTGATTCACCAGCTGAGGAGACGGGCCCTCAAGCTGCCAGTGCGTGCGAAGCCGCAGGCGAGGAGGAAGGGGAAGCCAGAGCATCAGCGCCACCCTCTCCCGAGGAAGCCCATGCCCACACTGGGAGCACGCCTTCCCTGGAGGGGAGCAGGGGGGAAGGGTCTGATGAGGGTGAAGTTCCGGGACCCAGCGGGCTGCAGCAACGCGATGGGGGTAGGGAAGCTCGGGGGCCTTCTCCCCGGAGGGAGAGTAGGCCAGCGAGTCCTGCCGCACTGGACGCAGAGGAGGAGTGGCTCCTCGCTGAAATGAACACCCAGGTGGTGGACATGCACACTGAGCTGATGGGTGCAGTGGAAAGGGTGCCCGAAAGCATTGGAGTGTGGAGCACTTCACTGCAGCACAGGCGGATGCCATGCAAATGCTTAGTGCTGCAATTCAGTCACTGGCTGCTGTGATCCAATCTCAGACTGCTCTCATGCAGACTCAGATTGAGGCCACGCAAGCACTGACTGCTGTCATCGTCGCTGGTTCGGACACATTGCCCGGGGCTCTCACGGCGCCGCAGCAGGCCAGCAATCTGTGCTCCAGCAGAATGCTCCGGATGCTGATGTGCTGCCCCGTGGGAGTGCCAGTGTGTCGGTTGAGCAGGGAGGTGCAGTCCTCTCTCAAGAAGACAGCATTCTTGCTGCTACCACTGTCACTTCCCCATTGCACTTGCCACCGCCTGTAGGACAAGCTGCTGCCACCCATGCAGAGTTGGTGCAGTCTGCAGCCGGGCCCTCCAGGCCCAGAGCTGGTCGAGGCTGCCCTTCAAGGGCATCGGCAGTCTCAGGTTGTGACAATCAGCAGCCTTCCACCAGCCTTGCTGCAGCCACTGGGGTCCCATTACGAAAGAGCAGTAGGGTGGGAAGGGGGCAAGTGGGCAAGGGAAGGAGATCACCCTCGAAGGGCAAAAGTAGGAGGTCTGATGAAATGTTGGGAATGTTTTTATTAAAGGCCGAGGTTTGTCTGATAACTTTTGTTTAGTTTTTTGGACATTATCTCCAGGTTGTGAGAACCAGTTATGTTAATTAATGATTTTTTGTGTTTGTTTCTATTAGTTTGTCATGAATAAATGACACACACAGAGTTTGTCGAATAAAAAAGTTGTTGTACATGTTTGGCCTTTGGAGTCATTGCTGCCTTGGCCGGCTATAAGGGTTGTGTGTTGCTTTCCATCATGTTCTCCATGCCAGAATCCATTTCCTCAGTAGGGGCCTAGAAGCAGCTTGTAATCAGTCTTTGACAGATGGCCCTTGCAGTCTCAACATTGTGTGCCTCCCTCCTGCCTTGGTGCTGCTGCTGATCATCCTCCTCCTCTTCCTCCTCCTCCTCTTCCTCCTCCTCCTCCTCCGGTGGTGCACCAAGGTCTGGTGGGATTGGCTGGGTCCTGAGGATTGCAAGGTTATGAAGAATGCAGCAAACAACTATGAAGAGGGAGACTCGCTCAGGAGAGTACTGCAGGGCTCCTCCTGAGTGGTCCAGACAGCGGAACCGTTGCTTGAGCACGCCAATCGTTTGCTCAAAGACGTTCCTGGTGGCGAAATTGCTCTCATTGTACCGCAGCTCAGCAGGGGTGTTGGGGTTACGGAGTGGTGTCATCAGCCAGGTGCAGAATGGATAACCCTTGCCCCCGAGGAGCCAACCACTTGGCTGATGCGGTGCCTGGAAAAGGCCTGGCACACCAGTCTGGCGCAGGATGAAAGCATCGTGGCAGCTGCCAGGATAGCGGGCATTGACAGCGAGTATCAGCTGTCTGTGATCACAGACCTACTGGATATTTAAGGAGTGGAACCCCTTGCGGTTTCGGAAAACCTCTGCATTATCATGTGGTGCCCGCAATGCCACATGCGTGCAGTCAGTGGTGTCCTGCACCATGGGGAAGCCTGCTATCCTCGCAAAGTCCAATGTGCATTCATGCTGTTTGGCCTGGGTCATCGGGAAAGAGATGTACTGTCGTCTCTTTTTATAGAGGGCATTTGTGACCTCCCGGATACAGCAATGGACCGCGAACTAGGAGATATTGGCGATGTCCCCAGTAGCTGCTTGAAAGGAGCTGGTGGCATAAAAGTTCAGAGCCACTGTGACCTTCACTGCCACCAACAGGGACATCCTGGTCCTCAGTTGAGGCTGCAGATCTGGCTGCAGCAGGTGGCAGAGCTCAGTGACCACCTCCTTGCTGAAGTGCAGCCTGCGCAAACACTGCTCCTCAGACAAATGAACGTAGGAGAATTGTTCTCCTGTGCACAGGCCTGTTGGCCCTCTTCCCTCTGGCCATGATTGCCACTCTCTCTGTGCATCTCTGATGCCTCCAATTCTGCAGGCGCAGGACGACGCCCCGAATCAGTGCAGCCCCCACAGTCTCTTGACAATCGAAGTAATGAAGGTCAAATCCAAAAGAACCTGAAAAGTGATGCTCAGTAGCCAAAACTACTTCACACAGCATTGACTCTCTGCAGAATCCACTCTCTCTCTCTCAGAATCTCTCTCTCTCTGTCAGAATGAGTGGTGCAAAAATGTCTCCCACAAAAAAAGCAGGAAGAGGGCGCCTTTAAATAGCGCTCCCCCAGCCCCTTACCGTCTGGAAAACGTTCCACTCTCCCCGTCGTTGATTGCGGCAGGCGGAAAGGAAGGGGGCGCCACTCAATATCCGGTCCGAGGCACCACTGGGGCGTTGCGCGCGCGACTGATGTCACGATCTGCGGGCGCAAGAGATCGGGGTGGTAGAGTTTAGCGCGGGCGCAAAAACTGGTCAATTTCGCGAGCGGCGTAAACATCGCCGCACCAGGGCGCTAGTTGCGTTGCAACCGGGAGGTGCTAAGCAACCGAATTTTTCCCCCAAAGTGTTTCATGTTCCTTGGGAGAATATTGCCAATTTGAAGTGTATTGGTGTGTAATTGTGGAATACATTTCTGTTCCAGGAGTGAGTTATGAAAGGTGCCTGGAAAAGTGGCATAAAATGGTGTTATTAGTTACACGGTGAGGATGAAAATTTGTGATACTTGTGTACTTGTACAAAGAAAAACCTCCATTCCCATTTACCACGGCGCATCCATTTTGCAGAGTGCTGCGAAAAGGAAAGCCTTGCATATATAAATTGCCTTTCAACTCAGGATGGCACAAAGGACTTCACAGCCAATGAATTACTTTTTGAATTGTAGCCTCTGTTGCTTTTTGTGCAGGTAAACATGGCTGCCAATTCGAGCACAACAAGGCCCCATAGATAGCAATGAAATAAAGTCACCAGTTAATCCATTTTGGTGGTTTTTAGTTGAAGGGAAAATGTCGGCCAAGGCACTAGGAGAACTCCCCTGCTCTTCTTCAAAAAGGTGCCGTGGGATCTTTTACGTTCGCTGGAAGATGGGACCTTGGTTGAACATCTTATCCAAAAAATGGCATCTAAAACAATGTAGCACTCCACTGAAACATCAATTTCTACCTGTAGATGGCTGTGTAACACAATTTTGTATAAAACAGGTGTCAGCCTTGGCTTGGTGGTAACACTCGCATCGCTGAGCCAGAAGGCCATGGGTTCAAGTCCCTCTTCATGAGCATATAATCTAGGCTGACACCTGTTCAGTACTTAGGAAGTGCTGTCTTTTGGATAAGATGTTAAACCAAAGTCCTTCTTGCTGTCTTAGTTGGATGTAAGTGATTCATGGCACTATTCGAAGAAGAGCAGGAGAGTCCTGGTGTCCTGGCCAATATTTATCCTTCACCAACATCACAATAAAAAAGTGATTGCCTGGTCATTTATCTCATTGCTGCTTGTTAGACCTTGCTGTGGATACATTGGCTGCCACATTTGCCTACATTACAATAGTAGCTACACTCAAAGTACTTCTTTGCATGCGAAGTGCTTTGGGATGTGAAAGGTGCTATATAAATGTAAGTTCTTTCTTTGAAAACTTCCTGCACCATGGAACTGCTGGTATCTGAGTGATAACAAATCACTTGCAGCAACAAATCACCTGCTCTAAATATAGATGCAGTACAATTTCTTTGTAAAATAGGTCAAAAGGTGTTTGTAATTTTCATGGTTCAAGTCAATGACTGGCGCTAATTCTCTTTTGAGAAGATTATTTTTCAACTGTAAGAATATGTGACACTTTGAAGTGCCACGTCTGATATTTGACATCTGATGTGTGATGTATGACATCCGACACGTGATGGACCTGCGCTAGATGCCAGATATGTACTTAGATATAATTATTTACTGCGGATTTGGTGGGACAGTTTTATTCCATTTTCACTTCCTTTTTTTTCCTTTCCCAATGTAGTGGTAGAGATCAAAGGTCACGCAGTTCTTGACTTGGTGAAATGCACAATGAAGGATGCATGTGTTTTAACCAGCGACAGATGCCCCCCTCTTTCTTATGGAGCCGTACCTAGTCAGTAGGTAGGACACTAAGATCCAGAATTATTTGCGTAACCACCAGCACAAAATGTCCTCATGAATTCCCTTGCCTGTCAGCCCACTTGAAGGGACCCTCGTGATGCAGATGCAGTGGCAGTCACAGAAATGGATAAACCGTGCATCATGCACTGAGTTAATTTTCTAGGGGTCGGGAAGCATGCCCCTCCCCCTGGAAAATATTCATGTTTTGACACTATATTTGGTGCCTTTTCAAGTACTGTATCTTGAAGTAGATTTTTGAGATAAGAAGACTTGCACTTATATAGCACCTTTCACGACCACTGGACGTCTCAAAGCGCTTGACAGCCAATGAAGTACTTTTGAAATGGAGTCACTGTTGTAATGTGGGAAACGCCACAGCCAATGTGCGCACAGCAAGCTCCCACAAAGAGCAATATGATAATGACCAGATCATCTGTTTTAGCGATATTGATGTGTTTTAGTAATGAGATATGTGTAAATATTATGTGATGTGAGGTATTCACTGAGCCACCTTTGGTGCCAGTTTTGTTTGTTTTCATTATACGGTGTGATGTTGCGCGCCACATCATAAAAGTGATGAGCTGAGTCACACAGGCCAGAAGAGCCAGCCAGCTACACCAATTTGTAGCCACCCCTCAACAACCATCCCACCAGCAGGCAACCACTAGAAGTCCACCAGCCATCAGCAGCCAGCCAGCACACAGCCAGCAGCCACCAGTAGGAAACCAGCCAGCAACCACCAACAGCCATGCGAGCCCGTGGGCAATCTATAGCCAATCATCGGCAGCAGCAGCCAGCTTGTCCTTGTCCTTGTCCTTGTGCACCAGTCGCTGAAGGTAAGCATGCAGGTGCAGCAGGCGGTTAAGAAGGCAAATGGTATGTTGGCCTTCGTAGCGAGAGGGTTTGAGTACAAGAACAAGGATGTCTTGCTGCAGTTGTACAGGGCCTTGGTGAGACCACATCTTGAGTATTGTGTGCAGTTTTGGTCGCCTTATCTGAGGAAGGATGTTCTTGCCATGGAGGGAGTGCAGCGAAGATTCACCAGACTGATACCTGGGATGGCAGGAATGACGTATGAGGAGAGATTGGGTCGATTAGGCTTATACTCGCTGGAGTTTAGAAGAATGAGAGGGGATTGTTAAGTCCGTGAATGATTGAGACACGGACTAGCAGGAGAGAAACAAACAGAACTTTACTGGTGAAAGGCATAAACGAATCTAACAAAACAGAGGCTCTCTAGCGCCTTTTATACAGGGGTGGTCACTGCCGGTATTGCAGTCTGAGATCAGTTATTCTCTTAAAGGTACATACACAACAATTCCTCCCCTTTTAGATAAACAGTACATAACATTCATTTAACACTAATGATAACGAATTACAATCACAATTACTGTTGCTAGATACATTGGTTAAGTTTAAGCAATTATAAGTTCAGTCTTTGAGGAGGCTTCCTGATTCTGTCTGGATAACGCCTCTTTGGAGTATCAGGTTCTTCTGGCAATGTTGAGTCGAAATCAATGTCGTTGTTTGGTTCATCTGCTTCCAATATTACCGGTTCTGCGGTAGCTGCAATTGGAACATCGATTTCATTACCAGGTGTATCAGATCGTGGTGTGGAGTTGACGTTTTCCAGTGACTCTAGAATCTGGTCAGCATGGCGTCTTACAATGCTCTCCTCAACGTCCACGGTATACATGAGAGGTCCTTGTCGTGTACAAATCATTCCTGGCTGCCATTTCTCAGTGCGGTAGTCCCGGGCCAAAACTGGTTGACCTATCTTAAAACTCCTGGTCGGCCTTTCATTCATATTTGGAAACTGCCTGTTCTCCACATCTCTTCGGACGTTTGGCTTAACCAAATCCAAGCGGCATCGTAGTCTTCGTAAAACTGCGATAGTTTTTTCTGTGGTGGGTGAGGACATTTTTATTACCTCTGGCCACTTTGAATGTGCATCCACCGCAATTAAAAACATCGAGTCCATGAAGGGACCAGCAAAATCAATGTGCACCCTTTGCCATGGGGATGAGGGCCACTCCCATGGATGCAGAGGAGCTTGTGGTGGGGCGTTTTGGACCTTCTGGCATCCTGCACAGCTCTTGGTCATCTCTTCGATTTCTCTATCGATTCCCGGCCACCACACAAACGCTCTGGCTAAGCTCTTCATTTTTACCCCACCCAGATGACCCTCATGAAGCTCATTGAGCACTCTATCCATCAACTTAGGTGGAATTACTACTCTGGATCCACACATCAAGGTTCCTCTGCACACTGACAGCTGTTCTCTTCTTGACAAAAATGCTGGCAGCAGTGGTTCGCCATGTGCTGGCCATCCCTTCACCGTTAAATCATAGACCCGTGATAGTGTCGGGTCATTCCGTGTTTCCTTTTTGATGTTTGCATTCATCACAGGGAGACATTCGACTGTGGTCGAGTGGAATAACTCCATTGGATCCACTGCAAGGTCTTCTTTTTCCACCGTCGGCAACGGTAGACGTGACAATCCATCAGCATTTCCATGCTGTTTAGTTCCCCTGTACTCGATGTCATATTGGTGTGCCCCTAGGAAAAGGGACCATCTCTGCAGCCGTTGTGCTGTCATTATCGGTACGCCCTTCTGAGGGTTGAAAATGGAGACAAGAGGTTGATGATCGGTTAGTAGAGTAAATTTTTGACCGTGCAGATAGTGATTGAACTTCTTCACCCCCCACACTAGGCTGAGGGCCTCTCTGTCAATCTGGGCGTAGTTACGCTCGGCAGAAGTTAACGAGCGTGACGCAAAAGCTATCGGCCTCTCCAAACCATTAAGGAATTTATGTGACAGTACCGCCCCAATGCCGTAGGGAGACGCATCACACGCCAGCCTGATTGGCAGTGCTGGGTTGTAGTGAGCCAATACTTCCTTCGAAGTGATTAAGTCCTTACTCTTCTGAAAAGCACGTTTACAATCATCGCTCCATTTCCATGCTACCTCCGTTCGTAGCAGGGTGTTCAGTGGATGCAGAATTGTCGACAAATTCGGCAAAAACTTATGATAGTAATTCACCAACCCGAGGAATGACCTCAGTTGCGACACATTTTCAGGCGCTGGGGCCTTAACAACCGCTTCAATTTTGTCAGGGGACTTATGTAACCCCTCTTCATCAATCACGTGGCCACAATACGATATCTGTTTCTTAAAAAATTCGCACTTGGGGCGGTTGGCTCGCAGCCCATGTTCCCGTAGTCTAGTGAACACCTGTTCTAGGTTGTTAAGGTGTTCACTGTCATCTTCACCTGTTACAAGGATGTCGTCCAAGTAACACTGAGTCCCCGGAATCCCTTGCAGGACTTGTTCCATCGCTCTTTGCCATATCGCCGGAGCCGATGCTACTCCGAATACCAATCGATGATATTGGTAAAGACCTTTGTGAGTGTTTATCGTGAGATACTTCCTAGAGGACTCTTCAACCTCCATCTGCAAATATGCTTGTGCTAGGTCAATTTTTGTAAAACGCTTCCCTCCAGACAGTGAGGCGAAGATGTCTTCTATCCTTGGAAGAGGATATTGTACTGTGTGAAGGACAGGGTTCACCGTCACCTTGAAATCCCCACAGATGCGAATCTTCCTTGGCTCTCCGGACTTATTGCTTAACGTTTTTTTCATGACAGGAACGATGGGTGTCGCCCACTCGCTCCAGTCGACCTTAGACAACACGCCCGCCTTCTCCAGATTCTCCAGCTCTGCCTCGACGGCTGGACGAATTGCATATGGCACCGGTCTCGCTTTGAAAAACTTGGGAACTGCATTCTCTTCTATTTTTAACGAGGTGGTTACGCCTTTAAGCGTGCCCAGTTCTTGTTGAAATACCTCTTTGGTGTTAGCTAAGATTGTTGACAATCGTCCAGGAGTGACGTCTTCATCTTTTTTACCGTCCACCGTCATTGCATGAATGGAATGCCAATCTAAGTTTATCTTCCTGATCCATTCCCGTCCCAGTAACGGTGGTCCACCATTTGGCAGTATGTAGTGTAGGGGGTTTCTCTTGCTCGTTCTGGTCTCCTGACAGTCTTTGTGCAATAATTACCCTTGAGTGGTTCGACCCACTCTCCCCTACGGTTCTAGACCTTGGACTTAGATGCAGAGAACTGTAGTGCAGAGAAAGGACTCAATAGGCCAGGTTGAATAGCACGAAATGGATGCTTTTATTTTTAAACAGTTTGAAGCATTACAAAATACATGTCATAGGCACAGATTAAAGTGCACAAATTTATGAACTTGACTCTATGGAAATGGGGAACACACGGCACATCAAAAAAGGGAAAACACATTACGATTACCCTTAACTCCCTCCCCTATACCTAAACTAAGTTTCGACCTGAGGAACTCGGGATCATGCTCACCACTCTCAAAATCGTGAAAAAGGGGTTCGCAGCCTTTTGGCACAGCTTTCCGTCGTCACGTGGATTTGGAAACTTCTGGCGCAGTCGATATTCTCTCTCTCTCTCTCTCTCGAGGCGGCGGGGTAGACACAGCCTCGATGAGCGCTCGTCAAGGTTGAGATCCACTATTGTGGATTTGGGTTCATGGAACAGAACAACACCTCGATGGGATGTTGAGGCACGGAAGTGCTAGGCCCGGAGTGTCCTTTTCTCCGGCCTGGATCGTCGTTTTCCCGAGGGTGTCTTCTCCTTCGGCCTGGGTCGTCGATGATCTCCCGACAACAGTACCCGGGCCACCCTCGTCGTCTTCCCGTCGTCACCGAGCCTTGTCTGGCTGAACACCGATCGTGTCCCGAAATCGAAGTGCTGCCTTGCACTGAAAAGTCCGTCCGAAGCGTCCTCGAAAAGAAGAAACGTCTTGGTCGAATTCCGAAGAAGTGGAACGTGAACTTGATCCTGGATCTGTGTAACCGTAACTTTGATGGACTTTCAATCCATAGTTATACCCTTTTGGGACAGTCTTATCTCCCGCCAAATCATAGTCCTGTCTTTGTATTAATTTTGGCGGGCAGAAATCTCTGCAGGGGCGCTTTGTCTTGTAACGGGAGCCGGCGATAACTTAACTGGCCTTCCTGGCCGATAATGTCTTTTAATGTCTTTTACATTGTCACCGTGACTCGGTTCGCATATTGATCGGTCTGGAGATTTCCCTTGATGGCTGTTAAACGGTTTCTCCTTTGTACATTAAATGGGTATAAGTGTTTATGCATTGTCCGCCCATATCTTGATGGGCCCCATCCTGTTTGCCTGAAACCGTCCTGTACTTAGAATCCATTGAATATGTATGCTGTTTCCCTGAGTTTCGGTTTCCCGATACTGGCTTTTCGCGGGCTTACTGTTTTCAATCCACAAGCCTGTCTGGCTTGCAGTAACAGAAATCAAATGGTCCAGAAACTGATCACGAGGCCCGGCGGCCATTTTGTATGCCCTTTTATCAAAGGTTTTTCTGTGCAAGCTTACTTTGGTCAATAAACTGTTTTATTTTATCCTGTTTTCTTGCGTGATTATTGCTGAAAATTTCGAATCTTACAGTAGAGATACAATTTCCGTATTTTCTTGCCATTGTATTCGACAGGCACCCTTATTTTTCCTCTGGGGTATACTTTTTGCCCCGTATACACCGTCAAGACGATGGATGTCTCTCTCAAGGGTATGTGTGAAAATAGCCGCTCATAGTCTCGCCGATTCATGACAGTTAGCGCAGATCCTGTATCCAATTCCATTTTAACTTGGGACCCTGCTATCGTGAGGGTGACCCAAATGGTTTGGTGATCCTCTTTTGCGATTACATTGTGAAGTTTGAGACAGCTTAATCTCCTGTTCTCGGATTCACTATTGCTCATCTGGTCTTCGGAACTACTGTCCGTCATCTTTTGTACTTTCTTGTACGGTTCCTTAGTAGCCTTTTTGTTGTCGCTGGTCTTCTTCCCAGACCTACAAACTCGTTCAATGTATCCAATCTTCCCGCATTGTCTGCATATTTTGTCTTTGGTCCAGCAGTCCTTCTGGTCATGGTTAGTTCTGCCGCAGCGATAACATTTTGCAAATCCCCGTGTCATTTCGTGGGTGCTGTATTTCTGTGGTTTTTGTTGAATTTCTGCAGCTCCACTGGCTGCTGCTTCATACGATACTGCCACGCTGAAAGCCTTATCTAGCGTCAGCTCTTTTTCTGCGAGTAACTTCTTCTGTGTTCCTTCACTCAGGAGTCCACAGACAAATTTGTCCCGTAGGGTATCTGCCAGTCCTGCTCCGAACTGGCAGTGCTTTGATAGCTTGCGTAGTTCCGTAAGGTACTCAGCATTGCTCTCATCTTTGTGCTGAGTTCTCCTGTGGAATTTAAATCTTTCTGCTATCAACAGCGGTGCAGGGTTTAAGTGCTCCTGTAGAACAGCAACAATTTCGTTAAAACTCTTCGCCTTCGGTTTGGCTGGAGTAATCAGGTCCCGCAATAGGCCGTACGTTCCAGCGCCCATTAAGTTTAACAATACCGATGCCTTTTTCCCCTCCGCTATATCGTTTGCCTCGAAATAGATCTCTACTCTTTCCACATACGTGGTCCAGTCCTCTAATGTATTATCAAAAGTAGTGATACAGCCAGTCTTCGGCATCTTGCAAATCTAAAATGGCGCCTCCCGCGCTTTGCCTTCTTCTCCGATTTAACAAAATGGCGCCTCCCGCGCTTTTCCTTCTTCCCCGCTGTTGTTAGCGCTGCTTTCCACGGTTTCCTGCGCGTTAAATATTAATTCGTTTTCTTTGATTATCTTCCTGTCGTGGAGTGGACCCTCTGGAACACTTCCCTCCCTCTTCTGAGGTCCGAACGCTGCCCAGCTTCGAAACACCGGCCGCGCCCTGTATGCTCCACCCTCTCTCATTCTCCTTGCTTCCCGACTCACTGCCCGGCCCCGTTGCAGCCCAGGAAGGATCAGAGCACTACCTGCCACCAGCCCGATTAGCTGGGAAACCACGGACTGAGGAACCCAGCCTGGCTCTGGAAAGTCGCTCCTGCAAAGCCTTGAACCCGATGATTGACGGTCAATGCCCGTTCCTCGAGTTTCAATGGACTCTATTTTTTTTTCTTTCTTCTTCCGACCTTCAACGTCGTCGGAGCTGCTGCTGAGTTGCAGGTAAGTTCTTTCTACCTCGTCGCCAGTGCTAAGTCTGTGAATGATTGAGACATGGACTAGCAGGAGAGAAACAAACAGAACTTTACTGGTGAAAGGCATAAACGAATCTAACAAAACAGAGGCTCTCTAGCGCCTTTTATACAGGGGTGGTCACTGCCGGTATTGCAGTCTGAGACCAGTTATTCTCTTAAAGGTACATACACAACAGGGATCTCATTGAAACTTATAAAATTCTAACTGGACTAGACAGACTAGATGCAGGAAGGATGTTCCCGATGGCGGGGGAGTCCAGAACCAGGAGTCACAGTCTAAGGATAAGGGGTAAGCCATTTAGGACAGAGATGAGGAGGAATTTCTTCACCCAGACAGTGGTGAACCTGTGGAATTCTCTACCACAGAAGGCAGTAGAGGCCAATTCATTAAATATATTCAAGAAGGAGTTGGAAATATTTCTTAAGGCTAAAGGGATCAAGGGATATGGAGAGAAGGCAGGGACAGGGTACTGAATTTGGATGATCAGCCATGATCTCATTGAATGGTGGAGCAGGCTCGAGGGGCCGAATGGTCTACTCCTGCTCCTATCTTCTATGTTTCTATTGTTTCTAACAGAAGCCAGGCCGCCACACCAGCAGCCAGCCACTGGGAGACTGTGGTTCCCATTCCTCTCTGCTATCTGTTTACCGACCTCATGGAGTAAACAAGACAACAGAAAACCGATGCAAAGTAAGAAATAAATTAAATGACGAGAAGGACAAGAATAATATACGAACATACGAATTAGGAGCAGGAGTAGGCCACTTGGCCCCTCAAGCCTGCTCCATCATTCAATAAGATCATGGCTGATCTGATAAGAGAAGGAAATGCCAGAGGAATAGAAGGTATGACATTTTGGAAAATAATAATAGAAGTTCAGCGCTGGTCGTGCTATCGATAGATTCATAGAATCATACAGCAAAGAAAAAGGCCATTTGGCCCATCATGCCTGCGCCGACTCTTTGAAAGGGCTATCTAATTAGTCCCACTCCTCTGCTCTTTCCCCATAGCCCTGCAAATGTTTCTTCTACATGTACAATATATCCAAGAGATAGAACACACTATCTCTTGTGACTCAGTCGCTGTGGATTAAGTGTTTATGGGATTAATAACGTTAACATTAACCAGGATTTGGAATGGTTCTTCTACCCACACTTATGAGGTTAATTGGAAAACCCATTTCATATCTGATGTCTGATAAACCTGTAGCACAATAAAATTAGATTAGTACAGAAAATGCGATTCTGAGGAGAAAGTGATCATTCAGTTTAAGATTTATACATTTGTGACATATTTCTATTTTTTATTTGTCATAAACGAATGTGATTTTGTCATAAAAACAGCTTTGATTAATATTTCTATTCTCACACAGGAGAATCAGATTAATTGTTATTCACTGCAAGTTAGTAGGATCCTTGGTATTAGACAGGATTATAGTTCCTTTATATGAATTTACAACCTGCACATTGTGATAATGAATGTGTAGGGCAACAGAACTGAGCTGTATTTATATTTAACCTGCTATTTTTATTCTCTTTGTTCAGCCATTAAAAAAAAGTCAGAAAGCAAAGTAACGCTAATAGATTATTAAAATGAAGACAAAAATTTAGAAACTGAATGACACAGTGCAATTTTCTGCCTCATTGTGCTAGCACCAGTAAGATACAACAGGAGTCTGCTTAACGTTACTCAGGACAACAGTTCTCCTTCTCCAGAGAGTCTATTGTCTTCAATCATACAGCTATAGACTCTTCCAATTATCAGCACAAATGCATTGATCGATACCTGCAACCACCATACTGCCATACATTAGCATTTTATTATGAGGCCGTGTGGGTTTTAAATTTGATACCTTCTGTATTTATTTTAGCCATTGCTGGGAACTGACCATGCTGATGACTGACTGCTCCTAGCCAGCCATGATCACAGGCTCCCAATGAGATATTTAATATTAATACTATTTTATTTCAGCAAATGAGGCCCAATGGCTGGTCACTCAATATGATGTATGGCTTTTAAGTCACCCTTAATGGTTGGGTGTTACTTTGATTGAAAGCTGAGGCTAGGCCAGGCTTCAAACAATATCATTCCTTGACATGACATCATGTGCTGCTGTGAGTATTCTTAGTAATACACAACCATCTATCATTTTTGCTTCCTGCTCCCGTTGCTCTCTCTACCCTTGGAATTATGTTTAATCCCCTGCCCATCAGCCTATTGCCGTTTTTAAACTGTTATTGTAATGTAATACTACAATGCTTAGAAGATGAAGAAATGGAACCTGAATGGCAGTGCTGTGTTCCAGTGCCGTGTTTCTTGTTTCTTGTTCTGGAATTATATTGAACTGTTGGGGATGGGAGGGATGGTTCAGGTGAAGCGCTCTTGGATGAGCTGTTCTCCGAAAACACTGAGAGCTGGGGGTACTGGCAGTTGATGCCTCTCCTAGTCATCCTTCTCTTCATACTCCTTCTTTTCCTCCTCCTTCTGTGCTTCTTGCTGCCTAGGTTATGGTCTCTCATGATGGCAAAGTTATGCAGCATGCAGCAGACCACCACGGACCTGGAAACCCGCTCAGGGCTATACAGTAAGTTGCCTCCCAAACAGTCCAGGCAGCAGAAGTGTTGCTTGCGCACGCCGACTGTCTACTCTGGTGGTAGTGCGGCTCTCATGGTAGGCCAGCTCTGCAACTGTGCCTGGGGTCCAGACAGGAGTCATGAGCCTTATCTGGAGGCGATAGCCCTTGTTGCCCAGTGCCTAGCCTGAACTCGGCGGCCTGGCATGAAGAAGAGCAGAACAGGGGACTGGCACAGGATGAATGAGTCCTGACTGATTGTTCTATGAGGCAAGATTGAGTAGCCTAGTCCTATAGTCCCTAGAGTTTAGAAGAATGAGAGGTGATCTCATTGAAACATAAGATTCTTAAGGGGCTTGACAGGGTAGATGCTGGGAGGATGTTTCCCCTGGCTGGGGAGTCTAGAACCAGGAGTCACAGTTTCATAATAAGGGGTCAACCATTTAGGACTGAGATGAGGAGAAATTTGTTCACTCAAAGGGTTGTGAATCTTTGGAATTCTCTACCCCAGAGGGCAGTGGATGCTCAGTCATTGAGTATATTCAAGACAGAGATCCTTAGATTTTTGGATACTAAGGGAACCATGGGATAGGGGGATAGTGCGGGAAGGTGGAGTTGAGGTAAAAGATCAGCCATAATCTTATTGAATGGCGGAGCAAGCCTTCTGATTGTCTGACAGTTTATAGAGTTCAGACCCGTGGAACAGACAACACAAAACCCAATGAATCTGTGAAACTTCTTTTACTTAAAAATCAGCAAGTGGTTACAAGTAATTACCAGAATACAAACTGTACTCAATTCATGTACTTATTACAAGCAAGCATCTAAAATCATTTACTTTAAGCTCAGGTGATTATAAGCAAAATCACATACGTACTAACACCAGAGGAGAGGTCAATCCAGGGATGACTAGACGTATGGCTTTAACCGGCAACTGACCAGGTCACCATTGATTATAGCCCAGAATGTCAGTGTCCAATAACACTTATATTCCAAAACTTGGCAACTCGCCCACAGCATTCATGTCTCAAACTGTGTGGATAATGTTTTTCTCTCTCTCTCTCCTTCTATCTGTTTTGACACTTAGTTAACCAAGGCCAGACATTCAAGGATTGGAGAGAGTCGGTGTTTTCACATCTGCAGGGTTGTTGACTCGTTCTCACAGAATTTTCAAGATCAAGGGGGAAAAATTCAGTTGGTTTGCGCCTCCCATTAGTGCCTTAAGAGGGCGCGAATGGGGCACAAAGCAACTAGCGCCTGGACGCGGCGATGTCGGCGCCACTCACAAAATTGATCAGACATTTTGCGGCGGTGCTAAACAATCCCGCCCCGATCTCCTGTGTACGCAGATCTTGACGTCATTCGAGCGTGCAACGCCCTTGTGGCAACCCGGACCGGATTTTAAGTGGCGTCCCCCCCTTTCCGCCTGGCGCAAGCAACGACAGGTAGGCTGGAACGTTTCCCAGTCGCTATTTAAAGGCGGTGTCTTCCTGGTGTTTTCTGTGGTAGATATTTTTGCACCACTAGTTCTGACAGAGAGAGAGGTTCTGAGAGAGAGAAGGAGAGACTTCTGCATAGAGTCAACGCTGTGTGAAGTAGTTTTGGCTACTGAGCATCACTTTGCAGGAAGTTTTGTTTTTGACCTTCATTACTTTGATTGCCAAGAGACTATGGGGGCTGCACTGACTCTGGGCGTCGTCCTGCGCCTGCAGATTCGGAGGGCACAGAGACGCAGAGAAAGAGTGGCAATCATGGCCAGACGGAGGAGGGCCAACGGGCCTCTGTACAGGAGACCTTACCCTCCCAGGGTATTTCACCAACAATTCTCCTACATTCATATGTCTGAGGAGGAGTGTTTGCGAAGACTGCGCTTCAGCAAGGAGGTGGTCACTGAGCTCTGCTACCGGCTGCAGCCAGACCTGCAGCCTCTACTGAGGACCAGGACGTCTCTGTCAGTGGCAGTGAAGATCACAGTGGCTCTGAACTTTTATGCCGCCAGCTCCTTTCAAACAGCTACTGGGGACATCACAAATATCTCCCAGTTCGCAGTCTATTGCTGCATCCATCAGGTCACAAATGCTCTCTATAAAATGAGATGACAGTACATCTCTTTCCCAATGACCCGGGCCAAACAGCATGAACGCGCATTGGGCTTTGCGAGGATAGCGGGCTTCCCCATGATGCAGGGCGCCATTGACTGCACGTATGTGGCATTGCGTGCAATGCATGAGAATGCAGAGGATTTCCGCAACTGAAATACTCCTTAAATATCCAGTAGGTCTGTGACCACAGACAGCTGATACTCGCCAACAATGCCCGCTATGCTGGCAGCAGCCACGATGCATTTATCCTGCGCCAGACTGCTGTGGCAGAACTTTTCCAGGCACCGCATCACCCAAGTGGTTGGCTCCTCGGGGACAAGGGTTATCCACTGTGCACCTGGCTGATGACACCGCTTTATACCCCCAACACCCCTGCTGAGCTGCGGTAAAATGAGAGTCCTCTCGCCACAAGGAACATCATTGAGCACACAATCGGCATGCTCAAGCAACGGGTCCGCTGTCTGGACCACTCAGGAGGAGCCCTGCAGTACTCGCCTGAGCGAGTCTCCCTCTTCATAGCTGTGTGCTGCATGCTGCATAACCTGGCAATCCTCAGGACCCAGCCAATGCCACTAGGCCTTGGAGCACCACCGGAGGAGGAGGAGGAAGAGGAGGAGGATGATCATCAGCAGCACCAAGGCAGGAGGGAGGCCCACAATTTTGAAACTGGAAGGGCCGTCTGTCATTGGCTGATAGCAAGCCGCTTCTAGGCCCCTGCTGAGGAAATGGCTTCTGCCATTGAGAACAACATGAATGAAACCAACCCGCAAGGACACAAATAATCTCCCAGAAATGTCGGGGAACATAGGGTCTAATGAGAGGGAGGAACTGAATGAAATCAGTATTTGTAGGGAAGTGATGTTAGGGAAATTGACAGGATTGAAGGCTGATAAATTCCCAGGGTCTGATAATCTACATCCTAGGGTACTTAAGGAAGTGGCCCTAGAAATAGTAGATGCATTGCTGGTCATCTTCCAAAATTCTATAGACTCTGGAACAGGTCACATGGATTGAAGGGTAGCTAATGTTATCCCACTATTCAAAAAAAGGTGGTAGAGAGAAAACGGGGAATTATAGACCGGTAAGCCTGACATCGGTAGTGGGGAAAATGCTAGAGTCCATTATAAAAGATGTAATAGCAGAGCACTTGGAAAACAGTGACAGGATCGGACAAAGTCAACATGGATTTACAAAAGGTAAATCGTGCTTGACTAATCTGCTGGAATTTTTTGAGGATATAACTGGTAAAATAGCTAAGGGAGAACCAGTGGATGTGGTGTATTTGGACTTTCAGAAGGCTTTTGATAAGGTCCCGCATAAGAACATAAGAACATAAGAAATAGGAGCAGGAGTAGGCCAATCGGCCCCTCGAGCCTGCTCCACCATTCAATAAGATCATGGCTGATCTGATCCTAACCTCAAATCTTCTATCACTCTGCATCCACCCGAACCCATGTGATCTCCCAGGAGAGGCGAAAAACCAGATAAAAGACCCCATGGACAATTTGGGAGAAAAAAATCTGGGAAATTCCTCTCCGACCCATCTAGGCGATCGAAATTCTTCCAGGAGATCACTCTGTCCCTATATTTTCTACAGTACTTACCTTCTGTAAAGGTGATCTCCACCCCGGCCAGGAACAGGAATAAAACCATCTCCTGAAATCTAACACAGAATTAGAACACAGTAGGAGCAGAACCAGGCTACACGGCCCCTGGGCCCACTCCACTACCCACAGGGCCATGACCATTCCGAACCTAGACTCATGTCCAATTTCCTGCCCGCTCCCCGTAACCCTTAATTCCCTTTACCTCTAGGAAACTATCTATTTCTGTTTTAAATTTATTTAATGATGTAGCTTCCACAGCTTTCTGGGGCAGCAAATTCCACAAACCTACCACCCTCTGAGTGAAGAAGTTTCTCCTCATCTCAGTTTTGAAAGAGCAGCCCCTTATTTTAAGATTATGCCCCCTAGTTCTAGTTTCACTCTTCATTGGGAACATCCTCACCGCATCCACCCGATCAAGCCCCTTCACAATCTTATATGTTTCAATAAGATCGCCTCTCATTCTTCTGAACTCCAATGAGTAGAGTCCCAATCTACTCAACCTCTCCTCATATGACCACCCCCTCATCCCCGGGATTAACCGAGTGAACCTTCTTTGTACTGACTCGAGAGCAAGTATGTCTTTTCTTAAGTATGGACACTAAAACTGTATGCAGTATTCCAGGTGCGGTCTCACCAATACCTTGTACAACTGCAGCAATACCTCCCTGTTTTTATATTCCATCCCCCTAGCAATAAAAGCCAACATTCCATTGGCCTTCTTGATCACTTGCTGCACCTGCATACTAACTTTTTGAGTTTCGTGCACCAGGACCCCCAGATCCCTTTGTACTACAGTACTTTCCAGTTTCTTGCCATTAAGATAATAACTTGCTCTATGATTTTTCCTGCCAAAGTGCATAACCTCACACTTTCCAGTATTGTATTCCATCTGCCAAATCTCTGCCCACTTACTTAGCCTGTCTATGTCCCTTTGCAGGTTTTTTATGTCCTCCTCACTCACTACTTTCCGTCCCATCTTTGTATCATCTGCAAACTTTGATATGTTACACTCGGTCCCCTCCTCCAAATCGTTAATATAGATTGTAAAGAGTTGGGGACCCAGCACTGACCCCTGCGGAACACCACTAGTTACTGGTTGCCAATCTGAGAACGAACCATTTATCCCAACTCTCTGCTTTCTGTTAGAGAGCCAATCCTCCACCCACGCCAGAATATTACCCCCAATCCCATGATTTTTTATCTTGAGCAATAATCTTTTGTGTGGCACCTTGTCAAATGCCTTTTGGAAGTCTAAATACACTACGTCCACTGGTTCCCCTTTATCCACCCTGTATGTTACTTCCTCAAAAAACTCAAGCAAATTTGTCAAACATGACTTCCCCTTCATGAAACCATGCTGAGTTTGTCCTATTAAATTATATTTATCCAAATGTCCCGTTACTGTCTCCTTAATAATGGACTCTAACATTTTACCAACCACAGATGTTAGGCTAACAGGTCTATAGTTTCCAGCCTTCTGCCTACTACCCTTTTTAAATAAGGGTGTTACATTAGCAGTTTTCCAATCTGCCGGGACCTTTGCTGAGTCCAGGGAGTTTTGGAAAATTATTACCAATGCATCCACAATCCCTACCGCCACTTCCCTCAAGACCCTAGGATGCAAGCCATCAGGTCCAGGGGACTTATCCGCCTTGAGTCCCATTATTTTACCAAGTACCACTTCCTTAGTGATTTTAATCGTATTTAGTTCCTCCCCCTCTAGAGCCCCCTGTTTGTCCAGTGTTGGGATATTCTTAGTGTCCTCTACTGAAAAGACTGATACAAAATAATTGTTCAGTGTTTTTGCCATCTCCATGTTTCCCACCATTAATTTCCCGGTCTCATCCTCTAAGGGACCAACATTTACTTTAGCCACCCTTTTTCTTTTTATATTACTATAGAAACTTTTGCTGTCTGTTTTTATATTTTTTGCTAATTTACTTTCATAATCTATCTTCCCTTTCTTAATCAATCTTTTAGTTATTTTTTGCTGTCTTTTAAAAACTTCCCAATCTTCCATCCTCCCACTAGATTTGGCTACCTTATATGCCCTTGTTTTTAGTCGGATACTATCCTTAATTACTTTACTTAGCCACGGATGGCTATCTTTTCTTTTACACCCTTTTTTCCTCAGTGGAATATATATTTTTTGGAAGTTGTAAAATAACTCCTTAAATGTACACCACTGATCATGTACCGTCTTACCCTTTAATCTATTTCCCCAGTCCACTCTAATCAATTCCGCTCTCATACCTTCATAGTCTCCTTTATTCAAGCTCAGCACGCTTGTTTGAGATCCAACCTTCTCACCCTCTAATTGAATATGGAATTCAACCATATTATGGTCACTCATTCCAAGGGGATCCTTTACTATGACATTTTTTAATTAATCCTGTCTCATTACACAGGACCAAATCTAAGGTTGCTTGCCCCCTGGTCGGTTCAGTTACATACTGCTCAAGAAACCCATCCCTAATACACTCAATGAACTCATCCTCAAGGCTGCTCTGCCCAATTTGATTTGTCCAGTTAATATGATAATTAAAATCCCCCATAATTATAGCTGTTCCCCTATTACAAGCCTCAACTATTTCCTGATTAATACTCCGTCCAACAGAGTTGCAACTGTTCAGAGGCCTATAGACAATACCCACTAGTGTTTTTTTCCCTCATTATTCCTTATCTCCACCCAAACTGTTTCACTATCCTGCTCCTTTGACACAATATCATTTCTCTGTATTATAGTGATTCCTTCCTTTATTAACATAGCCACCCCACCTCCTCTCCCTTCCTGCCTGTCCTTCCTGATTGTTAAATAACCTGGTATGTTTAATTCCCAGTCGTGGTCACCCTGCAGCCATGTTTCTGTAATGGCCACAAGACCATACCCATATGTCGTTATTTGTGCTGTTAACTCATTCATTTTGTTACGAATGCTATGTGCATTCAGATAAAGAACTTTCAAATATGTTTTGTAACACTTAGTTCCTGTTTTTTCCCTTTTTAGTACTTTACTTTTTACTCCATACCTTCTGTCCCTTCCTGACACGTTCTGTTTTTTAATTCCCCCACTGCTACCTAAGTCTATGACCTTCTCTGTTGTCATTTCTATTATTTGCTCTCTAGAAACATCCCCCCACTAATTAGTTTAAAGCCCTCTCTACAGCCCTAGTTATATGATTCACCAGGACTCTAGTCCCAGCACTGGCCAAGTGGAGTCCATCCCAATGGAACAGCTCCCTCCTGTCCCAGTACTGGTGCCAGTGTCCCAAGAAGCAAAACCCATTTCTCCCACACCAGTCTTTGAGCCACGCATTTAACTCTTTAATTTTATTTATCCTAGCCAAATTCGCTCGTGGCTCAGGTAATAACCCAGAGATTATTACCCTTGAGGTTCTGTTTTTTAATTTGACCCCTAGCTGCTCATACTCCTTTAACAGAACCATCTTCCTTGTCCTATCTACGTCGTTTGTACCAACATGGACCACGACAACTGGATCCTCCCCCTCCCACTCCAAGTTTCTTTCCAGCCCAGAAGAGATGTCCTTAACCCTGGCACCGGGCAGGCAACACAGCCTTCGGGACTCCTGCTCTTGACTGCAGAGAACCCTATCTATCCCCCTAATGATACTATCCCCTACCACTACAACATTTCTTTTTACTTCCTCCACTTGAATTGCCCCCTGTACCACTGTGCTGTGGCCAGGTTGCTCATCCTCCCTGCAGTCCCCGCTCCCGCCCTCACAGGGAGTAAGAACCTCGATCCTGCTGGACAAGAGCAAGGGCTGCGTCTCCTTCAACACTACATCCAGGATCCCTGTACCTTTCTCACTCATAGTCACACCATCCTGTCCCTGACCATGGACTACATCTGCAGTAATTAACTTCATAGGTGTGACCATCTCCTGAAACATAGAGTCCAGGAACTTCTCCCCCTCCCTGATGTGTCGCCGTGTCTGAAGCTTGGTCTCAAGCTCCATAACATGGAACTTGAGTTCCTCTAGCAGCAAACACTTGTCGCAGATTTAATCACCGTGAGCCTCAATGGGGTCCACCGGCTCCCACATCTCGCAACAGTAACACATCACCTGCTCCATTCTATATAATTAATTAAATTTCTTATTATTAGTTATGAAGACCCTGCCCGGATATAGGTGATAATATCACACCACTATTCAACAGGACTTACCAACTTAAAGGTAAGAGTTTAGCGTGTAAAGTTAAAGCACAAGGGATTGGGGGCAAAGTGTAGGATTTGCAAAATTGGACTTTGTATTTAATAAGGGTCAAATGGCAGAAGAGGCCGTGATTTTAAAGACTGTTTTAAAAGGAGCCCAGGAAAAGGGGCATACAAAATGGCCACCATACCATGTGACCAGCTTATTGGGACACTTTAAAATGGTTCCTTCGCAACCTCAGACAGCTTTGTGGATTCAACCCACAGTAAGTTCTGGAAGCCGTTTCTGAGAGAATGAAACCAGACCCACCCATATACATATGGATTAGATGCAGATCCAGTCAAGATCGGCCTGGAGACAGAGGCCATCTAAATGTTGACCCAGACAAAATGGGACAATTTCATATTCATGAGAACAGCACCCAGGACTAGATAACGAGGTCAGCAGGACATTAAAAACAATGAAGATCATTCCAGACTAGAGATGGGTCTTTACCGGCCATCGAAAACTTTAAAAAATATAATAACTACCCCGCTGTGCTCCCAGCCCGCCAAAAGTTAAACAAAGACTAACCTGATTTTGGGCGGGATATGGAAGTTTCTGGAAGAAAGGTATATCTGGAAGACTTTTCGGCAGTTGGGGCAGCTTGTGTGCAGTTTTGAATCCGGACACTCAGAAGAAGAAGCAGGCACTCAGAGAAGTAAGAAGAACCAAGCCAACATCGAGAAGGCCGTCTCGAAGCCAGCGTCCCGCCCCAGGGAAACACATCGGGAGATTATTGACCATCCCCGGGCCGTTGCCGGAACGAGAGGCCATCAACCCAACTTGGGAGAAGAAACAAAAAATAAAACCCCAAGAGAAGAAACCTTCCAGCCACCCCAGCTCGGGAGAAGAGATAAAAAGAAACTGAAGAAGCGATGGGAGCCAGCCCAAGGCTCCTCTAACCAGGGTCGAGCCGACGATCCTCGACCCCGCCGACATCCAGGCCCGCCGGTGTCCAGCCACCCCCGACCCCCACCTCAGGAGAGAGGTGTGGCGCAGCTCGCAGGGGCTCCACGATCCACGTGGAGATGAAACGCCTGAAAGGATCACAACACAGACTTGATTTTAAAAACCTTGCACTTCCTAGTGGGATTGGTAAGCATGTTTCTGGCCTTTCACAATCAGATCTAGATAGGTTTAATAAGGGGGTGGATTTAAGGGTACAATTAACATGAGTTGTTGTCCCTCGATATTCCGTGTGTTTCCTTATTTCATGATGATTTTTGTAGAGTATAAGATGCCTGTATTTGCCTTAGTTAGTATTGTGTCATTATGATTTGTTTGTGTGTTTTTCCCTCCCATGTACTCTTTTATCTGCTTGCATTTGATTTGATATTTTTCCTTATGCAATAAAGTTTCATTTTGTTTCATCAAACTTGGTCTACAAGAGTTTTCTCTACATTGTAGTTCCCGCCCCAAAGTCCAGAGTATAGAATCTAAGGGGCGAGTGGGTCGAACCACTCAAGGTTTTACTGTGCAAGAGAGAGAGGCCTCTAGAGAGAGAAACCTCAGGGACATCTCTCAGGAAAACCCCTTACAAAGGTACTGACTTGGATAGAGAATTGGTTGGCAGACAGGAAGCAAAGAGTTGGAATAAACGGGTCTTTTTCCGAGTGCAGTCAGTGACTAGTGGGGTACCGCAGGGATTGGTGCTAGGACCCCAGCTATTCACAATATATATTAATGATCTAGACAAGGGAACTACAGGAAACTTTCGATTTACCGGCACCTAAATAACCGGAAATCTCGGTTAACTGGCAAAATTCAGGAGTAGGTTCAGGTAAGTTTTATTACTTGCCTTCCTCGATCTGTTGCTGTGCAAGGGTGTGGCTGCAGCTAAGCTACAGAGACGCTTGGAACTTGTGACCATTGTTCTGAACCTGTTGCTAAGCAACAGGGTTTGTTGCTTTATACGGAGCTCTCAGCTCCGTATCTTTTACTGTAGCTTTCGGTTATCCGGAATTTTTGATGAACCGGCACCACGTCGGTCCCGTCGGTGCCGGATAAAAAAAAGTTTCCTGTAGACGTAATATCTCCAAGTTTGCAGACGACACAAAGCTGGGTGGACGTGTGTGCTGTGAGGAGGATGCTGAGAAACTCCAGTATGATTTGGACAGGTTGGGCGATTGGGCAGAAGAATGGCAGATGCAGTATAATGTGGATAAATGCGAGGTTATCCACTTTGGTGGCAAAAACAGGAAGGCAGATTATTATCTGAACAGCAATAGATTGGGAGAAGGGGAAGTGCAATGAGACCTGGGTGTTCTTGTGCACCAGTCGCTGAAGGTAAGCATGCAGGTGCAGCAGGTGGTTAAGAAGGCAAATGGTATGTTGGCCTTTGTAGTGAGAGGATTCGAGTACAGGAACAAGGGTGTCTTGCTGCTGTTGTACAGGGCCTTGGTGAGACCACACCTTGAGTATTGTATGCAGTTTTGGTCGCCTTATCTGAGGAAGGATGTTCTTGCCATGGAGGGAGTGCAACGAAGATTCACCAGACTGCTACCTGGGATGGCAGGAATGACGTATGAGGAGAGATTGGGTCGATTGGGCTTATACTCGCTGGAGTTTAGAAGAATGAGAGGGGATCTCATTGAAACTTATAAAATTCTAACAGGACTAGACAGACTAGATGCAGGAAGGATGTTCCAGACGGCGGGGGAGTCCAGAACCAGGGGTCACAGTCTAAAGATAAGGGGTAAGCCATTTAGGACAGAGATAAGGAGGAATTTCTTCACCCAGAGAGTGGTGAACCTGTGGAATTCTCTACCACAGAAGGCAGTTGAGGCCAATTCATTAAATATATTCAAGAAGGAGTTAGATATATTTCTTAACGCTAAAGGGATCAAGGGATATGGGGAGAAGGCAGGGACAGGGTACTGAGTTTGGATGATCAGCCATGATCTCATTGAATGGCGGAGCAGGCTCGAGGGGCCGAATGGCTTACTCCTGTTCCTATCTTCTATGTTTCTATGTTTCTTCATGACAAACTAATAGAAAGAAACACAAAAAAACAGTCATTAACATAACTCGTTCTCAGAACTTGGAGATAATATCCAAAACACTAAACAAAAGTTTGAACACGATCCTCGGCCTTTAATAAAAAATTGATTAACATTTTGTCACACCTCCTACTTTTTGCCCTTCAAGGGTGATCGCCTTCCCTTGCGCACTTCCCCCCTTCCCACCCTACTGCTCCTCCATATTGGGACCCCAGTGGTTGCAGCAAGGCTGGTGGAAGGCTGCTGATTGTCAGAACCTGAGACTGCAGATGCCCTTGAAGGACGGCCTTGACCAGCTCTGGGCCTGGAGGGCCCGGCTGCAGACTGCACCAACTCTGCATGGGCGGCAGCAGTCTGGCCTACAGGCAGTGGCAAGTGCAGTGGGGAAGTGACAGTGGTGGCAGCAGGAATGCTGTCATCTTGAGAGAGGACAGCAACTCCCTGCTCGACCGACACACTGGCACTCCCACGGGGCAGCACTTCAGCATCCGGAGCAATCTGCTGGAGCACAGATTGCTGGCCTTCTGCGGCGCGGTGAGAGCCCCGGGTAAATGTGGCCAAACCAGCAACGATGGCAGCAGTCAGTGCTTGTTTGGCCTCAATCTGAGTCTGCATGAGAGCAGTCTGAGATGGGGTCGTGGCAGCCAGTTACTGAATTGCAGCACTGAGCTTTAGCATGGCATCTGCCTGTGCTACATCGATGTGCTCCACAATCTGCCAGTGATTCAATGCATTCGGGCACCCTTCCCACTGCACCAATGAGCTGAGTGTGCATGTTCACTGCCTGGGTGTTCATTTCAGCGATGAGCCGCTCCTCCTCTGTGTCCAGTGCAGCAGGACTCGCTGGCCTACTCTCCCTCCGGGGAGAAAGCCCCCAAGCTTCCCTACCCCCATCGAGTTGCTGCAGCCCGCTGGGTCCTGGAGCTTCACCCTCATCTGACCCTGCTCCCCTCCAGGGAAGACGTGTTCCCAGTGTGGGCATGGGCTTCCTTGAGAGGGGGTGGCGCTGATGCTCCGGCTTCATCTTCCTCCTCGCCTGCAGCTTCACTCCCACTGGCAGCTTGAGGGCCCGTCTCCTCAGCTGGTGAATCACCATCTGAAAGCAGGGAGGTAGAAGAGTGGCTTTAGAGTAAGGACAGGGGGGCAGTAAGGGAGGAATGAGTGCAGCGATTTAGTAAGTTGGATTGAAAGTGTCAAACGCTGGTGTTGTGAGGGACAAGTGGAAGGAGAGAGGAAAGAAAATGATTACCTTACCATTGCTGTCCAGAATGTTGTCGGCCTCTCCAGGGGCGACGGGACCGATCACCTGGCTTGCCACAATCCTGTGGACGCGCGCCTCAAGATCGCTGAGGGGTTGCAGCTGAGGCTGCTCTCCACCGGCCCATTGCTGCTGTCTCCTATTATGAGATAGCTTGGCCTGCAAGAAAAAGGACGGCGTCTGAGTAAACATACAGCCATGGTCTTGCCTGATGTGCCTCCCATAATTGAATAGCCCTTAATCTATGCAGCCATGGTCTTGCCTGATGTGCCTCCCATAATTGAATAGCCCTTACTGTATGCAGCCATGGTCTTGCCTGATATGCCTCCCATATCGCAAGATGGCGTCTGTGGTGGTCGCAGGGTAAGCGCTCTCCCTGAGTCGGTTGGCCCACTCCCGCTACAGACACTGTGCATCGGCGCTGATGAGTTCGGCGAGTTGGCGGGGAGGCAGCAGAAGCAGCGATGGAGGCCACGATGACCCGCTGTAGCACGGCAGCCGGCAGCTCCTAGGCGGGAGGCTCGGAGGTCGAACCGGTAGGAGGGGAGGCGGCCAGCGGACCGAGGGCGGGAAAAGCAGGCCCTGGAAGGTCGGACACTGCGGGAGGCTCGGAGGTCAGACCGGGTGGAAGGAGAGCCAGGGAGAAGCAGGCCCCAGGACGTCGGTACCACGGTGGCTGAAGATTGTCGGGCAGGAGTGCGGGAAAGGCGGAGTGAGGCGAGAGCGGACCCTAATGTGATGGCGCCGATGAAGATGGCTGCCGTCCTTGCGGGCTCCATGCGTACCAGGCAGCTAAGTGTCCTGCTTTGCTGCTTGGTGCGCTCGGCACGTTAAGAAAAAAGCATTTCACTGACTGGATTTCACTTGTTGTATTTGGTTATGTAACAAATTTATAAAAAAATTGAAATTTGAAATTTGGAAATTTGAAATTTGATAATTGAATAGCCCTTACTGTATGCAGCCATGGTCTTGCCTGATGTGCCTCCCATAATTGAATAGCCCTTACTGTATGCAGCCATGGTCTTGCCTGATATGCCTCCCATAGGTGAATAGTCCTTGCTGTATGCAAAGTGTGGAATGTGCGTGTGTGTTTCATGAGATGGCCATAGGTGTTGGATGAGTGTTGGGCATTGAGGTTTTAAGACTCTCTGGCCATAGAGTGAGGTTGAGATGGAGGGATGGAGAGGTATTGAAAAAAAGCCACTTATCCTGACGACCTGAGTGAGGTTGTTGAACTTTTTTCAACATTAAGTATGGGTCCTGGGCACCATGCTCCTGGAGGAGACGCTCTGAGCCACCTCCCTCCACACTCTTCTGTACTCGCGCGGCAAAGGCCTCCTGCCACTCTCAGGGAAGAGTATAGATCTTCTGCACTCCACCGCGCCAACCAGAGCCTCCAAGGCCCGCTCGCTGAAACGCTGAGCTCATTCTCTCACCCTCTCCATAGTCCTTGGCTGGAAGATTTAGGCACCGGTCTCTCCAGGCCGAGATTCAAGGCTCCAATGAGCAGGGCATGGCTGGAGAGCAAGATCGACCCTCCCCTTTAAGAACTGTCCAGCGCCAGTGTGTCTGTGTTCCATTGCTGACTGACGTCACCTGCGCTGTGCCCGCGCTGTGAGGTAGCGCCTCGCTCCTCGGCCTTTGCACCTTAAGACAGGTGTGTAGCGCCTGATTTAGCGCTCCAATCACCTCCAGGGCGATGAACGCCAAGTTTGCCGTCGGAAGCGATAATTAGCGCCAGACGCTAAACTTTGCGCATGGCTGATAATCGTGCCCCAAACGGGGCGATACTGAATTTCTCCCCCCTTATCTTTTGAAGGAAAAGTACCAACACATCACTTATTTTACAAATGTTTTAGCCAAACAGTCTTTGGCCCTCAAAGCTTGTCAGTACATTTGGTCACTTTTAGATTCAGTCAAGTGGAGATTCAATCAAATTTACCATGACAGTGTAACATAATCCACCCTCAAGTATCTGTACCTGAATGTAAGGTCACAGACACTTGTATATCATCGTCATCCTCTTCTTTCCGGGTCTTCTGTAACAGCTTGACCAATGCGTGCTGCTTGCGGCGTCTGTTGACTCGACAAGTTATTATTAATAATTATAACACAATCACCAACTGAACAATGACTAAAACATGGAAGGTAATTCTTATCCAGGGGTGAACTCTGATATTCATACCGATATCCCACCAAGACAAATCATCCCCAATCTTAGATATTTCTTTGTGCAGATTCTGGTTTTTCTGAGCCAGGGTATAAAAGTGCTTTTGAGACTGACTGACTAACTCGTTGCATTAATTCGACCAGGTGTTCTGGTAGAGTTGGAATGTCATAGCTGAATCGAGTCACATGCTGGTGTAATTGCTCTTTTAATTAATCTTCTACAGCGATATCTGCTTAATAAAACCTGCAATAGGACAAGTCAGGTTGTTACCATACTGGTATTCCCAGTGTATGGTGGTGACACAATACTCACCTTTCCTTCGGTATGCAGATTGAACGGGGAAAAGCTTTCCTACAACTACTTTCATGGTGCAGTTCCATTCTACCCCATCCCAATCAAATCCGCACATAGGGGCTGTGTGTTGTACCACGTCATAAGGGCAGATGAATGTATCCCAAGCTTGAGCGCACCAGGTAAGATCTGGGGCCACTCATGTGGTCCCATTCACCCGGGTCACATACTGCGGGGGTTCGTCATATCTTATTAAGTTGTCTCCCTGGCGAACTCCTATATTCTCCATGCGGAATAGAGGATTTGGGGTTGCTTTTTCGTGCAGGATGGGATAATACAATACCATCCCTAATAAGGTGATGTCATTCTGTTCCTGCAAATGGCATTCATGTTTCACTGGGTACACCTGTACCAACCCCTGACTTTACACAGGTTCATGGTAAATTGATAAGTGGACATTGCCCTCCGGTGTCGATCAGTCACCCACAAGGGAAGTTTCCCCTCAGCAATGCGCTGCAGGTTTTCACGGGCGTGTTCCACTAACCAGGATCCATACATTACACAAACATCATTTCGTGCGGCCTCACTGGAGGCATTCAGATTCTCCTTTAAAATTTGGTTTATCTTTTTAGCCTGGATTCTAAATAGTTAACCACATCCTACAGGTGAATGGTCATAATTTGGTCCTCCTTCAATTCCTCTTGCTCCAGACCATTCATTTCATTCAGAATTTCCTTTAGACGATTTCTAACTGACTTTACGGATTGATCCAAATCAGCCAAATCAAGGCTATTATCGAGGGAGGTTCCAGTGTTAAAAACAGACCCCGTCATGTTCTGATATGGTCCCCTTTAACCCCCGTAACCGACGTTGTTTCCTTCAGTGATCTCAGTATTTTCCCCAAAGTTATTGTTAAATCCATTACCAGCTCTTGAACCCTTGCGATATAATGGCTCTAATTCCGATTCTGCTAAAGTTGTGCTGGCTCTTTCCTAAAATCCTTTTATTAATTCCCGCACCATCCTCCCATATAACCACGCTGTTTCTGGTTTGCACCAGTTTGGTATTCCCACCTTGGTCAGATTTAATGTCACCGGTATCACTTCATGATGCACATCATGGTACAATATCATCTGAGTTGGGATTACCACTAACCCATTTGTTGGTCCCGGGTGTATTTGGGTTTCTTGTTGTTCTTCCCACGATTGTGTTTTATTTGTAGGGTGGGGGATGTTTAGGACAAACTTTCAATTCCACCATGTGTATTATTCCATTTTTACATTCCTGCACATGATAATGTGTGCAACCCTTCAAACTCCTACATGGCCTTTCCTCCCTGCCCATGAACCATTGGTAGGGACCCCTTGAAGGGATATTTACTAGTCCTAGCCCCTTTAGGGCTACCCTGGATCAGGCGTATTTCTCAGACATTCACTTTCAACTGAAGTTTGAGGTAGCCGAATCCTAAAGACACTTAATTGGGTCTAAAGGTCCAGGCTATCTCTTCCTAAAGGAAAGGAACAACCCGAGAATGTTACCATCCTCCAGATAGCGCATTTAATAAGTTTAGCTAGACTGTAACATCCCGGATATTATGAGGGTCTGGAAAACTCCCTCAGAATTCTGCAACTCCTCACCAAAGAGTGTATAGAGATTGAATTTGCGAGCTTTTGAAACAGAAGTCTTATGTGAGACTATTCTAAAAATATATAGATTTATTAAAGAACCGACATGCAAGTTATAGTTGATGAATCAGTCAATCGCAACATTAACCATTCTAAAAAGAGAAAAAATGCTATCTTATTGTTAACAGGGAATCTTACTTTTAAATCTTAACTTCGCTACAGTATTACAGTTCTTAAAGTTCTCTATACAAGATATCCATCAATATCAAATACCTTTGATCCCCGAGGTTCAAAGAGTGGTAGACTACAGAGCCGCCTCTGAAGCCGAGAATCACTTTGCCCGATTAAAGTGAGTCTACTCTCTCATTTGAGAGTTCAATATTTATACCCTTTTCCAGTGGTATTTCCTTTAAAGTTTTCTGCTGATGCAAGCTAATTATCTCTAGTCGTTTTTCTGCCAACCTCTGCAACTCTTACTACGACCTCTGCCAGAATCTTGTCTCATCTCTAGGTGTTCTAAGTTTACCATATGAAAACGGTGTGACGGCAGGTGTTCCTTACTTTATGTCATCTTTACGAGGGCAGATGTTCCTTACCTTATGTGTTATCTTTACGAAGTTTAAATTAGAACGCCTTATCCAGGGTGAATCATTGTTTTTTTCCCCAAAAGGTCAGCCTGTCGAAGCCCTTCACCTTCTGTTTCAAAAAGATTATTTATTCAGGGTCAACAACTGCCTTATCTCAATAGCCAGAATGCTTTCATAGCTATTTCATAGTTAGGTTTCTAAATTGCCAAATACAATTTGTCATGTTTTAATAAGACCAGAATTCTTTCATAAGATAGTGTATTTTTCTGACTAGGTTATATGGCTCATTCCTTCACACCCTGTCGTCTATTCCATACACTTGGATACTTTTCCCACCTATCCAGTGGACGGGAGCTCCACAAAGTGGCCATCCGGATACAAAACTATGGTTTGCTAGCGTCCCCGAAGGGTTTATACATCCATAGATTCCCTCATACTCCTGGCACCACTGTGGCCAACATAACAGAGTGTCTCCTGTGGCTCGGGATTGGGTCAGGTTTCCTACATTCCCTGGAGGGTTCCCTATCTGATAATGCCTTGAATGGTCACTTGGTTCTGCTTGTAAAAACCACACCCATGGCCTGGTGGGGCGATCTTTGCATTTTATGCATACCCTCCCTACCTTCCTGGACCTCATAGGTGGTAACCCATACTGTCCCTGAACACGTGGTTTCGCAATCTCCCTTGATGTACTGGAGGGTAATGTTCTGGGTGGTGTCTCTGGGGCAACTGTAATCGAACTATTACAGGGAAAATAGTTAGTGGTGGTCCAGTATGCCGAATAGGCTGATGTGGAATCTTCAAGATAGAACAGAATAATTATTTCATTTTATATAGTTCAGGCTCTCAATACTGATGTTTTTTTTAAAACAAAGCAAAACAGGACTTCCTACTTTTCTTTTTCTGTATAGGGCAATTTTCGACTCCTACCACTATGCTTCAAGGCTGTCGTTTTATTTATTTTACTACGTCATGGGGTAGGAGGGGTCTGTTGGACTCGTCTGAGGTGGTTCCGTACCTGGGATGAGGAGGTTTCTACAGCTCCCATGTCCTGTCCACCTTCATTTGAATCATACTGTACATGTGGAGGTGTCACTTCAGGCAAGGGCACCTCATTGGGTGGGGATGTCCCATTAGACACCCCTTCTTCTTCATCCCATTGGAGTGGATGATTCAGTCTCACCATGCTCAATCTTGGCTTGTTGCCTTCTTGACCTGCTTGTGGGCTGAAAAAGCTTCATCTGGTTAATGTGAAACCATTTGATTTTCTTAGGTAGCTGAACTGCGTATACCATAGGACTGGCTTTATCAACAATGTCATACGGCCCCTTGTAGAGGGGTTCAAAAATTCCCACCCTCACATAGTTTCGTACCATTACCTGGCTCTCTACTTCCCACTCCTGGGGTTTACTCGGAGCCAGGTGTAATCGGTTGCGTCGGTGTGTGGCCTTGTTGTGGGCGGCCTTCAAGTTCAGTTCTTTCAAGGTTCCCCACAGGTCACGCAGGAATTTTTCCCGAATGACTTCTTTAATTTGTTTATCAGTCAGAGTGGGGACCAACAGCCGTGTAGGGGTTCGCATGGGTCTCCCCGTTACCAATTCATGAGGGGCGTGACCCATTCCTTTGGATTTGTTATTACATATCCCCATAAGGATTAGGGGAAGTACCTCATCCCACTTAATGTGTTGTTCGTTTAATTCCTTTCGCAGGGCCAACTTCAACATACGGTTCATTCTTTCCACAATTCCCGATGATTGTGGGTTGTGGGTTTTATGCCATTTCCCTTCAATTCCAAGCAATTTCAGAGTGGCTTGCATTATCTGACCTGTGAAATGACTTCCCTGGTCTGAGTCTACCACATCTGGAGAATTCCTTGCTAACAAGGGTCTTGGCCGTCCATGAGGCTGTGGCCGACTTGCACGGGAAGACTTCTACCCACCTGGTAATCTTGCACCATCAACACTCGTCTGGCCCCCTGCTTAAAAGAAAAAATAGACAATCCATTGTGGTTTGCCTACGAGCCCAATGGGTTAATTCGTCAATTCTGATTCCCTTCCGTCAGTGTGGGGAAATATTCACTTAAAATTAAGAAACTTAAATTTAATAATGTCCAATATCTTTAAATTTCATTCAGTTGTGTGGCGAATTAAAAGAAAACCAGCTGTCAGCGGAAAGGGTTAACTCCTTTGCAGGTTTGTAAGAAGGTGGAGCAAATTGTCAGATGCACGAAATTGCGTCACTGCACGTAAATCTTAAAAAAACTTTCCCGATCAAAAAAGACAGTTTGGTTTTCACCATTTAATAGGTTCGTTAACATTTTTCAAAAGAAGGCAAACCCAGATACTGTACCATCAATCAATGTCAACTTGTGTCACACAGCTTCTTGCAGCTTTCAGGTAACTTTTAAACAAAATCTTTGTGTCTTTAAAATTGTGTTACTACTACAAACATTTTGTAAAACAACTCCACACACAACAATAGCATTTCTATTTTTTCCTGGTCAAACATACTTGAAATTGGTCAGAAATTTCAAAAATAACAATTGTTGCTGTGATTGCCTCATGTCCGGAACTAGAGGCTTTCACACAATTTACACCAACCAAAATTTCACCGTGGTCACAATAAAAGTCTGGTTCAAACAGGTTAATTAACCTCAATAACTCCAATTCAATTCAAACTAATATCTCAAACTAACCAGTACCGCTTGAAAAAGACACCTTCAGACATCACTACACTAAAAGTAGAGAATGGGCAGAAACTTTCCTTTTCTCCTTTCCTTTTTTTTAACACCATAGGCTACCTGTCAAAAACTTAGAAAGTGGGCGTCTCGGACTTGCAGTAACCAAATTAAAAAGACAGTGTTTTGTAAACGTTCAAATTGATTTAAAATAAAATCAAACAATAGCTATTTTGTTTGTAATCCAATTAAACGAAATACTTTCAAAAAGTCCAAATTCATTTTTCTACCAGACACGATTAGAAACCATGGCAACCGTAACTTCAAGGCTGACGTTTATCTTTTGTAAAACAAACTGCCTCTGATTTAAAGTTTGCTGTACAAGCCGCCCAGTCAAAAAATATCCACAGCAGTGTCGTTAACTTAAACTGCAAATCACAAAGTTTCTCCCACTTCTAGGTGCACAATCTTAAATTGTAATGAACATATTTAACACATCCACACTTTAACACACACTTTCACACAAACTGAAATTCCAGCATCCTTTAAGATTCCTTTCACTCAGCAAATCTTGTGTTTTATTTGCCTCGGCACAGTTGGTAAAACTTTAAGTTTTCGTTTTTCCTTCTTTTAACTTGTTGTCTCAGCAGCTTTCCCTGGCTCTCCAAATCTCTGTTTTTCCCATTCCTTTGCAGAGTTTTCTGATTGTTTAGCCTGCACCTTAGATCTTTTCCCCTCTTTATCTCCCACTCCTTCATCCGCTTATTACACTCAGTGTGGTCCCCACGAGCACTCCGTTCCTCTAGAGCCTGTTTCTGGGTGACCCTAAATGCAACCTTCAGGTCCTCATTTATCTTTTCTGCCTGCTCTGACCGATGTCTCTGTTTGGATAGTTCTTTTGACGAGGCATCGCACTGATTCTGATTATTTATGCATTGGCTCTCGAGTTGTTCTTTATTACACCACCTCTCCTCCTGTTCTAACTTTTCCTTGAGTCTGTTTCTACATTCCCTTTCTTCTTCTGTTTCTTTCCTTAACTTGATCTTTACTCTTTCATCAGATTTAACTTTACTCTTTCATCAGATTTAACCTGCCTCTGATAGGCCAATAAACAAACGGATTTCCTTAACGTTTGCTGACACATGGAACATTGGGCCTACTGTTCAGCCTCCAATACTGGATCATCACTGTCTATAATGACCCATACCCACTCCTCTTTGAGGAGTAACTTCACTGTCAAATACCTAGTGACTAACTCATCCATTGTCTTTGCCATTATCTGCTCTGAACGGGTCCCTGTTTGGGCGCGAATTATCTGTAAGATGTTCTGATTGTCTGACAGTTTATAGAGTTCAGACCCATGGATCAGACAACACAAAACCCAATAGAAACATAGAAACATAGAAAATAGGAGCAGGAGTAGGCCATTCGGCCCCTCGAGCCTGTTCTGCCATTTAATGAGATCATGGCTGATCATTCAAACTCAGTACCCTGCCCCTGCTTTCTCCCCATATCGCTTGATCCCTTTAGCCTTAAGAAATATATCTAACTCCTTCTTGAATATATTTAATGAATTGGCCTCAACTGCCTTCTGTGGTAGAGAATTCCACAGGTTCACCACTCTCTGGCTGAATAAATTCCTCCTCATCTCTGTCCTAAATGAATCTGTGAAACTTCTTTTACTTAAAAATCAGCAAGTGGTTACAAATAATTACCAGAATACAAACTGTACTCAATTCATGTACTTATTACAAGCAAGCATCTAAAATTATTTACTTTAAGCTCAGGTGATTATAAGCAAAACCACATACGTACTAACATCAGATTAGAGGTCAATCCAGCGATGACTAGACATATGACTTTAACTGGCAACTGACCAGGTTACCATCGACTATAGCCCCGAATGTCAGTGTCCAATAACACTTATATCCCCCCAAAACTTGGCAACTCGCCCACAGCATTCATGTCTCAAACTGTGTGGATAATGTTGTTTTTCTCTCTCTCTCCCTATCTGTTTTGACACTTAGTGAACCAAGGCCAGACATTCAAGGATTGGAGAGAGTAGTTTTCACATCTGCAGGGTTAATAAATGATCTCATAGTAAAGGATCCTCTAGGAAAGAGTGATCATAGCATGGTTGAATTTCAAATTCAGTTGGAGGGTGAGAAAGTTGTATCTCAAACCAGTGTCCTGATCTTAAACAAAGACAATTACAATGGTATGAGGGCAGAACTGGCTAAAGTGGACCGGAAAAATAAATTAAAGGGTAAGACAGTTGAAATCACAGAATCACCACAGTGCAGATAGAGGCTATTTCGGCCCATCGAGCCTGCACCGACACATATCCCACCCGATCCCTGTAACCCCTACACCAACACATATCCCACCCTATCCCTGTAACCCCATGTATTTAACCCCCTAACACTAAGGGTCAATTTAGCATAGCCAATCAACCTAACCCGCACATCTTTGGACTGTGGGAGGAAACCGGAGCACCCGGAGAAAACCCACGCAAACACGGGGAGAATGTGCAAACTCCACACAGACAGTCGCCCGAGGCCGGATTCGAACCCAGGTCTCTGGCGCTGTGAGACAACAGTGCTAACCACTATGCCACCGTGCTGCCACTGAAATGCAGTGGAAGACATTTAACTCTCAACAAAAATATATTCCAGTGAGAAAGAAAGATTTTAAGAGAAGGGACCACCATCCATGGCTAACTAAGGAAGTAAAAGATGGTATCAAATTGAAAACAAAGGCATACAATTTTGCCAAGATTGGTGGGAGACCAGAGGATTGGGAAATTTTTAAAAACCAGCAAAGGATGACTAAAAAATAATAAAGAGAGAGAAGATGAATTATGAGAGTAAACTGGCAAGAAATATTAAAACAGATAGTAAGAACTTCTACAGGTATATAAAAAGGAAGAGAGTAGCTAAAGTAAACGTTGGTCCCTTAGAGGATGAGACTGGGGAATTAATAATGGGAAAAGGGGAAATGGCAGAGACTCTGAACAAATATTTTGTATCTTTCTTCACGGTAGAAGATACTAACAACATCCCAATAATGGATAATCAAGGGCCCACAGGGAGTGGGGAACTAAAGACAATCACTATCACTAAGGAAATAGTACTTGGTAAAATAATGGGACTAAAAGACGACAAGTCCCCTGGACCAGATGGCCTGCATCCCAGGGTCTTAAAAGAAGTGGCTGCAGAGATAGTGGATGCATTGGTTGCAATATACCAAAATTCCTTGGACTCTGGAGAGGTCCCGGCAGATTGGAAAACTGCAAATGTAACACCCCTATTTAAGAAAGGAGGGAGACAGAAAGCAGGAAACTATAGACCAATTAGCCTAACATCTGTCATTGGGAAAATGCTGAATTCCTTCATTAAGGAAGCAGTAGCAGGGCATTTGGAAAATCATAATGCAGTCAAGCAGAGACAGCATGGTTTTATGAAATGGAAATCATGTTTAACAAATTTGCTGGAGTTCTTTGAGGATGTAATGAGCAGGGTGGACAAAGGTGAGCCAGTGGATGTGGTGTATTTGGATTTCCAGAAGGCATTCGATAAGGTGACACATAAAATGTTACTGCATAAGATAAGAGCTCACTGAATTGGGGTAATATATTAGCATGGATAGAGAATTGACTAACTAACAGAAAGCAGAGAGTTGGGATAAATGGGTCATTTTCCAGTTGGCAAACAGTAACTAGTGGGGTGCCACAGAGATCGGTGCTGGGGCCTCAACTATTTACAATCTACATTAATGACTTGGATGAAGGGACCGAGTGTAATGTAGTCAAGTCTGCGGATGATACAAAGATGGGTGGGAAAGCAAGTTGTGCAGAGGACTCAAAGAATCTGCAAAGGGATATAGACAGGCTAAACGAGTGGGCAAACATTTGGCAGATGGAGTATGTGGGAAATTGCAAGGTTCTCTACTTTGGCAGGAAAAATTAAAAAGCAAACTATTATTTAAATGGAGAGAGATTACAAAATGCTACAGTTCAGAGGGACCTGGGGTTCCTAATGCATGAAACACAACAAGTTAGCATGGAGGTACAGCAGGTAATCAAAAAGGCCTCTATTTCAAGGGGGTTGGAGTATAAAAGCAGGGAAGTCCTGCTACAACTGTACAGGGTATTGGTGAGACCACACCTTGAGTACTGCGTACAGTTTGGCCTCCTTATTTAAGGAAGTATATACTTGCATTGGAGGCAGTTCAGAGATGATTCACTAGGTTAATTCCAGAGATGAGGGGTTTGACTTATGAGGAAAAGTTAAGCAGGCTGGGCCTGTACTCATTGGAATTCAGAAGAATGAGAGGTGATCTTATTGAAACATATAGGGGGAAAAATTCAGTTGGTTGCGCCTCCCATTTGCGCCTTAAGAGGGCGCTAACGGGATGCAAAGCAACTAGCTCCCGGGCGCGGCACTGCCCACGCCTCCCGCAAAATTCAGCGGGAGGTTAGTGGTGGCGATAACCGGTAGCGCCCTGCGGCGCTGGCGATGACGTCATTGGCGTGCGCAGCGCCCCCACTCACGCACCGGCCATGATCTTTTAGGGAGCACCCCCTGACTTATCGCCGGACACTATGTCCGATGGGGTCAGGGGGGCGTACCTGCAGCCGGGGAGGCGAAATTTAAAGGCGAGGTGCAGGGCGGCTATTTTTGTTGCTGACCGCCTGCCAGCACCTGCCTGCGATCCCATCCCAGACCTCCTGAAACGCCCCCCCTCGCGGAGTGCTGGCTGCGCTCCAAGAGCCCGGCACTTCTCTTGAGTGCTGGGCTCTTTTGCCTGCACTCCCGATCCCCGGGGGCCCAGCTGGACCCCAGGTCATGCTGCACAAGGCCCCTCCCCTTTAAGAAGGGGAGGAAGGCCTGCAATACCACGGCGCGACGTGCCGCAGCGTGTGGCGCTGTGGCACATAATGCCACAATATTGACTCACAGCACCCCAAGAGGGATGCGGGGCGCTTCCAGTAGCGCCCCGCTTCCCTCTTGTGGCACAACCACTCAATTTCCGGCGCGGGGATGCTAATTTTTCCAGGTCGCTACTTTTAGCACCCCGGCGAAGTTAGCGCTACTCAATTTTTAGCCCATAAGATACTGAGGGCGCTCAACAAGGTAGATGCAGAGAGGAAGGGCTGGATTTTATCAATGGAGGCGTGTAGGAGGCGGGACTCCCACTTTCGGGGTTGTAATCCTGCCTCCATCGAGTTGTGGCCAACCCACTTGATTTTTCCCTGATTGACCTTGTTGAGCCCACCCAGCGGGCTCAGCAGGCCAATTAAGGGCCACCCGGCAACAGGTGACATCACAGATTGACATTTCATCTGTCAAGAGCTTTTGACAGATGAAATATCAACGTTTGACAGCTCTTTGAAGCTGTCAAACACTGACAATCTGTACTCTAAGTTAATTCCTTCCTCTCAGGCTGATTTAGAGATCTCTCCAGAACAGAAAGCAGAGGCTGCAGATTTTGACAGCTCGCGGCCATTCTGCTTTCTGTGCCGGTGAGATGAGGGACTCCCGAGACCTGAAGGAAGGAAGGCTGCATTATTAAGTAAATTATTTAAACACATTACACACACCAAACACACCTACCTCTGCACTCATGCACCCATCACTCACCTGAACACTGGACATCTCGAACCCTCCAAGACCTTCAGCCCAACAGTCCGCCTCGCTAACTTGGCGTGGTTTGGAGCCGTTGGGAATCCCACACTTCAGGGATAAAAATAGGGATTAGGCTAAAAACTGCCTGTTAACAGGCAGTTAATTGGCCTTAATCCCCTTCCCGCCTCGGGGAGGCGGCTCCCGACACAGGTCGGGTACCCGCCTCCTATGAAACTGGCATGGAGGCGGGTTGGGGGCGGGATGGGTTCGTGCCCCCCGATTTCACAATTTTAACCCCCAACACGCCTCCAAACCCGCTTCAACGGCCCAATGAAATTCGAGCCCGATGTTTCCCCTCGTGGGGAAATCTAGAACTCGGGGACACAGTTTCAGAATAAAGGGTCGCCCTTTTAGAACTGAGATGAGGAGGAATTTCTTCCCAGAGGGTTGTAAATCTGTGGAATTCTCTGCCCCAGAGAGATGTGGAGGCTGGGTCTTTAAATACATTTAAGGTGGAGATAGACACATTTGTGCAATATAAGGGAGTGAAGGGTTATGGGGAGTGGGCAGGGAAGTGGCTTTCAGCCCAAGATCAGCCATGATCTTATTGAATGGCGGAGTAGGCTCGAGGGGCCGTGGCCTATTCCTGCTCCTATTTCTTATGTTCTTATGTTCTTATCTTATGGTTCTCACAGAATTTTCAAGATCTTATCTTTTGAAGACCTCTCCTGGTCCCTCAATACCTCCTCTCTGGTGAAGAAGGCCCAGCAGCGCCTATATTTCCTAAGGAGGCTGAAGGGATGTAACCTGTCACCCCTGATCCTCTCTAACTTTTACCGCTGCACAATAGAGAGCATCCTGACGAACTGTATCACAGTATGGTATGGCAGCTGTAGCTACTATGACCGGAAAGCCCTGCAGCGGGTAGTCAAAACTGCCCAACGCATTACCGGCACCCGGCTACCGACCATAGAGCACATATACCAGAAACGCTGTTTACGGAGGTCACGGGCCATCATCAAAGACCCTACCCACCCCAGCCACAGTCTGTTCGCCCTCCTGCCATCTGGGAGATGCTACAGATGCATTCGCACCCGTACGACCAGATTTAGGAACAGCTTCTTTCCCAGGGCTGTCATCCTACTGAACTCCACAAATAAACTCTAAAACCTGCACATCTGCCAATGCAATTTATTATGGTTATGTTTATGTTAATGTATTACAAGCCAAATGAATGTTGAATGTTTAAATGTCTTAATCTAAATGTACACTCTCGGGAGCTGCAAGCCTACATTTCGTTGTACTGCACTTGTGCACTAACAATGACAATAAAGTTGATTATGATTATGATTATGAAAAGTACCAACACATCACTTATTTTACAAATGTTTTAGCCAAGCAGTCTCTTGCCCTCAAAGCTTGTCGGTACATTTGGTCACTTTTAGATTCAGTCAAGTGGAGATTCAGTCAAGTTTACCATGACAGTGTAACAAGGCTCAAGGCGCTGAATGGCCTACTCCTGCTCCTATTTTTTATGTTCTTATGACTGCTGCCAAAATTGAGACACAGGCCTGTGGTCCCAAACCAGCTGAATGTTTATGGAGTGGAATACTGTAGTGTATGTACCTTTAAGAGAGAACTACTTCTACAGCTCCTGTATACTGTAGTACCGGCAGTGACCACACCTGTATATAAGCCTTGAGCATGCCTCTGTACTGTTAGTCTTTAGACCACCCTCCTCCAGTAAACACCTGTTGATTGTTAAGTTACAGCCTCCGTCTAGTTATTGGAAAACATCATACTTTAAGAATCACGGATTCAACAGTGGTGACGAGGTCGATTCGAATCTACCTGCAACTCTGCATTTCCCTTCAAGGATTCGCTCCGGGAGGGCAGTGGAAGAAAGTCGAAGCCAGAAGCACGGGCGTCGACCACGAGCAACCACCCAGTCATCCGGCAGAGAGTGAACATCGCAGGGGAGGCTGCTGAGAGCCGGGCTTGGTTCTCCAGCGACGACGATCCAGCAACAGACTGGCAACAGGTACAGCGCAGACCCTTCCCGGACAGCGGCGGCTGGAGCTGACCGACGGCACAGAAAAAGCCGAGCAGCGTCGACGGGGTAAGAGTGAGGGTGAAGCGCACAGGGCGCAGCCGGGGGTTGAAAACCAAGCGGCGTCGAGGAAAAACAAAAAAAGAGAGAGAGGGTAAAGCAGCAGCCGGGTTCAGGACCGAGCGGCGGCAACGGGAGAGGCGCACAGGAGAACGCACAGAGCACAGCCAGGGCTCAAGGGCTGAACAGCGTCCACGGGGGAAAGAAAGGAAGCGCGGGAGATGCCATTGAGCTGCGGAGAAGAAGGGAGAGCGCGGAAGACGCCATTTTAGAAGCCGCAGCTGAGAAGAAGGGCGAGCGCGGGAAGAAAGGAAAGCGCGGGAGACGCCATTTTGTGCCAGCGGAGAAGAAGGGAGAGCACGGGAGACGCCATTTTAGACAGTTAAATCACACCCAGGGATGCCGAAGAGTGGCAGTATCACTGCGTTCGACAATGAAGTCGAAGATTGGGCGACATATGTGAAACGCATTGAGGTGTACTTCAGGGCGAATTAAGTGCCAGATGCTAGGAAAGCACTGGTTTTGTTAAATTCCATGGGTGCAAAAACATATGGCTTACTGCGAAACCTAATAATCCCACAGAAGCCAGTGGATAAGAATTTTGAAAGCATGGTGGAAATCCTACAGGACCACTTAAACCCCACACTGCTGCTGATAGCAGAAAGATTTAAGTTCCACAAAAGGAACCAGCATAAAGGCGAAAGTAATGCTGAGTACTTAACGGAACTGCGCAAGCTATCGAAACACTGCCAGTTTGGAATGGGACTAGCAGATACGTTAAGGGACAAGTTTGTGTGTGGGCTTCAAAGTGAAGGAACCCAGAAACGGCTTCTATCAGAAAAGGATCTTACACTGGACAAGGCTTTCAGCATGGCAGTATCACACGAAGCAGCCGCAAGGGGCGCTGCAGAGATGCAACGGAGACCGCAAGAATATGACACCAATGAAATGTCATATGGAGCAGGGCAGTGTTATCGCTGCGGCAGAACAACACACGACCAGAAGGATTGTTGGTTCAAGGACCAAGTGTGCAGACAGTGTGGAAAAGCAGGACACATAGCAAGAGTCTGCAGGTCAGGGAAGAAAACCAGCAGCAAGGAATCTCCACAGGAGAAGTACAAAAAGGTACATAAGGTGATGGACAGTAGTTCAGACGAACAGAAAAGTGATACAGACTCCGGAAGCAAGGAGCTGGGTTGTCTGAAACTACATAAGGTAATCAAAATGGAGGATCACCAGACTATCTGGGTCACGCTCAAGATAGACGGAGTCCAAGTGAAAATGGAATTGGACACAGGATCAGCCCTAACAGTCATAAACCAAAGGGACTACTAGCGGCTATTTTCACATATACCCTTGAAAGCTACAGAGATTGTCTTGAAGACGTACACGGGGCAAGAAGTCTACCCCAAAGGAAAAATAACGGTGAAAGTGATATACAAAGGCCAGGAAATACCTAAAATGGACCTATATGTATTGCCAGATGGAGGACCACCACTACTAGGACGTGAATGGATCCGGAAGATACAATTAGATTGGCATTCCATACAGGCACTGAAGGTTGAGGCCAAAAAGGATGACGACGTCACACCTGGACGACTGTCAAAAATGCTAACTGACGCACAAGAAGTGTTCCAGGAGGGACTCAGAACACTAAAAGGCATAACAGCAACGATTAAAATAGAGGAAAATGCAAGCCCAAAGTTTTTTAAGGCCAGACCGGTGCCTTATGTGATCCGACCAGCCATCGAAGCAGAGCTGGAAGGGTTGGAACGTTCAGGAGTACTGTCCAAAGTAGACTGGAGCGAGTGGGCTACACCCATCGTTCCTGTAATGAAGAGGTCGTTGAGTAATACGCCTGGGGAACCAAAGAAGGTCCGCATCTGTGGGGTTTTAAGGTGACAGTGAACCCAGTCCTTCACACGGTACAATATCCGCTTCCACGGATTGAGGATATTTTCGCCTCGCTATCTGGAGGTAAACGCTTCACCAAAATTGATCTGGCCCAGGCGTACTTGCAAATGGAGGTAGAAGAAGCCTCGAAACAATACCTCACGATCAACACTCATAAAGGTCTCTACCAATACAACCGGCTGGTGTTCGGGGTAGCATCGGCTCCGGCTATTTGGCAAAGGGCAATGGATCAAGTCCTGCAAGGGATTCAAGGGACCCAGTGTTATTTGGACGACATCCTGGTCACGGGTGAAAATGACAGTGATCACCTCGCCAACCTGGAGAAGGTGCTCACTAGATTAAAGGAATATGGGCTACGAACTAATCGCCACAAGTGCGAGTTTTTCCAGAAGCAGATCTCGTATTGTGGCCACGTTATTGATGCAGAGGGGTTACATAAGTCCCCTGAAAAGATTGAGGCAGTAGTCAAGGCTCCAGCACCGGAAAATGTGTCACAACTGAGGTCGTTCCTTGGGCTGGTAAACTACTACCATAAGTTCTTACCAAATTTGTCTACAGTATTACACCCACTGAACACCCTACTGCAAACGGGGGTACCATGGAAGTGGAATGACGAATGTAAACGAGCTTTCCAGAAGTGCAAAGAATTGATCACATCAAAAGAGGTGTTGGCCCATTTCAACCCAGCACTACCAATTCGGTTGGCATGTGATGCATCACCCTATGGTATTGGAGCGGTGCTGTCGCACAAATTCCCAGACGGGTTGGAGAGGCCAGTAGCCTTTGCGTCTCGGTCACTAACCTCAGCCAAGCGCAACTACGTCCAGATCGACAGGGAGGCCCTCAGTCTAGTATGGGGAGTAAAAAAATTCAACCACTGTCTGCATGGGCAGAAGTTCACCTTGCTGACTGACCACCAACCACTTGTCTCCATCTTTAATCCAAAGAAGGGCGTTCCGGTGATGACTGCACAACGGCCACAAAGATGGTCCCTTTTTCTAGGGGTGAACCAATATGAAATAGAATATAAAGGCACGAAACAGCATGGAAATGCTGATGGGCTATCACGCCTGCCACTGCCTACTGTGGAGGAAGCACCAGCAGTGGACCCAATCGAAATATTTTATTCGTCTATAATTGAACGATTGCCAGTAACTAATGCGGATATAGAGAAGGAGACCCGCAATGATCCGACACTGTCTCGGGTATATGATTTGACGGTGAGGGGATGGCCAACACATGGCGACTCACTGTTGCCAGCATTCTCATCCAGAAGAGAACAACTGTCAGTATGCCAGGGGACAGTGATGTGTGGATCCCGAGTGGTAATTCCACCCAAGTTAAGGGAGAGAGTGCTCGGTGAGCTTCATGAAGGTCATCTGGGAGGGGTGAAAATGAAAAGCCTTGCTAGGGCTTATGTGTGGTGGCCGGGGATCGATCAACAAATCGAGGACCTAACCAAGAGCTGCTCAGGATGCCAGAAGGTCCAAAATGCACCACCACATGCCCCTCTACACCCATGGGAGTGGCCCTCCTCTCCATGGCAACGGGTGCATATTGATTTTGCTGGTCCATTCATGGACTCAATGTTCTTAATAGCAGTGGATGCGCACTCGAAATGGCCTGAGGTGATAAAAATGTCCTCAACCACTACAGAGAAAACGATTGCAGTCCTACAGACCATATTTGCCAGGAACGGCTTGCCAGAGCAGATTTGCTCTGATAATGGACCACAGTTTGTGTCTGAAGAGTTTCGGAAATTTATGAGAAGGAATGGGGTAAGGCATTACACATCCGCCCCGTATCATCCAGCCACAAATGGATTGGCTGAGAGGTTCGTACAAACTTTTAAGAAGGCGATAAAGGCCATGTGCGATGATGAAATTCCACAACAGCATAAGGTGGACAATTTCCTGTTAGCCTACAGAAATGCGACACATGCAGTTACCAACCAGACCCCGGCCATGATGTTCTTTAACCGAAGGTTGAGATCTCGTCTGGATTTGCTCAGACCAAATGTGCGAAGAAATGTTGAGGATAAGCAATTCCAGCACATCAATGAGAAGCCGACAAGGAGCTTCAATGTAGGACAACCGGTCTTGGCCCGTGACTACCGAACAGAGAAATGGCAACCCGGAATGATATGCACATGGCAGGGGCCATTAATGTACACAGTGGATGTCGGGGAGAACATTGTGAGACGCCACGTCGACCAGATCCTAGCGTCACAGGAGCGATTCAACCCCATGTCTCGCGTACCTGGGGATGAACCCGACATACCGGTAGCATCTACCTCAGAAACAGTAGCAGCGGAAACTGATGAACTAACCGCCGAAAAGGCGCCAGAATCGCCTCCGCACCAAGAACAAGAACCTCAGGAAAGGCGCTATCCAGAGAGGATCAGGAAGCCGCCCCAAAGACTGAATCTATAAATGGACTATTTCAGTTTAATGTGCATGTTAAAGTGTTAACTGTTATTTGAATGTTATGGGTACTGCTAATCTAAAAGGGGAGGAATTGTAGTGTATGTACCTTTAAGAGAGAACTACTTTTACAGCTCCTGTATACTGTAGTACCGGCAGTGACCACACCTGTATATAAGCCTTGAGCATGCCTCTGCACTGTTAGTCTTTAGACTATCCTCCTCCAGTAAACACCTGTTGATTGTTAAGTTACAGCCTCCGTCTAGTTATTGGAAAACATCATACATTAAGAATCACGGATTCAACAAATACCTTCTTGTTGAGAAAGATACCAGGTTGGTGATAGGAAATGTGAGTGTAGTCTATGGCTCCTTGGACCCTGAAGAAACCTGAAATGCATGCAAAGCTTAGTTCTCTCTCATCCTACTTCCCTCAGTCCATAGGGAAAGAGATTCAAGGCATTCCTCCTGGTATAGACAGTCTCAGTGACCTCCCTGATATAATGGTGGACTGCGAAATGGAAGATGTCGCTAATGTCTCTTGCTGCAGGTTGTGACTTAAAAGTTAAGGTGCAGTGCTGTCCATGCCCTAGTACGAGGCTTGGGTTGTGGTTGCAGCAGGTGACATAGCTCAGTGACGGCCTCCTTTGTGATGTAAAGGTGCCGGAGACATTGCACCTCAGTGAAGTTCAGGAAGAAGTGCTCCCTGAATACCCGCAGTGAGTATGGCCTCCTGCGCAGGGCCCTCCTTCTCTCTCTTTTGTGAGCTGCTCTTACTTTCTGCTGTCTTCCCTGCTGCTCCCTTCATCCACCAGCCACAAAGGCAGCCTTACCAGACCACTCATGACTGTAAGAAAACTATTTAGAAGGTAGCCCAAAAACAGTGAAGCACCAGAAAAAACATCTTCTCAGAAGTCATAATTGAGTTTTCTGAGTCAGAAAATGGACCAAAAAATGCCTCGAAGTTAACCAACAGCTTCAACTGACAAACCAGCAACTAACCTGTATGTAGTGGATGAGCCCTTTAAATAGCGCTGCTGAAGGGTCCTACCTGCCTGTTAGCACTGCAGGTTGCTGGGCAAGTTTATCATATGGCGAATCAGGCACTGGGGTGCCCAATATGACAAAAGGGTGCTACAACAACTATAGGACCCTAATTTGCATATTTTAGTCAGCAATTTAAATGTTCTGGTGCGCACCCTGGATGCCTATGGGGCAGCCCGATCCAATAGGGCGGGTGGCACACTTCTGGCACATAATGAGCGAGAGCCGCCATATTGGATGCTCCTGAAAAACGGGTGCAACGTCATCGAATTCTAAGCCAGTAGGTTTTGTTTGAAAGTGGTCTGGCTCTTCCCTCTAGCCTGTAGCTTTGGAGACAACTGAAACAAAACTTTGCAAAATTTGCATTGAATTTAGCTGGGGACATAATTTGGAGTCCAGCTAATTTTTAAACTCCTATAGTATTGAGATTGAAGGGACATCCCAAGCTAAAACTAGACAAAAATTCTTAATATTTTTTTTTAATCACATCTGCCTCCTATGGTCTCGAGCGTCTTATACACAGCCTCCTGCTGCTGCTACTTCTCATCCTCCAAGCTATCTAGAATTGACAGACTTACAGCAACACCTATGCTGCAGAAATCATGAAATGAATCCTCACCTCATCAATACTTTAAGAACATAAGAACATAAGAAATAGGAGCAGGAGTAGGCCAATCGGCCCCTCGAGCCTGCTCCACCATTCAATAAGATCATGGCTGATCTGATCCTAACCTCAAATCTTCTATCACTCTGCATCCACCCGAACCCATGTGATCTCCCGGGAGAGGCGAAAAACCAGATAAAGACCCAATGGCCAATTTGGGAGAAAAAAATCTGGGAAATTCCTCTCCGACCCATCTAGGCGATCGAAATTCTTCCAGGAGATCACTCTGTCCCTATATTTTCTACAGTACTTACCTTCTGTAAAGGCGATCTCCACCCCAGCCAGGAACAGGAATAAAACCATCTCCTGAAATCTAACAGAATTAGAACACAGTAGGAGCAGAACAAGGCTACACGGCCCCTGGGCCCGCTCCACTACCCACAGGGCCATGACCATTCCGAACCCAGACTCATGTCCAATTTCCTGCCCGCTCCCCGTAACCCTTTATTCCCTTTACTTCTAGGAAACTATCTATTTCTGTTTTAAATTTATTTAATGATGTAGCTTCCACAGCTTTCTGGGGCAGCAAATTCCACAAACCTACCACCCTCTGAGTGAAGAAGTTTCTCCTCATCTCAGTTTTGAATGAGCCGCCCCTTATTTTAAGATTATGCCCCCTAGTTCTAGTTTCACCCATCATTGGGAACATCCTCACCGCATCCACCTGATCAAGCCCCTTCACAATCTTATATGTTTCAATAAGATCGCCTCTCATTCTTCTGAACTCCAATGAGTAGAGTCCCAATCTACTCAGCCTCCCCTCATATGACCACCCCCTCATCCCCGGGATTAACCGAGTGAACCTTCTTTGTACTGACTCGAGAGCAAGTATGTCTTTTCTTAAGTATGGACACCAAAACTGTATGCAGTATTCCAGGTGCGGCCTCACCAATACCTTGTACAACTGCAGCAATACCTCCCTGTTTTTATATTCCAACCCCCTAGCAATAAAAGCCAACATTCCATTGGCCTTCTTGATCACTTGCTGCACCTGCATACTAACTTTTTGAGTTTCGTGCACCAGGACCCCCAGATCCCTTTGTACTACAGTACTTTCCAGTTTCTTGCCATTAAGATAATAACTTGCTCTATGATTTTTCCTGCCAAAGTGCATAACCTCACACTTTCCAGTATTGTATTCCATCTGCCAAATCTCTGCCCACTTACTTAGCCTGTCTATGTCCCTTTGCAGGTTTTTTATGTCCTCCTCACTCACTACTTTCCGTCCCATCTTTGTATCATCTGCAAACTTTGATATGTTACACTCGGTCCCCTCCTCCAAATCGTTAATGTAGATTGTAAAGAGTTGGGGACCCAGCACTGACCCCTGCGGAACACCACTAGTTACTGGTTGCCAATCTGAGAACAAACCATTTATCCCAACTCTCTGCTTTCTGTTAGAGAGCCAATCCTCCACCCATGCCAGAATATTACCCCCAATCCCGTGATTTTTTTTATCTTGAGCAATAATCTTTTGTGTGGCACCTTGTCAAATGCCTTTTGGAAGTCTAAATACACTACGTCCACTGGTTCCCCTTTATCCACCCTGTATGTTACTTCCTCAAAAAACTCAAGCAAATTTGTTAAACATGACTTCCCCTTCATGAAACCATGCTGAGTTTGCCCTATTAAATTATGTTTATCCAAATGTCCCGTTACTGTCTCCTTAATAATGGACTCTAACATTTTACCAACCACAGATGTTAGGCTAACAGGTCTATAGTTTCCAGCCTTCTGCCTACTACCCTTTTTAAATAATGGTGTTACATTAGCAGTTTTCCAATCTGCCGGGACCTTTGCTGAGTCCAGTGAGTTTTGGAAAATTATTACCAATGCATCCACAATCCCTACCGCTACTTCCCTCAAGACCCTGGGATGCAAGCCATCAGGTCCAGGGGATTTATCCGCCTTGAGTCCCATTATTTTACCAAGTACCACTTCCTTAGTGATTTTAATTGTATTTAGTTCCTCCCCCCCTAGAGCCCCCTGTTTGTCCAGTGTTGGGATATTCTTAGTGTCCTCTACTGTAAAGACTGATACAAAATAATTGTTCAGTGTTTTTGCCATCTCCATGTTTCCCACCATTAATTTCCCGGTCTCATCCTCTAAGGGACCAACATTTACTTTAGCCACCCTTTTTCTTTTTATATTACTATAGAAACTTTTACTGTCTGTTTTTATATTTTTTGCTAATTTACTTTCATAATCTATCTTCCCTTTCTTAATCAATCTTTTTGTTATTTTTTGCTGTCTTTTAAAGACTTCCCAATCTTCCATCCTCCCACTAGATTTGGCTACCTTATATGCCCTTGTTTTTAGTCGGATACTATCCTTAATTACTTTACTTAGCCACGGATGGCTATCTTTTCTTTTACACCCTTTTTTCCTCAGTGGAATATATTTTTCTTGGAAGTTGTAAAATAACTCCTTAAATGTACACCACTGGTCATGTACCGTCTTACCCTTTAATCTATTTTCCCAGTCCACTCTAATTTATTCCGCTCTCATACCTTCATAGTCTCCTTTATTCAAGCTCAGCACGCTTGTTTGAGATCCAACCTTCTCACCCTCTAATTGAATATGGAACTCAACCATATTATGGTCACTCATTCCAAGGGGATCCTTTACTAGGACATTTTTAATTAATCCTGTCTCATTACACAGGACCAAATCTAAGGTTGCTTGCCCCCTGGTCGGTTCAGTTACATACTGCTCAAGAAACCCATCCCTAATACACTCAATGAACTCATCCTCAAGGCTGCTCTGCCCAGTTTGATTTGTCCAGTTAATATGATAATTAAAATCCCCCATAATTATAGCTGTTCCCTTATTACAAGCCTCAACTATTTCCTGATTAATACTCCGTCCAACAGAGTTGCAACTGTTCGGAGGCCTATAGACTACACCCACTAGTGTTTTTTTCCCCTTATTATTCCTTACCTCCACCCAAACTGTTTCACTATCCTGCTCCTTTGACCCAATATCATTTCTCTGTATTATAGTGATTCCTTCCTTTATTAACATAGCCACCCCACCTCCTCTCCCTTCCTGCCTGTCCTTCCTGATTGTTAAATAACCTGGTATGTTTAATTCCCAGTCATGGTCACCCTGCAGCCATGTTTCTGTAATGGCCACAAGATCATACCCATATGTCATTATTTGTGCCGTTAACTCATTCATTTTGTTACGAATGCTACGTGCATTCAGATAAAGAACTTTCAAATATGTTTTGTAACACTTAGTTCCTGTTTTTTCCCTTTTTAGTACTTTACTTTTTACTCCATACCTTCTGTCCCTTCCTGACACATTCTGTTTTTTAATTCCCCCACTGCTACCTAAGTCTATGACCTTCTCTGTTGTAATTTCTATGATTTGCTCTCTAGAAACCTCCCCCCCCACTAATTAGTTTAAAGCCCTCTCTACAGCCCTAGTTATATGATTCGCCAGGACTCTAGTCCCAGCACTGGCCAAGTGGAGTCCGTCCCAACAGAACAGCTCCCTCCTGTCCCAGTACTGGTGCCAGTGTCCCAAGAAGCAAAACCCATTTCTCCCACACCAGTCTTTGAGCCACGCATTTAACTCTTTAATTTTATTTATCCTAGCCAAATTCGCTCGTGGCTCAGGTAATAACCCAGAGATTATTACCCTTGAGGTTCTGTTTTTTAATTTGACCCCTAGCTGCTCATACTCCTTTAACAGAACCGTCTTCCTTGTCCTATCTACGTCGTTTGTACCAACATGGACCACGACAACTGGATCCTCCCCCTCCCACTGCAAGTTTCTTTCCAGCCCAGAAGAGATGTCCTTAACCCTGGCACCAGGCAGGCAACACAGCCTTCGGGACTCCCGCTCTTGACTGCAGAGAACCCTATCTATCCCCCTAATGATACTATCCCCTACCACTACAACATTTCTTTTTACTCCCTCCACTTGAATGGCCCCCTGTACCACGGTGCTGTGGCCAGGTTGCTCATCCTCCCTGCAGTCCCCGCTCCCGCCCTCACAGGGAGTAAGAACCTCGATCCTGCTGGACAAGAACAAGGGCTGCGTCTCCTTCAACACTACATCCTGGATCCCTGTACCTTCCTCACTCGTAGTCACACCGTCCTGTCCCTGACCACGGACTACATCTGCAGTAATTAACTTCATAGGTGTGACCATCTCCTGAAACATAGAGTCCAGGAACTTCTCCCCCTCCCTGATGTGTCGCAGTGTCCGAAGCTCGGCCTCAAGCTCCATAACATGGAACTTGAGTTCCTCTAGCAGCAAACACTTGTCGCAGATGTAATCACCGTTAGCCTCAATGGGGTTCACCGGCTCCCACATCTCGCAACAGTAACACATCACCTGCTCCATTCTATATAATTAATTAAATTTGTTATTATTAGTTATGAAGACCCTGCCCGGATATATATGATAATATCACACCACTATTCAATAGGACTTACCAACTTAAAGGTATGAAAGAGAAGAGAAGGAAGAAAACCAACCAACCAGCTGATCACCAACCTCCTCCTTGAATACTGTCTGTGGAGCCTGTTTGGTTGACTCGTCTCGCTGCTCCGCCTCCGCAGTGATGTCTAAGCTTCAAATAATTGACTTCTTAACACACTAAAATTCACAAAATACACTTAAATGATTTTTCTCCCACTTAGCAAAACTCCAACAGCACTCAATGCACAAAGCACTGCTCTGCTCTGCTCACCACTGCCAGCTTCTTATGATGCTTTGATATCAGCTTTACATGAAAAAAATAACGCAACGTGAAAAATAGTAAATCATGAGTATGTTTATATGGAACATTAAATGCTGGTTAACAAGCAATTAACAGGTAACTTAAGTGGATCATTGGGGGTAATTTTAACCTTCAAAAATGGGTAGTGTGGTGTATGTAACCTGTTCCACCTTAAGAGAACTACCTTAAGAGATGTACTACTTTCTCTTGGCTGTTGTATACTGTAATACTGTAATACCGGTGGTGACCACACCGGTATATAAGTGTTGTGTAGGGATTTGCTGGGCAGTTCAGCCCTGACCTCCGAATAGTAAAGACCTGTTAAAAGTTATTCTTGTTGTCTGTGTCCAGTGATTGACCTAAACATAACTGGGACACACAGACTCAACAGTGGCGACGAATCTGATCTTACCCTGCGGCAGTTTTACATCCAAGGCAGCTTCGTCCTCAGAACGGGCGTCGGGAAGAGGCATCCGCCCTCATCATCCTGCTGAGCACCATCGCACGGGAGGCATCGAGAACCCGGGTTAAAAAGAAAAATTCTGACCACGAAGCCCTCCATCAGCGACAGGCAGTGATCATCCCTTCTACCACGGTGGTGGGTAAGCCGATCAGCGACACGAGCAGAAAGTCGGCCGTGTTGGCTGTGGAGTAGGGGAGGGAAAACGGAGGAATAAGGGCGGAGAACTCGACCACGGCCGGTAAAAAGGGCCGCGCTGCAATCGAGGCCGAGAGGCGCAGCGACTGGGGCAGCTTAAGGCACGAGAGCCGCGGAGAAATCAAACGTAGCCGGTGTAAAGGACCAGGCTGCAAGCGGGGCTGCGAGGCAAAGCAGCGTCGGGGAATTGAGAACCGCTGGGGAGGCGAGAACGGCAGCAGCACGGCAATCGCCATTGCAGCCAGCGGGGGAAGAAGGCAAACGCGGGAATCCGCCATTGTAGTCGGCGGGGGGGAAGAAGACGAGCGCGGGAAAGACCGCCAAATGCGGGAAGCTGCCATTTTAGTAGGTGGGGGAAGAAGACAAGCGCGGGAAGCCGCCATTTTGAAAAAAAAAAGAAAAATTTAAAAACTTGCAAGGATGCCTAAACATGGGAGCATTAATACCTTTGATAGTGATATCGAAGATTGGACCATGTATGTAGAACGCATGGAAGTTTATTGTAAAGCAAATAAGGTACCAGATGATGAGAAAGCACTAACCTTATTAAGCTCAATGGGTGCGAAGACATACGGGCTATTGAAGCACTTTCTATCACCAAATAAACTGGCGGATCAGACTTTTGTGAATATTGTTACTGTCCTGAAAAATCATTTAAACCCCACGCCGCTGATGATAGCGGAACGATTTAAATTTTACAGAAGAACGCAGCTGAAAGACGAAAGCAACACTGAATTTTTAATTGAACTGCATAAGCTATCGAAGTACTGTCAGTTTGGAACAGGACTAGCAGATGCGCTGAGAGATAAATTTGTGTGTGGATTGTTAAAAGAAGGAACACAAAAGCGACTGCTTGAGGAGAATGATCTTACGCTTGATAAAGCTGTCACTATTGCAGCATCGCAAGAAGCCGCAGCGAGAGGCACGGCGGAAATGCAGCTACGGTCACCGGAACTCAGCACCAATCAAATGGTCTTGGGTACAGTAAAATGTTATCGTTGTGGAAAGACAACGCACGATCAGAACCAGTGCTGGTTCAAAAATCAGGAATGCAGAAAATGTGGCAGGCTTGGTCACATAGCTAAAGTATGCCGGTCAGGAAAGAAGACCAGCAACAAAAAGTCACTGCAGGAAAAGTACAGAAAGGTACACAAGGTGACAGAGAACAGTTCGAACGAACAGAAGTCAGATTCAGACTCCAGCAGTAATGAACTGGGTAGTCTAAGAGTACACAATGTTGGTAAGGAAGCAGACCTCCAAACAATTTGGGTCACACTTCAGATAGCAGGAGTCCAAGTGAAGATGGAATTGGACACTGGATCGGCATTGACGGTCATGAATAAGCAAGATTACAAAAGGTTATTCCCATATATTCCCCTACGGGATACGGAGATTGTATTGAAAACATACACGAGGCAAAGAGTATACCCCATCGGGAAGATAGAGGTAAAGGTGGTCCACAAGGGCAAAGAAAGCCGAGGAATGGACTTATATGTGCTACCTGAGGGAGGTCCACCACTACTGGGACGGGAGTGGATTAGGAAAATAAATATGGACTGGCATTCCTTAAAAGCACTAACGGTAGATTCCGGTAAAAAAGATGTCAAACCTAAACGATTGTCCAGAATATTGGACGATGCGAAAGAGGTGTTTCAACAGGGACTGGGAACACTGAGAGGAATTACGGCAAACATCAAGGTTGAAGAACATGGAAGCCCGAAATTTTTCAAAGCCAGACCGGTACCTTATGCGATACGACCTGCTGTGGAAGCTGAGCTGGAAGGGCTAGAACATTCAGGAGCACTGTCTAAGGTAGACTGGAGTGAATGGGCCACACCCATTGTTCCCGTCATGAAGCGTTCATCGAGCAACAAGCCGGGGGAACCGGGGAAGGTTCGCATCTGTGGAGATTTCAACATCACTGTCAATCCGGTGCTTCACACGGTGCAGTATCCGCTTCCGCGGATTGAGGATATCTTCGCTTCGTTGTCTGGCGGGAAACACTTCACCAAGATAGACCTGGCGCAGGCGTACTTACAGATGGAAGTTGAGGAAGAGTCACGCCAGTATCTCACGATCAACACGCATAGAGGCTTGTACCGGTATAATAGACTGGTTTTTGGAGTGGCATCGGCGCCAGCAATTTGGCAGAGGGCCATGGAGCAGGTATTACAGGGAATTCCAGGCACACAATGTTACCTGGACGATATTCTGATTACAGGAGATGATGACGAGGAACACCTTGCAAATTTGGAACTGGTGCTCACCAGATTGAAAGAATATGGACTTCGAGTTAATCGCCAGAAATGTGAGTTCTTTCAGAAGAGGATCTCGTACTGTGGTCATGTCATTGACCAGGAGGGGCTTCATAAGTCTCCTGACAAGATCGAAGCTGTTGTGAAGGCTCCCGCTCCGGATAATGTATCCCAGTTGAGGTCGTTCCTAGGGTTGATTAACTATTACCATAAGTTTCTGCAAAATTTATCCACGGTGCTGCACCCGCTGAACGCTCTTTTGCAGAAGGGAGTACCATGGAAGTGGAGCGAGGACTGTAAGAGGGCCTTTCGCAAAAGCAAGGCATTGATCACCTCAGAGGAAGTGTTGGCTCACTTCAACCCAACGCTGCCTATTCATTTGGCTTGTGATGCTTCTCCATATGGTATTGGGGCAGTACTCTCACACAAGTTGCCAAATGGCCAGGAGAGGCCAGTTGCGTTCGCATCCAGATCATTGACCTCCGCTGAGCGCAACTATGCTCAGATAGATAGGGAGGCTCTCAGCCTTGTGTGGGGAGTAAAGAAGTTTAATCATTACCTGCAGGGCCAAAAGTTCACGCTTCTGACAGACCACCAGCCGTTGGTATCCATTTTTAACCCTAAGAAGGGTGTTTCGGTGATGACAGCACAGAGACTCCAGAGATGGTCCCTTTTCCTAGGGGCACATCAATATCAGATTGAATTCAAAGGTACAAAGCAGCATGGTAATGCTGATGGGCTGTCGCGCCTGCCACTACCTACAGAGGAGGAGGCACCGACGGTTGACCCTGTTGAGTTATTTCACTCGACCATCATCGAATGTTTACCAGTCACCAATGCAAGTATTGAAAGAGAAACCAGGAACGACCCGCCACTGTCCCGGGTCTACGAAGTGACAGTGAAGGGATGGCCAGCCCATGGTGATCCACTGTTACCGGCATTCTCAGCAAGACGAGAACAGCTGTCCGTCTGTCAAGGAACATTGATGTATGGAACAAGGGTGATTATTCCTCCTAAGTTAAGAGAGAGAGTTCTAAAGGAACTGCATGAAGGTCATCTGGGGGGAGTCAAGATGAAAAGCCTTGCTAGGACTTATGTGTGGTGGCCGGGTATTGACCAACAGATAGAGGATCTGACGAAAAGCTGTTCAGGGTGCCAAAAAGTGCAAAATGCACCTCCGATTGCACCGCTGCATCCATGGGAATGGCCTTCAACCCCATGGCAACATGTACATATTGACTTTGCTGGTCCATTCCTGGACTCCATGTTTTTAATTGCGGTGGACGCACATTCTAAATGGCCAGAAGTGATTAAGATGACTACCACTACCTCGGAAAAGACGATCGCGGTGCTAAGAACGATATTTGCAAGAAATGGATTGCCAGAACAAATATGTTCAGACAACGGACCGCAGTTCGTGTCAGAAGAATTCCAGAAATTCATGAAGAAGAATGGGGTGAAACATTATACCTCTGCCCCATATCATCCGGCTACAAACGGGTTGGCCGAGAGATTTGTACAAACGTTTAAAAAAGCAATAAAGGCCATGAGCGAAGATCAGATTCCACTACAACACAAGGTGGACAAATTCCTACTGGCATATCGAAACGCCACTCATGCAGTGACAAACCAAAGTCCTGCCATGATGTTCTATAACAGGAGGTTGTGGTCCAGGTTGGACTTGTTAAAACCAAATGTGCGGAGGGAAGTTGAAAACAAACAGTTCCAGCATATAAATAACAAGACCACTCGGAGCTTCGAAATAGGACAACCAGTGTTAGCCCGGGACTATAAAAATGAGAAATGGCAATCTGGAACAATTCGGGCCAGACAAGGACCCCTGATGTACACGGTAGATATTGGTGAAAATGTAATACGGTGTCATGCTGACCAACTGGTAGAATCGAGAACAAGGGTCGAACCCATGGTTACGGCAGAGAGAACCGTGGAAGAAGTTAGTGAACCTGAAGCATCTACCTCAGAAGTGAATGTACCTGATGATGATGTCCAATCCATAAGAGACCAACTAGATGAGTCACCCCAGCAACGAGAATCAGAGACCCCTGAAAGGCGTTATCCAACTCGAATCAGGAGGCCTCCTCAGAGACTGAATCTTTGAACTGTTTTGCATGAAGTTGTATATATATATATGTTATTATGTTATGTAAATGGGGATATAACTGTTAAGCTAAAAAGGGAGGATTGTGGTGTATGTAACCTGTTCCACCTTAAGAGAACTACCTTAAGAGATGTACTACTTTCTCTTGGCTGCTGTATACTGTAATACTGTAATACCGGTGGTGACCACACCGGTATATAAGTGTTGTGTAGGGATTTGCTGGGCAGTTCAGCCTGACCTCCGAATAGTAAAGACCTGTTAAAAGTTATTCTTGTTGTCTGTGTCCAGTGATTGATCCTAAACATAACTGGGACACACAGACTCAACAAGGAGGAATCCGGACCAGCCGTTGCAGAATCCGGGGAGCTGACACATCTGCCGACTGGGGATAGTAGTCCCCTGGAGGGGAGGGGGGGTGGCTCTGAGGATGAACCAGTTGCCGGACCAAGCGGCATGCAGCAACGCACGGGGGATAGGCAAGTTCGGCCACTGTCTCCCCGCAGGGCAAGGCAGGTCATCATGACTGCTGCACAGAGTGCAGATGAGGTCCGTCGCCTGGCTGAGATGAGCAAACAGGCCCGGGTCAGACACACGGAGCTGATGGCTGCAGTGGAGAAGATGCCTGAGTCAATAGATTCATTGGCTAGGAGTATGTTGGACTTCAGGGCAACAATGGAGAGGACTCTGCAAGGCTTTGGGGCAACAATGGAGAGGACTCTCCAGGTGTTCGGGGAAACAATGGACAGGTCTATCCAGGGCTTCGGGGCCACAATGGACAGGACTATCCAGGGCTTCGGCCCAACAATGGAGAGGACTGTCCACGGCTTTGAATCGGCAATGACTGTTCAGGGCTTCGGACAATCCCTGGAAATGTCTGTGCAGGGCTTGTCCGAGGCAGTGGAGTGGTCGGCACCTGCCTTGTCCGAAGCCATGGGAAGAACTGTCCTGGCCTTCTCCGAAGCACTGGCACCTGGCACACAGGTCCTCACTGTTGCCACGCAGTCACTTGCTGGGCTCCTCCACACCCAGATTGACGCAACGCAATCTCTCACTGCAGCCACCCTCTCTGCATCAAATAGGATCACCCCGGGCCCTTCCACTCCCGTACAAGGCCAGGAATCAGCGGAGCATGCGATTGTGGCGGATGAGCCGAGCCGCTCCCCTCAGATAGCCAGTGTGTCGTCCAACCATGGTGCAGGTGTCCTCTCTCGGCAGGAGACCATTGCACATGCCAGCGCTGGGACGCCTGCATTGCAGCTGCCACCACCTGCAGGCCACACTGCTTCCAGCCATGGTCACACCATGCATTCTGCGTCCGCACCCTCCAAGCCCAGAGGTCGGCCAGCCCGTCCCTCAGGGGCTTCTGCGCTTCCAGACAGTCAGCAAGCGTCCCCCAGCCTTGAGCCCGCCACTGGGGTCCAATTACGTAGGAGCAGCAGGGAGGGAAGGGGCCGGGCGCGAAAGAGAAGTCGTTCTCCCTCAAGGGGCCAGTTGTAGAGGGAGGTGCTGAGACGTTTGTTTGTCCAAATTCAAGGACACCCTCACCTGCTGTTATATTTGCAGAAGGTTTGTTGAGTTTTGCGGCTTTGCCGAGCAGTTCACAGTTTTTTTGAAAGTTATGGTTTCTGCTCACATTATGTTGTTTAGCTGTAATGAAAGACTTTTGTGTCAATAAACAGAAGTTTCAATGTTGCATGGTGCATGTGACTACTTTCAGTGATGCTGGCATTCAGAGGCCCTCAAACATCCAAAGTGCGCATGAGTTAAGACTCTCATCATTCCGCCACAGGGGTGTCGACAGGAGTCCAGAGGAGCCTCTGACGTATGGATCTTCCAATTTCAGCAGCCCTTCCATCTTCCTCCTCCTCCTCCTCCTCCTCCGCCTGCTCTTCCTCCTCCTCCTCCTGCTCCTCCTCATACTCCTCCTCCTCCGCCTGCTTGTGCAGGGTCCGAGGGAAGGTAATGAATTGACGCGGTCGCCTATAAAGGGCATCAGTCACATGCCGGATGCAACAGCGGACTGCAGCCTGAGCGACAGTTGCAATGTCCCCAATGGCTGACTGAAAGGATCCGTTGGCATAAAAATGGAGGCCATCAGTCAGTTTAGCCATCACGGACAGAGAGGTTCTGCAGCGTTCACGCGGCTGCAGATCCTGACCAAGCAGGTGGCACAGATCAGTAACAATGTCCCTCCAGATTTGGAGCCTTCGCAAACACTGCTCCTCCGACATGTCAAGGCTTGTCACCTGCTGCTTAAAGACCCTCGCAGCATCCTGTCGGATTGGCCGACCTCCATTGCCCCTCCTCATTCTGGCCAATCCCGGCCCTCTCTCCCGCCGTCTCTCTGCCCCTCCACAGTGTTGGGCGATGAGGCCGTCGCCCTCCAAACAAGCTCCCATTCCGATGCCAGTTGGTCAAAAGGCTTTTAGGTGTAGTGCTGCAAGTGCTTCGGACAGGGTTGAAGGTCCCAAGTACTGTAAAGCTAAATTCCCAGAACTCCGCTCCACATTAGCTCGCCAACTCTCTCTAGCAGCGATCGCAATGAGCAGGCCAAGTGGCAGAAGATTCCGCACTAGAGCTGTCCCCTTTAAATAGCACCGCCCTACTCCGAGAAGGGCCTGTTAGCCCTCCCTCGAAATGTCACTAATAGCGCTGGGCGCTAAGGCTCCGGGCGCCACCCAATATGCGCTCAGGCGCTCCTAAAAGGCGTTGCACACTGAAATGACGTCATGAGCTGCTTGCGCTCGCGGGCGCGTGCAAACACTTAGCACAGGCGCGAAATGTATAGTCAATATCTGAGTTGGCGCTATCTTCTAGCGTTCGCACCAACTTAGGGCTTCGCCCCAATTCTAGGTCTCTTTAGACGCTCAGCGCCGGCGCTCCCAACCCAATTTCTAGGCCAATCCATGAATGGACCAGCAAAATCAATATGCACCCGTTGCCATGGAGATGAGGGCCACTCCCATGGGTGTAGAGGGGCCTGTGGTGGTGCATTTTGGACTTTCTGGCATCCTGAGCAACTCTTGCTCAGGTCCTCGATTTGTTTATCGATTCCCGGCCACCACACATAAGCCCTGGCTAGGCTTTCCATTTTTACCCCTCCCAGATGACCCTCATGAAGCTCATTGAGCACTCTATCCCTTAACTTGGGTGGAATTACCACTCGGGATCCACACATCAAGGTCCCCCGGCACACTGACAGCTGTTCTCTCCTTGTCGAGAATGCTGCCAACAGTGAGTCGCCATGTGCTGGCCATCCCTTCACCGTCAAATCATATAGCCGAGACAGTGTCGGGTCATTTCGGGTTTCCTTTTCGATACAAGCGTTAGTTACCGGTAGGTATTCAACTATAGTCGAATGGAATATTTCGACAGGATCCACTGCTGGTGCTTCCTCCGCAGTAGGCAGTGGCAGGCGTGATAGCCCATCAACATTTCCATGCTGTTTCGTGCCCTTATATTCAATCTCATAGTGGTGCGCCCCTAGAAAAAGTGACCATCTTTGTAGTCGTTGCGCAGTCATCACCGGAACGCCCTTCTTCGGATTAAAAATGGAGACAAGAGGCTGGTGATCAGTCAGCAAGGTGAATTTCTGCCCGTGCAGATAGTGATTGAACTTTTTCACTCCCCACACTAGGCTGAGGGCCTCCCTGTCAATCTGGGCGTAGTTACGCTCGGCTGAGGTTAGTGATCGTGACGCAAAGGCTATTGGCCTCCCTGAGCCGTCCGAGAATTTGTGCGACAGCACCGCTCCAATTCCATAGGGTGACGCCTCACATGCCAACCGGATTGGTAATGCTGGGTTGTAATGGGCCAAAAGCTCTTTCGATGTGATTAATGTTTTGCTCTTCTGGAAAGCTCGTCTACATTCGTCACTCCACTTCCATGGCACCCCAGTTTGCAGTAGGGTGTTCAGTGGGTGTAGTATTGTAGACAAATTTGGCAAGAATTTATGGTAGTAGTTTACCAGCCCGAGGAACGACCTCAGTTGTGACACATTTTCCGGTGCTGGAGCCTTGACTACTGCCTCAGTCTTCTCTGGGGACTTATGTAACCCCTCTTTATCGATAACCTGGCCATAATACGAGATCTGTTTTCTAAAAAACTCGCATTTGGGGCGGTTAGCTCGGAGCCCATATTCCTGCAATCTAGTGAGCACCTGCTCCAGGTTGGCAAGGTGATCACTGTTATTTTCGCCCGTGACCAGGATGTTGTCCAAATAACACTGGGTCCCTGGGATCCCTTGCAGGACTTGTTCCATTGCCCTCTGCCAAATAGCCGGAGCTGATGCTACCCCGAATACCAGCCGGTTGTATTGGTAGAGACCTTTATGGGTGTTGATTGTGAGGTTTTTTTTGATGCTTCTTCTACCTCCATTTGCAGATACGCCTGGGCCAGATCAATCTTAGTGAAGCGTTTCCCTCCAGATAGCGAGGCGAAAATATCTTCAATCCGCGGAAGTGGATATTGTACGGTGTGAAGGATCGGGTTCACTGTTACCTTAAAGTCCCCACAGATGCGAACCTTCCTTGGTTCCCCAGGCGTGCTGCTCAACGACTTTTTCATCACAGGGACGATGGGTGTAGCCCACTCGCTCCAGTCTACCTTGGACAGTACACCTGAACATTCCAGACTCTCCAGCTCTGCTTCGACGGCTGGGCGGATCGCATAAGGTACCGGTCTGGCCGTAAAAAATTTTGGGCTTGCGTTTTCTTCAATTTTAATCATTGCTGTCATGCCTTTTAGTCTTCCGAGTCCTTGCTGGAGCACTTCTTTCGCGTCAGTTAGGATCTTTGACAGTCGCCCAGGTGTGACGTCGTCATCCTTTTTGTCAGCCACAGTCAGTGCCTGTATGGAATGCCAATCCAGTTGTATTTTCCGGATCCATTCACGTCCCAGTAATGGTGGTCCTCCATCTTGTAATACATACAGGTCTAGTTTTGGTGTTTCCTTACCGTTATATATAACGGTCACCCTTATTTTTCCTTTGGGGTAGACTTTTTGCCCCGTGTACATCTTCAAAATAATTTTTGTGTCTCTCAAGGGTATGTGTGAGAATAGCCGCTCATAGTCCCATCGGTTTATGACTGTTAGGGCTGATCCTGTGTCCAATTCCATCTTTACCTGGACTCCTGCTATCATGAGAGTGGCCCAAGTGGTTCGGTGATCCTCCATTGTGATCACATTATGTAGTTTCAGACAACTCAGTTCCCTGCTTTCGGAGTCGTTATCACTCTTTTGTTCGTCTGAACTATTCTCCGTCATCTTATGTACCTTCTTGTACTTTTCTTTGGTAGGTTTCTTATTGCTGGTTTTCTTTCCCGACCTGCAGACTCTTGCTATGTGTCCTACTTTTCCACACTGTCTGCACACTTTGTCTTTGAACCAGCAATCATTCTGGTTGTGTGTTCTTCTGCCACAGCGATAGCACTTCTCTGTTCCATATGACATTTCGTTTGTGCCATTTTCTTGCGGTCTCAGTTGTATCTCTGCAGCGCCCTGTGCTGCTGCTTCATATGATACCACAATGCTGAAAGCCTTTTCCAGCGTAAGGTACTTTTCAGCTAAATGCCGGTTCTGGGTTCCTTCACTTTGAAGCCCACACACAAACTTGTCCCTGAAGGTATCTGCCAGTCCCGCTCCAAACTGGCAGTGTTTCGATAGTTTGCGCAGTTCTGTTAAATAATCAGTATTGCTTTCATCCTTATGCTGGTTTCGTTTGTGAAACTTGAATCTTTCTGATATCAGCAGCGGTGTGGGGTTTAAATGTTCCTGTAGTATCGTTACTATGTCTTCAAAACTCTTTTCCATTGGCTTCGTTGGGGTTACTAGATTTCGTAATAAACCATACGTCTTTGCACCCATTAAATTTAACAATACCGATGCTTTCTTGTCATCTGACACCTCATTTGCCTTGCAGTATACCTCTCTTCGTTCGACATATGTAGTCCAATCTTCGACTTCATTGTCAAATGCGGTGATACTGCCACTCTTCGGCATTTGGGGTGTGGTTTAAAATGGTGTCTCCCAATGGCTTAAAATGGCATCTCCCGTGCTTTCCTTCCTCCCCTGCTGCTGCCAACGCCGCTCCCAGCGGTTCTCGTGGCAATGGCAGCGCCCCGTAGGTTTCGCGCGCTTCTCCTGCGCTGCTGCCAACGCTGCTCTCGGCGGTCCTCGTGGCAATGGTGGCGCCTTGCGGGTTTCTGCGCGTCTCTCTCTCTCTCTCTTCGATGCTGCTCGGCCCCTGAACACCGGCTGCACCCTGTGCGCACTGCCCTCTCTCTCTCTCCCCCGTCGACGCTGCTCGGCCCTTTGCTGTGCCGCTCGGTTGGGCTCTAGCCCGCCGCTGTCCGGGAAGGGTCTGCGCACTACCTGTTGCCAGCCCGTTTCGCTGGACCACCTCGACTGGAAAGCCAAGCCTGGCTCTCGACAGCCTCCCCCGCAATTCTCGAGTCTCTGCTGGATGACTGGGCGGTTGCCCGTGGTCGACGCCCGAGTCTCTGGCCTTGACATCCAATCCACTGATCTCCAGGAACGAATCCCCGGGAGGTGATGCAGAGTTGCAGGAAGGTTCGAACTTGCCTTGTCGCCAATGTTGTGTCTGTGTATAATAAGACACAGACTGCAGGAGAACGGTACAATAGGTGTTTACTCAACGTGGCTCACACGGGAACTGATCTGTACAGATTACTACTCAGCGCTATATACAGGTGTGGTCACTGCCGGTACTGCAGTATGCATGAGCTGTAAAAGATAGTTCCCCCCTTAAAGGTGTATACATTACACTGACCTCTCGGGGTGCCATAGCCGGGGAGCACACATCATCCTGTGTCCCCAGCACTTGAATGCCTAGTCGAAAACACAATGCGGGTTCAGAGCTGCTGACGCGAAACCTATAAATTGTACCATGGAAGCCATGGCACAAGGCCATGTTCCCCCACAGGTAGCATATATAGGAGTTGGGACATATTGCGTCACCACAGGAGCGTCTCACTACCAGCACGGACAGCACAGCTGGTGCGCGGTGAGTGACAGCAGCTTCTGTTTCAAACCCGAGGCAGAAGTTCAAGTGGCACAGATACGAATTGTCCCCATTCCTGAACCATCCACTGTTCACCTCACTGTGGAGGAGAATTTTACCCACCTCCAGAAATATGTCGCCCACTTCGGTTACCCGATTCCCCCTCTCCCAGAGCACCTTACCAAATTATTAAAAGGCGTCCTAGTATCACAAAAGCACTTCTACACTTTGGAACAGAAGACTGTACAGATAGGGGCTGACATTTTAGATATTACGACCCAACCCAGGTGGGACGTTTTTGAGAGTATAGAGGTCCCCTCCTGGATTCAAATGGCGTCCCACATCTTAGTAGCCTGTCAGCTAGGAATCGTCCTCTACCTGGTTTGTGTCTAGTGTAGGAGAAAGGGTCCCAGGGTAGAATTTAAAGCAAAAGGGTTGTGGACAGACCAGTATGCCCAGGTGGAAGAAGAAACACCCGTGTGAGCTTTGTGTCATATCACCGCCGAGTGATGGCAGATCCATTTGTTATTTTTAATAAAGCTCGTTCCTTCCGTTCGTTATTTTTAATAAATATGTTTTTTGGCCTGATTTTGACTTTTATTAAAGGTTGTGTGTTGTAATAAAGTTTTATGATGTCCCAAGTAGTGCAGGGGTGTTGGAACCCCTCCGTGCTTGGACTATTGTAACAGATAGTAATTGTTTCTATCGATAGATGCCTGTCGTGCACTGCGGTTTTCTCTAAGTAAGAGGAATATATGTGTCGAGGGATCGTGGATAGATAAATATAGGGGAATGTTGTTTGTGGGGGGTCAGAAATTTGCTCACCTTGATTGGACACTTCAAGCAAGTTTCAGTATCCTAGGGGGGACTGAAAGGATTTGCAAATTTCTTGTTTCCCCCCCCCCCCCCCCCGAAGATCTACTTTTGGTTTAGGAAAGAAACCCTGGTTGGACTGAGTTTAAAATCCAGGGCTCAACAAGATGGCTGCGGTCAGCCTCATGGCCAAGGCCTGTAAGTTTCAGTTTGGACTCACAAACTTGGATTCCAATGACTGTGAGAAGGAACTTTCCAGAAACTCGAATGCAGACAGACCTTCTGCATTTATGCATGAGAAGCAAACCCAGTGGCATTCGGGCCTCTGATTAAAAATCATCAAGGTTGTTTACACAAACAATCAAGAGCAGGCAAGGCCTATTCAACACATAATGGGACAAGCTTAGCTGCATTTCAGACCTTCATTAGAGAACATCGACACTGTTTACAAACGATCAACGGGGCATTCAGACTGGAATGGCCCCATCACGAAACCAGTTGGACAAAGGGGAACACTGATGAGGTGTTTAAAGCCGATTAACCGGCCATTCAGGTCGATGGGCCCAGATCGGTACCCTTTGTATGAGCTTCAACACGTCCAGGTCAGACAAAAGAAATGAGCTGAACTGGTGGGAGATAAGGGCTACCAGGAAGGGTATAACTAGTCCCTCGGGAAGCCATCTCTCTCTCTCTCTCTCTCTCTCTCTCCCGCCTCGCCTCCAGTGTCCTGCCGTATCATCAACCCAGCGAGAGGATCATCGACGAAGAGCCTGTCCAGGGAAGTAGGATACCCGCAGTTATGTTTGAATTACTAGGGTATCTCTACTTTGGGGCGGTGAAAAACCTAAGACATCGGCAGGCAATAGGGCACGGAGCAGGCGCTTCAACATCCTAGACTGCTGAGCATCAAATTTTCTGGCCCATTACAAGACAATCTAGATAGGTGTAAAGGGTGGGAGTTAAGGGGACTTGCTAAAGTGTCATTTTAGTCATTTTCCCTCGATGTGTCTGTTCCTCCTCCCCCGTTAAGTGTAATTGTGCTGCATCCGTAGTGATTTTTCTCTGTATAGTAATTGTTTCTCTATTTTTAATAAACATTGGTTTTCTTTGCACCAAACCACTGGTCTCGTTTGTCTATATCGCTACTTGTAAATAAGTCCGGTGGTCAGAACCAAAGGGGAAGCGATTCGAACCGCACGGGGCTAGAGCAGCTCAGACATGACTGACTGGCCAGACACAAACCCCAAACCAAAACCCCCTACATTTGGGATTTGTATCTGGTAATGACTTCCAGAATCTGATGTGAAGAATTAATTTAACACATCTGATTTTTCTTCCATAATATTTCTGCTAATTTATCCCACCAAGGCCCTCTTTTATCTAACTCTCCATCTATTACTTATATATATGGTGTGGAGATGCCGGTGTTGGACTGGGGTGGACAAATGTAAGAAGTCACACAACACCAGGTTATAGTCCAACAGTTTTATTTGAAATCACAAGCTTTCGGAGCGCTGCTCCTTCGTCAGGTCAGTCACCTGACGAAGGAGCAGCGCCCCGAAAGCTTGTGATTTCAAATAAAACTGTTGGACTATAACCTGGTGTTGTGTGACTTCTTACATTTATATATATGGGTACAGTGGTTGTGGTACTGGATTAGCAACTCATGAGTTCAAATCCCATCATGGCAAGTTGTCAAATTAAATTTAATAAAATCTGGTCATTTGTGGGCAGGCATTAGAAAAAAATGACCATTCAGAAAGAAAGCAATGTACTACACCTATTTATTCATTTGATGATCCCGAACTTCCTCCTCCGATGATCCCGGCCTTCCTCCTCTGATGATGATCCCGGTCTTCCTCCTCCTCCGATGATCCTGACCTTCCTCCTCCTCCGATAATCCCGGCCTTCCTCCTTCTCCAATGATCCCGATCTTCCTCCTCCACCGATGATCCCGGCCTTCCTCCTCCTCCAATGATCCCGGTCTTCCTCCTCCTCCGATGATCCCGGCCTTCCTCCTCCTCCAATGATCTTGGCCTTCCTCCTCTTCTGATGATCCCGGACTTCCTCCTCCTCCTCCAATGATCCCGGCCTTCCTCCTCCTCCGATGATCCCGGTCTTCCTCCTCCTCCAATGATCCCGGTCTTCCTCCCCCTCCGATGATCCCAGCCTTACTCCTCCTCCGACGATCCTGGCCTTCCTCGTCTGATGATGATCCCGGACTTCCTCCTCCTCCTCCGATGACAATCCTAGCCTTCCTCCTCCTCTGATGATCCCGGCCTTCCTCCTTCTCCGAAGATCCCGGCCTTCCTCCTCCCTGCTCCCCAGGCCTAGCCTCCCGACAATCAGCCAGCCTTCCAATCTGTCTGGATGCGGGCGGGAAACAGATTAAAAAATGTAAGTCATGCCTTGCCTTTAAATTCGTCAGGGCCTGAGAGAAACCCACTCTCCCGGCTTTCCCGACTGCATTCCAGCAACCCCCCTCACCCACTCCCTACCTGCCTCCAAGTTAAAATCCTGGCCATTAAGTCAACATTTATCACATTCTCAGAACAACTAGGGATTGGCAATAAATGTGGCCTCGTAAACTTCACCCAACTCCTGAAAACAAATTAAAAAAAAATCTTTGGTCAGAATTTTCTGGGGTCCGTGCGAGCAGGACTGGAGGCAGGTCGGGTGGGAAATTTGAAAAAAGTGGGAGCGGGTCGGGAACCCACCGTCATCCCGCCCCCACATGCCTTTCCCTCAGGTGCGTTTGCCGGTGTGGCACCAACCCGACCGGCAGAGGCAGGCGACCTAATTGAAATCATTATAATCTTGCTTTCAGACAGTTAAGAGCCTTTCCCCCCACCCCTACATTTTAAATTTCCCTGCATGGCCACGGGATTCATGCAGCTCAGGAACCACGTCTGTCAACCTGAGGCAGGAGTTAAGTAGCCATTGCTCCAGCTGATTACTTGACAGCATCAAATGTAATTTCAAAGCTCCCACCTGACAGCTGCTCACTTTCCTCAGACTGAAGCTGTTGCTGACTGCATTCCCAGCACAGATTGAGTTTTCTGCAGGTTGCAAGTCTTTCCAGCAAAGTCTTCACCCAGAGTCACCACTGTTGAGATTAGCCCATTTCTTGATATTGGCTTATCTCTGGTCTATCAGATAATCAGGATCGACTGCAAACCAATATGGTGGGAATATTGTGTTTAATCAGAGTTTAAGACGGAATATAACACATGAGTTATACAGCAAAAACATACGACCGTGACAAGCAGCTGGTACCGGTCCCGATCGGACAGATGACTGCCGTGCGCGAACAGTTCTCCAGCTTACGGCCTTTCTTCCTCTCATCTAGAACTTCCAAGAATAGGTTGAGTCCACTCCCAGAAGAGTGTTAGACCAGTCTCACTCTTGTATGGCTCTCCCCTCCACCATCTGTGCTAATAGCTTTTTGTTAAGTCTGTGTGTTATATTGCGAATTACTACACAGACCACAAGAGTAAACTTTAACAGGTCTTTACTAGTTGAAGGTCAGGACGGAACTGCCCAATAAATCATTACACAGCACTTATATACCGGTGTGGTCACCACCGGTATTACAGTATACAGCAGCCAAGATAAAGTAGTGCAACCCTTAAAATAGTTCTCTTAAAGGTGGAATGGTTACATACACTACAATCCTCCCTTTTTAGCTTAACCGTATATATTCCCCATTAACATAACATCATAACATATATACACAACTTCATGTAAAAACAGTTCACAGATTCAGTCTCTCTGGAGGCTTCCTGACTCGGTCCGGATAACGCCTCGGTGGTGTAGTAGTTTTCGGTGGTGTAGTAGGTTCTTTTGGCAAGGTCGATTCGGCTTGAATGCCAGTGTCTGGTTCATCTGGTTCCAGTATCACCGGATCGGAGGTAGGTACTATGGGTATCTCTGCTTCATCATTAGGCGTATAGAGTTGTGGAGTAGGTTGTCCCTTTTCGGATGACTCTATGATCTGGTCAACATGGCGCCTTATTATGCTTTCACCAATGTCCACGGTATACATAAGCGGTCCAAGTCGTGTGCAAATAGTTCCAGGCTGCCATTTCTCGGTACGGTAGTCCCGGGCCAAAACTTGTTGACCTATCTGGAAGGTTCTAGTTGGCCTTTCATTCATGCCTTGAAATTGCCGGTTCTCTACGTCCCTTCTGATGTTTGGCTTGAGCAAATCCAGCCGGCATCTTAGTCTTCTATTGAAAAACACCATGGCGGGAGTTTGGTTTGTAACCGCATGTGTTGCATTCCTGTACGCCAACAAGAAGTTATCTACCTTATGTTGTAGATTTATGCCTTCATTACCCATGGCCTTTATGGCCTTCTTGAAGGTCTGGACAAACCTTTCAGCTAATCCATTGGTGGCGGGATGGTATGGGGCGGACGTGTAGTGCTTAACCCCATTGCTTTTTAAGAACTTCCTGAATTCTTCGGATACAAATTGGGGTCCATTATCAGAACAGATCTGTTCCGGCAGGCCATTCCTGGCAAATATGGTCCTTAATACTGTGATGGTTTTTTCCGTGGTGGTGGAGGACATCTTTATTACCTCCGGCCACTTGGAGTGGGCATCCACCGCGATTAAGAACATTGAGCCCATAAATGGACCAGCAAAGTCGATATGTACCCTTTGCCATGGAGATGAGGGCCACTCCCATGGATGTAGAGGGGCTTGTGGTGGGGCGTTTTGGACCTTCTGGCATCCTAGACAGCTCTTGGTCATTTCTTCGATGTCTCCATCGATACCTGGCCACCACACAAACGCTCTGGCTAGGTTCTTCATTTTTACTCCACCCAGATGCCCCTCGTGAAGCTCCTTTAGCACTTTATGCTGGAGTTTGGGTGGAATCACCACTCTGGATCCACACATCAAAGTTCCTCGGCACACTGACAGCTGCTCTCTTCTTTGCGAGAATGCTGGCAACAGTGGTTCGCCATGTGCTGGCCATCCCTTCACCGTTAAATCGTAGACTCGTGAGAGAGTCGGGTCATTTCTCGTTTCCTTTTCGATGGTAGAATTTGTTACTGGTAGACATTCCACTATGGTTGCGTGGAACATCTCCACTGGGTCCACTGTAGGCGCCTCTTCCACCGCTGGCAACGGTAGGCGCGATAACCCGTCAGCATTCCCATGCTGTTTTGATCCTTTGTATTCTATGTCATATTGGTGTGCCCCTAGGAAAAGGGACCACCTCTGTAGCCTTTGCGCTGTCATAATGGAAACGCCCTTTTTAGGGTTGAATATGGATACCAACGGCTGGTGGTCTGTCAGCAGTGTAAACTTCTGGCCCTGCAGGTAATGATTAAACTTCTTTACTCCCCACACCAGGCTGAGAGCCTCCCTATCTATCTGAGCATAGTTGCGCTCAGCGGAGGTCAATGATCTGGATGCAAATGCGACTGGCCTTTCCGAGCCATTTGGCAACTTGTGTGAGAGTACTGCTCCAATACCATAAGGGGAAGCATCACAAGCTAAGCGAATAGGTAGTGTTGGGTTGAAGTGAGCCAACACTTCCTCTGAGGTGATCAATGCCTTGCTTTTGCGAAAGGCCTTCTTACAGTCCTCGCTCCACTTCCATGGTACTTCTTTCTGCAAAAGAGCATTCAGCGGGTGCAGCACCGTGGATAGATTTGGCAAAAACTTATGGTAATAGTTAATCAACCCTAGGAACGACCTCAACTGGGATACATTTTCCGGAGCGGGAGCCTTCACGACAGCTTCGATCTTGTCAGGTGACTTGTGCAGCCCCTCCTGGTCAATGACATGACCACAGTACGAGATCCGTTTCTGAAAGAACTCACATTTTTGGCGATTAACCCGAAGGCCATATTCCTTCAACCTGGTGAGCACCAGTTTCAAATTTGCAAGGTGTTCCTCATCGTCATCTCCTGTAATCAGGATATCGTCCAAGTAACATTGAGTGCTTGGAATTCCCTGTAATACCTGCTCCATGGCCCTCTGCCAAATTTCTGGAGCCGAAGCCACTCCAAAAACCAGTCTATTATATCGATACAAGCCTCTGTGCGTGTTGATTGTGAGATACTGGCGCGACTCTTCCTCAACTTCCATCTGTAAGTACGCTTGCGCCAGGTCTATCTTGGTGAAGTGTTTCCCGCCAGACAATGAAGCAAAGATACCCTCAATTCGCGGAAGCGGATATTGCACCGTGTGAAGCACCGGATTAACTGTGATCTTGAAGTCTCCACAGATGCGGACCTTCCCCGGTTCCCCTGGCTTGTTACTCGATGAACGCTTCATGACGGGAACAATGGGCGTGGCCCACTCACTCCAGTCCACCTTAGACAGTACTCCTGAATGTTCTAGCCCTTCCAGCTCAGCTTCCACAGCAGGTCGTATCGCATAAGGTACCGGTATGGCTTTGAAAAATTTTGGGTTTGCATGTTCTGCAATCTTGATTTTTGCCTTAATTCCTCTTAGTGTTCCCAGTCCCTGTTGGAACACTTCTTTAGCCTCATCCAATATTCTGTACAATCGTTCAGGTTTGACATTTTTGTTTCCGGAATCTACCGTCATTGCTTTTAGGGAGTGCCAGTCCATATTTATTTTCCTGATCCACTCCCGTCCCAGAAGTGGTGGACCTCCCTCAGGTAGTACATATACGTCCATTCCTTGGTGTTCTTTGCCCTTGTGTATCACCTTGACTTTTATCTTTCCGATGGGGTATACTTTTTGCCCCATGTATGTCTGCAATACTATCTCCGTATCCCGTAGGGGAATATGTTTGAATAACTTTTTGTAATCTTGCTTATTCATGACTGTCAACGCCGATCCGGTGTCCAATTCCATCTTCACTTGGACTCCTGCAATCTGCAGTGTGACCCAGATAGTTTGTCGGTCAGCTTCCTTACTCACGTTGTGAATTCTCAGACTACCCAGTTCCTTGCTGTTGGAGTCTGAATCCGAATTCTGTTCATCCAAACTCTTCTCAGCCACCTTATGTACCTTTCTGCACTTTTCCTGTGGTGACTTTTTGTTGCTGGTCTTCTTTCCTGACCGGCATACTTTAGCTATGTGACCAAGCTTGCCACATTTTCTACATTCCTGGTTTTTAAACCAGCATTGGTTCTGATCGTGTGTTGTCTTTCCACAACGATAACATTTCGTTGTACCCAAAGCCATTTGATCTACGCTGAGCACCGCTGCCTTCAGCTGCATTTCCGTAGTGCCTCTCGCTGCGGCTTCGTGCGATGCTGCAATAGTGACAGCCTTATCAAGTGTAAGATCATTCTCTTCAAGTAGCCGCTTTTGTGTTCCTTCTTTCGACAACCCACACACAAATTTGTCTCTCAGTGCCTCTGTCAGGCTTTCCCCAAACTGGCAGTATTTCGCTAGCTTACGCAGTTCAATTAAATACTCCGTGTTGCTTTCCTCTTTCAGTTGCGTTCTCGCATAAAATTTAAATCGTTCCGCTAACATCAGCGGTGCGGGGTTCAAATGATCCTTCAGGACAGCAACAATTTTAGCGAAAGTCTGATCCGCCGGTTTAGCTGGTGATAGAAGATGCTTCAATAGCCCGTATGTCTTCGCACCCATTGAGTTTAGTAAGGTTAGTGCTTTATCTTCATCTGATATTTTATTTGCCTTACAATATATCTCTATGCGTTCTACATACGTGGCCCAATCTTCAACATCGGGATCGAAATCGTTGATGTTACCACGCTTAGGCATCCTCGCAATCTTCTTGAGAAACAAAAGAATTATTTTTTTTCCTTTTACAAAATGGCGGTTTCCCGCGCTTGTCTTCTTCCCCCGCCTCCGAAAATGGCGGCTTCCCGCGTTTGCCTCTCTCCCCCGCTGGCTGTAATGGCGATTGCCGTATTGCTGCGTTCGCCCTCCCCAGCGGTTTTCAAATCGTGCCTCCCAGCCCCTCTTGCAGTCCGGTCCTTTCCCCCGGCTGCGGCTGAGTTCTCCGCATTTTTTAAATTTTCTCCCGCGCCTTACGCTGACCCGGTCGCTGCGCCTCGCGGTCTCGGTAGCTGCCCGGCCTTTTTCACCGGTCGCGGTCGAGCTCTCTCTCGACGCTGTTGCGTCTCCCAGCCCGCTTGCAGCCCAGCCTCTCACACCGGCTGCGTTTGTATTCACCGCGGCTTCCGTGCCTTACGCTGCCGCAGTCTCAGCGCCTCTGGCCCCGACTTCTGTCCGGCTCTTTTCCCCAGCCGTGGTCGAGTTCTCCGCCCTTATATCCTCCGTTTTTTTTTGTTATTTTCTCCCCTACTCACAGTCAACGTGGCCGACTTGCTGCTCGTCGCTGATCGGCTTACCCACCACCGTGATAGAAGGGATGATCACTGCCTGTTGCTGATGGAAGGCTTCGTGTCAGAATTCTTCCTTTGCTCTGCAGACCCGAGTCTTTTCTCAGCAGAATGATGAGGGCGGATGCCTCCTCTCGACGCCCGTTAAACTGCCTTGGATGTCTCTCTGCCGCAGGGTAAGATCGTACTCATCGCCACTGTTAAGTCTGTGTGTTATATTGCGAATTACTACACAGACCATAAGAGTAAACTTTAACAGGTCTTTACCAGTTGAAGGTCAGGGCAGAACTGCCCAATAAATCATTACACAGCACTTATATACCGGTGTGGTCACCACCGGTATTACAGTATACAGCAGCCAAGATAAAGTAGTGCAACCCTTAAAATAGTTCTCTTAACGGTGGAACGGTTACATACACTACACTTTTCAGGTCTTTCTCTTATACCCTTTTTTAGGATGGGCCTGATGTAAAATATGGACAGGACCATTTAATCTGTAAGGGCTCTTCCTAAACCACGGTGCCCAGTGTCTCAACTTGGAGATGAATATCCTCCCTCCAGGAGGGGTCTTCACAATCATTACACATGCTTTATTGTTTATACATTTTGAAGGCCTGGTTTGGAGTCAGACATGTCATTCTCAGCCATCAGGTGTTCGTAACTGCTTGTTATCAGTTATTTATGTTCATGCTGTTCATGCAGCTTTAGCTATGCAAAACTAACTATTTCATTATCAGACTATTGTACCATGGAATGAATCATTAAATTCCCAAAGCTATCTTCTATCCTATTCTCAAACTCTGGTTAACTAACGCATTTTAAAGCAGTTTTGTTAAACAAAGTCAAAATCCTAACTTAGCATTATAATATGGTTATTAGCAGTAATGGAAGAGACATAGGCATCGGGCCTCGGTTGGTCAAATTAGAGATACATAAACAAAGTTGAAATCCTAACTGGAGAACAGCAGATAGCTAGCTTGAAAGCAAGACTATTTATGACCGTCACAGTACAGAATGCTATAACATCTGCAGAGAACCAAAACACAAGCAGATTCTAAGCATCTATCCAGTTATTCTAATACTAGTCTGAAGAGACTTTTTGTCTCCAGTTCTAATACCATCATGTAAACACAGCATTATTCGCGTCACAATTTTATCCGCATAACCATACACATTTTGTACACCACTGCTTTCTAACACCTCATTGGAAGAACCTCTCTCACCATTGGCAGATTGCTTCTGTCAACTCTACTTGACCTGCCATCTATTCTATCAGCATGGGTGCTGTTTATACTGTCTCACCTTGGTCTGCAGAATCTGACCATGATTCAACACCAACAGCACCAGGCACACCAGCAGCAGCAACAACACCACCACCAACCTTCTCCTCAAAGCCCTGATGCTCCACAGGACAGAGGGCATTAGTGCAGGGCTGCACCACGCAGGAGGTGATACCCTCAACACAGCATATACAGGCAGAGGATGAGCTTCCTCAACATGACTGAGCAGCCAGCTATCGCACCAGGTAATCGCAGGCATTTGCACATTGCTGGAGTAAGACCTGCAGCCCAGAGGGACTGGCTCAGCTTTGCCACTCTGGCTGGCTTCCCACGGGCGTCATCGACTGCACACATGTGGCCATCAGGGCACCCCATCATCACCCAGGAGTCTTTGTGAACTGCAAAGGCCTCTACTCCCTCAATGTGCAGCTTGTCTCCAACCATAGGAAGATCATCATGCATGTGTGCACCAAATTCGCTGGTAGCTGTCATGACTCTTTTGTCCTGCGTCAGTCCACCCTCCCTCAGCCCTTTGCACCTCCAAACAGACTTTCCAGCTGGCTGCTTGGAGACAAGGGCTAGCCACTAAAGATGTGGCTCATGAAACTCTTGAGGAGGCCAAGTACTGAGGCCGAGGAGAGATATAATGAAAGCCACATTTCCACCAGGTGTGTCATAGAGCAGACAATAGGCATGCTGAAAACGCACTTCAGATGCCTTGGCAGATCTGGAGGAGCCCTTCAGTACACACCAGCCAGGGTCTCCAGAATCGTCGTGGTCTGCTGTGCCCAGCACAACATAGCACAGCAGTGAGGCTTAACGCTGCATGAGGAACAAGGCACTGAGCGCACAGCCTCTTCAGAGGAGGAGGTTGAGGGGCATCAGCTGGAAGACGAGGAGGAGCAGGAGGAACCTGTGGTGCAGATGGCACAAGTACTCGAGCACATTGCTGCCCCGGAGGCCAGGGATGGCTTCCTCATGGCCAGATTTACTTAACTTTACACAGTACACCCATATGGCTGCCACATGATTCACCAGGTTGGCAACATCCCACAGCCAGACCATAAAGCATCCCTACAATGACCAATCCATTCCTTTCACAGTCACCACCATTGTTGGAAGTAAAGTTACATCTGACCCTTCACTCCACCTAACTAAGCCACTTCTAAAGTGCACACAAATTTGTTCAAGTTTTGAAAAGAAAGAAAGTTATGGTTCACTTTAAATTAACTGAAACTTCACATTAACATTGATTAAAACACCCAAGTGGCTACCCTTGTGAATCTACTTCTGTGTCACCTTTCTCTTCCACGTGCTTCTACGAGGTGCTACCCCTGTGGCTTCAGCAGAGGTAGAGGCAGCCTGCTCACTCCCCTGCTGCGACTGCTCAGACACTCTTGGCAGTCATCCTCTGGGTTTTGGAGCCTGTGATGGCCCCGCCAATGTCTGTTCCTCCTGCGACTGTGCAGGTGTAGACTTGGCCATCGCTGTCCAGGGAGGCATCTGGAGCTCTGATTGAAGAGGTGGCAAGGGGGGAGGAATGTAAGTACTTTGAGAGGAGCCCACACTTCCATGTCCCCTCTCACCGTCATCCCTCTCATGAGCCACCGGCACTTCCCTGCTGGCAAGGAGCTGGAGGGCACCTTGCTGCGCATCAGTGGGGTCATGAGGACCCACGTCTACACTGACATCCCTTGTAGAGAGGACATCTATGAGCCTCTGCCATCTATTCTACATAAAAACCATGTGCTCCTCCGAGTGGTGCATTAGCTGTTCCATGCAGATGGCCATCTTATCCATGGAAAAGCCTACACTTACCATCGCCTATGTTGGTGCTCATGTTGGAGATGGACTCCTCCATTCCCTGAACACTGGTGGTCACTGCGCTCGCAAAACCTGTCAGAGCCTCCTGCACTTGTTCCTGCAGCTCCAGGGTCGCCCTCTTTCTGGATGGCCCCGAGGCTCAGCGTCTGCATGCAGCTGAGCAGAGCTGTGAGAGTCCTGCGCCCTCCGACGAGGAGTGTCCACTGCTGTCCGTGTCATCAACCTCCATATGAGTGATTGCTGTGTGCCATGTAGCTGTATGATATGTAATTCTGTCACCAGGTTGCTGAGATGTCCCCTTCTCTCCGTCTCCCACCTCCAGGTGCTCGGCGACTCCTGCCAGCTGTAAGGCAGCCTCCTCTGCAGTGATCAGGGTGACCATTGATGCCTTTCCACCGCCAGTTCTCTCCCTCTCCCTCTAATTGTGGGTTCTCTATTCCTGCAAGGAGGGAAAGAAGCGAAGGTTTAGTGAGAGTGAAGGAATGAGTGTAAGGAATGGATGGGTTACATCTGTAGAGGGAGACTATGATGGAGTGGGGTGGCAATTCCAAGTGGCCTCCTTGTGTGTTGTTAGTTTGTATTATTACATTAGGATGACGGTGAGTGTGAGGGGTGGCTAGTAAGATGGGGATGTGATAATGTAGATACAGAAAGAGGGATGGGTGGAGGTGCAAGGTAAGTTGGTGTGAGTAAGGATGTGCAGGAGAAGGGTTGGGAAGGCAGAGTGATGTGGATGTGATGAGAGGCACAGTAGGAGGAAGGGGAGTGTGGCTTTGGACTCACCTTTCCTGATCTAACAAGATCATTGAAGCGTTTGCGACATTGCACCCAAGTTCTCCTGACGACATCCCTGCTATTCACCTTCTCTGCTATTTGGAGCCAGGCTCCTTTGCTCTGTGGGGAGGTCTCTTCCTCTTATCAGCAGGGAAGAGGACTTCCCTGCGGGCTCTGACTCCCTCCACAAGCTTATGGAGGGAGTCATCGGAGAACCTGGGTGTAGCCCTCTGCAGTCATTTCTGGTGGTGTGTGCAGCAGTGGAATTGGGAAATGCAATGACTGCACACTCTTAGATGAACCTTCAAATACAACGTGGCCATGACTCCTTTAAATATCCCAGCTGAAAATGCATCATCGATGATGTCACCACACCCACATCTTTTAATTGGGCTGGGTAACCTGAAGGGTGGGCTTAATAGGCTCCATTAACGTAAAGTCATCCTGTGGAGCAGGATGGAGCCAGCAACGGGCTTGCTATGGCGGCCGCCCACACCGGACCCGCCCAGGTAAAGAAAATTACAGCCACTGTGTCTCTTTTGCTATTAATTTCCATCAACCTTTCGTTTGATCTCTGTTACAAATTTCATGGGTCTGTGGTAATTATCCTCTTGTATTCAGCACCACCGGTCACTACTGTAAGCAGACCTTCAGTCCCCTACAAGCAGGAGTGCACTTTTAATGCACAATACCCAGTGAAATGGTGGTATAACCTTGGGATCATAACATAGACCCCTTGTTGTGTTTGGCAGATGCTAAGATTTTGCATGTGCCACCACATGTGCTTCTCAACATTTCAGAAGGCATCCAGAAAAGTACTCTGGTGAGACAAGGCATAATTATAAACACACAAACTGATTTCTTTTACATAGAATATATAAATGAACACAATGGCTGGAAGGGTGCCACCCACCATATTGGAATAGGCATCAAAATAAGCGTCTAAGGCCCACGTCTGAAACTGGCAGATGCAAAAAGGGGGCGTAGCACCTGAACACAGCTCGCACTCGGATTGCTGCAGGTTGGCATCAAATGGTATGTTTAAAAAAAATACTTCCCTGAATGTGGAACTGAAAGGCACATGTGTGCTCCTCTCATCGCCACACTAAAACCATGGACCACTGTTGGCCATAACTCGCTGCCCCTCCCAATTGTCTCCCTCCCTCTCCCGATCACTGCTTCCCTCTCCCCTTCTGGTCGCCCCCCGCTCCCTCCCGATCACTTCCCCTCTCTCCCTGTCATACCCCTCCCCCCCCCGATCGATTCCCCCCACACCTGCCGCCTCCCGGCCATCCCCTTCAATCCTGATTGCTTCTCCCCTTCCAAGACCTACATGAGGGCCACTGCCGACGCATAGCGGGCCGAAATTCAAATCGTCTTCACCCAACGGGTGTCTGCAGCTCACGGGCTCATGAAAATGAGACTTGATGCCCAATATGGGGTGGACATTGGGCCCACCCATTCCAGCATGGGGATCGTTCCTGTCCACGCCAACTTAATACCAGTGATCCTAATGGGAGAAAAATCTAGACTTAAAGCCCTCCACCTGTGCATTGTTAATTTTGGCTTTAACCTTTACTACCACTTTCTAATCACATTCCACAATCATTGGATTCCAGGTGTTCACCCACTTCTATATTACTAATCAGTTCTCGAGGACTGTTAAATACTAAAGGGGTGTTGTTGGTCCTTGGCGGTAGTGCAGAATGGGTGATAGTGAATTGACAGCATGTTTTTCACCCCACCTAATTTTTTTCCGCCCGTTTTGTGCTATTGTTGAAAACCAATACCGCCCCCTAAATCTAATATTTATTAGTTCCAAGTCCTTGCTGTGGTTGTTGTGGTTAAAAGCAATCACATTACCTCTATGGAACTGCTTCTACCTTTACACATCCCTTTCAGTTATCCCTGTCCTGTTAATTTTAACCGTTAGATATTAAAATTCACAGGCCGCTCACTATCCAGCTGTTCCCATTAACCTGCTGGTAAATAGATGTTGCTAATTGTTACTTTTTTGGTCTTATCACATCTAATTTTTGCCAGTATTTTTCCGACATTTCTGCATTTGTTAAATCCATTCTTTCAATATTTATTACATCATCTTCTACTAATAAATGTTACGCCTTCACCTCATGGAGACAATTGGCCTACATCAGCTGTCTCCAATTGTACCTCCAGTTAGTTAGATCCATGTCCATTCTCAGACTACAGTTGTACTACCCAGGAATATCAATTACTTTATCGGCATCTGCAGTATTTCACTTTTACTTTATCTGTTATGGACCAAGGTGTTGACATGCTCCCATATTACAACTCTTTTATCAGCCAACTTTATACAAGAGAGATATGAGGGAAAGCAATGCTGGAAATCTGAAATAAAAGTTGAAAGTGCTTGAAGTACACAGCAAGCATTACCCGTTTCCAGGTGCTGTATTTTTCCAATGTTTGCAGGTTTTTTTTGTCTATATTCATAATATTGTTTTACTGCACTTGTAAAGAAATGTGAGGATAATTTTAAGAAATCATGCTCATGACTTGGAGATTCAGCTGCTGGGAGTGCAGATTCAATTAAAAAAATCAGAACTTGTCATTCCATCCCACCAAAAATAAGGGATTGACACATTATCAGTTTTAGAAATAAGTTCTCAAAACTTCCATTATATTTTAACAAAAGATCAAAGATGAATTCATGTTCATATTCAAGGTGTCATCTTGGCTCGGTGGGTAGCACTCTCACCTCTGAGTCAGCAGGTCGTGGGTTCAAGTCCCACTCCAGAGACTTGAGCACAAAAATCTAGGCTGACACTCCAGTGCAGTACTGAGGGAGTGCTGCACTGTTGGAGGTGCCGTCTTTTGGATGAGACGTTTTGGACGAGGCTCTGTCTGCCCTCTCAGGTGGACATAAAAATATAACATGGCACTATTCAAAGAAGAATAGAGGAATCCTCCCTGGTGTCCAAGCCAACATTTATCCTTCAACCAACATCACTAAAACAGATTATCTGGTCATGAATCATGTTTCCTGCCTATTTTGTGCCAGAAGTGGCTGGGAAGCGGCTGTCAGCCTCTGGGAAATTGGGTGGTGAAGGGACGCCTGTCAACACTCAGGTAATTGTGCGGAAGATGTTTGGGGTGGGTGGGTGGGATGGGGTGGAGGGTATCTTGCAGTAGTTAAGTGGAACTAACCAAATCTGAGGAAAGTTCAGTACGTCTGCATGTCTCCATCAAATCTAGATCAATATAAAATAAACAGAATATAAATTACAGACACTGTCACTAGGGCCAATATATGATGTCACATGGGTGACATTTGGTTACCCCGTGGTCTACTTCTCTCATTGCTTACACTTTGCAAATCTTTTTTTAATAGCTCACGATCAATTGTTTAAGCAGAGCCCAGGCAAAGTAATAGAAAAACGGACACTGTCGTCAAAGCTTTGAATCTTAATGAATTGGATGAAGTAAACAATGATTTTTAATGAGAAACTCGTGGCTTTAATTGAGATGATTCGGCGGTAATTATTTTTGCTGTCAGTTATCCTACTGGATTTTAATGTAAGTGTTTGATTAGGTATGTAGTCAACAGAATGATAAATTATTTAACCTGACATTGTTATAAGGAAGGGGAAGAGGGCCAGAGAACTGGAGCTGGCTAGATCTTTACAAAAAGGACCACAAGTCGGACCAAGGCTGGAATACATTGTGCAGCTTTGGGTACCCCATTATAAAAGGATATTGGAGCCACGGAAAAAGTATAATGTAGATTAATTGAATGATACTATGGCTGAGCGGATATAGTTATGGTAAGATACTTAAAAAAAACACACCTGTACTGAATGAACGAGAGAAGGTTAAGTGGGGGAATTTAATTGAAAAGCTCAAAGGTTTGAAATGGTTTGAGAGGATAAATAGTGAAAGCTAATTTCTACTGGTCAGTGAATTGATAACAAAGGGGCATAAACTAATACAAAAGCAAAATACTGCAGATGCTGGAAATGTGATGATTAGTGCTAGAAACATAAAAGGTGATGTTATAAGAATTTTTTCAAACAAAGTTATTCAAATACAGAATGCATTACTACAGGCAGCCTTTGAAATCCAGTAAATTGCAGGATTATGTGAGAATTAGTTAAATATTTGAAGCTGAAAAGTACTAAAGGGCCAACAGGAAAGGAAACAGTTTCTGTTTGCTTTGATGCAGCAGTATATAAGAGTGGGTATACAAGGATGGGTAGACCATCAGGAGTTCTAAACATGTTGCGTAATTGAAATGAGGAAGAGGAGCTTGTGAGAGGCGAACAAATGCCTCCTGGCTTCGCTGCCACTGCTTCATCAGACAGTTATGCTGCCTGCTGCCCAATAATCTTCACACAACACCTGGATCAAGGACAACTCTTTCCAAGAGTGAAGTGAAGGTTACCACGGCAGGAAGCTTCCTTGCCACTGCATGCTTCCAAGCAAATCAAAGAGTTACCTCCCCCATCAGGCAGTCAACAGTGCACACATATATCAGGGAAGTGGCAACTGTTTTCCTGACAAAGAGCAACACTTTCATCACTTCTCCTGTGCAAAGGAGACAGCAGCTAAACAGGATGCACAGCTGTCATTGGATGGCATTGTTCTCTGAAAAGCAAGGAGATGTATGTGGAACCCACATAGGCATCAGGGCTTTTCAGATCAACCCCATGACATTCATGAAGAGAAAGTGTTTGCACTCAATTAATATTCAGATGGTATCTGACCACAAATCATCATCGTGCATGTTAGTGGCCAATATCCAGAAAGCAACAGGCTACAGTGCCCACACTCTGTGAAGGAGGGGAACACAGTCTGGATAGCATATGGGAAAATCAGGGTACCCTGTATATCCAGGGCTGCAGACCTACTGAGAAACAGCTTGACAGCAAAGAAGAGTCTCAGGTTGGAAGCCTGAGCATCTGCTCAAAGGTCCACATCTGGCAAAAACACTTGTAAGAAAAGTGTGCCATACAACTTGGACACAAGGAAGAGTGAGTACAAAATGGCAATGGTTGTACAGAATGCTTGAAATGGTTTTTTTTCCCATGCTTGATGTGTCTCTCAAGATATGTGTGCTAAGGTAAGGAGCACCCTCACCTTTACTTTGCGACTGAGAGCAGGATGTATGCTCCTCATTTGCAGTCAGGTATAGGGGAGCTGGGTGACTGCATTCAATTGGGTATAGATTTTCTGCCATGTAACTGGCAGCTATATTTTTACTGGATGGTGGTTCACAGCCCCAAATAGGAAAAGCCTCCTTAGGTAAACCATCAATGCAAATGTAGAGGCTGTCCCAATATCTTCAGAGGATGTCAGCAAGGGGCAGCATATAGATGAGAAAGATAAGGGGCAAATGATGGATTTGGGGAAATTACCAAGGTATGATGGTGGGAAGATAAGTAATTGTTGCCGATCATCTGGTGAAAATGGAATAAGTAAGAATAGAATCAAGCAAGGGAAGTCTCACTGAGACGGACAATATAAAAGAATGGCATTGGAGGAGGGTGGCATGCTCAGTCATGTCTAAAGCGCAGAGAGGTCAAGGACAAGGAGGGATGATGCACTACGGTGATAGTTACAGAGAATGTCATTTGTGACTTTGGTTAGGGCTGTGGGAGAGACAGAAATCTGATTAGAGGAATTCAAAAAAGGAGCTTCAGTCCCTATTAGTACGTAAGTAAAGTTATCCATTTGGTACTGTATTCACCTTATATGCACTATTATGTACATATGTGCAGTCAGTTTGTTTGGAGACACTGATGTAAAATATTATGTAAATTATAGGAAATAAAATTAATATAGTACATACCAGCTGGTCTGTGCCGCTTTCCAACAGCAACAGTCCCAATGCCTTCTGAAGTCTTCCATCCAAATCAATATAATGCAGTTCATATGCTCAGGTTGGGCATCATATTTAAATTGGCTTTTCCAACTTGAAACTGAGGCAAAATATCGTGCTCTCTACAGATGGATTACTGAGTTTTTCATCAATTATCTAGATTATGTGGCTCATTCCTTGAGAGGTGTTGAGGATCATCATTTTGCACATGCAATGTAATTGTATAGTGAAGACTTAACTCAGATGGTAGCACTCTTAGTTTCGATTCACCAAGTTACAGGTTCAAGCTGTTCTCTCGGACTTGAGGATAATGTAGTCTGACATTCCATTACAGTTCTGAGGGACGGCTGTATTGTCAGAGGTCTTCGCCTTTGAATATAGCATTAAAAACGTCTGTCCTGCCTGGATCTTATAAATCCCATGGCGCATTTAGAAGAAGAATTGGGAATTTCCTATAGGGCCGGATATTCCGACCCCCATGGGTGGGTACGAGGCCCGTAGGGGCCTCACAAGTTCCGGTTTCAGGCATGCGAAGCGCTTGCGCTAAAACCCGCCACTTCCGATCGGTCAAGTCCGCCTGCCCGGGAGAAGGGCCTCCCCGGGCAGGGAGTTCTGCTTTCTGCACAACATCTGCCCGCTGAAACACTTTAAAAATCTTATGCCTGGTAAAAGCAAGCGTAAGGCCTGTTTTTACCAGCATAAGAGTTTAATTAAATTTTTTTTCCCACTCATTTATAATTTAACAATACTTTAAAAAAGGTAAGTTTATTTTTAGCCCTGTAAAAAACTTTAATTGTTTTTTCAAAAAATTAAATTTTTTAAAAAATATTTAATTTCATGTAATTTTAAATAAGTGATTTAAAAAAAAATTATTTAATGTTTAACTGTGTTTTTAAATGTGATCCCCATTCATACTTTTGACAGATCTCTGTGCAGAGACCTGTCAAAAGTGTGAAGGGGATTCCCTTCTTTGATTGGTTCCCCATGGCCCACGTGATCCCAGGGACGCTTTGAACCGCATGTGCCCCTGGGATACCTGGGCTTCTGCGCTCGCGGACCAGGAGAAGCCCAGGATCGGAAGTCTTGGGACCTATGGAGCCAGCAGGTAAGTGCGTAGATTTTTCCAGATCGGAGGCAACCGTACGCAGGAAGCCTCCGATCGGAAAATCCGGCCCATTGTGTTGTAGAGAACACTAGGATTGGCAAGTCAACAAACCTAAGGGCACTAAGCTCATTCTTAGCCACTTCGTCTTAACTCCTCACAAAACAACCATCTGGGAATTAACTGTTCACATCTAGGGAAGTACCAGATGACTGAATTTAGTTTGCTTGACTCATCCTACTTCAAAGAATCCATATTATATTAACATTTACACAACCAATTCCCTATCGGGTTATATATAAGACACTGAGCATATGAGATAGCTCCTCTTGCCAAAAATCATCAAAGAGGAAGTCAGACCGTAAATTCAGGAACAATTCTTTTGTAACAATTATGATAATACAATTAGCAACATCTTAATATCAAACAGTAAGAGCGCTCAAGGTACTTAGGTAGATGTTAATAATTGATTGAATTAATATCTGAGGTTAAAAAGGCAGTTCAAGTGTATGATGGTAACTCAACTTCAGCTGGTCTCCACTTGTTACACGTTGATATTATGCTCAAGATTGACAGAAAGTCAGCAAGTTTTATTTATATCAGGCTCTGTGTATAGCTGACAAGTTAGCAGCTTTGAATAGCCAGTCTATTGGATATTTTCAAAGTCTAGTTAGTTCAGCTTACTTATGATAAAATCACAGCTTTAGAAAAGAATTCTGGGTGTCATGCAACCTTGTCCTTCCAAGTCTGTATAATATGGTTGGTGGTCTAACCCCCCGCTGGGATACTTATATCCACCTCTGAGATGTCAGTGTGATGAATCTCTGTTTGTCATCATAATACTTCAACCTTCATCTGATGTCTGTTCGCTCTTGGTAGCACTAGCCTTCCATCTGCTCTGAGGAACTTAATTCTTACATACAAGTGTCACGCTGAACTATATGCTTATCTCTATCAAGGGGAGTTCTTAAGCTTCTTTGAACTCCCATGTCCTTTCTCTCCCTCCCTCTCTCTCAAAAGACTTCTTTCCACCTTTTCTCTGGCTTCTCTCTCTCTCTCTTCTTTGGTGTCAAAATACCGGCCTAGAAATTCAATCGTGCTGCATCCGTTGTACAGACGTAAAACGGGCGGCACACGTGTGTTCATTCCGTAGGGATGTGGGCTGCCTGCCGCTTTGGATCAGGCTTTGCAGTTGGAGTCCAGTGCGCATGCCTGAAACTGGCTTGAGGCCCATTACATATACAAATCAGGGATCTAGCACCTGTCTCAGGCCCTTTTGTGAGATTGGTTTGTGACTGAGCACAGTATGTGCCGTGCAGGCGGTGGTCAGTTTTCTTTCAGGTGCACAGCAGCTGTTTCAGCAGTTTTTTAAAGGGACTGCTGGTGGCTGCTATTATGTCCGTGTGTAATTGAGACACGGACTGCAGGAGTTGGTTATAACAGGTCTTTACTGAGTGGAGACAAACTGGAACTAACTATGCAAAGTTACTACACAGGCTTATATACAGGGGTGGTCACTACTGGTACTGCAGTATACAAGGGCTGCAGAATATAGTTCCTTCTGCAAAGTACATACACTACAATTCCTCCCCTTTTAGCTAAACAGTACATAACATTCGATTAATAATTAAATAACATGTTTACAATTACAGTTGTCATATACATTAGCTGAAGTTAAGCAATTATAAGTTCAGTCTTTGAGGAGGCTTCCTGATTCTGTCTGGATAACGCCTCTTTGGGGTATCAGGTTCTTCTGGCAGAGTTGATTCGGGATCAACGTCGTTGTTTGGTGCGTCTGCTTCCAATATCACCGATTCTAAGGTAGATGCAATTGGTACTTCGGTTTCATCACCAGGTGTAACGGATCGTGGTGTGGAATTGACGTTTTCCAGTGACTCTAGAATCTGGTCAGCATGGCGTCTTACAATGCTCTCTCCAACGTCCACGGTATACATTAGAGGTCCTTGCTGTGTACAGGTCGTTCCTGGCTGCCATTTCTCTGTGCGGTAGTCCCGGGCCAAAACTGGTTGACCTAACTTAAAAATCCTGGTCGGCCTTTCAATCATATTCTGAAACTGCCTGTTCTCCACATCTCTTCTGATGTTTGGCTTAACCAAATCCAAGTGGCATCGTAGTCTTCGATTGAAGAACATCATGGCTGGAGTTTGGTTGGTAACCGCATGTGTCGCATTCCGGTAGGCAAACAAGAAGTTATCCACCTTGTGTTGTAGGGGTATGTCTTCATTACACATTGCCTTGATAGCCTTCTTGAATGTTTGAACGAACCTCTCAGCCAATCCATTGGTGGCTGGATGGTAGGGGGCAGATGTGTAATGCTTAACACCATTGTTCTTTAAGAACCTCCGGAACTCTTCAGACACAAACTGTGGTCCATTGTCGGAGCAAATCTGTTCAGGCAGCCCATTTCTGGCGAATATGGTTCATAAGACTGTGATAGTTTTTTCTGTGGCGGTTGAGGACATTTTTATTACCTCTGGCCACTTTGAATGTGCATCCACCGCAATTAAAAACATCGAGTCCATGAAGGGACCAGCAAAATCAATGTGCACCCTTTGCCATGGAGATGAGGGCCTCTCCCATGGATGTAAAGGGGCTTGTGGTGGGGCGTTTTGGACCTTCTGGCATCCTGTACAGCTCTTGGTCATCTCTTCGATTTCTCTATCGATTCCCGGCCACCACACAAACGCTCTGGCTAAGTTCTTCATTTTTACCCCTCCCAGATGACCCTCATGAAGCTCATTGAGCACTCTATCCTTCAATTTGGGTGGAATTACTACTCTGGATCCACACATCAAGGTTCCTCTGCACACTGACAGCTGTTCTCTTCTCGGCGAGAATGCTGGCAACAGTGGTTCGCCATGTGCTGGCCATCCCTTCACCATTAAATCATAGACCCAGGAGAGTGTCGGGTCATTTCGTGTTTCCTTTTCTATGTTTGCATTCGTCACAGGTAGACATTCGACTATGTTCGAGTGGAATATCTCCACTGGATCCACTGTAGGTGCTTCTTCCACCATCGGCAACGGTAGGCGCGACAATCCATCAGCATTCCCATGCTGTTTAGTTCCTTTGTACTCGATGTCATATTGGTGTGCCCCTAGGAAAAGGGACCACCTCTGTAGCCGTTGTGCTGTCATTATCGGGACGCCCTTCTGAGGGTTGAAAATGGAGACAAGAGGTTGATGATCAGTTAGTAGAGTAAATTTCTGACCGTGCAGGTAGTGATTGAACTTCTTCACCCCCACACCAGGCTGAGGGCCTCTCTGTCAATCTGGGCGTAGTTACGCTCGGCTGAAGTTAACAAGCGTGCCGCAAAAGCTATCGGCCTCTCTGAGCCATCAAGGAATTTATGTGACAGTACCGCTCCAATGCCGTAGGGAGATGCATCACACGCCAATCTTATCGGTAGTGATGGGTTGTAGTGAGCCAATACTTCTCTTGAAGTGATTAGGTCTTTACTCTTCTGAAAGGCCCGCTTACATTCATCGCTCCATTTCCATGCTACTCCAGTTTGTAGTAGGGCGTTCAGTGGGTGCAGAATTGTGGACAAATTCGGCAAAAACCTAATGGTAGTAATTCACCAATCCGAGGAATGACCTCAGTTGCGACACATTTTCAGGCGCTGGAGCCTTAACTACCACTTCAATTTTGTCAGGGGACTTATGTAACCCCTCTTCATCAATCACGTGGCCACAATACGATATCTGTTTCTTAAAAAACTCGCACTTGGGGCAATTGGCTCATAGCCCATGTTCTCTTAGTCTAGTGAGCACCTGCTCTAGGTTGGCAAGGTGTTCACTGTCATCTTCACCTGTCACTAGGATGTCGTCCAAGTAACACTGAGTCCCCGGAATCCCTAGCAGGACTTGTTCCATCGCTCTTTGTCATATCACCGGAGCTGATGCTACTCCGAATACCAGTCGATTATACTGGTAAAGACCTTTGTGAGTGTTTATTGTGAGATACTTCCTAGAGGATTCTTCAACGTCCATCTGCAAATATGCTTGTGCTAGGTCAATTTTTGTAAAACGCTTCCCTCCAGATAGTGAGGCGAAAATATCTTCTATCCTCAGGAGAGAATATTGTACTGTGTGAAGGACTGGGTTCACCGTCACCTTGAAGTCCCCACAGATGCGAACCTTCCTTGGCTCCTCAGACTTATTGTTTAACGTTTTCTTCAAGACAGGAACGATGGGTGTCGCCCACTCGCTCCAGTCTACCTTAGATAACACGCCTGCATTCTCCAGATTCTCCAGCTCTGCCTCGACGGCTGGGCGAATTGCATACGCTACCGGTCTTGCTTTGAAAAACTTGGGAATTGCATTCTCTTCTATTTTTATCGAGGCGGTTACGCCTTTAAGAGTTCCCAGTTCTTGTTGAAATACCTCTTTGGCATTAGCTAAGATTTTTGACAATCGTCCAGGTGTGACGTCGTCATCCTTTTTACCAGCCACCGTCAGTGCCTGAATGGAGTGCCAGTCTAAACTTATCTTTCTGATCCATTCATGTCCCAATAACAGTGGTCCACCATCTTGCAGTATGTACAGATCCAATTTCTGTATTTCCTTGCCGTTGTATTCGACAGGCACCCTTATTTTCCCTCTGGGGTATACTTTTTGCCCCGTATACATCTTCAAGACAATGGATGTCTCTTTCAAGGGTATGTGTGAGAGTAGCCGCTCGTAGTCTCGTCGATTCATGATGGTCAGGGCTGATCCTGTATCCAATTCCATTTTGACTTGGGTCCCTGCTATCGTGAGGGTGACCCAAATGGTTCGGTGATCCTCTTTTGCGATTACGTTGTGAAGTTTGTTCTCTTGTTCCCGGATTCACTATCGCTCATCTGGTCTTCGGAACTATTGTCCGTCATCTTTTGTACTTTCCTGTAGTGTTCCTTAGTAGCCTTTTTGTTGCCGTTAGTCTTCTTCCCAGACCTGCAAACTCGTGCAATGTGTCCCATCTTTCCGCATTGCCTGCATATTTTGTCCTTGGACCAGCAGTCCTTCTGGTCATGGGTTGTTCTGCCACAGCGATAACATTTTTCAAATCCCCGTGTCATTCCGTGGGTGCCGTATTCCTGTGGCTTTTGCTGTATTTCTGCAGCTCCCCTTGCTGCTGCTTCATACGATACTGCCACGCTGAAAGCCTTATCTAGCGTCAGCTCTTTCTCTGAGAGTAACCTTTTCTGGGTTCCTTCACTCAGGAGTCCACAGACAAATTTGTCCCGTAGGGTATCTGCCAGTCCTGCTCCGAACTGGCAGTGCTTTGATAGCTTGCGTAGTTCCGTAAGGTAATCAGCATTGCTCTCATCTTTATGCTGATTTCTCCTGTGGAATTTAAATCCTTCTGCTATCAGCAGCGATGTAGGATTTAGGTGTTCCTGTAGGATATCAACAATTTCGTTAAAACTCTTCGCCATCGGTTTGGCTGGAGCAATCAGGTTCTGCAATAGGCCGTACATTCTTGCGCCCATTAAGTTTAGTAGTACCGATGCCTTTTTCTCATCGGCTACTTCGTTTGCCTCGCAATATACTTCGACTCTTTCCACATACGTGGTCCAGTCTTCTACTGCATTATCGAAGGCAGTGATATTGCCAGTCTTCGGCATCTTGGAAATCTAAGATGGCGCCTCCCGCGCTTTGCCTTCTTCCCCGATTTAACAAAATGGCACCTCCCGCGCTTTCCGTCTTCTCCGCTGCTGCTAGCGCTGTCGCTGGCGTTTTATGCCTTGATGGCGACGCCCTATGGTCTTCGCGCACTTCCCCCTGCGCTGCTGCTAACGCCACTCTCCGCGGTTCCCATGGCAAACTGCAGCTCCTCGCGGCTTTCTGCGCTTCTAATTTCTTTTATTTCCCCGTCATCGGAGCAACCCTGCGGGACACTTTCCTCCCTCTTCTCGGGTCTGTACACTGCCCGGCTTCGTAGCAGGTGCTCCACCCTCTCTGTCTCTCTCCTCTTCCCGACAACGCTGCTCGGCCCCGTTGAAAAGCCACCCGATCGAGCTCTAGCCCGCCGCAGCCCAGGAAGGATCAGTGTACTACCTGCCACCAGCCCGATTAGCTGGAACACCATCGACAGGGTAACCAAGCCCCGCTCTCGACAGCCTCTCCTGCAAATCTTTCACTCCGATGAATCAGAGGCGGTTGCCCACGGTCGACGCCCGTTTCTTCTGATTGTTTAATATTTTTTTCTTTCTTCCTTCTGGCCTCGACCTCTAACAACTTCGCTTCAGGGATGGATCCCCATGAGGTGGTGCAGACTGTAGGTAAGTTCGGATCTGCTCGTCGCCAGTATTGGCCCAGTAATTCCTCTCTGAACGTGTGAGTACGGTCGGGGTACTCACGCGTCTGGCCGGAGGAAATGCCCGTGTTCAGCATGCACAGTGCATGCGGAGAAAACCGGCATTTCCAGTCCTCTGAACGAAGGGGTTCAGAGGTACAGCGCGTGCGACTGCACAGGCAGCGCTTGCGCAGTGAACTTCGTCGATTTCATTCATGGATTCAGTGAGGGTAAGTCCTTACAAGTTACACTTGAAAAAAGCATGTGTAAAGTTGCTCCAAGGCTGCGGAGGAAGATATATTTTATCGTGGAGCTTCTGAAAGGCAATATTTTTGTTTGGGAAAGGGAGGAAAGTTATTTTAAGAAATGCTGAGGTAAGTTTTAAAGTTTAAATTTTTTTTTTAAACGGGTTTTCAGTACGGTAGGTAGAAGGAGCAATTGTGGCTGTGTGAATTGAATGTGAGAATGAGTGTTCTAAAATGAGTAATGTAACATTTCCAACGCTTGTAAGAAAGAAACTTTTCATCAGTAATAAGTAATTATGTATGTATGTCTGCATATTTTCCTTTACGTATATGTATGTATGTTTTATATTCCTTTACTTATGTGTATGAATGTATGTTTTTAATTATGATTTTCCAATAAGTTACTTTCTCTGAAAGTCATAATTAAATACATACATTCATACACATAAGTAAAGGAATATATACATACACGCAAAGGAATATATACAGACATACATACATAATTACTTAAAAGAATATATTACTGATGAAAAGTTTCTTTCTTAAAAATGTTGGAGTCATTTTCACATTTAATAAACACAGCAAATTCAATTCACATAGCCACAATTGATCCTTCTACCTACAGTACTGAAAACCCGTTTTAAAAAACAAAAATAAACTTTAAAACTTACCTCAGCATTTCTTAAAATAACTTTCCTCCCTTTCCCAAACAAAAATATTGCCTTTCAGAAGCTCCACGATAAGAAATATCTTCCTCCGCAGCCTCTGGAGCAACTGTACTCATGCTTTTTTCATGTGTAAGTTGTAAGGACTTGACCTCACTGAAAGCATGAATGAAAGCGGCGAATTTTACTGCGCACGCGCTGCCTGTACAGTCGCACGCGTTCTGCCTCTGAACCCCTTCGTTCAGAGGACAGGAAATGCCGGTTTTCCCCGCATGCGCTGTGCATGCTGAAAACTGGCATTTCCTCCGGCCAGACGCGTAAGTACCCCGACCGTACTCGCGTGTTTGGAAGGGAATTACTGGGCCAACATTTTACATGTCAATAAAATGAAAAATTTAACAATTGCACGATTTGCCCCCTCGCATCTGCGACTGAGGGTCCAAGGAGGTGCATTGCGCAAGAGGTCATCATCGTACGTATCCTCACACTGTTCCCTTTCGGGAACTGTATGAAGTGGTGGAAGGATTTCTGGCCACGTTAACACTCCTTCCGTGACCATAACCATCTTCATACCAGCCATTAGGGTGGTTAGTCCTATGGCGTGAGGGTTTTACGGGCTCCCACAACCCATCTGAGGGGGGGCGGGGGGGCCACCCACACCCGCGGACGCAAGTATCCCGCTGGATGTCCACCCAGAATTTATAGTTGGAGCTCCGACTCCACTTGCCGGGACTGTCTGGAGCGGGGTTCGAAACCCTGCTCCTTCTGGCCCAGCGGCTGGGATGCTTACCGCTACGCAAAAGGCCCACTCCGTGCAAAAGGTGACACCCATACGTTTCCTGCGCCTTTTCCTTCCCCGTGACTGGAGCCCTATGCTGCCACTTGAAAGACCAAGCTATCATCTGTCCTTTTTGCGGCGCCTTTGACTTCTCATTACCAATGATGAGCAGGCGCTGCGCCTCCACCTCGTTGAGGGGATTGCTGAGGTCATCATCAGTTCAATTGTGAGTTCTTTTAATGCCGTGAATTGTGCTCATTCCAGCCATTTCACGTTGCTAATCGGATTGGGCCTTTGGCGTAGCGGTAGGATCCCCGCCGCTGGGCCAGATGGGGTAGGGTTTCGAACCCCACTCCAGACAGTCCCGGCAAGTGGAGTCGGAGCTCCGGCTCTAAATTCTGGGTTTGACATCCAGTGGGATATTTGCGTCCGTGGGTGTGGGTGGCCCCCCCTCCTTGTATAGCTTGTGGGAGCCCGTAAAACCCTCCCGCCATAGGACTAACCACCCTAATGGCTGGTTCAAAGATGGTTACGGTCACGGAATGAGCGTTAATCACGGCCATAAATCCTTCCACCACTTCATACAGTTCCCCAAAGGGAACAGTGTGAAGACACGTATGACGATGACATTGCTAAATAAATAAATGGAATAAAAAAAATTCTTTTAGGGCTTTTAAAAGTCTTTAAATTGCTTTAACTCTGTTTAAAACTACTTCAGATTCTTCAAAATAATGTAAACATTTTTAAAAGTTTATAAAAGTTACCAAAAGCTTCATAAAAATACCAAAAACCTATTTAAAATGCTGCTTTGCATGTAAAAATGCTTAGCAGCTTGTGAGAAACATTGGGGGCGTGTCCTATTAAACTGAGACCTCAAGGGGCGTGTCTCAGTTGCACAGCGCGCTACAGGCTTCGCGCTGGCTGCACTCCTGGGCGGCGTGACGTCAGACGCTGCCCGGGAGTCAACATTTTAAAACAGGAATTCCAGGCGTCCCTGAAGCTCAACGGCCGGCGCGTCGCATAAGTGCATATCGGGGGCTTGCACGCGCGTCAAGCCCTCGACCCGAATTTCTGGGCCATTATGTCCGTGTGTAATTGAGACACTGACTGCAGAAGTTGGTTATAACAGGTCTTTACTGAGTGGAGACAAACTGGAACTAACTATGCAAAGTTACTACACAGGCTTATATACAGGGGTGGTCACTACTGGTACTGCAGTATACAGGGGCTGCAGAATATAGTTCCTTCTGCAAAGTACATACACTACAGCTGTCATCCAGAAAGTTATGTTTTAAGGTTTTTACTTACTTTAATGTGGAGCCAGGAGGAACAAGAATACATTTCCCAGCTCTACATTTAAACTATGAGCCACCGCTCGCTCCCCGTCCCCCATCCCCGCCCCGGCCCGCTCCTGATTGCCTTCTGAGGCACTCAGCTGGCGTCCAGGCCAGCCGATCTTACTGTCCCCCCCCCACAGCAACCGGTAATCTGGCTCAGGGGCTGTGACTGGCGCTTGCAGCTTGTTGGAACTATCATAATGTAGACTAATTTGCCGTGGTACTGCACTAACCTCATTAGGCAGGTGCAGTGTGCGTTGATTGAGGATAGCGCCCCGATTTGGGTACGATCCAGTTTCTAGGCCAGTATCTTTTATACCTTTTACTCCTGAGCAAAACTGATCTTCCCACCTTTTATTATACTGGCTAATTAGGATACTACACCTAATGACAAGGATCCCCTTCTTTGATGACAACACCTTAGATATGTAGATGTCAAGTATTTATAGTGATTAACATTTTCAATGACTTGAGAAAAAACAAGTTAGCTTGTTAGTTGCAAACTTTGTCCGACCTTAACTAATAGCGGTACGGCAATCCAGTTAAGGATTAGGCCACTCCCAGGATTAATTTCAAGACTTCTTTCACTTTTTCCGGCTGTAAATAATGGCACAAGACAATACAACCTAACGGTTAGGTCATTCCAGGCACTTCTCTTCTTGGTCTAACGTAACCTTGTCAGGCTGGGTGTGCTCAGGGCCAGCCACTGATGGGAACAAACTGCTCACTGTGAAGGATCTTTTTATCTTCCCCATGCTGTCTTGGAGCACCCTTGCTTCTTACTGTTAACCCTTTCTGTTTCTCCAGACCTTGTCAGGATTGTTGCAAACACAACTTTTAGGACACCTCTGGGCATTTTTAGAGCATTTCCCTCGAGTGGGTTGGACAAATTCCTTTACTTAATATAGTAATCTGGGATGTAATGTTTAAGTTATCCACCAGATGGAGCCAAAGATTAAGGGATCATATTCACCAGTGTTTAAGGTAATGTCCTGGTACACCAGTTAGTATGGTAATGTGGCATTGCATTATGGGTATGACTCAGAGGGGTTCCTCCATCTTGCATCGTGCAGTTAGAAATACTGTGTTTTACTTGCAGCCTGTAAGAGATGTTTCTCTGCTACACCATATAATAAACAGTTGGGTTTTGTTCCTTAAGAACTCGCTGTTCTCAGTTTCGGACCTTACCACTCGGATATCACACTTAACTAACACCAAAAACAGATTATTGCTCATTCACCTTGTTGGTATTCATGGGACTTCGCTGTGTGCAAAAACTACTGCTGCCTTTGCCTACATAACAAGTCACCGCTCTTCAAAGTAATTCATTGTACCTAAAGTGCTGCGAGATGTGAGGAGATGTTATATGAATGCAAGCATTTCAATTGGCTATTTGTTTTGTTTTTCATTCAGCGAAATTACACACAGCAAAACCATAGGGGTAATTTTCAACTTCACCGCTTGGGTGGTAACCTGGCAGAGCGGATCAGCTGCCCATTGCAAACCTTGCCGGATTGAAATCAATGGGATGAAATAGCAAGCGGTTCTACAATGAGCAGCCGATCCCCTCACCTGGGTTACTGCCCAGGTGGTAAAGTGGAAAATGACCTCCTGTGTGTTTCTGGAATTTTCTTAATGGGTTAAAAATAACAATGAAAAAAAGGGACAATTAATCATTTTTTTCACAGAAGGGGGGAGAATATAACCCCTCGTGAGAGCTCGAAATGTGAGCCTTTCATCGTGCAGAGTTAGTGTACCTGGCTCTGAAATGTCTCAGTAGTCATGGGACATTACATGTCGGCTATAACATCAATTCAAGACAATTATTAGGTAATGGATCCCACCTGAATAAAGAGACTCCATGTTTCTGTGGTAATAAAGTGACCTATTTAAGTCAATAGGGTTTACTATCTCTCGCACTCTGCTATACTAAGCTATTAAATAATGCATTCATTTTGCATAAATATGAATCTTAAAACCATAAAGCTTCATTACCCTTCTCTATAGTGTAATTCTTCAGCATTTGAAATACATCAATGAATTTGAGTCATTTTTTTTGCAAAGTCGCAATTTTGGCTGCATTAAAATTATGCCTACAGTTTAGCTGTGTGTAATTTCGCTGAATGCAAAACAAAACAAATAGCCAATTGAAAAATTTGTATTCATATAACATCTCACCACATCTCTCAGCACTTTACATGCAATGAATTACTTTGAGGAGCGCATGACTTGCTATGTAGGCAAAGGCAGCAGCTGATCTAAGCTGGGATTCACAAAATGTCATACTTCACATTTTTTTTTTGCCTATATAGTATCAGTATTTAAATAAAGCTATGGCTGAGTACAATTGCCGTCTCTCACACTTCAGGCATCGAACTCCCTGTGCTATATCTCTGCTGTTCCACTTGTCACATATAAAGTCTGTCTTGGACTTGCAACAGATTGGCTCCAGTTTCACAATCTTAAAACAGCGACAATTCATAACTGAACAGGTGCAAATATGGCAATCACTGAATAGCAACCAGGAATGAAAACTACCAAACAGCAATTAAAAAAAAAAATCTGATTGAAAATCAGCAGTCAGAAACAGATACCAATAGCAAGGACTAGAAAGAGAACAAATAAGATTGCTCTATTTTTCCCAAAAGATTTTGGCCATCATCTTGGACTTTCACCAGCTGAGAGATATATGATTGGAAATAAGGGGGGGGGTGGGGGAAATTCAGTACCTTAGCGCCTCCTGTTAGCTAGAGCATTATCACCGACGCGAGGCGAATTCACTGCCGTACGCCAAATCCCTCCCCCGTAGCACCGCCACTAACAATTATCACCGGGAGCCTCAAGGAGAAAGGAAAATGTGTGAGTGAGTGTGGAGCAATGTGATTGGGTGATGTGCTTGATCGCAGAATCTGCGGGCTCTCTCTCTGGGGTGTGGATCTGCCACGACTCCAGCTGCTTCTGTCCTCCGGCTCCTTCTCCTTGTCCTACTTCTGCTTGCTGAGGCAGCTGCACAGCCAGCAATGCTGTGAATGAGGTTCTGCAGCATCAATGAACCTTCCTTTTCAGTACTGAAAAAGCCTGTGGCAATCATGACTTGCAATTAGACTGCACCTGATATTGGTCCACCCTTTGAGTGTAATGCCAATGAGCTTGGGTTTTAATGTTTGATTTAGCGCTCCAATCATTTTTTTCAGCAGTGAGCACAAATTTTCCGTGCAGTCTAAAACATTAGCGCCTGATGCTAATTCTCCAACTTTTCTAATTATACTCCCCATTCCTGGGCTATAATTAATTTCCAGCCCATGGTTTCCAATAGACATTAAAAATTGCAAACAATTATTAGAAAATGATTGCATTTACCTACACATCTTGTGCTTAAATTTTGTATAAATTCTGTTGGATGCCTTAGCTTCTCTGAATAACCTTGAGCTTGAGTTCATGAACCAAAGTCATCACCGGCAGCTGAACAGACTTGACAAAGACATGTCCCAGCAGGCTCCTGTGTCTACGATTACCATCACGTTACAGTCTGAGCATGTGCAATTTGGAGAAAACCCTATCATGTGTCTGCATTACTATCTGTAGAAAATCTGCACTAGAGGTTGAAGCTTAAGACAAAAGGCAATAATTAAGCATTTGTTATTCTTCCACCCAAAAAATTCTAAACAAGGTAATGGCTAAATTTTAGAATGTTTTTCAGGTAAGTTTTGCCTGGTAAGTTATTTTCTAGGGATTGTTTATTTATTGACAGGGAAAGAGACATGAAAACAAAGATAGAGAGAGAGAAGCAAAATAAAGAGACAGAGAAAGAAATAAGCAGATAAAACAGAGATAGAGTGAGAGGGACAGAGATGGAGAGAGGGAAAGAGAAAACTGGCAAAGAGAGAGAGAAAGACAGAGGAGACATAGATAAAGATAGAGACAGAGACATCAGCAAAGGAGAGATGCAAATTCTTTCTAAATTTTGTCCATGAGCAATGCCACTGGAGATCAGGGGCAATTTTAACCCTAACCTGCCGGTGGTCACCCGGCCTGGAACAGCCCAGATCCCGTTGTCTGGCAGGAACCTCTCTGACAGTGCAGATTGGGGTCTGACAACATCATCGGATCCCGACGGCTATTTTAACACTGGCCTGAGCAGTCATACTGCTGCTGCTTTCCTATTAAGTAAAGTCAAGCGGGAGGAGGACCCAGGATCAGAAAAGGCCATTTAAGGTAAGTATTCTGTAATTTATTTGTGACGCTCGGAGGAGCCGGAATGCCAACGGGTGGCTATGGGCTGCCCAATTTTCCAGAGGCCAGCAGCATGTATATGAGGTTCAGGAGTTATTCCCCCTGCTACTCACCGCTTAAAGCTTACCTGGAGATAAAATCGAGGCCGTAGGGTAAGAAATTTGGCAAAAGTTGTGAAGCAGTTGCAGGGAAAGTGCCTAAAATCTCAACCAGTCATGGGAGATACTTTTCTCACAGTCGCAGCCAGATTTTCCCCTCACTGATACTTCAGTTTTACTCAGCAGCATGTTTCAAAGTACTTCTGTTCTGCCTTTCTGAGCCTGACTAATCTTGAAAGAAGTTTCCAGCTGGTTAACATAACAGCTGCTTGTACAGTTGGCAAGGGTGTAACTCACTGACCCTGTTTAAATTTATAGTTTGGATTAAATCTTTAGGAATTGGAGTGCATGCAGACATTTCAAGTAGTTGTTATAAGTTGGAAGCTAAATACACCTCACCTCCCCTCACTTGGTGTGTCGGACTCCACACCTAAAACGCCGTTGAAAGGTTTAATGCCACCTGATGCTGGTTCCAGCACTGCACGTTGCCAGTAGCGCTGCTGCTGAATGCAATCGCCGGGGACCTCGCCATCACGGAGATCATGACGTCAATGAGTGTGCAACGCTCACTTGACGCCCGATCTCCAAATTTCGTTACTGCCAATGAACTTATCGGCTGGAGAAAACGATGACTGCTTCAGGTGGTGTGCAGCAGCAGGAAGCCAGGTCCCACTACGCTATTTAAAGGGATCATCACCATTCACTCAGATAGTTTTTTGAAGTTTGAGTGGCTGTGAGTTACTTCCTGTTACTGGAGGAGTTTTCTTTATTCATTTTAAGGTTCTTTGGTATCAGGGAATGTTGTGGTAAGTACAAAGCTTCATATGTATTTCTGAAAAGCATCAACCTGCAACACTTGCTAAAAGTCATGGGGGCTGTACTGGCAGTGGACCTTGCCCTCCAGGATCTATGGCGGAGGGAGCGGAGGCAGCAAGACATTCGGCCTTCCAGACGGGCTGTCCGTGACCGGCTCAGCACATCCCCATCATACAATCCCTGTCTCACGCCATATCATAACATCCTCCTGGGCGCAAAGGTGAAATGAGAGAGATCACAAAGTATTCCAAACACAATTAATAAATTTATCTATAAACATATCACATAAATTCTAATAACTAATAACCCTTGTGCCTGCCATAGTTGAATAGCTGTCATTGTGTGCAAGGTGTGAGATGTGGGTGTGAGTGCTGCTAGGTAGAGATTGTTGGTGGGTGAGTGCTGGGGGGTGTGGTGCATTGAGCTGTGGGTGAAGCTTGTGGTACAGATGGTGGTATGTTGCATTTGTTGAAGCCTGACCACCCGTGTGAGCTCGTGAAACTTCCTCCTGCACTGGGTGTGGGTGCTGGGGAGCACAGTGCTGCCTGTGATGTGGTGTGCCACCTCCCTCCAGATTGTGTTTGGAATGACTTGTGGCGAGGGCCTCTTGCCTCTTGTCGGGTACAGGACCACCCGCCTTCTCTCCACTGCTAAAACCAATGCCTCCAAAGCTTCATCGGGCTCTCTCCCTGGGGCGGTGATCTGCCATCAGGATTTGTAATTAAGTGCTACTTCTCCTTGTCCTTCTTCTTATGGTTGTTGTGCAGCTGCACACTCAACAACGCTGAGAATGAGGTGCTGCAGCATCAATGAACCTCCCTTTAAGTAGTGAAAAAAGCCTGTGGCAAACAATACTTGAGTTTAGACTGCCCCTGATATTGGTCCATCTTTTCAGTGTAACGTCAATGAGCTTGGGTTTTTAGCTGAGAATCATGATTGCAATCATTTTAATGGGGAATGAGGATGAATTGTGCATGCAGTCTAGATGATTTTCAGGTGGCGCTACCATTTGTAGTCTAAACACTGTCCTTTTCTCGGCTACAAAGAATTTCTAGCCTGCCATCACTTATGCCACCCAAGAGCATATTTGCAGTGGTCTAAAGTTCTGCCCCAGATAAGATCCCCCTGGAAACTACCTGCATAGACTGGGACGAATATTCCTTCCAATTTTTATTTAGCCCACGCGGCCCCATTAGTGGGCTGCGCGGGCCATTCAAAATTGCACGTATACATGTTTTTTTCTATTTAAAAGCTGGCTCACCGACAAAGGGAGCATTGGCGGGGACACAGCACATCTGGATCTATCCTGTTCCCATGTCTTCCACTGCACTCCCACTGCCGTTATGGTGGGAGTGAGCTGGAAGTCTTGTGCATTTTTGGGTCCAATATTTGTTCGATAATAAAGGCAACAAAAAAAAAGAAAGCAATTAAACTTAAACATAGCAATGTTCTTGCAGTAATGTGTCCAATGTGGGTCTGAGAGGTGAGGATAGCATAGATGGTGAGGACAAGTGACGTTGAAAGAATTTAATTCACGTCCAAATTGTTTTAAGGTCTTAATCATGCCCCAAAATATTTGCTTATTGGATTTAAATCTTCATAAACACTGCTTACCTGACTAATTTATAACATTTATGTAACATCTGTAAGTTGTACAGAGTTGTACAGATTGGCTGCATTTCCACAATACAACAATGATACTACGTCCAACACCCATTCATCATTTTGCACTTTGTCATTTACACTGTCACTTGTGCCACTTCCCCAAAATGTATTACTTCACATTTAGTTACATTGAACTGCATTTACCACATATCTGCCTACTCTCTCAGCCTGTTTCCAAGAGGTTTCTGCATTCTTCCTCACAGTTTTCCAGGCTTCTTAATTTGGTATCATCAGTAAAATTTGATATTTTTCACTCTACATTCATGTCCAAATCTTTTATGCTTTTAGAGAACAAGAGAGATCTAATTCCAGATTCTTGCAACCCACCACTTGTAAGATTTGCAAAATTTCTGCATTTCCCCGAAGGCTGTTATTAATAAACGGGACCCTGCGTGGACATTTTAAATCAAAAAGGGTACCCAAGATGACATCAGTGCCTCGTGGCAGAAAGCCTGTGAGATTTTAAAATGGACTCTGCAACGCAGACAGCTTGTGGATCGAAACCCAAGTGCAGGCTTCTGTGAAGAGAGACTTTGGCCCCGATTTTCGGCTTGTGTGGGGAATGGTCGGATTTCCCCGAATGTGGGGTTTCTGACACACATAAAAAAGTGTCAGCCAGCTCCACGCAATTTTCCCTCAAGTGGCCAATTAATTCCCAGCATGTGGGAAGCCTTGCTAATTGTCCAATTCCAGTCAGAAATCCCCACATTATGATGTCATCATTCGTGGTGCTTTCAAAGTGTCCAACAAGCTTCTCCACCTCTGCAGGCTTCTCAACCACTCTTGCACAATGGCAGAGGAGCCTGCACCAGCTGCTGCCAGCGGCAGAGGCCGAGCTGCCTTCAAATTCGATGAGGCTTCACTGCAGGCATTATTGGATGGGGTTAGGGCCCACAGGGAGGTCCTCTTCCCTAGGTCAGGGAGGAAGAGGCCTCCCACTGAGACCAATGCTGCATGGATGCAGGTGTCAGCAGATGCCAACTCGCTGGGAGTCACCAGAAGAACCTTGGCATTACATCTCTATCTCCTTCCTTTACTCCCCCACAGTACCATCCAGAGCCCCCGTCTGTATTGATTTCTTTGTGGGTTCAATGACGGCACATTGATGAAAGAGAATGTCTTTTAATCTAAAGTTTGTTTAACTAAGTTAACAGCATTACAGGAGACACCATCTTAGAGATCCATCTAAAACAAAACTAAAACTGTCTCTCTCACATGCCCTCTGCTGGTAAGGCATAAATAATCAAACAGGCAAATATGCTGGTAAGGCATAATAATCAAACAGGCAAATACCATCACTATTTGCTGATATCATTACATCTCCCTTTCTTAAAACAAAAGTATTTTACTTTTATCTAACAACATGTATTCTTTGTATTACTCTGCATTTTAACTGTAACACTTAATGAACTTACATTATCATTATCATTATCAAGGTTTTTTAACCTTGTTTTGTGTGTTCACATGAAATATGTAAATACACTAGAACTTGAAGAGAGAATAAGATAACATTACTTCCTTCTATAACAAGAGTCCTTAAACTTGCTCAATGAGTCTCTCAGGAGGCTTCACGTGTCTTGAGGATTTTCTGATTGATTGTCCTTGAATCTGAGTTGTTGCCTCAGATGATGAGTTCTCAGCTGTGTGATCAGGTTGTTCAACAGTATCAGTCTTTTGACCTGCTGTGTGATCAGGTTGTTCAACAGTATCAGTCTTTTGACCTGCTGTGGCTGGTCCCATGAGAAGATCCCTACGATTTCTTCGCAGAACAGCACCCTCATCTGTCTGAATGGTGTATGATCTTGGTTGGACTTCACTCAGGACGGTTCCCTTCTGAGTCCATATGTTTGTTTTGTCTTTGAACCTTACTTGGTCACCAGTGTGGAGTTCAGGTAGGTTTTGTGTTCCTCTGTCATAGTAGTACTTTTGCTTTTCTTTCTGTTGCTCTTTGAACTTCCTCACTTTCTCCCCCTCTTTTGTTTTCAGGAGGTTCTCCGGGATGGGTAGGTTTGGCCTTAGCCGACGTCCCATAAGGAGTTGGGCTGGTGACTTACCACACTCGAGCGGCATTGTGCGGTATACAAGCATGCTCTGGTAGAAGTCAGTTTCACTGTCTTTTGCCTTGTACATCAGTCTTTTCACTGTCTGGACCGATTTTTCCACTAGTCCATTGGACTGTGGAAAGTGAGGACTTGACGTTGTGTGGACAAAGTCCCACTCTTTGGCAAAGTGTCGGAAACTTGCATTGTAAAACTGGGGTCCGTTGTCTGTGAAAACCTCGCTTGCCACGCCATGTCTGGAGAATATGGCTTTCATACATGTTATCACAGCATCTGCAGTGGTGGTGTACAGTCTACAAACCTCTGGATACAGGGAGTAATAGTCTGTGACTACAAGATAGTCCTTCCCTTGACATACGAATAGGTCAGCGCCTACCTTCTGGTAAGGTCTGTCTGGCGCTGGGTGTGGCTTTAGTGGTTCTACCGGATTGCTTGCTCGATATTTCAGGCATATTGTGCAGTTTGACACCTCATTTGTCACATCTTGGTTGATTTGTGGCCAGTACATCACCTCACGTGCTCTTTTCTTACACTTTTCGATTCCCAGATGTCCTCCATGGATCCTATTTAGCATCTCTTTTCTCAGACTCTTTGGGATAACTATTTTACTTCCTTTGTAGATGATGTCTTCGCCCACTGATAGTTCCGCCCTGCAGTTCCAGTACTCTGCCATGTCAGGTGAGCAGTCTTGCTTCATGTTGGGCCATCCATCCAAGATGCTTTTCCTCAGTCATCTCAATGTTTCATCTTTGTTTGTCTCAGTCTTTATGAGCTCCATTTTTGCATCTGCTATGGGCAGTGCACTTGTGATCATGTGCACGTAGGCGTTCACTTTTTCATCCATTTTGGTGTTTGCGGGCTCTCCTGGGTCAACAGCTCTGGACAACGTGTCTGCTGTATACATCAGCTTACCCGGTGTGTACGCAACATTCAATGTATAGCGTTGCAGCCTGATCATCATTCTTTGTATTCTAAGCAGACAGCTATTTAGTGGCTTTTGGAACTATGCAATCAAGGGCTTATGGTCAGTCTCTACACTGTTTGCTTGTCCTGACACAAACTGGTGAAATCTTTCACAGGCGTATGTGATGCTGAGCAGCTCCTTTTCCATTTGAGCATATCGCGTCTCCGCGTCTGTCATTGAGCACGATGCATATGCAATAGGTTGCCAGTAGTCATATTTTTGCAGAAGAATGGCACCGAGCCCACTCTGTGATGCATCTGATGATATCTTGATGGGTCTCGCTGGGTCATAAAACCTCAGAACTGGTTCCCCTGTGAGCAGTTTCTTTAGATCGTTCCATGACTTCTCAAGCTCATGATTCCATTCCCATTCTATGTTCTTTTCAGTTAGTCGTCTCAGTGGCGCCATCTTTTCTGAGAGGTTGGATATGAATTTACCCATGTAATTGATCATTCCATTAAACCTCTGCACATCATTTTTGCATTGTGGCTTTGGCATATTCTCAATGGCGGACACCTTTCTGGAATCTGGTCTGATGCCCTCACTGCTAAGGATATCTCCCACGAATGTCAGTTCTGTCACCCCGAGCTGGCATTTCTCTCTATTCAGCTTCAGGTTTGTTTTCCTTGTTGCTTCCAGCACTTTTTTCAGTCTCTCGTCATGCTCAGTTCTCGTGGTTCCCCATACTATGATGTCATCCATTGAGGTATCAACTCCCTCCAGGTGCTCATATATCATATGGATAGTTTTGTGATACACTTCAGGAGCTGAGGCAATGCCAAATGGTAACCTTAGGAATCTGTATCTGCCAAATGGACTGTTGAACGTGCACAGTCTTGAACTTGCTTCATCCAGTTTCATCTGCCAAAATCCTGATGATGCATCTAACTTGCTGAAATACTTTGCATTTGCAAACTGTGCCATGATTTCCTCACGTGTAGGAAGCTTGAAGTGCTCTCTCTTTATTGCTCTGTTTAGATCTCTTGGATCCAGGCAAATTCTGAGCTTTCCATTCTTTTTGTCCACAACGACGAGGGAACTCACCCACTCAGTTGGCTCATCTATCTTCTGAATCACGTTCAGGCTTTCCATCCTGTCCAACTCTGCCTTCAGTTGCTTTTGAAGAGCAAACGGAACTTTTCTGCATGGATGTATGACCGTTGGCATACTTTTATCTACTCTGATCGTGTGTTCTCCTGGAAAGCAGCCTAGACCCTTAAATAGGTCGTTGTACTCTTTCATGAGTTCATCATAGACTGTCTCTCCTTCGCTTTCCACAATGAGGACTCTCTTTACCAGGTTCAGCCTCTCACAGGCTATTAAACCTAGTATGGCTTGCACATCCTTTGGCACCACGATTAATGCTAGCGTGTGCTCTCTGTCCTTGTGTGTCACTTTGACAATGCATCTTCCTTTCACTGGTATATCAGTACCTGAGTATCCTGTCACTTTCACTTTTATTCCATGTGTCTTTGGTCTGGGTCTAATTTTCTTAAAATCAGTCTCTGATATCACATTAACTTGTGCTCCAGTATCCAATTTAAATGGAATGTGTATGTCATTCACTTTTAGTGTCAACATCCAGTCTCTTTTTTCTTTTTTGTTTTCAGACACAACATCCACATAGAACTCCTCTACCTCGCTTTCATCTACTGTATGGACCTTGCTTTGTTGCGCTTGGTTCTTACAGCAACGGGCATAATGGTTGTTTTTGTTGCAAATATTGCATGTTTTACCATATGCTGGACACTTTTTTGGTGGATGCTGTGTATCGCACCGACTACATGACTTTCGATTGCCCCTTTCATTTTTGTTCGCTGGCCACGCCTCTTTTTTCACATTGGCGCTCTTTTCGTTAAACGGTTTGTGTCCGTTCATTCTCACTGCATCCACGTTGCAGCTACTGTCACTGAACAGCTCCTTTGCCTGCGACTTCACAGTCTCTGTAGCCCTACACAGTGCTATGGCTTTTCCCAGGTCTAGATTTTGCTCTCTTAGCAGTCTTTCCCTTAGACCATTATCTGGAATACCACACACCAGTCTGTCTTTTATCAGCGAGTCTGTCAGTCCCCCAAATTCACACATTTTGCTTCTGTTTCTCAGTTCAGTCACATACTGATCAATAGTCTCTCCCATTTTCTGTACACATGTGAAAAATCTGTGCCTCTCAAACGTCACGTTACGTTTAGGTATGCAGTAGGCCTCAAACTGTTCCATTATTTTATCCAGCTTCATTTTGTCTCCATCAGCAGTGAATGTGAAGTTATTATACACCTCCAGCACTTCATCACCCACGACATGTAAGAACACTGACGCTTTCATTTTATCACTTTTCTTGTCAGCTCCGATTGCCGCTATATACAACTCCAAACGTTGTTTGAACCTCCTCCAATTTTCAGCCACATTACCTGTCAACTGAAGCTTCGCCGGTGGGTGTAAACCTTCCATTTTTTACTTCGTTAGCAATTCTCCAAAGGTAAGTAACGATGTTCTCTTTTGGCTTGCTAATATGTGGAGAGCTGATTTCACTTCAGATTTTTCCTCTTCATCTCTTTCAATCACTTTTGACACCATGTATTGATTTCTTTGTGGGTTCAATGACGACACATTGATGAAAGAGAATGGCCTAGAAATTCGGTATGGCCGCGCCAGGTCTTTTGCGCCCGAAATTTTGCGCCCGCCAGGATTCCCATAGCGCCCACCTAAAATTCAGTTGCGATGGGCCAAGACGGCGGCGGGCGCTATTGCAGGGTTTGGCCGCCTCGCTAGGGGCGATGAATGTCACTTTCAGGCGTCCAGCTCCCGCTGCGGCACCCGATGCTGTGCGGCAGGCTGGGGTACTGCAGGCCTCCTCCTTCTCTTAAGGAGGAGCTGCCTGCAGCCGTCAGATCACCGGTGGATTCCCCCGGCAAATGAGCCCGGCACCACGGAGAAGTGCCGGGCTCGCGGGACTCAGACATCAATGCCGCGGGGGGTGGTGCAGGAGTCCGGGGAGGGAGGTGCGGGCAGGCGGCCGCCGGGAAAGCGGCCAGCCGCCGCTCCACCTTTATGCGCCGGCCTTTCGGAGCTGCAAGAACCCGTTTCACAAACGCTGTTTGCGGCTGCCACGGGCGAGGCGGCCGCAACTGAATTTGGCCATCGGGCCGGAATAGCATTGCAACCGGGGCGCTGCGCACACCAATGACATCATCGGTGCTGGCGCGGCGCTACCGGCCAACGCCGATGTTAGGGTCCATCTGAATTTCGGGCGATAAAAAACTTCAGGCGCAAACCACTTTATAGCCAATAAGTGGGCGCAAACGCGACTGAATTTCTAGGCCAATGTCTTTTAATCTAAAGTTTGTTTAACTAAGTTAACAGCATTACAGGAGACACCATCTTAGAGATCCATCTAAAATGAAACTAAAACTGTCTCTCTCACATGCCCTCTGCTGGTAAGGCATAAATAATCAAACAGGCAAATATGCTGGTAAGGCATAATAATCAAACAGGCAAATACCATCACTATTTGCTGATATCATTACACCGTCCTCACTGTGGAGGAGGAAGAGGCTGTGCAGCCAGACTCCTCAGAGGAAGCTCCAACCTCTGAGAGCACAGCATCAGCAGAAGAAAGCGCACCCAGCACCAGCGCAGACACTCACACCTTGGGGGGACCTTCGGGACATAGAGTAGTGTTGTCGCCTGGTGTTTCACAGCTCACAAGTGAGCCTCAGCAGATTCTGGAGACAGGGACAGCAGTGGCGAGTCCTCGTCAGAGGGCGCAGGACTCTGCCAGCTCAGCTCAGATGCGCTGCATGTCGACCCTCTGCCTCTGGGTCCATCCGCAAGAGAAGAGGTGATGGATCTCCATGCACAGATGCAGGAGTCTCTGGCAGGTTTTGTCTCCAGGGTCGCTGCGAGTGTGGAGCGAATGGAGGAGTCCATAGCGACCATGAGCAGAGCCTTTGTGGAGTCATTGGCGCATGAACGCATCACCATGGAAAGGTTGGCAACCTCCATGCAGGAGATAATTCGCCAGGGTACGGAAAACATGGTGAGTGCTCATAAGAGAATGACATCTCTTGAGGAGCATTGGCCATCTGTTGAACAGAGAAACCAGATCTTCATGGAAGTCCTTCTGAGTAGGACTGCCAGTGCAGAAACGGGTCCCACTGGCCCCCTAAAGCACAGCAAGGTGCTCTCAAGCCACTTCCAAGCGCTGGCCCCTTCTGGCCTGTGCAGCTTCAGGTGAGTGAGCAGCAGCCTGGTGCTCCTTGTGCTCATCCTGCTGTTCCTGGTTCTGCTGCTGCCGCCTCTGCTGTTGGAGATCCTCTAATGCCAGGAAGGGAACGTCCCAAAGGCCTCCCATGCTTCTGGCAGATGCCTCTGTTGAGGGAGCACTGAGTTAGGGTGGTGAGAGGGGCTTCCCAGGAGATCACACTGGAGAAGTGTGTGAGGCTCCAACTTTCTGCAGCTGCTCCTAAGGCTTCAAAATGTTCCCCCAAGCCTTGATCAACAAGGTCCTGCAGCCTACAAATGCTGCCTATTGAAATCTCTTCAGCCCTCAGCGACCTGCTGCTGCAAGCAAGCAAGCCAGCTGTTTTCACGCCAGCTCTCAGCAGCGGGGTTCCCCACAGGTGGGTTTCAGGTGGGGAAAGCCCCAAAGTTGCAACGGCACGGGAAAATCCACTTCAACAAGCAGATAATTGCTTGTTAGTGCTCCGACGACCAGTCCCGCCAGCGGCGGCTGGGACTGAAGCGGTGCGCGTGGAAACAGCATTCCGAAAGTCGGACGGGGCGGGGAATCAGGCGGGGGGGGGGTCCCGACCCGCTTTTTCGCCGATTTTCAGCCCCCGGCCGCATGAAGAGCCACCCGACGGCGGCCAGAAATTCGGGGCCTTTGTATTTTGAAACCAGACAGGACTCTGAATTATGCATTAGACTGAATTGGAGACAAATCTAAATTCAGTTTAGGCCTATAGTTAAGGCCATCAAGCAGTCTACATATATAATCGGAAACAGATTAGCGGAACCATCGAGGCTGGACAGGCCCATCAAGGAACTTTCATGACAATACAAGTCAATTATCGGGCTGGTAGACACAATTACCGGCCATCTAAAAACAGTTAGTGTGGATTGCTACCATTATTTAAAATAGCCCGCCAAGATTAAGACAAAGAACTAACCTGATTTGGCGCGCAGATAAGGGTTTTCGAAAAAGGTATAATTGAAGGCCCCCGGGTAGCAATCGGGGTGTGCTGGTGCTGCTGCTCTCTCTGCTCTTCAGCCCCTCGCCCTCGTGGCTGCTGCTCTTTCCCCGTCCCGCGCTTACCCCCTGGCCTTTGCCCGTGCCTTTTCCCCACTCCATCTGGAATCGCCCCGGCACCGGGTTGGGCGGACACGGACAATTCAGGCCAGGCGAGGCGGGATGCAATGAGGGGAGGAGGGAAGACCACCTGAGGGAAGGCCACCTGAAGAAGACCGGCTGAAGAAGATCAACTGAGGAGATGAACTGAGGGGAGGCTTCGAATTATCGGGCCTTCAGCCTCAGCCGACCTTCGAATATTTGCACACCAACTCAAACTGGCGGCTGGCGACGAAGAATCATCCCTGCAAGGTAAAGTACCAAACAGAGACTTTAACTTTGGGGTACTCAAAGCTGGACAACGCCCTTGCAGCGCCCGGAGACCACGTGATGACGGCAGGCACCAGAGAGCACCAAGAGCGAACCCCAAACCCCACCGCTGTTTTGAGCCCAACAAACCTTTTGATTGGTGAGCATGAGGTTCTGACCCCTCATAGCTTAATCTAGTTAGGTATAGGGGGTGGGATAAGGATAAGGGGATTGTTAAGATAGTTGTTTTCCCTCGATGTGCCGTGTGTTCCCCATTCCCTGTATAAGTAGTTACTCTTCTTTTGTATTTTTGCCTGTAGAAGTGTACACTAGTAATTTTCCATAAGATTTTCAATAAAATCTTGGTTTTTGTTTACATCCAACCACCTGTCTACTCGAGTCTTCTCTGTACCGCCGCCTTGTACCTAAGTCCAGTGTCTAGAACCCAGGGGCTTGGGAGCGATTCAAACCGCTCACAAAACAGTCAGAGGCATAACTGACTGGGCATACACGCCAAACACCACCACACGCCACCCCCTACAACTACCAACATCTTGCCAATCTGAGAAACATCAATTTCAGTTATCCCTCTATCTATGCCATCACTTTCCATGTAGGTCTTAAATTTCAGAAGTCTCTTATGTGACACTTAGCAAATGCTTTTAGAAAGTCCAATTATATTTTTTTATATGTATGCATTATATATCTATATAATTGCTATATTTTTATATATATAGCGATGTGGTCATCATTAGCAAGGCTTGCATTTAATGCCCATCTCTATCATATCCATTGCATTCTCTATGCTTGGTGACTTTCTTGAAGAATTCAATTAAGTTAGTCAAGCATGGCCTGACCTTCACAAATTCCGGTTTATTGTCCCTGATTAGCCCACACCTTTCTAAGTGTTACGCCTTAGCATGGTTTCTAGCTGGTTTCCTGTGACTGAAATGAAATTAATTGGTCGACCATTATGTGATCCAATGGAGCTGGTTCCAATTGATCAGCTTCTGGCGATACTGCTAAATGCTGTGTTGGGCTAATAGTTAGTCTGATGGCACCAGTAATGTTAAATATTGAGTTTCGGAATATGAAATCCACGTCACTTGATGCCAAATTGAAATAGGCAAACATCTGTGAAAACTGGACAGCTTTATAATTGAGAATCTCAGAGGCTAAAATGTGTGTGATATAAGTAATCTGGATGAGCGTTCATGTTTTTTTGGCTGAACAGATTTTGGCTTGTCGCAAGTGCACCAGGGATTTACTTATATAAACTTGGAAAACAAATCAGAGTCCTTGGAGTGCCAGGAACCAGCACCTTTCAATCTCGCTTCTCTTCCATCCTCCCACAGATTATCTGGAATCAGATTCTCCCACAACCAGCTAGGAAACAAAAATATTAACATTTTATTCAAACAGCAAACAGAACCACTTACCTTTGTTGCTATGATTCTAACCATGATAACAGCCACTTGTTCACCAACTGAAAGGCTTTGGCAAATTTATGACAGAAAATGGAGACATACATCTGGGCTGTTCCTTTAAAAATTAGCAGCAAGTATTTTGATTTTTTTTTGCAAAGGGACTGACAGATCCAATATCACTCAATTCAGATAGATTTGGAAAAAAGTCTGAAATTGTCCAATTCTTCTCAGGGTGTGCTATTGTACTTAGGGCCTTAACCCACTTACTCACACAGCATGATTTCAACCCAAATGAATGAGTTCCGATGGGGTAAAATGATGCTATGTTATATTAACACATGAACATGTTAACACACAGGATGATTCATCCCATTCGTTTTAAACACATTTAAGAGCAATACACCTCATTATAAGGAGTCCAATTTTAAAAATAAGTTACTACCACTTTGTAGAGCTCATTGGTCAGACTGCAGGAGCAATGAATGCAAACAAACTTTATTTTCCATGATTGCAATGTTGTTTCTCTCAACTGTTATTCTTTGCCTTTCAATGATAACTAATCCTTAGAAACCCATACAGTAATCGAGAATGAGTGGGGATGACAATGAAAATAATCAACTTTGTGACACTGGGAAGGGTGAGTGGGTTCCTAGTTTCCCAGTGTTACAAGTGGCGTTGGGGGTTAAATTCGACTTCGGTGGGATTGTAAAATTGGGGTTAGCGGATCACTTCAATGGAAAGTAAAATCGGGTTGGACGCATAATGGGCGGCCAATCTGCTGCTATCCATTTTGCACTCCCACCGGAGATGAATTTCACCCTCATTGTTTCCTCTATTCTTTTAGTCCCAGAACATTAATTATATTTCTACCCTCTCGCTAGAAGATTCTGTCTGCTAGGCAGATATATATTGCTACATAATGACATCATGGGAGCAACATCACTACAAGGACTGCAGCAGTTTAAGGAGAAGACCCACCACCACATTCTCATGGCAATTGAGATGGGCAATAAATGTAACGCCTACATCCTGAGAACACATTGTTTTTAAATCACGAGAGCCGTAATCTCTGATCGCTTTCCTTTGACCTAGTTGAAACGCCCATCTCCTAACTTTATGGCCAGAATTTTCCAGGGGGGGTTAGCGGGTCAGGCGGGAAAGTGTTTTTTTCCGCACAGTGGGTTGGAACTCCGCTGTGAACCCGCCGCCATGTGCCTTTCCCAATGTCGGGTCTGTCAATGCTGTGCAGGCCCAACCGGCAGCAGCAGGGGACCCAATTAAAATGTTTAGCATCTAGTTTTCACTTACCTTTTGTCTTTAACATCATGACCACGGGATCCCCACTGTGCGCAGACCATGGATATCAAGCTGAGGCGGGAGTTCAGTGGCCATTGCTCCAGCCGATTACTTGACAGCTTCAAATGCACAGTAAAAGCTCCCACCAGACGGATATTCACCTTCCTCAGGCAGAAGCTTTTTCTCACACCATTTCCAGCACACATTCTGCAGGCTTTTCACTTTCCACTCTCCAACCACTCACCTCATTGGAAGAACTCTCCCACTATTGACAGAATGCTCCTGTCATCTCTACTTCACCTGCCATCTGTTCCATCAGCATGGATGTCCTTGAAATTCCCTCACCTTGATCCTGTAAGGGGTGGTGTGTGGGTTCAGTCAGCTTCACCTCTGACTCCCTGAGTGGTTCGAATCGCTCCCACTCCCTTTGGTTCCAGACTTTGGACTTATTTGGGGGTTGTAATGAATTGCAATAGACACCTGGGTTGGTCAAAAAGAACTGAGATTTTTATTTTGAGACAGGAAAATATACAATACAATAAAAACTTATGCTCTAAAAGGGTGGGGAACACTCGGAATAAGCGAGGGAGAATTACAATATACAAAATCCTTACCCTCCCAACCCCACTGCACTAACTAGGCTGGCACCCAGAGGACCAGGAAATGCTTACCAAAATGACTTTCTTGACAGATTGTAGAGGTTCCCGATTTCGGGGTTCTCCTTAGTTGTGGCAGTTGGGGCCTGCCATACCCCGGACGTGGTAGAAGACTGCACCTGCTTTGGGTCTTCAGTTTGGGTTGGTCCGCTGATGCGGTTAGTCGCGCAGTTGGATGTATCGGGTAAGTACCCAATTTTCTTTGGTAAGGGCTAGTTTTAGGGTCTTTTGTGTCCAAATCTTACCCAGGGGTAAGTTAGACTAGCCTGTAGAGTGGAAACAAGTCTTTGGTTTGTGAAGTTTTAGCGGTTGGTTTCTTGTTGGTCGCGGTGGCCCAATATTACCTGGTTGGTGGTAATATTGGTGGTTGTTGGTTTCTGCAGGCCTTTGGCTGCCGCGATCTCCATTTCTTCTTCCTTCCTTCAAGTCTCCGATTTGGTCTTGGTGATCCGTTGAACTGTACTGTGCTGTTTCTCGAACTCTTGCTGACTGAACTGAACCGTTTCTTTAACTGTTTCTCTGAAAAAGCAGGCCTCAATTATACTAGTTTGAGGCCTGGCTTATCTGACCACCAAATCTCAGGCTTCTTTGTTAAATTTGGTGGGCTCGTTATTTTTAATGTATTTTAAAACTTTAACGAGTTTCGGGGATGGCCCATCTAACCCTTAATTGCCTTTTAACTGGTTTCGGGATTGTTTGAAACTAGTTTAAAAATGTAAATCGTTTGGAAATCTCTTTGATTGGTTTTGGACTGCTGTTTGATTGTTGTATCCTGCAGGGCTATGTTTCTTTCCTTTGTTTTGCTGTGGGCATGTACTGTTTTATTCATGTACTTTGGCTCTGCGATTTTCGGCAGGAACAGGTTTTATTGTCTTAATGTAAAGGCTGGGGTGGCCCAGAACATTCCCAGACTGTCCAATATCCAAACTCGGGGGTCCACCTCACCTTCCCTGTGTCACAGCCTTTCGCAAGTCTGAACATGCCTTTTTAAAACAGCCAAATCTTCCTGGGGTTTTGATTTTTAAAATCCCTTTGGCTCAATAATTCCTTCAAATGGTCCAATATCTCACCTTTCTTCCTGTTGGGGAAAATATGTAATTTTGTGATCCTTACAATCCTCAGAATCCCACCACGATCAGCCCCAACACCAGCAGCACCAGGCACACCAGCAGCACCAACAACAACACCAACCTTCTCCGCAATCAACTGATGCTGCACAGGACACAGGGCATCAGCACCCGACCACATTGCTGCCCGGGAGGCTAGGGATGGCCTCATCATGGCCAGATATACTTCACTTGATGCTGTACACCCTGGCTGCCACAGGATGCACAACCCCGCACCAACACCATAAAGCATCCCTACAATGCCCAAGCCATTCCTTTCACACTCATCACCATTGCGGGGTTGGGGGGGGGGGTACCGTTATGTCTCACCATTCACTGCAACTCACTAAGCCACTTCCAAAGTTGCACACAAATCTGTCCAAAAACACAAAGTATTGAAAATAAAGATTTCAATGTTTGACAGCACATTAACAGAAACTTTACATAAACATTGGATAAAAGACCCAAGTGCCTACCCATGTGTGTTTTTAGTTGGTATGATTGGACTAGGATGAGGGTGAGTATGAGGGGTGGCTACTGAGATGGGGATGTGATAATGTAGATAGAGCGAGAGGGATGGGTGGAGGTGCAAGCCATGTTGGTGTGAGTAAGGATGTGCAGGAGCAGGGTAGGGAAGGCAGAGTGATGGGGATGTGATGAGAGGCACAGCAGGATGAGGTTGAGTGTGGCATTGTACTAATGTTTTGTGATCTACTGAGATCATTGAAACATTTGTGGCACTGCACCCAGGTCCTCCTGACCACATCCCTGCTTGTGCCCTCATGTGCAACCAGGCTGAGTTGATCTCCTGGGGAGGTCTCTTCCACCCATGGGAAGGGAAGAGGACCTCCCTGCGTGCTGTGTCTCCCTCCATAAGCATATGGAGGGAGTCTTGGGAGAGCTTGGGTGCAGCCCTGTGACTTTGTGCAGTCATTGTCAGCTGTGGCTCAGTTGATAGCACACTCATCTCTGAGTCAGAAGGTTGTGGGTTCAAGTCCTACTCCAGGGACTTGAGCACATAAAGTTAGGCTGACACTCCAGTGCAGCGCTGAGGGAGTGCTGCACTGTCGGAGGTGCCGTCTTTCAGATGAGACATTAAGCTGAGGGCCCATCTGCTCTCTCAGGTGGACGTAAAAAATCCCATGGCACTATTTAGAAGAAGAGCAGGGGAGTTATCCCCGGTATCCTGGCCAATACTTATCCCTCAACCAACATAACAAAAACAGATTATCTGGTCATTATCACATTGCTGTTTGTGGGACCTTGCTGTGCGCCAATTGGCAGCCGTGTTTCCCACATTACAACAGTGACTCCACTTCAAATAGTACTTCATTGGCTGTAATGCACTTTGAGACATCCGGTGGCTGTGAGAGGCGCTATATAAATGCAAGTCTTTCTTTCTTTCTATTGTCAGTGTTTGCAGCACCTCAACGCTATAGAACGCTGACAGCACAAATGTCAAGACAAATGTGGCCATGGTCCCTTTAAGGAAACCGGCTGATGACATGTCATGAAATGACGTCACCAGACCCGCTTTCTCTAATTGGGCCAGGTAACGTACTGGGCGGGCTTAACAGGCCCAATCAATGGAAAGTCATTTCACACAGCGGGATGGAGCCAGCAGCATGGTCGGGACCCACAACCGACATCACCCGCTGAGGTAATTAAATCGCGGCCTATGTTACTTTAAATATTAATGATAGGACTGACAATGGTATTATTTTCTCCTATTTACATCAGTTATTATCATGGAACTACACATCTGCTTGGTTGAATGTGACAGCTATTTGATTTTTATTGGGAATTTCACTGCCCAACATGACAAGAAGTCATGCAACATCAGCATCACCAAAAGTAATTCACTAACTTTCTATACTGTGTTTAGTACGCTATTCTCGCCACTGCTGAGCTTGCATTGCACGATTATCTGGCCTGAAACCATGCAAGAACTACCTTCAGCACCATGGACAGGTTCTCACCTCGCACCATTTATAGGAGATGCACTTCAAATGAACTGGTTAAAATTAAACAAAACCAAAGTGCAGGAAACATTATACTGCAAGAGTGCTGCATTATGTTTTTAAGATCACGCTTTCTGTGGGTAGTGATGAATTGCTAGTTCAATGATGACTGAATAGAACCTGACGTTTTACTACAATATAATGTAGAATTAATTTATGGAAAATAATCTAAAAAATAAATTGTGATGTATGTCACTGTGTCCTAATGGGGAAGAAAATGAGTTTCTATATGTACACTAATGAGAAAGGGAAATAATGAATACTTTACCAGCAAATGTCACATAACCAACTAACCCATTTCATATATTCTCGATACTACCAATTATATGTCATCAGAATAAGATTTCAATAATATAATTACCACTGCAGAGTGGATGAGAAATGAATTGTGAGTTACTTACTGGAAGCAGTTCTAAAGGTCTCACTTCAATCTTTTCTTAGCAGAACAATTACTACGTAGGTGCTGACATTGAAAATGAATGCATTATTTTGTAAGTTAGAAAACTTCAGTCCAAAGTGACATTTGGCATTTAACATGTCAAGTGTGGAATGTGACAAAAATTCTCAATGACATCTGCAGGCAACACTAAAGAAGCAGAGTTTGTTTAGCTTAGTACGAATGGACCTAATTTGTGTTTTGAAATACCTGGATTTTGTTTTATGAGCTGCTCTCTGTAGGTCAGGGCAGATAGAGAGAAAACATTGGGAATTAACACTGGGGTGGTAACAGCGTATACCCAAAACAAGCGTTGTACTCGGAGCTCCGGCACAGCAAGAGAGCCCCAGGTGGGCAGAGGAAATGCTTCAAGGACACCCTCAAAGCCTCCTTGAAAAAGTGCATCGATGACGAAGTCTAACACCCCCTTCAGTGTGCCAGTGCAGCCTTCGGTTGCCTGAGGAAGAGAGTGTTTGAAGACCAGGACCTCAAACCCAGCACCAAGCTCATGGTCTACAGATCAATAGTGATACCCGCACTCCTGTATGCCTTAGAGACATGGACCATGACAGGAGGCACATCAAAGCACTGGAAAGGTACCACCAACACTGCCTCTGCAAGATCCTGCAAATCCATTGGCAGGATAGGTGCACCAACATCAGTGTTCTCGCTCAAGCCAACATCCCCAGCATCGAAGCTTTGACCACGCTCGATCAGCTCTGATGGACGGGCCGCACTGTCCGCATGCCCGATACGAGACTCCCAAAACAAGTGCACTGCTCGGAGCTCAGACATGGCAAGAGAGCGCAGGTGGGCAGAGGAAACGCTTCAAGGACACCCTCAAAGCCTCCTTGAAAAAGTGCAACATCCCCACCGACACCTGGGAATCCCTGGCCCAAGACCGCACAAAGTGGAGGAGAAGCATCCGGGAAGGCACCGAACACCTCGAGTCTCTTCGCTGGGAGCAAACGGAAGCCAAGCGCAAGCAGTGGAAGGAGTGCACCCCACCCACCCGCCCCTTTAACCACTGTCTGCCCCACCTGTGACAGAGACTGTAGGTCCTGCATTGGACTCATCAGTCACCTGAGAACTCATTTTTAATGTGGAAGCAAGTCATCCTCGGTTCCGAGGACTGCCTAAGAAGGTAAGAAGAAGAAAGTAACAGCGTATGTATATGTTCTTTGCATTTCTTATTTTTTAACCTGGTGTCTATTTTTATGTCACAAAAATACAAAATATAGCACATTAAACAATTTAAAGTGAGAAGAGAATGAGACAAGCGGGGAGGACAATAGGATAACACGTTGGCCTTTCACTTCTAGTCTCTGGTCTTAAATCCAGCCCAAAGTGATGAAAGAGTTCTTTCTCTGTTAGCTGTAAACAACAAATAGCACCTTTAACCTAATAGAACCTCCAAAGGCACTTCGCATGGAAATGAATGGGCCAAGTGTCAGTGAAAGAATTAGGATAGTCCACTGACAAGGTTTTGAGGAGGATTTTAAAAGCACAGGGGGAAGTAGCAAGGCAGAAGGATTTACAGCAGGTAGCAGTAGGACCTAGACAGAATGAAACATTTCCACCTGAAAGCTTTAACTATGTGATGAGTTTGGACAATTTGAAACTAATTCCTGAACAGTGTGATTCCATAGCAGAAAAGTGCCCCATATTCAGCAGTAATTCTGGCAATGAGAGTAATGGAGAAGTTTCATAGCCCCACATTTCCTCGGGGCCTGGGGCAGACCAAAAGCCTAAGAGAGCGTGTGAGGGCAGGTGGGAGGGAGAAATGGGGCTCTAATCCAGTAAAGTTAGAGCTCCACACTGAAGAAACGGCCGTGGGAATTTCCTCTGGGAATGGAGAAGGTTGATAATTAAATCTGCCTCCTTGCAGACTGATGTATTGGGCCAATAATTCCGGTCCCAACGTGTGAGTACGGACAGTGTACTCACGCGTGGGCCCGTTGGAAGTGCCGGATTTCAGCATGCACAGCGCATGCGGGGGAAACCGGCATTTCCTCCAAGGGTTTCAGAGGTCCAACGCGTGCGGGCAGGACTCTGCGCGCACGCGTTGAACTTCCTTCTTTTTGACAGGTTTGCCTGTGTGCAAGGGCCTGAACTTTTTACACATATAAAAAGGAGGCGTAAGGACTGGATTCTTGAAGGTAAGTGGTCTATTATTTAAAATTATTACATTTTTTCCACAGCTTCATTGTTTTTAAGGACTTTACAGTAAGGTACGTTTATTTTTAGACCCGATTTATTAAAAAATTATTTTTTTCAAAAATTTTATTAATTGTTTAAAATAGTTTTTTAAAGTTATTTATAGTTGATTTAATTATTGGGATGTTTTTTTAAATTTTATTTAAAGTTAAACTAGTCTTCTGGCCGCCCGTACTTTTCATGAGTTTGACAGTTCTTACTATCAAACTCATGAATGAAGTTTCCCCTCCCCTGATTGGCTGCACAGTGCTCACCTGATCCCAGCCGGCACATCGCACTAACTACACCACTGGATCAGGCAAACACATCGCGCCGACATCTGAACCGGGCCAGTGACAGGAATTCCAAGCAGGCCCAGGCTTCAGACGTCGGGGGCTTGCACACGCGGCAAGCACCCGATCCTAATTTCTGGCCCATTAAAAGGAGGCAGGACTGATGGGGTGGCATCATCCACCACAGGTCCCTCAATCCCGTCTCTTGTGTCCCAAATGTCCGGTAGACCTGCAGGATACAGGCATACAGTACTTTGGAACAGTGAAAGTGCACCCACAAAGGTGTTTGAGGCTGGGTTTATGGCCTCTATGATCCAGGCAGTAACTACTGGAAACATTCAATATTAAAGGCAATGAAAGTATATAATATCCTGATGCTCTAGCAGACCTTAAATGCAGCAATGTATTTAGGCTTTAATAGTGGATGGCTTTTATCTTTATTGAACTTTGCAATACAGGCCGCAAATTTCCTCACGGATCGGGCAGAGTTATTTGGGTGGGTGGTGATGGAACTTGGGGCCAGACCTGGTTATGCCAGGTCTGTGCCAGGTTAGTCCTGTGCTGGGGTTTCTCAAACAAAGCGGGGTGGGTGGTTCTTGCATATGTCCCCTATCCAGGTGTCATTAAAAAAAAATGATGTGCTGTGCCAGAATTCCTGCTGGTCCCATATCAAGACACCTGCATAAAGTCAGTGTACCGCACTTCTAGCTGGCAGAACTGGGACCTATCAAACTGGAAAAGGAGCATGGTTTCCTTACAGCAGCCAGTCATGAACTTAATTACAAGGAAGACCAGATAGGCTCTGGTTGCTGGCATGTGATCCTCCGGCTCAATCTTCCTCTCCGTCCTGAGTCACACCCATTGAAACCCTACTTAGGTCATTAACATAGCTCTGCCCTCATACAAAAGACCAGAGAATACGAGTCTCCTGCATTTATGCCAGTTCTGAACAGGAGTAAATGCACGACCAGAAATTTAGGCACAGCACTTCCCCACCTAACTTGAAATTGGAGTAACTGAGGGAATTCAGCCTTGGAACAGTGCCCAAACTTTATTTCTGGAGTTTTTGGTAGCAATTTTCTTGGTGATTTGTTTTTGAACTTTTCTCACTGGGACCTCTACTGTATTTTCTATATCTTTGAATGCTTTATGACAACATCAGAACCTGTGACATTAAAAAGAGAAAAGTTTCCACAATCGCATTTTCTTAATCATGTAATGGTACGTAATGTGCATAAATGATGGTTTGACGGCTTCAAACTAATTTTCATAACATCAGTAAGATGAAGAGGGAAGTAAAGAAGGAAGATGATGTATGCTCTGCCAAATTCTTTGGGCCCCTAATGGTTACACTGAATTTGTGCTTGTTTAATGTTGGTTTTCAAGTTCCAGTGTATGCAAATGAGGTCCGCAGGAGATTTCGGTGTAAGCTGCCGATGGCAAGATGGCGTAAATTTAGGCATACATCAGATCGAAGCCTGGGCTATCTCCTGTTTCAAATTGACTCTCCCACTAGAAAAGCCCCAGCTGTTTCTATCCAACTGATTTGAACAAGCACACTTCAGACATTAACAGGCCCTTAGCAAACTTTTATACCCTCTTTTCTTTTGATATATATATCTCAGAACTTCATGAACTGAGGAAAATCACGTATATATGAGAATAAAACACATTGGGGGAAAAATTGGGTTGCTTTGCGCCTCCTGTTAGCGCCCCGGTGCTAATGGGGCGCAAAGCCTCTAGCGTCCGGGCGCGCGCCGCTAATACCTCCCGCGAAATTCAGCGGGAGGTTAGCGGCGCCGGTAGCTGGTGATGATGTCATCGCCGTGCGCAGTGCCCCACTCGCGCCCTGGCCACAAACTTCGGCTGTGCCCCCTGACCTATTGCTGGACGATATATCCGACAGGGTCAGGGTGGTGATTTTGCAGCCGCGGTGGCGCAGGTTAAAGCGCAAGTGTTGGGCGGCCATTTTTTTTTGGCCACCTGCCAGCACCTGCCCCCTTCCGCTTTTTATTGGGGGTGCCGGCCGCGATTGCTTTTCCGGCACCTTGCTCCCCGGTGGTCCAGCAGGGCCTCGGTGCACGCTGCATTAGGCCCCTCCCCTTTTATCAGGGGAGGGAGGCCTGCAATACCGTGGCACTATGTGCCGACGCATGTGGTACTGTTGCGCGTAGCGCCACAATATTCACTTGTAGCGCCCCAGGAAGGTGGTGGAACGCTACCAATAACTCCCCGCCTCCTGCTTTTTCAGGGCGCTAAAAGTAGCGCCACAGCGAAATTAGCGCCCCAGGCGCCATCGAATTTCTCCCCCTTTAAAAATAAATTTACAGAAATTGTTAGCATTTTCACCAACTTACTCATTTCTTTTTCACAATGGTTCACACTCTGGAGAAAACCTAGTCCACATTGTTCGTCACTAATTTTAGGCCATTGTTTTTCTCCCATACTCTCAACTTTGGTCATTGTGTGAGGTACAGAAACACAAGGGGGAGGGAGAAGACCTGCTCCTCAGCAGCCGAGATGACTTGCCTGCCAATTTCCTATTCCTTCCTGTTGG